>NC_090936.1:718219324-719469324 GCF_040938575.1 Ambystoma mexicanum
ACTTTGTCGAACATCAACATGACTGTAAAAATGTACGTTAGTGGTGCTTAGAAAAAGTCATGGGACCAGACCATTATGCCATAGCCACAAAATTATACCGAAGGGAACAGTGGTGGATATTCAACACACAAAGTCATACACTGGGCCTGAATGCCCAGGAAGAATGGCATGCCGTAGCTTGAGAGCCAGCTTTTTGGCCCTTTAGACCTTTGGCTATTTTTGTGTTTTTCTGCCTTGCAACTATTGTCTTGGTTTGGGCACTCCACCGTACCCAATTCAGGGACAGTATGTGTTTCTGGTTGATAACCGTGGCAATGTGGTTTTTGAACACCGTCTACCACATTCTCCTAATTTAATACAAGCGCTTTTTTTGAGCTTGTTTATATTGGACCACGTGTTATGTCACGTGATTCATGTGTATTGGTGCTCTGCAAGCCCCAGCCTTGCGTTTTGGTTTGTTTTATTGTACGATTCATTGGGTCACTTTAAACGTGTTTTTCGGTGCATTGGATAATTTCAGGGCGTTTAGTTTGAGACGGTAGACCCGCTATGTCCCTAAGGCTGTAATGCTTTGCTCAGCTTCCGTTACCGCGTGCGACGCGTGGTGTCATATTAGACACGCCCTGCCACGCGTAAGGCTCATTCGAGTTGAGACTCTCGTGACGCCAGCTTTGACACACCCTTTGGCGTATTTAATGCCAGTTGAACACAAACGCTGAAAGTTTGGTTTCTGACTTCCTGCACTGGCGTTTATGGCATTTTTTGTATAGGTGAGTGTTCCACAACCATTTTCTTTGCTTCTGGTCTTGGACTAGGTTCATTTGGGTACTTGTATGATCTCCTTTGACCGCGCAATTCTTCTTATTATTTCTTTACACAGCCTGGCGATGCTATTTTTATGTTATGTTATTGGCGGAGGAAACTGATTTGGATTAGTTAGCCGGACTGACTTTCTGTCTCTCCTTTTTCTCAAATAGTCGGCTAATATGTACAAAGTAAGTTTATGTACAATCACATTTGGGGCACATTAAATGACTTACTAGCTCTTTATGTCTGCCATTATTCCATAGATTTTGTTTAGTCCTGAATGACATTGTGAGTTTCACCTTTTTTGGGAACCTACAGAAATCATGCACTGCTCGTGCATTTGAGGCCGTACCACAGACCAAGGAAAGACCAATTGATGGTACTCGATTGACAGATGTGACTTTGATTATAGGTGAGCACAATGATGTTTCATGTGACTTGTGCATGAGTATACCGAGAACATTTCGGATGCTGTTTATGTACTATTCTCATCTGTTTCTGGAGTCTAGGGTTTTCTCTCTTGTTTATCACTTATGCTTAACACTGGTGATTTATTTCTATCACACTGGTGGTCTCATCTTGGGTTTCAAATGTCTGTTTAATTTGGAGCTAAGTTTTACCCTTTCTTTGGGCTCCTTTTATCTCACTCGTGGTCTTCTACAGAGAAATTTCATGACCACACGTGGTCATTCTTCTTTTTTATTATATTATTACAGATCAAATTCATTTCAGATTTGTCTTCGGTGTGGCCGGATCGTTACTTCCTGGACTACTTGTCAGGCTCCTGGCCCATCCCCAAAGGTTTTGAGATCATGGTAATTAGATTTTCTCCCCCTAGTCACTTTGCATGTCCTGACCTAGCGTTGAGGGACCGGTCCTCTTTCGGGATCTTCAGATCACTTGTTTTTTTATATATAAGAATGATGTATGAATGATTGTATTGTTCACATGTATGTTCTTCTTCAATTTAGATTTTATTGTCATCATATTTGTTTTAAGATAAAAAATTTCAGTAGAAAGGGTGTTTTTTAATGTATAACTTTTGTGTAGGTGTATTAAAGACACAGATGAATTTTCAAGAATGTATACAAGGGAATGCCACGTCCTGACGAAGATGGACATCATCTGCAATTCAGCTAGATGTGCTTTCCATCGAAACTAATTGTTTTATGGTGCCATGCTTACTATATTGTTTTCATGTATTTGTGTTCTAATGTGCATGTCACCGCAGTAGTTGACATATTGCATCCCATGTTAGAATTTTTAGAGTGTGGGTTTAAATTTGTGATGCTTTTCATTTTCCTGTTTGTTCTATTATTGAACTGCCACATTTGGAAATAACAAATCCTCTTTCCTGCCATTTTTAGGATTTAACCAGCCTCTGAATGTATTTCTAAATCATTCAGACTTGTTCAGTTGACCAGAGTTTTTCACTCGATAGATTCCCGTCTCCCGAGTGTGTCCAATTCACTGGCACTGATCTAGATATATTTGGGCATGATTGGGATCGCTCTCCAATTTGTGATTTGGCATTGGGTTCTTAGCAGTCTTTTTTGGAAATTAGTATTTGCTTCACATTATGTACTTTATTTGTGTTTATAATTGTATGTCATATATTTACTCTTATTCATGTATGAGCTCTAACTTATTCAATAATCATTTTAATGTTTCTAATCTAATAAAGACATTTATTTAAATAATACTGTTGTGATTCATGTGCAGTGATCTGAGGGGTTGATTGAGGGTCAGTTCCCGACTCTGCTGGTGGGATTGTGCTCCTTTCAGTGTACTTGCTTGTATATCCGCTAGCTTGATTCTTGTGCTTTGTTGCTAGTTGCTTCCCCTCTTGCCAGCGACGTAGGGGGTACCCATCTATTATATTGTTGGAAAAATCACCCTCAGACACAGAACAGAGCTTCTTGGAAAGGGAACAAAGACAAATGGGCTATTTGTATGCAGTGTGCAACCATCACACAGCCCAACGATTCCAATGCACCTGAATGAAAAACAGACTGTATTTCTCATTGAAACAGGCGCCACAGTAAATGTAATCGGTGAACAGGTTCATCATGTCCTACACCAGACAACCATATTGCGACCAGAAGAGGTAGACATTTATCCCTACGGCTCATAAATACCACTAAAGTGCTTGGGGCAGTTTGAAGTGACTTGCTGCTACAAAACGCAGGCGAAGAACATAATGGTGCATGTGACTTCCACTCCCATGGAGTGTGGATGCATCATGAGCTTCAAGACGGCTGTTGAGATGGGACTCATTCACATCTTATACAAACTAATGGTTCACAAATACATTGACACCGTGGAAAAAAAATCAACCAGCTATACTGATCCCTATTCAAGGACATTGGAAAACTCTGCAATTGACAAGTCAAACAGCACAACCCTACCGATGGATTCCTGTCAATATCCAATGACAGGTGGAGGAGGAACTTCACAAGCTACTGTGATGCTGGAAATGCATCAGAGGGACAGGGCCTCTGAATCCTTGTCCTTTTCTGCCTTTTATCGTGTGTTCTGTTATGTTTTCTGCCCAGGAGTCCATTTGGGACTCCTGGCAGTGCAGCTCTCTCTTTTGGTTTGGTGAACAGACCCATGGGATACCCTTATGGCACCCATGGGTAGGGGTACAACCCTGTGCCCCTAGTGTATGTTTTTGGGCACCTGTGGGTGGCCCACAGAGCAGGGTATGGGCTGGTGGCAGCTCCATGCTGAATTAGACAGGTGCTCTGGGCGTCCTCCATTTTGGGATACCCAGGCCCTGCCATTGGGATCAGTTGATTCCTGATAGAAAACAAGATGGCCCCTGTGGCCTCTTGCTTTCTATTGCCTGTTGTCTTGTTTTTCCCAAAGTCCTGGGAAGCCCTGACTCTGTCCCTTCCCCCTGACTGGCTGTTGGGTGGAAGTTCCATATATGGTGTTGTTGTGAAGGCCCAGCTAGACTGACTGGAGCCTTCCCTTTGACTGTATGTTGTGGGTACCTCCTGTGGGTGGGACCTGGGTGAATGGAGTGTGTGACCAATATACACTTCTTGTTGTGGTTGTCTGGTTTCTGGCATGTGAGACAAAGACTGAGACAGCCCTGCCCGAAACTGGCCTGAATGCAGTGTGTAGTGTTGAATGGCTGGGTACTTGTCCCAATCCACATTCCTTGTTGTGAGTGTCTGAAAGGGAGGAGTGTGGCCTGAATGCACTGTGCGCCTGATTGGCTGACTGACTGCATGAATGCCCTTCTGTGTGATTGGCTGCTGTGTGTGTGCCAGCAGTGTGGATGAGAGACAGGATAGTATATCTGGGGACCTCTCACCACTGGAAATTGTTCAGAAGCATTCAGAAGCTGAGTCTCCACTCAAGAGTAACTGGATTTGCTGATCCTCGACGTCCAGCTGGAAGAAGAAGACTTGCTGTGGCATTTGCTTCGACGGAACTGAAGGTTGTCGAAATCGTCGAGGACTGACCCGAGAGAGGACCTGGCTAGGCGCCCTCTTCCCGTGCTCCGAGGGACCATCGAGCACCGCTGAATCTTCGCCGAAGCGCCCTGGAAGTCAGACCCTCGAAAGGCTGCCGACCCGAGACGGGACCGCCGAGGAGATCGAAGTGAAGCACCCGGACATCGACGCTGTCGAAGTCCATTGCCGTCGACCAGGGTTCGCAGGTCTGTGTAACCGCTGGAGGCCCGTCGAAGTTGTGTTGCCCCGCCGTGGGAACCACTTGACGCCGTGCCGCCGACGACCGGAGCCGTCCGCTCCTTGCCTAAGAACATTTGCCTTGAAGGACCCCCTCGTCCGCATCGTCGGCCGCTTTGTCCCGCCGGAGAAAGTCGAGGACGACCAACGCGCCGAGGAGAATCCACCGGTGGGTTTCCCGCCACCTCACGACCCCAAAGACTCAAGCGACTCGACGCCCTTGCTGGGCCACCGTCACCCACAATCTTTGCGGTCCAGAACTAGTGTCGCCGAGGTGCCCCGCACGCCTCTTCCTCGCAGGACGCCGACGTCTCGACGCCAACGAGCACCGCTCGGATCGAAGCCTGCCGCCTCATCGACGCCGTTCTACCTTGTTTGTTGTCGGACGTTCGACGCCCCGTGTCTCCCGCTTGAAAGGGAAGGCATTCAAGAAGGGCCGTCGATTCCCCGACACCGAACACCGAGTTCCTCGACGCTTCTCGACGATCCGTGACTCCTGCTTTAAAGGGGGTCATTCAAGAAGGATCTGTCGACGCCTCTTCGAAGAACTCGACTCCACCAGGTACATTGGGGGGGTAAAAACATTATAGGAGAGAAATAGACTATTGAACAATATATGGACTGGGCTGGTGTTATATCTCTTTATTTTACAGGTTGCCCAGGTGGGGGGATCTCCACACAGAACTGTGTCCAGTGGTAGGGGCCAGTATTCTGCCTATTGTTTCAACCCTCTGTTATCTCTCCTCTCTCTATTGCTGGTTTCCTTCTTATTGATCTGTGTGCCATTTTAACAGTATTGTGAATGCACTTTAATGAGGTCTAATATTAGTGGTACCACTTTAGAATTGTAGATATTTACCATTGCTGATTTTCCTGAGCACAAAGTGCGTTATTGTGATAAGTGTACATAACCCTTGAATATTAATTATATAAAGACTGTGTTTTCAGTAATACAGTGTGTGGACATTCCTTTGTGGGGGCTTGGGGATACACTGTACTTAAGAACCAGCCTGCATCACCTCCTGAGAAGCTAGGCCTTGATTGCTCGTCCATCGTTACCATATTAGAGAATCTTGGCTGGGGTCCTCTGTGCCTCCCCTCTACCATATAGAGAGCGGAAGTACAGACCCCCCTACCAGTCTTTACAGCTGGTGGCAGCGGTGGGATGCTTATGGTTTTAAGACTCAGTGTATAACCGTGCCACTTACAAAATATCCGCACTTTTGTTAGATTAAGGTTCGGGTGTGTTCCAAATAACTGCATTACAAGCAATGGAGTCCATTGCAAATGGTAAATTGACTCGGATGAGCTTAGAGGCTCTCCAGAGTGCTTGTGAAGCCAGGGAGTTAGACTTTGTGGATAAGTCTAGGGCTGAGCTGATAGCTGCCCTGGTGGATTACCAGACTGATGGTGAAACTCTTGAGGAAGGGGGGGATGCAACCAGTGAGGACTCTGCCCCTGGGGTTGTCGCTGAATCTGTTTCTGGGAATGCCACCATTCCTGCTGCCTCTGTTCCAAACCCCAGCAATTCCATGGAACTTGAGTTATTAAGGATGAAGTTAGCCTTTGAATATCGCAAGTTGGAAATAGAAGCTGAGCTTAAGAAAGAGGAGCTGGCACAGCAAGTGGAACTCAAGAATAGGGATCTTGCGCTCAAAGAAAAGGACACTGAATGTCAGAGAATCCAGTTAGAGAAAGCTCGAGTGGAGACTTCAGCTAGACCAATTGAGAGTGGCAGGTCCCCAGCCACCAAGTTTATGAAAGATTTGGTTGGTGTGTTTGTGGAGGGTTCAGATATCCTCCAATGGATTGAAGCGTTTGAAATGGCTTGTGCAATTCATGATGTAGATAAAAGAGATTGGGCTAAGTGTTTGTTAAGCAGAGTGCCTCAAACTGGATATGACTGTATTCTGAAGCTGAGTGTGGAAGAAAGGGGTCAGTATGAGTGTATGAAGTCTGCTTTGATTGCCAAGTTTGGCAAGACACCTGCCCAATACCTTAAAAGGTTCAGGGAATTTAAGAAAAGAGAGAATGTGTCTTGGGTTGACTGGGTGAGTACTGCGCACATGAACATGATGGGGTGGATTGATGGATACAAGGTGAAAACTTTTGTTGAGTTGTCCCACCTCTTGTTTTTTGAGCATTTTTCTGAAGCCTGTTCACCAGAGCTGCATCAGTATGTGGCTGACCAGAACATTTTGGACCCCTTTAAGCTGGCTAGGTTGGCTGACAAGTGGGTCTCCCATCGGGTGTCCCCTAAGGACCCCAGTGGGAAGGACAAGGACAAAGAAAAGGGGGCCTCTCAGAAAGCTGAGGAGTCCCAAAAGCAGTCACAGTCGGGTAAACCAAAACCTTCCTCTCCTAAGACCCAAAAATCTAGTGGGGATAAGTCCTCTGTGGGTGGGAATAAGAGTAGTGGTCCACCTGCTGCAAAGCAGGTTCCCAGTGGTTCCAGTACCGTACCCCGCACTCCTGGCACTTGTTGGGATTGTGGGGCTCTGGATCACAAAAGGGGTGACCCCAAGTGTAAAGGTAAGGCACTTGGAGTACAGGCTGTCAGCCTGACCTACCCTTACCCCGTGTCTGAGGTGGAGGCCACTGTCCTCCCCTCCTCTACCGGAATCACCTTTGGTGCTCCGGTAGAGATTTCCTTAGTGTCCCTTGGGGCCTGGGACCAGTACGCAGAAGTACTGGCGACTATCCCACAGAACACCCGTAGGTTTTTGAGAAGTGTCCTCTTGAATGGCCAGCCTTCTACTGGTTTGAGAGACACTGGGGCAAGCATGACAGTGGTGGACAGGACCCGGCTCAAGCCAGAGGACTATGAAGGTGCTCCTCTGCAAACCACCAGATTAGCTGGTGGGCCTCCCAAATTATCACCTGTAGCCTTAGTCACACTCATGATTGGAGACAAGACAGCAAAGCTTCCTGTCCTGGTTCAGGACAATGTCCCTGCTAACATTCTGTTAGGTAATGATCTAGTGGAGTTGGGGTTGATCTCGGATGGTCTTCCCCTGACTGCTGCTGCGGTCACTAGGTCACAGGTGACACCGGGTCTGGCTGTGAGTCAGGTACCCGAGCCAAAGGCGAGGCCTAAGGCAAGAAGAAGGAAGACCAAGAAGGCCACCTCTGTGGAGGGAACACCTTCTCTTCCTGCTGTTCCGACAGCACCCATTGGGATCCATACTCCGGACGGGCTGGGTCCAGTGGAAAACCCAAACTCAACTCCTGTGGGAGAAGAGACAGAAGACTCTCCTGTGGGAGAGGTTCTCAACCCAGAGGAGCACCCCGACCTTCAATGCTTGTTAGCTGAAGGGGGACCCTCCCGGGCAGACTTCTGTAAAGGACAGAGAGAGTGCCACTCTCTCTCGAGGGTCTGAGGAAACAGGCCCTGTCCCAGGCACAAGGTGAAGTGCCTAGGACATTCAAGGTTTATTGGGAGGGTGAGCTCCTTGTTAGTGAGCCCACTAAGCCTGAACCTGGTGCCCGCAAGAGGTTGGTGGTACCCCAGGTTTACAGGCCCTTCCTACTGCAGTTGGCGCATGAGGTGCCCTTGGCTGGTCATCTTGGGACTAAGAAGACTAAGCAGAGGCTCTCTGCCCATTTCTACTGGCCAAGGATGGGGGTAGAAGTGGAGTCCCACTGCAGGACCTGCCCCACTTGTCAGTTGTCTGTCAAGACTGGAGGCAGGATCATTGCCCCACTGCAGCCATTACCAGTGGTTGGCACACCATTTGAGAGGGTGGGCATCGACATCGTCGGTCCCCTTGACCCTCCCACTTCAGGTGGACATCGGTTCATCCTGGTCTTGGTAGATCATGCCACCAGGTACCCTGAGGCAATACCCCTTCGGACTGTTACTGCCAAGGTGGTTGCCAGGGCTCTCCTGGGCATTTTCACCCGTGTTGGATTCCCCAAGGAGGTTGTCTCTGACAGAGGATCCAACTTCATGTCTAGTTACATGAAAACCATGTGGAAAGAGTGCGGGGTAACTTACAAGTTCTCCACCTCTTACCACCCCCAGACCAATGGTCTGGTTGAGAGATTTAACAAAACTCTCAAGGGCATGCTAGGTGCTTTGGAAGAGCCCCTAAGGAGGAAATGGGATCTCCTCCTGCCATGCCTGCTGTTTGCTTACAGGGAGGTACCTCAAGAGGGTGTTGGTTTCAGCCCCTTTGAGTTACTCTTTGGACATCCCGTGAGGGGGCCCCTCGCCTTGATCCGAGAAGGCTTGGAAGCCACCCCTCCAGGTCCCGCCAAGCAAGTGGGGGACTATGTGTTAGGCCTCAGGCGGAGGATGACACAAATGATGGGTCAGGCAACAGCAAATCTCAAGGCCAGCCAGGAATTGAACAAGTACTGGCATGACCTTAAAGCTTCGCAAGTGGATTGGACTCCGGGACAGGAAATCCTTGTGATGGAGCCTGCCAAGCCTAGAGCTTTGGCAGACAAGTGGACTGGACCCTTCAGGATCATCTCCAAGATGGGCGAAGTCAATTATCTGGTTGACATGGGAGCCTCTGGGGTAGCCCCCCAGGTATTCCATGTCAACAGGCTCAAGCCTTTCCACAGACGAGCGGAGGTCTCATGTCTCTTGCTAGCTTCAGGGCAAGAAGAGGATGAGAGTGGGCCCCTTCCTGATTTGCTGCATAGCAACCCTCAGGATGGCTCAGTGGAGGGAGTACAACTCTCTCCCGATTTGACAACGGAGCAGCAGAGGGCCTGCAGGGCTTTGCTCCAGCAGTATGCCTCTCTGTTTTCACTGACACCGGGCCTTACACCGTGGTGTAAGCACGAAATTGACACTGGTGACAGCGTGCCTGTCAAGAGCAGGAGCTATCGTATGTCAGATACCGTCAAAAACCACATCCAGGCTGAGGTCGCCAAGATGTTGGATCTGGGTGTTATTGAACCCTCAACCAGTCCCTGGTCCAGTCCAGTGGTCCTTGTCCCCAAGGCAAGTTCCCAGGCGGGTACCAAGGATTGGAGGTTCTGTGTGGACTACCGAGGAGTCAATGCCGTCACCAAAACTGACGCGCACCCATTGCCCAGGGCTGATGAGCTCGTGGACACCATAGGTGCTGCCAAATTTGTGAGCACCTTTGACCTTACCTCAGGCTATTGGCAAATAGCTCTGACGGACCATGCCAAGGAAAAGACGGCCTTCTCAACACCTGAGGGACTCTACCAGTTTAGGGTCATGCCCTTTGGGTTGAAGAATGCCCCTGCCACCTTCCAGAGATTGGTCAACCATGCGCTCAGTGGGCTGGAAGCCTTTTGTGTGGCTTACTTAGACGACATTGCCGTCTACAGTTCCACCTGGGAAGAGCATTTGACACATCTGGATAAGGTGTTGCAGGCCTTAAAAAGGGCTAACCTCACTATCAAGGCCACCAAGTGCCAGATAGCTCAGGGGAAAGTTACCTATCTTGGTCATGAGGTAGGAGGGGGTCAAATCCAACCTCTCTCCAGTAAAGTACAGGACGTACAGAACTGGGAGACTCCCACTACTCAAACCCAGGTGAGAGCCTTTTTGGGCCTCACTGGGTACTATCGCAATTTCATGGCAGACTATGGAACCATAGCTGCACCCCTGACAGCTCTAACTTCGCCCAAACAACCTAGGAAGGTTAATTGGACTGAAGACTGTCCGAGGGCCTTTGATGGCTTGAAAGAAAGTCTGTGTAGGGCACCTGTGTTGTGTGCGCCTGACTACAGCCGACCCTTTATCGTCCAGACGGATGCCTGCGACACCGGAATTGGAGCTGTCTTGTCCCAGTTAGATGACAAAGGGAGAGAACACCCTATCATATTCATCAGTAGACAACTCAAGGGTAGAGAACTTAGGTGGGCTACTGTTGAAAAGGAGTGTTTTAGCATAGTTTGGAGCCTTAGGCGTTTTAGGCCCTACCTTACGGGGTCTACCTTCAAGGTCCAAACAGATCATAAGCCCCTGAAGTGGCTTATGCAGATGAAGGGTGAGAACCCGAAATTGCTCAGGTGGTCCATTAGCCTGCAAGGGCTAGACTTCACCATAGAGCACAGACCAGGGAAGAGTCACGATAATGCGGATGGCCTTTCCAGAAGGTATGTTGACCGTCTGGATGAGGGTGTCTATCCCGTGGGAGATTAGACACCCTCCACCTCAGTCTGGGGGGGGCGACTGTGATGCTGGAAATGCATCAGAGGGACAGGGCCTCTGAATCCTTGTCCTTTTCTGCCTTTTATCGTGTGTTCTGTTATGTTTTCTGCCCAGGAGTCCATTTGGGACTCCTGGCAGTGCAGCTCTCTCTTTTGGTTTGGTGAACAGACCCATGGGATACCCTTATGGCACCCATGGGTAGGGGTACAACCCTGTGCCCCTAGTGTATGTTTTTGGGCACCTGTGGGTGGCCCACAGAGCAGGGTATGGGCTGGTGGCAGCTCCATGCTGAATTAGACAGGTGCTCTGGGCGTCCTCCATTTTGGGATACCCAGGCCCTGCCATTGGGATCAGTTGATTCCTGATAGAAAACAAGATGGCCCCTGTGGCCTCTTGCTTTCTATTGCCTGTTGTCTTGTTTTTCCCAAAGTCCTGGGAAGCCCTGACTCTGTCCCTTCCCCCTGACTGGCTGTTGGGTGGAAGTTCCATATATGGTGTTGTTGTGAAGGCCCAGCTAGACTGACTGGAGCCTTCCCTTTGACTGTATGTTGTGGGTACCTCCTGTGGGTGGGACCTGGGTGAATGGAGTGTGTGACCAATATACACTTCTTGTTGTGGTTGTCTGGTTTCTGGCATGTGAGACAAAGACTGAGACAGCCCTGCCCGAAACTGGCCTGAATGCAGTGTGTAGTGTTGAATGGCTGGGTACTTGTCCCAATCCACATTCCTTGTTGTGAGTGTCTGAAAGGGAGGAGTGTGGCCTGAATGCACTGTGCGCCTGATTGGCTGACTGACTGCATGAATGCCCTTCTGTGTGATTGGCTGCTGTGTGTGTGCCAGCAGTGTGGATGAGAGACAGGATAGTATATCTGGGGACCTCTCACCACTGGAAATTGTTCAGAAGCATTCAGAAGCTGAGTCTCCACTCAAGAGTAACTGGATTTGCTGATCCTCGACGTCCAGCTGGAAGAAGAAGACTTGCTGTGGCATTTGCTTCGACGGAACTGAAGGTTGTCGAAATCGTCGAGGACTGACCCGAGAGAGGACCTGGCTAGGCGCCCTCTTCCCGTGCTCCGAGGGACCATCGAGCACCGCTGAATCTTCACCGAAGCGCCCTGGAAGTCAGACCCTCGAAAGGCTGCCGACCCGAGACGGGACCGCCGAGGAGATCGAAGTGAAGCACCCGGACATCGACGCTGTCGAAGTCCATTGCCGTCGACCAGGGTTCGCAGGTCTGTGTAACCGCTGGAGGCCCGTCGAAGTTGTGTTGCCCCGCCGTGGGAACCACTTGACGCCGTGCCGCCGACGACCGGAGCCGTCCGCTCCTTGCCTAAGAACATTTGCCTTGAAGGACCCCCTCGTCCGCATCGTCGGCCGCTTTGTCCCGCCGGAGAAAGTCGAGGACGACCAACGCGCCGAGGAGAATCCACCGGTGGGTTTCCCGCCACCTCACGACCCCAAAGACTCGAGCGACTCGACGCCCTTGCTGGGCCACCGTCACCCACCATCTTTGCGGTCCAGAACTAGTGTCGCCGAGGTGCCCCGCACGCCTCTTCCTCGCAGGACGCCGACGTCTCGACGCCGACGAGCACCGCTCGGATCGAAGCCTGCCGCCTCATCGACGCCGTTCTACCTTGTTTGTTGTCGGACGTTCGACGCCCCGTGTCTCCCGCTTGAAAGGGAAGGCATTCAAGAAGGGCCGTCGATTCCCCGACACCGAACACCGAGTTCCTCGACGCTTCTCGACGATCCGTGACTCCTGCTTTAAAGGGGGTCATTCAAGAAGGATCTGTCGACGCCTCTTCGAAGAACTCGACTCCACCAGGTACATTGGGGGGGTAAAAACATTATAGGAGAGAAATAGACTATTGAACAATATATGGACTGGGCTGGTGTTATATCTCTTTATTTTACAGGTTGCCCAGGTGGGGGGATCTCCACACAGAACTGTGTCCAGTGGTAGGGGCCAGTATTCTGCCTATTGTTTCAACCCTCTGTTATCTCTCCTCTCTCTATTGCTGGTTTCCTTCTTATTGATCTGTGTGCCATTTTAACAGTATTGTGAATGCACTTTAATGAGGTCTAATATTAGTGGTACCACTTTAGAATTGTAGATATTTACCATTGCTGATTTTCCTGAGCACAAAGTGCGTTATTGTGATAAGTGTACATAACCCTTGAATATTAATTATATAAAGACTGTGTTTTCAGTAATACAGTGTGTGGACATTCCTTTGTGGGGGCTTGGGGATACACTGTACTTAAGAACCAGCCTGCATCACCTCCTGAGAAGCTAGGCCTTGATTGCTCGTCCATCGTTACCATATTAGAGAATCTTGGCTGGGGTCCTCTGTGCCTCCCCTCTACCATATAGAGAGCGGAAGTACAGACCCCCCTACCAGTCTTTACAGCTACTAAGTCAGGACATCACAGAATCAGCCACGCGGCCCACACCTTGATTGTCCCCATTTGTACCCGTTTCTAAGAAAGGGTCAGATGCCATTCGACTACGTATGGACATGAGGGGACCGAGATGTGGCCGCTCACATCACAGAAATGGTTCTTCTGCTCATTGGGGTAAAAGTGTTTTCAAAGTTGGACTTAAATAAAGGGTATCATCAGTTGTTCTTGTGTCCCGAGAGCAGGTACCACACATGTGGCTAATCTGGGCTTGTATAGATACAAGAGGCAGCGCTTTGGTGTCTCCTCAGTGGGGGAGATATTTCAGGCAGAGATACACAAGTTATAACGCATATTCCGAACTGTATGAATTACAGTGATGGCATTTTGGTGTTTGGTACAATGTCTGAAAAACACAATGGGCCTCATTACATGGCCAGCAGTAACCCTGCCAGTGCTACCTGCAGGTTGCCACCGGACCCATAATAATTTACCGGCGCCTGACTTCCTCGTCCACCGGGTATAACAAGTCCGGCGGCTGGGAAGTCAGGCGCCGGTACATTTATTGCTCCTTTGGGATTCTATGGGAGTGGGGACTTGGAAGTGCCGGCACCGTTAGCAATGGTGCCACCGCTTCCGTCACCAGTCTGTCTACCGTGGCCGCTGCACCCGACAAGGTCAGACCTGTCGGGCACAGCGGCTCCGGCAGGCAGACTCATAGTTTCCCATTCCGGAATCAAGCGTGCCAGTGAGCTTACCATCACCCTTGATTCCAGACCGGCAAACTTGTAATGAACCCCAATGACACTTTAGCCTGAGTGTGCATGGCTTTAGAAGCAGCAAACCGCACACTAAACCAAGAAAAATGCGGGTTCAACAAAGGGACATTTTCTTTTTTTGGCTACATATTTTTGAATGAATATACTACTCATAGGAAATAAGATCACTATGCCCAGTGAACTGAGAAGACAAGTGTTAGACTTTGTGCACAAAGGGCACAAGGTAATAGTCTTGATGAAGAGAATGCTGAGACAAAACGTTTGGTTCCTGAAGCTCGACTCGATGGTGGAAGAATTACTCTGAGAATGTCCTACATGCTGTCTAATCACACCCACCAGACACCCTGAACCATTAAACATGTTGTCACTGCCAAATAGGGTATGGAAGGAAGAAGCAGTGGACTTCTTTGTGCCTATGGAAAGTGGAAAATATGTGATAGCCTTGATGGATGAGTACTCTCGCTATCCGGAAGCACAGCTGGTCTCATCCACGGCAGCTCACCATGTCATCCCTGTGTTGGATAGAATCTTTACAACACACTGTATTCCCAGATAGGTGAAATCAGACAACGGGTCACCGTTCATGAGCCAGGCTTTAAGGCCTTCTCAGAATATATGGGGATCCAGCACAGAAAAGTAACCCCTTTGTGGCCCCAAGCCAATCACATGATTGAATGCTTCATGGCCAATCTGAAGAGGACACTAAAACGCTCACATTTAATGGGACAGTCGTAGGAACTAGTACTGTACCAAAAGCTATGAGATTCTAGGAGCACACCACATAGTTCCACCGGGAAGTGACCAGCAGAAGCCATGTTTAGACCCAATGTTAGCTCTCGATTAACACATCACCAAGAGCCCACAAGACCGCGTTTGGAGGACCAAGAAATGAGAGAAAGAGATGCAGAAGCCAAAGACAGGAAATATTCGTACTCATCCGAGGAGTCCTACCAAGGAGAAGGTGAGGGCCCTGATGCAGCTGGGCCAGATGAGGTGGCGTGTGATGACAGATGCAGACTGCCGGAGGTGAATGGCACACAACTACAAAGGGCTAGAACCAGACCTTGCTGCCTCATTGAGAAAATGGGGTGATAAAGTGTTGTCAGTGTTTAAATTTGGGGTGGGTGTAATGTTGGGAAATGAAGTCCGGGGCTGGGAAGGGCGGGATGCAGAAGAGAAGAGGGAAGTGATGTGGGGAAAGGAAGGGGCAGAGTTATTAATGACGAGTTGGAGTAAAGATGTGTAAACCCAAGCTCTGTTTCTGTCTCGTATGTCGAGAACAGCGTGGTGCACGTCAAGACCATCCAACAGCGGCAGTCCTAGTGAAGTAGGTTAGAAGGATGGGGCTTCGGTTCAACATCTAATGGTCAACCAATACAGTATGTTTGGACCTCAGAACAGTTACATATCATTAAATTTCACCCATTAAACCTGCTTGGAAGGGTTCAAATTATGTATGTTTGTACAACATCTATAGTGCAACTAAGGCAAAATAAATGTTCTATTTTTGCAGCATTCAATATCTTTATCAAAATAACCTCCTTCACAAAGATATGCATGCTTCCTAAAAAGTATCATAATTTTATTGTTGGTTCACTCATGTAAAAAATATAAAAGCTGAAACGTAATTAAAAGTGCAACAAGAACCAGATTATAGGACTGTTTAGCTATACTTAATCTTGATTAAAACCATATAATTAGCCTCTCTCTTACCTAAGGCGAATAAATACATGTCTTTTGATCATGGGGAAAATGCGGGGATGAAGGGACATAGGTAACATGGGGAAGACGGCACATGTGACACGAGAAAAGAAGGTGCTGGTGACACAGGGAGAATGCGCAGATTATACACGTGAGAAGGGCTGGTATCACGGATGGGGAAATGGCTGTTGACACAGGGGTGAAAATAGGTGAACCAGGGTTAGAAGGGACAGGTGCCAGAGGAAGACAGCGCAACTGAAAGGGGATTAAGGTGCACGGGGAAGAAGGGTCTGGTGGAACAGAGGGGAGAAGGGGCTACTGACACAGGATACATGATTATGGCAATGGAGGGATGATGACACAGGTGGGGGAAAGGCTGTTGACATGGAGATGAGGGGCAGATGACACAGGGAGAAGGGAAGTGACATGGAGGAGACGGGACAAGGAAAGAAGAGGTTGGAGACATGGGGAAGAAAGAGATAGGTATCATATGCAGGGTGAGAGGCTGTGACATAGGAGACAAGTAGGGTCATTACGACCCAGGCGGTAATTATGCCAACTTTACCACCATGGTGTAAACTATGTTTACACCATGGTGGATGGCGGATTTACCGCCCCATTCCAAGGTGAGTGGGGCGGTAAATCCCCATTTCCCATTTTCCCTTCCCCATTCCCATTTTTGCCCCATAGGGCACAATGGGAGTGGGGAAGGCACTAATTACGCCACCGTAAATTACGGTGGCGTAATTAGCATCATGGCGGGTTAGCGCCATGGATTTTAATGGCTGCTAAAAGCAGCCGTTAAAATCGGAATCAGGCGTTAAGGGTTAACGACGGCATTAACCCTTAACGCCTGAGTTGTAATGAGGCCAAAGGAGGAGGTGACAAGAAGGAGGAAAATAAGTGGCAGGTGACATGGGCGGGAGAGAGGCCTACATGATGGAGAAGGGGCAGAAGACACATGCATAAAGAAGGGGGTGGAAGAAACAGGTGACTGGGGAAGAAGGGGCACATGGGAATTGTGGGCTTTTGACAAGTTGAAGAAGGGATTGGGAAATTACATGGGGAGAAGGGCTTAGGCCACGGGTTGGGTGAAAGGCTGGTTGCAGGGGATGATATGGGGCAAATGGCACAGGGAGAAAGAGGGTAGGTTATATGAGGGAGAAGGGCAAGTGACAGGATGAAAGAGCAGGAGGTTAGGGGAGTAGAGACTGCTGACACAGGGGAATGGACACATGGCATTGGAGAGCTGATGACAGGTGAGGGAAAGACTGTTGGCACAGGGAGAAGAGGCAAGTGGCATGATAAAGAAGGGACTAGGGTAGAATAGGTTGGAGACATGGGGGAGAAGGGATAGGTAGCATGGGTGGGGGAGAGGCTGAGACACGGCAAAGAAAAAAAGAGATGACAGGAGAACGGAGTAGAAGTGGCCGGTGACAGGGGCAGAAGGTCTGGTGACATGGGTGGGAGGGACGCCTGACAGGTGGGAGCAGGGGCAGGTGATATGGAGCGAGAAAAGAGGGTGAACGGACAGGTCACAGGGGAAGAAGCGATATGTGGAATAGGGGAATGGTGACATGCTGAAGAAGGCGCTGGTGACAAGGGGGGATGGGAGGAGGGAGACGGGTTGGCACACAGGTGGTGTGAAAAGCTGGTGAAACGGTAAAAAGGGGAGTTGACAAAGGGGGGAAGGAAGGTAGGTAAGGCGGGTCAAGAGAAGGTGAATGCTACAAGGGTGAGAAGTGGCAGGTGAAATAAGATGAAGCGAAAGGCGGAAGAAGGGACATTGGAGGGCTAATAACGGGGCGAGGGAAAGGCTGTTGACATGGATGAAGAAGGCATGTAACATGGGGAAATGAACAGGGGAAGAAGATGTTTGAATCATTGGGAAAAAGGACAGGTAACATGGGTGGGGCAGAAGCTATGATGTAGGAGGAGAAGGAACAGGTGCTAGGAGAATGGAGAAGAAGGGGCAGGTTACAGGCAGAAGGGAATGATGTCATGGCCGAGAAGGGAGCTAATATGGGGGCAGAAGGGACAGGTGACATGGGGATAAAGGGCAGGTGAGAGGTAGAAGGGGCATGTGATAGAAAGAAGGGGTAAGTGACAGAGGAAGAAGAAGAAGGTGACAGGGGAAGAAGAGGGCAGGTGACAGAGAAAGGGGGGGCTGGTTACAGGGGGAATATGGGCAGGTGTCAGGGGCAGAAGGGGCACAGAAAAGAAAGGGCTGGTGACACAGGGAATGGGCAGATGACATGGGAAGGCCGGCTTATGACGCAGGTTTGAGAAAGGCAGTTGGCATGGGGGAGAAGGAGCAGATTACATGAGGGGAGAGGAAGGAAGGTATTATGGGGACAGAGGGGAGGTGAAAGGGGAAGATGTGACTGGAGACACAGGTACAAGGGGTGGGTGACATGGGTGTGGGGAGAGAAGCTGTGAAACTGGGAGTCAGTTGATAAGAGAAGCTGACAGGGTAAGAAGAGGCTGCTGATGGGTGTATAGGGGCCTTATGGCATGGGTAAGTAAGAGACTTGTTACATGGTGGAGAAGGGGAAGAAGGGAGGTCATTTATTTTCTTACCTGTTGGAGGCTCGATCTGCAGAGATCTACGTTTGCTGGGAATTGTGGATAAATGTCCATGCGGCATGCTATTCACTGTCGGCCTCCGGTCCTTCTTTCTCTCAGCGGCATACACAGTTCACCTAGTCAACATGCCATGCAGGGAGAGGCAGACCTTTTGGCCATTTCTTACGTTTTATTATGACATCATTACACCAGCAGGTGCTAAAAGTTTTTGGACCATCAAAGTTGGCTCATTGTTGGTCATCAGGTGACATGAAACCTCTTTAAATATCTGTCCATGTCTGTCCATACATTTGATGCTTTGCTAAAAAAATTGAAAGTATACAGAATGTGTACATCGACTGTCCAGAATGTAGTTCGCTGACAAGTGGCCACCTACCTATCACCAATTTGTGGGCCTTGGATGATAAAATATGAAGACAACAAGGTAGAGAGCTTGCTGTATTCAAACGTGAAGTCAGAACTATTTACGAGAAAAATGTGTGTGTTAGGATTTGCAAGCCCGAGGTCACAGACTCATAGCAGCCATCCTAATGCACCGACTCAGAGCCTGATAAATTGTACCATTGAATAGAGGCACATAAACTGATGTCTGCTAAATGTTGACGACTACACATACATTACGAACCTGCATCAAAAATAGATGCAAATAAAACATTTAAAAAACACAGAAGATGAACGTTACTTGGGGCCTGATTCATGGAAAAGAGCGCAGAGATCCTGCAAAGTCTGTGTGCTGAGAATGACTGCGCGAGCCGACACGCATTGTTATTCTGCGCGCTCTGCGTAATCATGGAACTGTTTGCGCAAATGTAACTGTTTACGCAAGTCGTGACCGGAACTCCCCCAAATAGCCCCAACACAAAGCAAAACCAGTCAAGAAAAGCGACCTTTGAGAGCTCCCCAGCCGCAAATACATCCATCCTTTAAACCGTGCGTGGGGTCCCCCGCAGGTGGGCTTGCATCTCGGGGACCCTGCAGAGGGTGTCCCGTAATTTTTATTGGCACCCGACAACATGCATACGATTTATCATAGCTCGGGTAAAACTCAGAAAATCTGTGTGCGAACCACTGTAAACTGTTCCTGCACCCCGCTCCACTGCATACATGCACCCCTAAGTTAGATTGGAACCTTAGCTGCATATATGCACCCCTAAGTCCGACACTGTTCTTACCTTTGCGCAGTGAATCCGATGCGCAAGTGTCTGTATGCCTGCCTTCGGGTCGCAGACAGTATTAGGGCTTTGCGTGGCCATTTTCCCGCCGAAGAGTTGTATGGTCGGATCCATGAATACATATCATTTCATGCAATAGTGGGCATGCAATGGACTGCCTGCAGGCCACCTCTCAAACGCCCACATTTTCCCTTGTTCTTATTCATTTTCCGAATTCCGCCCCCCTCTTCCCAAGTCACATCAACGCTCTGTGTGGTGTCTCGCGCAAGGCACTCAGCCTCTCACATTGACATGCCGATCCAGTTCGAATTCCACGCAGCGTATGAAAAAGTCCAGCATAGTCGGTTCCATGAATCAATAAGCAGGATTTTGCGCGTGGTTTGCCGTGCAAAGTCCCTATTTTCCACGCAGATAATTCCATGAATCGGGCTCTTAATGTGATCAACTAAATGTCATCTTTTGCCTTGCCCTCTCTGTCCTTGTCCACAACAGGTGCTGTAACGTATGTTGTAGTATCTCATGCAAAGCTTTAACCTGGCCATGGGGCTATCTGGGGAAAATATCCTACCTCCAGTTCACGAACAGATGGAAGGAGCAAATCTCAAAACTGCCTTTCAGTCGCAGGGCCTTGTTATGTGCACATTGTCCTGCGGGTGTGCATCCTTAGCTTTGTGCAAAAGTGTCATATTTCGAAGCATACACAGTTTTCGTCAAGTAAAGACACCGGAAAAATAGCGCATTAGGCACCAACAGCAGCATACACAGTCGAAACGATTTTGCTAGCATGCGGCGGCTTCTGCAATCTGTAAAAGTCATCAGTAAAATTCATGCTCACCTTCAATGCAGTGAAGCACTATTGGACGCTCGTCTCCCAACCTTTGGTATTTGTACCATGGGAAGCATGGCCTGCGCCACACAGCGTAACAATCCTGCAGGTAATCAAGTTGCTCTTGCTCCTCAGGCACGATCTCTTTCACCAGCAAAATTCTGCAGGGCACATTGTTAGCTGTGCCATGTGCACAGAATGCACCCTTGCATATGCAGCAAACACCAGACCTTTTGCTAAAAACACAGGCCCTGCCACAGCGCTTTAACTTATACTGTAGAGGAGCAAGCTTGGATTTCTTTCCTGTACTTTTATTTTAATAACAATCCGTTGCGGAGCAGTTTGTTTTTCAAAGAACAGTAAAATGTTACCAACCTTACCTGCACATCTCGACCACTGCACGGACATGGACATTCACTAATCTGCTTCTGAACTGAATGCATACACCCGCACGAGATGTGCCTGAACTTTATAAATCAATTGTGCCTGTGCAAAGCCATGCCCAGACCACAAAGTTGAAAGGGGTGGGCGGTACTAATTGAGGCAAGGAGATGGGTGTGAGAGAGGAATCTACTATTAGGTCAGAGTCCCCAGACCACATTACGAAACTCACCACTGCTTGTGTCCCTATAAAACAAAGCATTGTAGCATACATTATCACAACCAGTGTCCAAAAGGACACCTATTTTTACTTTCTTCTTACCATAAAACAATGGTTGCCTCCAGAGGTGGGGATAGAGGGTGGAGTGAGAGGAAAGGTTCAGAACTTGATGTTGAAAGAAAGTAATAAAACGTGTTCTATGAATGTTCTGCTAAGATCCTACTGGAGGATGTGGCTTATAGCTGATGGCAATGGCCTAAGCACTTTAATTTTCAATCCCCGGGATGATCTAATTGGCCGTGGCACTGCCTGGTTTGAACGGGGAAAGACAGTGCTGTATACAAGTGATGATCCTATGAAGAAAGGACAAGATATCCCTTAGCTCTAGTAGGGGAGTAGAGGAGGGGTGAGTTCCCTCACCTCGAGGCATGTAGGCAGAGGAATGATCTTACATCGGTGTGTATATAAATGTGTTTTTCTCACAGATATCAGTAGCCAATGTGTATATAATGGTATTGATTCGTAGGGATTGTTAGCACATTGTCCATATAGAGCGCCAAGGGACCACTTCGGTGGTGATAGTGCGCGGTACAAATGTCCTTTAACATTAACATTACCATTAACATATAAAGGTGTTTGTGGGTAGGGAGTTTTTGGTTTGTTGGTGTGTTGTGAGTTTTTTAAATAAGGCGGTGCAGGTCCGGTGTCTGTGGAGTTGTTGTTTTGAGTGAGATTGGAACCTTGTGTTATTATGGATACTCGGTTGGAGCACATGTGTAAAATACAAAGAGAAAATCCTAAAGCACCACCAAGCGTGGGTTCGGGGAACTGTGGGCAATTGTTTAAACCATGCCCCAAGGAGGGCATGCATGATAAAAATGTATTGGCATACACATTTGTTGTCAACTCTTAAAGGGAAAAAGTTGACAAAGAGGCAGAGTATACTTGAAATATGGAAAATGTTTGAGGTGGAAAAGAATGCCCCGGATGACAGTACAGGTGAAACCCATAAAGTACGCATAAAGGCCACTGTCCGCCGCCTAATGGATCCTTTACAGCCTATCGGTTCCCTCCCCCAACTGAGGACAAAAAGGGAACACCAGGGGAATCCGGGTAAGCAACCTGTGACCCAATAATTATGGAAATAGAAAAAAAGACTTGCAGAGAATTAGAGGCAGCACTGCAGAAGAAAAATGGGAGGCTATTGAAAGCAGTTTATGGACATGGGGAGGGGCAGTGTGTGGTAATAGGCAAGACGAATGGAGGGCCTGACAGATTCTCTTCAAGATCGACAGTAAAGCTATCAAAGATCTTAGGGTAGACACAAGGGAGAAATTCCCCAATTCAGTGGAAGGCCTAGAAGGTACACGAGATAGGAACAAATGCTGTGATAGTGTAGACTACGATTCAGTATACACTCAAGGGAAAGCAGAGGATGATGACGATGAGTGGGTGACAGATGACCAGGAGGAAGTTACATTATGGGGCCGTCGGCTCAGGCCGCGCATCAGGCAAATTGCCCTAATTAAGGGTAATACGAACGTTTTCGAGAATTAAAAAGCAGTGAATGAAGTTGCCATTGCTACAGAAGGGACCAGGGAGAGCCCATTATGTGCCCTGGCCCCACATGGATAGTGATAACTTAATGGGCACCTTGTCCTTCCTCCATGCCAGAGGTTGATTTATACTCTGGAAAAACAGACATCAGGGATCATGTTATCTGTAGGAGACATGAAGGGCTTTGATGACTACTCTGTTAGGGGAAAGGGCAGACAACATATGGAAGAAGGCAGAATGTAAATGAGTAAAGTTGAGCAGTATTAGCCATGATGGCTCAGCTTTGAACAACTGTTGAGCACATACATGGAAAGCGTTGACGGACAGATACCCAGACACATCTGACATAAACTCTATCATGGCCTCCACAATGAAGGGAGATGAGAACCCTGCATACTACATTCAACAAATGTTTAAAAAAAAAAATAGGAAATGTGGTGGTTGGAGACTGGAGGGACATGGGACAAGAACATAGATGTCTTCTATCACATGTTGCGCAAGGGTCTTCCCTCAGAAGTGCAAGCCGATAGGAATAAGGTTGTTGGTATAGAAGCAAAGGCATGTCCAGAAATACATGCACTCATTGTAAACTATTGTAGAGTGAGGCAACAAAAGGAGAATGAGAGAGTAGGGCAAACACAGAAGTCAGATGCACAACTAGCACAGAAAAAGCTAGCTAAATTCAGCATGGATGAAGTAGTGATTACTAACTCCACAGAAGACTAGCAGGGACAGAGCTCCCTGTTGGGATGGACAGAGGGGCCAAGAGCTGGATGAGAGGAGATCTGTGGTTTCCAGATAGGAAGGGGCAGTTACCAAAGTGGTAGAAGGGGTAGATGGAGAGAAATGAGATCTAGGTTTGTAGGGCAGTGTTGTTCTTGTGGGAAGATATGACATCTTGCATGAAAATGCAGAAATGGGCCACCCATGCCCTACAACCCTAACATTCCAATGTATTGGCTCTATTACGACCCACCATCCCAGATGCAGGCCCTCTAACCCTATCTGCCTCAGGTTCCATGCAGTCACCGCTGAGTCAATAGACAGCACTAAATCCCCTTCAGACACAAATGCAACAGTCACCTGCTCAGCCATGGGATGAAACAAGCCTACCAGAGGGCATGGTAACTCATTAAACAGGGGCAAGTGTGATAGTGGGCAATCCTTTCCTGCTCGGAGATACACATGTTTACCCACAGAGTGATCTGTCATGCCCAGTCCTATCAGTAACTTCTCACCCAGAAGAGGAAACCCGAAGGAGTGAAGATATGGGATAGAACATTCTTGACACAGGGGCTACCAAGTTCTGCATTAGGGAGGGAACCTTTCCTTTGTCCATCAAAAAAATGGCCATGCAGGGATTCTCTGGGGCTGTTGTATTGGTTCCTTTCACTGAAGATTAACCCATTACCATAGGCACACAAGAATTGTCAGAACTTTTATTGTATTCACACAATACACCAGTTAGCCCCCTGGGCAGGGATATCATGTGCAAGATAAACATGACCATTTCATTCACTAAGGAGGGCATAGTGTGTTTTACCCTGGACACATACCATGCTAGAGCTACTGCAGTAATACAAGCAATTTGTGGCCATAGCGCCCTGTGGGGCGTGTCACTCCACACAGATTTGTTTGTCTATGGTCTAACGGTTCTGGGTGGGTACCCGGGATTCACCACAACACACTATGCATACCAACATAATTTCTATTCAGGTCAGACATACCTCTGCAGGTAGCACCAGGCACCATTACCACATTAGATTTAGACTCAGCCATCACTAAGGCAGAGAATGTAATCATGTTGACAAATCTATATAGCTTGTCAGATAATTATTGAGAGAAATAACCCATACCATGCTCTTTGCCAAACAACTGCTACCAAATCTGAGGAAAGATTTAGAGAGGGTGCCCAGAGAGTCATGGACTAGTAGCCTCCATGTTGTAGGTCTCTTAAAAGGGATAGGGGACGATCATATCAAACTGAAACCAAAGGCAGTGTTGCCCTGGTTCAGGCAGTATCCCATGACCAAAGAAGCTGATGAAGGGATTTATTCCAAACTTGTAGCATTATGGCAGCAGGGTGTAATAGTGCCATCAGAGTCCTCATGCAACCCAGCTGTGTACCCAGTGAAAAAAGAAACATGCTCATCATGGAGGGGGGTTCAAGACTTACGCCCATTGACAATAATATTTCAGAGGCAGAGCTCCTAGTGGTACCTTATCCTGCCACCATTCTTTGCAATATCCCGACTGCAGCGACCCATTTCACAATAATAGTCCTAACAAATGCATGTTTTCCATGCCATTGCACCCTGACTCACAGCATCTCACAGCATTTACCTACAGAGGACAGAGTTTCCAAAATACTCGGTGGCCACAGGGGTATTGTGATCCCAGAACATTTTTAATAGGGTACTTTAAATGGATGTAGGCAACCTACAGGGACAGAACACAGTAATTCAGTATGTATGCAACCTCCTAGTGAATAGCACAATGGAATAGCAGTGTAGAAATGACTCAGTTGCACTTTTGACTTTATTGGCAAAAAGGGATGCAAGCATGACAAAGAGAAATTGCAATACAGCCAGCAAGAAGTTGTATACCTAGAGCAGATAGCAGCAGGGATGAGAGTAAGACTAGAAAGGGCAGCAGCAGTAGACCACACCCTGCAGCCAACCATGGTGAAACAGATGCAGCAATTCCTATGATTAAGTACCTCTTGTTGGGCCTGGATAATCGATTACTCTGCGTACACCAAATCTCTATTGCAGGGGTTGAAAGAAGCACAGAAAGATAAGAGAGCAATGATCTGGACAGATGAGATTACTTTAATCATTACAAGAACTCAAAAATGCAATCAGTAAGGCACACAATTTAGCAATGCCTGATTACCATAAACAATGTGTCCTGTTCTCACATTCTAATAATCAAGTGATGATGGCTCTCCTCACTCAACAAACACCAATGGGACACAAGTCTTTGGCTTATTACAGTGGTCTCTTAGACACAGTATTGTAGGGAAATTTGCAATGTGAACAGCCTCTAGCAGAAGCTGCTTTCACAATACAAATATCCCTGCAATCACAATGGGATGCTTCTCGTGGTATTTGTGAAACAAGCAGTTTTTTCCATACTAGAGACATCAAAATATACTCTCATGAAACAAATCATAAATATGAGGTCACTTTGTGCAACCCTTCCATTCAGATAGTGAGATTTCACAATGTCAATCTAGCAACATTCATTGCATATCCAGTACAGCCAGATGGCGTTGTGCATGATTGCATTACATACAATGACACCACCCTCGTTAGGGAAGATGCACTTAAAGAATGGGAAGTGCTCTTTGTTGACAGGTCATCGATGATTGATCAGAGCATGGGGGTCAGGCACATGGTGCAGCAGCAGTAGTGGGTCTTGAAGAAGGTGAATAATAAAAAGTAATATCTAAAATACGACTACCCTCACACTACTCAGATTATATCCAAAGGGTGCTTCGTTACCATTTACTCAGATTCAGCATATTTCGCATTGACAGTACATTCTGGCCTCTACAGATGGCAGAGGCGAAAGTTCAAAATATCAGATAGCACACTGGTGCAACATGCTGCCTTACTCTCAAAGTTAATTGATGCATTGACACTTCCTACATCAGTCCTGATAGTAAAGTGCACAGCCACACTAAGAATACAGGCCCATTTGCTTATGGTAACAATGCAGCAGATTTAGCAGCAAACGAAGCAGAGTATCTGGAAATGCCAAATACCACAGTGCCCACTCAGGTAATATTACTTCAGGGAGTACTAACTATTCCTTACAATGTAACCCCAGTGATGCAGATTATTAAATTGCAGGCACAAGTTCCCCCACAAGAGAATGATTTATGGATCAAAAGAGGGGGTTCTTTTACCCCCACTGATCTAATTCAGAGACAGAATTTCCCAGAAAAAGCAGTCATGTCCCAGGAACTAGTTTCCCTGGAGCAGTGTCACCACCCCACGCAAGTACAAAGCTGTACATTGCAGCTGACTTACAGGAGGAACATTTGTTTTCCCAACCTTCAAGAACATCTTAATAATTTCATATCCAATTGTAACACATGTAAAATGTACACTACAGGTCATACCCTTAGGATGTTGGAAGCTAAATTACCCAGCCCCTCAGGGCCTTTCTGACACCTCCACATTGACTACGTGGACACAGTTACCAGGTGCAGTTGTTGTGGTAGGACCATTCTCTCATTGGCTTGAAGCAGGTCGCTGTGTCCACAATAATGCCAAATTAGTGATGGCTGGAACATTTTGAATAAATTATAACCACAGCAGAGCTCTGGGCAACACTCCAGACCATCCTTTTTCAGCCTGCCAAGCCATTACACAAGGAGAAAAACCATATGCAAATCAGGCTAGGCCCTACCCCAAAAGGGGCAGTCCAGCCCGAACTGCAGGATCACATCCCTTTTGCACAGTACCACAAGCAACCACAGACAAGTTTCTGCCTTGTTGGGCATCATCAGTGAGGAGTATCTTGGGTTCCTAGGCCCGGCAGACTTGTGACCTACGTCTGGGCATATCCGTCCCCCTCGGGCAGACTTTAGAAAAACGAAAAGTTGATGGCTGGAAGGTTTTTAATAAATCACAGCCACAGCCACAACTCTGGGTAACCCTCCAGACTATAATTTTTCAGCCTGCCAAGACATTACAGAAATGGAAAAACCATATGCAAATCAAGCTGGGTCCTATCCCAAAAGGGACAGTCCAGCCCAAACTGCTAGGTCACATCCCTTCGGCACAAGACCACAAGCATCCCCTGACATGTTTCAGCCTTGTTGGACGTCATCAGTGAGGAGTATCTTAGGTCTTTAGGGCCAGCAGACTCGGGACCCATGTCTGGACATACCCGTCCCACTTGGATTTACTTTAGCAGAATGAAAACCTGATGGCTGGAAGGTTTTGAATGAATCATAATCATGTGTGCTGCTCTGGGCAACCCGCCAGACCATCTTTTTCAGCCTGCCAAGCCATTACAGAAGTGGAAAACCATATGCAAATCAGGTTGGGTCCTATCCCAAAAGGGGCAGTCCAGCCCAAACTGCTAGGTCACATCCCTTCTGCACAAGACCAAAAGCATCCTCAGACATGTTTCAGCCTAGTTGCATGTCATCAGTGAGGAGTAGCTTGGTTCTCTAGGCCTGGCAGAAAAGAGTTGCCATTATTGTCTTCCACTAACATTGTTTGCTCTTTGTAACTAGCTAGGGTCGGATCCTCATCTTACTCATCTTACTCCACACCAGATAGTAACAAGCAGAATTCTAGGTGATGAATTTCAGTGATATGTTAGGGAGTTAACCAAATCTGTCAGACTTATGTCCTGCCAGATCAGACACCACCCAAGAGAGCTAGCTTCACCAGAGACAGACACACCAACAGCACCACATGATTCAGCGCTTTCACAGTCGTAACAGCTCTTCCCCAATGACACACCATTCAATCTCAATTTCATACATGAATGAAATCAACCAAGATTTGAAGGGCCATGCAACGTCATCTACGCCATGCCCACAGTGATCAAAGTTTGTAGTCAAAAGACATGGATCCACATCAAGGACAACCAGAAGGATGGCAGATCCAACACTCCTCTCCAGGAGCAAGTGGAAGAAAAGGCGGTTGACAAAAGATGAGTGACATTGGTGTTTCTTTAACTTCTCTGAACTCAATGTGCCCCTTTGGGCGGACAGACACTAGCCTTTTTTCACAGCTGTCAGGAACTCCAAACATTGTTAAAAAGATGATGCCTTGTACCATGTTTTTTTTTTCTTCTCTCTCTTTCTGCTTTCTTATGGTTGAATTTATATGGTTGTTTTCTAAGGGTGGGTCCAATAACATCACTAACACTGCATATTAGAATTAGGATGGATGATTATTTAGGCAGTGTTAAAGATGTGCATAAACCCAAGACTGACAACGTGTGGTAAAACTAGATGAAGGTGTTGGGAAGAGGGAAGTCAGTTGGCACTTGCCATGTGTGTTTTTTAAACCCCCACGCAACGGGCACATCCAGACTGTTTATACCAGAGGAATTGTCACCAGGAGTAGTTCAATGTTTAGTGCACATTGCCTTTTGTCGAGAGAAAAGGTTGGTTCATGGACAATGGGTAGAAGGTATCACCACAGCATACACAGATACCTAAATAGACAGAAGATGGCAGACACAGAGAGTTTGAAAAATCATATAATGAACTATCAACCACTTGGGCAGAGGAAATTCAAAGCTATCTTTATGGTACCACCCCTAATCAGGTGTCCTGATGAAGTAGGACAGGAACCGCTTCAGTTTAAAACAATACCTCAATTGCAGATGGAAGGTGCTGTTCATTATAGAGATGAACGGATCAAAGGGTTGATGGGATGCAAAACAGGAGTGATGGTTGGACTATCAAAGAGTGCAGTATCACAAATAAATGAGACTTGTTTTTCTGTTTGGGAGAAGTATGTTATGAAATGGACATGGATTGACCATCATGAAAGGTTTGCCCATGCACTGAAGCTCACATGTTTCTCAATGTATTTCAGAGGCAAAAGCAGCATGTATCTGGGGACTAACACAAAGTGTAACATGACCATTGTTCTCCAAGACGTCAGTGGTGGAACAGCAGGATGTATATTGGATCTGTGGAAGTTTGGTCTCCAACCAATTGCCACCACTCTGGAAGGGTGTGTGTTCCTTGGCAATCCTGCAGTCACCCATGCTTGCAGTCCCATGTGTCAATCTCACCATAATCAGCAAGCACCCCATGTCCAAACCAGTGCAACTCATGCATCAGTGGGCCTGGTGGTCTTCAGGCTTGAAACATCATTAACAGAATAATTATCTATCCGAGGTATCCAGTGAAAGACTGAATAATATTCCTCTGGAATGTAGGCTGTTTAGTAAAGCAGATACATCCTTTTCCTCTCTTATTGCCCCTGCTATATAGGCAGCTGCGAATGCAAAATTAATCCACATAACCAGGCGGGAAATGCTTCAACTTGAAAACAAAACAGAACACAGCCTAAACATTATGAGAGAGGAACTGAGAGCCATTAGTCTGACCACCCTCCACAAAAGATATGTACTTGACTTTCTCACTGCCATGAAGGGTGGCATCTGTGCAATGATAGGTAGTCCCTGTTGTACTTACCAACCTTCCAATGACGCAGATAAGGACTCCCTAACCCAAGCCATACACTCATTTAACATCTTTTCAGTATGATGGATGAGGCAGGGGGATCACAAAACAGGATTGGTTAATGTGTATGTTTTCACGAGTACTGTTGTGGATGGATGTATATTCAAAGTGTTGATTTCTGTCCTTGTTATGTTGCTTATCATTCTTTGTACCTGCCTGCTGGTTATGGGTTGCTGCAGAAAGACGGAGGCCAACGGAATGCCAATGATTACCCTTACAGTTAAAACAGGTGAGGCCAACCCTTTTTGGAATATGTACACACACAGAAAGAAGAACTGCATGGCGATATGGAGAATTGCATGGTTAGAATAGAGCATCCGATTGGTCATTTTATCCCATCCAACTCAGAGAACTATTGAGAAGAACGCAATGACTGCACATGGGATGCGGGTTGCTATTTTCTGACATGTACCCCAGAGGACTATGTAGAGTAAGGAGGGAACTTGCATAGTGTTAGGTGGGTATGGCTATCAAAGACTGATTTTGACAAGATAAAAGACGCAATCAAGGTAGTTATTGAGTTTATTAAAGCCGGTCATGTTAGGATGCAGGTGAAATTCTCTAAATGTGAAGGGAAGTATAAGTTGCGGAAATTCTATTGCCATGAAGATGTGGCCATTTTTGGTGACAGTGTTTCTGGGCCTCATTACACGGTAGGCGGTGAACCATGGCGCAATTAGCGCCATGGTTCATGCCGGTAAAATACCGGCACTGCCTTGGTGGAAAGGGGAATTACCGCCCCATTCCAAGGTTGGAGGGGCGGTAATTCCCCCATTCCACCATTGCCCTTCTCCATTCCCATTTTTGCCCCATAGGGCATAATGGGAATGGGGAAGGCGCTAATTACGGCACCGCAAATTACGGCACCGCAAATTGCGGTACCGTAATTAGCTCCCTGGGTTCCTTTGCGGGTTGGTTTTTAACCCCTGCAAAAAGCAGGCGTTAAAATCCCCAACCCACAAAGGGACCTCGTAGTAAGGTGGTAAGGATTTACCGGTACCGGTAAAATACCGGTACCGGTAAACCCTTACTGCCTACCGTGTAATGAGGCCCTCTGTCATTTGTCACAGCATTTCAGGCCACTTTCAAACTGGATTTAGTCTTGTCACATTGATTGATTGATTGATATGTTATTTATAAGGCACATACACAAAAGTGTTTCAAGGCACAACCAGGCAAGGGGGGGCAAGATAAAACAAGACAAATGATCTTACTAGGCCTAGTATCATTTAGATCGTGCAAGTGTGCAGCCAGGAAGTGCAGGGGAAGGGTATGGGGGAAGTGCACTCAGAAAGGCAGGGCCCTGAGTAAAGTGCAAGGAAGGCCTGGGCCTCCCAAGAGAGTCACACCCAGGTAGTGCAAGGTAGGCCATGTGGCAGTGGGACTGCACAGGGGTGGGCCTGGTGTCCCGTATGACTCAGGGGAACACCAAGCAGCCAGTCAGCATAACGGTGCAGGAGGAAGGGAAAGGCTAGCAGAGGAAAGGCAGAGAGAAAAAAAGAGGAGAAGGCTAAGGTCTTGAGGAGCTTTGGGAACTTAAGGAGATCCAGTTCAAGGCGGAGAGAGGCAGTTCCAGAGGGAGGCACCTGCAGAGGAAAGAGATCTGCCACCCAGTCGCTGCTTGGAGAAGTGACTAACCCTCTGAGAATTGAGAGTAGACGAGCAGAGGGCTCTAGATGGAAGGTACTGAGGAAGAGAGTGTTGAAGATAGTAAGGGCCATAGCCCAGAAAGCCTTGTTGACAATGCAGAGAGTCTTGGACTTGATCTTTGCAGCCACCGGGATCCAGTGGAGAGATTTCATAAATGGAGAGATGCAGTCCCTGAGCTTGAGGCCAAGGATAAGTCTTGCAGCCCTGTTCTGGGTGAGTTGTAGAGGGCGATGGGTAGAGTTAGGTAGATTGAGAAAGAGGCTGTTGCAGTAATCCAGTCTGGAGAGAACCAGGGCTCTGGAGACGGTGCGCTTCTGGGGAAGCTCAGAAAAGGAAAAATACCTCTGAGGAGGTCCATCTGGAAGTGGGACTTTCTGACAAGCTCTGTGATGTGTGAAGAGAAAGAGAGAGTGGAGTCAAGGATGACCCCAAGGTTTTTTGCCTCACTAGAGGGTGAGGGCTGAGGGCCCGGGGAGGACAGCCAGAGTGGGAGGGGAAAATCGGGAGTAGGGGTCCCAATGAGAAGGATTTCTGTCTCACTGGCATTCAGGTGGAGATTTTTAGAGGCGCTCTATGCCTGAATAGCGGATAGACAGTCAGTGATGAGCATGGAGGAGGCCGAGGGAAGCCTCAAAGAGAGCTGCGTGTCATCTGCAAAACAATTAAAGTTAGAAGAAAAGGTAGAGATCAGGAGGGCCAAAGGGGACAGATTGACATTGAAAAAACAGGGTCAGAGGTTAGAGACCTGGGGAACACCACATTTGGAGAGTGTACTGGAACAGAGGAAAGACCCAAGTTGAACCTGTCAAGGACTGTCCAAGGGGGGGGGGGACAGCTGTGCCAGAGCCTGATCCATGATGCCCAAGGTATCACAGAGATGAGTGATCAGGATGTTGGGGAGAAGCTGGACCCCCACCAGGGCTGTGGGGGGCCAGCAGCCACGGGAGACCCCAACACCTCCCATTTGGCCCACACAAATGCAACAGAGACCCAAGCAGGCAGCCACATGTTCCAAACTGCGTTTATTCCTGGGCAGCAAAAAAGAAAAAACAAACATGCAGAGCTTTGTGCACATCGAAAGTCCAGATGCCGTCTCCCCCGGGGCTGGCTTGCAAGCCAGCTTTGTAACACACTGCAGGCTGACCTCACAGAATTGGACCAGCTCCCAGAAACCTATTTCATCCTGCTATTGGCTGCTAAGTAATAGGTTACCTATGTAGCCCTTATAGAGAGCCTGATAATTGGACATTAGAGTTTTGCGTCAGTGGGTTGGTTTAGCTGTGCCACCCACCATTACCTAACTCTGAAATTGTTGCAGTATGAATCTGTTCCCATCACTTATTAGCTGAAATAGGTTTTTTCGCTCCTCGGCTCCCAGTGTTCATTGGCCAGGGCTGAGCCATTTTAGTTACAATTATGTTTCAAATGGTGTGCGAGTCTTTGCGAAAATGTCTTTTGTTCCCAGAAAGAAAAGAACAAAACACACTGGGCTTTGGTGCTTTGCCGTGGCTTAGTCGCATTCATGGAGAATTAAAAAATGGCTGTTCGTGGGTTTGCGAGGATTATTGGTGAAGGCATCTGCAGCTAGTGTTCAGTGAGAGAAATTAACTTGGCTGTAATTTTCCTGAAACATGGCTTTACACTGTCCAATTAGACCATGTTAATTCATATAGGCATTTGCAAGCCTTTAAACAGGGATTCTTGTGTTTGTAGATTCTGATATTGCTGCATTGATTCTAATGTAGCATGGAAGATGCACTGTTGGTGAAGTGGGTGTCTTTCAGCATATTTGTCACCCATGGGTGCGCTGGGGCCTGGTTCAAATGATAAGTGTGCTCCTTGTTCTTCCTGCTGTTCTTCTGTATATGCGCCTGGGGTGAGGGGGCAGGGGTTTGATCTTGATTTTCCCTCTTCAGTCCCCCCTCTGCTCGACTTGTCGACCACTCCACCAACCAACATTCACCGCCTTCCGTTCTCCATATCTTTGTCAATTCTTTGAAGTGTCCATAATTGTCCACATTGTTGTCGATGAACAGTACATGTAGGAGTGTTGTCCTTCTGCATTCCACCACACTCACTTCCCTTCGTACTTCCTCAGATCACAGGGAGTGTCCACCTTTATTACTGCTGGAACCATGTCACACACTGCTATCTTCTCCCTTAGTCCGGCTCTTCCTGTCACCATGTCTATTATTTGCATTCCGATATATTCTTCTGTTGTTCTCTCACATCTTGCAATGTATTTTGATCTTGCACAATGATGCTGCGCTCTGTAGTAGTGCTTCTGTTACCACCTTCAATCGACCAGCCAGTCATGATGGCATCCATTACTATGTAAACGCTAGCCAGTTCTTGTCTTTCTCTGTTCACATGTATTTTCTGCGATCATTCTTTTGTGTGCAGGTACTTTATCCAGTGTTGCTTCTGTCTCGCACGACAAGTAATCCCCCCATCTTTTCACTCCTCTGTCTGTTTCTCTTCTTCCGTTGTTTTCCATCTTGGGGAATGTGTCATTCTTCACATCTTCCTTGGACATCACCAACAAGGGCATGCTGATGTGCACCAACAAACAGTCTCCTCCCCAATTCGGTGGTAGTTTCTCTTGAGCTTTAGATGCATGTGCTCAATAGTAGTCTATAAGCAGTGATGTTCCTGCTCTCATCTCCCGACTTCTCTCAACCTTCTTGCATCCAGCATGATTGTCCACTTCTTGTCACTGTTGTGCTGGTAACATAAGGCCGGTACCTTCACAGTATACGTCCTTCTTATTCTCCACCCAAGTGACCATCTACGCTCTTTCGCTCTTTTGTCTCACTGCGTTAGGTACTTATCATATTTTTGTCTCTTTTTTTTTTCTTCTCTCTTTAGTTTTTTCTTTCTTCTTTTATTATTTATATATTTATTTATGTATTTATTTTCTCTTGCAGCTTGCTCGCTGGTGCATTTGCTCGTTGTTTCTTCTCTCTCTGGTCACTTTCCACATACAGTTGTTCTCCAATTAGCTGCTTTATGTAATCATCTTCCATAGGGAATTACCCCCCTTTTTTATCAATCTCAATGTTGCTGTCTTCCCTTGCAATCTTCTTCACACCTTGGGCTACATGGGTGTCGTGCTCTGCTGTAGTAATTTCTGTTGTAATCAATTCTCTCATGGCATAAGTTAAAGAGCAGTCAGGACAGCTCTCTCCAGTGGTGTCCCTACCAATTTTGTACATGTGTGCATGTTGTTGGTCACTTCTGCTATGTGTGTTATGTGTATGTTTTACTCCCTTTGTGTCTGCCCTTACCTCTCCTTAGTTTAGCAGCAGCTTTTCCTCACCCACTGACGCCGTAAGTCTTCCTGCTTAGGTTAGGGAATGTTAGCAGGGGATACAGCAGTAATGCTCACTATTACAAATAATTTTCAAATTACCACCCCCCATTATTTCGTTCATCATTAATAGTCCCATCATAATAATGAAAGTCCGTATTTGCTTGCCCATAACCACTTACACTGCTGGGTCCTTGCAGTTGATGAGATGATAAAGTTGCCCGCCTGAAAATCGCAAGAAAGGCGTTAATACATTAGTACTTGTTAGTAACCTCAAGCTCCGCGAACTAAACAATCACTAAGGGCAAAAATGAAACCTCCCCCTGGACATTTCGTGTTTTCAAAATTTCTGAATATGGGTAGGGAATATCTTGGGCTGTTTATTCAATGGAAGCAAGGACATATACTTCAGGGAAACATGCTCTAAGGGGTCTGAGGTTCCTGATAGGGTGGGCAATTGAGTGGGGAATGTTTGACAATGGTTTAATTATTAGTAGGCCTCAGGGTTTGTAATGGAAGATAGCATTAAGGAAATTTCCTACACATTTCTAACAGCATACATACGCAACAACCTGCATGTGCGGGGAAAAGAGAAGGAACAAAACAGTGTTACAGCTGTAGGTGCACAAAATGTAATATGAAACTCAATTAAACTTTGGACATGGGTGTGTCAGTCCCTATTCTAGTTGCTAGTGTGCGTTGGACCATAGGATGGCCATGTTTCCCTAACTCGGGAGTGTTCGTGCTGTTTTGCAGTTCATGAAAATCTTTTGCGTTGGCCCCGTTGATCGTTGCTCCCTCGTTGCCAGGGTGGCCACCGCTTTGTAGGGCTTGACGCCTTACACATCTAACAAAGTCTGTCAGGAGGGGAAAATGTCCCACTGTAGTCCGTAGCCATTGGGTGTTAGTTGTCCGTTGTCTTCAGGCTTGCTCTCGGTCCTTTATATCTGGCGAGAAATGAAATAGAAGCACTTGAGACCTGAGCATTTACATATTCTTCAATTTCTTGACCTAAGCTCTCTGCACTACTCTTGCACTATTCAGTGTCCTAGTGGGAGGAGCCAATGGTACATTTATGCACCATCCTGTCACCACCTGGTGGCGTTCAATGGCGGTCTGACCGTAAATTGTTACACAATTCGAAATTTACCTGGAAAATGGGTAGACAAACACTATCCTGTAGCTATATTCTTAACACATCTGGATCATCTGTACTTAATTTAGGTGAATATAGTCATGACACCCTTAGATCATATATACATATTTCAGGTGGTGGTGTACAAATGGGCCTTTGAGTCTTGTATTTACTGTACTTTACTATAAACTGTTTATAGTGCGCACCCGGGGGGCATTAGGCACTGACAAGCTAAACAGGGAAGTATCAGGGTGGTAATTCTGTCATATAGGGTGGCTGTGTTTCTAAATTAAGAGGATCATGTTACTTAGTTAAAATAATCGCAGGGTTTTTAAATCTTTTTTCTATGGCTCCTCTCTCAACTTCTCAGGGCGTGTCTCGCAGTGAACTGCATGCACGTTAAGCTGGTACTAATGAAATTCGCTACCAATTATTCGCTACCTGTCCCTCCCCCCTTTATTTATGTATTTATTTATTTATTTATTTATTTATTTATTTATTTAATTATTTATTTATTTATTTATTGCTTCCTCTTTTCTTTCAAACCCAAATCTCACAATGTACTCCTATTCTCTCTATCCCACCCCATGTTCACTTGTTAAACCCTGCCTACTCTGTTAATTACTCATTTAAGTCTAGTATTTTATCACTCCACTACTTTCATTACTGTTACATTTAAACAATATATTTCTCCCCCCATTATCTGCTCTCAAATTTTAATTCAACCATTATTCTCCAGTTCGTGCAGCAATGACCTCTTTACCTATGTGTGTTGGCTAATGCATTTGTGACATTGCTGTGTTCAAAAGCGCTAGTGGCATTACTACTTGCACTGTGTTATTTTGTCGCCAAATTGAGTCTGTTGGGAACATGGATCATCCACCCTTTACCTCTATTTCTCTCCTCCCGTGGTGAACTGTCAATGAAATGTACGCCCCCCCTCAAGGGCACCTTCCTCCACCTTCTGTGTCTCATTTAATTGCTGTGTTATTTGTGTATGCATGAGCCCAGTCTCCTCGCTGAAAGATGTGTGCTCAGAATGTAGCTAAATGTACTCTCTTGTTATGCGATATCTCTATGCACCCCCCTCTGTACCGTGCACCCCCACTATTCTTAAACAATCTTCCTTACTTTCAACATGTGTATGGCTGGTGTTTAACAAGTTATGGCTTTCTCTATTAATAAGGTGGTCATATCCACATTGCTCATGATGTCACAGATATCTCTTCCCTAATGCATGGCCTACTCGCCCCACTGTCACCCAGAAAAGAAAATATTTTGATACCTATCACCACCCTTATGCAATTGTCCTCTGCATTATTGAGTGTGCGTGAGTGTGTGTGTCGGCGTGTGTCTCGCCCGCTCTGTCGGGGAGGTGGAGCATGAGTGTGTGTGGCAGAGTGAGTCAAATCAAGTTTGTCTTGGGCTGTCCTATTAAGGGTATAATGTCAATCTATGTCCTTTGAAAGGTTTGTTCCCCATCAGGAAGACCCCTCCCAGTCATGTAACCGGTAACGTTGCTATTGTGTCAGTGTTCTGTATGGGTGCTTACTGGTGTGCAGTGCCCCTGGGTTGTGATTCTTGTCAGTCCTGTGGTAGTGGTGCTGTCATTTGTTGTGTCTGTACATGTAGTGGTGACAGTGCCTGCGTTGGTGCTTGTGGTGTCTGCTGAAATGATCCCGTCCTGCCCCATGTATCCTCCCCACATGGGCGGTGCATATTGTGGTGGTTGTTGATACTGCTATTGTGATGCTTGTGTGTGTGTGTTGAGGCTGTTTTTAACTGCCCCTCCCATTGCATACTTCAATAATTTATTTTGTGCCTACTTGTCCTCATCTGCCTTTCCCTGCCTCTGCCGTTTTTTTGTATTTTATTTTTTTTAACCGTCTTCTCTTGCCACAATCTACAGTGCACATAGTCAATGTCTAGCACGCTATCCTTCCTTCCTCCCTTCCATAACCCCATGCATGCTGCACCACCCCTTACTGATCCTCTATCATGTTTGGCTGTGCTGTCTCGTTCAGTCCTTCTCTCCTCCTCCAATCCCTTTCTTCCCTTTCCAGTTCCCCCTCTCTGTTGCTATTGTTACTCCTTGCACCTCCCCTGTTATCTTCCCTTTAAATTTAATTCCTATGTCCCTGTGCCTTCAAATCTGCTTCCATGCCCTGCAACCCTCCCTTGCTCGCTCCTGTGCTGCTAGTGGGTTGTTTTGCACCTTCCTGTTTGTTCTCTTTAGTCTATTGTGATTGTGTGTGTGTGTGTGTGGTGTTTAAATGTCTTTCTGCTGTTTTCAGTTCTCTCATGCAATTCATTCCTTGCTTACCATCTGTGTCATCAAATATTACACTCCCGGAGGTGCAGAAGGGTGAGTCCCCTCTTCCCTCTGCTCGTGCTGGTTCAGCATCTGCTGAAGCCTCGCCACTTCCCTTCCCTTAGTGCACACCGTTCAACTGTAGCCAGGTGCTTTTTCCCCAGCTTCTTTCCTGTGTAAGTGCTATGCATGTGTGTCATTAGCGATTGCTGCACACTTCTGTAGAAGCTGCCTATGGGCAGCCATGCTCTCATTTATTTACCTTCAGTACTTTTGAATCTTTGCACACTATGTTTTACTAACTTATTTTGGCATGGAAGCTGTGTGCTACACAACAGGTGAAGGGGAGTCATTTCTCTATTGTATGATACATTTTACATCACCTCAATTTGAAAATTTCGATAGTCTGCTATTCAGGGAGCAAAAGTTAGAAGATAATTGAACATATTTTCAATTTCTGTGAGCCTTCTTGGCTCCCCACCTTAGCCAGTGCACTCCACGTGCAGCCCATCTTCACCAAACCATTCCCTTCTCCGGCACACCCCCATAATCTTGCGCATGTGTCTTCCACACACCGCCTCTGGCTCACCTCTTCTTCTTTTCCAAAACCACACCACCATTTCCTCACCATCAAATGTATCATTCTAAAGGTGACATCACCAAACTAAAAACACAATACAAATGAACAGGCAAATGTGCATACACAGAACAATAACCCATTTCTTCCAACCCCACAAATATCCCAAAATAAAACCCCACAATCCACACAGCTGTCTTCCTGTTTCAACTGGAACAAGGTAAACCACAATAAAGCTCTTATAATTGTACTGCGCACGCTGCGTCGCCTCGCGTATGACACGGCCCTCACCAGGGGAGCTTAACCAGTCAATTATCTTCCGCACTCGGGAACAATCTAGCTACCTCCTGCGGAGAAACATCATCCACTCACTGAACTAAAACGCTCAATTAGCAGGCAACCTCATCTACTCATTGATCTACAACGTCAATTCATAGGAAATCCACACCCCCATACATGAAATCGCCATCCATACCAACCAGCGGGGCACTCCGTCCTATACGTGGGGAGTCACCACCCCACCCAATATGCTCATAAACACAAGAAGGGACCACTGCCACTGCTCCAGTCCCAACTACAATTCACGTGCCGATCACCACCAATGCACTGAATTTTTGCGACAATGTACAATCTCCCACCACCAAATTACAATGCCTCCCCCCAGTTTCTACCCAAACAAAATAACTTACCATTTCTGCAACATAGTGATCAACAATGCATCATAATACTTCCCCATGTTGATGGTTCACTTACATTTCCTATGCTGCACTGGCACTTGCTCTGCTACCGGACACCCCCTCAAGGCGCTTCACCGGACCCCTTCTTCTGCAGGGCTCTCACCTGCCCTCAAGAGGGGTATTTCCATGTGGCCCCCGATGCCTTTAGCCGGTTACGCATTTTCCGGTGGTCTTCAGGTGCAGGCGAGGTTCCCACAGCTTCCTTGAGTCGGCGGCAGGGAGTGTAGTTCAATGCAGGGCAGGCAGGCAGTGCCCATTCCTCCATCTCTTACAATGAGCCTCAGAGAGGGCACCAACTTGTTGGGGAGAAGCTGGACCCCCACCAGGGCTGTGGGGGGCCAGCAGCCATGGGAGACCCCAACACCTCCCATTTGGCCCACAGAAATGCAACAGAGACCCAAGCAGGCAGCCACATGTTCCAAACTGCGTTTATTCCTGGGCAGCAAAAAAGAAAAAACAAACATGCAGAGCTTCGTTCACATCGAAAGTCCAGGTGCCGTCTCCCCCGGGGCTGGCTTGCAAGCCATCTTTGTAACACACTGCAGGCTGATCTCACAGAATTGGACCAGCTCCCAGAAACCTATTTCATCCTGCTATTGGCTGCTAAGTAATAGGTTGCCTATGTAACCCTTATAGAGAGCCTGATAATTGGACATTAGAGTTTTGTGTCAGTGGGTTGGTTTAGCTGTGCCACCTACCATTACCTAACTCTGAAATTGTTGCAGTATGAATCTGTTCCCATCAGTTTTTAGCTGAAACAGGTTTTTTCGCCCCTGGGCTCCCAGTGTTCATTGGCCAGGGCCGAGCCATTCTTGTTACAATTATGTTTCAAATGGTGTGCGAGTCTTTGCGAAAATGTCTTTTGTTCCCAGAAAGAAAAGAAAAAAACACACTGGGCTTTGTTTGTCTGCAGAAAGCAATCTTATCTGACTGCGTGACCTTGGCTGCTCGTGGGTTTGCGAGGAGTATTGGTGAAGGCATCTGCAGCTAGTGTTCAGTGAGAGAAATTAACTTGGCTGTAATTTTCCTGAAACATGGCTTTACACTGTACAATTAGACCATGTTAATTCATATAGGCATTTGCAAGCCTTTAAACAGGGATTCTTTTGTTTGTAGATTCTGATATTGCTGCATTGATTCTAATGTAGCATGGAAGTTTCACTGTTGGTGAAGTGGGTGTCTTTCAGCATATTTGTCACCCATGGGTGCGCTGTGGCCTGTGCGCTCCTTGTTCTTCCTGTTGTTCTTCTGTATATGCGCCTGGGGTGAGGGGGCAGGGGTTTGATCTCGATTTTCCCTCTTCAAGGATGTTGTGGTTCACCATGTCAAAAGAAGAGGAAAGGTCAATGAGAATGAGGACAGAGGGTGCGTTAGAGTCACAGATAGAGAGTAGATCTTCACATGTGTTCAGGAGAGCAGTTTCCATGCCTCCGGTTGATCTAAAGCCAGACTGATGGTCATGGAGACAACCAACCGCTTTGGTGTGGAGCGTAAGCTATGGGATAGCCAACTTCTCCAGGAGTTTGCCCAGGAAAGGAGTGTTTGAGATCAGGCAATAGTTTACCGGAATAGAGGGGTTGGCAGATGTTTGTTTTGAGAAGGGTATGCACAAGGGAGTGCTTGAGAGGTGATGGGAAAACTCCAGTATTGAAAGAGTTTTTTCAGAGATCTTCCAAGGCTGGAGCGAGTGAACCAATGTTGTCCTTAATTTTTTGGAGGGGCGGGCGGTCACCTGTTTGGATAAGAATTTCTGGACTAGTTTGGAAATCTTACCAGGTGTGACAGAAGAGAGGGAGGAGAGGAGAGGGGGGCAAGGAAGGTCTGTGAGAGGTAGAGGGTGGGAGAGGAGAAGAGGACAGTGAGGACAGGATGTCATCGATTTTAGTAGTGAAATGAAAGGCCAGGGGCGAGCAGATGGCCTGGGTAGGAGTAAAAGAGGAAGATACTGCAGTGGGAGTGGCCAGCGCATTGCAGATTTTGAATAGTTCTGCCAATGAAATGTTCTACCCAACCAGTGTTACTTAACGTATACCATCAAATATGGGAATGATGTAGTTCCAGCAATCAGCCCCTGTGACAAGCCAAAGAAATGCAACTAAAATGCTGTTTGATCATTTTGTAATTTGGGTATAAAATGTTTAGCCACAGATGGGCAGCGTTAACAGCTCATTTCATTAAATTCAGTTCCACAGAGCTGTCTAAATCATGCTTCCCAGCTGTTTGAGTCTGATAAATTTGTGTTAATTCTTGCTTGGTCTACGGCTCGTTTGTTGGATTGGATTGTATTTTTGTTCCTGTGATTGCTTATACCAGAGATCCCCTGGAACAATACAGTAGGAAAGGTCCCAGACAGTTTACATATGTCAGGCATTGTCTCTACTTCGGAAAACATGGACAACATGATTTAATTTGTATGTTTCGGTTTTGAAGCCAAGAGGGCAGTACAAAGTTCTGTCCTTTTGGTTATAGTGTAAATCTGCCTGCAGCATCATAGGAGAATAGGATCACTTCCCCCACACATTCTTTAATTCACAAAAATGGGAAAATCAGATTCACAGACTCTTCACAAAACAGTTCAGTCTCCAGTGAAAAAGGAATAGACATATAAACTGCACAACGGAATCAGGAAATGTCCATCACATAGAATGACAGTAGTCTGATACTGAGATAAGATGAATTAACGTTTTCAACGTTTGTAGTAAATATGTTCTTCAGTGTCCCATGGACCCCTGATGACTCCCTTTTCCTTGATCACAGTTACAGCAGCTAATTTCATTTACACTACCATTGGCATATAAGGTTGGGGAGCACATGTATGTGCTAATAATGATAAAGAAGAAAAACTGTTTCCTGCAGCTTGCACTTCAGACATGAAGTCTGATTTATTCAGCACAAAAAAAGTCAAACCCAATTCACCACCTTTTATTTAGTACAGGACTGGAGGCCAGTTCATGTTATAAGAGCAGGTGTTAAACAATGATCAACATATAAGCCTGTGCTCTCTGTGAAGGCATCATGAAGCAGACACAGACAACACGTTCAGGTTTGCTCCACAAAAACGTGTATTAACTCAAAATAAGTTAAGGTGGGATTTTCCTACCTAAATAAACTAAGGATAGTCTGTGCCGGGAAGTCCAAAGTATATGGCTGCCTGTGTCAAAAACCTATACTTGCCCTCACAACTAACTGTATACAGTGTGTGGGTATGTCAGCATCAAATTAATAGTGTTCAATGTAAAGTTCAGAGCTTCTTCCAGCTCTTGGCTTGTAATCAGCTTCCCCTTCCCCAAGTTCAAAACAGTTCATAAGGCGCAGGGGTTCCCTCACCCAAGAGTTGAAATCTTCCAGCTTTTCAAACGACACAATTCCTGAAGACACTTCTCAGCTCTTATAACGTTGCTAATTTGCACTAATGCACATAGGCAGTTCTGTTTCTTGACTTCAAAACACATAAGAGTGTATTGTAGTATACACACAAGCTGATGTATGGGTGCTTTCAGTGGCTTTTCTGTACTGAGTTGCAATAGGTCTAGGCACAGCTGTTAAAGCACACAGTCCTCCCATTACAGGTCACCCAACAGGTCCCCCTTCCTTGCTCCTTTTCCATGAACACTAGGCCACTCCTTCAACTTGATAGTACTACTTTATTTATCCACATACGTGACACTCTCCTGACACTGTACTGTGACTTGGTTGGTTCCAATGCACTTGTTACACTTTCTGGTATTCGCCTGGCTTTTGCCATTGCATGTTTACTCATATAACATACAGTTCTTTGCATTCTCTTGGCTTGTGCCAATGCGTGTTTCTTTTATAATACAGTTATTTGCATCTGGTAGATTCAAATTCTTTCGTTCACTCTGATTAATATTCACAAGTGCTCAAAACTTGCTTTCACTCCGTTCGGTATTCAAAAGTACTTATATTTGCTTTCACTCAAATCGGTATTTCTAGAAACTCTTTTTTTTGGTTTGAATAATTGTTAATGGTTTGCTTTGCATATTTGCCTGCCAGCCCAGCATGGCCCCTTCTTGGTACACTCACCAGTCAGAGCTTACGGCTTCTCTGCAGGTCCTCTACTGCCAAGAGTTCCCTCTGTCCCATCCGTGACCTTGCCTGCTCTCCCATGGGCTCTCCATGGCTTCACTCACCCAGTGATTCTCCTCCTGCAACTCGTGACTCTTGTGACTGCTTCGCTAGGTCATGCGGTCTCCCTCTCTCGTTCTGACAACGGCCTCCAGTGTCCTTCAGCATCGCTTCCCACTGCATAAACTCTACATTTTCCAATGGGTCTTGGGTGTTCCACCTGCCACACTGCTGATCCGGAGAGGTCTGTCTGCAGATCATAGCCCTGCTTACACAGATCCCTCCATTTCCACAATGATTCAAGATTGTAAAGTTCCCACCACCACAAATAGTCCAAAAAAGACTAGACCACTCACTGGGGCAGAGATAGTCCTGTCTTACTCTTGCTGTCCTCCTCTTGTCAGTACTAAGCTGAGGTCCGTATGTGTGTGTATTAATTAAAAGAGGATGTACTTCTTTAGTTGGTCTCTTCCTGGTCCCAATACTGAATTGGTGTTTCTTGGGGAATGTTTTACGGGCAGAACAGGGAAGGGGCTGCTAATAGCCTATAAAGGCTTGTGGGATAGAGGGTTTATTATGAAAAGGAAATAGGGGATACCATGTGTAAGGTGTACGTACTCTGCCCTTGTGGATTATTTGTAGGAGAAAACAGCAACCTGTAGGTAAACCTGAGTTGAGGCAGTTACACCTTACCGCACACATGTGCGTAATGAAACTCAGAGGGATACTCTTGTGATACTCTTGTGAGCAGACATATACCGGCCCGAGGCTGACCTCTAGCATGGACAGGGCACTATGTGGGATGTGGCCCTGACCTATACGTTGGTCAGCTCTGATCACTGACCCTTGTATCTGAAGACCTGGATACATAAGCAGATACAGACATATTTCTGAGAAAAATCGTGAACAGACTTTATATTATTTATTTATTTATTTAAAATATTTAGTCCATCGCGCCACAAGCCCGCAGGCCTCAGGACGTGCAAACAACAGAAAACGGACAGAGTGAATGACTTGGAACATATAACTGGATGTGCACCTTGAGGTAGTCAGGGGCATCATTCACCACACATTTATGAGTTAGTGTTAAGATTTTGTGGGTGATGCAATGTTTCACTGGTAACCAGTGTACGGCCCTTGTGACCAGAGTAAGGTGAGAGCATCTGGCCAAACTGGCAACAGCCCGTACTGCACCATTCTGGGTAACCTGAAGCCTGGTATAACAGAGACAGCACATTCATTAAGCAAGCTTTTGCAGAAATCTAGCCGAGTGTTCACGAGAACTGAGGCTAAAGTCACCAGGTTCTCTTGTATAAGAAGAATATATGTATATATTGGACACACATAAATGCATAAACAGTTTGCGACAATTCGTTGCCTGTGGGGTTTTGGGCCCTTACATTTCAGACATATAATAATTAAATAAATAATTAAATAGCAGCAATTCATTAACCTTTGAGGGTCGGTTGGTCGCTTGGATATCAGACATAGGATAAATAAATAAGTAAATAGCATCAGTTCATTAACATTTGAGGGTTGGTTGGTCGCTTGGTTTTCCAGACATAGATAAATAAATAATTAAATAACATCAATTCATTAACATTTGATGGTTGGTTGGTCGCTTGGTTTTTCAGAGATAGGATACATAAATAATTGGTGTCTCTTAATATAGACAGTAAGGCCCTGTAAACAGATGCCTTTGAGAGTGAACTCAGGTTAGAGTATGCTTGCTTTAGGAACAAAGTGCAAGACACCTATGCGACTAATAGATATACAAATGTAATGTGAATATTACAATTAACCTGGAGGTCTGCGAGGCATACCTCGTTTCTCAACAATGGCATAGAACTTTGCGGGCCAACCTTTAGCTGCATATGAAATTCAATTGATATCAAAGATAGCATATGGGAGGGTATGCATTATTCCCAATGGTGCCAGTCCATAATCAAAACCTTAATCTTATGGCAGTTGCAGTCTACCACGACAAGCAGATATAACCCACACAACAAGGACAACAACACCCCACGCTCAAGAGCCCTACTGCTAGGCTGGCTCAGGACCACATGCCAAGAACACTGTGTTAAATAAGGGCTACTGGATTTGACGGTGGAAGTCAAGTCCTTGCCAGTACACAGTCTGTCTGGGTCACACAACCCTGTGCGTTGTCTAACAAAATTCAACCGAAGCCTAAAATTGAGTGTTTTGAATTATTCCAACTCCTCACTTACGTCCGGACTGAGTTAAAACTGAGCTCGAGAAATGTATTATTTTTTTCTTCAAAATGTGACGTGACAATTCATAACATATGTTAACCCTCGTGTTAAAGAAAACACTACCAGTCTGTCAGAGACGACAGGGAAGTTTGTCACCTGTTTCCTAACATATTTACAATGACGCGCAGTGACTCTGCAGCCGATGAAGCCGCCACGAACCTGTTCAGGAAGCTGTCCCTTGCTCAGTCACTACCCGCTGGGGTACGCAGTTTGTATCAGCCCACCCAGATACTGTGGTATAAAGATTAGGCCCAGGGTGAGAAAACACGCCCGACTACAACAACCATAACTCCTCAACTAGGATGGAAGGGAAGTTATAAGATGGAAAAGGGCATAGAATGCTTAATGGGACAGGCCTTATTAGTGTAGCTTAAGTTCGGTTTTCTGAAGAAACAAGACAAGTGCTACACGTGGGCACCGCCACACATTTAGGCCATAATCAAGCTTATAAAGGCACGGGCCACACATCTTCTGGCCGTAATGCTTCTCACCTTTCCTACCTCGAGTCGAGATTGCCTCAAAGATCTTGGCCAAATGACATTTAATCCAAGCTGATAGTAATATATGTCGCTTTTGTAAAGAGATTTCTGAAGTAGAGACATTTAAGCATGTGATTGCTAATTGTCCCTCACTTATGACTCTAAGGAGGAAATACTTTGATCACTTCTTTATTTGCTACCGATTGGTAACATCAGAAATGTTTTGGAATATGCCATACAATGCACAAACAACGTCCATGCGACTAGAGATAGTGAATTTCTTGCTGGCTCTGAAATTAGAAGAGAAGGAAGATGTGAAAATTGATACCATGCACACTGTCTGTTAACTGAAAATGAACTCATGTGATACAGATCACACTCAGATTAAGACGTATCACTTGAATGACGAAGCAAATGATATATATGCGAGCTATAAGATGGTCATGTAGGGAATAGTACATGATTATTTGTATATCTCTAATTACTTAGGATTTGTTGTTATTATTACCTAATATTATTATTTTTGTTTTAGATATTGTTAGGACTTGCCTTTTTTATGCTTATGATAGAAGAACTTCTTAATTGTCTGGTATACAAAATATATAGATTCTTGTATGTAAAATTTTATAAGTTTGATTGTTCAAATATTTTAATCTTTTTGATAACTATTGAAAAGTTGTCCTGACAACAACTATATCAATAAAAAAAATATCTGCTTAATTGTAGTGCTCTAATGTAAGCTTGTGCGCTAACTAGACTGCCTATGCACTGTCTAAATAGATGCCTTTGACAATGGCCACACGACCTTATCAGTGCTCACTAAAGCGCTCAGCACATGAGAATACTTTCTAATGCACTCTGCAGCAAAACATATTAGCTATCTGCACCTCGCAAGAAACAAAGTGCACCGTTCGAACATAACTGTTTATCTGTCTGTGTTTTTTGCAAGCATATTTTGCTGTAAACTCAAATCTTGCACCCTTTAGAGTGACCTATATATTTTAAATGGACAAAATCCCCAACAACATCCCTCACCACTTCCCCAGACCACTCAAAAGAGGGAACAGCAAAGTGTGAATTCTGTGTCTACAGATAATTCAAATCTCTATGAGCAGTGTGACTTGGCAAGGATTTCTGAAACAATCTGTTAAAACAGTGCACACAGGTAACTTTCGAATTCCGATGTGTGGAAGTGCTTTGATCAATTTATAGTATCGAAATGCACCAGTATGAAGTAAATGGACAGCAGTAAAGGTAGAAACTGTGTCGGTCTTCAAGGGTGCACTTGAATGAAATGTTTATTGGTCATTGTTGGTGCGGTTTAGATACCCTCATTGAATTCTCAACATTACTGAGGACTATTTGAAAAGGCATTATTCCTCCCACAATGCCCTAATTTAACCATCTTTCAAATTAATGTTATAAAATCAAATCACTGTTTATTGTGTTGGTGGTGGATTTTTGGCTGATTCGAGGTATGGTTGTTATGCTATTCTTTAAAGCCACACCACCATTATAACAACCAACCTGCAACTACACTTACAAAAGTGAGACTATGACCGTCCTGTTAAGCATCAAGTGACATTAGGACATGCAGCTGTTAGCTCTCCACGATTTCCATAGTCCATGCACATCAATCAGATTTTAATTATGCATTTAATCCACAACCATTTGAATTTGGCAATATTCTTCAAAGCTACTGGATTATTTACAAGAAAATCCTGTGGTCCACCCTGCACATAAGTCTTATAAATGTGTGCAGAAGAGCTCTGCAACTTTTTCTCAACAGATATTCTAATTGACAACTCCCATTGCCCATGTTGTTCCATAGCCACGTAGCAGGGATTACCTCCCAGGATTGTCATCGTTCATATTTGACTGAATCACAAATCTGAGCAGAATCCTTGACTGGTTATCATAATGTTCTAGGGGGTGACTTACCAAAAGCTGTGCCTTGCATGGGCCTATTAAATCCCTTAAAGAAACTTAATATGCTGAATTGCTGAGAAGGTGCGGTTGCTGATCATTTGCCGTTGGGCCCGAAGGTCCTCCCGATCGATAGGCCCAATCTTGAATACATGACTACTATCAGAGGACAATTACACCGGCCATCCATTTATGATCTTAATTCAGAGTGCCCTGCCAAACAATAGGTCCTTGGTATAAAGTTGTACGTAGATTCTTCAATCACTCTGTGAAATTCCAAGCTTGGCAGATAGTTCTCAAACAGTTTGCAGAGAGTGGACTTCATTGATCTTTATAGGACAGATCGTTCAGTTATTTATGTTAATTCGAAAATTGTCTTTGATACTATTCTGCGTGAAAGAGAAAGTGTGTGAGCGGTTGGTTTTGACCTAAATCATGACATGGCTAGAAAAAGAATGGCAGGCAATCCTGGCAATTCCAGGAGCATAGCTGCTCCTGTGATTTTGTACATGCTCAAGGGAGAGTGTTGTAGCTTTTGGGGAAGAAATTGTGGCACTTAGGCGAAGAATGAAAGCGTCTGAAAGACCAGAGGTTGGTTTTAGCTGTTGTGTGTGATGCACTGTAATTAATCACCTTGTTTAAGTGGGATTGAACAGCTCTTGCTTTTATCATAGAACACTTGCAGACACATTCATCTGTTTACTAACCCTATGGTCAGTGAGAAGTTAAAATCTGAAACTATAGTCCGCTTATAGAAAACTTTGTTCAGGTCCTCTCCTTACCTTGATGGTTTTGTAGTGCACTTTCAGGCAGCTGAACAAGGGAAAATGGGCCACCCATATTGTGGCCTTCTTACTCTTAATAAATCCACCAAAGAAATAGTAGTTATAAGGAGCATTGATATTTGCTTTAGTGCACAGGCAACACAGGTTGAGCTCTTGGTGAAGGACAACCTCCACCTGCTAACGCTCATCATGTATTGGCATACAGTATTTGTGGTTTGCAGGATATCCTCGATCAAATTTCCCTTTGCATAAACAAATGGAGTGAGGTATATGTGGGTGGTCATGTCATCTTGGTAGGAGATTTAAACTCTGATTGTGTTAACAACTTCCATTGGAATGAGGATGATCAGCCTGGTGCCCACTGCCACAATAAACAATGTAATGGTATAACGTGGATTAAGGAATTAGGAGGTTGTGCCCATTAAATGCTACTGTCTTAGATGACATTCCCAATTGACCAACCTCGCCTAATGGTGTAGTATCCTCTACCATCGACAACATTTGTGTGGCAAGGTGGGTGTTTGAGAAATGTTTCTCACTGAATGTTGTTCCTACAAACTTTAGTGATCACTCTAAGCTCGTGGCATAATTTGACATTGGTCCTTTGAATGAAAATATTGAGGAGTTTGGTCCTAGAGATCTAATGACTAATATAGCGGCTAATCGGATATCTTGAAATCTTGCTACCGTCTCCAGTGTGAATGATCGTCTTGCTAATCTTATGACTTTGTCCTCTTCTGACTGGAAATATAACACCATTACAGTGGACACATTCTATGGATTTGTGAACAATCTTCTGGAGCCAACTTCGATAGTCGGGAAATGGGTTGTGACAGTAACAACCAAAAAATGTCCCATGTCTAAAGTGCAGAAGTTGCTTTAAGGAAACATGACATGAGGTCACTCAGACTGATAGGGAAAAACGTTGGTATGCCCCTCTTGATCAAGGAGGCCAAGCTCAGGAGTATTAGGCAGATCTAGAGCAATTAGTCGTGCAATAGTCGACCTAGAAGGAGCCAGGAAGACTCTCATGTTATGCTGCAGATTATGCATGATAAAAACTATCACGTATTTTGGAGTCTGATTAATGATCTAGGCACATCTCAGCCTACCAAACAAATTAATTAATGCAGTCTCTGAGAGTGAATGGGTGACTCACATTAAAAACCTACATTTGTCACCTAAGGGGAAGGTCTCTAGTGACCACATTGAACCGCATATTAAAGAAAGTAATCAATACTTCCCGCGCTCCCGGCCAAACTAAAGTATAAAACTTGTTGTTGAAATGTAATCCAGCAGTATGGACAATGGTTGTATCCCTTCTTTTCAAGCACATAGTGAGAACCAAATCTTTTTCCTGACTTTTGGTTGTCGGCGCACATTGTGCCCATACAAAAAAGGATGCTAGATCTGATCCAGCCAAGTATAGACCCATTGCAATTTTGGATGCCGACAGCAATGTTTTGCTATAATATTACTAATGCACCTTGAGCAGTGGGCGTCCGAAAAGGGCAGGATCGATAAGTGGCGGATTGGGTTTCGGCGACATATGGGCACATCACTGAACGGTCTCTTGTTGAAGTGCATATAACACCTGATATGGGGAGGGAAGTATGATTCAGTATTTTTTGCATCTATCAACCTTACTGCTGCTTTTGATGCTGCGGATCATAACCTTTTGTGGTCAAAACTTGCAATGTCGGGAATCCCAGCAGGTCTTTTAAGGTTGATAATTGGTTTATATGCAAATTCTAATACTCAAGTTTGGCTCAATCACTCTGTCCTAATGTCTTGTCACATTTTAAGCTTTTTGGGGGTCAGGCAGGGTTGCCTTTTCGCACCCTGCCTGTTCAATTTGTGTATGGCAGACTTTGGCGACTACTTGAATACCATTTCCTTCATGACACCCAAATTGCATGACATGAGACCGCTCTGCAAGGTTTACGCCGACGATATTTTAATTTTTTAGTGTAGTCCTGTGGTTCTGCAGTGCCTGATTGAGGGATTATCTATTGTTGTGGACAAACATTCCTTAAAAATGAATCCAGCTAAGACTAAAATTATGCAGTGCTAAAAGTGTAACAAATGCACTACCTTTTGCTGGAGAATCAGTACAGACCCTGCACAGAAAATTGATAGTCTCGTTTACTTGGGTTTTCTTATTTAATCAAAACCGGGTAAGCTTAAGCTACAAGGGTGTCTTAAGAGCTGTGCCTCTGCCCTAGCAAGCCGACTTAGTACAGTGGACGCCTGCTATGCTAAATTCTCGGTACGGCCCAGTGTCCACTACTGTGAAGGGAAAATCATCCGAAGATACTGTACAGGATGGATGTCTATGCAATAGCCATTCTAGACTGTTTGCCCACCCCCGATGCCCTGATATGGAGGAGGGCCTTGCATCCTCCAGGCTCCGTTCTTCTTGATGCCATAAGATATGAGTTGGGCATTGTTTCATTGTTGGCAAGAGCACAATGGGAAAATCTATCACTATTGAGGAAGCTCTTGTATCCAACTGTAAGTTCTTTGTTTGTAGACCTAAATCAAATTCTGAAGGAGAAAGGCTGTGTCATGTTACAGTATGTCTATATATGGTGCTGTGCTCTCCTCTTAAAATCTGGAAGCTCTGTGAAAGAACTTATAGACAACCTGTCCAAAGTTTAAAACGGCCTTATTCAGGCAAGATTCGAATATTACTGTTGTGTGATGAGGGCTTGGTCTGCAAGTGTTGCCTGGCTCGCCATACTACACCAACAGCTGTTGCAGTACACTGATCAGTGATGGGATGTTCAGCTTTGAAATGTTATGATCACATTTGGATGTTATTTTATTTTTCAGGAAACAAAAAAACTGGTGTTTGCACTTACTGAATTATTTCTGTGACTAAGATGTTATGAAATGACTTGTAAGGTTATTTTACTCCGTCTTTTATCCTTCACTGTTAATGTTGTTTAAGTTGTTAAAGTTTAATATCTTTTATTTACCGACCAACAATAAAAAAAAAAAATCCTATTAGCCGTAGCCAGTGCAAGCAATAGTGATGGGTCATGGGAGTCGTAGTCCAAAGCAGCTGGTGTACAGTATGCAGGGTGCATTGTGAAACATGTGTACTTGTATTTGGACTATCCTGATACTGTACGTTCTGTCACTGAAGCCCTTAATAAATATCCCCACTTTTTGTGGTTTTCTTATTAAATATATTAATGTTTTCAGATTCCTCTTATAGTTTCCTGTGATAAACAATAGCTTTTAAAAAAGAGGTATATTTCTATGACGTATTTATTTTCAAATGAATTAAATACATTTCAGAAATATACCTCTTGTTGCCATCAAAGAGCACATTTGGGGTAATGTAAATTGCGCGCAGGGGACCACCAAAAGTAGCACTCATCTAGCAGTAGATTTACCTCAAGCTTTTTACTGTAGGTGCATCCCCACTTTACCAACAAATGTTTGATTCACCAGCGCTGGAAAAACAACAGTAATTTCGTGACAGCCCAAAAATGTGGCGGTAATGTAATTACCATCACTTTCCTCCTGCATCACTGCCAAACTTGTAATAAGCCCGGGAGAGTAAATCTGAGGCCTAGGGGATATTTTACCTGGCTGTATTCTACAGTTTTACACAATGCCTTATAAAATGGCATGCAGATGAAACAACAGCGCCCAAGTGCCAATGGCATTGTTCCCCTGCATGCAAGTTGCATTCTTTATAACATGGCCTCCCAAGATTCATCAATAACACTTCAGCACATTGAAGTGTGTGCACAGCACAGTATAGCGTTGCTTCTTGAGGGATTCAATGCTTACCAGCACTCTTCTACCCAAAATCAAGACGTCGAACATCATCGACAATGATATGAACAATGATAAGAACTAATGACTCCTGCTTGAATGGGGGTGATTTGTTAATTACTGTTGTTTTTTTTTTCTTCTTAGTAGTGTCAAGTAAAATGTGTGCATGATAGCACCATTACAGAAAACAGACAGGATACTATTCGTATGTTTGGAAGTTTTCCTCTAAACTCATCCCCACCTTTTCCCATCGAACAGAAAGGCAGATTGTGTGTTTATGCGAGCGAGCTGAACGAGTCAATAATTGAGATTCTTTTCTATCTCATCAGGAGTATCATTTGTCATTTAAATAGCAAGCTCCAGGGCCTATTCAGCACTCAGTTTGAACTGCTTGGAAAAACATTTGGTTAAATAGGCTGCCGAAGATACGAACTTGCTCAGCGGAGGAGATTTGTTAAAGCACCGTGTTCTTAGTTCATGAACCGAAATGATATGGAAGAAGTAAACATGGCGGCTCCATGGATTATATTCTTAATAGCGAACGTGCATTATGACTTGCATCAAAATGTAGACAATCCTGATGGTTTGGAAGAGACACTCAATCAATATGTGTGCATGTAGATTTGCACATAAAACAAAAAAGACCAAATGTTCTTGAATGGAAATGATGGTACTCTGTTACCAATGATGTGTCGCAAAACTCGATCACTAACTACGTTTTGTTGATGCATTAATTGTTGCACAGCCGGGCCTTCGAGATTGCAAGTGGGAATATGATACACTAGGCGCAAATAGCCAAGGGGTACCCGTTGGAATATATGCTTGAGTGGACATCAACATATGCTTGAGTGGACATCAGGTAATCGAAGAATACATTTCCACCTTAAATATTACAATATATTCTGGGGCCCGTGCAACAGTACTCTGAACTTCAGAGCCGATTGACCAGGATATTGGAACAAGAACCTTGAGTCAGTGTGCCTTACTCAAGAGTTCATACTTGCTTCATAACGGACCCATGTGGAATTTTAAAGTTATACTTGCCTAGAGAATCCTGCCCAATAAGTCCACTGCGGCAACCACAACAGCAGCGACAGAGAGAGCTATTAATAATTTACATCTGTAGAGAAACAAACATGAAAACCAGCAGAGTAATCCTGTCCAAGACTATGACCCGAGCAGATCTCTCAGTGTTGTATAGTGTTCTACACGAGGGGAATTATACATAAGAGAGCAAAATACATTTAGGTAGTCACATTTGAACAATGAATATCCTAATAGACCATACACTGACCTTGATGGGAATGGCTTAACAGAACCATGTTATGCTAATACGATTCCGTACTCCTTATCCAGATTCTACCCAGATCGCCCTGTCATACTTAATGAGTCACGTTCTGGTGACTAAATGGTGGTTGGGGTAACATAACTATATAACATAAGGTATTCCACCATTAGGGTTTCTTACGTTTCCTCCTTAGTCAAGTTGAATTGCATATGGTCTGGTCTAAAGAACCATAGAGTTCCAAGGAGGGGATCCCTTGCCTTACCTTTGCCTTACCTTATAATGGGCCTCATTATGAGGTGGGAGGTAAGGAATTACTGGCACCGGTAAGGGCACCAATGCCAGTAATCCCTTACCTCCTTACTACGAGTTCCCTTTGCGGGTCCTTCCTTATCGCCTGGTTTTTGCAGGAGTTAAAGACAGGACCCGCAAAGGGACTCTAGAGCTAATAACGGTACCGCAATTTGCGGTACCGTTATTAGCGCCTTTCCCATTCCCATTGAGCCCTATGGGGGCTCAAATGGGAATGGGGAATGGCCCTGGTGAATGGGGAATTACCGGTCCCTCCGACCTCGGAATGGACCGGTAATTGCTCCATTCACCAGGGCGGAGTCGGAAGGGTTTTGGAGGCAGCCATGGAACTAATAGCTCCATGGCTAAGGGTTAACGCCGTTGTTAACCCTTAACGCCTGATTCCGATTTTAACGGCTGCTTTTAGCAGCCATTAAAATCCATGGCGCTAAACCGCCTTGGTGCTAATTACGCCACCGTAATTTACGGTGGCGTAATTAGCCCCTTCCCCACTCCCATTATGCCCTATAGGGCAAAAATGGGAATGGGGAAGGGTAAATGGGAAATGTGGATTCACCGCCCCACTCACCTTGGAATGGGGTGGTAAATCCGCCATCCACCATGGTGTAAACATAGTTTACACCATGGTGGTAAAGTTGGCGTACTTACCGCCTGGGTCGTAATGACCCCCCTTGTAATGAGGCCCAATGACTTACCGAACCGATCAACTAATAATACAAATGTTCACCAGCAATAACCCTTACCTCATCCATGTCACATCAATGACCTCACTCTCCACGTTCTCACACCGCTCACACTTCACCATGCTTCCTTCCCATACTTCTTATCTCTTACAAGAGTCTACTCACATGTACGTGATCACCCGAACTCCTCCGTCACGGGGTTCCGAAATCGGCTTACATTCTCCTCGTAGCCGCGCCCTGCTTCAAAGAGCAGAGAGTTTTTTTTTTTTTTAAATGGCGCCTACAAGACCTCTACGAACACATGTTATTTTTGGGCCATCTCTGTAGTTGGCCGTGGCTCCTTCCGGAGAATCGGCCTCAAAGCCTCCACAGGAAGGGGGGGTGCTTAGATCTCGTCAGCGTAACCAATTGAAAGTAAGCCCCTGAACACTCACATCAGCGAAAAATTCAACCTGCGATGGTAGAAAGGCCCAAGTCTTTCTTGTAAGGATAACATGTTTTAATCTCATGCGCAGATGAGAGCAACAGCAAAGAACTCTGCTGCCAAGAACGTTCTGTCAAAAAGAGGTACAAGCAGAAACATTTAAGGCAAAAACATCATCATAATGATGCAATGAAGGCCGCCAAGCAACTGCCTATCTATTTATTTCCTCAAAATCTGTCAAACAGAGGCTGCGCGACTCCTTGAAACACTTCCTAAAAATGGGTCACAACATAAGTGAATTTGGTGACGAGAGAAGGGCTAAATGGGAAGATCCAACTAACCCTAGCTCAAATACCCGCTTAATGAGGAAAGGGTATGACCCCTCAAAAGACAGATCCCCTGAGGCTAGGAGACAAAAACATTTCCCAGAGAACCATAATAAGGAACATCGAGAACCAAGGGCGAACGAATCGCTGAGAAACTCGCCCAAGCGAAGACTTCATAAAGAAAATATCAAAAAACTAGACCCACTGGGCAAACCTTTAACGAGTAACAAAGAATGTGACGAGGTAGAAGTGACAAAATACGACAGAAAACCAGTAGGGCCATTATTGTCGACCAAAAGAACGTGTACACAGATGGTGCAATCGGCACATGAAGGCAACGAAGACAAGGAAAAATAAAATCCTTTACAAAAGTTGTGGGCATGGCTCCCGAAAGCTCTAGGCCCCCCAAAAAAATAGCAATTCATTGCCATCAAGAATTCTGGCGACGACGACTTGAAAAGAGGCCCAAATACAAATCTAGCTAAACTCTGCTCATGGAATACGCGGGGGTTTATGCACCTTATAGTACAGGGCGATATGAACTTTGCCTCTTTTGACATCATGTGTTTTCAAGAGAAATGGCTTACCACAAAACCCATCCCAGATGGTTTTGAAATAGCCTTTGCAACTGCCAAAAAGGGACCGAAAGGCCGACCCTCCTCGGGCTTGATAACTGCAGTTAGAATGGGAAAAGGAATGAAAATGATTAGGATCCTGACACTTTCCTTCCTGATGATTTCAGTACAAGTAAAATGGAATTACTGTGACGCATTACATAACAGATCTGTCTCGACAACAGCAATAATCATAAACTTGCACTGGAACCCAGAAGCCATCTCAAACAAGGATTTTTTGGATATGGTCGAACAAGAAATCGATAAAGCATACATTGTACACTCCGAAGTACATTTATATGTTTGCGGCGACTTAAATGCTGTATGTGAAAAGAAACCGATGAGAACCAAAGCTGAAGCAAGGGGTGCAGCATGGTCATTATTGATGAAATCTTAAGACCTGTTCAATGTGGCCGCCACATTTGGGAACGCAGACCAGTATCCAACATGGGAAGGTCGTGGTTCTGAGGCAACAATAGATTATATCTAGGCCTCATCGGCCTTACTGTCTATCATTTCATCCTTCGACGTGGTCAAAACCAAGGCGAGCAACCATAATCTTCTATGCCTGTCCTGGCCAACCATTTCAACTGAAAAAATAGCCTCGGCCCCAAAGCTTGAAACAAATGCAAAAGGTAACCGACTCGCATTGTGCCTAAACAATGTCATCTCTCTGACAAATAACTACTCCAAGTTAGAGCGTCAAGAGCATGTCTTTATCCTTCCCGACTACAGTGATCTCCTGAATGTCTTCAAGAAACTGAGATTGAAGAATAGAACAACTACGAACAAATCAATCCACACTTATGACCAAATCTTGGTCGAGAAAAGACGTCAACTTAGGAAGGCCAAGAGAAGCCATTGTGAAAATCAGATCTGACTCTAACAAACAACTTTGGTCCAGTGAGCTAAAAGCTTACAAGTCATGGCTACTAGACCATCGTCTCGCCATGTATCAAAAGGATTCAGAAGACATGTTGCGAAGTGTGTCAACCAAAAACCCGAGAGTATTCTGGGCCCTGATAAATGCAACGGAACGGATCAATTCAGATGCTTTAATCAATGAAATTGCAGAGGCTAAATGGATAGAGTTTTTTGAAAACCTTTTTTTTTGATCCAAAGGTTGGCACTGAAACTACACAGGTCCAAAGTACAGAATCCTGGGTGGAGCTTCACGATCCTGAAGACATAGCGTACACTTTGAAAACATTGAAAAACTCTAGGGCCCCTGGGCCCGATGGCCTGACAAATAGGCATCTAAAAGAACATCCTGAGGCATGGGCTAAATTCATATGTGCGGTCTTCCGAAGATTGACAGCGGCGAGGGTTCTACCTGAATCTTGGACCACCGCAGTTGTTGTACCTATTTACAAGAGAGGGGCGAGAGATGATCCTAAATATTTCTGGCCTATTGCCCTGTTTAACGTGATTGGCAAGGTGTATGGTTCCTTACTCTTACAACATTTCCAAAGGTGGGCAAAGGACGCACCCTGCGAAGATCCCCTTCAATTTGGCTTCAAAAAGAATGTGGGAACAACAGTTAACATTCTAACGGTTAACATCTTAAAATACAAAGCCTTGCGGGCGGCACCCATACCTACATGGCTTTTATTGACCCAAGACAAGCCTTTGACCAAGTTAACAGAGCGAGGCTCTGGGCAAAGTTAAGGTCCTGGAACTGCCCGGCGTCTATTCTACATCCTATCATAGCACTACATACAGCCACAAAGATACAAGTGAGGCTTCACAACCAAGGCGTACTTTCGGAGGAGATCCCAACCAATCAGGGAGTCAAGGAAGGCTGCCCGCTGGCCCCGGCACTATTCCTGAGCTTCATTGGCGACTACAAAGAATCAGAAGCAAAGGTCAGATCATTCCCTCCGCATATTGGCCAAATTAAAATCTCGAGAATTATGTATGCGGATGACATCATCATCGCAGATCAAACTGCAATAGGGCTGCAGAGACAACTTAACAACTTTGCTGATTACATCAAGGCAAATGGTCTTGAAATAAACCAGCCCAAGACCACAATCATGTTCTTTGGGAAAGGCAGAAGTAAAAGCGACTCATATGCATGGCCTTTGGAAGGTGAACACATCGACACAGTCACAGAATTGAAATATCTGGGCATTGTGGTGGACAACTCACCAAGGGAGATTGCAATGCAAAAATATCTGCTGCTAAAAATAAAGAACTTAACATCGCAGGCAAAAGCGATAGATAGAAAATATGGTTGCTTCTCCCTCATACCAATTGTGGACTTTTACAAGGCCAAGGTAGTCCCTACACTGGTCTACGGAGCTGAAGCTATGCTAGGGTTACCACACACCATCTGGACGAAACTTGAAAGCCAATACTGGAGAGAGGTCCTGAATTTACCAAATTCAACACCATTGGTTTTGATCAGACGCGAAATGAGCCAAATCTAACTTGCCGCGATAGTGGAAAGGAACAGTTTGATGTTGTTTAGAAAATTATTGCTGGAAAATCGCCCTGAGCTTTTGGAAGCAATAAACACAGAGGCAGCAGGAGGGCGCCTGGCTGTCTTGAACAAATGGTACAGGGATCAAGAAGAGAAATTAGACTCCATTCAATGTTCCAAAAAAGAGTTGATGGACAACCCGATGAAAATCCAAAATAAACTAAACGAGCTTGATTGGATACTTACTTTGGAGCAGGCCGCTTCGTAGAAGTTAACTTCGCACCTGCCACAGACGTTCCATAAACTACACGAATTACAAGCGTATGTGAACAAATATCCAAACCGCAAGCTGAGGAACATCTTTATAAGAGCCACCTCAATTTACTCCATAGGAACGAAATTTTGAAGATACAAGGCCTGGCCACCACAAATACGTGTAGATTTTGCAAAGATCCGGCCATGGTGGAAATGACCAAAAATCTATTGTTAAGGTATCCAGGAGTAGAGGCTATAAGAGGTCCTTACCTGTAGGAAATACTATCCACAGCTCACACCTTCGATGTAGAGACTTGGTGGGCGAGGTTAATTGGAGGCAGATGAACCACTTGGGTCACCGCCACAGCAAAAATATTGGACACAATTCTGTCAACTATAGAAAAGTGAACATAGGTAAACAATATTCAAACGGAAAGGAATGAAACGCAAAAAAAAACTTTTAAAAACCCTTGGGTTAAATAAAGTATAAAAAAAAATTTAAAAAAAATAATGACGCAATACATATAGTACACACCTGCACGGCCAATTAGATGGACCCTATACAGGTAATGCCTCTATACATATGGGATTGCAGTTTATTGGTCCAAGCCCAGTCCATCCATCTTCCATTATGTGGCTGCTGCAGGTCTCATCCTCTTCTCATGTCAAAGGTCAAACAACAAATTATTTACATCCCTACTATAGAGCTTGTTTCTCACTCATACCGTGCAGATCGCTGAAGTCTGGATAAAACTGCAGACATCTGGTTTGGCAGTTAGACAGTGTTCACAAAGCTTATTCAGAACTTCTGATACATAACTGGTATGTTCAAGGGCGGATCTGGAGTGCACATGGATATCATCCAGGCACACAATCATGCTGTGATTCAGTCGGTCTGAAAATATGTGGTCAACAAATCTTTGGATTGGTATATTAGTCCAAAAGGCCCAAACGGTGTTCTACAGGCTATCTTCCATTCATCACTTCCCCTGATATGAGTGAGGTGTTACGCATGGCGCAGATCAAGTCAAGCTTAGTAAAAATGGAAGCTCCAAGCAAGGCTTCCAAAATGTCCTCTTTCAGAGGAAGAGGGATTTGTCTTTGATTGACATGTGATTAAGCCCCCGCTAGTCCAAGCAAGGTTGTAGTGCAAGTGTCTCTTTTTTGGGAACAAAGATGCTCTCGCAGGAGACTTAGATTCAGTTATGAGACCATTGGTTAAGTTATCCTATAAGTAATCTCCACGGGCCAGCTACTCAACTTCTGACAGATTAAACATAAAAAAGAAGGGCAAAGAGGACACTGGTTGCAGATTGATTGCACAATCATAGTGTTGAGGTGGTGGAATCTCTAGATCCTTGGAGTCCTGAAGCACATATGCAAATTATGCATAGATATAAGAGTAGGCAGCTGTTCACGTTCCTGTCAGGAAGCAAGATCACTGACACATTGCTAGACACAGAACTCAGACTCGATGAAGACTATTTCCACTGACCAATTTATGAACAGGTTGTGTTTTATGAGGCAAGGAAACCCCAAAAACCTAGGAAAATTTGCATTTCATGAGATAGGGCCTCATTATGATTTGGGTGGTATTCTTGTGGTATATCCACCAGAATACAGCCCAGTGGAATCACTGTTACTGCCAGTTGGTCTTGTAGATTTACAGCTGGATTACAAGTGGTGGTGGTAGTGTTAGTCCCCATTTATTGCGACTCCATATAACTCCATGAGGTATGTCGGTTAAATGAAAGTGGTGGTAATTCTGCTGGTGGTAATTCTGCTGATTTTGCGTTTCCAGGTGCCACATCACAAAATATAGGGGGGTGGCAAGGGAGAAAATACAACAATAATGACCCTGCTAAGCCTTGTGACATTCGGATTGTGCAAGTGCAGTAACAGGAAGTGTGTGGGGTCGGTGGGCTGAAGTGATGGGATAGGGAGAAGAGGAGAAATTGGTGAAGGATGGTGCCCCATGGGATGAGCAAGTGGTAGGGGGAGCCCAGGAGGGCAGGTGCCAGAGTAACCAGCGGTAGGGGTAAGCTAAGTGTGGGAATGGGGGTAGACCAGAAATAGAAGGCTGGTCATGAAAGGTTGCCCCAAGGGCAATTGCTGGTAAAGGGTGAAGGAAGGCCTGGCCACATTGACGCTCATAGAGCACACAGGCAACCAAACGCAATGGCAGGCTGAGATCCGCAAGGGAGGGGTAGAGGGAAGGAGTAGGAGAAAAGGAAGGAGAGGGGCAGAGGTGACGCTCCAGAGGGAGGCTCCTGCCAAAGAAAGAGACCTACCCCTATACTCTCTGCTTAGAGAAACGTCTGATCTGCAGAGAGTTTGAGCTAGAGGACCAAAGGAGGTCTCTAATAGGGCGGTATTTAGGCAGAGGAATGTGGATGTAGTGTGGTCCCAGGCCCTATAAAGCCTTGTGAATGATGCATGCAGGTGGCATTGAATTTGATCCTTGCAGCCAGTGGAAGCCAGTGAAAAGTTTTTAGGGCTGATGTTGGGTGCATTTAAAGGCCCCAAACAGAAGTCCCTTTCACATGAACAGCAGCCATTTAAACTCTACAACAAAAATGGCCTGGCTTTTGCTTTCCCTGTGTGGGGTACATTTTAAGGTCCGAAGCAGAATCCCCTTACCATCAAAAACTGCATCTAAACAAGGCCACAGCAACAACTGTATGTTTTGTCTTCTTGGCATATATGTGGCGATCATCAAACACTGCCACCCAAAGAATGGCTGCATTTGCCTCATTCCATTTATTCATAAGAAAAGTGACCTGCATTAAGAACGGCTACCTTTGCTGTTCTGCCATGTTTGTTTGTTTGTTTATTCATTTAGTATTGCACGCAAAACCCAGAGGTAACAGGGCGCAACAGAGAGCAGGAAAGTAAGATTACATAAAAACTTGGTTACAGGATAGGGCACACATGAAAAAGAAGCATAGCATTACATTTCGTGGAAAGTGCATATATACATATAGTTAATAAATTGCTTACATATTTACATATATTATGCTGCATGTGAAGACTAAAAGCTGCACCCAGCAGTCAAGACGGAATAACAATTTGTTCTTTTCCAGTTAAAACACGTCAAAGTTATGCGCTTCATTGAAAATCAGCCATTCTCATATATTTCATCTGATTGCCTAGAAGTAAGGCAATACATCTCCAGAATGACGTTATGTTACTGACAAAATACTTGAAGAGCATTCTGTTTTCACACAAACACAGCTTTTGTTTTCCTTTGAAATAAATCATTGCACTCAAGTTGCAGCAAAGGAAAGAGGTAGCACGTCTCTCTCTCTTTTCCTATGTCAATTTCAAAGAAATTCTTCACAGTATCCTGTCATGTCCATAAACTCATAGAATATGCAAAAGCACCACCAATGATTACTGGGATAACAGTCCTGTGATTTATAGAACCACATTTGTAACTAGAAAGAAAAAAAAACAGCACACGTGTGAATTTGCTTTTGGAAAATAAGCTACAATGTTGTTCAAAGGTGAATGTCAAATGACAGCTGTGGCTCACAACAGAAAGATTATTGTATGTGGATGGAGAGACTGCAAAGCCATGTACATTATGCTCTTTTCCACCCCACAAGACTTCAATCAGCCTGGCTGAGGCCCAGGAATTCCAGTCAAACCAGTTTGGCAGGAAGGCTTGCCTCCTACTTTTTGCATCTGCCAGTGAACCGATGCTGCAATGGCATGTGCTGGGACTGATAGTCTGATAATTACTGGTTCCGCTAGACTGGCAGGCAGGACTGGCCAAAAAGACAAAGGACGGGAGTGAAGCCCAGTGTTGACGCATAGGTGCGATTTCCTTCAGCACCCATTTCCCAAGATGTCCATTGTACAAGCTGATCCAAAAGGAAGAAAATTTGGCTGTGGGGATTTGCAGGACCGCCCAAACAGTGACTAATCCAGCCCATTGACTCTAACAATGGTTGTACATTAAGGCATTTTTTCCAACACCCTAAATAAGCAATAATTCAATATAATGCCAGTATTTCATGGGATTTTCGGACAAGCATAAAGAGACCAAGGGCATGTTTCTGCCACTTGGTGAACTGGAATGGCAGGAAAAATGCATTTTGAGGTGAATTATAAATGGCACAGACATGAAACTTGGTGCAAAGATGTGTGATATTAGTGGGCATGTGTGTAGCTATTTGCAGAATTTTAAATCTTATGCTGTTCATGAAAATGACAAAATTGTGCTGGAGGGCAATGCAACATCACACAGAGTTGGTGAACAGACTGTCAAATTCCCTGTGACATCTGGAATCTGTGTATCTATTTTTCATGATGGTGACTAGTATAGATCTAAAGTTTTGCTCCATAATTCATTTTGGTGAAAATTAGCTTTGGGAAAAAAAAGAAACTCATAAATACACACACATAAAATGATGTAATTTCCCCTGAACCAATCAGCTTAGTGTAAGGAGGGGAGACTGGGGGACTGCCCCCTCCCCATGGAGGGGTAAGCCCAGGGTACCCCCCCCGGGTTGTAAACCGATGATGTCATTCTGGCTATTTAAGGGGGGGGGCGGGGAAACACAAGAGCTAGATTCAGACTCAAAAACCAGATCCAGAGGCAGCTGATTCCATCCAGGCAGAACCACCCATTCAGATTCAGGCATACACAAGCATCCAGGGAGAAAGAAGGAAAGGCAGCTGATCCCATCTAGGAAAGCCCAGTGACCAGATCTTGCCCAGCTGACCCATCCTGCTGTCCACGGAGACCAGGCCTTGCTAAGCTGATCCCATCCAGGAGAGCCCAGCTGTCCTAGTGACCAGATCTCTTGACCCTGCTGTCCCACTGACCGGATCCATTGGCCTGCTGTGCAGTGACCTTGTTGGATGTCCAAAGTCCCAAACTCATGCTTACCTAATAAGTATCACCTCACACAGTACCCAAAAAACTGCATATCTCGCGTAATCCTGCATCTCTTACAAAATTCTATTGAAAATCCCAAATTGCCAGTATCATCTGTGCACCTTTTCCATAGAAGAATCTGTGTAGTCTATGACTGTTAGCACATTCCTTTACTAATTATTTCAGTTATCTGTGTAAGTCCCTAGTATCATTTGAAGTAAATCAATGAATTTCCCCATTGAAAATTCAAGTAAATTAATGTTGCCCTTTTAAAGTAACAATTTTGTCAAGTGTTTTTACTAATCATTGCCATTAGAATATAGTCTCAAAAGAAATAGTCTAGTGCAACAAATCTGAATTTGCCTGTGCATTGCGGTTTTCTATAAATTCTATAAATTCTATAAATTCGGATTTGCATTTCACATAGAAAAACATACACTATCCTCCTATTAAGAGTAATCCCTTTCCCTCAGAATCCTATTTGTCATATAACTGTGTGAGTGATCCTAAAAAAAAAGATTTCGATTTTGACAGTTCAGCCCTTCAATGTGGCTGCCTGTCATCACAAGTTATGTGTAGAAAAGAATTACCATTCTGCCGCTTGTGTTTCTTTTTGAATTCTGTCTTGTTCTCAAAATCAAGTTTCTTACCTTTGTTCACATTGCATTGGTGCCCTGCTCAGTAGTCTGTAAGCTCCCTTGTCTCTTAAAGTGCAGCCACACACATTTCTATCTTAGCTATCCCACTGCAATAGTAAACTGATGTAAAAATAATAAGTAAAATCTGAGTATGCCATGTTGCTCTTAAATAAGGTTTTCAATTTTGTTTCTGGCCTCCCATGGGGTGGTGTGCTAGTTTCCCATTTTGATTTTTCCCTCTTCCTACTGACTCTTTGCCACTACTTTCCATACACAAAGAATTTCGTTAGCTGGTGTTTGGGGGAAGTGTTGCAGAGGGAGTGCATAACCTGTGTGCCATCTGCCATTCTGAAAAGTGATTTTGCATCGTTTTTCTATTAAAGGTTTAGGTAGATTATGTTAGGAATTTGAATTAACTGTGTTGTAGGATTGTTTCATTTTTATTTCCACAACAGTGGTGGCTGCTGCTTTATCATTTGACTTTGCTCTGATTTTTCCCTGAATACTAAAATTAATAAATATTTCATTGTTACACACCGGCCTGGTTCATAGTCCATTGCGACACAGGGTCTTTGTTAAGGTGGGTGTGAAATGGGTTGGTGGCCTTCTCAAGAAAGGAACCAACGTACCAATGAAAATCAAAATGCATTTATATTTTGGGCCACATTCATTGTTAGTAGAATAAGTCCTTGGCTGGAGTGTGCCGTGTCGTAAAACCGTTACATAGTAGGGGCTTGTGCCATGATTGAGGTAAGTGATTCCACCCGTGACAGTCTAACACACCAGGCTAACTCAGAAAAGGTAGTAATACTTTTGGTGGTTAGAAAACTGTGTTACACTGTAAAAGCGCCATCCCAAAACGTATACCCAAGGCTATCAGGTCTGTGTGTAAACATAAAGTAAAGTTAACCCTCGTCCATTCATATATAATTAAATAAAGGAAGAATATTTTCATAATGAGCACCATGGAGATTAGCATGGCTAGTCATCACTTTCTGTCCAAACTATTCATTAGAGGGGAATGGGCAGAGCAGGCGCAGGAAGCCTGGCTGTCCAGCATGATGCAACAGGACACGTCCACAAAAATGGATGTGTGGCAGGACAGTGGCCTGTTACATCAAGCCCTGGCTGAGTTTTGCATGACTCAGGATATCAAAGAGGAGCAGCCTAAAATAGCCCAACTCACTCTGTACATTTCACCTGACAGTTAAGGAAGAAAAATACCAAGAAAGTATAACCTCTGCTCAAAACCAGTCTGACCTCAAACCCAGAGTGAATTAAAGCAGGTAGAAAAAAAAATGCAAGAGAGCCAAGAGTCAGAGTTGAGAAATCTCATCGAGAAATCTCATTGAACAGTTAAAAGAAGAGTTGGCAGTACAGAAACTAACTAATCAAAACAAGAGGCCCAATTAGCTACATTTAAAGAGGAGTGTCAGGAAAAGGTTGATTCCCTGAAAGTGAGTCAACAAAAATTCAAGCAACAAATAACCTACAGCAGATTCTGCTTAGAGGACATGGATGCTCTACAAAAACAGATTGAGACATTGGACAAGGAGAATAATAAGTTAATAATTGAAGCAGTTCATTCCCAAACAGAATTTGACCAAGAATGCCAGAAGTTAGGCGCCATAAAGCAACAGAGGGATGACATGACTGAACAAATGGGCACACTGTATCAAGAAAAAGATGCCCTATGTAAGGAAGTGGGCAAATTAAAGGCAGACCTGGAGAGAAGTGAGTGAGGCCTCCAGGAACTGACTGAACTAAAAGTAGAAAATGATCATTTAATGGGGCATATAAGACAAGTACAAGGTGATCTAGAAGAGACCAGCCAGGACAAACATGTGCAGAGACAGGAGATGCATCTCCTGCAACAAAAAAGTGGTCTGAGTATCGCAGGTAATACAAGAGGCCCAGAAAAGAAATGAGACCCTTTGGGATGAGAACAGGGGTCTCCAGAGCCAGGTAGCAGCGCAAGAGAAGGTAATAGAGGTCAGTCAAGCCCTGATAGCAGAGCAAAAGGCTCAGGCCTTTGCCTACTGTCAAGAGGTAGTGGCTGAGAAGGAAAAACCTGGGAAGTTAGAAAAATAGTGTGCTAGGTTGAATCAAAACTTGAGGGACCCCGAACAAGTAGAGAGGAACAGGGCCACCCCTGATCACATTGTGATGTCCTCTGTACCAAGGTCCTCAAACCCATTTACAACCTTGTGTGCACCAGGCACTGCTGACTTCATGTCCACATGTTCACATGAGCCAGAAACCTTGAGGCAGCCAGACTTAAATAGGCCTAGCATGATTGAGATGACAGGTCAGCGTCCATCCGAGACAGATGTACGGGGGTCCCTGTTCAAGTAAAAAAATGTCATTGCTGATGGATCTGACCAGGAAAACTTCTATGACGAGAAAATCAGGGACCTAGACTTGCAGAAAAATCAGCTACAAAGGAACCACTTGCTTAGCTTTGCAGAGAAAAAGGAGGCTGAGTTGAGGCCCCAAAAGAGTATTCTTAAACCTCCACCCAATCAAGGAAGTGGGGGGAGTTCTCCACCAGCCTTGGAAGCATGGAGGAGTCAGAAGACTACTCTCCTGTGGGAAAGAGGGAGTCCCAGGGGAGTGACCCAGAGAACCCAAAGCACAACAGCAGAGATAAGACTAGGCCCCATCCTTTTGGGAGAAACTCCCAAGCTCAAAGAATTAGGGAGCGCCTAGGGGATAGGAATGGGAACTCAAATAGCAGCAGCTCTGAGTCTGAGGGCGAATGGACTCAGGTGCAGCAGCAAAAGAATGCTAACCAATGAAAGAGGACTTTGGTAAAAGCCCCCATTAAACAGATTAAAGCTATTAGAGGTTTCATGACCTTGTACGATAAGGATGCCAAATATTCTGCCTGGGAGCATCTGGAGCTATATTAACAGATGATGACATCTTTTGACATTAAAAATTATCAGAATAGTATAAAATTCTTAAAATGGACATTCTCTCCAGAGTAATCCAGCTTCTTTGCTGGGCTGGAAGACCAGAACCATTCAAAGTGGTCCATCTACACGGCGGTCATCTTGAAGCACTTCTCCAAGCACAGAAACCCCCAGCAGGCCCACAAGGCGGCCTACAATCTGCAGTGTGGAGAAGATCAGGCCCCAAGATAATTTGTTCAGGAACTAAAACAGGCATTTGGGCAAACTACTAGGTGGGTGCCCAAGAATAGTAGGGAATTTATAAATACCTATTTTCATGCACTGCCAAAATATATCATGACCCAGTTGGTAAGGAATTTCCATGATGACAGGACCCTGGACTGGGTAATAGAGCAAGCTACCCTGATCTATGCGGTTCAAAAACCCATAGAAAACAAAAATCCAACCAAAAACCCCAAACAAACCAACTACCCTCCCCTGTTGCTGCTAAGGTGACACCGTCCCAAAACCAACCAAATCGGATGCAGAGAAGACCCTCCAACCAATCACAAACAGCTGGAAGTCAGGTAAGGTACCCCACAAATGAGCTTCCTAACTCTGCCAATTACATCAGCCCTATGTATAAGGGAAACTGACCCATCTTGGGGTATGTGTGGACTCCGTCAGCCAAGGGGGGTGGCTCCAATCAGTTGAGTATAGCCTCAGGAAACTTTCCTCCAAACTTCCCTCAAGAGGAAAGTAATCTTCCAAATTCTGGGTTAAGTTTCTTCCCTAGGAGCCCTCTAAACCCCAACATCCAAGACAATCCTCCTTACTCTCCCTGCTTTCAGGAGTCCAGACCAACAAATTCAGGAAAGGGGAGGCCAAGGGTAGAGGGCTACCAGGGAAACCCCCAGTACACAGGTTACTCTGGGTGAATGGATAAGTTACCCTTCAAGAGAGAAACCCATAGTTGATCCAAGAGCCCACTATCAGTCTGAGAGGGTGTCTCAACTGGAGCGCCAGGTCCAGAACTGAACTCAAGATCTGACTCGCATGTGAGGGTTCAGCAGAACCCTCAAATGAACATGGGGGCTCAGAATAACTAAAACCAACAGTCTGGCACCCCAGAACAATGACGGGGAGAGAACCCCGACAACCAACTGGTTCCAGAGGAGGAGGCAGAGGAGGTAGGGGGATGCAAAGCGCTAAAGGACTCTTCCTTCCTCAACCGTGAAAAGAACCTAGACACCCCGGAACTGAAACTTAAATCTCCTGCCCCCGAAATCTGCAAAAAAGGGAGCAGAGGGTGGGTAGGAGAAACAAAGAGATTAAAAAGACCCATTTTGTGGAGGAAGTCAGTGTCCTCCAATTTGAAGGGGAAGAATCCTCAGAGGATTCTGGCAAGAAATTCTTCTCGTTCAAGGACGGGGGAACTCCTCCCAAAGAAAAATGGATCCCAAAAGACCATAACTCAGACTGCGTAGGTGTGGGGACTGATTCAGAATCACCTATTCCAGAACCCCAGAAATGTCACTCAGAGAACATAAGATAATGATAAATGAGGGATCCTCCCCGCAAACCGGTTCTAGTGATTGTCCCCAGGTACAGGAGACAGCACAGAGCTAAGGAAAAAAGGGGATTCCGAAATCCCACCTATTTTAGGATGCCAAATTTTCTTTACAGAGTCCCGAACTCGGAGTCCAAAATAAAGAAACTATCCGCCCAGATTGCCCAAAATGCCCATTTCCTTTACCCCTTGGAGGAGAAAGAAGGTAGGTTCTATGCCCCGTCTGAGTGCAAGGACAATGTGCATTTTTGGCACTGGTGGATATTGGATCCCAAGCCACTCTTCCGTCCAAAAGGGCCTTTGAGCAGCTAAATTCAGGAAGGGGGGAGAGACACCAGATCCCTCTCACATCTCTTTCTGGACAACTCCAGAACTTTGATGGGAATGAAATTCCCATCGAGGGGTTTGCGGATCTGGAAATTAAAATTGGGCGACACAAGGTGAAACACCAGTTCATAGTCATGACTCCAGAGGAGACCCCCTGTCTATTAGGAAATGACCTCCTTCGGAGGTTGTCTCCCCTAATGGACTGTGTAAATAAGGTACTCTGGACGCAGGCTAACACATGCCACATGGTTGAACAAGGCCCTGACCAAATTGAGTTCCATTTTCAAAACAATCAAATACCTGACATTACTGTTATTGCTGTAGGACAACAGACTGGTGATGGGAATTCCTCTCCATTCCTGAAAATCAACCTTCCTTCCAATTTTAAGTGTTATTCCACACTGGAAGGAAATACCTTGACATTTTATACAGATCCAAGATTTGAAAATCCAAGTGCCATGATGAAAAGTGATGAAAAACCAGCTCAAAGCTTGGCTGATAGTCAGAAAATGGGTGAAGAGCTGTTCCTCCCTATTCAGTTAAATAACTGGAGGGAGCCTGTTCTCGCCAGAGTGTGCCTGAATAATGGAAAAAGCGTAATCAGTGAAGTGTTGTTCAGGAAACTCCCAAAACATCCAACCATTCCCACCTTTAAATTGGTTGATAAATGGGAAATAGGCCTGGAAACTCCCAATTCCAGATATATCCTGCCTAGCAGGTGTATGCTAAAAAATGTCCATAGGTGATAAAAGCATAGAGCATAATTGTTGGGTCCTGCGAGATGTCCCCTCTGCATTCTATTTAGGTAGTGACATTCCCCTCTGCATTCTATTTAGGTAGTGACATTCTCAATCGGTTCGCAATTAATTTGGATCTCATAAATTACAAAGCCTGGTCCCGACTAGGGGGCAACCGTATGGGCATTGATGATTTTGAAAAGGCATTTTGGTCAGCTCAATTGCTACCGTATGCAGTTGAAATTCAAATTGGAGAGGAGGTCACCACCCCAGGATGGACCCAACAATTTCCAATTTACTTAAAAATTAAGAGAGGACAGAAAATCCAAAACCTAGACACTTATGTATACCGCAATTCCCATCTCCAACAACAGGGGTTGGGGTTGAACTCGACACCATTAGTGGACTTGGAACACAACACCATTCAAATATTGGTGGATAACAGCGACCCTTAGAGTTCCCTTCTGGGTGCAGACACCTTTCGGGTCAATTCATAGAAATCAGTGCAGATGTAGCGCACGCGTCTGGCGCAGAGAGGGAGTGTGCGCCACACATGCGTCAGGTGCAGCGCAAAACAGCCTTTTGGCGCACCGTGAATTCATGGATTTCCCGAGCATTTGCAGCCGTGGGGCAGCAAAAACCCAGCAGTGCCAGTAACGCCCCCAAGAACGCACCTTGCACCAGAAAAAGCCATAGAAATCCCCAATACAGCGCAAAGGGCAGCACTAACCCTGGACCAGCATACGGCCGCCCTACACCGTATTCGCGTGAAAAACAGCACGTACCCCGCTCGTGGCAGCCAAATCAAATGAAAAGTACCTTGCAAAACCCCAAGAAATATCTTTCCAGGCTCGCAACAGCAAAATCGCGTGAAAATCTGCCCGCACACCCCCTTCAATAAACATACTCCGCTTGCTCCAGCCAAAACGTGTGAAAATCTACCTGTGCACCCATTTGAATTTGCCTACCGCACTCGCACTATCAAAATCGCGTGAAAAAGGCCTACCAAAACACCATCAATTGCGTGAAAACTCATCGCTCACACCCTTGAATACATGTACACCACTTGCACCAGCCAAAATGCGTGAAAATCTATCCGCGCCCCCCTTTGAATATGCGTACCCCGCTCGCGCAAATGAAATCATGTGAAAACTCCTTGCGCACCCCCTTGAATACGCGTACCCCGCTCGCACCAGCCAAAACGTATGAAAACCTACCCGCGCACCCCTTTGAAAATGCGTACCCCGCTCGCACCAGCCAAATTGCATGAAAACTCCTTGCGCAACCCCTTGAATACATGTACACCGTTCACGCAAACAGAATCACATGAAAAGCACCTCTCGTACCCCGGTGAACTCGCGTACCCCACTCATGCTTGCCAAATCACATGAAGAATGCCACGCAGGCTGGCAGCACCCGCGAACACACCCTACAGGCCGCCCACACCACAAGGGTCCCCCCATCACCCGTGAACACACCCTGCAGGCAGCCCACACCACAAGGGTCCCCTCATCACCCGTGAACACACCCTGCAGGCAGCCCACACTACAAGGGCCCTCGCCCTATCACCTGTGACCATGGTCGCAGGCAGCCCACACCACAAGGGCCCCCCCATCACCCGTGACCATGGTCACAGCAGCCCACACCACAAGGGCCCCCCCAGCTCCCGTGACCATGGCCTCAGGCAGCCCACACCATATGGGCTCCCCCATCACCCACAAACACAGCTTGCAAGCAGCCCACATCACAAGGGCCCCCCATCACCTGTGACCACGGCTGCAGGCAGCCCACATGGCACCATAAACTGCATGCAGGCCCCAACACATGTCCCCCCACACCACCAGTGACGGCAACCTGCAGGCAGGCCCCGACTCATGTCCCCCCACCCCACCAGTGACCACAAACTGCAGGCAGGCCCTGACTCATGTTCCCCACCCCACCAGTGATGGCAACCTGCAGGAAAGCCCTGACTCATGTCCCCCCACCCCACCAGTGACAGCAAACTGCAGGCAGGCCCCGACTCATGTCCCCCACCCCACCAGTGACCACAAACTGCAGGCAGGCCCTGACTCATGTCCCCTACCCCACCAGTGACGGCAAACTGCAGGCAGGCCCCGACTCATGATTCCCCCCACCCTCCATTGACGGCAACCTGCAGGTAGGCACCAACACATGTCCCACCCCACCAGTGACAGTAACCTGCAGGCAGGCCCCGACTCATGTCCCCCCACCAGTGACGGCAACTTGCAGGTAGGCCCCGACACATGTCCCCCCACCCCACCAGTGACGGCAACATGCAGTCAGGCCCGACTCATGTCTCCCCACCCCACCAGTGACGGCAACCTGCAGGCAGGCCCTGACACATATCCCCCCACCCCACTAGTGATGACAACCTGCAGGCAGTCCCCGACTCATGTCCCGCACCAGTGACGGCAACCTGCAGGCAGGCTTCCGACACATGTCCCCCAACAAACACATTGTCACAACATACAATCATATAGCAAATGTCCACCCAAATGCCACACCACGCTGCCACCCACAGTGCAACTCCACACCCATCAATCGTCCCCACTTTCCAGTACAGGCCTCATGGTATGTCATTACAAAAGCACAAATGCATGCACCCAAAGACACAGCAGGGACACATGAATGAGCCAATGACTACTGACACATGCACCAAACAAATGAGAGAAGGCAACACCAATATAGGACTGCATGGAAATGTATAATAAAATATAAAAACGGACCAAAGGAAAATCAAACATTACAATGAAAAAGAAATGAATGTAAATGAAATGCAAAATCCAAAGGAACATTAAATCCAAAAAAAGTGAAATGAGGCATGTGCACATCGCGATACCTACTAGGACGGGCTCAACCCTGTCACAGATTGCCTCGTCCGCAGGTAGAGTCATGTCAGTTGCCGTGGACTTCTCCCCTACCTGCGGACAGGCCTGGGGCATGTGTGCCAGTGCACAGTAATGCAGTCTCAGTTTCACACCTGTGCAGTGACCTGCAACGCCTCCTGCCTCTGCCCCTGGACTGCACCAATTGCACCAGTGCCATCACCCCCTCCAGGCCCCATGTGCTGGTCTGATGCAGCCTCCTCCTCCTCCTCACCCACCGCCGACCTGGATGCCTCTGCACTGTCCGGCCCCTGTGGGGACTCACTTGCCCTTTCCGCGGCTGAGGTGCCCGCTTCCAACCTTGCCTTCTTGGGCACCCCTCAGCAGCTGCGGCGGTTGTCGTGGATGCAGCACCAGTCCCCTCACGTCCGGAAGATGACCTGACCTAGGAGGGTGACTGGGCCTTGCATCTCCAACTGGTGGAGGCATCCCCACTGCTGTGCTCCACAGCGCCGTCTCCGCCCTCTTCCTCAATCTTCGATGTAGATAGGGAGACATTAAACACCAGCATCAGGGTAATGTACAATAGTCTGCTAGACAGAAAGCAAATTCACAGGAGTGGCACTGTCAAACGTCACAAACAAAATCACTGTCCACAACACACTGGTCTGTGCAAGCAACACACATGCACAAACATTCATGGCACGCAACATACATTTGCATCCATGCCCAAGGCACTGTTGGAACTTCAGAAGGGGGGCTGAACGTCACATGCATCATGGGACATGCCAATCACATGCACACACACCACCGGACAGTTATGCATCTGGCTATATCTACGTCCTGTCACAGAGCACACATTGGCAACTGTGCTGCATCAGTCAATCAGGCATCGTGATGGTACACCATGCACATCCATGAAGGTGACATAAGCATCCAAGTATCACACTACAAAAATGGCTGAGTAAACACACAGGCATGCAAACATGTGTGCGTTGTCACATGGTAGTGCACATCATGCCTAGAAACACAGACACCATTGATGTGGAACATGCTTGACTTGACTCACATGCAGCACTGTCAACGTCCCTGCACACAGACATCCATACATGGGGCACGCCAGACATACGGCCGAGGTTCACATTCCTGCCACACCTCAACATGCAGTATGCTGGACAAGAACACATGGACACTTACCACTCGACTCCAGACGGGTCTGCAACTCGAGGACCTGGTGGTGAAGCTCTGGGTGTGTGTGCTCCAGGACCCACATCTGGATGTTGCTCAACCAAACCCAGCGCCCCACTTATCCACGAGCCTCAACGAGGCACCAGGCCTTGACGTGGGTCCTGGACCTGAAGTCCTCCCAGCGCTTCCGGACATGTTGGTAGTCATGGCATGCCACCCCCACTGCGTTGATGGCATCCACGATGTCCGACCAGATCCCCCTCCTTCCATCCTTGTCACGGTGCAATGTTGAGGAGAGGGCATCATAATGCCCCAGGACTTGCTCCACCAGGATAACAACTGCATTGCCAGTGCAGCTAGTAGCACTCTGCCTCTCTGACTGGGGGTTGCTACTAGCCCCAGATGTTGCTTGGTCCGACATGGGAACCCCTGAGGCAGGTGTGGGTGGGCAACGGGGTCCGGTGCTAGGCTGTGGAGCGATGGTAGAGCAATCAGGAGTCGTCTGTTCCGGCAGAGGTGGTCGGAGCAACAAAGACCTCTGGCAATGTCTTCTTTGAAGGCACCAAATTGCGGGGCACCTTGGCAGCAGGCTGGCTGGCAGCAGAAGATGGCTCGTAGGAGGCTGCTCGGGGCTTTGGGGGGCAGGTAAATGGTCTTCTGGGCAGGAGCGTGGTCTTCCATGGGTAGTCGCATGGCCAGCTTGATGCAGAGTGACTCTGCACGTGAAAAAACAGCACATTAGCGTGAAATCCGAGGACAGGCACTTAGAGCGTAAGCGCGTAAATGACGTGACGCATGCAGGCATTGCCTTCAGCATGGGTTAGAGGTCTTGTTAGGGAGAATTCTCAAGAATGTGCTAATTTCCCTTACCTTTTGAGACCCCCAGAACTTTGCTGGATTTCTAGGATTTTTATTTTTATCTGGAAAGAGTGTGAGCCCTTTTTTCCCACTCTTTCATGTATTTTGATGTGCGTTTTACTGTGTGTTCTTTGAATATGGAGTTTTAAAACAACTCCATGGGCATCATCTTTTTTTTGTGTGTCACACAGCACCTTCAGTGCAGTGACACAGGGGTGTCTTTCAGACTCGCCAATGTGTAAATACCTTTGCTGGGACTGACTACTGTCTCCCATAGCATGTAAAGTAAAATGGACTTTACTAGTCTTTTTAAATTTACAGACCCAGCACACACTATCTTACTATAATCCAGTCATCTTTTTTTTCTGCTTCTTTTAGGAAAGGTCCTTCTTGTTTTTAACTCTGTGCGCCAAACCAGGTTTGGTCCCTTTTTTCGTTGGCCTTTGGCAAGCTTCAGTGCTGAAGCTCTCCCCTGTCGTCTGAGTGTCTGGGGTGGACAGGATGTGAGCGTGGTGCCAGAAACTCCCTGTGCTAAGTCTCTTAAGAGACCTGAATGTCCTCTGGTGTGATTGCCCAGCTTACTGTCCGGCAAGGACTGCCACCCTGCTGGCTCTGTGACAGCCAGGCTGGAATGAAAGGGGGAAAACTGTGTAAAAGCAGGCCTCCGGGACTTGGAAAGCATAGTCGACCAGTGGAACGAGAGAACCAAAGACGAGCTGAAGAAGAAGACTGCTGCAACTCCTGGTCCACCGGTGAAGCCCTACTGCAGGTCTGAATTGCCTGAAATTCCATCAACAGAGAAACCATTCAAGGACGACTTCCTCCCTTGAGTTTGGTGGGAACAACCAACTTGCAAGTCACCTGGACACTTTCTCTATACTGGTCGAGTTTTCTTCAGAGTGCTGTTGAAAACCGGAGAGTCCGTGAGAAGGATACCAGTTTGTGGTCTTTAAGGCACTCACACCTTAAACTGATATTTTGCCAAGCTTGTGGCCTCTTCCCTGGGCTGTGCAGGAACCTCCCAACGTCTGCCTTCTTGTCCCAATGACTGAAAGTCAGGAACAGCGAGATCTGCAGGAACTGCCAGGAACAACTGCCTCAGCTACAGCTCTTCTTCATTTAAAAGGTACTGTGCAAGTGCGGTCAAGAAATCCTTTCTGCTGCGGTGAAACTTTATGAAACTTTCCCTACTTCGAAGGCTTGCCTTCCCTAAACCGACATATAACTTTTCGTCTGACCAACTACTTCTAAAAAACGTGGCAAAGACTTAACCATTTACTACCAGAACTGTGCTATTCCATTCAAGACTCTGAACCATTGACTTTGGCCCAGGCCTATTGAAGAGAATTGCTGGTTGTAGTGAACTGAAATTATTTGCCCTACCTCTGTATGTATTGGTGCTTTTGAGTTTTTTAACCTTGTCTTTTTACCCCTTTTTAAACTAACTGAAGTGCCATTTTACTCCCACGTCGGGGAGCTGAACTTGTTCAAAAACTGATTGGTTGTGTATTGTAATATATTAGATTGTGATATTGAGCTGTTCTTACTAGAGGGATGTTTTCCAACTGGCTGTGTAAATAAATGTATATTCTTTTACCAAGAAACCTTGAGTAAGTGTTTGTTTGAACCACTGTGATTGCTAGTCCTTTGTGTAACGCCTTGTACTGCTCACTTTACTCTTGAGATAAGTCTGGCTGCTCAGCCAATGCTACCACATTTCTGTGTACTACAGGCTTGTACCAAAGGTGAAATTGCACTTACACGTGTAGTCTTAATTGGGTGAAGTGTTCCCAAAGGGTACTGCATGTGATTCTGCATAACAGGTCAGCGCGGGACAGCAGTTTGCTGTATGTGCTTTTCGCGGAGACCGTCGCATGTGTTTCTTCTTCTTGTGGGTTCACATGCGATATCTTCACAACGCCTAGAGTTCGTACTTGTTTTGGCAGGGAGTTGCCTACGCGCGTGTGTTTTTCTTTTCCACGCAAGGCATATGGTGAGTCGCACACGCTTATTTTACCCACTGTGGTTCCCCCTGTGCGTCATGTACCCCATTTTCGAGGTCTGAGTAGCCTGCGTTTTCGACGCGTATGCATTTTTTGTGTCCTTGGGTGCCACAGCGTGCTGCGGGAGGTTTATTCCAAGCACGTGGGATACCGGGGGTTGCATGCATGTTTGTTTTGTTTACTTGGGGTGCCTGAGCATTGCGTGACCTGTCTTAATTAACCAGGGGTCACATACAGCCTCGCAGGAGTACAGGGGTGCATCTACCATCACGTACCCTGCCCCCTTAGCCCCAATTGGCCAGAACAATCGTTGTGCGCACCTCCCATTGGCAATAGTCAATTTGTGCCATGAGTGGGAGGACACCAAAAGGTAAGGTTGGTAAAGCTGGGTGACCTCCCAGTGCTGGGCGTGGTGGGGCACATGGCTGGGGTGGTCAGGCAGGCCAGGGAGGCCAAGGTGGATGCAGAGGGGGACATGGTCAGGGTGTTCCACATGGGCAGGATGTCCGGCCACATGCTGAGACAGCCATGCCAACACCCCCAGCAGCTCAGGGAGATGCTGCTGCTGTGGACATCCCCGGCGCACTTCAGACCTCACAGCCAGTGTCATCTTCTGGCACGGGCCACCAGGTAGTGGAAGCTGCAGGTGCAGCTGCGACAACCACCACCCATGCCCGTGGTCAGCCAGCGCAGTCTGCCTTGGCACAGGAGGACTCCCAAGCAGATTTTCTGGTCGGGAAGGCCAAGCCACATTTGTCTAAGGTAGCTGTGACCAAGGTTCATGTATCTGGGGCAGTGGTGACATCTGCTGGCCCGAGCAGCCAGGTGGTGGGAGCTTCAGGGGCAGATGCAGCCAACACCACCACGGCTGTGAGTCTGCCAGCCAGGACTATGTTGGTCACAGCCCTTGGCACTGAGGCAGTTGTGCCACTGGGTCCTGGCAACAGCAACCACTAGCCAATGACTCAATGCAGGCCTTCTGTCCTCATGCCATTGACTACTCCCATTGGCCAGTCCACCAGTGCCACTGCCCCTACTGATCAGAGCGGCATTAGCCACTCAGGGTCCGCACAACCGGCCAAGAGGAGGAAGTGTGTTCCTGCGCAAGAGGCTGGGACCCCAGAAATGGCTTTGGCATGGTGCCATACTATGCCTGCCCAGCGTCAGGTCCACTGGCAGTGCATTGCAGAAAGTGTAAGTGCCATGGGATTTGAGAGGTTCACAGCTCATGATTGCTACAAGCATTGGACTGACTTCTGACGCTGTGCAAAACAAAAGCAGGCCTCTAATTATGCCTTGACTCTGGTGACTGGCAGTGGGCCACCACCAGAGGAGGATGAACTCACTCTGCACGAGGAAATCGCTGCAGAGTTCATCGCCGAGGAACTAATTCAGGGAGTGGGAGAGATGCTGGATTATGAAGCAACGTCCGGTGAGTGTTGATGCATATTTGTCCAGCCCATGTGTGTTTTGCTTGTGTGATGTGTTGTATTTGATTGCCAGTTCAGGCTAAGTATTCATGAGTGCCATGTATGATGCATGCAATGCTTGACTGATGCATGCTTGTTGTGATGCAGTCTGCATGCAGGGCATGTGCTGCACACAGGGGCAGTCCTCATCACCACACATGCACCCTACTTACATGCAAGTCGCTCGGCCATGTTCATGCTCACTGACATGTTTGCATATAGCCTGTGGTGTTGTTCCACTCAACACTCAGCCTATGTCGTCACATGACTGACGGCTATGTGAGGTCACCCTGTAAGCTGCTCCTCCCCACGGGCATGCTTCCTTGCCTCTCCACCAGCCTGCAACTCACTGTCTCCATGGTACTGGTGAATTCCGTGTTGGACTACTGCAATGACCTGTTCCCCATTCCTGTGTACATGCACACTTCCCTCTGCAACCCTGTCAAACCTGTACTGTGGGGTACATCCTTAGTCCTTGATGCAGGATGTCTCACTTGGACCGTGCAGATGGCACAGGCTCAGAGTGGACATGAGTGTTCATTCATGGACCATGTGCATTCCCTGCAAGCACCTATGGGTCTGTGACAGGCTACTAATTGTACTATATCTTTGGTATTTTATCCATCTCATGGTATTTTGTCATCCATTTAATGCTCACTGAGGGTCGCTTCCTCATCACTAACATGCTAAGGGTGCCCTTGTCTGCGTTGTGCACAGGCCTCCCTCTGTTACAGCCACCATGCCTCTAGGCAACTGGTGTTGTTGCTTCTGCGTGTAGAAGTGTACTTCTGATGGTTCCTCATGTGTCCTGCTTTCTGTCCCCCTCTCATCTACTGTAGTCTCAGTTGACTGAAATGATGCAATTGACACCTGCCAGCACTGTCTGCAACTACACAGTACTCTGGTCAGCCATTTAGAGCCATGCACTACCTCCCTGCCATGCACTGTATCCCTACAACCCAGTGCCAACACTTTGCCCATCATGACTGCACTTGAACTTACACTGCTGTCATGTCAGGTGATTGACTGCACTACATTGTTGTTCATGTTGATAGTTGAGAGGCCATTCACATGTAATGCACTGCACCCACACACTTTTGAGCCATGTTTAACCCCTCAACATGACTATTCACTTGTGTGATGTCAAAGTGACCTGGCATGTATGTATCCATGTGACTCCCTTCACTGTATTTCAATGCACTTGTGCTGTTGCATCCTATGACACGTGGATTTTTTTGGATTTTATTTTCTTGTAGTGCATGTTGACATGCATTTTATTTAAATGACTGCTGTGGCTATTTGGGAATTCTGCCATGGCTATGCTACATGCCATCTATTTGTTAGCATCTGTCATTTTTGGCTAAGATCTATGCCTGCCAGGAGGTTGTTTGTGATGCAGGTGGTATGCAACATGCAGTACATGTGTGGCCTTCACATTTCACATGTATCCATGTCTGCTTTCAGGGTCCCCTTCCATTTCATTGCCACTACATGCATGCCAGAGTTTGTGTTGTGTGTGTCATGGCTGCTTCACGTGTTGGCTGTCGATATTGTGATGTCTATGTGTGTGGTATGTGCTGCTGACATGTGTGCTCACATGTTGTTTATTTTGCTACAGATGATGAGGCACCGGAAGCAGAGGAGGAGGAGATGGCAGACAGGGTGGAGGGTTCAGGTCACCAACCATGCACCAGTGGTGGTCATGGTGTGGTAGGCCACAAAATCCATCATTGCTTCAGGCCATCCTGTCCTGGGATGCCTCTGGGTACAACTCTCAAGATCTCTTTGACTCTGATGTTGAATCGGATGCTCATCAATCCATGCCATCAACGGTGATTAATTCTGCAGTGGACGCTGTTCTGATGCCGCACCTGCAGTGGGGGTAGACCCCTCAAGGGGCCAGTGAGTGTTGGAATGTCCACTTGTGGTGGTTACGGGAGCAGCGTCACGCTCCACACCAGTTGCTCCTATTCCTGGGGCAGCAGATCGATGGAGGAATGCAGTCCTGCAGCAACAGGCAATGCCAGCACAGCAAGGTCCATGTCTCCTTGGGCCCAAAAGATGTGGTGTCCAGCAATGCAGTGGCTGTGTGCCAACGGCGAACACTGGGTGGGAGAATGCCATGTATGCCATTGCACAGCAACAGGGGGGAGCAATAGAGATGTTGGCTCAAGGCACGTGTGGTCGATTCCATTCTCCCCCTGATAGCCTGATAGGAAGGTGGAGCTCCAGCAGAAGGCAACGCAATCCATGTGCTGCTCACTCAGGCTCGGCACGTCAGCCTCCAACAGGGCATGCTGGGCTGAACTGGTGGCCCTGCGCACAGCTATTGCTGCTGAGGCAGAGGCCCACAGGGAAGCCCTGAGGGAAGATATCACCTCTCTCAGAACTACTCTGGCTGCACTCATGATGAGCCAGGGGACACGGGCAGAACAGAGGATGGAGCAGCTGGAACACACCATTTTAGCTGAACTTCATGCAAGCCGGGAGGAGGTCTGTCTGTCACGTGAGGCCTTGCAGTGCTACACATGAGTCCTTGCAGGAGGAACTCCATGTTTTACGTGAGGTGCTGCATGGGAACCTCTGTGCCATATTCCTGCAGAATCATGCCTACCAGGCCTGCATGCTTGCTGCCGTGGAGGGGCTTGCTGGGGCTATACGTGGTGATGCACCTGTACCATGCCCATCTCCTGATGTACAAGAGGGTGATGACGATGATGTTTCTCTCTCTCACGTCGGGCTGTGCAGACCATGTGCCCATGGAGGATTCTTTTTTTAATCTCAACATCGACACAAGTGGGTGTTGAGGTGCACCCTGCACCACCCCCCTCCTGGTTGTTCCCCCTGGGTCCACTATGGTCATTTTAAATGTTTGTCTATTGTGCATTAATGGAACAGTGTGGTGCTAAGTGGCATCTGATGGCATCAACTGTGTGTTCCGGCTGGGTCTATACAGGCTTGTCTCGTGCCTGTGTTTGTGGCTTGGGGTTCAGACTCATATGCCACTCCTGCTTCCCCTTTCCATGGGCCCGCAAGGATGGCACTGTGTGACAGTAACTTACACAGAGGCATTGGGCTTCTGTCAAATCTGTGGCCATTCTGAAGTCCAACTTGTGTATAACCCCTAGTGGGGATTCAAGATGGTTTCTCCAGTGCATGGTTGGACTACATTTTGATGAGTATATTGTTGACTGTGCATGATTTCATTTTGCTTATTCATGTATTGCCTTGACTGTATACATTGTTGATGCACTTCATGCTGTATGCGGTCCCATGCCCCCTTTAGCTGTCAAAGCTACTCTCATTATGGAAGGGAGACGTATGCTGGCAATGTCACATTGGGGCACTTGTGCTATGGTGTTTCCTCACTGTCTGACATTGTCACTGGTGGGTCCTGTGTTCATGATATGTAATGCTGGTGAATTGATTGTCCTGTGTTTGTTTTGCTTATGGTGTGTCACAGGATCAGCAATACGTTTCCATTGCAGATGTGTCCAAAATGGAGTAGTTCACCTGGAAAATGTACGCAACACTGAAGGTTCATGGATTTCCCATGCTAACATGCATTGAATGGCCCTGCAAACGCACCACCACAACACACACAACACACCCCACTCCCAACACCACCCCAACATCCACCCCCACACACACACTACTTGCTTTCGGGGACATGCTGTGTCCCTGCTGCACAAGTTCACTTTGACTTTTGTGATTGTAAACTGGCGCTGCTGGCTACATTTTTTGCTTGTTATTTTTATGCAGCTGCTGGGGGTTCGAGCCCACAAACACCATTCACTGTACTGTGTTGTGTAGTGAGCGGGGTGTTGCAGGGGACAACCCTGCAGCACCTGCATTTTCTTCTCTTTTTTGGGATTCCCTGAAATGCATGCCACCAAAGATTCGAGATTTTGGTGTTCACGCCTTTGGTGGCATGCATTTACGTCCTTTTGTTATAGGATGGATATTTATGCTCACTCTTTTATTCAGAGTCTGTGTCTGAGGGGATTGTCTGTGGCCTGTTTCCATTTCTGACAGTGCACTTTGTGACAGTTGTGTCATGTGTGTTTATTTTTTATTGCTATTTTCACATTGCATGACATGGCATGGTGTGTCGGGTGGGTGACATGGGGTTGAGGGAGGTTTAGGTGACATACCAGCATTTGGATGTGCTATTTTTCATGCGGTGGGTAGAATCTGTAGCTTGCATGCGTGCCTTTTGGTCACACAGGATTGTGTTTGTTTAAGTGGCTAGGGATGCACACGATGCTGCTATTCCAAGGACACATTCTCAGTGTGTTAAGGTTGTGACAGTTGACTGTCCCTTTGTCATCATCGATTGTCACCTGGAATGTGCCAGGCCTGTGTGCACTCCGCAAGGGGGGAGTTTAGGTGAAAAATTGAGCCACAAGCTTGTTACGGGCTACCTCGCCATGTGCCCTTACCCTCCCATGCACAGCTGGCATGCATGTGGTTGGGGATGTGGGGGCATCACCATGTCCACTGGTATGCCCCGCTGTGTTGCAACATTGTGCAGTACACATGCTGCCACAATGATCCTGCACACTATTTATACGATATATGATATGATATTTTATTTGTATCATGCTCGAACACAAGTGTTTCAGAGCACGGCCAGGCAAGGGAGGGGAACAGGAGAGAACAAAACAGCGATCTTACTAGGCCCAGTGACATTGAGATTGTGCAAGTGCATGGGAAAGGGAAAGGGGAAAAGTGCATGGAAGGGGGAGAGTGGAAAGTGCAGAGCAGAGGATGAACAGATAAATATTAATAAATACAAAAATAATATGTAATGGAGCAATAAACAGGGGTAGTGCAGCCAGCAAGTGGCAGGTGCTGTGTTTACGGCAGCAGAACTGGGTAAATCTGATAAGTGCAAATGGGGGCGCATATAGCAGCTGCCCACCAGAGTGGTAAAGGGAGCGGAAACGTGACTTGCGCACTCCAAATGTGCGCTTCACTATGCCCCTGGTTGCAATATGCGATGTGTTGTATCTTACCTGGGGTGGTGTGGTGGGGTTCCGTATTGGCGTCATCATGTAGGTGCTCAGAAGGTAGGCACTGTCCCCTGGGGAGGTAATAATGGTTGTCATTAGTTTGGTTTGTTTATTTGTCTGTGTGTGACATACATGCATGTGCACAGGCATTTGTACTCACCAATGAGTCATGTGTTCCCATGTCTCCCAGCTTCCAGGGCCCGGTTTAGGGATGACATTATGAATATGAAACTGTCATGGGTGGACCCGGGATAGTTTGCATAGACAGAGATGATGATTCCCTTGGCATTGCATACAACCTGCAAGTTCATGGAATGCCAGTGCTTGCAGTTGCGATAGATGTGCTCAGTGGCCCTAGGTGGACGTAGGGCCACATTGGTGCAATCAATGGCACCAGTCAATTTGGGGACCCTGTAAAAGCCCTGAACCATGGCCTGCCTTTCTGCAGATGTTCTGAGCATGTATATGTGCCTGCGGACTGTGGGGCGTACAGTCATGATTGTCAACACCTGTTGTAGGCAGCGTGACTGCGTGGCCTGTGAGAAGCCCCCAACTATTACAGTTGTCTGCTGAAATGACCCAGTGGCCAAAAAATGCAGGACATTGAGCAACTTTTCCAAGGGTTTCTGTTCTTGGGAGCACAAGATGGGTGATGTGAGGTCATCCTCCCACTCAGTGACCAGGTCTAGGATGATATGAGGTGGAAACCTATACCTGCCATAGACTTGGTGATCAGGCATCCCAAAAAGACTGCTCCTGGGTAAAAAAATGCAGGACCGTGGCTATCCTCCTCCTCCTGCGGTGTCCCACGATCACTGCTGCGAGAAATGGGACATTCATCGTAGCTGTGTCTGCTTGTTTGTTGTTTGCGCGATCACTTTTATGCTGCGCGGGGGCACTTCCGCCTACTTTCGCATGGCGGACTTGTTTCCGGATTTGCATGTCTTTTGGCATGCATGGGTTTGCCTTGTTCAATTCCATGAATATGTGTTTTTAGCGTGCGTGTGGTCGTTGCAGGGATTTCTCTGTTGGACTTCCCCGGTTTCGCCTACATTTTCGCGTGTTGTTCCACCATTCTGCGTGTTCCGCCCCCTTTTTAGGTTTGTGCGTTGGTTCTTGTGCACCTTCACTGGGCGACTTGTGCACTGCATTTGGGATGTCGCAGTGACATGTGCACCAGGTGCAGATTCGGTGCAGATCCCAGGAAAGCCACACGCAGTGCCTTCCAGGAATCGGTAAACGGACGCTTGCATCGGTTTAGCATGCGTGCGCTGCATTTTTCATGTCTGCGCCACCCATTTCGGCACACATTGATTCCAGGAATCACCCTGTTTATTGTAATGGCGGTTGATGACCAGCCTTTTTCCATGAACTTAGGAAATGAAATCATAGGACCAATGCCCAATGACTGCTGTGATTGTGACGATGACATACCGCCAGAAAAGATCTTCACCCAGCAAGGGAGGAATGTCTTGGTGTACTCTTCCAGTCCTTATGGGGGGGAAGAGGTGACCTGTGACATCAGGAAGGATGAGGTGATATTCCAGGTCCACAATGAATGCCTCTCCTGCCTGAAACCCTCTGTCCAGGTCAACACCCTCACCAGAGATCTCTCCACACAGCTGGAGGGGACCGCTGAGATCTTGAAAGCCAAGGTCTTCCCAGGCTTCAGACAGATGGTTGAAGAATGGGTCAACCTTGCTGATGCCTGTGAGACCGAGAAACAAAAGCAAAAGTTGAAAAGGGTGTTTTTAGATTTTCAAGATATCTTTGCTGTGCACTCGTACGACTGTGGTCGCATAGAGATAATTTCTACCACAATTTCCGTGGCCCCTGGAATGACTCCTGAATTGGTGAAGCAGTACCAATTTCCTCTCGCGTCTATGAAGTCCCTTATAGAAATCATAAAAAACCTAGAGTCCCGTAGGATAATTTGTCCAGTCCACTGTACCTTTAATAATCTGGTACTGGGGATTTTAAAATCAAATGGCCAATTGAGACTTTGCACAGACCTTAGGGAGCTGAACAAACTGGTCCACATGTCACAATGGCCTCTTGCTTACATTGACCAGGGACTGGCCCAGATCCAAGGGTCAAAGGTGTATACCACCATTGACCTGACCAATGGACATGTATAGGGAAGACCAGTACAAGCTGGCCTTTACCTTCGGGGGGCAGGAGTGCACATGGACCCAAACCGCCTTTGGATATATAACTCTGGCATTAATTTTATATTTTTCTGCACAACGCCATGCCGACTTGTGTGAAAGGGGAAACCTGGCCTATGTGGATGATGTTCTAATTAAAAGCTCAACTGTGGAGGACCCATTTGAAGGAAGCCAGAGCTAAACTGTCCTTCCAGAAGGCTCAGTGCTGTAAGACCCGCGTGAACTTCTAAGGGCATGAAATCACCCCTGAGGGTGTCTGTCCCCAGCCAAAACATGTGGAAGCATTACTAAAACTAAAAGACCCCACCACTCTGCGTGAACTAAGAAGCCTTCTTGGACTGACTAATTAAACCAGAAAGTTCATTGAGGACTGCACAGAGGTCACAAGACCCCTGGTCCATTTACTAAATGCTGGGGTCGAGTGGGAGTGGGGCCCAGAGCAAGCCGAGGCAGTGAAACAACTGAAGAGAAGCCTCTCACAAGCAGCTTATTTAGCTTAACCCATCAAAAACAAGGAGTTGGTCTTGGAGAACGGGTTCTCAAATACTTGCTTGACTACAGTATTATACCAAAAGCATGACAAGGTCAACAAAGTCATCTCCTATGCGAGCAAGACTTTGTCCTCGGTGGAGGAAAAATTCAACGATTGTGAGAAAGTACTCCTGGAAACAGTGTGGGCATTGAAACATTACTGCCCATTCATACAGCGGGAGCACATCATTGTGGAGACTCCTCACCAGCATTTGCAATATCTTCAAAGTGACAAAATCTGGGCGAGGAATGTGAGTAATTCCATAATAACTTCCTGGATTCTGTCCATGCAAAGCTTTACTGTGGAGGTCAGATATGTCCAAAACAAGAAGAGTCCCCTCACGCAAGATTTGACTGACTTGCATGATTGTGCTCAGGAAAACTGTCTCAAAAACACAAGAAAACACATAGGCATACCTGACTTCCCCACACAAAGTCTATGAGGCAGACGCGTGCCAGGGGATGCCCACAGTTTATGTGGATGGGTGCTCCTACCATGTTGATAACAACAGGGAAAAGGAACTGGTGGATGACTTTAGGAATGCCTGGGTGAATAATATCGCAGAGCCGCCCACCTGGTACAAGATCAGTCCCCGAAGTAGTCCGGTGGCAGAGTTGATGGAGGTTCATCAGGCCATCCTAACTGCCGTGCAACACCGACTCCACAAAATGGTCATAATCACTGATTCAGATTATGTCCAGAACGGGTTCATGGAGCACCTGATAAATTGGAAAACAAGAGGCATGCTGTGTGCAAACAATAAAGCACTCAAGCATGGAAAACTAGCACAATCCATTAATGATCTAGTCACTTCTAATGAGATTACCATCTACTGGAAGAAGATTAAGGGTCATTCCAGAATAGAGGGACCAGACAAAACCGGAAATGACCTGGCTGACCAGTTGGCCAAAACCAGAGCCATCGATGGGGATCTCCTCTAGACCGAGTTCCTGTTTGGGGAAATCCAGGTCGCTGCTTTCACCAGGTCCCAAACACTTGCCCAAAATGAACTCTCAACTGCCCAGTGGAGTAAGGAGACCCCAAATGCTGACTTGATGAAGGCACAGAGTGAGGATCCGATTATTGTGAAATGTTATCAGCACATTGAAGAACAAATGAATTTTCCTCTGACTGAAACCGATTACATCGGGAAAGAGGATCTCCGGGTGTTGATGAAGTTTGCCAAAATGTTCCGAATCCAAGACCGTTGGTTGATACGGAGATCCATCTCTGGTGTGACCAGTGGGTGGTACCTGCCTCATTCCAAAGCCTGATGTTGATTCACGGCCATGATGTGGCCACAGCCAGTCTTCGGTGGTTTCATACTACTTTGGAAATCTTGCGAGAGGTTGCATACTGGCCACACAGGTGTCAGGACCTCGACCAATACTTGAAGCGGTCACTTGTGTGTGCACGATTTCAGCCAAGTTCTCTCACACACCGAGCTCCCCTACAGAAAAGGGGGGTGATACTGCCTTGGTCAGATTTACAAGTAGATTTCATCAAGCCTGTGATTCGCTCCTCTTGGTGAAACAAGTACATGTTAACAGTACCATGCTTGTTTATCAAATGGCTGGAATGCCTCCCAGACCTAAATTGCAAGGCAGAAACAGCAGCTGCCTTGATGATCAACCACATCTTCTCACGTTTGGCCTTCCCCAAAGGATTGAGTCAGACCGAGGTGATGGCAAAAATGTGGGGGAGTTGAGAGGTACAATGAAATGGTTTTGGCCATCCCCACAAAGTTTGTGTTGGACTCTGGGCCTAGTTGGGACATCCGACTACTGCTTGTCCTGATGGCCATTAGGTCTACACCATCTTCTGCGACCAAAATGTCTCCATTCAAGTTGGATGACAAAACTGTGCTACCGCAGCATCTGATCTACACAAAGCAATAGCAGACTCTGATTAACTCATCAACAACACATGAATATATTTAGAATCTGAGAAAACACCGTCAGCATGCTTTTGTGTACGCTCAACGGAATCTGGAAAAATCGGCAGAGGGGATGAAAACCCACTACGATTTAAAAACCACTAAAAAAGAATATCAAGTAGGAGACAGGGGCCCCATTATGAGTCCGGCGGTAGCCATGCCGGTAAAAATGGCACGGCTGCCGCCGGAGTCATTTTTTTTCCAGCGCCCGGCAATGGTGACTTACCGAGGCAATATGGCCCCTGCGGTCCTGGTAATTGCCCATTGCCAGGCGACTGAAAATATGACTCCCAATTCCCATTTGAGTCCCATTGGAATCAATGGGAATGGGGAGGATGGATGCACCGGTACCATTCATGAATGGTGCGGGTGCATCTCTCAAGGTGTGCGAGTGGGTGCCTGTCCACTCGCCAGGTCATACCTGGTGGGTGGAAAGGCACCCGCTCACAGAACTCATAGTTTGCCAGTCCAGAAACAACAATTCCAGCAAGTTTACTGGCACCGTTGTTTCCAGACCGGCAACCTTGTTTGTTTTGTTTGTTTGTTTATTTGGTAATGCGCACCAAACCCTTAGGTAGCTGGGTGCAGCAGTTTACAAGTATACATAAAGCTTAGTTACAACATGGTAAAGGTACAGTAATGAAATTTGGGAGTGCCAGGGGAACAAGGTAACATACAAAGAATAAGTGCAGTGGTCAGTAAAGTCAACTGTTGTCATAGCTGACTGAGGAGAAAAGAGGGTGGTCAAGAAATCACATGCTCATCATGCACCCAAGACCGAAGTTATAAGTACTAAAGTTATAAGCCACCATGGGTGTGATATGCTGCAGCAGTTATAGGCAGGGCCTAGAGTCTTGGGTGCATGGCCGCAGGCCGTAGGCCTTAGGCCATACACCCAAGACTCTAGGCCCTGGCCACAACCACACCCATAGATCACACCCATAGAATCAAATATCTATCAAATGTTTGAAATCTACAGTTTCTGTACTATTTGATTTGTATAGTTTGTACGTGAAGTTTTGGCTACATCATGTTATTAAGATTGTAGAGTTTGTTAACAAACACTGTAGTATAACATATCCATGGAAGTGAACGTTTTGGATTGTGGTGTATGATTAGATGTTTGCTTCAATGGTTCTGTTATGCAGCAGTATTGATGCCTTCTATTAGAATACACTTACTGTTTGATTTGTTGAGATTGGATATATTTTTTTCATGAGTTTGGTAACTGGAGTACATATTCTTTTTCAATTTCTGTGATAAAAGAAAAGAGCATGTTAGTGTATGTATTTTATAAAGACTTATTACATTGCATAATAGACATTTCAGCTTTTTTTTACCCTCATATTTAGTGTAAAAACCAGTGTACTGTGGAATTTGCTCAGTTTCTGTGTTTGTTTTTCAAATCATTGGGTCTGTGGGAAAAAAGAAAATCAATGTTTGATTAAAAAAAACACTTTTTTTGTTATGCTACAGTGTATTTGTTTGCTTGTTTTCAGTGTTCACTTGTTGTTTCTGGCTAATGTTTTATCTGTTGGCTTGTTGCAGATTTTTTGAGCAGTTAGATACCTGTTGGTGTATTCTAACTGTCTATTTTTTGTTATAATTTAGTGGTATTTATTTATCTGTTTGGTTGTTATAGAATCTTGGGGCAGTTAGATACCTTTTGGCGGATTCTAACAGTTTATAGTTTTTTATTTGAATTTGTGTTAATGTTTAAGTACAGATTAGTTATTAAATTTTGGTTTTAAGAAGATTAAATAAGCATTTGTAAGATTTGCTGGTAATCTCTGCTTTAGAGTAATGGTACTATCATTACATTCAAACCATCCACATTTCTTTTTGACCTGCATTGGTTGTTTCTCCTGCGTGGTAGATTATACCTATTGTTGTGAAGGTTTTCTTACCAAGTGATACTTGACCGTGTGTGAATCCAGTCAGCTTGCAGCTATTTTTGGTACCATCTGCATTTTAACGTAGAAGCATTAGTATCACGTAGTTACTATGTTTTTGTATTAGTAAGGTGGAGCGATTATCTGAATTGCAGGTAGTACATAATCTACCATGGTTTGCATTTTGTACAAGTTGGTGAAATGGATCGGATTCAAAATTAGGTATGGATACATACACAAAGCACCCATTAGGGATTTGTTCCTGTGTCACATTGTTGCAGAGAGTGCATGTATGTTTCCACACGTATGAAATCTGGAAGAATTCATTTATAGGTATGTTTTTGTTTTCCAGTACTTGTACTAAGTACATTAGAAATTCTTGTGGATCTTCTTGTGAGTTTATAGTGAATTTCACCATTCCAGCACAGTAGTCCAATTCTTGTCTTATTCCATGAACACTATATGTGTTGTCAGGATTGTTTGTTGCATTTCTATGTTATGTTATGTTATGTTATTTTGCATTTATATAGCGCCTTATATACCATTGGTATGGTCTGAAGGCGCTGGTAGGTTGAACGCCCTTGGGAACCGGAGTTCGGGTCAGTAGAGAGAGAAGAGAGAGTCCAAAAGTGCGTGTGCGCACCAGGTATGTGTGCAGCTGGTGCAGAATTCAAGTGGTAGCTGCTTCTTAGCGGTAGGTGTGGTGGTTGAGAGATCATGAGTATGTGTTCGCTCTGGCCGGCTTTATCCAGGACGGGTGTGGCTGCGTTAGGCCTGAGGAGAACGCCTGGCTGGGGGGTGTGAAACCAGCAATGTTTACTTAGAGTGCTGTTGAGTGAGCGGGAGATGTAGATATGAGAACAGATATACCGAATGGTGTCATAGTATCTCTGTGTTCTAGTTGAGTGGTGGTGTAAGGGAGAGAGTAAGCGTGGGGTGTGTTATGATGTATGCTCTTTCAAATGGTCCCTGCATTCCAAAGCATATTATGTATGTCACGCAATTCCGTGTGTGCAGGTCTGTTCTATGCATTTTTGTTCATTTCAGGCATTCAAGATTGTCCTACACATTCATGTCTGCTCGACATATTCATGTACTCTGGTTCACCTTGCGTGCTCAAGACTATCCTTCATTCTCCAGTGTGCCTCGCGCTTGCTCTCATGCGTTCCATACGTGTGCACTCCTGATCTTCTTGCGCATGCACTCCAGTCTACCCAGCGCATGTACTCTTGTCTGCCTACGCCTCCCGTCGGCATCCGTTTGGTACGCTCATTTGATCTACACACTCATCTGGTCTACACAATCATCCGGACTACACACTGATACGCTCAACATACTATTCATCAGCTCCACGTACTCATCCATTCAGCATACTGCTCCGTTCAGCATACTCATCCGCTCTACAAATCCATCCGCTCCATGCGTTCGTCCGCTCCCCACACTCATCAGCTCCGTACACTCATCCGCTCCACAGACTCATTAGCACCACATACATTCTTACGCTCCATATACACTAATTTGCTCCACATACACTCGTTTGTTCCACATACTCGTCCGCTCCACATACACTCGTTCGTTCCACATACTTGTCCGTTCCACATACACTGGTCCGTTTCACACATTCATCCGCTCCACACATTCGTCCGCTCCACACATTCGTCCGCTCCACACATTAGTCCGATCCACACATTCGTCCAGTCCACACCCTCATCTAGTCTGTATACTCATCCAGTCTACACACTTGTCCAGTCTACACACTCGTCCAGTCTAGACACTTGTTCAGTCTAGACACTCGTTCAGTCCACAACACTCACCCGGTCCACCCACACATCGGCACAACATACTACTCATCGGCTTGCCAATACTACTCGTCTGCTCTGCGTGTCCATCCGTTCCAGACACTCGTCCGCACTATGTATTTGTCCGCTCCACACATTCATCTGTTCCACACACTCATCCGTGCCACACATTCATCCGCTTCACACACTCGTCCGCTCCACATATTCAACCGCACCAAACATTCATCTGCTCCCCACACAACATCCGCTCCACATACTCACCCACACCACACATTCACCTTTTCGCACAATCATCCGCTCCATCAGCTCATCCGCGCCACACCTACTTCCGCTCCACATATTCGTCCGTTCCAGAACACTCATCCACTCTCCCCACTCATCCGCTCTCCCCACTCATCCGCTCTCCCCACTCATCCGCTCTCCACATTCATCCGCTCTCCACATTCATCCGCTCTCGACGCTCATCCGCTCTCGACACTCATCTGCTCTCCACATTCATCCGCTCTCGACGCTCATCCGCTCTCCACCCTCATCTGCTCTCCACACTCATCCGTTTTCCACACTCATCTGCTCTCCACACTCAACTGCATCCTACGCTACTGCACTCTCCACTATTAGTCGCTCTCCACACTCGTTCTGCGCTTTTCCACATTCAGTCGCTCTCCACCCTCAATCGCTCTCTACCCTCAACCGCTCTCCATGCTCCTCCGCTCTTCACACTCGTCTGCTCTCCATGCTCTTCCGCCCTCTATGCTCATCCGCTCTTCATGTTCATCTGCTCTCCACGCTCATCCACTCTCCACACTCATCCGCTCTCCACACTCATCCGCTCTCCACACTCATCCGCTCTCCATACTCATCCGACTTCCACGCTCATCCGCTCTCCACGGCCATCCGCTCTCCACGCTCATCCGCTCTCCACGCTCATCCGCCCTCCTCACTCGTCCTCTCTACATGCTCGTTCACTCTTACACATTCGTCTGGTCAAACGTCCATCCAGTCTATACGTTCGTCCGTTCGGATTAGTCGACTGTTCTACGGCCTCCTGTGTTCTCTTTGCTTTTCTGTTTTCGCGTTCTCGTCAACTCTACACATACTCATCAACTCTACACGCTCGTCCATTCTGCACACACATCCACTCTGTGTACTCATTGGCTCTAGTATGTTCATCTATTTCCTCTGATCTCTATATTCATTTGATCTTACTAGTCGTCTATTCTACCACTCTCGTACCCTTCCACTCAGTGTGTTCATCTGTTCTATATGCTTCATCCATTCTAGATATTTCATCTATGTCATTCATTGCGTTCCCTCCTCATTCATTATGATCATTTCATCGATTCAGATCTCCTAGTTTCCTGATGATTTATTCCTATCATCCACTTCACTGTTTTGATCTACATTTCTCGTTTAGTACTGTTTGTCTTCATGGTTTACATTCGATTTTATTTAGTAGTACATTTCTTGCTTCAGGTCAATTGCTGGGTCGGTGTTATTGTGATGAAGCTAGTTTGGAACTGGTTAGTTTTAGTGGAAGAGCCAGGTTTTCAGTAGTTTGCGGAAGGCCGTTAAGTCTTCAGTTAGGCGGATGTGGGGTGGGAGCGAGTTCCACAGGGTTGGGGCCAGGGCTGAGAATGATGATCTGCCTAACCTGGCTGAGTTTGTCTTAGGGATTACTAGCAGGCCGGCTGAGCTTGATCTTAGGGTGCGAGTGGGGTGATAAGGTATTAGCTTGTCTTGAAGATATTGCGGTCCAGTTTTATGCAGTGCTCGATGGGAGAGGCATAAGGTTTTGAAAGCCACCCTATGGGCTACTGGGAGCCAGTGCAGTGTCTTAAGGACTGGGGATACGTGGTCTCTTGGACCGAGCGCAAGTAGCATTTTGGCTTCCGCGTTTTGTGCTCTTTGGTGTTTGTTTAGTTGGTAGGCATGAATTCCGAGGTATAGGGGGTTTCCGTAGTCCAGTCTTGATATGACGATTGACTGGACTGCGGAGACTCTGTTGGGAAATGAGAGGTATGGATGGATGCGCCTAAGGACTATGAAGGACTAACATTTGCAAACACAAGTGGTCTGTACTGTGTAAGGAAATGTTGTCCACAATTGGTGGCAATTGAAATAGAATAATCATTGCTATATTTGCGTAACAACTTACACTTTACCATTAGGATTGATGAGATAATTTCAGCAAGAGCAGCAAAGGCAGCAAAAGTCAATGTGCAATAAGCAGAAGTACAATGAAGGTCAGCTCTGGGGTGTGCCTTTTATAGGGGTGGAGGGGTGAGTCTCGCAACCATATTGAACACTCAAAAGTGTTCAAAAAGTTACAAAAAGTATGTGGAAAGCCAGGGCCATTGTCTGGGACATGTGAAATGGTGAATCTTTACTGTAAAATAATTTGGATTGACTGAATAAGTTCTTTGAAAATGTTGGGGAACCGGACAGAGTCCGCAATTAGGACACACGCTCAACGTGGGTGCAGTCACATGATGACATCGGGAACACGTTCGTGAAGGGAATATGTGTCCGCAGACACCAAATGCACAGAAACGGTTGTGCGCATGCGCGTGGGTGTTCTACGGACAGTGTTCAGGTCCTGAAACTAATTAAAAGTGCGACACAAGTGAGACGGACAGTTACGGACAGGCAAGATGTTCGCAGGGCTTACGGGTGTGGTGCGCATGTGTGTGGATGTTCTGCAGACTGTACGGCCAGGTATAGTGTCCTTAGGACACCTCCATTTTGTTTGACTACGGACATCCCAGACACCGCGCGTATTCTATGAACAGTTCCATCTTCGTTGCGAACGGTAAGGACAGGCATAGTGTCCTTAGGACACCGCCAATTTGTTAATTTACGGACATCCCGGACACCTGTGACCAGATAACAGAAACTTTGCACCGGTGCAAGTGCACAGGTATTTTCTATATTACATGTATATAAAGTAAGGAAATGATCGTACACAACTCCCAAAATCACATGATGAAAGTGTATATTCAGTAGAAAAACTTTATTAACGCGATGTTATGATTAAGTTCCCCTTCTAAAAACCTGTGAAATTCAGTAAAGAAAAACTTTGTTAAGGGGACGCTATGGTTAAGTTGCGCTACTAAAAACCTGTGAAAATCACTAAATAAACTTTAGAAACGTGCCATTATGGTTCAAAGTAAAACCGAAAAACCCCTGAAATTCGTCAGTTATGGTAGGCTAAGCAACCATGCCGGCCCGCACCACTGTGCACTGCTAACACTAACACCCTGGACATGAAAGATGGCATCACAAATGTCATTGATGACATCACTGATGATATCACATGTATAGCCCCTTTGTTTTTGTTCACTGCCATTTATATATAATTCAGTAAAAAAACTTTGTTAAAGAGACGTTATGTGGTAAAAAATAAAACCGAAAAAGCCTTGACATTCGCTGGTTATGGTAAGCTAAGCAACCATAACTCGCACCAACAACGTGCATTGCTAAGATTAACAGCCAGGAGATCAAAGATGACATCACAAATGAGCGGGTATTGTAAAGTGATGAGCAGGGCACCATATCCCTGAGTTCTCTGAGCATAGAATAGTGAAGGGGTGAGCAGGGCACCATATCCCTGAGTTTCCTGAATAGAAATATTAAAGGGGTGAGCAGGGTACCAAATCCTTGAGTTTACTGAATAGAAGAGCAGTGGAAATAGTAGTAGCGGAACAGTGGTAATAGAGTCCTTGGTTGTGGTAGTTAGAGTGTTAGTAGTCATTATACAGGAAGTAGTTGTGATAGCAGTAGAGCAGGAACACTCATAGTAGGGTGGAGAAGTTAGAGCGAAGAGCAGAGAGTGATAGGAAGAAAAGGTACTGATATCTAAGAGTTGTGTGGAAGAGAACTTAGGTGGAGTTTCTATAATGGAGGAGGGGCATGATAAGATCAGGAGGCACATATACACCAACCTCTGAAACTAACATCTGTGGTAGTGTAGAAGTAGATAGGAAGTCCCTGAGGGAGATAGGTAGCCTGCGTCCCAGGGACTTCTGCTTAGAACAAGTTAGCGAACAGACTGTACTGTGCTGTAGAAACCAATCAGCACTACTGATGCCTGGGCTAGAGCAGGAATCCCAGGGGAGTTGAGAGAGAGAGAAAGAGAGAGAGAAAGGGACAGTTTAGTCGTATCCTTGGAAATCTTTCTCGGTAAGGTTTACTAGGAAACTTGACCAAGTAGGTCGCAGGTAGGTTTAATTTTCTGCAGACTGCTGTGAGATGTTTTGTTAGTTGATAAGCTAGAGTGACGTCCATGGTCTAAATCCAGTCGTGCTCGCTCAGTTTCTTTTTAACTCTTGTTGGGTTTTGACATCGGTCTTCTTTCAAGCAATCAATTTCCACCAAGTTCAATCTATCTTTTTCTGCCCAACTGTTTATGAGTTTGCTTGTACCTCCTTTTAAGACTTTGTTGATAATTTCAAAAATGTTTGGGCGTTTTGGTGAGAGGATTTTTCTGAAGAGAGCTAGACTGTTACATTCGACTATAGCTTGCAACGACTGCAGACCCAGTTCTCTTTGTGTATGGGAATAGGTGTCGAATTGGGCAAGCCCAGTACTAATCTCCAAAATATGCCCTCCAGTTTTGGCCATCATTTTGTTGGTATCTCAGGCAAAGCCTCCACTCCATGTGTGACAGAAGGAACTACCATCGCCTTATAAAAATTCATAACTGGCACTGTAGAAAAACAGCCATATTTTCTATCCATAACGCTGGCCTGGATGGCCCAAGCCTTTTTCTTTCCACATAAGAAGACCTGTATCGCAGCCTCCACTGAGCTGTTATTCATCATCACCGACAAGTATTTAAACTGTTTCATCTGCTCAATCTTAGAGGAGTCCAAAACTATTGTAGTTTCTCCTTTTGTTTTTTTCGCTTTCTCGAAGCTCAGGATTTTGTTTTTTTCCTTGTTTATTTCCAAGTTGTTTTTTTGGATATATCTCTGAAGTGCCCCGAGTTCACGCTGGAGACCCACAGCAGTTTGATGAATTAGAATTATATCATTGGCATACAAAAGGTGAAGCAACCGCATACCTCCTATACTTGGAGGGAAAGATCTCACTGTGGACTCAGTGCACCTCATTATAACTGTACCGGTCCAGTAACAACGGTGCCAGTAAGCCTACCAGCACTGTTGTTACCGGACCGGTACAGTAAAACTCTGCGGATGGGTGGAGTCTCGCCTGCCAGGGTCAGACGTGCCGGGCGGGACAGCACCCGCTCGTAGAGTTCTCACTGGATCACTGGCACCATTATTAATTGTGCTGGTGCTCCCGTGTACCCATTCCCATGGAGTCCTATGGGACTCTCTGGTAATGGGGACTAACAAAATTGCCAGCACGTGACTTCCCGGCCACTGGACTTGGAATAGCCCGTTGGCTCTGGGAAGTCAGGCACCAGTAATTCATAACGGGTCCGGCGGCTACCTGTCGGTTTTACTGCCGGACCTGTAATGAGGCCCAGTCTCCTTAAGGTTTGGGAGGTAGACGTTAAATAAAGCATGCGCAAGAGGACATCCTTGTTTCATGCCTCTTGCTGTTTATATTGCCAATGACAAAGTTCCTGCTCAATTTATACACACTCTAAATGACGTGCAGAGTGCAGGGCAATTAAAGGGTCCAGAATTGACCTCTGGCAATCTTGGTTATCCAACTTTTCCCATAAGCCTCAGCGATCTACCTGGTGAAATGCCTCGACTAATCTACAAAGGCATTAAAGAGTCTTGGTTTACCTTCCAAAACTCTCCCTTTCAGGATACTTAGAAGGAGAATGTTTGCTGTTGTCCCAATCTCCTTAGCAAATCCTGTTTGAAAAGGATTGTTACAATCCTCTTTCTGTGTTCACTCTTGGAACTGTTGCAGCAGTAAATAACCAAAAACCTTCCCAATTACATTAAGAAGGGTGATTGCACTATAGTTTCTTGGGTTTTCCTTTTGCCTTTTCTGTAGATAGGAATCATATCATGTGTTTATCATGCATGTGTTAATTTGCATATTTAAGTAACTTTGGGTCTCACCAAGTTACTAGGGGAATCCAGACGTGGACCCCTTGCTCACTATTCTTAGAGAGGCACAGCTCCACCCTACTGATGAGGTCCAACCAGACAGAAACAAGTGTCTGGGATTGCTGTTGGTACTCTTGTTCAGAGGAGAATTACCTATCATTTTGGTGCTGGACTGCCCCAGGGCAGGACAAAGACTGATATGTTTGGGATAGTTCTTTCCTGTGAAAGATAGTGAGCTAAATACTCTGGGTAAGTCTCTCGTAACCAGGACTAATGTCTGGCAGAGGGTCTCCCAGGACTGCACTTGTTAATTTGCATATTTAAGTAACTTTGGGTCTCACCAAGTTAGTAGGGGATTCCAGACGTGGACCCCTTGCTCACTATTCTTAGAGAGGCACAGCTCCACCCTACTGATGAGGTGCAACCAGACAGAAACAAGTGTCTGGGATTGCTGTTGGTACTCTTGTTCAGAGGAGAATTGCCTATCATTTTGGTGCTGGACTGCCTCAGGGCCGGACAAAGACTGATATGTTTGGGATAGTTCTTCTCTGTGAAAGATAGTGAGCTAAAGACTCTGGGTAAATCTCTCGTAACCAGGACTAATATCTGGCAGAGGGACTCCCAGGACCCCCCTTGTTAATTTGCAATCCTAGATGAACCATAATGCCATCCTACGGTATCCATAACCAAGAGCGAACTGTCACTGTTAGGCTTTTTATTTTTAAGTGGAGATTTCCCCCCCCAAAATTCTGCAATACATGTTGTATTAAAAAGTGTGAAAAGTAGGAATAAATGCTATTTGCTGGTATTTAACTTTTAGTTCTTCAAATGTTTCTACCCTCATGATCTTCCTTTCCACATTCCCATCCCGATCCTCCCTGCACCTCCAAAAGCATTTGTTTTGAAAATACCACAAAAAGTATTACAAAAAAGAAAACAATAAGGCAGAAATTAAATAATGGGTTTATATACATTATGTGACAGGGTGCCTGCCATAAATAACCACTCTGACACCAGAGGACAGTCCAATGGTGTTTATTGACGATGTTACAGTATACCAAATAGTTGTAGATTCATAAGATGGTAATTTAGAGCGGTATTCTGGGTTCTTGGGGAGTTGGCGCTACGCCATCCCTTGTCAACTGCTTCCCTTGGTTTACCCCCTCCTTAGCCCAGGCTTCCCTGATGGGAATGTTAGTTGCTGTTGCCAGGAAATGCCTCTCTGTATGATCTAATGGTGTTTTCCCTAATACGATGGCTAACTAACTCTCTAAGGGGCTTCTACCTTTCCCTAATTTAGCCCACTTAGTGTTCTAAGGGATTCTTTAGGGATAATGCCTTCTTCCACATAACATTACTCACTCTCCTCGCACACACAGTCTCAACTAGCCCTTCTCTGCACTGTGCCTCAAGGCGTTCTCCTCCACCCCTGCTACTCTCCCTCCAATGTCCCACTAATCGTCTTGTATCCATCCTTTGGAATTACTTATTTTCCTGCTTCTCAATTCCTCTACTTATTACTATCACTAATGCCTACTCTGCCCTCCCACACTACCTGCTTGCCTTTAATGTGCCTCTATTATAACTCCCCTCTCTGCTCCTACGAATAACACTACAATACCAAAACCCCCTCTCTACTAATACTTCTACTGTCTCTCAATACTGCTTGTTCTACTCTACTGCTACCACTACTATCCCTCTACCACTTTTCCTTCTAGTCTTACCCTGTGCAGCCACTGCTTCCACATACTCCCTCTCACTCTGTTACCCTACTGCTCATACTACTCCCAACCCTAACTATTACTAACTCAACTCCACTCCTCCTCTATTGCAAATTCACTCACTCGTTATGCTCACGCAAAAACACTTCCCAGAACCCTCTCTCCAATAACCTCTAAATTTCTCTTGCATTCACCTTCTCTGGTCTCTTCGACATCCTCCGACACTTCCTGTCCTCACCCAACTAGTCCACACTAAACCATTCATACAGACACCTTTTTAAATATCCCACTCTCTCCTAGGATTGGCTAATTTACCCTAGAGACTCCCTCACCAAGGAGCATCTCCAGGGGAAGTGCTTTGTAGGTTGAAAAGGGTTTGTAAGCCCTGCCCCCTTCTTCATGCAGTCTGACTTTATTTCTAACCTGAAGCCTGTAATGGGTCACAGGGACCAGTAGTTCTTTAATCCCTGACTGGAGGCCTTCCTTGTTTATTAAAATACATAGTGGCTAGTGTATTGATCTGGAAGGCCTCTCTGGGGGCCTTTCTTCATTAACAAAAAATCTTTGTGGCTTAGTGGTGTGTATCCAATCTGCACAGATGTCACCATTGAGTGCCCCACTCTTCACCCTCTGCGGTGGCCAGTATTGTCCCAGCAGCTGCATCCCAGGGTGTAGTTTCAAAGCTGTGCTGTGACCTTCCTGCAACTGGCATGGTCTGGTTGGTCACATTCCATGACGTCCTGCTGCTTTATGGCCAGTCGTAATTTCCCAGACTGCAATGGGACCTGCTGCAGCCCTGCTGAGTCCTCTTCTGTCTACGATGGGGTCTGTTGTGGCCCCACTGCTACCACCTTCTGGCAATCATTTTAAGGGAGGGGGCCAGCTGAGACAGTCTCCAGCACATAAGGGGCAATTTGGGCCCAGACTTCATCACCCGACAGGGCCATAAAAGCAGCCCAGACACACGAACATAGCCCCTCCTTGTTTTACTTCCCCCATTTATCCATGTGGTAATATCCCCTAAGAATGATCTGCATGTCTGGTCATTTCCATGGTAACAGAAAAAATGGTTGAATAGCTGATGGGCGTTCCCCTCCTCTCTGACATGCAATATGAGTGTTCGCCTCTTTCCTGGTTACCTCACTCCAATCCCTTGTGTTTTATATCCATATACCACTCCCATGACCCCCTTCCAGTCTTCAGTTCCAGTGTTATATTTTGTTTTCCAAGAAAGTCGTGCAAGCTTCCTGCCATATTCCCCCAATAAACCAAAATTATTCACCCCAGATGGGCTCCCCAGTCTACCCTGAACTCCCCACTGCACATTTGGTCCTCTTTACAACTCCTCACCTACTTGCATATTCTAAATATTGTTTTGAGCACTATTCATGCACAAATAGCTCACATCACGCCACAATAATTATATTGTTAATTTTTGAAAATCCTCTCAGCCTCTCTGCCTCAAAGCACCATGGGAGATAAGTAACACTTTTTTGACACGATGGAGGAAGAGAGTCAGGAAGGTGCAAGCACGTCACTCATTTTGCATGCAATTTGGGAGGGTTAGTGGCAAACAGAGGGAGATCCCTTAGAAGTAGAGAGTCAGGTAGAGACTCAGTAAAGGACCATCATTCCAACCTCTAGGGCTACCTAAGTGGATTTCCTTTTGGTGACACATTTTGGAACTTGGAACAAATGGAGAGATCAACATGTCATGAACCTTCAAATTACCAACCTAATAAAACATCAGGGAATGCTACAACCCGAGGACTGTGAGTGATTATGAATTGATGACTCCGCCAAGGGAGGAAACCTGGAATGATGAGCCATCCACCTAGAGAAACATTCTAAAGCCTGTCACAGATGGTGCCAAGAATCCTCTAACTCCAACTTTTATTGAACCTTTTAGCATGAAGCTAGTGCTGTCCTTCAGTCCCGTGTAATAGTATCAATACTCCAATTACTATATATTGCAGGTTTCTCCCTCCCGTCTAGGTTCTGACCTTTACTAGTGGTGGAACCCCACAGGCTGGTACCTTAGCTATCCAAACCTCTTCACTGACATATTTGACTGACTCCCCACTAACAATGTGGTTATATGACTATAAAGATGATTATAGGGTGTGCCTTCCAGACACTACTCCAATTGGTATTCTTCATTTACAACAACATACTCCTCTCCGTCTCTCTGTCTTATGTTCTCCTCTCCCTCGTATCCTGCCACCATCTCCACTCATATTTGCTCTTTCTACAACCTGCATCTTCTGCCACTATCTCTCACTCCTCCCACCACTTGCCTCGACTCTTCAATATTACTTCTTCTTCCAGCACACTACTACTCTTTCCTCCACACTACTACTTTATCCTCCACACTACTGCTACCACTTCACCCCAGCTTCTCCCCAGCCACACTCCTTTCACTCTGTCAACCACTTCCCACTCACTTGCTAGACTCCATCTAACAATCTCACTTGCCACTCAAGCATGCACCCTCACCAAACAGTACCACTTACTCTCGCACAAACAGTACCTCACCTTTTCAAAAAATCACCTGGACACATCAGTACAGTGACCTTCCTTCGCTGGTCTCGAGGTCTACTACCGCCTCCTCCACCTCTGATCTTACCCCAAAAATCCACAGCTTCATGTTTCCTATCGCCTTTGTTCTCCTGCTCCCTATCCTCTCATTGCTTCTCTGACCTTGGTAATCTGGCCTTGTCTACCCCACCAAGGAGGGGTCACAATTACAGAAAGTTTCAAAACACGGGTGAGCCTTGCTCGTTTTCCACACAGGGCCACTGTGCTACAATAACGATGATTCATACTGCACGGGTTCTGAATTTGTGCTAACAGACAGAGGTAAAGTTCGCCTCAAAATAATTGTTGTTCAGTTTAGTAGTTGCTGCACTACTTCAAGTACCTGCCAGTTTAAGGTGGTCGCAGCAGTTTTACTTCCATGCATTCTGAGGCTTTAGAGTTATGCACAGTATATGCCAAAGCCACATAGGAGCTGGGTTGCATCAGTATGCGGATTACAAAGCACTTGAACATGTCACTTAGGAGCTCTGGCTTTCCTTTCAGGGTCTATCGATCTCTTTCTTGAATCATGCAGGCCACTGATGGATTTCTGTCTTGCAGGTGGTGTCTTTGCTTGGTTGTTGCTTCTTTTCTTGAAAGGAAAGTGAGAACTCTGCAAGCTTCTTTGATATTGATATTGATATTTTATTTCTATCACACTTGTACACAAGTGTTTTTTGACGCTAGGTATGGGGTGATGTAAGAGGATGGTGCATTATAAAGACTGACAGGTAGGGAGGGTCAGGAATTAGGGAGGGTCAGGAATGTAGGCCTTTTCAACTGGCCCCACATCCCTCTGGTGTAGGACCGGCTCTGGATTCCACCCTAGTATGCCTCTCAACCCTGGTTGACCCACGAATCCAAAAGAGAATGTTCTTATTGTATTGGTGTAAATCCATGGCACCCCTGCATGTGCACCAAAGGGGTCCTCAGAACTACCAATTAAGGTCTGCATGCCCTACTACTGGTCTGGAGACCCAAACCTGGATAGGAGGTCAATTCTGAACCTGGTCTGCACCCATTAAACTGTGATTCAGTAGCTAGTTATAGTCTACAAAAACATGTAGGCCATGCCCAGTGGTCCAAGTCCCTCAATTGTTATGAGGTTTCTACTGTGATTGGCCACTGGCTGGGCCTATTAACTACTTCAGGTGGCTTGACCGGGCCTTCCATGTGCATGGCTAATGAATACTGATGAAATTCAAGTAAAAATAAAACAATATTAAAAATACTTACACTTGCAGAAGAGGAAAATGAAATCTCAAAGAAACCAGGCATCTATAGCATCTACAACTGCACAACAACCATAACTCATTCACTGTCATGCACTGCTCATGATGCCACATGAAAACCTTTTAACTGCACATCAAAAACACAAAAACATAACAAAAAAGCTCATGGTGTGTTTAGATTTAGTGTGAGATAAAAAAGCATTACTCCTCAAACCATATGTATGTACTAACCTATTAATTTATTTATTTATTATTAATGTGTTACAGTTTATTGATAAACTTTTCACATAAAAACATAAATATATATGCATATTCAAAATGAAAAACCAAGATTACATATTCATAATACTCATAAACCTTACTAAAAACCATATCAAAATACCTAATAATTCAATACATTCATTCATTAAAATCTACTCTAAAACATTCTCCTATCTACATCCATAAATATTTAGTCAACATCTCGTTCCCTATACCTCTAGCTATGCACAAAGATATCCAAATACCTAAAATTTGATACATTCATTCATTTAAAATCTACTCTAAAACATTCTTCTCTGTACATCCATAAATATCTAGTCAACATTTCGTTCCCTATACCTCTAGCTATGCACAAAGATAATTCAGAGCATTATACATGGCTCAGATGGAGATACCCAATAGTCTCTCAATCTCTAACCACACATTATACATTGCTATTAAGCATTTCAAGTTTGTGGAATTCAAGTTCCGCCACCAGAAAATTTCCTCCTTTATATGCTCCATATTATGCACATACTTCCCACAATGTCTGTGATAAGTATTTACCATCCTCGAGCAACAAGTCAAAACATGTAGCCCTGTCTCAATTATTTCTTTGTCCTCACATAGTCTACAGCATCGCTCTTCATTCCTTAGTTTATTTATTACCCCAGTATTTTCTAATACTGATAGATAATTAAGCCTAGTGAGTAGAATGAATCGTCGAAGTCTGATGCTTGGACATAAATTTAAATACTGTTGAGGTTTTTTGTACGTGTATAAAATATACTTCACAAAGTGGTATTTTTTTAGTTGTTCTAAATGGGCATAGTTCTCTATCCAGTCAGCCAAGTCAATTTTCCTTGACAAAGCAGATTTAGCTGCTGGGAGAATATATCCTGGCGACAACTCCAGTTTATGGTGTACAGAAAATGTTCAGTACTGGTTTTTAAAAGCGGTCTCTTAGATTCCATGCGTAATTCTTGCCACAGAGAAACCAGCAGTTGATTACCAGAGGTACTATTAAGCTTCAAAAACAGTTCAGCCCTTTTCTTAATTACCATTGATTTCAAGGATACCAACCCCAGTTCGAGTCTGATAATGGCCATCGGGATACAGGTAGGGAGGCCTAGCACTTTTTTCCAAAAATTGCCCTCCACCACCTGTACCAACTTAAGATCAATTTTTTGAAGAGCCTCAAGGCCATATGTCATCATAGGGGTGAAAACCTGCTGGAACAATAGCCGCGCCGCCCAAATGCTAAATCCCTCATGGGTCAGAGTAAAACGATAAACTAATGCTGTGATTTAAGCTGCTCTAATTTTGCATATTTGAATGCAGTGTAGATAGTCACTGGTCATCTGAAACTCAATGCCCAGATATCTATATGAAGGAGTATAACAAATGACAGACTCTAAGACTTCCAGTCTTGTACGCGCAATCATTTTGCTGGAGAAAAGCATCACTTGGGTCTTCTCCAAATTGATTTCCAGCTCGTTCCTATTAATTGCTCGTTAGCTATTTAACTACGATGGCATGTGAGTTGGCAGCCCTGGTAATACCAAATTACATGTTGCAGCATAGAAGTATGCCACTCCTTTAGTTGGTCAAAGTGTTTCAACCAATAATCCAAACAAGATTCTGGTTAAGAAGAATGTTGTTTAACTATATATTAAGCAAGTTCCCATGTGCCAACTCTTGTTTTGACCTGCTTTCAGACTTCTTCAAGGCTGTGCTTAAATAGGAAGTATATTAATTTTACAGTAAGGCGAAAACAGCACCTCAGAAATCATTGAGAAATAAGTGATTCCTTGAATAAATATTCTAATTCTCAAGTTCCGAAATATGAAGAGAAAGTTGCTCAATTGCTGTGGAATATATCCATTGCTGCTCCTTGTTGGGTTGCTTGCTAGAAAAAGTCTGATTCTCTTGTTTACGCGATGCCTCTGCCTCATTGTTATTCCATGTTAAATAAGTGCATAGATGTAATGTGAGGGCACAGAGAATAAAAAAAGAAAAAACATGCATGGTGTCGTCCCATTTCATGTAAGGCTCTTCAAAAATCAACTACAGCAATACATGGATGTTTGCTTCTACAGTGTCAGCCAACAGTAATATAAAAATGATGAATTTCTTAATATGTATAACAAGTCATTTATGTATGAGCGCTCATGAATGACCTTGAGGTCACTTCCTCCGGAAGAGATCGAATGAAGCATTTAAAGAGATTGAATGAAGCATTAAAAAAATATTTAATCATTAATGAGTGCCTTCTTGAATTCCTTATCCGTGCCTGTCTATGTACCAGATTTGTATTTTCTTCATGCTCTACAAATGTTAAATCCCTCACACAGTGCAGTCTTTAAAACTTGTTAGAATGCTCTCAGAAGACATAGAGGGATAGGATAATGTACGTCACGGTATGATAAGTAATGTTGAAAGGCCTGTATATGTCAAGCTGCCAGATTGCTATTGGCATATAAATCCACCTATCATGCTTGTGCTTCCAGAAGGTGGAGGGTGGGCGCACAACCAATCGTGCATTAGGACTTTTACTCCTAGAGTCAGAGTCGGGTGTGGCAAGTTTGCTGTCAAATACACTATGAAGAGTGTTAATCTCTACAACTGATGAGGAAAGGGCATAGTAATGCATGAGGCAGAGGTACCCACCCCACCCTGGGAAGCTTGCGAGGCTGAAACAATCAGAGGGCATAAAGGGGTGGGTTTGAGTGAATCCAAGAATGAGCCATTGGTTGTGGGGCTGATATAAATTCAGTCAGATTAAACTAAAAAGAATTAGAGAAATGTATTGGCAGTGTCAATTCAGTCGTCACAGCCCCTGAATCTCTGTATGTGGAAAGAGTGCATAAGTGATCACAATGTTTCTGGGGTAGCCTCGATAAACTCACCAAGAAATTACAAAAGTAGTCAAAAAGGAGTGCACGCCGGTGCAAGAAGTAACACAGTGTTATTCAGGGTCCCAGACATAGCTGGGAAAGCAAATTCAAACAGATTGCAGAACAGAACTGCATGAAAATGCGCTGTCAAGGAAACGCCCCTAAAGTCAGAACTTGTAAACAATGCAAAGTAATTAGTATTCATAATCATGCAACATGAAAACATCTCCCCACACAAGGCTGATTGGACTTTGCACTTTGAAACTTGTAGAAAAAACATACATTGTGTTCAAAAATTGGGTCCACAAACCCTCTCACACTGCCCTTAATCACACATGTGACATCACAATCCAACCCCAATTTCCACAGCACAAAGTTAAGTCATTGAAACATTTGAGGCAGCCAGCGGAGCTTTAGTCAACTGCCCTGGTCACCTTAACCTGATTCTCATAAGAATGGCCTACCACCATGACACCACCAGAGCCTTGAACCATGGACGTACTGCTACACAAATGTTGCATATCGAGGACACGTTAAACCTTTTCCCAGCGAAAATGACCTGCAGGGCAATATGAAACTGCTGTGGTTATTTCAGCTCCATTAGAAAATCGTATTTCATAAATTATTTTTAAATATAAAATGGTCATGTATTCATTATTCGTTGATGGAACCTGTGAGCTCTAATCTGTGACCTTGAAAAATAGCAACCACTGTATGCTTCAGTACTGGTCTGGGAATGCAGACTCTCCACTGAATCTTGCCTTATACCTGAGACAGTGTAAGTGCTGTCAGGATTATTTGTTGCATTTCTATGAAGGACAAGCATGTGCAAACACAACTGGTCTGAATCATTTAAGTGAAAGAGAAGATTGATTGCAACATTTGCATAACAATTTACTCCAGTTGTGTTGCTGAATTTAAATGGACCAGTGAATTGTCCCTCTGCATTCTTTGGTGGGCCTGCAGTTGATTTTTGAGAAGAGACATTTATCTATTTGTCTTCTTATGGATGTGCAGTTGATTTTGTTCTATACAGTTTTGTGGTCATATTATTTGATGGAGTAGCAGTTGGTCTTTTTTTCTTTAGTAGTATTGTTGTGAGATCTGTTATAGGTTCTGTTTGTATTAGTTTTCTCTTTTTGAAGTACAGGGTAGATATCTACATGGGGTGTTTACAGTGCAGGTAGCCTGTTGTATTCTAGGATGCAAGGAATGTCAGCATTGACTTTGATTGCATTAAAGATAACCAGGAATAGACCACTGAGTGCACGAAGATGCAAAAGTGCTACATAACTCATACCTTCTTTAAAGACTGTGCTGCCAATATCTATCAATGCATGATAGAGGGTGAGAGCCTGCGATTTGTGAATAGTGACAGCATATGCAAGACATAGAGAGAATTGTTCTCTGCCTACGTACATGTCTTTGAAAAGAAGAAAACATGCTATTGTGTGGCCTAAATTTTTAACTTCTGCAAGTTTGTTAAAGTGTATGTTGACAAACCGAATGTTGTTGTCATGTGGAAATGTGTGGAAGCCAACAACTGTATCCATTGCTCCATTGACTAAACGTTCTACGCGCAGGTTATGTTTTATAATTACTCTGCAGCTTAGACACAGAATTAATACTTTTTCTAATCCAGCTGTGTTGGAGATACATGTTTCTAAGCGATTTAGTCATACTGTTGCTTGTCGATACGTAGTCAGTGTCATGCTGTGCAGTTCTAGTTTGTCTGTGAAGCTGATATGCAGTATGGGTTACATTTATTTCTTCAACATTGTATCATTAAATTGACCACAGCTTGCAAGTGTTGGCATTAAGGACATTTTATATTTTGTTGAGTTAATTGTTCCATGAAATCAGGAGCAGATGTGTTTTGACCATGTGTCTCAAGGATTTGTCTAATATTTAACTTAGATGTTGCATCTTTAGTAAGCAAACCAGTATCAGTGCTTTTTAAAATGTTAGCATAGGTAAATCTGTAGACTGGCCCACGTATTGAGTTAGTTCTATGTAGTGAAAATGTTGCCAGAGATTTATATTGCCATTGCTGCTGAGTGTGTTACAGAATTGTTTGTGTCCTAATGTTTTGAAAATAGGTTGACCATTTACTGGTTTTAACTGTAGGAGGTCTCTGAAAACAGTAACATGTTTTTCTCCAAAAAGTAGTCGGTGTTTAGGACTTCTTACATTCTGAGCTGAATTAAAGACAATATGAGGTTTAAAAACATGCTTACTTCATCTATCAGGAGCACTTTCATTTGTTTCAGAATTCTGCATACTTCAGTAGCAACTTCTGCTGAAATTCTGTAGTAGTCTAATTTGTGTTGGTGTTCTACTGGGAGGAGCAGTAGTCAGTATAAAGTTACACCTGCTGTGTTGTAGGCAGCTCAGCCTGTGCTGACTATTATAGCTGAAAGGTTGTTGTGTGTTAAGTCTTGTCGAAATGTGCTGATTATTTCAATTAGGAACGTTTTGACAGAAACAGCTTCACCACTTACATGCAGCAGCAGAGGTTTAAAATTCTTACAACTACAAGTGTTAGTTTAATCTTTAACACCATGTTCAATTTCTTCAGTGACTATACATTTCATTTGCTCATCATTTAGCTGTGATTTGTCCACATTGTTTAGATTGATACATTGTATTTTCTTCCTCAGTCATGGCTATTTCTGCTTCATTTAGAAGAAGTGATTCTCCAATTGGTTCTTGGCTTCCTGTAAGGGAAGGTTGACTGCCCTGAAGAGTGTCTTTATCTGGTAGAGCTTCAATTTCTTTCAGTTGTTGGCGTTCATTGTCAAACATTTTTTTGTATTGTTTGATATTGACATATGTTATACTGCTTTCATTTGTTTTGAATGCAGCTTCAAATGAGTCATAGGTATCCAATAATTCTTCTTCTTTCCCCAAGGTTTAAAATGTTGCGGTAGGACCATGTAATGAAATGTTCTATGTTGCAGAGATTTACATGATCATTTCATATGATTAATTGGCCTGGTTTTGGTAAGTTTCACTAGGCTTCCTTCACAAGTTGAGACTGAATATATGCCATTTTTCCCATCTGATGATGCATTGTTTTTGTAGGAGTAGTTTTGGGCTATGCCGTAGAGGCACATGGTTTCCAAAGCAGTACTTCTGTTTGGGTAGTATTTGTCAATTAAATTGTTTTATACAATATCCTGGCTGTTGGGACCATTTGTGGCTATTGTTTCTATTTTTTTAATTTGTTTTTAATCTTTACAGATTTGTTAACAAAGAATTGTAGTAGTTGTAAAAGGCAGTCATGCTGATGTATAAGAACAACAAAAAGTGAGGAAGGTTAGTTTGTTGGTGTATGTGAAACAGTATTTAGGGTCTGTGAGGGGAGCATCACTTTGAGGATATGTTGCATGATGTTCACTGTGGCTAACTGCCATTTCTGTTTGTCACCTCCTATCAGTTTGTTCCAACAGTTTTCCTCATCTTGAGGGTGAAAATAGATAAACTGTCTTTCAAGTATCTAAAACGAATGTCTTGCGTCGCTGGGCAGTTCAGGAGGAGATGACAAATAGTTTCCTTTACAGTGGTGGAATTGCAGATTCGGCAACAGTTGGTTGAAGATAGCCAAGACTTCATTTGTTTCCAATAGGTTCAGTCAGGTTTTTAAGAAGTAGTTAGGCGCCGACCTACTCGGAAAAAGTTTTAGGTAGGGTTGTAAAAAGTCCAATTTCTTGGAAAATGGAGGGAGATGACTGGTAAGTTTGCATTTGTTTGCGGTTTCAAGAGTCTTAATCCAGTCGAGCTCTCTGATCTTTTTGATGACTCTAACTGGGTTAGTTATAAGCTTGTCCGCGTTACTTTCTACTGAGTTTAGGATGGACAGATTCTTGGATTCCCATCTTATCAGCATTTGGCAAGTGCCAAGCAGGATTTCTTCGTTTATCAGGCTATAAGCGTAAGGGGAGTCTTTCTGTATACATTTCCGGTATAACAAGACACTGTTGCAGTCAATAGTTGTTTCTAATGATGAGAGGGTGAGTTCACGTCTGATTAGTGTGATGGGTGTCGATTTTGGGAAGCCGAGGATTGATCTCCAGAAAATTGCTTTAAGTGTTGGCCACAGTTCTGGAAGAAGATTTGGCATGACGTCTGCGCCGTAGGCCAAGGATGGTATGACCTTCTTTTTATAGAAATCTCTGACTGGGACAATTGAAAATCGGCCAAATTTGATGTCAATGGCTTTCCCTTGTGTTGCCAGTTTTGTAGTTTTGGCGTACAGAGCTTCTTGCATAGCTTTTTCTTTAGGCGTGCTGTCCTTTATAACACCAAGGTATTTGAAGTTAGTGCCTCTCTCGATTGTGGTCGTGCCCAGATGGAGAAGGATATTTTCTTTCTTTTTCGCAGTTTTTTTGATGACCATCATTTTTGTTTTCGATTCATTAATTTCCACGTTGTTTAACGCTGTAAGTTGGATAGTTGGCGTTATAGGCCTACTGGGGTATGATCTAATAGAATTACATCGTCTGCATAGAGTAGGCGGCTGATCTGGTCGCCTCCGAGTTTTTGTGGAAAAGCTTGTACCGATTTTTCGGTTTCCTGAAAATCGCCTAGATAGGTCCAAAACAAGGCCGGGGCCAATGGATAGCCCTGTTTAACACCTCTGGCCGTAATTATATCCTCCGAGAGGGACCCTTGTTGATTTAAACTGACCTGCATGGACTTGTTGGAATATAGGGCCTTAATTGGACCAAGTAGATCGGGTGGACATTTCCACTGAATAAGTTTCTGCCACAGTCTTGAGCGATCTACTTTGTCAAACGCCTGGATGAGGTCGACAAAAGTGATGAATAAACGAGGACGGCCTTCCAGGATTTTGCTTTTGAGCTAGCTCACTATTAGAATGTTTGCGTTTGTGCCCAAGTTCTTTTTGAAGCCAGTTTGCAGTTTATCTTGGCAAGGAGCTTTATTGGCCCAGGAAATAATATGTTGTAGGAGAAGGGACCCAAAAAGTTTGCCTATGGGGTCAAGAAGGGCGATAGGGCGGTATTTGGCTGGGTCTGCCCTGTTTCCTTTTTTGTAGATGGGCACTACGTTTGCACATGTCCATGATGGAGGGACGGACTTAGTGGAAGCGCAACAACTAAATATTAGGCTCAATAGAGATTACCAAGCTTCTGGGTGCACGCGATGGTTTCCGTTTTCTGATCAGATCTTGGATGTCCTCAGTGTTGTCCAGACAGATCCAAGAAGCTTCACTGTTTACCTTGGTCGTCTCAGTGGTTGTGGGGCTCCGGAAGAGAGTTTCAAAGTAGACCTCCCAAGCGGATTGGCCGATTCCATTAAGTTGGCACGGACGCGCACCTGGTGCTGTTGAGTGGAGGAGGGACCAGAAGTCTCTAGCGTGGTTGCCGTTTATAGCCTTAAGAATGTCTTTGGCGTCTTGCTGGTAAAGTTTAAAACACATTTGCTCCTATTTAGGGATTAATGACATATAACGTGTTAAGAGAGAGAAACATTTCGTCAGGTCCCTGCTCTTCGAGGGACAATGTTGAAGTTTTGTCTCTGTGGATCATTACTTTTACCGTTAATACGGTAGTAGGTGGAGCTGGCATACTGCTGGTTTCACTTTCAGTGGCCAGAGCCGAACACACGGCTCCCGGCACACGCGGCCGTGATGGATCTTCCTCTCCCGGCAGACTCTCCGCTTTGGGGGCAAGTCCCTGGGCTTCACCCCTCCTCTGGGGCGGAACAGCCACGCAGCCCCCCTGGGTGACGGCCTGCACCGCCAGGGCGGCGTTTCCTCTCGTCGGTTCCTGCGCTGCCGGAGAGCTCAATGCCTCCACCCCTCCAGGGGACCGCAGATCTCTGACCGCAGCGGGAACCATTGCTGCTTGCTCGGGCTGGGCACCAGCTGGAGACGCCAGAGGACTCGACACCGACCTCCGTCCGGGGGACCGCAGAGTTCCAGCCACAGCAAAAACCGCTGCGGTGCGCTCATGCATGGTACCAACTGGTAGGACCGAAGGACTCGATGCGGCCCCCCCTCCGAGGGACAGCGGAGCTCCGGTGAGCACTGAGCCAGCATGCGGGGAGGCAGAAGTCGCAGGGAAGGCACGCACTTCGCCGCAGGAGCCATCCGAGGTAAGGATGGTTTTACAAAATAAGGCACCAGCTTCATTTTGTGGTAGAAGATGGTTTTCGTTGTAGGAAGGTAAATGTTTTTCACTGTATTCTTTGTGAGTTAGATGGGAGCTGACTTCGTTTTCGTGGAGATGTCGTAGGGAAGGTTCTGAACTCAGGTGGTTTACCAAGTCCTCAACAATTCGAATAGTGAGAGGTTGTTTGTGATCTTGCACAGTGTTTTTGATTTTAGTCTTGGTTGTGGTTGGGAACGTCTTGCAGGAACTTCTTAAGCAACGACCTGTGGCGTCCTCTGGGTCAGAGAGCGGTATCCGAGGAGGGGCAGGCTTTGCAACCTTTGCTGTCTTGCCTGGCATGACTGCAAGACTGCCACTCACCGCCACTCCGCGTCTGCTCCGTGGAGTAAGTGAGGTTTTGTAGGGGCAGGTGTAACTGGAAACACACTTCCAAAATAGTAGAACTGGAGAAAATACTGGATGGTGGTGGGAGCAGACTGCAGGACTGCCACTCACTGCCACTCCGTGTTTCTATTTCGTGGTAGGATTTTAGTACTCTTTTTCAGGATGAAGCTGTACCAAGGTTTAGCCAGACAATATGTTCAGATTTGCCGTATAAGGCCCTACCTATTAAACGGTCTGCAGCTTTGTAGCACCAGCATTCTCTATGGGAGAGAATGTGTATACCGAAGCTCTACAATTTATGTGACAGTGTTTTATCAGATAATTTGTCATCTGGGAGGTTGTTTAGCTCTGTTCCCTCAGCTTTGGTGAGATAGGCTGTGAGATACTGCATTCCACAAGAGGGCAATGATTGCATTGTAATCAATGATGTACCTGGATGCTTCTGAGCTGGGGGTACACACGCCATACTCATGTTTGGGTGGACCCTTAAATGCGGCAGTAATAGCATTCAGATGCATTTAAGGGGCTACCGCCCAACTCGTAATGAGGCCCAGTGTCTATCAGAATACATCAAGCTATTTGCTTGTCCTTTTTTGTAAACTGATCTAGGGAAGCCAAAGCGACATTTGTTATAGATTGTTCCTTTGTTTTTATATCTATGTCAGCAGTAGATGCAACACTTATGTTTTTAGAAGATTATGTAGGTCACTATGTGCGGTTCTGAAAGGATGTTGCAGGTAATTTATTTTTCAATAAACTCTAAAACAGTGGTATCACTATCATGACCACATTTGGGAGCATCTTTTATTCACAAAAGTATGTGGATGTGTGTTGCTCCTCTGGATTGATAGTCTTTTCTCCAAAAGAAGTGTTCCACTTCTCCGAATGGAGGGCTAGTTTTATTGCACATGAAATACAGCTTGGCAATGATGCGATGGTGAAAGTACCTTATTCCATTGACAGATTCAAGAGAACAGAGTTCTTCTGGTGTTTTACATCTAGTCCCTTTTTATTTTGGTTTGCAGTGCATCAGAAGTTGTGCAAGTCATCTCATGCATATTCTGCACAACATAAAGTAACAAACCATGTGGGTGAGCAGAGGTTCCTTAGTACAAAGTACATCAGTGTGATGTCAGAACCAGTATTCTTTTGTACCATGCATGTTTGCCAAGAGATTTGTTATTCTTGACTGCAAAACTTCATATTTGCCTTTTGAATCAGTTGGGTAGCGTACATGTTTAAAAAATTAGACCTTTTTTTAATGTGTGTGCAACTCAATAACATAGAGTTGCTAGTTCACTTTCGAACAAGAAGTGGAAAATGTATTCTACATTTTTTCTGCCTCTGGGGTCTTCAGAATACATTTGTGTGGATCTTTCATCATATCTTCCCCCTTTTCTTGTAGGATGAGTAGAGGAAAAGAACACGCTTCTACACTTTTTTCCCATATGCTCATTGTGGATCCTTTGGCTTGAAGCATTTGATTTGTTTCTACTGCATCTTCACTGGTGTCTTTGTAGTGTATACTGGTCTAAAATTCTGGCTGCAACAACAGGATCTACACGTTCAAATTGACCAGTTGCTGGTGAATCTTGAATTATTTGAGTAGTTTCTCTTAGGTTTTCCTCTGTTTCTTTCTTTCTAGTATTCAATGTTTTTTTTCTTCAGATATTGCAGTGTTTGTCTGACTTTGTTTAAGTTGTTGCCACATTATTTTGTCTTTTGTTGGTACACCATTAACAAGTACAGTCAGAGATTGATCTATTGTCCTTTGTACTCCTAGAGTTTCTACATTTTCTTTAAGATCTAATGGCAAATATAATACTTTGCCACAGATGCCTTTTAGTAACTCAGATGGAGGCAATTTGGCTGTTTTTGGTTGAAGGCCTAATATAGCTTGAAATGGGTGTACTGTTTGAATTATAATGCTCTCATACAAGTTAAATTGTTGGAGAGCCTATGGAAGTGGGTATATTTCTAAGTTATCAGTGATAGCACGTGATGGCATTTGGTTATTGTTAAGCTTTGTATTGCAGTACGTGCAAACTATTGAGGGGTCAGATATTTTATATTTATTTTCTGCTGTTAGATATGAAGGTAATTGTAACCATTGGGATTCCTCATTGCCCTCTATTCTGTAGGTCATATGTACTATGCATAAGCTCTTTTTATAAAATGTTCTGTGACAACAGACACATACTTGGTCTGATGTGTTTTGAAACAAAGCTATTTCTTTGTTGTATTTGTTTGTTAGGAGGTTGGTGTTTGTGAGGTTTTTGCTAATGTTTTCTGAAGTTATTGAATTGTCTATGTAAACTTCAGTTCCAAAATATTTACTTTGGATGTGTTCTATTTCTCAAAGGAGTTCTTTGGCTATTCCATATAGGAGAATGTTTTTTAATTGTTGCACTTCTAGAGCAGGACTTTTTGCTTAGTATATTCTACGCACAATATTCCCTATAGCGGAATGATGTGTTGCTAACATTTTGATGTGGTAGAAGATGCTTTTGCAAGCAGTTCCTGAAATACAGGCTAATTATTGTCCTTGCAGTCAAGTGTGGCTGTGCAATGGAAAGGAGTCAATAGTCTGTGAAGTTTTAATTCTAGTCGTGTCTTTTATTTTCACATAGTGATTGAAGAATTGTCGTAAAGATTTGAAGCATTTTTGGAGTACATTACACATTGAGCTGCATGTCCATTTGCACAACGGATGGTTTGTTTGTGTGAAAGGAACATTTCATTTAAATTTTGCTGGGGAGGTTTTTTCTATAAGGGTTTCTTTTGCCATGATGGTGTCTCCTACCATTTCATACCATTGGCTATTACTGTCTATGGCAATTCAATTTTTGTTCTTGTTTATAAGCTTCTTTATTGAAATATGGTTCTGTGCTGTTTGTTTCAATCCATTCACCTGCACAGAAGTTTGAAAAGTTATCTATATTAACATTGTGCATGTTTAGAAGTGCTGTTTGTAATGTGTTGATTAATTTAGTTATTGGATTCATTCTGTTTAAAATCAATATAAACAATGTTCTCTATTACTAGAAATGTGCTGTCTATTAGAGCTTCGAGTATTAGTCTTCTGCTGTAGTTTTTAAGGGTAGATCAGGACTTTTCAGCTGTCTTTATATGATTGCAAAGAACTGTACAGTAGAACATTTGTTGTAGTTTTAGGTTCATTAGTAGGTCTGCTTTTGTTTGTATATCTTATTTTACTTTTAGTTTTTGTAGGAGAGACTTTACTTTTTTAAGGGGTCCCTGGTTTAGTTTTGGTGAGTGAGGTTACTGGCTGATTTGTTTTCTATAAATTGTTTTATATGTGGATGACTATATGGTTTGGTTTTATTCTTGTCTGCTCTATTCTTCTTTGTTTTCTACAGAGTTGATTTTTAGCAGGCATTCTGTTTTGTCTGTTAGGAAAAAAGAAAGTTTGGGTTTGAAAGTTGTGGAATCTATATGCATGTATTGTGCATGGGTGTGATTGTAGAGACTGCTGTGTTATTGTTTAGTGGGATGATAGGTCTGGTTGGGTAGCTTGTAAGAGTAACAGTCTATACAGATGTGATGGGCTTTGCTTAATGAGTAAAAGAGTGGTGGTGTGATTGAATAAGTAGGGACATTTTGATGTTTTGAGGAAAACAGTGGGTGTTATAATAGTGGTGTTTGGATGGGGATAAACAGAGTGTGAATGTTGCAATATAATGAGTAAGAGTGAAATAAATGTTGATTTGAAAAGAATACTCTAGGCTAATATATAGTAAAAGTACATTGCTACAAATAGAGAGATGTACATGCTATCTTAATGTACTTACTTTGTAGGATGTAAAGAGTGTTCTTTTTTAGGTAGCTGTGTTCAACAATCTTCTTTTTTCCTGTAATTGTAAAAGAAGGTTAGTGGGTATATGTGGTAATGGTCAAGTATTTTAGTATGAGAGATTGTTATTCATGAAGATAGGAGGAGCTATTGGGAAACAGAGTTAATAAAGCTGGGTTATGGTTGGTGTATTAAAATATGTTAAATATATTGTTAGAACAATTGGAGTATGACTAGTGATGTTTGGGACATTAGAAGGAAGAGGGAAACATGGGTGTGAGAAAAAGGTGCATGTATAGGTTTTGTGCAGCTGATTTTAAAGAAGGAAGTGTTGTGTTTGTGGTGAAATGTATTTGTAATGTGTTGCAGTGTTTTTAAATAATTTGGGGAGTTTTGCCTAGTGGTAATATAATGGCAGATTGTTGTTGCAGCAGTGTTTGGTGTCTTATAGTAGAGGTTTGAAAAGAAGAGAACTTTACATATAAGTTGGAAGTGTTGTGTATATATACTGGTGGATAATGGTGGTAGTGTAAGGGCTGTAATGAGTGAGGTTTGAAAGTGTGACATTTATGTGGAATGAAAAAAACAAGACTTGATAAGCACCTATAAATTGGAATGGGTCATGTTGGCCAGTATGCATATACTGCCAAAATATTAAACATCACACTCCAAGTGTCATTTAAAAATGTTGTACACATCTTTTTAATCTGCTTTTACTTTCAATAACTTACAAAAAAGTTACACACAATGCTGTTTTGAAGGCATACATGCATTTTTTAGCTTTGATGAAAATGCTCCTAAAAAGAAACATTTTTAAACACACAGCATTGTAAGTAACTGCCACTTGATGTGAGCAGGAGATGAATGCTGCAATACATGGCATTTCCTAGAGTGGTTACAAAAGAGAATATGATTATTGAGAACCATTAAGTAGCAATAACCCTGTTTATATACATGGTTTAAACGATTGAAAAACATACTTAAAACAATATAGTCATTGGTGGACTAAGCCTTGTTAGATGCAGATAAGGTTATATCTGCAAATCGGAATCTTGGAGACATTTAAGGTAATGTTTTTTTTTCTACAGGTGGCTATGAGCAACAGGAGACATGTACTCTAAGAGTTGAAGAGCAAATTTGAAGCGTTCAACTGAGATGACAGGGTTACCAGTAAAGTTTTTGGATGTGATTGGTGGATGGATGTGTGACTGTTTGAAAGCAGCCAATGACAGAGTGTTACGCATATGAAAGTAGAAAGGGTAGAAGGGCTGTCCTCTGCTATGGTGTCATTGGACAATGCAGTAGTCCATGGATCTGCACATGCCATCCAGGTCTTTTAAGGATGCCTGGCATGGAAAGGGGACTGCGGAGACCGTGGACAGTTTTGGATGTTGATGGACATCAGGGCTCAGCTGATCAGGTTTCCTTGGTGTGTTGTACATGAACAGTAGGTCGCAGGAGTTGTGTTTGATGAGTGATCAGATGATGGCTATGGCTGTGTCTTTGAGGAAGCATAGTGTATGGATTCTGGGAGACTCTTGGAACCATTGGATGTAGGTGGATTCTGAGCACTGTGGATTGTCTGAGAATCTTGGATTAGATGAATTTCAAGTTACATGGTATGAGTTTGAGAATTAAGAGGATGGAATTCCTTTTGTTTTGTGACAATATGTTTCAATTAAAGCATCTGGACATCATTGTAGTTCACTGTGGAGGCAACAGTTTGGGCTTTTTTACCGGAGTTTCATTACAGTTTACAATGAAAGATACATCCGGAAAGTTGATGGGACTGTTTCCACATTCAAACATAATTTTCTATCGGATAGCTCAGAGACAAATGTGGATGCGTTCATTGGATATGAAATGCAGAAATCAAGGCGGATTGTCAGCAAAGTTGAATGTGTTTTTTGCGGGATGTTGCCATGACATATTTTAATAATAAAAATATCAAATTTGTTTGATATTGTCAACATTTTTCGAAGAGATGGACTGCATCTGACATAGGATTTTTCTTGAAAACGTTCAGAATGCATTGAACAAATAAAATATGGATTGAAGTATTCTTTAGTAGTTGAAGTAAACAAAAAGGAAAAACAGAAAAAAAAATAGAATCACTTTTTGTGAAAGTTAGAAAAAATTATTAAGTTTAGTAGAACATTCATTAGTCGAGTACATAAAAACAAATAATCAAAACACATATATAAAAGCCAGAAAAAGAAAAGAAATGTTTCTTTTAAGAGCCACCATTTTTTAAAAAAAACTATAAAAATGATTTTAATTCTGCTCCCACACCCAGAATGTTGCTGGTGTCCGCAGACTACTGCACTGTCTGCAGACTCGGCAAGCTGCAAAAGGTCCTGTGATTTTTTATTTTAAGGTCTGTTTTTTTAATGTGAAAGGTGGTTTGTAAAGGAACCTTTTTTTGTATTTTTTTTTTACAGGAGGGGCAAGGTATGGTGGGGGAGGGAAACAAGGAGGGATGGGAGCAAAGCAGCACCAGCCACAGAGATGAAGGGGCAGGTGGACAGCAGAAGACTTTGGGCGTGCCTTACATTTAAGGCTAGGTGGCAGTGTTTCTCATGCTCCTTGACAGTGGCCTCGAAAGCAGGAGTAGCTTGTGTGGTGACAGGGGCGGACAAAGAAAGATGGGGTAGTGGCTGTCAACCTGCTTCTCCCTGAGAAAGGAACAACCTTTCGCAGAGCACCCGAGTGGTTGTACCTGTTGTGCTGGTGCATGGAGGTGGTCCCGTCGGAGTACAGGTCAGGCTATCCACCACTGAATACATCCCTGCACTCAGTGCATCTCACCTTGGCTGCCTGAGACTTTGGTACACCCCCGAAGGTGGTGAAAAACCACCACACCCATTACTCTCTCTGGGTGCTGGAGGTAGGCACTTCCTCTACCTCATCTTTCTCTTCCTCTTCATTCTCCTCCACATCTCTGCATCTCCGCTCTTGTTCCGCTATCCAGTCACTCCAGACGGTTGTTGTGGTGGTGGTGGAGGCTGTGGAGAAGGAATGGCCATGACAGATTCCATTGGATAAAATGTTTCTGCAAAGCACATATTTTGGTATGCTAGATTGAGAATGAGGAAAAGTAATGGATAGGTCCCTTCCGAGGAACTGTCCATTGACTACGCGACTGTCCGCAGAATGCCAAGTCAAAAATAAGCCTTTGAAAGTTGTAAAAAGTTGCCAGATTAACTAAGATTGCTTCTAGGAGCTCTGGAAGGGTAAACTTCCAAGTTGAAACACCCTAAATTGTCCCAAAATGCAGTTTCAAACTGTCCGCAATGACGGATACTGCTCGAGAACAGACCGTCACATATCAACGGTGCGATCACATGATGACGTCCGGTGACCCAGTGGGTGGGAGATGCAGGGTGTATGCGCATGGAATTCTGCAAAGGAGCGCGTTGTCCACTGACTAATTAAAAATGCAAGAACAACATGTCTGGACACGCTCCGATGTCCGCGGACAGCCCCATATTGTTAACAGACACCCCAGACCGTGGTATAGTCCATGGACTATTAATTGGGGGTTTAAAAAAATAATCATGAGAGAATAATATACGACATGTTTATAGTTTAACAAATACATGTATGTATGAAAGGGATGGGGTATGGGAATAGGAAACATAAATAGGAGAATTTTGATTTTCTACACAATGGGCCTCATTACGAGTGTGCTGGTCCGGTAACAACGTTTCTGCTAAGCTACAGACACCATTGTTAACGTACCGGCATAGTCCAAGGTCTGCGAGCAGGTGACTTTCAACGGAACAGCACCCGCTCGCAGACCTTGACGGATGCACCAGCATCATTCTTGAATCGCGCTGGTGCATCCGTCCTCCCCATTGAGTCCAAAGGGACTTGAATGGAAATGGGGAGTCATTTTTTCCGGCGCCCGGCATTAGGGAATAACAGGGACCACCAGGGCTGTAATTCACCTGTAAATCTCTATTGCCGGGTGCAGGCGTCATAATGAGGCCCAATGATTATCAGAGGAGGGAGCTAGTGAAGATTCATCAAAGCATTTTTCATTTATAATTTGGGAGTGATTCATACTGCAAAGGTTCTGACTTTGTGCTAACAGACAGAGGCAAAGTTCCCCTCAAAAAATTGTTGTTCAGTTGAGTAGTTGCTGCACTACTTCAAGTACCTGCCAGTTTAAGGTGGTGGCAGCGGTTTTACTTCTATGCATTCTGAGGCTTGAGAGTTGTGCACAGTATATGCCAAAGCAACATAGGAGCTAGGTTGCATCAGTATGCGGATTACATAGCACTTGAAAATGTCACTTAGGAGCTCTGGCTTTCCTTTCAGGGTCTATGTTTCTCTTACTTGAATCAAGCAGGCCACTGATGGATTTCTGACTTGCAGGTGGTGTCTTTACTTGGTTGTTGCTTCTTTTCTTGAAAGGAAGGTGAGAACTCTGCAAGCTTCTTTGATATTGATATTGATATGTTATATCTATCACACTTGTACACAAGTGTTTTCTGACGCTAGGTATTGGGTGATATAAGAGGGTGCTGCATTATAAAGACTGACAGGTTGGGAGGGTCAGGAATTAGGGAGGGTCAGGAATTTAGGCCCTTTCAACTGGCACCACATCCCTCTGGTGTAGGACCAGCTCTGGATTCCACCCTAGTATGTCTCTCAACCCTGGTTGACCTTATCACAAATCCAAAAGAGAATGTTCTTATTGTATTGGTGTAAATCCATGGCACTCCTGCATGTGCACCACAGGGGTCCTCAGAACTACCAATTTAGGTCTGCATGCCCTACTACTGGTCTGGAGACCCAAACCTGGATCGCAGGTCAATTCTGAACCTGGTCTGCACCCATTAAACTTTGATTCAGTAGCTAGTTATAGCCTACAAACACATGTAGGCCATGCCAGTAGTCCAAAGTCCCTGAATTGTGATAAGGTTTCTACTGCGATTGGCCACTGGCTGGGCCTATTAACTACTTCAGGTGGCTTGACAGGGCCTTCCATGTGCATGGCTAATGAATACTGATGAAATTCAAGTAACAATAAAAAAATATTAAAGATGCTTACAGTTGCAGAAGAGAAAAATAAAACCTCAAAGAAACCAGGCATCTATAGCATCTACAACTGCACAACAACCATTACTCATTCACTGTCATGCACTGCTCATGATGGCACATTCAAAAACACAAAAACATAACACAAAAGCGTATGGTGTGTTTAGATTTAATGTGAGATAAAAAAGAATTACCCCCTCAAACCATGTGTATGTACTAACCTATTAATTGCTTGTTAGCTATTTAACTACAATGGCATGTGAGTTGGCAGCCCTGGTAATACCATATTACATCTTGCAGCATAGAAGTATGCCACTTCCTCTAGTTGGTCAAAGTGTTTCAACCAATAATCCAAACAAGATTGTGGTTAAGAAGAATGTTGTTTAACTATATATTAAGCAAGTGCCCATGTGCCACCACTTGTTTTGACCTGCATTCAGTCTTTTTCAAGGCTGCGCTTAAATAGGAAGTATATTAATTTTACAGTAAGGCGAAAACAGCACCTCAGAAATCATTGAGAAATAAGTGAGTCCTTGAATAAATATTCTAATTCTCAAGTTGCGAAATTTAAAGAGAAAGTTGCTCAATTGCTGTGGAATATATCCACTGCTGCTCCTTGTCGGGTTGCTTGCTAGAAAAAGTATGATTCTCTTGTTTACACGATGCCTCTGCCTCATCGTTGTTTCATATTAAATAAGTGCACAGAGAACAAAACAAAAAAACTTGCATGGTTTCTTCCCATTTCATGTAAGGCTCTTCAGAAAACAACTACAATACATGGATATTTGATATTTGCTTCTACAGTGTCAGCCAACAGTAATATAAAAATGATGACTTTCTTGATATGGATAACAAGTCATTTATGCATGAGCGCTCATGAATGACCTTGTGGTCACTTCCTCCGAAAAGGATCAACTGAAGCATTTAAATTGATCGAATGAAGCATTCAAAAATTATTTAATCATGAATGAGTGCCTTCTGGAATTCCTTATCCGTGCCTGTCTATGTATCAGATTTGTATTTTCTTCCGATAGGCATGCTCTACACACGTTAAATCCCTCACACAGTGCAGTCTTTAAAACTTGTTAGAATGCTCTCAGAAGACATAGAGGGATAGGATAATGTATGTCACGGTATGATAAGTCCTGTTGAAAGGCCTGTAAATGTATAGCTGCCAGATTGCTATTGGCATATAAATCCACCTATCATGCTTGTGCTTCCAGAAGGTGGAGGGTGGCCGCACAACCAATCGTGCATTAGGCCTTTTACTCCTAGAGTTCGGTCGGGTGTGGCAAGTTTGCTGTCAAATACACTATGAAGAGTGTTAATCTCTACAACTGATGAGGAAAGGGCATAGTAATGCATGAGGCAGAGGTACCCACCCCACCCTGGGAAGCTTGCGAGGCTGAAACAATCAGAGGGCATAAAGGGGTGGGTTTGAGTGAATCCAAGAATGAGCCATTGGTTGTGGGGCTGATATAAGTTCAGTCGGATTCAAGTAAAAAGAATTAGAGAAATGTATTGGCAGTGTCAAATCTGGTCATCACAGCCCCTTCATCTCTGTATGTGGAAAGAGTGCATAAGTGATCACAATGTTTCGGGGGTAGCCTCAATAAACTCACCAAGAAAAGGTAGTCAAAAAGGAGTTTACGCCGGTGCAAGAAGTAACACAGTGTTATTCAGGGTCCCAGACATAGCTGGGACAGCACATTCAAACAGATTGCGGAACAGAACTGCATGAAAATGTTATGTCAAGGAAACGCCCCTAACGTCAGAACTTGTAAACAATGCAAAGTTTTCATGATCATGCAACATGAAAACATCTCCCCACACAAGAATGATTGGACTTTGCAATTTGAAACCTTGTAGAAAAAACATACATTGTGTTCAAAAATTGGGTCCACAAACCCTCTCACACTGCCCTTAATCACACATGTGACATCACAATCCAACCCCATTTCCCACAGTACAAAGTTAAGTCATTGAAACATTTGAGGCGGCCAGCGGAGCTTTAGTCAACTGCCCTGGTCACCTCATCGTGATTCTCATAAGAATTGCCGTTCACCATGACACCACCAGCGCCTTGAACCATGGACGTACTGCTACACAAATGTTGCATATCGAGGACACGTTAACCCTTTTCCCAGCGAAAATGACCTGCAGGGCAATTTGAAACCGCTGTGGTTATTTCAGCTCCATTAGAAAATCATATTTCATAAATTATTTTTAAATATAAAATGGTCATGTATTCATTATTTGTTGATGGAACCTGTGAGCTCTAATCTGTGACCTTGAAAAATAGCAACCACTGTATGCTTCTTTCAGTACTGGTCTGGGAATGCAGACTCTCCACTGAATCACCAGCCACAGCGGCTTTTGCCGCACATAAATGTTAACACACATTTTCTGCAAAAGCAGGATTTTAAGGCCTATTTACCATGTTTCGTTCTACCACTATGTTTGATTATACTTACCTGTGTCCCTGTATTTATGGATTAGTTAGTTTCATTAAGTATTTTAATTCACAGATATCAGAAAGAGTCGCATGCAGTGCTTCTCTCACAGCTGATAAGTGTGTTACTTCATACTGTGTGGACCTTGCATCTTTATTACAACAGTCCACAAGCTAAAAAGTACAATACTGTGTTATGTACAGATAGAATGGTAGATAGATGTATAGATACATATATTTATACTACATTGGCTACAGTAGTGGCCCTGTAGTTATGGTTAAGTTGCTCAACACATAGAAAGAACACTTTTTTCAATGGTTCATAATGTTGCCCCCTCTGGACGTATCCTCACCAAACCTTGCAAATATATGCCCCCTTTGGAATGATTCTGTAAAGCTTGGTGTGGTTTCGTCCAGGGGGGGCAAAATTATAGGGGGGGAACCAAAATGTGTGGAAATCCTCAAAGACGCATTGAAAAAAGAAATGTGCTTGCTCCCACAACCCAAACCGCTGGACGGAACTTCACCAAATGTGCACTATGAGGGGCAGCATGGTCCAGAAAGCATGCGTTTGTAAATTTGATGTAAATCCGTCCAGTAGTTTTTTGGAAAAAGTGCCAAAAAGTAGGTACAAAATAATTAGTGATATCTGGGTGTGGTCCGCAGATTCACTTCCCGATTCGGGGTCCCCGGACACGTTCATGGACATCGTACGTCTCCTCTGATTGGATTGTGAAAAACGTGAGGTGCATCATATTTATTTAAGGTGTCACCATGTTGGATCCATGGGCAGTCGCTGTTGTACGTGGACAGCACAGTGAGGAAAAAGTGTAGAACACGCATCTGGGGATATTTGGTGTCCATAGGAGGGGCTGAGAAGGGTGGGGGAGTGGAATACAGTTTATATGAGCTATTTCTAAATGTGAAAAAAGGGTTTGTGGGTGCGGCAGAGTCTGTGGACATCACCGTTGACAGCAAACATCGCAGTGAGAAGAAAGTCTGCAAAACACATTTGGGTTTATTTGGTCGCCGTAATAGGGCCTGGAAAGGGTGGGGGAGTGGAATTAATTTGACATGGAGCTGTTTTTATATAAGGAAAAAAGGTGTTCAGGTGCTGCCGAGTCTGCGGTCAATTTTAGTGTCTGCGGATATCATTTGGATGGCAGGGGGTTCTGGGTGAGTTTTGTTATTTAAAAGTGTATTGTACTTAATTGTTGTTATTGACATGAAATAATCATTGGGTCATTGGGAATAAAATCCATAGAGGATTAAAAAAATGATTCTAATTATGAGTGTAACTGTGATAGTATATTTGTTTGAAGTGTGTTGCAATTAAGTGTGTGTTCTAACTACACTGGACTTTATGAGAAGTGTTGCAGTAAGAATAACTGTTACGGCATATTTGAAGTGTATTGCAATGAATGGTATTTTGGAAGTAGTTAGATACCTGTTGCATTATTCTAACTGTGTATTGTACTATAGTTTAGTGCGTACATCTGGGGTGAAGGAATATTAAGTAGGCCTTTGTTAGATTTGGTGTTAACGTTGGCATATTATAATTACATAGGATTTTACAAGAAGTATTTCAGTAACAAGAACTGTGATGGCATATTTGAAATGTATTGCAATTATGCTTTTTAAAGTAGTTATATAACTCTTGGTGTATTGTAAAAATGATGGCTTTTTAAAGTACTATTGTAGTATTATGAATGCAGTTAGATCCCCGTTGGTGTATTCTAACTTTATTGTGCTACAGTTTAGTGACTAAATTTGAGTTGAAGGAATATTAACTAGGCATTTGTCAGATTTGCTGATAAATTATGTTTTGGAGTAATGGAGGTGTTGTTACTTTCAAACCAACCTACTTCTTTTTTTGACATTTGCAGTATAGTGGCCTGAAGCAGTTGTAGCACCATGTGGTAGATTATGCCCACTTTTGTAAAGGTTTTCTTACCAAGAGTTAATTGGCCGTGTGCAAAGCTAACACACTTACAATTGTTTTGATACATCTGCGTTTAGAAGCATTAGTATCACATATTGGCCTTGTGAGTTTATTTGGATGTTGGACTGACTGTCTGAATTAGCAAAAAGGGAATAATATGCTATGATTTGCATTCCGCAGAAGCTGGCAAAATGCAATAGATTCAGAATTTGGTATGGATACATACACAAATTCTTCATTAGGGATGAACATGGTTGCTAGGAGTGCATGTATGTTTCCACATGTATGAAATCTGGAAGATATCATTTATAGGGATTTTTGGCTTACAGTACTGGAGAGAGGGGCGCCCGCTACCTTTGCAAAACTATTTTTCAAGGAACCTGGGATTGGTAACCCTAGGTCTCCTGGGGGCAACCAGACGTGGTCTCCCTCTCACTGTGCTTAGAGAGGCATCAGCTTCACCTCACTGATGATCCCCAACAAGGGTGAAACACGTGTATGGGGTTGCTGGTGGTACTCTCGTTCAGGTTGGAATTGCCATTGCATTTCGGTGCTGGACTGCCCCTGGACAGGACAAAGACTGATATGCAAATGGATATTTCTCATCTGTGAAAGGCACAGTGAGTAAAAGCAGTGGCTGCAAACTCTCAAGTGGTTAATAACCACTGAACAGGTTATCAAGTCTGTTCTTTCGAGAGAGGGGCGCCCGCACCTTTGCAAAACTATTTTTCAAGGAACCTGGGATTGGTAACCCTATGTCTCCTGGGGGCAACCAGACATGGTCTCCCTCTCACTGTGCTTAGAGAGGCATCAGCTTCACCTCACTGATGATCCCCAACAAGGGTGAAACACGTGTATGGGGTTGCTGGTGGTACTCTCATTCAGGTTGGAATTGCCATTGCATTTCGGTGCTGGACTGCCCCTGGGCAGGACAAAGACTGATATGCAAATGGATATTTCCCATCTGTGAAAGGCACAGTGAGTAAAAGCAGTGGCTGCAAACTCTCAAGTGGTTAATAACCACTGAACAGGTTATCAAGTCTGTTTTTTCGAGAGAGGGGCGCCCGCTACCTTTGCAAAAGTACTGGTAGTAAGTACATTAGGAATGATTGTGGATCTCCCTTTGTGTTATGGTAAATTTCACCATAACTGCACAGTAGTCCAATTCTTGCCTTATACCTGAGACAGTGTAAGTGCTGTCAGGATTATTTGTTGCATTTCTATGAAGGACACACATTTGCAAACACAACTGGTCTGAATCATTTAAGTGAAAGAGAAGATTGATTGCTACATTTGCATAACAATTTACTCCAGTTGTGTTGCTGAATTTAAATGGATTGTCCCTCTGCATTCTTTGATGGGCCTACAGTTTTTTTTTTGAGACGAGACATTTATCTATTTGTCTTCTTATGGATGTGCAGTTGATTTTGTTCTATACGGTTTTGTGGTTATATTATTTGATGGAGTAGCAGTTGGTCTTTGTTTCTTTAGTAGTATTGTTGTGAGATCTGTTATAGGTTCTGTTTGTATTAGTTTTCTTTTTTTGAAGTACAGGGTACATATCTAGATATGGTGTCTACAGTGCATGTAGCCTGTTGTATTCTAGGATGCTAGGAATGTTAGCATTGACTTTGATTGCATTAAAGTTAACCAGGAATAGACCACTGAGTGCACGCAGATGCGAAAGTGCTACACAACTCATACCTTCTTTAAAGACTGTGCTGCCAATATCAATCAATGCATGATAGAGGGTGAGAGCCTGCGATTTGTATATAGTGACAGCATATGCAAGACATAGAGAGAATTGTTCTCTGCGTACGTGCATGTCTTTGAAAAGAAGAAAACGTGTTATTGTGTGGCCTATTTCTTAACTTCTGCAAGTCTGTCAAAGTGTATGTTGACAAACTGAATGTTGTTGTCATGTGGAAATGTGTGGAAGCCAACAACTGTATCCATTGCTCCATTGACTAAACGTTCTACGCGCAGGTTATGTTTTATAGTTACTCTGCAGCTTAGACACAGAATTAATACTTTTTCTAATACAGCTGTGTTGGAGATACATGTTTCTAAGCGATTTAGTCATACTGTTGCTTGTCGACACATAGGCAGTGGCATGCTGTGCAGTTCTAGTTTGTCTGTGGAGCTGATATGCAGTATGGGTTACATTTATTTTTCAACATTGTATAATTAAATTGACTACAGCTTGCAAGTGTTGGCATTACGCTTTTTTTAATATTTTGTTGAGTTAATTGTTCCATGAAATCAGGAGCAGATGTGTTTTGCCCATATGTCTCATGGATACGCCTAGTATTTAACTTAGATTTTGCATCTTTAGTAAGCAGAACCATATCAATGCTTTTTAAAATGTTAGCATAGGTAAATCTGTAGATTGGCCCTCGTGTTGAGTTAGTTCTATGTAGTGAAAATGTTGCCAGAGATTTACATTGCCATTGCTGCCGAGTGTGTTACAGCATTCTTTGTGTCCTAATGTTTTGAACATAGGTTGACCATTTACTGGTTTTAACTGTAGGAGGTCTCTGAAAACAGTAACATGTTTTTCTACAAACAGTTCTTTGTAGTCAGTGTTTAGGACATCTTACATTCTGAGCTGAATTAAAGACAATATGAGGTTTAAAAACATGTTGACTTCATCTATCAGGACACCTTCATTTGTTTCAGAATTCCGCATACTTCAGTAGCAACTTCTGTTGATATTCAGTAGTAGTCTAATTTGTGTTGGTGTTCTACTGGGAGGAGCAGTAGTCAGTATAAAGTTACACCTCTTGTAGGCAGCTCAACCTCTGCTGACTGCTAGATACATTTCAGTTGTTCATCATTTAGCTGTGATTTGTCCACATTGTTTAGATTGATGCATTGTATTTTCTTCCTCAGTCATGGCTATTTCTGCTTCATTTAGAAGAAGTGGTTCTCCAAGTGGTTCTTGGCTTCCTGTAAGGCAAGGTTGACTGCCCTCAGGAGTGTCTTTATCTGGTAGAGCTTCAATTTCTTTCAGTTGTTGGCGTTCATTGTCAAACATTTCTTTGTATTGTTTGAAATTGACATTTGTTATACTGCTTTCATTTGTTTTGAATGCAGCTTCAAATGAGTCATAGGTACCCAATAATTCTTCGTCTTTTCCCCAAGGTTTAAAAGGTTGCGGTAGGACCATGTAATAAAATGTTCTATGTTGCAGAGATTTAAATGATCATTTCATATGATTAATTGGGCTGGTTTTGGTAAGTTTCACTAGGCTTCCTTCACAAGTTGACACTGAATATATGCCAGTTTTTGCATCTGATGATGCATTGTTTTTGTAGGAGTAGTTTTGGGCTATGACGTAGAGGCACATGTTTTCCAAAGCAGTACTTCTGTTTGGGTAGTATTTGTCAATTAAATTGCTTTAGAAAATATCCTCGCTGTTGGGATCATTTGTGGCTATTCTTTCTATTTCTTGGTAGGATTTTAGTACTCTTTTTCAGGATGAAGCTGTACCAAGGTTTAGCCAGACAATATGTCAGATTTGCCGTATAAGGCTCTACCAATTAAACAGTCTGCATCTTTGTAGCAGCAGCATTCTCTATGGGAGAGAATATGTATACTGAAGCTCTACAATTTATGTGACAGTGTTTTGTCAGATAATTTGTCATCTGAGAGGTTGTTTAGCTCTGTCCTCTCAGCTTTGGTGAGATAGGCTGTGACATACTGCATTCAACAAGAGGGCAATGATTGCATTGTAATCAATGATGTACCTGGATGCTTCTGAGCTGGGGGTACACACGGCATACTCATGTTTGTGCGGACCCTTAAATGCGGCAGTAATCGCACAGATGCATTTAAGGGGCTACCACCCAACTCATAATGAGGCCCAGTGTCTAACAGAATACATCAAGCTATTTACTTGTCCTTTTTAATGATGTCCGAAGACTGCTTATAGTCTAGTTTCCGTGGCTGCCTTTTTATTTTTCTCAGGGCTCTCTTTTTTTCGGCAATCGATTTGTCATAGTTGTGTTTTTGTTCAATCGTAGTTATCTTTTTTTTCCCCTGTGGGACTCTGAAGCTGGTCAGCAGTGGTGTATTGTCCACGTCCATCCTGGATACATGATTACTTAAGTCTTTGTATGTCGATGTTATAGAAGTTATTGCCCTTTCTGTCATCCTGAGTCTTCTTCCCTGCGAAGTTACCTCTATATTTGCGCTCATTAGTTGGTTGTTCGGTGGGCTTGAAGTCTAAGTAGTTTCTAAAAGATTGTGGTCGCTTTCAGGAGTTCTAATTACTTTGTATGAGGTCATTTGTGGTAGCAAGGATCGTGACGTGAAAATGTGATCAATTGTTGATTTTGAGTTGGCTCTTTCCCAAGTTGGTAATCTGTTTGGGTCAAAAAAGACTTGATTGAGGTTGGCGAATGATCTAGATTTCATCAGGTTTTGCCATTTAGTTGACCTCAGGTCTGTTGGTGTTTTTTTTTAGTTTTCTCACGGTGGCTTCGGTTGGAGTCTGGCAATTGATGTTAAGGTCCCCACATATAACTATATGGTCCAGTTGGTAGTTGTCTTGGGCCCAGTCGATTTCCATTTCGATCGTGTTGATAAATTGTGAGCAGTCTATGGTAGCAGGGTTCCAATAAATTGTGATAACAATTATCTTCCTTGTCAATATTTTGTTCGTTTTGTCGTCCCTTGTTAGCCAATTTAGTTTCACCATCAGCATGAAGTGATTTTCTTTCAGTTTTTGGATTTCAGTTAAGCCTCGTCCACTACGGATTGCAATAAGAAGGCCTGCTGTTGGGCGACCTGCAGATCCTTTTTTGGCCTGGACTATGTTGGTCTCATAGCCATCGATGATGGGAGGTCGGAGTAGTCATGTCTCTTGAAGGCAAATAATATCATACTCGTTGAGATTTATGGAACCAGGCATTGTCAAGTGGAGAAATCCTTGTGTGTTCCATGAGCACTTTTTTTTTGGTATCGGTCGTTGGTTTCCCGAGGTTTGCTTGTGTTGCTGTAGATCTTGTTATCGAGTGGCTATTTTTGACGATTTATCTTTAAGGCTTTTGGCTGCCACGACCACATGGACTGGAGTGAGGAACTTGGAAGAGGTGTATTTATGACAAAGCATAGCTCATTCTGCACCTTCCTTTGAATTTTCAGGTCCTCTTTTGGTGGTTGGGCCCTAAAGTGAGAGCCAGGAGCTTCTAAGGTGTCCTGAAGGCTTGGGTTTTTGTAGGCCGTTTTTATAGAATTGACCGGGCTTTTCGAAGACATTGGTATTTCGGTTTTCCTTTATTTAGACTTTCTCTCAATCTGGGGGGGGGGGTAATAGTTTTCTTCAGTAAGGTACAGTGTTTATGGTGAGGTGGTCCAGATCGATCAATTACTTTTGCGGGCTCGTGAGTCTCTTTACGTTCCGGGTAATTACATGGTTTTATTTCCCTCGAAGATTTGGTTAGATCGTAGCCCATTATTAACAATTTCTCTAGTGCAGATCTTAGAAGGATGATTATAGATGATGATGCTATATACAAGCGTGAGATCGCCTTAGAGTGGTAATGAATTGGATCCACTATCTGAAGGTCAGCAGATTTCACTGAGCGTAATTTCGGAATGTAACTGAATAAATCAATAACTGCTCTTCTGTTTAATGTCACTTCATCGTGGTTTCCAGGAATTTGCTCTAATTTTAGTATCCATCGGATTTGAGGTTTCGTATGGTATTTCACAGTTTTCGATTTGTAGGTAATCCTTGGGGCTAACTTTACGTAATCTCTTTTTGGAGTTTTCTGACGCTGGACATTTGGTCGGTGTTCCTGGGAACTTCTACGTGGATTGACATCCTGTCGAGTCGTCAGCCGCTGTGTATGATTGTCTCGCTTTTTTCTCTCTTGTTTTTGAAGTTTTAATCTGGGTTGGGATATGGGGGTAAGCTGAGGAGAAGGTGACTTTTTTGTTTGAGCCATTGTGGTTCTTGGTAGCTCGATGTCTTCGGTTTTCAAGGGTAAGAAATGGAGATTCACAGGTCTCCAGTTCTTCGATGGTGTTTAAATGTGGGTGGGGGGGAATTGTAGTGGAATCAGGATTTCCTTGGGGCTCTGGGTATGGATTTATTGTTAGATCCGTGATGTGTTGAGTAATGTTCATCATATCCTCATTGTTTAAGAAGGCTTCCACCCCTCTTGGGGATCGGTTGTTTTTATCAATTTCTTCATTGTGTGATTCATGTGTATCTTTTACTTGAGCCTTCAAATTCAAGAGGGTCGCTGGACGTTTTTGAGAAGGTGTCACTTTGCTCTTGACTAACTCTTGTTGTTGAAAAATTGGTTCAAGTAGTATGTTTGCTTTATGTTTGAAGTTTCCTTCTTTGACTTCTTTAGAGGTCCTGCACTTTTCCGTCAGAGAAGATGTTGGGACTGTTAGGTCAATGAGTGGTGAGGTTTGCATACTTTCTGATTTTGTGGATAGCTTTGCTGGGCCCGTGAAACTCGTATTCAGGGCTGATTCTTGAGTAGTAGGCATTGAAGATGGGTCTTGATTCGATTTGCTATCAGTTGATGTTTTCTTTACTTCTAAAGCTATAATGTACCCCTCAAGAAAAGTCAATTTAGTTAACATTGTTGCTTGGATCGATGTGTGATCCTTCAACATATCTCCAATTGTTTCGTACAATTTAGTGAATGGAGTAAGGGCTATCGTCAGTGCTAACATTAGAGTACACATGTCAGGTTTTTTTGATTGTGGGTCTTTTGAAGTTGTGATGCTTTGAGAGGATGTTCTATCCCTTATTGGGGACAGTGGGCGCGTAATTGGAGTGCTAATAGACGACAGCCTTCTAGTTGGTTGGTCCAAGGAGGATCTTCTTTGGTTGTTATAGTTATCTAAATTTGAGTAGAAGGAATCTAAGGTTTTCTCAAACTGGAGTCTGTTTTTAGAGTTCAGAGGGTACTTGTTTCCATGTTCATTTTCGGAGGTTTGTATGTTGGCTCTGCGAGGCTCTCTTAAGGCCAAAGGTAGGGAGTGGCCTTTATGGTTATCAATGTCTCTTGGGCGCAATTTTGGGTCGCAGTTAGGCGTCGGAACTTGTGGCGGTAGTTGAGTTGGTCTGGCTGTTTCATCACACCCGCGCGTTGGTGTAGTTAGGCTATTTGGTGGAATTGTGGACCTCACCGCCTCTACTACCTCTTGGGACTGGTTCCAGATTTGATTTTCTGTTTCGGGCTCATTTGTGTTAGGATTTTGTAGTGCTTCTAGAATGAGCTCGGGGGCTTTGGCCTTGTCACTATCTGCATTTGTCGTTGAATTTATTGGGGAAGACGTTAAAGGAGAGTTAGGGTCTGGCACCGGCTGAGCACACAACTCAGCCGGCGTTGTTTGTGCGCTTACAAGGGTCACTTTCTCTGTGAATTGCCAGTTAGCCCTAGTTATGTCTTGGGCTAGATGGTTGTCTCCTTTTAAGGTGGGCAGAGAGGATTTTCTTTGATCAACTACCAGCCTGCGTTGCTTGCGGGGAAGTGCAATTTCATCTGCCGCCTCGAGAATTTCTGCGTCAGTCAGTTCTTTGCATTTTTCTTGAATGGCTTTTGAATGCTTGCAGAAAAAGTCTGATAGTAGTTTTAAGGGATGTTGGGGCTTTTTAATAGCCTTTCTTGCACCTTTAGGGCCGGCACGACCCATTTTGATGGACTTGGGCTGCTTTTCTGTGGTCTTGAGCTTCGGTGGAGGTTTTGTATGTTTGTTTATATTACCTTTAACAACATTTTCCTCAATTGAGTCTTCAATGGTCCGAGTTCTTTTTTTTTGGTTTTCCAATGAATTTTCCCCCTTTTCGTGGGGCGTTGTTTGAGGCATTAAGGTGTTATTAATTTCGTCAGGTCCCTGCTCTTCGAGGGACAATGTTGAAGTTTTGTCTCTGTGGATCATTGCTTTTACCGTTAATACGGTAGTAGGTGGAGCTGGCATACTGCTGGTTTCACTTTCAGTGGCCAGAGCCGAACACACGGCTCCCGGCACACGCGGCCGTGATGGATCTTCCTCTCCCGGCAGACTCTCCGCTTTGGGGGCAAGACCCTGGGCTTCACCCCTCCTCTGGGGCGGAACAGCCACGCAGCCCCCCTGGGTGACGGCCTGCACCGCCAGGGCGGCGTTTCCTCTCGTCGGTTCCTGCGCTGCCGGAGAGCTCAATGCCGCCACCCCTCCAGGGGACCGCAGATCTCTGACCGCAGCGGGAACCATCGCTGCTTGCTCGGGCTGGGCACCAGCTGGAGACGCCAGAGGACTCGACGCCGACCTCCTTCCGGGGGACCGCAGAGTTCCAGCCACAGCAAAAACCGCTGCGGCGCGCTCATGCATGGTACCAACTGGTAGGACCGAAGGACTCGATGCGGCCCCCCCTCCGAGGGACAGCGGAGCTCCGGTGAGCACTGAGCCAGCATGCGGGGAGGCAGAAGTCGCAGGGAAGGCACGCACTTCGCCGCAGGAGCCATCCGAGGTAAGGATGGTTTTACAAAATAAGGCACCAGCTTCATTTTGTGGTAGAAGATGGTTTTCGTTGTAGGAAGGTAAATGTTTTTCACTGTATTCTTTGTGAGTTAGATGGGAGCTGACTTCGTTTTCGTGGAGATGTCGTAGGGAAGGTTCTGAACTCAGGTGGTTTACCAAGTCCTCAACAATTCGAATAGTGAGAGGTTGTTTGTGATCTTGCACAGTGTTTTTGATTTTAGTCTTGGTTGTGGTTGGGAACGTCTTGCAGGAACTTCTTAAGCAACGACCTGTGGCGTCCTCTGGGTCAGAGAGCGGTATCCGAGGAGGGGCAGGCTTTGCAACCTTTGCTGTCTTGCCTGGCATGACTGCAAGACTGCCACTCACCGCCACTCCGCGTCTGCTCCGTGGAGTAAGTGAGGTTTTGTAGGGGCAGGTGTAACTGGAAACACACTTCCAAAATAGTAGAACTGGAGAAAATACTGGATGGTGGTGGGAGCAGACTGCAGGACTGCCACTCACTGCCACTCCGTGTTTCTATTTCGTGGTAGGATTTTAGTACTCTTTTTCAGGATGAAGCTGTACCAAGGTTTAGCCAGACAATATGTTCAGATTTGCCGTATAAGGCCCTACCTATTAAACGGTCTGCAGCTTTGTAGCACCAGCATTCTCTATGGGAGAGAATGTGTATACCGAAGCTCTACAATTTATGTGACAGTGCTTTATCAGATAATTTGTCATCTGGGAGGTTGTTTAGCTCTGTTCCCTCAGCTTTGGTGAGATAGGCTGTGAGATACTGCATTCCACAAGAGGGCAATGATTGCATTGTAATCAATGATGTACCTGGATGCTTCTGAGCTGGGGGTACACACGCCATACTCATGTTTGGGTGGACCCTTAAATGCGGCAGTAATAGCATTCAGATGCATTTAAGGGGCTACCGCCCAACTCGTAATGAGGCCCAGTGTCTATCAGAATACATCAAGCTATTTGCTTGTCCTTTTTTGTAAACTGATCTAGGGAAGCCAAAGCGACATTTGTTATAGATTGTTCCTTTGTTTTTATATCTATGTCAGCAGTAGATGCAACACTTATGTTTTTAGAAGATTATGTAGGTCACTATGTGCGGTTCTGAAAGGATGTTGCAGGTAATTTATTTTTCAATAAACTCTAAAACAGTGGTATCACTATCATGACCACATTTGGGAGCATCTTTTATTCACAAAAGTATGTGGATGTGTGTTGCTCCTCTGGATTGATAGTCTTTTCTCCAAAAGAAGTGTTCCACTTCTCCGAATGGAGGGCTAGTTTTATTGCACATGAAATACAGCTTGGCAATGATGCGATGGTGAAAGTACCTTGATCCATTGACAGATTCAAGAGAACAGAGTTCTTCTGGTGTTTTACATCTAGTCCCTTTTTATTTTGGTTTGCAGTGCATCAGAAGTTGTGCAAGTCATCCCATGCATATTCTGCACAACATAAAGTAACAAACCATGTGGGTGAGCAGAGGTTCCTTAGTACAAAGTACATCAGTGTGATGTCAGAACCAGTATTCTTTTGTACCATGCATGTTTGCCAAGAGATTTGTTATTCTTGACTGCAAAACTTCATATTTGCCTTTTGAATCAGTTGGGTAGCGTACATGTTTAAAAAATTAGACCTTTTTTTAATGTGTGTGCAACTCAATAACATAGAGTTGCTAGTTCACTTTCGAACAAGAAGTGGAAAATGTATTCTACATTTTTTCTGCCTCTGGGGTCTTCAGAATACATTTGTGTGGATCTTTCATCATATCTTCCCCCTTTTCTTGTAGGATGAGTAGAGGAAAAGAACACGCTTCTACACTTTTTTCCCATATGCTCATTGTGGATCCTTTGGCTTGACGCATTTGATTTGTTTCTACTGCATCTTCACTGGTGTCTTTGTAGTGTATACTGGTCTAAAATTCTGGCTGCAACAACAGGATCTACACGTTCAAATTGACCAGTTGCTGGTGAATCTTGAATTATTTGAGTAGTTTCTCTTAAGTTTTCCTCTGTTTCTTTCTTTCTAGTATTCAATGTTTTTTTTCTTCAGATATTGCAGTGTTTGTCTGACTTTGTTTAAGTTGTTGCCACATTATTTTGTCTTTTGTTGGTACACCATTAACAAGTACAGTCAGAGATTGATCTATTGTCCTTTGTACTCCTAGAGTTTCTACATTTTCTTTAAGATCTAATGGCAAATATAATACTTTGCCACAGATGCCTTTTAGTAACTCAGATGGAGGCAATTTGGCTGTTTTTGGTTGAAGGCCTAATATAGCTTGAAATGGGTGTACTGTTTGAATTATAATGCTCTCATAGAAGTTAAATTGTTGGAGAGCCTATGGAAGTGGGTATATTTCTAAGTTATCAGTGATAGCACGTGATGGCATTTGGTTATTGTTAAGCTTTGTATTGCAGTACGTGCAAACTATTGAGGGGTCAGATATTTTATATTTATTTTCTGCTGTTAGATATGAAGGTAATTGTAACCATTGGGATTCCTCATTGCCCTCTATTCTGTAGGTCATATGTACTATGCATAAGCTCTTTTTATAAAATGTTCTGTGACAACAGACACATACTTGGTCTGATGTGTTTTGAAACAAAGCTATTTCTTTGTTGTATTTGTTTGTTAGGAGGTTGGTGTTTGTGAGGTTTTTGCTAATGTTTTCTGAAGTTATTGAATTGTCTATGTAAACTTCAGTTCCAAAATATTTACTTTGGATGTGTTCTATTTCTCAAAGGAGTTCTTTGGCTATTCCATATAGGAGAATGTTTTTTAATTGTTGCACTTCTAGAGCAGGACTTTTTGCTTAGTATATTCTACGCACAATATTCCCTATAGCGGAATGATGTGTTGCTAACATTTTGATGTGGTAGAAGATGCTTTTGCAAGCAGTTCCTGAAATACAGGCTAATTATTGTCCTTGCAGTCAAGTGTGGCTGTGCAATGGAAAGGAGTCAATAGTCTGTGAAGTTTTAATTCTAGTCGTGTCTTTTATTTTCACATAGTGATTGAAGAATTGTCGTAAAGATTTGAAGCATTTTTGGAGTACATTACACATTGAGCTGCATGTCCATTTGCACAACGGATGGTTTGTTTGTGTGAAAGGAACATTTCATTTAAATTTTGCTGGGGATGTTTTTTCTATAAGGGTTTCTTTTGCCATGATGGTGTCTCCTACCATTTCATACCATTGGCTATTACTGTCTATGGCAATTCAATTTTTGTTCTTGTTTATAAGCTTCTTTATTGAAATATGGTTCTGTGCTGTTTGTTTCAATCCATTCACCTGCACAGAAGTTTGAAAAGTTATCTATATTAACATTGTGCATGTTTAGAAGTGCTGTTTGTAATGTGTTGATTAATTTAGTTATTGGATTCATTCTGTTTAAAATCAATATAAACAATGTTCTCTATTACTAGAAATGTGCTGTCTATTAGAGCTTCGAGTATTAGTCTTCTGCTGTAGTTTTTAAGGGTAGATCAGGACTTTTCAGCTGTCTTTATATGATTGCAAAGAACTGTACAGTAGAACATTTGTTGTAGTTTTAGGTTCATTAGTAGGTCTGCTTTTGTTTGTATATCTTATTTTACTTTTAGTTTTTGTAGGAGAGACTTTACTTTTTTAAGGGGTCCCTGGTTTAGTTTTGGTGAGTGAGGTTACTGGCTGATTTGTTTTCTATACATTGTTTTATATGTGGATGACTATATGGTTTGGTTTTATTCTTGTCTGCTCTATTCTTCTTTGTTTTCTACAGAGTTGATTTTTAGCAGGCATTCTGTTTTGTCTGTTAGGAAAAAAGAAAGTTTGGGTTTGAAAGTTGTGGAATCTATATGCATGTATTGTGCATGGGTGTGATTGTAGAGACTGCTGTGTTATTGTTTAGTGGGATGATAGGTCTGGTTGGGTAGCTTGTAAGAGTAACAGTCTATACAGATGTGATGGGCTTTGCTTAATGAGTAAAAGAGTGGTGGTGTGATTGAATAAGTAGGGACATTTTGATGTTTTGAGGAAAACAGTGGGTGTTATAATAGTGGTGTTTGGATGGGGATAAACAGAGTGTGAATGTTGCAATATAATGAGTAAGAGTGAAATAAATGTTGATTTGAAAAGAATACTCTAGGCTAATATATAGTAAAAGTACATTGCTACAAATAGAGAGATGTACATGCTATCTTAATGTACTTACTTTGTAGGATGTAAAGAGTGTTCTTTTTTAGGTAGCTGTGTTCAACAATCTTCTTTTTTCCTGTAATTGTAAAAGAAGGTTAGTGGGTATATGTGGTAATGGTCAAGTATTTTAGTATGAGAGATTGTTATTCATGAAGATAGGAGGAGCTATTGGGAAACAGAGTTAATAAAGCTGGGTTATGGTTGGTGTATTAAAATATGTTAAATATATTGTTAGAACAATTGGAGTATGACTAGTGATGTTTGGGACATTAGAAGGAAGAGGGAAACATGGGTGTGAGAAAAAGGTGCATGTATAGGTTATGTGCAGCTGATTTTAAAGAAGGAAGTGTTGTGTTTGTGGTGAAATGTATTTGTAATGTTTTGCAGTGTTTTTAAATAATTTGGGGAGTTTTGCCTAGTGGTAATATAATGGCAGATTGTTGTTGCAGCAGTGTTTGGTGTCTTATAGTAGAGGTTTGAAAAGAAGAGAACTTTATATATAAGTTGGAAGTGTTGTGTATATATACTGGTGGATAATGGTGGTAGTGTAAGGGCTGTAATGAGTGAGGTTTGAAAGTGTGACATTTATGTGGAATGAAAAAAACAAGACTTGATAAGCACCTATAAATTGGAATGGGTCATGTTGGCCAGTATGCATATACTGCCAAAATATTAAACATCACACTCCAAGTGTCATTTAAAAATGTTGTACACATCTTTTTAATCTGCTTTTACTTTCAATAACTTACAAAAAAGTTACACACAATGCTGTTTTGAAGGCATACATGCATTTTTTAGCTTTGATGAAAATGCTCCTAAAAAGAAACATTTTTAAACACACAGCATTGTAAGTAACTGCCACTTGATGTGAGCAGGAGATGAATGCTGCAATACATGGCATTTCCTAGAGTGGTTACAAAAGAGAATATGATTATTGAGAACCATTAAGTAGCAATAACCCTGTTTATATACATGGTTTAAACGATTGAAAAACATACTTAAAACAATATAGTCATTGGTGGACTAAGCCTTGTTAGATGCAGATAAGGTTATATCTGCAAATCGGAATCTTGGAGACATTTAAGGTAATGTTTTCTTTTCTACAGGTGGCTATGAGCAACAGGAGACATGTACTCTAAGAGTTGAAGAGCAAATTTGAAGCGTTCAACTGAGATGACAGGGTTACCAGTAAAGTTTTTGGATGTGATTGGTGGATGGATGTGTGACTGTTTGAAAGCAGCCAATGACAGAGTGTTACGCATATGAAAGTAGAAAGGGTAGAAGGGCTGTCCTCTGCTATGGTGTCATTGGACAATGCAGTAGTCCATGGATCTGCACATGCCATCCAGGTCTTTTAAGGATGCCTGGCATGGAAAGGGGACTGCGGAGACCGTGGACAGTTTTGGATGTTGATGGACATCAGGGCTCAGCTGATCAGGTTTCCTTGGTGTGTTGTACATGAACAGTAGGTCGCAGGAGTTGTGTTTGATGAGTGATCAGATGATGGCTATGGCTGTGTCTTTGAGGAAGCATAGTGTATGGATTCTGGGAGACTCTTGGAACCATTGGATGTAGGTGGATTCTGAGCACTGTGGATTGTCTGAGAATCTTGGATTAGATGAATTTCAAGTTACATGGTATGAGTTTGAGAATTAAGAGGATGGAATTCCTTTTGTTTTGTGACAATATGTTTCAATTAAAGCATCTGGACATCATTGTAGTTCACTGTGGAGGCAACAGTTTGGGCTTTTTTACCGGAATTTCATTACAGTTTACAATGAAAGATACATCCGGAAAGTTGATGGGACTGTTTCCACATTCAAACATAATTTTCTATCGGATAGCTCAGAGACAAATGTGGATGCGTTCATTGGATATGAAATGCAGAAATCAAGGCGGATTGTCAGCAAAGTTGAATGTGTTTTTTGCGGGATGTTGCCATGACATATTTTAATAATAAAAATATCAAATTTGTTTGATATTGTCAACATTTTTCGAAGAGATGGACTGCATCTGACATAGGATTTTTCTTGAAAACGTTCAGAATGCATTGAACAAATAAAATATGGATTGAAGTATTCTTTAGTAGTTGAAGTAAACAAAAAGGAAAAACAGAAAAAAAAATAGAATCACTTTTTGTGAAAGTTAGAAAAAATTATTAAGTTTAGTAGAACATTCATTAGTCGAGTACATAAAAACAAATAATCAAAACACATATATAAAAGCCAGAAAAAGAAAAGAAATGTTTCTTTTAAGAGCCACCATTTTTTTAAAAAAACTATAAAAATGATTTTAATTCTGCTCCCACACCCAGAATGTTGCTGGTGTCCGCAGACTACTGCACTGTCTGCAGACTCGGCAAGCTGCAAAAGGTCCTGTGATTTTTTATTTTAAGGTCTGTTTTTTTAATGTGAAAGGTGGTTTGTAAAGGAAACTTTTTTTGTATTTTTTTTTTACAGGAGGGGCAAGGTATGGTGGGGGAGGGAAAGAAGGAGGGATGGGAGCAAAGCAGCACCAGCCACAGAGATGAAGGGGCAGGTGGACAGCAGAAGACTTTGGGCGTGCCTTACATTTAAGGCTAGGTGGCAGTGTTTCTCATGCTCCTTGACAGTGGACTCGAAAGCAGGAGTAGCTTGTGTGGTGACAGGGGTGGACAAAGGAAGATGGGGTAGTGGCTGTCAACCTGCTTCTCCCTGAGAAAGGAACAACCTTTCGCAGAGCACCCGAGTGGTTGCACCTGTTGTGCTGGTGCATGGAGGTGGTCCCGTCGGAGTACAGGTCAGGCTATCCACCACTGAATACATCCCTGCACTCAGTGCATCTCACCTTGGCTGCCTGAGACTTTGGTACACCCCCGAAGGTGGTGAAAAACCACCACACCCATTACTCTCTCTGGGTGCTGGAGGTAGGCACTTCCTCTACCTCATCTTTCTCTTCCTCTTCATTCTCCTCCACATCTCTGCATCTCCGCTCTTGTTCCGCTATCCAGTCACTCCAGACGGTTGTTGTGGTGGTGGTGGAGGCTGTGGAGAAGGAATGGCCATGACAGATTCCATTGGATAAAATGTTTCTGCAAAGCACATATTTTGGTATGCTAGATTGAGAATGAGGAAAAGTAATGGATAGGTCCCTTCCGAGGAACTGTCCATTGACTACGCGACTGTCCGCAGAATGCCAAGTCAAAAATAAGCCTTTGAAAGTTGTAAAAAGTTGCCAGATTAACTAAGATTGCTTCTAGGAGCTCTGGAAGGGTAAACTTCCAAGTTGAAACACCCTAAATTGTCCCAAAATGCAGTTTCAAACTGTCCGCAATGACGGATACTGCTCGAGAACAGACCGTCACATATCAACGGTGCGATCACATGATGACGTCCGGTGACCCAGTGGGTGGGAGATGCAGGGTGTATGCGCATGGAATTCTGCAAAGGAGCGCGTTGTCCACTGACTAATTAAAAATGCAAGAACAACATGTCTGGACACGCTCCGATGTCCGCGGACAGCCCCATATTGTTAACAGACACCCCAGACCGTGGTATAGTCCATGGACTATTAATTGGGGGTTTAAAAAAATAATCATGAGAGAATAATATACGACATGTTTATAGTTTAACAAATACATGTATGTATGAAAGGGATGGGGTATGGGAATAGGAAACATAAATAGGAGAATTTTGATTTTCTACACAATGGGCCTCATTACGAGTGTGCTGGTCTGGTAACAACGGTGCTGCTAAGCTACAGACACCATTGTTAACGTACCGGCATAGTCCAAGGTCTGCGAGCAGGTGACTTTCAACGGAACAGCACCCGCTCGCAGACCTTGACGGATGCACCAGCATCATTCTTGAATCGCGCTGGTGCATCCGTCCTCCCCATTGAGTCCAAAGGGACTTGAATGGAAATGGGGAGTCATTTTTTCCGGCGCCCGGCATTAGGGAATAACAGGGACCACCAGGGCTGTAATTCACCTGTAAATCTCTATTGCCGGGTGCAGGCGTCATAATGAGGCCCAATGATTATCAGAGGAGGGAGCTAGTGAAGATTCATCAAAGCATTTTTCATTTATAATTTGGGAGTGATTCATACTGCAAAGGTTCTGACTTTGTGCTAACAGACAGAGGCAAATTTCCCCTCAAAAAATTGTTGTTCAGTTGAGTAGTTGCTGCACTACTTCAAGTACCTGCCAGTTTAAGGTGGTGGCAGCGGTTTTACTTCTATGCATTCTGAGGCTTGAGAGTTGTGCACAGTATATGCCAAAGCAACATAGGAGCTAGGTTGCATCAGTATGCGGATTACATAGCACTTGAAAATGTCACTTAGGAGCTCTGGCTTTCCTTTCAGGGTCTATGTTTCTCTTACTTGAATCAAGCAGGCCACTGATGGATTTCTGACTTGCAGGTGGTGTCTTTACTTGGTTGTTGCTTCTTTTCTTGAAAGGAAGGTGAGAACTCTGCAAGCTTCTTTGATATTGATATTGATATGTTATATCTATCACACTTGTACACAAGTGTTTTCTGACGCTAGGTATTGGGTGATATAAGAGGGTGCTGCATTATAAAGACTGACAGGTTGGGAGGGTCAGGAATTAGGGAGGGTCAGGAATTTAGGCCCTTTCAACTGGCACCACATCCCTCTGGTGTAGGACCAGCTCTGGATTCCACCCTAGTATGTCTCTCAACCCTGGTTGACCTTATCACAAATCCAAAGAGAATGTTCTTATTGTATTGGTGTAAATCCATGGCACTCCTGCATGTGCACCACAGGGGTCCTCAGAACTACCAATTTAGGTCTGCATGCCCTACTACTGGTCTGGAGACCCAAACCTGGATCGCAGGTCAATTCTGAACCTGGTCTGCACCCATTAAACTTTGATTCAGTAGCTAGTTATAGCCTACAAACACATGTAGGCCATGCCAGTAGTCCAAAGTCCCTGAATTGTGATAAGGTTTCTACTGCGATTGGCCACTGGCTGGGCCTATTAACTACTTCAGGTGGCTTGACAGGGCCTTCCATGTGCATGGCTAATGAATACTGATGAAATTCAAGTAACAATAAAAAAATATTAAAGATGCTTACAGTTGCAGAAGAGAAAAATAAAACCTCAAAGAAACCAGGCATCTATAGCATCTACAACTGCACAACAACCATTACTCATTCACTGTCATGCACTGCTCATGATGGCACATTCAAAAACACAAAAACATAACACAAAAGCGTATGGTGTGTTTAGATTTAATGTGAGATAAAAAAGAATTACCCCCTCAAACCATGTGTATGTACTAACCTATTAATTGCTTGTTAGCTATTTAACTACAATGGCATGTGAGTTGGCAGCCCTGGTAATACCATATTACATCTTGCAGCATAGAAGTATGCCACTTCCTCTAGTTGGTCAAAGTGTTTCAACCAATAATCCAAACAAGATTGTGGTTAAGAAGAATGTTGTTTAACTATATATTAAGCAAGTGCCCATGTGCCACCACTTGTTTTGACCTGCATTCAGTCTTTTTCAAGGCTGCGCTTAAATAGGAAGTATATTAATTTTACAGTAAGGCGAAAACAGCACCTCAGAAATCATTGAGAAATAAGTGAGTCCTTGAATAAATATTCTAATTCTCAAGTTGCGAAATTTAAAGAGAAAGTTGCTCAATTGCTGTGGAATATATCCACTGCTGCTCCTTGTCGGGTTGCTTGCTAGAAAAAGTATGATTCTCTTGTTTACACGATGCCTCTGCCTCATCGTTGTTTCATATTAAATAAGTGCACAGAGAACAAAACAAAAAAACTTGCATGGTTTCTTCCCATTTCATGTAAGGCTCTTCAGAAAACAACTACAATACATGGATATTTGATATTTGCTTCTACAGTGTCAGCCAACAGTAATATAAAAATGATGACTTTCTTGATATGGATAACAAGTCATTTATGCATGAGCGCTCATGAATGACCTTGTGGTCACTTCCTCCGAAAAGGATCAACTGAAGCATTTAAATTGATCGAATGAAGCATTCAAAAATTATTTAATCATGAATGAGTGCCTTCTGGAATTCCTTATCCGTGCCTGTCTATGTATCAGATTTGTATTTTCTTCCGATAGGCATGCTCTACACACGTTAAATCCCTCACACAGTGCAGTCTTTAAAACTTGTTAGAATGCTCTCAGAAGACATAGAGGGATAGGATAATGTATGTCACGGTATGATAAGTCCTGTTGAAAGGCCTGTAAATGTATAGCTGCCAGATTGCTATTGGCATATAAATCCACCTATCATGCTTGTGCTTCCAGAAGGTGGAGGGTGGCCGCACAACCAATCGTGCATTAGGCCTTTTACTCCTAGAGTTCGGTCGGGTGTGGCAAGTTTGCTGTCAAATACACTATGAAGAGTGTTAATCTCTACAACTGATGAGGAAAGGGCATAGTAATGCATGAGGCAGAGGTACCCACCCCACCCTGGGAAGCTTGCGAGGCTGAAACAATCAGAGGGCATAAAGGGGTGGGTTTGAGTGAATCCAAGAATGAGCCATTGGTTGTGGGGCTGATATAAGTTCAGTCGGATTCAAGTAAAAAGAATTAGAGAAATGTATTGGCAGTGTCAAATCTGGTCATCACAGCCCCTTCATCTCTGTATGTGGAAAGAGTGCATAAGTGATCACAATGTTTCGGGGGTAGCCTCAATAAACTCACCAAGAAAAGGTAGTCAAAAAGGAGTTTACGCCGGTGCAAGAAGTAACACAGTGTTATTCAGGGTCCCAGACATAGCTGGGACAGCACATTCAAACAGATTGCGGAACAGAACTGCATGAAAATGTTATGTCAAGGAAACGCCCCTAACGTCAGAACTTGTAAACAATGCAAAGTTTTCATGATCATGCAACATGAAAACATCTCCCCACACAAGAATGATTGGACTTTGCAATTTGAAACCTTGTAGAAAAAACATACATTGTGTTCAAAAATTGGGTCCACAAACCCTCTCACACTGCCCTTAATCACACATGTGACATCACAATCCAACCCCATTTCCCACAGTACAAAGTTAAGTCATTGAAACATTTGAGGCGGCCAGCAGAGCTTTAGTCAACTGCCCTGGTCACCTCATCGTGATTCTCATAAGAATTGCCGTTCACCATGACACCACCAGCGCCTTGAACCATGGACGTACTGCTACACAAATGTTGCATATCGAGGACACGTTAACCCTTTTCCCAGCGAAAATGACCTGCAGGGCAATTTGAAACCGCTGTGGTTATTTCAGCTCCATTAGAAAATCGTATTTCATAAATTATTTTTAAATATAAAATGGTCATGTATTCATTATTTGTTGATGGAACCTGTGAGCTCTAATCTGTGACCTTGAAAAATAGCAACCACTGTATGCTTCTTTCAGTACTGGTCTGGGAATGCAGACTCTCCACTGAATCACCAGCCACAGCGGCTTTTGCCGCACATAAATGTTAACACACATTTTCTGCAAAAGCAGGATTTTAAGGCCTATTTACCATGTTTCGTTCTACCACTATGTTTGATTATACTTACCTGTGTCCCTGTATTTATGGATTAGTTAGTTTCATTAAGTATTTTAATTCACAGATATCAGAAAGAGTCGCATGCAGTGCTTCTCTCACAGCTGATAAGTGTGTTACTTCATACTGTGTGGACCTTGCATCTTTATTACAACAGTCCACAAGCTAAAAAGTACAATACTGTGTTATGTACAGATAGAATGGTAGATAGATGTATAGATACATATATTTATACTACATTGGCTACAGTAGTGGCCCTGTAGTTATGGTTAAGTTGCTCAACACATAGAAAGAACACTTTTTTCAATGGTTCATAATGTTGCCCCCTCTGGACGTATCCTCACCAAACCTTGCAAATATATGCCCCCTTTGGAATGATTCTGTAAAGCTTGGTGTGGTTTCGTCCAGGGGGGGCAAAATTATAGGGGGGAACCAAAATGTGTGGAAATCCTCAAAGACGCATTGAAAAAAGAAATGTGCTTGCTCCCACAACCCAAACCGCTGGACGGAACTTCACCAAATGTGCACTATGAGGGGCAGCTTGGTCCAGAAAGCATGCTTTTGTAAATTTGATGTAAATCCGTCCAGTAGTTTTTTGGAAAAAGTGCCAAAAAGTAGGTACAAAATAATTAGTGATATCTGGGTGTGGTCCGCAGATTCACTTCCCGATTCGGGGTCCCCGGACACGTTCATGGACATCGTACGTCTCCTCTGATTGGATTGTGAAAAACGTGAGGTGCATCATATTTATTTAAGGTGTCACCATGTTGGATCCATGGGCAGTCGCTGTTGTACGTGGACAGCACAGTGAGGAAAAAGTGTAGAACACGCATCTGGGGATATTTGGTGTCCATAGGAGGGGCTGAGAAGGGTGGGGGAGTGGAATACAGTTTATATGAGCTATTTCTAAATGTGAAAAAAGGGTTTGTGGGTGCGACAGAGTCTGTGGACATCACCGTTGACAGCAAACATCGCAGTGAGAAGAAAGTCTGCAAAACACATTTGGGTTTATTTGGTCGCCGTAATAGGGCCTGGAAAGGGTGGGGGAGTGGAATTAATTTGACATGGAGCTGTTTTTATATAAGGAAAAAAGGTGTTCAGGTGCTGCCGAGTCTGCGGTCAATTTTAGTGTCTGCGGATATCATTTGGATGGCAGGGGGTTCTGGGTGAGTTTTGTTATTTAAAAGTGTATTGTACTTAATTGTTGTTATTGACATGAAATAATCATTGGGTCATTGGGAATAAAATCCATAGAGGATTAAAAAAATGATTCTAATTATGAGTGTAACTGTGATAGTATATTTGTTTGAAGTGTGTTGCAATTAAGTGTGTGTTCTAACTACATTGGACTTTATGAGAAGTGTTGCAGTAAGAATAACTGTTACGGCATTTTTGAAGTGTATTGCAATGAATGGTATTTTGGAAGTAGTTAGATACCTGTTGCATTATTCTAACTGTGTATTGTACTATAGTTTAGTGCGTACATCTGGGGTGAAGGAATATTAAGTAGGCCTTTGTTAGATTTGGTGTTAACGTTGGCATATTATAATTACATAGGATTTTACAAGAAGTATTTCAGTAACAAGAACTGTGATGGCATATTTGAAATGTATTGCAATTATGCTTTTTAAAGTAGTTATATAACTCTTGGTGTATTGTAAAAATGATGGCTTTTTAAAGTACTATTGTAGTATTATGAATGCAGTTAGATCCCCGTTGGTGTATTCTAACTTTATTGTGCTACAGTTTAGTGACTAAATTTGAGTTGAAGGAATATTAACTAGGCATTTGTCAGATTTGCTGATAAATTATGTTTTGGAGTAATGGAGGTGTTGTTACTTTCAAACCAACCTACTTCTTTTTTTGACATTTGCAGTATAGTGGCCTGAAGCAGTTGTAGCACCATGTGGTAGATTATGCCCACTTTTGTAAAGGTTTTCTTACCAAGAGTTAATTGGCCGTGTGCAAAGCTAACACACTTACAATTGTTTTGATACATCTGCGTTTAGAAGCATTAGTATCACATATTGGCCTTGTGAGTTTATTTGGATGTTGGACTGACTGTCTGAATTAGCAAAAAGGGAATAATATGCTATGATTTGCATTCCGCAGAAGCTGGCAAAATGCAATAGATTCAGAATTTGGTATGGATACATACACAAATTCTTCATTAGGGATGAACATGGTTGCTAGGAGTGCATGTATGTTTCCACATGTATGAAATCTGGAAGATATCATTTATAGGGATTTTTGGCTTACAGTACTGGAGAGAGGGGCGCCCGCTACCTTTGCAAAACTATTTTTCAAGGAACCTGGGATTGGTAACCCTAGGTCTCCTGGGGGCAACCAGACGTGGTCTCCCTCTCACTGTGCTTAGAGAGGCATCAGCTTCACCTCACTGATGATCCCCAACAAGGGTGAAACACGTGTATGGGGTTGCTGGTGGTACTCTCGTTCAGGTTGGAATTGCCATTGCATTTCGGTGCTGGACTGCCCCTGGGCAGGACAAAGACTGATATGCAAATGGATATTTCTCATCTGTGAAAGGCACAGTGAGTAAAAGCAGTGGCTGCGAACTCTCAAGTGGTTAATAACCACTGAACAGGTTATCAAGTCTGTTCTTTCGAGAGAGGGGCGCCCGCACCTTTGCAAAACTATTTTTCAAGGAACCTGGGATTGGTAACCCTATGTCTCCTGGGGGCAACCAGACGTGGTCTCCCTCTCACTGTGCTTAGAGAGGCATCAGCTTCACCTCACTGATGATCCCCAACAAGGGTGAAACACGTGTATGGGGTTGCTGGTGGTACTCTCATTCAGGTTGGAATTGCCATTGCATTTCGGTGCTGGACTGCCCCTGGGCAGGACAAAGACTGATATGCAAATGGATATTTCCCATCTGTGAAAGGCACAGTGAGTAAAAGCAGTGGCTGCAAACTCTCAAGTGGTTAATAACCACTGAACAGGTTATCAAGTCTGTTTTTTCGAGAGAGGGGCGCCCGCTACCTTTGCAAAAGTACTGGTAGTAAGTACATTAGGAATGATTGTGGATCTCCCTTTGTGTTATGGTAAATTTCACCATAACTGCACAGTAGTCCAATTCTTGCCTTATACCTGAGACAGTGTAAGTGCTGTCAGGATTATTTGTTGCATTTCTATGAAGGACACACATTTGCAAACACAACTGGTCTGAATCATTTAAGTGAAAGAGAAGATTGATTGCTACATTTGCATAACAATTTACTCCAGTTGTGTTGCTGAATTTAAACGGATTGTCCCTCTGCATTCTTTGATGGGCCTACAGTTTTTTTTTTGAGACGAGACATTTATCTATTTGTCTTCTTATGGATGTGCAGTTGATTTTGTTCTATACGGTTTTGTGGTTATATTATTTGATGGAGTAGCAGTTGGTCTTTGTTTCTTTAGTAGTATTGTTGTGAGATCTGTTATAGGTTCTGTTTGTATTAGTTTTCTTTTTTTGAAGTACAGGGTACATATCTAGATATGGTGTCTACAGTGCATGTAGCCAGTTGTATTCTAGGATGCAAGGAATGTTAGCATTGACTTTGATTGCATTAAAGTTAACCAGGAATAGACCACTGAGTGCACGCAGATGCGAAAGTGCTACACAACTCATACCTTCTTTAAAGACTGTGCTGCCAATATCAATCAATGCATGATAGAGGGTGAGAGCCTGCGATTTGTATATAGTGACAGCATATGCAAGACATAGAGAGAATTGTTCTCTTCGTACGTGCATGTCTTTGAAAAGAAGAAAACGTGTTATTGTGTGGCCTATTTCTTAACTTCTGCAAGTCTGTCAAAGTGTATGTTGACAAACTGAATGTTGTTGTCATGTGGAAATGTGTGGAAGCCAACAACTGTATCCATTGCTCCATTGACTAAACGTTCTACGCGCAGGTTATGTTTTATAGTTACTCTGCAGCTTAGACACAGAATTAATACTTTTTCTAATACAGCTGTGTTGGAGATACATGTTTCTAAGCGATTTAGTCATACTGTTGCTTGTCGACACATAGGCAGTGGCATGCTGTGCAGTTCTAGTTTGTCTGTGGAGCTGATATGCAGTATGGGTTACATTTATTTTTCAACATTGTATCATTAAATTGACTACAGCTTGCAAGTGTTGGCATTACGCTTTTTTTATATTTTGTTGAGTTAATTGTTCCATGAAATCAGGAGCAGATGTGTTTTGCCCATATGTCTCATGGATACGCCTTGTATTTAACTTAGATTTTGCATCTTTAGTAAGCAGAACCATATCAATGCTTTTTAAAATGTTAGCATAGGTAAATCTGTAGATTGGCCCTCGTGTTGAGTTAGTTCTATGTAGTGAAAATGTTGCCAGAGATTTACATTGCCATTGCTGCCGAGTGTGTTACAGCATTCTTTGTGTCCTAATGTTTTGAACATAGGTTGACCATTTACTGGTTTTAACTGTAGGAGGTCTCTGAAAACAGTAACATGTTTTTCTACAAACAGTTCTTTGTAGTCAGTGTTTAGGACATCTTACATTCTGAGCTGAATTAAAGACAATATGAGGTTTAAAAACATGTTGACTTCATCTATCAGGACACCTTCATTTGTTTCAGAATTCCGCATACTTCAGTAGCAACTTCTGTTGATATTCAGTAGTAGTCTAATTTGTGTTGGTGTTCTACTGGGAGGAGCAGTAGTCAGTATAAAGTTACACCTCTTGTAGGCAGCTCAACCTCTGCTGACTGCTAGATACATTTCAGTTGTTCATCATTTAGCTGTGATTTGTCCACATTGTTTAGATTGATGCATTGTATTTTCTTCCTCAGTCATGGCTATTTCTGCTTCATTTAGAAGAAGTGGTTCTCCAAGTGGTTCTTGGCTTCCTGTAAGGCAAGGTTGACTGCCCTCAGGAGTGTCTTTATCTGGTAGAGCTTCAATTTCTTTCAGTTGTTGGCGTTCATTGTCAAACATTTCTTTGTATTGTTTGAAATTGACATTTGTTATACTGCTTTCATTTGTTTTGAATGCAGCTTCAAATGAGTCATAGGTACCCAATAATTCTTCGTCTTTTCCCCAAGGTTTAAAAGGTTGCGGTAGGACCATGTAATAAAATGTTCTATGTTGCAGAGATTTAAATGATAATTTCATATGATTAATTGGGCTGGTTTTGGTAAGTTTCACTAGGCTTCCTTCACAAGTTGACACTGAATATATGCCAGTTTTTGCATCTGATGATGCATTGTTTTTGTAGGAGTAGTTTTGGGCTATGACGTAGAGGCACATGTTTTCCAAAGCAGTACTTCTGTTTGGGTAGTATTTGTCAATTAAATTGCTTTTGAAAATATCCTCGCTGTTGGGATCATTTGTGGCTATTCTTTCTATTTCTTGGTAGGATTTTAGTACTCTTTTTCAGGATGAAGCTGTACCAAGGTTTAGCCAGACAATATGTCAGATTTGCCGTATAAGGCTCTACCAATTAAACAGTCTGCATCTTTGTAGCAGCAGCATTCTCTATGGGAGAGAATGTGTATACTGAAGCTCTACAATTTATGTGACAGTGTTTTGTCAGATAATTTGTCATCTGAGAGGTTGTTTAGCTCTGTCCTCTCAGCTTTGGTGAGATAGGCTGTGACATACTGCATTCAACAAGAGGGCAATGATTGCATTGTAATCAATGATGTACCTGGATGCTTCTGAGCTGGGGGTACACACGGCATACTCATGTTTGTGCGGACCCTTAAATGCGGCAGTAATCGCACAGATGCATTTAAGGGGCTACCACCCAACTCATAATGAGGCCCAGTGTCTAACAGAATACATCAAGCTATTTACTTGTCCTTTTTTGCAAACTGGTCTAGGGAAGCCAAAGCGACATTTGTTATAGTATTTTCCTTTGTTTTTATATGTACGTCAGCAGTAGAGGCAATACTTATGTTTTTAGAAGCTTACATAGGTCACTATGTGCGGTTCTGAAAGGATGTCGCAGGTAATTTATTTTTCAATAAACTCTAAAACAGTGGTATCACTGTCATGGCCACATTTGGGAGCATCTTTTATTCACAAAAGTATGTGGATGTGTGTTGCTCCTCTGGATTGATAGTCTTTTCTCCAAAAGAAGTGTTCCACTTCTCCGAATGAAGGGGTAGTTTTATTGCACATGAAGTACAGGATGGCAATGAAGCGATGGGGAAAGTACCTTGATCCATTGACAGGTTCTTCTGGTGTTTTTATATCTAGTCCCTTTTTATTTTGGTTTGCAGTGCATCAGAAGTTGCACAAGTCATCCCATGCATATTCTGCACAACATAAAGTAACAAACCATGTGGGTGAGCCTAGGTTCCTTAGCATACAAAGTACATCAGTGTGATGTCAGAACCAGTTTTCTTTTGTACCACGAATGTTTGCCAAGAGATTTGTGATACTTGACTGCAAAACTTCATATTTGCCTTTTGAATCAGTTGGGTAGCGTACATGTTTAAAAAATTAGACAATTTTTTAATGTGTGTGCAACCCAATAACATAGAGTTTCTATAATACAAGTATGCAAAAGCATGCAAAAGGATCCAGGACATTGCGCCCTTTTAAATTGAAAAAAGTTTTTATTATCATCCAATCCTTATCATCCAATATTGAAGTTCGCCCTTATAATGATTACACGTGTTTCAGCCTTTACTGGCCTTTCTCAAATCAGGGCCAGTGTAGTCTTGCCACACTAGGGGTCAATAACTTCTCCTATGGTAGTTGTGTATTTGGTCAAATCCCATTTATAGATGATTTTCAAGGTACATGTATTCAGTCGGGTTGGCTTCGTACCGAGCCAACGCGAGTGAATACAGGTTCCTTGAAAATATTGGATGATAACGATTTTTTCAATTTAAAAGGGCGCAATGTCCTGGATCCTTTTGCATGCTTTTGCATACTTGTATTACAGTTTATGATGGGTTTTTCTTGGTTTACCGTCGATCCAGTGACCTGTGACAACACATTGTATATGTGGAAGTAAGGGATTATTCCTGTCCCCAGTCTACATCTGGCCAATTTGTTACGCCTGAATAAAACACTGAAAGAGTCGCCCAATAGACCAGCTGTACCAATAAGCCTAGCTTTTTTTCTTAAACATAGAGTTGCTAGTTCACATTCGAACAAGAAGTGGAAAATGTATTCTACATTTTTTCTGCATCTGGGGTCTTCAGAATACATTTGTGTGGATCTTTCATCATATCTTCCCCCTTTTCTTGTAGAGCACGCTTCTACAATATTTTCCCATATGCTCATTGTGGATCCTTTGGCTTGACACATTTGATTTGTTTCTACTGCATCTTCGATGGTGTCTTTGTAGTGTATACTGGTCTAAAATGTTGGCTGCAACAACAGGATCTACACGTTCAAATTGGCCAGTTGCTGGTGAATCTTGAATAATTTGAGTAGTTTCTCTTAAGTTTTCCTCTGTTTCTTTCTTTCTAGTATTAAGTGTTTTTTTCTTCAGATATTGTAGTACTTGTCCGACTTTGTTTAAGTTGCTGCCACATTATTTTTTCTTTAGTTGGTACACCATTAACAAGTACAATCAGAGATTAATCTATTGTCCATTGTACTCCTAGAGTTTCTACATTTTCTTTAAGATCTAATGGCAAATATAATACTTTGCCACAGATGCCTTTTAGTAACTCAGATGGAGGCAATTTGGCTGTTTTTGGTTGAAGGCCTATTATATCTTGAAATGGGTGTACTGTTTGAATTATAATGCTCTCATACAAGTTAAATTGTTGGAGAGCCTATGGAAGTGGGCATATTTCTAAATTATCAGTGATAGCACGTGATGGCTTTTGGTTATTGTTAAGCTTTGTATTGCAACATGCAAACTATTGAGGGGTCAGATATTTTATATTTATTTTCTGCTGTTAGATATGAAGGTAATTGTAACCATTGGGATTCCTCATTGCCCTCTATTCTGTAGGTCATATGTACTATGCATATGCTCTTTTTATAAAATGTTCTGTGACAACAGAAACATACCTGGTCTGATGAGTTTTGAAAGAAAGCTATTTCTTTGTTGTATTTGTTTGTTAGGAGGTTGGTGTTTGTGAGGTTTTTGCTGATGTTTTCTGAAGTTATTGAATTGTCTATGTAAACTTCAGTTCCAAAATATTTACTTTGGATGTGTTCTATTTCTCAAAGGAGTTTTTTGGCTGTTCCATGTAGGAGAATGTTTTTTAAATGTTGCAATTCTAGAGCAGGACTTTTTGCATACTATACTCTACGCACAAGATTCCGTATAGCGGAATGATGTGTTGCTAACATTTTGATGTGGTAGAAGATGCTTTTGCAAGCAGTTCCTGAAATACAGGCTAATTATTGTCCTTGCAGTCCAGTGTGGCTGTGCAATGGACAGGAGTCAATAGTCTGTAAAGTTTTAATTCTAGTCTTGTCTTTTATTTTCACATAGTGATTGAAGAATTGTCGTAAAGATTTGAAGCATTTTTGGAGTACATTACACATTGAGCTGCATGTCCATTTGCACAACGGATGGTTTGTTTGTGTGAAAGGAACATTTCATTTAAACTTTGCTGGGGAGCTTTTTTCTAGATGGGTTTCTTTTGCCATGATGGTGTCTCCCACCATTTCATACCCTTGGCTATTACTGTCTATGGCAATTCAATTTTTGTTCTTGTTTATAAGCCTCCTTATTGAAATATGGTTCTGTGCTGTTTGTTTCAATCCATTCACCTGCACAGAAGTTTGAAAAGTTATCTATATTGACATTGTGCATGTTTAGAAGTACTGTTTGTAATGTATTGATTAATTTAGTTATTGGATTCATTCTGTTTAAAATCAATATAAACAACGTTCTCTTTTACTAGAAATGTGCTGTCTATTGGAGCTTTGAGTCTTCTGCTGTAATTTTTAAGGGTAGGTCATGACTTTTCAGCTGTCTTTATAAGATTGCAAAGAACTGTACAGTAGAACATTTGTTGTAGTGTTAGGTTCATTAGTAGGTCTGGTTTTGTTTGTGTATCTTATTTTACTTTTAGTTTTTGTAGGAGTGACCTTACTTTTTTAAGGGGTGCCTGGTTTAGTTTTGGTGAGTGAGGTTACTAGCTGATTTGTTCGAATGTTTTCTATACATTGTTTTATATGTGGATGACTATATGGTTTGGTTTTATTCTTGTCTGCTCTATTTTTCTTTGTTTTCTACAGAGTTGATTTTTAGCAGGCATTCTGTTTTGTCTGTTCGGAAAAAAGAAAGTTTGGGTTTGAAAGTTGTGGAATTTATATGCATGTATTGTGCCTGGGTGTGTGGGTGTGATTGTAGAGATGAATAAACTGATGTGTTATTGTTTAGTGGGAGGATAGGTGTGGTTGGGTAGGTTGTAAGAGTAACAGTCTATACATGTGTGATGGGCTTTGCTTAGTGAGTAATAGAGTGGTGGTGTGATTGAATAAGTAGGGACACTTTGATGTTTTGAGGAAAACAGTGGGTGTTATAATAGTGGAATTTGTATTGGGATAAACAGAGTGTGAATGTTGCAATATAATGTGTAAGAGTGAAATAAATGTTGATTTGAAAAGAATACTCTAGGCTAATATATAGTAAAAGTACATTTCTACAATTAGAGATATGTACATGCTATCTTAATGTACTCACTTTGTAGGATGTGAAGAGTGTTCTTTCTTAAGTAGCTGTGCTCAGCAATCTTCTTTGTTCCTGTAATTGTGAAAGAAGTTTAGTGGGTATCTGTGGTAATGGTCAAGTATTCTTAGTATGAGAGGTTATTATTTATGAAGGTAGGAGGAGTTATTGGGAAGCAGAGTTAACAAAGCTGTGTTTTGGGTGGTGTATTAAAATATGTTAAATATATTGTTAGAACAATTGGAGTATGACTAGTGATGTATGTGACATTAGAAGGAAGAGGGAAAAAATGGGTGTGAGAAAAAATGTGCATGTATCGGTTTTGTGCAGCTGATTTTAAAGAAAGAAGTGTTATGTTTGTGTTTGTGGTGAAATGTATTTGTAATGTGTTGCAGTGTTTTTAAAGAATTTGGGAACTTGTGCCTAGTGGTAATATAATGGCAGATTGTTTTTGCAGCAGTGTTTGGAGTCTTATAGTAGAGGTTTGGAAAGAAGAGTACTTTATATATAAGTTGGAAGTGTTGTGTATATATACTTTTGCGGCATACACATATGTGTGAGCAGGTGGAGAATGGTGGTAGTGTAAAGCCTGTAATCAGTGAGGTATGAAAGTGTGACATTTATATGGAATGAAAAAAACAACACTTGATAAGCACCTATAGATTGGAATGTGTCATGTTGGCCAGTATGCATATACTGCCAACAGATTAAATATTCACACTCCAAGTGCCATTTAAAAATGCTGTACACATCTTTTTAATCTGCTTTTACTTTCAACTTACATACAAAAAAGTTACACACAGTGCTGCTATAAAGGCACATATGCATTTTCTAGCTTTGATGAAAATGCTCCTAAAAGAAACATTTTAAACACACAGCATTGTAAGTAGCTGCCACTTGATGTGAGCAGGAGATGAATGCTGCAATACATGGCATTTACTAGAGTGGTTACAAAAGATAATATGATTATTGAGAAGCATTAAGTAGCAGTAACTCTGTTTATATACACGGGTAAAAGGATTGTAAAAAAATACTTAAAACAATATAATCTTGGGTGGACTATGCCTTGTTAGATGCAGATGTGGTTAAATCTGCAAATCGGAATCTTGGAGACATTTAAGGTAAGGTTTTCTTTTCTACAGGTGGCTATGAGCAACAGGAGACATGTACTCTGAGAGTTGAAGAGTACATTTGAAGTGTTCAACTGAGATGATAGGTTTACATGTAGAGTTTTTGGATGTGATTGGTGGATGGATGTGTGACTGTTTGAAAGCAGCCAATGACGGAGTGTTACAAATATGAAAGTAGAAAGGGTAGAAGGGCTGTCCTCTGCTATGGTGTCATTGGACAATGCAGTAGTCCACGGATCTGCACATGCCATCCAGGTCTTTTACGGATGCCTGGCATGGAAAGGGGACTGCGGAGACCGTGGAGAGTTTTGTATGTTGACGGACATCAGGGCTCAGCTGATCAGGTTTCCTTGGTGTGTTGTACATGAAGAGTGGGTCACAGGAGTTGTGTTTGATGAGTGATCTGATGATGGCTATGGCTATGTCTTTGAGGAAGCATAGTGTATGGATTCTGGGAGACTCTTGGAACCATTGGATGTAGGTGGATTCTGAGCACTGTGGATTATCTGAGAATCTTGGATTAGATGAATTTCAAGTTACATGGTATGAGTTCGAGAATCAAGAGGATGGAATTCCTTTTGTTTTGTGAGAATATGTTTCACTTGAAGCATCTGGACATCTTTGTAGTTCACTGTGGAGGCAACAGTTTGTGCTTTTTTACCGGAATTTCATTACAGTTTACAAGGAAAGATACAACCGGAAAGTTGATGGGACTGTTTCCACATTCAAAAATAATTTTCTTTCGGATAGCTCAGAGATAAACGTGGATGCGTTCATTGGATATGAAATGCAGAAAGCAAGGTGCACTGTCAGAAATGTGGTATATGTTTTTTTGCGGGATGTTGCCATGACATCTTTCAATAATAAAAATATCAAATTTGATATTGTCAACATTTTTCGAAGAGATGGACTGCATCTGACAGAGGATATTTCTTGAAAATGTTTATTGTGTATTGAACAAATAAAATATGGATTGAAGTATTCTTTAATAGCTGAAGTAAACAAAAAGGAAAAACAAAAAAAAATTAGAATCACTTTTTGTGAAAGTTAGAAAAAATTATTAAGTTCAGTGGAACATTCTTTAGTCGAGTACATAAAATCAAATATATAAAAGCCAGAAAAAGAAAAAAAAATGTTTCTTTTAAGAGCCTCCATTTTTAACAAAAAACTATAAAAATGATTTTAATTCTGCACCCCACATCCAAAATGTTTCTGGTGTCTGCAGACTACCGCACTGTCCGCAGACTCGGCAGGCTGCAAATGGTCCTGTGATTTTTTTTAAGTTCTGTTTTTTAAATGTGAAATGTGGTTTGTAAAGGAACCTTTTTTTGTATTTTTTTTTACAGGAGGGGCAAGGTATGGTGGGGGAGGGAGGGAGGGAGGGAGGGATGGGAGCAAAGCAGCACCAGCCACAGAGATGAAAGGGCAGGTGGACAGCTGAAGACTTTGGGCGAGCCTTACATTTAAGGCTAGGTGGCAGTGTTTCTCATGCTCCTTAACCGTGGCCTCAAAAGCAGGAGTAGGTTGTGTGGTGACAGGAGTGAACAAAGGAAGAAGGGGTAGTGGCTGTCAACCTGCTTCTCCCTGAGAAAGGAACATCCTTTCTCAGAGCACCCAAGTGGTTGGACCTGTTGTGCTGGTGCATGGAGGTGGTCCCGTAGGAGTCCAGGTCAGGTTATCCATCACTGAATACGTCCCTGGTGAAACACCACCACACCCATTACTCACTCTGGGCGCTGGAGGTAGGCACTTCCTCTACCTCATCTTGCTCTTCCTCTTCATTCTCCTCCACATCTCTGCATCTCCGCTCTTGTTCCACTATCAATTCACTCCAGATGGTTGTTGGGGTGGTGGTGGAGGCTGGGGGGGAGGAATGGCCATGACAGATTCCATTGGATAAAATGTTTCTGCAAAGCACATATTTTGGTCTCCCAGATTGAGAATGAGGAAAAGTAATGGATAGGTCCCTTCCGAGGAACTGTCCATTGACTACGCGACTGTCCGCAGAATGCCAAGTCGAAAATAGGCCTTTGAAAATTGAAAAAAGTTGCCAGATTAACTAAGATTGGTTCTAGGAGCTCTGGAAGGGTACATTTCCAAGTTGAAACAAACTAAATTGGCCCAAAATGCAGTTTCAAACTCTTCGCAATGACGGACACTGTTCGAGGACAGACCGTCACATCTCACCGGTGCAATCACATGATGACATCCGGTGACCCATCGGGTGGGAGATGCAGGGTGTATGCGCATGGAATTCTGCAAAGTAGCGCGTTGTCCACTGACTAATTAAAAGTGTGTCATGCAAGAACTGACATGTCGGACACGGCGATTGTTCGCATACAGCCCCATATTGTTAACGGACACCCCAGACCGTGATATAGTCCATGGACTATTAATTGGGTTTTAAAAAAAATAATCATGACAGAATAATATATAACGTGTTTATAGTTTAACAAATACATGTATGTATGAAAGGTATGGGGTATCGGAATAGGAAATATAAATAGGAGAATTTTGAATTTCTACACAATGGGCCTCATTACGGGTGTGCCGGTCCAGTAACAACGGTGCTGGTAAGCTACCGACACCGTTGTTACCGGACCGCCATAGTCCAAGGTCTGCGAGCAGGTGCCGTTCAACGGAACAGCACCCGCTCGCAGACCTTGACGGATGCACCAGCACCATTCTTGAATCGCGCTGGTGCATTCGTCCTCCCCATTGAGTCCAAAGGAACTTGAATGGAAATGGGGAGTCATTTTTTACGGCGCCCGAAATTAGGGAATTACCGGGACCACCAGGGCTGTAATTAACCTGTAAGTCTCTATTGCCGGGCACGGGACTCATAATGAGGCCCAATGATTATCAGAGGAGGGAGGGAGTGAAGATTCATCAAAGCATTTTTCATTTATAATTTGGGAATTTGATGGGGGTGATTGCTGTGGGCAAGTGGTACAGGTACTCGAAGGACAGTGATGATCAACATTTCTAATAACATGATATTTAACATAATTTAAACGTTCTTTAAAGTCATTACTAAGTTCATCCAATTTTGCATACTAGATCATGATTTCATTATGTGCAGTTGGGGATGAAGATTGTCTTTCTGATTCTTGGTATTCTTCATAATTAAAGTGGGGTGTTGTTTCTTGATGTAAAGTATGTGCTGTAAGAAAAGAAGGCATTACTATTTCAAAGAGCTCTGTATACATTACATTAATTGTTTATATCGAAAGATGTGTTGTCTACCATTAGAGATGTTATTTCTTCTTTTGGGAAGTCGTCTTCAAGTAACTCAAGTGTGTTTGCCGTTTCTGTTAAAATTAAAAAAATGGTGCCTTTTACTTATAAGAAATGTTTACATAATGGATGGTAATAATAGAGAAATAAATACAGTGTACTTACTAGTTGGTAAGAGGTTGTTTTGGAATGAGTGCTTGGTGTATGTGAGTCAGTTTGAAAAGTTGTTGAGGTGTACAGTTATGGTTTGTGCTTGGTGTATTCAGGATATGCCCAGGCATGGGTTCTGTGCCTGCTTAGCCTAGAGGCCCAAGCTACTCCACACTGATGAGGCCCAAAAAGGCCGAAATATGTTTTGGGGTGCTTATGATCTTATGCAGAAGGGATGTGACCAAGTAGTTTGGGCTGGACTGCCCCTTTGGAGTGGGACAAAGCCTGATTGCCATATGGTCTTTCCCCTTTCCTCTTTTGTAATGGCTTGGCAGGTGAAGAACAATGGTCTGGAGGGTTGCCCAGAGAAATGCCAGAGGTTAGGATTAATTCCAAACTTTCCAGCCATCACCTATTTTGTTTTGCAATGGTAAGTTATGCAACCATAACTCGCGCCACCACCATGCACTGCTAAGACTAACACTCAGGACATCAAAGATGACATCACAAGTGGCCACTGGCCATAGCCATAGAATATACCTCAGTCACCAAAGTTACATCACAATTTTTTGTATCTAGATTATGACACTTTTCAAAAAATAAAAAAAACAGGGGCACATTTGGAAGCCCATGCTTTCGGGTCCTTGCCAACGATCCTTGCACATGTTTGCTGCAAATCTGCAACATGGCATCCATTTCAAATGTTTTGACGCACTTCATGTTTTTAATTGACCAATCAGTGGGCACCTATGTCTGCGAATGTTACGCAGCTCTCTTGTTTTCCACAGGTGTCTGCAGACACCGAATCAGGAAGTGGGTTTGTGGACCAGACACAGATATCACTAATCTGTCTGTACCTACTTTTTGGCCATTTTAAAAAACAAACTACAGGATGGATCTACAGCAAACTTTTGAGATCAGGACGCCACGCCTCATACAAATTTGGTGCAAATCTGTCCAGTTGTTTAGGTTGTAGGCGTGAGCAACATTTCTTTTCAATATATGCAGATTTCAAATGATTTGGGACCCCCCTGTAATTTTGCCCCCAGTTGACGAAACAGTACCTGTAAAATAATTCAAAGATGGCCATATACTTGTTTTTCTTTTTTTCTTTTTTATTGAATGTTATAGTTTGAAAACAAAATGTTTCACTCATCTCGTCATTTCATTTCTATTTACAGACTTAATGAATTTCACGTTTAACAGTTAAAAAGTTATCATACAATTTGTTAAAGGTTATTCATTCTGAGTGGCTTTAATTCAGAGTTCTGTGTTAGTGTATATAGTTATTGCTTCCCAGAATTGGATAATCATGATGATAAGTTTCTTATAATTTCCAGCTAATATTCTGGCCCATCACTGGGCTGGTTCAAGTGATACAATTTGGTGCAGCCACATGTCTCTGAACAATTGTCTTTGGTTGCTTAATGCTGTACAAACCATAATGATATGGTAGAGGGTCTCTGGTTGTCCTTTGTCTTGACAGAATTGGCAGAAAGAGAGTTCTTCGGGTATTTGTTTTGCATTGCTAATCTTTATTTTGTTGGTAAGATATTCAAGCGAAGTCTGAGAAATTGGTCTCTGATACTCCTATTTGGAAATTTCTGCAAATAGTCTGGTAGTTTATGGAGGGATTGCACGTCAATGTCATGAGTTAGCAACAGTTGTTTATTATAAGTTTAAGTTCATCGTTCTGATCCAGTCATTTCTTTGTATCAGAGGTTTTGATTGTTGCAGGCGATTTATCAACATTTTAAGCTGGATTTTGTCACATTCTAGAAGTTTGTTACAAGCTTCTTTCCATAATTTTAGGACTGTTGCATTTGTGGTGGGGAATTTTTCACAGAGGATATCAATTGCTAGTAAATTGTTTGTTAGTGGGATCTTTCTGAATAGCATCAGAGTCTTCCAATTCTTTACGGCTTCAAGTGATTGCAGACCTAATTTGTGCCGTATACGTGGAGCTGGGAAGGGAGATGGAAGGACTAGAATTTTCTGCCATATTATGCCTTCTAGCTGGAGCCACAGATTGTGCGGCGCATTCAGCATAGTTTCTGTTCCACATGTAAGAATGGCAATTATTTTCTGTGTGTGGAAAGTTGTCACTGGTTGCAGAGAGTATGCTCCATATTTGCCGTGTAGCATCTTTCCCTGGCGAGCCAGGGATAATGCTTTTTCCTTTATTTTTTGACCCACTCTTTTTCAATTTCCGAATGGTTTATCATAAGTCCTAGGCATTTAATGGTTGTCACTGTGTCGAGTTTCACCCCGTCGAGGAATAATGACACAGGTTTTTGTTTTCTTTTCTGTGTTAGCGTCATTACTTTTGTTTTTTCCCATTTATTTTCAGATCATTATCCGTAATATATAACATTAGATATTTATGGTCCTTTGTAACCCTACTTTCATTTTATCAAAGCGCACTATATCATCTGCATATAGTACATGCAGAACTTTGGTATGGTTCCATTTCGGCGGATTTGTTAAAATGGTAGCTTGATGTTCTGGTAAATCTGAGATGTATAAGCTGAATAAGGTCGCAGCTAACGGACAACCTTGCTTCAAGCCGTTTTAAGTCAAGATTGTAGAGACAAATGAGCGCTTTATTGCATCAAAATCTAATTCCAAGTCGAAGAATACAGCGATGGTTGATGTTTTCTCCTTGATGGCTTCCAATTATAGGAGGTTTAGTATTATCAGGTTGATGCTTGTCCGGGCATTTTTGACAAATCCTGTCTGCTTGTGAACTAGTCTTCTCATCTCGTTTGCCCATTTAACCAGTTTCTGTAGAACAAGCGAGGCAAAGACCTTGCCCAACAGATGAAGCAATGCAATGGGCTGATAGTTTATTGCCACCTTTCTGTCTCTGTGCTTGTAGATTGGAATGAGGACAGATGTCTTCCAGGTTCGAGGGATTCTGTTATTTCTGTCAATTACTTTGAACATTTCTTGGCATATATCTGCTCAAATTTCAGGATGTTGTTTGAGTTGGGCCTTACTTAAACCATCTGGCCCAGGGGCTCACGACAGATTTAATGTGTTGATCCCATCTAATAACTCTGTGTACTCCCACTTTACATTCCATTTTCTTACATCCTTATGTTCATTTTGCGTCCTTGCATTTTTGTAAAGGGTGGAGAAATGTGTGATCCATGTTTTTTCAGATACATTTTGGATCATTGTCTTAGATTGGTTGGGTTGTTCATTTAATAATGCTCATAAATTCTTTGTGTTGCAATTCCTTAGGGTTTTTAACATATTTTCTGTGTCGTTTTGAGCAAGGACGATTTTCATACTTTAGATCCAGTAATAGTATTGTTGTTTTAATTTATGTGCTGAATCAACCGCGGTTATATCAGGTTGTTGATTGATTTGATGCAATTTCTTCTTTAGCTGTTTCTTCTTTGAGGCTATCAGCATATTATATGCATGGGTATGCATTTGATTTTATTCTGTTGCATCCTGAAAGGAAATATGAACAGTTTTAGGATCTCTGTATAATACAGTTTTTCACCTTGATGTCATAGAATGTGTTTAAACTTTCGCGGTAGTGTCTCTGCTATTCTTAGATGGGTAATTCCACCATGAAGTTCCAGAGTTGGTATTCGGATCTTATCTTTTACCTTCAATTTCTCAGCCCATTGAACTGATATTCTACTATGGTTACTATTTACTGTCGGAATGTTTGTAAATTTCAGGGTGTTCCTGACTATCCCATCAGATGCGTAGATGTAGTCTAAAATGTCAGTAGATGCGCAACCTTTGCATGTATATTTGGGCTGTGAGTTCTCCATTGTATCCTCATTTATGAGAGATAAATTACTTGTATTCATGTCCTTCGTCCACAGTCTTGCTTTGGAAGACTTTTCATGTTTCTCCAGGGATCTAGCATTGGGGACAAATAAATGGATATCAAGATCTCTGCAGACAATGAACTCTGATTTCAGAAGTTTTAGTCGGACCATTGAGAGAGTATCAATAAAGGTTGTGGTACATATGGCTGTTGGATTCCAGTATATGTTGAAGATTCCTAATGGTTTTTTGCTGTTCTTTCCTGGGTCATCTTGTGTATTGTATTGTATCCTCGTGGCCTGTATCCAAGCTTTGGGATTTGTCATCTCTTGTATTTCCATTCAACCATTTAATTTAATTAGGGTTATCAAACCTGCAGCTGGACGGCCTTTGTTTTTTTATTTTTTTATTGCAGGATTGATACATACCTCATAACCTTCACAGATTGGAGAGGATGTGAGCCACATCTCTTGAAGGCAAATAATCTGATGGATTTGAAGATTAATATGCTCATTTTGTAGCATATGGCTCGATCCCCTAGCATTCTAAGTACAGAGTGACAAAATCTTGTTTTCATTGTTTTTGAATTGTGAATGAGTACTATTTTGTATTCCAGTATGGGAGCTTTCAAGGTAATCATACTGTTTTCTGATTGGGCGGATAGAAAGGCTTGTATCTTGGTCATATACTTTTGTTTGCAAAGTTTGGTGAGGATTTGTCAAGCAGCGCCAAAGTTCTAAGCTGCCCAGAAACTACTCTGCCCACAGGTTGAGCATGTTAATCATAACTACAGGGCTGCTACTGCAGGCCCTGGAATATAAGCATCTGCATAAGGATGGCCTCTTTTTTTTACCACTACTATCAGATGCATGTATTGACAACATTTTACACCTGCTCAAAACAAGTGACAGTTAATTATACCATAAAAGTGTTCAGAAAATGCATTCTTCTTAATTTCATCAAATTTAAAATATTGTTGTCATTCTCATACACCTATGCATTGTGAGTGCTTTACTTAAATTCTATTGAAATTAGGCATTCCTAAATTGCAGAAGGTTTGCCTACATACAACGCTACATTATTTTACAAGCACTACTACCAGATTACATGTAGAGCCATCATAGTCCACCTGCTTACACCAAGTGCATTTTCCATACTTGTAAATAAAAAAGATACAAATCATCGGGTTCCTAATTCACCTTTGCCTTTTTTCACTTTAAAAAAAAGTACTAAAAATATATATTTTTTAAAAGAACAGCCATTTTTCTTATATATAAATGTCTAATAATTTCCAACCATTGCTATCACGTCCTATATAGTGCCATGGATCCCCACCTGTTCACATCAACAGACACTTAATAGTACCGCACCGGTGTTCATAAACTTAATTTCCTACCCTTTACACAAATGTAAAGAAATGCTGCTGATAATGCACCTATACACTGTATAGTTTTCACAAAAATACATATATATAATAAGCATTACTAAAACACATCAGCTTTCCCTACATGTAAAGGTACACTGTTTTAAACCCAGTGCTACCACTTTCCATATAAAACCTCATTACAAAAAATGCAAAATAAAAAAAATAATGACAACAAATGCCAATTAAAACAGCTGCTGGGATATTCTGCATGTTCATGTTTGTTACTTCAGAAATACAGTGAAATAGTCCTAATACACCTATACATTCTTTCCCTTTCAAAATATTGCTACTAAAAATGCCAATCCTAAAACCAACACTTTTCCCTAAATATAAATAACTAGGCCCTCATTATGAGTGAGCCAGTCTGGAAGTAAGGTGCTGGTACCGGATCACTCCCAGTCTGCTGGTATGGGCTGTGAACTACTGGCAGGCTTGACCTGCTGGTAGTTCATGCCGCTACCAGCTGGAAAATCGCTTATGCACTGGCACTGTTACTAACAGCGCCAGTGCTTCAGTGTTCCCATTCCCATGGAGTTGTATAGGACTCCACGGGAATGGGAACTTACTGTTCCACCGCCACCCGTATTATCCTGGTATTACCGGGATATCGGGCTGTGGAAACGGAAAGCCAATGTTGCTGGTAGGCCGGCGATCGTACGTCCTTTTGGCAACCTAGTGTTTTCCAACCAGTGCTATCACATTCCAGGGGCCACATTACAGAAACCTTACACGGGCAGTAGGGCAAAGTTTGCCCTATCTTTAAAAACACTGGAACACATTAGAAAACCATTGCACCACAACAAGTGTAGTTTGGCATATTAATAGCACAAGGGAAACATTTACCCTAGTGCATAAAACATACAGGTTTGATCCAATTTTGCATCAGGGCCAAGTTTGCTCTACTGCTAATACCATTCTGTATTAGTACTAGGGCAAACGTTGCCCTGGTGTAAACATGCAGTGAAAAGGCATCTTTTTTGCAATAGCACAATTTTTGCCCTGTTGCTTGTAATATGCCAAACTGTACTTGCCATGGTGCAATTGGTTTCTAATGTATCCCATGTTTTTTTTAAAAAATAAGGCAAACTTTGCGCAAGTGTTAATACTGTGCAACTTTGCACTTGCATCAGTGCAAAGTATTTGTAATCTAGCCCCAGATAGTGACAACATAGTTAAAATACTTCAGTTCTCCACACATAGCAAAACTTTATTCACCCCTTTTCCCAATAACTGCTCATACTGCAATAAATGACAAGCTATGCTACTGAAACTTCATACACATTACAAAATATACCAACTAACCTTCTTTTACAATTACAGAAAAAAAGAAGACTGACAAAAACAGCTATCACACAAAGAAAACTCTTCACGTGCTACAAAGTAAATGTATAAATATAGCAGGTATATATCTCTAATTGAAAAACTATTAGCCTAAACCATTATTTTCTACTCAACAATATTGAATTACACTCTTACTCATTTTGTTGCAGCAGTCACACTATTCCTAATCCTATCTCAAAATTGCTCCTTAGTCAATAGACCACCAATTCCTTATTGCCTAACAACACAACTTTCTCTCTTAAATATCTATACCACAATTTAATTTTCTTATTCTTCCATACCCCTATCCTCCTCAAGTCCTCAATTCAAATCGAAAAACATTCACACTCATTACATTCCAAATTACTAACACACATTACCACACATACACACAGTGGACGCGATTCATAACTTGGCGCAGTGAACGTGCAAAAGTGCACGATTGTCTGTGCCAAATGAGGACGCCCAGGCTTCCACCAGTATTCTCAAGTTGGCCGGGGCATCCTCGTAGTGCACGACAGTGCACCTTCAGGATTGCGCCTGTTTTAGTTATAACGGGGCCAATCCTGAAATCTCAGCAGCATTTTTGTAAAATAACGACATGTTCGTTATTTTACAAAGATGCTGCTGAGAACACAGGTGTATATGAACACTTTCCTATACACCAAGCTAAGCAGCTTCAACGTTAAAGCTGTTTACTTTGGTGTATAGGAAAGTGTTCATATACACCCGTGTAAATGAAAGTGTTCATTCATTTACACCAAAGTAAGCACCAAAGTAAGCAGCTTCAACGTTGTAGACACCAATGTTGAAGCTGCTTGCTTTGGTTTAAATGAAAGTGTTCATATACACCTGTGTGTTGTATGTGAACATTTTCATATACACCAAACAACTCTTCTTATGGCACTCCTCCAGTATAACAGCACCAAAATGGTACTGTATATGTGCACGATTTTAGCGCACATATAAAACTGGAGGAGTGCCACAAGAATACCTGTCTAAAAAGCCAGGTAACAAATGTGGCGGTTGCTTGGTTGGTTTCCAACACATCCTAGCAACCACCACATGTATTCCAAAAGTGTCACATTCCTACCGACTTCAGAAGAATGTGCCACCTTCAGAATAGGTCTTAAGTACTGAAAAGGTCATTAATCTTTCTGAAGACCTTTTCAGTACTTAAGATCAGGTTGAGAATCAGGCACTCTGTCTCACCCCTTTACAATTACACCCACTCAACCCTCATACATGTACAGTAAATCATACCATTACAGCAACCACTGTTTTACTCATCACAGGCATAATATTCTTACTTCTTCAATGACACCACCACGCCCTTACTCACTAATACCAGTACTGTGCAACACACAGCACTAGCACTACTTTTTCACCCATTCCCTATTTATTTATTTATTTTTATTTATTTATTGGACATTTGCATTGCTCCATATACAAGTGTTTCCAGGGGGCATAGGGAAAAAGCAACAGTTATGGTCGTACAAGGCCTTGAGATATTCTTACCGTGCAAGTGCAGAGACCAAAAAGGAAGGGTGGAAGTAGGGGGCAGGGCCAGAGAGGCGCTAGGGTAGAGGGGGTAATTTTCAGGAGAGGGGGGCACAGGGGGCTGAGCAAGTGCTGAGGGAAGTCACGAAGGACAAGTGCAGGGGAAGTGGGAATGCTACAAGCCACAACCGAAAAGTGCGATGGATTGGGTGGACTAGAATTAGGCTAGTGCGTGAAGGGTGCCTGAGGACAAATGCTGGGGGGGATGCTGGCGGGACTGGTCAAGGTGGGCTTGGTACCTGTAAAACTCCTAAGGGGCCAGGCACCAGTCGCAGCGGCAGAGCGACATTAGAATGGGAGGTGGGGGGAGAAAAGGAGGTTTTCACAACGTAAGAAGTTCTGGCGCAAGTCTGAGGGGAGCATGGAGGCCATTCCGGGGGAGGCTCCTGCAGAGGAAAGGGATCTACCTCCCAATCTTTGCTTGGAGAAGCATCTGACATACAGAGAATTGGAGATAGAGGACCAAAGTACTCTAGCAGGGAGGTATTTAGGGAGAGAAATCTGGATATAGACAGGCCCCAGGCCCCAGACAGCCTCGGGAGCCAGTGGATAGATTTTAGGGCTGGAGAGATGCTGTCCCCGGGCTTGAAGCCATGGATAAGTCTTGCATCCCTATTCTGAATTAGTTGAAGAGGGCAAAGGGAATAAAGATGCAGTTTGCGGAAGAGGATGCTGTTGCAGTAGTCCAGCCTAGAGAGAACCAGAGCTCTGGAGACATTGAGCTTCTTCGGGAAGGTAAGAAAAGAGAGAATGCCTCTGAGGAGGTGGAGCTGAAAGTTAGACTTCTTGGCAAGGTATGTGATGTATGGAGAGAAGGAGAGAAAGGGGTCAAAGATGACTCCAAGATTTTTAGCATCACAAAAGGGGGAGGGGACCCAAGGAGGGTGGCCAGACAGTGGAGGGGAAACAGGGAGCAGGTGTGGCAATGAGGATCTCTGTCTTACTGGCATTAAGGCAGATATCGTTAGCAGAGCACCGCACTTTAATAACAGTCAGGCAGTCAGGTATGAGAGGGGATGGTGTGGAGATAGAGAATGGAAGCTTAAAAGAAAGCTGAGTGTCATCAGCATAGCACTGGAAGTGAGGAGAGAAGGTGGAGATCAAGTGGGCTTGGGGGGCAAGGTAGATGTTGAATAGCCATGGCGATAGGATAAAGCCCTGAGGGACTCCACAGGTAGACAGTGAACTGGAGGAAAGGAAAGGGCCCAATTGCACTTGGTAGGGTTGGTTTGAAAGGAAGAAGGTCAGCCACTCCAGTGCCGGTCGCTGATGACTAGGGTATCATGGAGATTATTTAAAAAAAAAGATCAAGGAGGATCAGAACAGAGGGACCGTTAGAGTACAGGTTTAAGAGCAGGTCTTCATGGGTGTTCAGGAGAGGAGTTTCCGTGCCTCTGGGTGCTCTGAAGGAAGACTGGTGGTCATGGAGGCAGCCAGCCATTTCAGTGTGGTGGACCAGTTAGGGGATTACCAGCTTGTATTTGTATTTTATTTTGTATTTTATTTGTGTTTTATGAAGAACCTTAAGCCAAACCACTGAAAGTTTTACATGTACAATAAAAAATGGTTATGCAATTGAAAAATCAAATCCAGATAGCAATGATACGGGAAGTTGAGGGACGTAGGGTTTCAAGGAAGTACAGAAGAGTGAATAAACACTTCTAGAACAAAGGAGGAGAGGTAGAGCATTCCAGTCTAGAGGAGCAAGAAGCTGAAAGGATCAGAAACAACACTGGGCACACGGAGGACGAGGAATGACAAGTCTAAAGTGAGCAGAGGACCAGAGAAAATGAGGCGGAGTGTAGAAAGATAAAAGTGCAGCAAGGTAGCTAGGTGCAAGTCCATAAAGAGATTTGAAGACAAGGCAAAGGAAGTGAAATTTGATTTGAGGATGGAAAGGTAGCCAACCAAGTGTAACAAGAGAGGAGCAAATAGAATCTCGATAAGGAAGAAGACTAAGTAGACAAATGGAAGAATTAATAATTGACCTTAACAGTGCAAGACGAGAACTTGGAAGATCAAAGAGAGTAGCAGAACAGTAAAAGAGTCAGAAAAAAATCAGCGAGGAGATTAGGAGTTTGGATGCTTGGAAAGTAAGAAAGGGGAAAGCGTTACAAATATTGTGAAGGTGGAAATGGCAGGAACAAGAGGTAAGATAAATATGATGAGAAAAAGAAAGGTTGGAGTCAAAGTGGAGACCAAGGTTACAAGCTGTATTAGAGATTGGTAGATTAGAGGGAGGGAAAGATATGGATGGGGTTGGAGGATGGGGAGGAAGAGTGTTGGCAGGGAAGAACAGGACCTCTGTCTTGCCTGCATTAAGGGTGAGAAATTGAGATGACATCCAAGATGAATAGCGGTAAGACAAGCTGTGAGGGTTTGGTGAATTTCAGGAGTGAAAGAAGAAAAGGATAGACAAAGTTGAGTATCATCCCTATAGAAGTGATGAGAGAGACCAAAAGAAGAGATAATGGCAGCTAGTTGTGAGGATTAAAGTGCTATATAAAAACAATACATACCAATACAATACAGTGGTAACAGGAAGGGACCTAGGACTGACTCTTAGGGTACCTCATGATCAAGGGGAAGGATGCAGAGGGTTTCACGAGACAGAGAAAGTTTGATTGGACAGATACGAGCTAAACCAGGATATAACAGAAACCATAAAACCAAAGGAAGAGAGTGACTTCATGAGCAAAGAGTGATCCACAGTGTCAAATGCAGCAGATAGGTCAAGAAGAATGAGAAAAGAAGAGTGTTTGGCGTATCGAGCTGAAAGAAGAGAATTGAGAACAGAAATCATGGCAGTTTCAGAAGAGTGGAGAGGACGAAAGCCAGATTGAAATTGAGGAAAAGGAGAGAAATCAGTGACAAAGGATGAGATCTAAGAATACAAAAGATGCTCGAGGAACATCTCCATGAGTTTGCCCAAGAAAGGGGTACAGAGATAGGACAATAGTTAGCTATGCATGACAGGTCTGCAGATGGATTTTTTACGAGAGGGTGCAAAAAAGAGTGCTTGAGAAGTTGAGTGAAGGAGCCAGTGGCGAACAAGTGGTTACATAGGTCAGCCAAGCAAGGGGTGAGAGAGGAAATGTTGTCCTTGATAGTTCCTGAAGAGCAGGGGAGCACCTGATTGGAGGAGACTTTCATAGATCAGACTACTCTCGAGACTTCATCCGGTGCAATGGGAGAGAAGGAGGAGAAAATGGGAGGTGAAAGGGGGTCCAAGGTGGGCAAGAGAAGTGGGGATGGGGAGAGCAGTAGATAACAGTGAGGACAGGATGTTCTGAGTTTAGGTGGAGAAGTGGAAGGCAATTGCAGTGCATAGGACCTGAGAGGGAAGAGAGGAGGAGGCTGCAGTAGGCTGGCAAGTTCTTTGCAGATATTGAAAAGTTCAGCCAATTAGTTGCCCCAGAGATGTGGTCTTTGACATGAGCCTTCTTAGAGCCGTGGTTGGAGACCATATTGCCTTTTAAGCAGGCAGCAGGCCAGTTTATAAGAAGATGTACTTGAGGCCTGCCACTTCTGATGGGGAAATTTGCACTTGCCATTCAAAGCTGCCAAGTCAGAGTCATACCAAGAGTTGCATTCGGAGACAGGCTTCATGCGGATCCACATGGCAGGGGCAAGGATGTCAAGAGTGTTAGAGATGGAGTTTAGCCAGTGAGGAGTCGCTAGAAGAGTCAAAGGTAGGGGCGAGAGGAGGGATAAAGGTGGAAGCAAATGCAGCAACTGACACATGCTTCATTAGTCCAATGACATAGAAGGAGACTTGCAGTGCATGTAAGGCATCATCTGGGGCCAGGGAGCTCAAGATGGGAGGAGAGGAGAGAATGGTCAGACCAGGAGAGGAGTAAGTAAAGGGTTGGAAAGAGGGATATCTGATGAGATTAGAACATCCAAGGTGTATAGTGGGCTGGACCAAAGGGAAGAATTGTGAGGGGCAAAGAGTCACAGATGTCACCAAAGAGTACAGTGGCCAAATCCAGAGAATCAAGATGGATGTTAAAATCCCCAATGAAGAGATGTTTGGGGGCGGAGGCCAGCAGAGAGGAGGAGAGGTCCGCCCATGTCAAGAGGAAAAGAGGTGTAGGTACAGGGGTCTGTAGATAGTGGTGAGAGCAAGGGAGAGGGTAGGATAGACAGAGAGCCTGCAGTCCAGGCATTCACAGGAGGTGTCAGAATTGAAACAATATTATGCCTCCTATCGTAACAAATGTATGTGTATCGGCCTACGCCAAGTTGTCTAAACATCATATGCGAACAAACTTCACGGCAAGGTCTTGACCTTAGAGAAAGCAATGTAAGTCGCCATCTTGGATTAAGCCGCCATTTTAGGTTCTCGTGTTATATGGAAGTCACCCTGAATATCAAAATGGAGGCCGAATGACATTCTGAGTAAGATTCTGGCTGGTGTGACCTCCGTACACATGAATAATTAATATGCCTGCAGGCCACTTGTCGGGGTCGCGAACTGAGACCTTTTCCTACCGTTGACCTATATGTAAATGTACAACTATATCAGTGAAACCAAACAAAAAGCATATATTAAAGGATTGACCTGGCAAGGAACCCATAGGCCCGGCTCACAGAATGGTTAACCCGCAAGAGCTATCCGTTTGTCAATTGACTTTGGTGACAAATTGGCCATTGCAGAACAGGTCTCTAAAGTGTTGTATACCCTTATCCCGCCAGTGTGTAGCAAGGTCCGGGTCCAGCGTCGGGGGCTGGTATGGCACACCCCAGACCGGATTCTGTGAATTCTACATTATGTTATTTCTAGGATGACCTACCAGCCTGGTCCACGCCCAATGTGTGACCCGGACTGGGTCCATTTGGTTATCATCCCCTGATTTCCCCTCGGCTAGTCCATTTAGAAGTTGAGCAGGGTTTCTTCCTTGTATTTCCAATGCTACGTGGGGCGCATCTTGTCTTCCCCCCATCCAGTACACCGCATAATAAGCTTGCGCGGTAAGGAAATAAAGTTCGAAGTCTGGCGCCATCAGCCCCCCTTGGTCATACGGCATTATAAAATGTTTCACTCTTGCACGCGCTTGTCCCTTCCATATGAACGCTGAACATACCCGTTGTATCCTAGACAGTAAGAATCTCCCCAGCCACAGCGGTACAGTGCTAAATAGATAGAACAGTTTAGGCAGAATGATAATCTTAACCAGTGCCAATCGGCCCATAAGTGAGATCGGGAGCTGATTCCATTGATTTATCTTGGCACAGAGCGCATCCGCCAGTTTGTCATAGTTAAGGGAGCGTACCAACTGCATTGAAGAAGCTATTTCTACTTCTAGGTAGTTACCCATAGTGGGGCCCATTTGAGTCCTTGTAGATCTACAGGTTCATTTGTCAGTTTGGTCAGGGGGAATATTTTGGACTTGCTAACGTTCAACCTGAGACCTGAGTATTCCCCAAATTCTCATACTGCTGCTAGTATTCTCTGCAGGTACCTCTCAGGTTCCCTCACATATAGCATAATATCATCGGGGTAGAGGGTTATCAACTCCAGCCTCCCAGATATAGTTATCCCTGCTCGAGGGTGCCACGCTCTGAGGAGGTCAGCCAGTGGCTCTATAACTAATGAGAATAGTAATTGGGATAGCGGGCAGCCCTGTCTCGTACCTCCCACCAATGCCATAATTGGCGATAGTGCCCCATTAATGCTCACCATCGTGAACGGCTGCGTGTAGAGAATGCTTACCCATTTCATAAAGTTTGGGCCAAATCCATAACCACTCAGCCCTCTGAATAAGAAGGCTAGGCACACTGTGTCAAAGGCTTTTTGCATATCTAAGGTGATTGCAAACCCCTTGGTGTCTTTCGGGATTCTTGCCAGTATATTATAGCATCTCGTTATATTAGTTGCTGTCGATATGCCTTGTACAAATCCCGCTTGATCTTCATGCACCATGTACGGTATCAGGGGGTTTAGCTGGTAAGCTAGTATTTTAGCGAATATCTTTGCGTCAGTATAGATGAGTGATAGCGGAAGGTATGATCCACTCTCCTCGGGAGGCTTCCTAGCCTTCAGTAATAAGGTGATAATTGCCTCACGTGTTGTATATGGCAGCTGGCCAGTTTCCAACGCTTCAGACACATCGTGAGGAGATGGGGAGCCAATAAAACCACAAATTCCCTGTAGAATTCTACCCATAGTCCATCTGAGCCTGGAGCTTTCCCTTTTGGGAGATTATTTATAGCCTCTTTTATCTCTTGCAGTGTCACTGGTGTCTCTAGGGTCCCGCTAGCCTTGCTCTATTAGAGTGTAGTGGGTATCCTAGCCAGATAGCTATCTATTTCCCCATCTGTGCCTGTACTCTGGGGGGAGTATAATTTAGCATAAAAATCATAGAACACTTCGCTAATCTCCTCCTGTTTCGTAACCACCACCCCGTCATTCCTGGCTATGCATGGTATATTTATGCTCCCTCTCTCATTGCGTACCTTATGTGCCAAGAGCTTGCCTGGTCTTTCCCGCTCTCCATACCTATGCGCCGCAGCTGGTCAGTCAAAGTAACACCGCTCCCTTTCAGCTGCTTCCCGGAATCCATCTAGTTGTGTTTTAATATTGGAATTGATCTGTGCAGTCGGTGCGGTCATGTATTGTGACTGAAGGTTAGCTAGCACTTCTTCCCTCCTTTGGATATCACTGCGTATGTCACAAAGTACACCTAGCTCCTTGGACAGAGAAATACCTCTGATGTAGACCTTAAATGCCTGCCACAGGACAACCTGTCGGGACACAGACCCCACATTGTTTTCAAAGAATTTGGCGATATTTTCGCACGAGATTAGTTCTATATATGGGGTCTGTCAATGCTGCCGCCTTGAGCCGCCAGGGTGCCTTCTGCGGGGTTCCCTCTGGAATATCTAATAGCAGTGTTATCGGTGAGTGGTCTGACAGTGTTCTCGGCAGTATCTTGGTTTCTATTACCCAACCTAGTGCCCTGTGGGATACCAGCTAGAGGTCTATCCTGGAATACATATCGTGTACTGACGAATAAAAGGTATAAGACATTTGTGCCCCATGTATTGATTGCCAGGCATCCCTCAATCCCAGGTCAGTGATATGTGTCTGTATCATGTCTGCTGTGCCTGTCAGGGATCTGAAAGCCGCTGATGTTCTGTCCAGGTCCACGTCAAGTATGGTATTGAAATCCCCTCCACATATGACCTGCGCGGTGCGGCACTTAGCGCATTTCTGGAACACTTCTGCATACTAGTCCGGGTCGTCTATGTTTGGACCATAGATGTTGATCACACTACCCAGTTTCCCGTGCACCACCACATATCTACTGCCAGGGTCGATCTCTAGAGTGTAATGGGTAAATTGTAACAATCTATGTACCAGCGTCATGACACCCTGTGCCCTTGTGGAGTAGGAAGTGTAGTATCAATGATCCCACCACCCATGGCCGAGTTTGCTTGCATGGTGGTCAAGCTAGTGCCTCTCTTACAGGAATAATATCCGTGCCCATTTGTCTATTCACATATGCCATTACTTTCCTCATCTTTACTGGCATTCCAAGGCCTCTTACATTCCAGCTGAGCAACCTTATTCCTACTAGTCCTTTATCTGCCGTAATCTCCCATAGGTTTCCATGTCCTCCTCCCACCACTGTGCAATCTACCAATAGTACAGGAACTTCATGCAATTAATCTGTGCATTTTTCTAACATTTTCACCCCAACATTCCATCTCGACCCCCTCCCCTCCCTCATAGTTCCCCCCAAACTTCAACTATGCCTAACCCTAAGCCCGTCCCTCCTCCCCCATCCCCTACACACTTAACTAAACTATGCACTCGCATTGAGGGCGGCCACTGCAGCCGAAGCCAGGGTCTCGGAATCACATTAATGTCTTGTCGGTTAAATCTATGTTACAAATTACGTTACCAATACACATATTGAAGAACACCGGTCTGCCAGGCGCTTCCGACCATCCCTGGTCTCGGTCAGAAGCTCCCCATGGTCAATCTTCATCTGCCTCCGGTGGTTGCTTATCGGGTAGGGGGATGTTTGCATCCAGGAAGGTAACTGCCTCTTCCGGGAAAGTGAAGTAGTATGTTTTGTTTTGGTGCTGCCTACGTAGCCTGGCTGGGTATTGCATTGATTTTGGTATCCTGCGTTCGCTCAGCATTTTCTTTACTCCTGTAAACGTGCGTCTTTCCTGCTGGACTGCCAGGGTGTAGTCAGGGAAAATATGGATCACACTGGACCCCATCTTTAGCTCTTGCTTATCACGTGCAGTTCATAACACCAGATCCGTGTCCCTGTAGTTAATAATCCTTGCTATGATCGGCCTAGTGTAGGCCCCTGGCTTAGGTCTTGCCGCCAAGGAGCTATGTGCGCATTCGACAATGAACATTGGTGACAAGCCAGGCTCTCCCAGCAGTTCTTTTAGGAGCTCTTCATCTGCCAGTTTCATCGGGCCCGTCAGTGCATCCTCAGGAACCCCAACAATCCGTATGTCATTTCGGCAGGATCTCGCCTCCAAGTCTTCTGCGTTACTGATCCTCGTCTCTGTCTCCGTTATGCACTGCGTGGCTTTTTCAAATTGGAAGCGGATTGTTGCGAAATTAAAGCTTGTCATTAATAGCTGCAAAACCTTGTTGTATTGAGGTGAAGATGCTCTGCAGGTCCATGGCGACTGGTGCCGGGGTCCATGGTTGTGACTCTGGGTTGTTAGAGCAGCTGTCTCCGGTGCCTCCCGCTTTTGTGGTAGATTTAGTGAACCTATCCATTGCTCCTCTTTTCTTAGAAGCTGCCCCTTTGGGCATTTTATTGTTCTCCGGGGGCAAACCCCTGTAGCTGTGGGGTTCTGCTGAGCACTGAGGGAGTTCGGTAGATCTCTACTGGGGCCTACCCTGAGTTTGTGCTCTCTTTTGATGAACAGAAAATGGGACCTGCGCGGGTAGTAGTCACTTGTGCCCTGTATCGACACAGAAGGGCTGTCTTCTAGTCTCCTTTATTCTCTTTAACTTCCCAGCAGGTCGGTTATGTATCTTGGCCCTTTTCTTCATTTCACGGTGCCAGTTTGAGTTGCAGAGTTTACCCCATGATGCAGTAGTTCCCCCGGTGGCTTCTCCTCCAAATGTAACTAAAGTGCCGAGGAACCATGTCACTGCACAGCGGGTTGAGACAGAGCGACCTACAGGGCGTGAGTACCCCCGGTCTTCAGGCTTGAATTCCATATGCTGCTGCACTGTCACAGTGTTGTCAATGGTCCGAGGAGTGCTACGTTGGTGTTGCCCTTTGTGGTGATTAGTTAGCAAGGTTGGGGTGGATAGCGTGGGTCTGAGTGCCCTTATGAATCGAGAGGTCCTTCAGTCACACTTGCCCATATGCATACAGGGTCACCTAGAAGCCACCCTGGGGTGCCCTCAACCTGCTCTGCCGCATTACTGTGCTTCTTCCTGTGACTTGACCCAAAAGTGTAACTAAAGCACTGCCCAGTTTGTCTTGATTGCGGCGAGCTACAGACTTGTTACTTGAATACGTGTTCCCTCCAGCTCCAATGTCTGACTGCTTGTCCCCTGCCTCCACTGATAAGCACCTCTCGTACTCAGAGTGCCAGAGTGCCCTCACTTGGGAGCTCTAACGCTAGTGTCCATTAACGTGGGTTGCTGTGTGACGTCTCAGGAGAGGTGCAATGTTTAAATGGTTGCACAGCGGTTCACGCTATGTTCTTTGCACTGTGCTAGGGCTTACGATTTTCCTAGTAATAACTTTGGTCAGCTCTCCCGATTTAATATATTGAGCCCCGCTCTGACGTCGGGTCTTGTGCGTGCGGGATAACGCTGGTGACTGTACTCAATTGGTATTTGGTTTGGACTCGTGCAGAGGTATGCGGTTGGGGTGCCCTTTGTTCGGATGCCCCACCTACAGTGCTTATGCCATTGTGGCTGCATCCCTACATGAGTGTGCGGGTCCCCTTCCCCTGTTGTCTCAGCTTGCTGCACCTCGGTGTCATCTACGCCGCCAAGCCGAACTTTCGTATAGGGAGATCGGAGGGTGTCATGGTGTCTCCAGCCACAGTGTAACCTTGTTGTCTACGGTTCCTGGGTCAGCTTGCCCCCGTCTCGTACAGTGATAGTCCAGATGTTGGATGTGCCCGGGAACGGGGGGGCACTCAGGAGTCCGCATCTCGAATCTACACCATGGTCATCCCTCTCTGCCCGGGAGGTTATCTGAGCATCCTTCCTTTTACTGCCCTGCTCTGACAGCCAAGGAGGTCTCAGCCCTATGCTCAGGCTGGGTAGATCTTGAAGGAGCTGGGTGCAGGGCTCTGGGCTATTCAAGTCTGGAAACAGCACAGGTGATCATGCTGCTTTCCACTAGAAGGAGTCCGAGATGGCACAGGTGTTCATGCTCAAGTGGCTGTCGCAGGCCCAGATTGGAGGCTGGCATTATCTTTGGTTCTGTTGGTCGGTTCTCTGTGATTTTTCAACAATGGGACCCTGGAACCTACATGTTCCTTTTTGTCTGATATGGGCTAAAACCGGGCACGATATCAGCAATTATTTGCCCAGGACAAGGGCTCGCCACCAGAGCTCACACATGAGGCAGCATTCAGCTTTGTGCGCAACAGCGCTCCCCCAACAGCAGTAAACTTAAAAGTTATTTGGCCAGTAGTAAAGGCCGGAGCCCGTAGGCAAGTCAATGCAGTGTGAGGTAGGAGAGAGCAGCATGGAGGAGAGTGGCATAGGGAAAGTAAAAAGGGGCTGTGAGGCCATGACTCATTAGGCTTGCAGTTACGGGTCGGCGTGGGGAGGCTTACCAGGTATGAAGGTGGTCAGCATGAGGGGCCCCAGTATGCCCTAGTGTGATAGAGGGGGTTTGGGCTTCTTAGGACCAGACAGGGCCAGGCAGGGAGACCTGAGCCTTAGGAAAAGGGCCTTGTGAAAAAGGGGGCCAGCTACCACCTGCCGGCTCCCTTAGTTAGAAGATGAAATGGAACGCAACTAACCAGGTGAAGCGATGTTAGGCAGAATCCCGTGCAGTGCCTTTAGGGACCACTACACACAATTAAAATGACAAGTGGTAGTACAAGTTCACCTTTGGTACAAGCCTGTACTACTATGTTAAAGTGGTAGCAGTAGCGGAGCAGCCAGGCTTATCTCAAGAGTATATGAGCAGTAGCAGAGATTACACAAAGGACCACAATTACTGTGAATCAAGCAAACACTGACTCAAGGTTTCAGGTAAAAAATATAAGTACATGTATTTTTAAACCATTTTAAAATACCGTGTAATGAGGCCCAGAGACTGCAAGGTAGCATTTTTGGTCCGGGGAAACATTAAGTAGAGAACTCTACATTTATCAGTAAAGGCCCATCGCAAGAATCTGATAATTTACAAATGATCTAAGACTCTGCATCATCTACAGCAGATGGGAATACATTAAGAACTGTTCTTGGGACATTACAGAACCAGCTTTCACACCTATTGTTCTTCCCTCCATGGAAGTCCCCTAAGTATGGTAGAAGTTCTGCAAGTGGGGGTTAGGCCCATCATTCCCAATCTGAGCTACTAGCTCTTGCCCAATGGCAAGGCCTTATGGCTAGCATTGTTAAATACCTACTACTATGCACTAGTCCTTTTGATTTGGGCATGTTGGTGGACTCACTGAGCAACTGGGTGTCGGACTTTCATCCACCCAGAGCCAAATCCTTTTCACAAACAGACGAGTCTTATAACCCTATTGTCTGGCCGCAGGTTACTAAATTGGACATGACTTGTCAATCTAACATACAACATGAGCTAGTTCATCAAGCCTCACAAACTGACCCATGCAGTTAGGAACCCTCACTGCCCATTATTCCAACAATGGCTAATAAGGAAAGGGATGAAACATCTAATACTGTTACCAGGATTTCTGTACAGGAACTATCGCTGCCCCCCTCGTTATTTTCTCCAAAACCTGATCAAAAAGTGATTACACAACATTCTTCTGCAAATGATACATTTAAGCTGGGTCCTTCACAGAATTTCCGATTTAGAAAGTCTCATATGCCTAAAACAGTGGATCAGAGCACACATGACTTGATTATGGACTCAAGGAATTTCATCATCACCAATAGTCGTAAGGTGGAAGGTCAGGATCCCATAGAAGCTTTGCGTAATAAGGTTTTAGCTTGGATAAGACAGAGAACTGGGCCAGGTGTGGTCAGACTTTCCGACCTAAAGATTCTCCGAAGGCTGGACTTAAATGACTGGTGCTCGCAAAAAAAGAATGACTGTCTTCTGGTGGGTTGCGGGTCCAGCACCTTACCCGATTTTTTTAAATTATTCAAATATCTTCACAGAGGGTTGTCGAATTGCAATTTGATTTTTTAATTTACTATGATTTATTTGGGTGCCCTTCCTTGCAAATGTCCCCTATGTATAATGCTCCTTTAGTACTTTACTATTAATGGGGGTCTGCATTCTGTATGGTTGATACGGCTGATGTTTTCTTGGTACTGCATAACCTGCTGTTTTTTTTAATGTTGCTATGTTTGTTTGTATTGTAGCGCCTTCACACCTATGGGTCTATGGTCCGCTATATTAATGCAATAAAATAAAGTAAAGTAAAGTAAAGTAAAGTGGAACTGTTAAAGAGACATCAAGAGGCACAATATCATGTAAGTCTTCATTTGCAGTGAGGACGCACTGAAGATGCAAAGGAATGCACCATGGGCCCAAGTGGGCAGGGCTTCAGAGTGCACTATAATTCGAATTTACCTTTTGGTAGTTGAGTGCACCATCAGGGAATTATGCATCAGGTGAGGAGAAGGATTTGTGGTTGCTGCCATTTCCATAGCAGCCCTGATGAATGGGAAGGCCAGACAGGAGACACTGAGCCTTAGGAAAAGTGCCTTGTGAAAGGGGGCTGGCTACCGCATTGTCGCTTACCATGCACTCTACTAATTGGGGATCCAGGCGCACCAGCGCTGGCACACCTGAGTCAAGCCTAGTCTTCGCCAGTATTTATAGCAGTGCCGTCTTGTGTGTTTCAAATTTTACTAATCTGTACTGTGCAGACTGTTGTCTCCCGTGTGTGCTAACAGATGAGTGTTAGTGCCTGTTTGCTCTGTATATTTGGGATTGCTCGTCTGAATTCCTCAGTGACGTGTGATTGCCTAACTCCATCTATTTGCTGCATGCAAACTTTGACAACTTGCTTTTAAAGGAGCGTTTTGCTAATCTTGTGCTTCACAGCCCTGTTCTCCTTTCCGAGTGGGAAACTACATTTTCCAGAGTGCCTTGCACGCTACTAATTGGGCATCCAGACACACCAGATCACCTGAGGCAAGCATGGTCTTCATCAGTAATCGTCATATTTGGCATTTGGGTGTCTTTCCCTGCTCGGACTCCATTCCAACAAATATTTATCAGGTTACTCGTTACCATCATTCCTGCTTGGTCAAAGGTTTGCCTTACTATACATCATGGGGTTTCCCTCTGAGAATCACTATCACTGGCCCACTCACGAGCAATCCTGATTGCATTGCTAAATACATTAAACCACCCTAAATTAGATGACATAGATCTGCATCTAGCAAATGCTAATAATAACCATGAACTCAGTGGGGCATATGTTACAGTTGGAGGACCAAATGAGCATCTCCCACCTCATCTGAACATTGTAAATCAGATTGACACACGGCTAGCAGTTCCCCCTGTTGAGCCCGCTAGAACTGATGTGTTTCGACCGGTCGAATCTACCCAGATAAGTGATAGCCAGATAGGTCCTAAGTATAGTCACACCAACACCCTCTCCAAGGACCCCAGATCTCCGCCCTGGGAACCCCAAAGGAACGATATCCATCTAACGTGGGTACAAGTGGGCTGAGTCATAAAGCTGCCCTTTTCAACACCATATCACTGATTAGTCATGTCCAAGACATCCATGATCTGATCCGGCACAGTCAACTCAACTTTTTGTTTCTCTCTGAAACCTAGATAAGAGACACCAGTGGACCATCCATTAACCTTGCTGTCCCATCTGGGTATTCCATCTTCTGCAAAAACAGAGAAGAGGGTCTCGGAGGCCGAGTGGCAATCATTGCAAAATCTGATTTGGTGCTCTTCACTTCTCCCATCGCCTGCCATGGCTGTGAAATCTTACTAGTTAAACTGACCCCCAAACCAAACACATGTGTTAATTTTATTTTTATTTGCACTCCATCGTCTAGGCTGGATTTCCTAGAGGAAATTTCTCAGACTCCAAGCTCCCTTGAGGGTCAAAATGAAGCTTCTCTTCTCTTAGGTGATTTGAATTACTGGAGGGGAGATACAACAGATAACAGAGCTATTGAAAGTGAACAAATCTTAAATAATCTGAACTACCAAATGGTAAACACTGACAAGAACCACATGTTGATTTGGCTAGTCTCCAGAAAAGTTTTAACCACTATTGACCAAAATGATCATTGTATTTGATCCTATCATTGCATCGTGGACTACCACTTCCAATTACCAGATGTGGTAGTTAAACCCCAGAACCCCCCCAAGACCATTATCAATCATAATTTCAACAGGATCCAGGTGCAGGACCTGTCCTTTTGCTTATCAACACGTATGACTGAGACTGTGAGTGAGTATTCAGTATTTGGCTTCCTCATTCTCAGGCACCTTTTCTAAGCTACTTAATGCAAAAGCTCCTCTTCGATCTAAAATTTTGAGGGATAACCCCAATCACAAAAAAATGGTTTACTCGTGAACTCATAGCAGTAAAGAAGGAAAGCAGTAAAGAAGGAAAGACGTACACTAGAATTATACTGGTCAAAAGACCAAACTGATTAAAACAAATCAGTATTGAAAAAACTCGATAAAACCTACAAGAATAAAATCATCGAAACTAAGAAGTGCACTGCCCAATGTCGCACTTTCAACTAAGATTCAGGGTCATGCTCCTAGAAGTGAAACTATTGACCTTTTCGCTTTCTCACCTAAATCTGTACTGGAGATGCAGAATCTTGTATTCACTATGCGGCCCACCTCATGTTCTGAAAATATCATCCCGCCTAAGCTCATCTTGGAACACAGAGACCTTTTTGCCCTTTTCCTCCCCAGGTTTGTTAATGCATCCTTTAGAGATAGCACAGTCCCATTGGCAATTAAAACCCTTATAGTTACTCCACTGTTAAAAAAAAAAAAACACAGTCCGGACCCTAGGGATCCAGGTAATCTGAGACCTATGACCAACTGTCAATTCCTCCTTAAAATTGTGGATGAAACTGCTTGCATGCAATTTCAAGCTTTTGTAGAAACACATAACATCGTCCACGACAGAAAATCAGGCTTCGACCCTGCTATAGGATTGAGACAACGCTACTCGATTTAAAAAAATCAAATGCTGGGTATCGTCGAAAGGGGCAAAGTGGGAATGTTGGTACTTTTGACCTGTCTGCGGCATTCAATTTGGTTGATCATCAATGCCTCTTGCAGTCCCTACGCCATCTGGGACTTTGTTCAGAGAGGGCAGCTGATTGGTTTCAATCATTTGTAATAGGACGCAAACCCACAATGCTGTGGGGATCGGTTCTTGTCATGGCCACGGGCCCCAGAACACAAAAACCACACCATCTAGTGAAGGGCAATGGGTCACTTGACTCACTTATATCCCTTTGGGACTCATAAGCACAGGGGCCCTGGCTGGACTAAGTCCATATAGAGATGTGAGCAGGAACACTTTATTTCATTGCAGGAGTGCTTTTATTTTAGTTCAGTGCACACTTTATTTCAGTGCAGGAGTGCTTTTATTTGACTTCAATGCTGGAATGATTTTATTTTACAAGAACTTTCCAGGTGCTGGAAGCTTTTATTCCAGAGAACATCCCCATGTACTGACTCATCGGGCGTGGCTTCCTAGGCATGGTCTTCAAGTGCTGACTCATCAGGTGTGGCAGGGCATGGCAGCAGGCAGGCCAGAGCTACTGGGCGTGGCTGGGACCAAGACTATATGAACCCACCGATCCCTCAAGCAAAACTAACATTTAAAAACATACTTGGATCAGTATTTAGCCAACAGCTTCATTCGCCCGTCAAAATCCCCTGCTTCCTCGGCCTTATTTTTTTTGCCTAATAAGGAGGGAGACCTTCGAACTTGCATTGACTACATAGCCCTCAATCAGATCATGGTAAAAAAACGGTACCCGTTGCTACTCATTCCAGAACGTCTGGATCAAGTAAAAAATGTGCAAATTTATACCAAATTGGATTTACGAGGATTTACGAGGAGCCTACCATATGGTAAGAGTCAAAAAGGGGCATGAGTGGAAGTCAGACTTTTGCACAAAATATGGCCTTTACGAATATCAGGTTATGCCCGTTGGGCTATGTAATGCCCCCGCAACGTTCCAATATTTTATGAACGACATGCTCCATGAACTATTGGACGTGTGCGCACTTGTCTATATTGACGACATCCTCATTTACTCAACCACCAAGGAGGATCATGTCATGGGATAAAGGTGGAAGCAAATGCAGCAACTGACACATGCTTCATTAGTCCAATGACATAGAAGGAGACTTGCAGTGCATGTAAGGCATCATCTGGGGCCAGGGAGCTCAAGATGGGAGGAGAGGAGAGAATGGTCAGACCAGGAGAGGAGTAAGTAAAGGGTTGGAAAGAGGGATATCTGATGAGATTAGAACATCCAAGGTGTATAGTGGGCTGGACCAAAGGGAAGAATTGTGAGGGGCAAAGAGTCACAGATGTCACCAAAGAGTACAGTGGCCAAATCCAGAGAATCAAGATGGATGTTAAAATCCCCAATGAAGAGATGTTTGGGGGCGGAGGCCAGCAGAGAGGAGGAGAGGTCCGCCCATGTCAAGAGGAAAAGAGGTGTAGGTACAGGGGTCTGTAGATAGTGGTGAGAGCAAGGGAGAGGGTAGGATAGACAGAGAGCCTGCAGTCCAGGCATTCACAGGAGGTGTCAGAATTGAAACAATATTATGCCTCCTATCGTAACAAATGTATGTGTATTGGCCTACGCCAAGTTGTCTAAACATCATATGCGAACAAACTTCACGGCAAGGTCTTGACCTTAGAGAAAGCAATGTAAGTCGCCATCTTGGATTAAGCCGCCATTTTAGGTTCTCGTGTTATATGGAAGTCACCCTGAATATCAAAATGGAGGCCGAATGACATTCTGAGTAAGATTCTGGCTGGTGTGACCTCCGTACACATGAATAATTAATATGCCTGCAGGCCACTTGTCGGGGTCGCGAACTGAGACCTTTTCCTACCGTTGACCTATATGTAAATGTACAACTATATCAGTGAAACCAAACAAAAAGCATATATTAAAGGATTGACCTGGCAAGGAACCCATAGGCCCGGCTCACAGAATGGTTAACCCGCAAGAGCTATCCGTTTGTCAATTGACTTTGGTGACAAATTGGCCATTGCAGAACAGGTCTCTAAAGTGTTGTATACCCTTATCCCGCCAGTGTGTAGCAAGGTCCGGGTCCAGCGTCGGGGGCTGGTATGGCACACCCCAGACCGGATTCTGTGAATTCTACATTATGTTATTTCTAGGATGACCTACCAGCCTGGTCCACGCCCAATGTGTGACCCGGACTGGGTCCATTTGGTTATCATCCCCTGATTTCCCCTCGGCTAGTCCATTTAGAAGTTGAGCAGGGTTTCTTCCTTGTATTTCCAATGCTACGTGGGGCGCATCTTGTCTTCCCCCCATCCAGTACACCGCATAATAAGCTTGCGCGGTAAGGAAATAAAGTTCGAAGTCTGGCGCCATCAGCCCCCCTTGGTCATACGGCATTATAAAATGTTTCACTCTTGCACGCGCTTGTCCCTTCCATATGAACGCTGAACATACCCGTTGTATCCTAGACAGTAAGAATCTCCCCAGCCACAGCGGTACAGTGCTAAATAGATAGAACAGTTTAGGCAGAATGATAATCTTAACCAGTGCCAATCGGCCCATAAGTGAGATCGGGAGCTGATTCCATTGATTTATCTTGGCACAGAGCGCATCCGCCAGTTTGTCATAGTTAAGGGAGCGTACCAACTGCATTGAAGAAGCTATTTCTACTTCTAGGTAGTTACCCATAGTGGGGCCCATTTGAGTCCTTGTAGATCTACAGGTTCATTTGTCAGTTTGGTCAGGGGGAATATTTTGGACTTGCTAACGTTCAACCTGAGACCTGAGTATTCCCCAAATTCTCATACTGCTGCTAGTATTCTCTGCAGGTACCTCTCAGGTTCCCTCACATATAGCATAATATCATCGGGGTAGAGGGTTATCAACTCCAGCCTCCCAGATATAGTTATCCCTGCTCGAGGGTGCCACGCTCTGAGGAGGTCAGCCAGTGGCTCTATAACTAATGAGAATAGTAATTGGGATAGCGGGCAGCCCTGTCTCGTACCTCCCACCAATGCCATAATTGGCGATAGTGCCCCATTAATGCTCACCATCGTGAACGGCTGCGTGTAGAGAATGCTTACCCATTTCATAAAGTTTGGGCCAAATCCATAACCACTCAGCCCTCTGAATAAGAAGGCTAGGCACACTGTGTCAAAGGCTTTTTGCATATCTAAGGTGATTGCAAACCCCTTGGTGTCTTTCGGGATTCTTGCCAGTATATTATAGCATCTCGTTATATTAGTTGCTGTCGATATGCCTTGTACAAATCCCGCTTGATCTTCATGCACCATGTACGGTATCAGGGGGTTTAGCTGGTAAGCTAGTATTTTAGCGAATATCTTTGCGTCAGTATAGATGAGTGATAGCGGAAGGTATGATCCACTCTCCTCGGGAGGCTTCCTAGCCTTCAGTAATAAGGTGATAATTGCCTCACGTGTTGTATATGGCAGCTGGCCAGTTTCCAACGCTTCAGACACATCGTGAGGAGATGGGGAGCCAATAAAACCACAAATTCCCTGTAGAATTCTACCCATAGTCCATCTGAGCCTGGAGCTTTCCCTTTTGGGAGATTATTTATAGCCTCTTTTATCTCTTGCAGTGTCACTGGTGTCTCTAGGGTCCCGCTAGCCTTGCTCTATTAGAGTGTAGTGGGTATCCTAGCCAGATAGCTATCTATTTCCCCATCTGTGCCTGTACTCTGGGGGGAGTATAATTTAGCATAAAAATCATAGAACACTTCGCTAATCTCCTCCTGTTTCGTAACCACCACCCCGTCATTCCTGGCTATGCATGGTATATTTATGCTCCCTCTCTCATTGCGTACCTTATGTGCCAAGAGCTTGCCTGGTCTTTCCCGCTCTCCATACCTATGCGCCGCAGCTGGTCAGTCAAAGTAACACCGCTCCCTTTCAGCTGCTTCCCGGAATCCATCTAGTTGTGTTTTAATATTGGAATTGATCTGTGCAGTCGGTGCGGTCATGTATTGTGACTGAAGGTTAGCTAGCACTTCTTCCCTCCTTTGGATATCACTGCGTATGTCACAAAGTACACCTAGCTCCTTGGACAGAGAAATACCTCTGATGTAGACCTTAAATGCCTGCCACAGGACAACCTGTCGGGACACAGACCCCACATTGTTTTCAAAGAATTTGGCGATATTTTCGCACGAGATTAGTTCTATATATGGGGTCTGTCAATGCTGCCGCCTTGAGCCGCCAGGGTGCCTTCTGCGGGGTTCCCTCTGGAATATCTAATAGCAGTGTTATCGGTGAGTGGTCTGACAGTGTTCTCGGCAGTATCTTGGTTTCTATTACCCAACCTAGTGCCCTGTGGGATACCAGCTAGAGGTCTATCCTGGAATACATATCGTGTACTGACGAATAAAAGGTATAAGACATTTGTGCCCCATGTATTGATTGCCAGGCATCCCTCAATCCCAGGTCAGTGATATGTGTCTGTATCATGTCTGCTGTGCCTGTCAGGGATCTGAAAGCCGCTGATGTTCTGTCCAGGTCCACGTCAAGTATGGTATTGAAATCCCCTCCACATATGACCTGCGCGGTGCGGCACTTAGCGCATTTCTGGAACACTTCTGCATACTAGTCCGGGTCGTCTATGTTTGGACCATAGATGTTGATCACACTACCCAGTTTCCCGTGCACCACCACATATCTACTGCCAGGGTCGATCTCTAGAGTGTAATGGGTAAATTGTAACAATCTATGTACCAGCGTCATGACACCCTGTGCCCTTGTGGAGTAGGAAGTGTAGTATCAATGATCCCACCACCCATGGCCGAGTTTGCTTGCATGGTGGTCAAGCTAGTGCCTCTCTTACAGGAATAATATCCGTGCCCATTTGTCTATTCACATATGCCATTACTTTCCTCATCTTTACTGGCATTCCAAGGCCTCTTACATTCCAGCTGAGCAACCTTATTCCTACTAGTCCTTTATCTGCCGTAATCTCCCATAGGTTTCCATGTCCTCCTCCCACCACTGTGCAATCTACCAATAGTACAGGAACTTCATGCAATTAATCTGTGCATTTTTCTAACATTTTCACCCCAACATTCCATCTCGACCCCCTCCCCTCCCTCATAGTTCCCCCCAAACTTCAACTATGCCTAACCCTAAGCCCGTCCCTCCTCCCCCATCCCCTACACACTTAACTAAACTATGCACTCGCATTGAGGGCGGCCACTGCAGCCGAAGCCAGGGTCTCGGAATCACATTAATGTCTTGTCGGTTAAATCTATGTTACAAATTACGTTACCAATACACATATTGAAGAACACCGGTCTGCCAGGCGCTTCCGACCATCCCTGGTCTCGGTCAGAAGCTCCCCATGGTCAATCTTCATCTGCCTCCGGTGGTTGCTTATCGGGTAGGGGGATGTTTGCATCCAGGAAGGTAACTGCCTCTTCCGGGAAAGTGAAGTAGTATGTTTTGTTTTGGTGCTGCCTACGTAGCCTGGCTGGGTATTGCATTGATTTTGGTATCCTGCGTTCGCTCAGCATTTTCTTTACTCCTGTAAACGTGCGTCTTTCCTGCTGGACTGCCAGGGTGTAGTCAGGGAAAATATGGATCACACTGGACCCCATCTTTAGCTCTTGCTTATCACGTGCAGTTCATAACACCAGATCCGTGTCCCTGTAGTTAATAATCCTTGCTATGATCGGCCTAGTGTAGGCCCCTGGCTTAGGTCTTGCCGCCAAGGAGCTATGTGCGCATTCGACAATGAACATTGGTGACAAGCCAGGCTCTCCCAGCAGTTCTTTTAGGAGCTCTTCATCTGCCAGTTTCATCGGGCCCGTCAGTGCATCCTCAGGAACCCCAACAATCCGTATGTCATTTCGGCAGGATCTCGCCTCCAAGTCTTCTGCGTTACTGATCCTCGTCTCTGTCTCCGTTATGCACTGCGTGGCTTTTTCAAATTGGAAGCGGATTGTTGCGAAATTAAAGCTTGTCATTAATAGCTGCAAAACCTTGTTGTATTGAGGTGAAGATGCTCTGCAGGTCCATGGCGACTGGTGCCGGGGTCCATGGTTGTGACTCTGGGTTGTTAGAGCAGCTGTCTCCGGTGCCTCCCGCTTTTGTGGTAGATTTAGTGAACCTATCCATTGCTCCTCTTTTCTTAGAAGCTGCCCCTTTGGGCATTTTATTGTTCTCCGGGGGCAAACCCCTGTAGCTGTGGGGTTCTGCTGAGCACTGAGGGAGTTCGGTAGATCTCTACTGGGGCCTACCCTGAGTTTGTGCTCTCTTTTGATGAACAGAAAATGGGACCTGCGCGGGTAGTAGTCACTTGTGCCCTGTATCGACACAGAAGGGCTGTCTTCTAGTCTCCTTTATTCTCTTTAACTTCCCAGCAGGTCGGTTATGTATCTTGGCCCTTTTCTTCATTTCACGGTGCCAGTTTGAGTTGCAGAGTTTACCCCATGATGCAGTAGTTCCCCCGGTGGCTTCTCCTCCAAATGTAACTAAAGTGCCGAGGAACCATGTCACTGCACAGCGGGTTGAGACAGAGCGACCTACAGGGCGTGAGTACCCCCGGTCTTCAGGCTTGAATTCCATATGCTGCTGCACTGTCACAGTGTTGTCAATGGTCCGAGGAGTGCTACGTTGGTGTTGCCCTTTGTGGTGATTAGTTAGCAAGGTTGGGGTGGATAGCGTGGGTCTGAGTGCCCTTATGAATCGAGAGGTCCTTCAGTCACACTTGCCCATATGCATACAGGGTCACCTAGAAGCCACCCTGGGGTGCCCTCAACCTGCTCTGCCGCATTACTGTGCTTCTTCCTGTGACTTGACCCAAAAGTGTAACTAAAGCACTGCCCAGTTTGTCTTGATTGCGGCGAGCTACAGACTTGTTACTTGAATACGTGTTCCCTCCAGCTCCAATGTCTGACTGCTTGTCCCCTGCCTCCACTGATAAGCACCTCTCGTACTCAGAGTGCCAGAGTGCCCTCACTTGGGAGCTCTAACGCTAGTGTCCATTAACGTGGGTTGCTGTGTGACGTCTCAGGAGAGGTGCAATGTTTAAATGGTTGCACAGCGGTTCACGCTATGTTCTTTGCACTGTGCTAGGGCTTACGATTTTCCTAGTAATAACTTTGGTCAGCTCTCCCGATTTAATATATTGAGCCCCGCTCTGACGTCGGGTCTTGTGCGTGCGGGATAACGCTGGTGACTGTACTCAATTGGTATTTGGTTTGGACTCGTGCAGAGGTATGCGGTTGGGGTGCCCTTTGTTCGGATGCCCCACCTACAGTGCTTATGCCATTGTGGCTGCATCCCTACATGAGTGTGCGGGTCCCCTTCCCCTGTTGTCTCAGCTTGCTGCACCTCGGTGTCATCTACGCCGCCAAGCCGAACTTTCGTATAGGGAGATCGGAGGGTGTCATGGTGTCTCCAGCCACAGTGTAACCTTGTTGTCTACGGTTCCTGGGTCAGCTTGCCCCCGTCTCGTACAGTGATAGTCCAGATGTTGGATGTGCCCGGGAACGGGGGGGCACTCAGGAGTCCGCATCTCGAATCTACACCATGGTCATCCCTCTCTGCCCGGGAGGTTATCTGAGCATCCTTCCTTTTACTGCCCTGCTCTGACAGCCAAGGAGGTCTCAGCCCTATGCTCAGGCTGGGTAGATCTTGAAGGAGCTGGGTGCAGGGCTCTGGGCTATTCAAGTCTGGAAACAGCACAGGTGATCATGCTGCTTTCCACTAGAAGGAGTCCGAGATGGCACAGGTGTTCATGCTCAAGTGGCTGTCGCAGGCCCAGATTGGAGGCTGGCATTATCTTTGGTTCTGTTGGTCGGTTCTCTGTGATTTTTCAACAATGGGACCCTGGAACCTACATGTTCCTTTTTGTCTGATATGGGCTAAAACCGGGCACGATATCAGCAATTATTTGCCCAGGACAAGGGCTCGCCACCAGAGCTCACACATGAGGCAGCATTCAGCTTTGTGCGCAACAGCGCTCCCCCAACAGCAGTAAACTTAAAAGTTATTTGGCCAGTAGTAAAGGCCGGAGCCCGTAGGCAAGTCAATGCAGTGTGAGGTAGGAGAGAGCAGCATGGAGGAGAGTGGCATAGGGAAAGTAAAAAGGGGCTGTGAGGCCATGACTCATTAGGCTTGCAGTTACGGGTCGGCGTGGGGAGGCTTACCAGGTATGAAGGTGGTCAGCATGAGGGGCCCCAGTATGCCCTAGTGTGATAGAGGGGGTTTGGGCTTCTTAGGACCAGACAGGGCCAGGCAGGGAGACCTGAGCCTTAGGAAAAGGGCCTTGTGAAAAAGGGGGCCAGCTACCACCTGCCGGCTCCCTTAGTTAGAAGATGAAATGGAACGCAACTAACCAGGTGAAGCGATGTTAGGCAGAATCCCGTGCAGTGCCTTTAGGGACCACTACACACAATTAAAATGACAAGTGGTAGTACAAGTTCACCTTTGGTACAAGCCTGTACTACTATGTTAAAGTGGTAGCAGTAGCGGAGCAGCCAGGCTTATCTCAAGAGTATATGAGCAGTAGCAGAGATTACACAAAGGACCACAATTACTGTGAATCAAGCAAACACTGACTCAAGGTTTCAGGTAAAAAATATAAGTACATGTATTTTTAAACCATTTTAAAATACCGTGTAATGAGGCCCAGAGACTGCAAGGTAGCATTTTTGGTCCGGGGAAACATTAAGTAGAGAACTCTACATTTATCAGTAAAGGCCCATCGCAAGAATCTGATAATTTACAAATGATCTAAGACTCTGCATCATCTACAGCAGATGGGAATACATTAAGAACTGTTCTTGGGACATTACAGAACCAGCTTTCACACCTATTGTTCTTCCCTCCATGGAAGTCCCCTAAGTATGGTAGAAGTTCTGCAAGTGGGGGTTAGGCCCATCATTCCCAATCTGAGCTACTAGCTCTTGCCCAATGGCAAGGCCTTATGGCTAGCATTGTTAAATACCTACTACTATGCACTAGTCCTTTTGATTTGGGCATGTTGGTGGACTCACTGAGCAACTGGGTGTCGGACTTTCATCCACCCAGAGCCAAATCCTTTTCACAAACAGACGAGTCTTATAACCCTATTGTCTGGCCGCAGGTTACTAAATTGGACATGACTTGTCAATCTAACATACAACATGAGCTAGTTCATCAAGCCTCACAAACTGACCCATGCAGTTAGGAACCCTCACTGCCCATTATTCCAACAATGGCTAATAAGGAAAGGGATGAAACATCTAATACTGTTACCAGGATTTCTGTACAGGAACTATCGCTGCCCCCCTCGTTATTTTCTCCAAAACCTGATCAAAAAGTGATTACACAACATTCTTCTGCAAATGATACATTTAAGCTGGGTCCTTCACAGAATTTCCGATTTAGAAAGTCTCATATGCCTAAAACAGTGGATCAGAGCACACATGACTTGATTATGGACTCAAGGAATTTCATCATCACCAATAGTCGTAAGGTGGAAGGTCAGGATCCCATAGAAGCTTTGCGTAATAAGGTTTTAGCTTGGATAAGACAGAGAACTGGGCCAGGTGTGGTCAGACTTTCCGACCTAAAGATTCTCCGAAGGCTGGACTTAAATGACTGGTGCTCGCAAAAAAAGAATGACTGTCTTCTGGTGGGTTGCGGGTCCAGCACCTTACCCGATTTTTTTAAATTATTCAAATATCTTCACAGAGGGTTGTCGAATTGCAATTTGATTTTTTAATTTACTATGATTTATTTGGGTGCCCTTCCTTGCAAATGTCCCCTATGTATAATGCTCCTTTAGTACTTTACTATTAATGGGGGTCTGCATTCTGTATGGTTGATACGGCTGATGTTTTCTTGGTACTGCATAACCTGCTGTTTTTTTTAATGTTGCTATGTTTGTTTGTATTGTAGCGCCTTCACACCTATGGGTCTATGGTCCGCTATATTAATGCAATAAAATAAAGTAAAGTAAAGTAAAGTAAAGTGGAACTGTTAAAGAGACATCAAGAGGCACAATATCATGTAAGTCTTCATTTGCAGTGAGGACGCACTGAAGATGCAAAGGAATGCACCATGGGCCCAAGTGGGCAGGGCTTCAGAGTGCACTATAATTCGAATTTACCTTTTGGTAGTTGAGTGCACCATCAGGGAATTATGCATCAGGTGAGGAGAAGGATTTGTGGTTGCTGCCATTTCCATAGCAGCCCTGATGAATGGGAAGGCCAGACAGGAGACACTGAGCCTTAGGAAAAGTGCCTTGTGAAAGGGGGCTGGCTACCGCATTGTCGCTTACCATGCACTCTACTAATTGGGGATCCAGGCGCACCAGCGCTGGCACACCTGAGTCAAGCCTAGTCTTCGCCAGTATTTATAGCAGTGCCGTCTTGTGTGTTTCAAATTTTACTAATCTGTACTGTGCAGACTGTTGTCTCCCGTGTGTGCTAACAGATGAGTGTTAGTGCCTGTTTGCTCTGTATATTTGGGATTGCTCGTCTGAATTCCTCAGTGACGTGTGATTGCCTAACTCCATCTATTTGCTGCATGCAAACTTTGACAACTTGCTTTTAAAGGAGCGTTTTGCTAATCTTGTGCTTCACAGCCCTGTTCTCCTTTCCGAGTGGGAAACTACATTTTCCAGAGTGCCTTGCACGCTACTAATTGGGCATCCAGACACACCAGATCACCTGAGGCAAGCATGGTCTTCATCAGTAATCGTCATATTTGGCATTTGGGTGTCTTTCCCTGCTCGGACTCCATTCCAACAAATATTTATCAGGTTACTCGTTACCATCATTCCTGCTTGGTCAAAGGTTTGCCTTACTATACATCATGGGGTTTCCCTCTGAGAATCACTATCACTGGCCCACTCACGAGCAATCCTGATTGCATTGCTAAATACATTAAACCACCCTAAATTAGATGACATAGATCTGCATCTAGCAAATGCTAATAATAACCATGAACTCAGTGGGGCATATGTTACAGTTGGAGGACCAAATGAGCATCTCCCACCTCATCTGAACATTGTAAATCAGATTGACACACGGCTAGCAGTTCCCCCTGTTGAGCCCGCTAGAACTGATGTGTTTCGACCGGTCGAATCTACCCAGATAAGTGATAGCCAGATAGGTCCTAAGTATAGTCACACCAACACCCTCTCCAAGGACCCCAGATCTCCGCCCTGGGAACCCCAAAGGAACGATATCCATCTAACGTGGGTACAAGTGGGCTGAGTCATAAAGCTGCCCTTTTCAACACCATATCACTGATTAGTCATGTCCAAGACATCCATGATCTGATCCGGCACAGTCAACTCAACTTTTTGTTTCTCTCTGAAACCTAGATAAGAGACACCAGTGGACCATCCATTAACCTTGCTGTCCCATCTGGGTATTCCATCTTCTGCAAAAACAGAGAAGAGGGTCTCGGAGGCCGAGTGGCAATCATTGCAAAATCTGATTTGGTGCTCTTCACTTCTCCCATCGCCTGCCATGGCTTTGAAATCTTACTAGTTAAACTGACCCCCAAACCAAACACATGTGTTAATTTTATTTTTATTTGCACTCCATCGTCTAGGCTGGATTTCCTAGAGGAAATTTCTCAGACTCCAAGCTCCCTTGAGGGTCAAAATGAAGCTTCTCTTCTCTTAGGTGATTTGAATTACTGGAGGGGAGATACAACAGATAACAGAGCTATTGAAAGTGAACAAATCTTAAATAATCTGAACTACCAAATGGTAAACACTGACAAGAACCACATGTTGATTTGGCTAGTCTCCAGAAAAGTTTTAACCACTATTGACCAAAATGATCATTGTATTTGATCCTATCATTGCATCGTGGACTACCACTTCCAATTACCAGATGTGGTAGTTAAACCCCAGAACCCCCCCAAGACCATTATCAATCATAATTTCAACAGGATCCAGGTGCAGGACCTGTCCTTTTGCTTATCAACACGTATGACTGAGACTGTGAGTGAGTATTCAGTATTTGGCTTCCTCATTCTCAGGCACCTTTTCTAAGCTACTTAATGCAAAAGCTCCTCTTCGATCTAAAATTTTGAGGGATAACCCCAATCACAAAAAAATGGTTTACTCGTGAACTCATAGCAGTAAAGAAGGAAAGCAGTAAAGAAGGAAAGACGTACACTAGAATTATACTGGTCAAAAGACCAAACTGATTAAAACAAATCAGTATTGAAAAAACTCGATAAAACCTACAAGAATAAAATCATCGAAACTAAGAAGTGCACTGCCCAATGTCGCACTTTCAACTAAGATTCAGGGTCATGCTCCTAGAAGTGAAACTATTGACCTTTTCGCTTTCTCACCTAAATCTGTACTGGAGATGCAGAATCTTGTATTCACTATGCGGCCCACCTCATGTTCTGAAAATATCATCCCGCCTAAGCTCATCTTGGAACACAGAGACCTTTTTGCCCTTTTCCTCCCCAGGTTTGTTAATGCATCCTTTAGAGATAGCACAGTCCCATTGGCAATTAAAACCCTTATAGTTACTCCACTGTTAAAAAAAAAAAAACACAGTCCGGACCCTAGGGATCCAGGTAATCTGAGACCTATGACCAACTGTCAATTCCTCCTTAAAATTGTGGATGAAACTGCTTGCATGCAATTTCAAGCTTTTGTAGAAACACATAACATCGTCCACGACAGAAAATCAGGCTTCGACCCTGCTATAGGATTGAGACAACGCTACTCGATTTAAAAAAATCAAATGCTGGGTATCGTCGAAAGGGGCAAAGTGGGAATGTTGGTACTTTTGACCTGTCTGCGGCATTCAATTTGGTTGATCATCAATGCCTCTTGCAGTCCCTACGCCATCTGGGACTTTGTTCAGAGAGGGCAGCTGATTGGTTTCAATCATTTGTAATAGGACGCAAACCCACAATGCTGTGGGGATCGGTTCTTGTCATGGCCACGGGCCCCAGAACACAAAAACCACACCATCTAGTGAAGGGCAATGGGTCACTTGACTCACTTATATCCCTTTGGGACTCATAAGCACAGGGGCCCTGGCTGGACTAAGTCCATATAGAGATGTGAGCAGGAACACTTTATTTCATTGCAGGAGTGCTTTTATTTTAGTTCAGTGCACACTTTATTTCAGTGCAGGAGTGCTTTTATTTGACTTCAATGCTGGAATGATTTTATTTTACAAGAACTTTCCAGGTGCTGGAAGCTTTTATTCCAGAGAACATCCCCATGTACTGACTCATCGGGCGTGGCTTCCTAGGCATGGTCTTCAAGTGCTGACTCATCAGGTGTGGCAGGGCATGGCAGCAGGCAGGCCAGAGCTACTGGGCGTGGCTGGGACCAAGACTATATGAACCCACCGATCCCTCAAGCAAAACTAACATTTAAAAACATACTTGGATCAGTATTTAGCCAACAGCTTCATTCGCCCGTCAAAATCCCCTGCTTCCTCGGCCTTATTTTTTTTGCCTAATAAGGAGGGAGACCTTCGAACTTGCATTGACTACATAGCCCTCAATCAGATCATGGTAAAAAAACGGTACCCGTTGCTACTCATTCCAGAACGTCTGGATCAAGTAAAAAATGTGCAAATTTATACCAAATTGGATTTACGAGGATTTACGAGGAGCCTACCATATGGTAAGAGTCAAAAAGGGGCATGAGTGGAAGTCAGACTTTTGCACAAAATATGGCCTTTACGAATATCAGGTTATGCCCGTTGGGCTATGTAATGCCCCCGCAACGTTCCAATATTTTATGAACGACATGCTCCATGAACTATTGGACGTGTGCGCACTTGTCTATATTGACGACATCCTCATTTACTCAACCACCAAGGAGGATCATGTCAGACATGTCCGGGTTGTTTTATAAAGACTTTGACAACATCGGCTGTACGCCAAGTTTGAGAAATGCTTCTTTCATGTGACGGAAGTTGAATTCCTTGGGTTTATACTCACACCCCGAGGGGTACACATGGACATGCACAAAGTAGATACCATCCTCCAATGTCCCTCACCAACATCCACGAAAGGTGTACAAAGTGAGCTCGGGTTCGGCAATTTTTATTGTCGGTTCATCCCAGGATTCTCCCATATTGTTCACCCCATCACATCCGTGCTGCAAAAGAACAAATAATTTCAGTGGACCACAAAAGCAGAAGAATCCTTCCAGACCCTAAAACGAGCATTCACATCATCACCCATTTTATGGCATCCCCGACCCGAATTGCCATACGTCGTCGAAACCGATGCTTCCAACATAGCAATGGGAGCGATTTTGTCTCAGCGAGATCCCGAAACAGGACAATTACATCCCATGGCTTTCTGGTCTAGTAAGTTCTCCATTCCCGAATTGAACTATGTGATCACAGATAAAGAACTGTTAGCAATAAAAGCATCATTCAAGGCATGGAGGCATTACCTTCTTGGAGCCAGGTACACAGTCACCGTCATTACGGACCATCGTAACCTACAATATCTGAAAACCGCAAAAGCACAATAATCACGTTAACTCCTGTGGGCTCTCTTTTTTGTGGAATATGACTTTGTCATTACCTACAGACCTGGAGTATGCAATGGAAAAGCAGAATCCCTATCACGAATGAGCAAAGATGAAAAAGGCATTCACCACACCAGACCCTGTGGCAATAATCCCTGAAGAATGAATCCTGAACACGATTGCAGCAACTGCCGCTTTGGATGACCTAAAAATTGACCTTCAACACTTGATGAACCAATCAGAACAGCAGGCATGGCTGTCAAGAGTAGACCAATACACTATCGTGAACAATCTACTGCACTTTCAAGGGAAACTGTACATTCCGGATAAAGACTTGCAAAACAACTACCATGACTCTTTAATAGAAGGACATCCACGAATGGCTAAAACTCAAGCTTGGATAAAGAAAAATTACTGGTGGCCCACTTGGTGAAAAGATATTGCCCAGTTCATCGCGACCTGTCGTGTTTGCGCTCAGCACAAGTACCAAAAACAAAGTCCTTCAGGCCTTCTACGTCCTTTGATGGTGCCCCACAGTTCCTTGGCATACGCTGTCTATGGATTTTATTACTGATGTTCCCCCATGCAACGGATACACCACCATCCTAGTCATCATGGATCTGTTCTCTAAGATGGCCCATTTCATTCCTTCAAAAGGGGTCCCGACGGCCTCTACTCTGGCCACCGTCTTTTTAGGACAAATTGCCCGACTACACGGATTCCCATCAATATTGATATCAGACAGTGGAACTCAGTTTGTCTCAGCTTTCTGGAGGAGATGTTGTAGAATCGCCAAAATCGGACTTCGATTGTCCACAAGTCATCATCCCCAAACCGATGGCCAGACGGAATGGACCAATCAAACTCTAGAGCAGTACTTAAGGTGCATGTTAGAACAAACCAAAGATACCTGGAAGGACATACTCTGGTTGGCTGAATATGCATACAACAATTCTATCCACACCAATACAGGACAAACGCCATTTTACACAGTATGTGGTCGACATCCACGAACATCAGTCTTTGATTCGCTTGAAGCACTGGAGATGCCAGCGGTAACAATCTTACATGAAACCATCACTTGAGTCCTTAAGCAGGCAGCAGGACATTTGACGAAAGCTAAAGAAAAGCAGAAACAGTTTGCAGACTGACACCGAAAGGAGGCTTCAAATTATCAGGTCGGGGACAAGGTTTGGTTAGCTTCCAAAAATGATAAGGTAACACAAGGCTATTCCCAGTTATACTTTTGGAGTACTTGATCCACTTGACAATTTTTACATACAAGGTTTTTGAAACAAAAGTATTTTTAATTTGTCATATGATTCTTAGGCAAAAAAAAATGCCAAAATGCCAACATGTATTTCAACCCTAACTGGGCCGTCTTCAGGGTGTAAAATTATCACTATCATACAATGACAACCAAAAGAACATGTTTCCACACACAAAACAGGGGGAATATAACCATGAACAGTGTTGGACAACAAAGAAAATAAAGTGTTCAATTATAAAAAAACATTAAGGCAAGAAGAGAAGAAAGAGAGCGAGGGGGGTGGCGGGGGAGAAAAAAACAAGGGACATGATGAATAGGCAGTTCTCCATTTAAGGCAATTGGCAATAATATAATGTTTCAGTCAGAAGATGTAACATTACAATAAAGTCCAAAATAGCGCTTGGTGAGTATTTCCACATCACAAAGGGACAAGTGATATTAACTGAAAAGTACATGATCTGTAGGGCAGATGGTACTAGTTGTATGCAAAAGACTGCATGTTGCTGGGTACATTATCCATCTTAGTTTCAGAAAACCTAACAAAAAAGGAAGGACACAGCCAATCTGTAATGGCAGACAAGCCCTGCTATTGCCATGTATTCTTAACCGATGACAATAAGAAATACTAGTTTTATACATATGGGGTGATTAGCATACTCCAGCTTACCTTAAGTTAACAGAAAAAATAGAAAGCATGATGCTCTTTCAGTACGGCTAATATTCAAATTAGCGCTTCCATAGTAAAGAGTTGTAGTCTGTTAGCAATCCCGAGTTCTGTAACAAGACTAAAGACAGAAAGGGGAAGAAATGGTTGGTTGGTCTAATGCCGAGCCTGTGTATCTGTATCATTTAACAGGAGACGTAACACAATAAAAGTTTGTGGAGCCTTGCAAAGCTTACCAATTAGCAGCTTCAATGCTTTTGTGACCAATGGTTTCTGCCGTCCGTCCGGTCGCAGCCTAGCGGAATGTGAGTGTTGTCATGGCTGACCTATAACAGCCCAGCAAATATAAATAGGTTTTCGTCAAGTGATAAAGTTAAGCAAACGTTGCCTAGCAACCCCATGTACCTCACTCACGTTGCGTCCTGTGTGAGGCTAGCAGATCTGTTATTGCAAGTCAGTAAGAAGGTATCCTGATAACACTGTGATATTAGTCTAAATATCATAGACACTAGGTTTAATTGAGTCGCGTTTAAAACAGAACATCAGTTAGACTCAAAGAATTAGTCTGGCTGTATTTCGTAGTCTTGTCCACTGGTTGAGCGCCCCCTAAAGTACGAACATGGAATAGTTAAATGTTTAAAATCCTCACAGCTGCAAAATAAAGCATGTCCGTGCTGACGCAGTTATTTACAATCATAGTTAAATTAGCCTTCCCAAATATATAGTGGATGCAAATGCCATGCTATGTGCCATTGCACTAGGACAAATTCCAAAAATAGTTTTTTAATGTCAAAACGGAACATGCAAAGTGTCATAGTCACACGAGTAGATACTATGTAGCTAATGTCTTTGGTTAGAATTTTTGAGGAGTCACTAGGGTTCAAAAACGAATGCCGCTAATAGAGCTTAGTGTTAAATGCTGGCGTTAAAATGGTATGCAGCGTGGTATTGGTCATCTAGTAGTCCAAGTCCATTTTTACATGAAATGTGTTACCTTGTATACAGATTGGATATCCATAACTGGGACACTAGATAGTGAGAGCACATGAGATCACCGGTATTGTCCTTTAAATGAGGTAATATTAAGTCTGCATTGCTATGTCCAACATACCCCCAAACCGGGGGTGATTTCATAAATCTATTGTGATGTGATAGTATCACAGCCCGCATGTAGTGGGTGAGTTAGTCATCCTCTTGTGATGTGGTGGTATCACCAAGTCTCAAACAAGAATAAGTCAAATAAGTAAATATTACTCTAACCAATCATAGGAATACATTTAACTCATGTTCTTGATTTAAGCCAAGTTGGACACATCGTAGTCTCTAAATCATACGTGCTTCCTCTTGTCTTAGTTTCAATTGTCTGTCTCCATCTCTTTCGTGTTGCTTGATGTGTTTAAGTCCAACAAATCTGATATCACATCGTGTCACAAGTCTCTCCCCTTCTCACCTGTTTTTCTTGTTTGCTTGTGACCTTCTTTGGTGAATTCTTTCGCACGGTCTGAGATTTATATAAGCCTGTGTGCTGGTCTTCGGATTCCAGGGTGAGAAAGATGTTTCAATTCCAGGATACGTTCAGATGTCCAGGACGGAAACAGGAAGGAATAGAGTCCGGGCTCAGAGGCACAGAACGCTGTGACTCGAGCGCGGGCGAAAATCAAGGAAGTTTGGAGTTAAGTTAGAGGGAAGGAAGGAAGGAGGGGATTGAAGGAACTGGAAAAGAGGAGTGAGAAAAAAACCCTGAGTGAACTCCGGCCAAATACGTCCAACTACAGCGAGCGGTAGTGTTGAGATGCGGAGCGCCATGGGGCGTGTCTGTTTAGTAGTGTGCAAAGTGTGGAGCGCAAAGACTGGCAGGCTGCGTTCCGTATCAGGTGGCCATGTTGGGAGGATTACTGCATTCAGCCCTCTATGGGTCAGGGACCATGAAGTCCAGAATGGATGCAGGTGACGGTTCATGACAGTATGCCTCCTCTGAAGCCCAGCTCCTCTGGGTTTGACTGGATGGATAAGATGGAATCTTCGAATCAGCCTGGGGGCATTCATGTTTGACATGGGTTCCCAGGTGCGTTCACTAGGAGGATACCCTTTCCATTCGACCAAATATTGTAGTTGACCGCGTCGGTACCTAGAGTCCCAAATTCTGGAGACCTCGTATTCAAGTTGGTCATTGACAAACACTGTGGTAGATCTTGAAGCAGAGAGGGCTGAACATATGGTTTCAACAGAGAAGTTTGGAAGACTGGATGGATCCTCTTCCATGATTCTGGTAGACGGAGTCGAAAGGCCACTGGATTGACAATTTCTTTTATAGAAAAGGGTCTGTAAAACCTGGGAGCCAATTTATTTGGCCATAGGTGACGTGGCGGGAGTTTTGAGGATAACCAGACCTTATCGCCTATTGAATAGGAAGGTCCTGGTCTTCTTTTGGAGTCGGCATAATGTTTAACGTCTCTTCAGGCCTTTTCTAGGTGTTCTTTAGCTTCCTTGTGCACATTGATTAATGTCTCAATCCAGGAATCAACTGCTGGAACTGGGGTAGGGTGAGGAAGAATGGACGGAAGTACTGAAGGATGAAATCCTTGACTACAGAAGAAAGGACTAGTCTTGATAGCTGAATGATCCAAATTGTTGTATGCAAACTCGGCCACAGGTATTAGGAGTGACCAATCATCCTGGACCTTGGTGGTGAAGCAATAAAGATATTGCTCCAGGGTTTGGTTTACTCGTTCAGTAACTCCATTGGTCTGTGAGTGATAACCCGGAGACAAAGCACGTTGGATTCCCAGTATACGACATAACTGTTTTCAGAACTGGGATATGTACTGGGGTCCTCGGTCAGAAATGATCTTGGTAGGTAGTCCATGAAGCTGGAATATGTGTTCTAAGAAAATCCAGCAAGTTTAGGTGAGGATGGTAGCTTGTTTAAAGGTGTAAAATGAGCCATATGTGTGAACAGATCTATGGTAACCATTATGGTTGTGTAGCCTCTGGAAGACGGTAGTTCCATGAGGAAATCCGTGGTGATGATTTCCCAGGGTCTTGTTGGTATTGCCGGTTGGAGCAGGAGACTGCTGGTCTTTTATTGTCATGTTTGTTCTGGTTACAGACTGCACAAGTCTGGACGTGGATCTTGATATCGTCATTCATCCTTGGCCACCAAAACTGTCTTTGTATTAGATGGAGGGTGTTGGTGATGCCACAGTGTCCTGAATGGAAGGTATCATGATATAAGCTTGTGATCTTTTGTCTCAATCCAGGAGTGGGGATAAGCAATCGATTATCCTTGAATAGATAACCATCTTTTGTTTTGAGTTTCCATCGGTTGTTTCTCCTAAACTCCTTCCAAGGTTCCGAGGACTGAGTTTGGATTCCGATATCCTCCAGGAGAGCAATTGCTTGAGCAACAAATATAGTGTTGGGAAACATCTTAGGAAAGGTCCGGTCTTCAAGGGTTTCATAATCAGGACGTCTGGACAAGGCATCGGCTATAATGTTATGTGTTCTAGGGAAATGGTGGATTTGAAATTGGTATTGGGCAAAAAAGAAAGCCCAACAACCTTGACGACTGTTTCTGCATTCTAGGGATTGTAGGACTTGAAGATTCCGATGGTCCGTGCAGACTTATACTGGATGTTTGGCTCCTAGAAGGAGATGACGCCAATCAGTGAAAGCCTGACGGATGGCTAACAATTCCTTCTCCAGGACGGAATAATGAGTTTCACTGGGAGTCAAGGTGCGGGAAAGATTGGCGATGGGGTGTTCTAACTTGTCAGCAAGTTCCTGTTTAAGGACTGCCCCAATGGCATAGTTGGATGCATCAGTTTCAACAATGAAGGGTCGGTCAGTGTCGGGTTGAGCAAGGATGGGAGCTTGTGTGAACTCCAACTTCAACAGTTGAAACGCCGAATCTTGGGCTGAGGTCCACTGAAAAGGAGTGTGTTTCTTTAGTAATGTAACTGTAGGATGCACAATCTCAGAAACAGTTTGAATGCATTTTCTGTAGAAGTTAGCAAGCCACAGGAAGGATTGAATTTGCTTTACAGTAGTGGGAACAGGCCAAGAAAGAATGGAATCAATCTTCGAAGAGTCCATTCCAATCCCCTTTTGGCTAAGAACGAATCCGACGTAGTGAACAGTAGATACATGGAAAAGGCACTTCTCAGGTTTGGCCAGGAGTTTGTGTTCACGTAGACGTTGTAAGACTGCCCTTATGTGCTTTTCATGTTTTGTAACAATGATGAAGAGGAACAGCATGTCAGAAAATACCCGATCCATAAAACGTTGGAAGACTGCTGGGGCATTAGCAAGTCCAAAGGGCATAACCAGGTATTCAAAATGGCCGATAGGGTGTTCTAAAGCCTGTTTTCCATTCGTCACCCTCCTTTCTACGAATAAGATGGTAGGCGCCCCTGAGATCTAATTTTGTGAAGATGACTGCACCTCTGACCGCTTCCAGGATGTCCGAGATGAGAGGCAATGGATAACGATCCTTGAGAGTGCATTGGTTAAGGCTGCGGTAATCCAGGCATGGCCTAAGCTCCTTGGAATCCTTCTTGGGAACAGAAAACAGAGAAGCACCCGCCGGGGATTTGGATGGGCGAATAGTTCAATTTTCCAAATTGGTATCCAGGTATTCCCGGAGTGCCCTTTTTTCAGGTTCTGACAAAATAAACATTCTTCTGAAAGGAATAACTGCTGAAGGTTCAGTATCGATGAAACAATCCTCAGGTCTGTGGGGTCGTAAGGCTTGAACAATGGCTGTGAAGAACACATCTGCGTAAGCCTGTCAGGCCCTGCGAATCTGGATGACATTAGAGACGGTGAATGGTACTTGCTGAGTTTCTTGGAAGTCATCAGGGGGCTTTGGTAAGGTGTTTAGGGACAAACAGTGGGACATGCAATGTTCTGAACCAAGAAACAAAGAGCCTGCTGTCCAATTGATGTAGGGGTTGTGCTTCTGTAACCAGGGCATTCCTAGAACCATAGGATAGTGGGCAGATCTTATAATATCAAATTTAATCCTCTCTTGGTGGTGGTTAATGGAAAGAAGAAGCTCCTTGCTTTGAAGAATTATGGGTCCTGAAGACAGGGGTCTTCCATTGATAGCTTCAACAGGCTGTTTAGTCTCTCGTGTTTCGTATGGAATGTGATGAGTAGTGACCCAATCATGATCTATGAATATGCCAATGGCTCCACAATACACTAATGCCATGATGGGATAGGATTCTCTCTTGGAAGGCAATAGGAATGCCTGTAGAATCACAAGGTTGTTTTGTCCAGGAGAGTTCAAGGAAAGAATTGATGTGGAGCAGACACCACTCTCCCGAAACTGTGCCCCATCTAGGATCGGGAGCTGGCGTTTCCTGAATGACGTGGGGGAGCGATAGGGCACTCTCTCACAAGATGTTTATCGGAGGCGCAATACATGCAGAGACCAGTGTGAATACGGCGCATCCTTTCGTGTGGGGTAATGGGTCCACAGAAGGCCCCCTGTTGCATGGTTTCTGGATCCGAGGTCAGAGAGACTGCAGGCTCTGGAATGGAAGGATGGTGTATGGCAGTTTTTTGGAATGAAGATTTAGACTTTTTTTTCTCTGCCCTTCTTTCCTGGATTCGAAAGTCAATTTGCAGGGAAAGGTCCAAAAGGGCCTGGAAGGAATTTGGGACGAGCTACCCTGGCTAAATTGTCCTTTATTTCTTCATTCAGGCCTCTTTGAAAGAGGGTGAAGCTGGCCTCTTGGGACCAATCAGCCTCCTTCATAAGTTGTTTGAAATGAGTCACATATGTAAGCATATCCTGGGATCCTTGTCGAAAATCAAGTAGACTATCTTGAGCGCTGTAAACCTGTTCAGGGTGATCAAACATGGCTTTTAGTGCTTCCACAAACCCTTTGTAATCATCCAGGAGGGCGTCGCCCGAATTGACTAGGGGGGTTGCCCAGGTCAAGGCGTTACCAGTGAGGTGTGATATCATAACCCCACTTTTGCTCTAGGAGTGGAAAAGTAGTAGGGCTTGAAGGTGAAATGTACCAAACACGAATCAAGGAAGGCACAAACGGTCTTTGGAGAACCATCATATTTGTCCACTACTCCACCCAACAAGACACTTTCCTTAGTAGCAGAATCACGAGACAGGACTAGCTGCTTTAAAGCAGCATTCTCTGCCTCTGAACTTCTGTGGTGAGTTCCTGCATGCCTTGCATGAGATCTTGGACCGTGGCTTCCATCTCTGTATCTGTATGGTTCTTTAGGCGTCTCAATCTGTCACAAGTCTCTTCCCTTCTCATCCCTTTTTCTTGTTTGCTTGTGACCTTCTTTGGTGACTTCTTTCGCACGGTCCGGGATTAATATAAGCCTGTGTGCTGGTCTTCGGATTCCAGTGTGAGAAAGATGTTTCAATTCCAGGATACGTTCAGAAGTCCAGGACAGAACCAGGAAGGAATAGTGTCCGGGCTCAGAGGCATGGAATGCCGTGACTCGAAGCATTGGCGAAAATACAGGAAGTTCGGACGTAAATTAGAGGGAAGGAAGGAGAGGGATTCAAGGAACTGGAAAACAGCAGTGAGGAAAAAGCCCCGAGCGAACTCCAGCAACATACGTCCAACTACAGCGAGCGGTAGAGTTGAGACGCGGAGCGCTGCAGGGGCGTGTCTCTTTAGTAGTGTGCAAAGCGTGGAGTGCAAAGACTGGCAGGCTGTGTTCCATATCAGACGGCCATGTTGGGAGGATTACTGCATTCAGTCCTCTATGGGTCAGGGGCCACAAAGTCCAGAATGGACGCAGGCGACGGTTCATGACACATCGGTGTGCCATTTGATGCTCCTTTTGCCAATGTGATGCGAAGGGCAGTTTGGCATCTCCCACCTCATCTGAACATTGTAAATCAGATTGACACACGGCTAGCAGTTCCCCCTGTTGAGCCCGCTAGAACTGATGTGTTTCGACCTGTCGAATCTAACCAGATAAGTGATTGCCAGACAGGTCCTAAGTATAGTCACACCAACACCCTCTCCAAGGACCCCAGATCTCCGCCCTGGGAACCCCAAAGGAACGATATCCATCTAACGTGGGTACAAGTGGGCTGAGTCTTAAAGCTGCCCTTTTGAACACCATATCACTGATTAGTCATGTCCAAGACATCCATGATCTGATCCTGCACAGTCAACTCAACTTTTTGTTTCTCTCTGAAACCTAGATAAGAGACACCAGTGGACCATCCATTAACCTTGCTGTCCCATCTGGGTATTCCATCTTCTGCAAAAACAGAGAAGAGGGTCTCGGAGGCCGAGTGGCAATCATTGCAAAATCTGATTTGGTGCTCTTCACTTCTCCCATCGCCTGCCATGGCTGTGAAATCTTACTAGCTAAACTGACCCCCAAACCAAACACATGTGTTAATTTTATTTTTATTTGCACTCCATCGTCTAGGCTGGATTTCCTAGAGGAAATTTCTCAGACTCCAAGCTCCCTTGAGGGTCAAAATGAAGCTTCTCTTCTCTTAGGTGATTTGAATTACTGGAGGGGAGATACAACAGATAACAGAGCTATTGAACATGAACAAATCTTAAATAATCTGAACTACCAAATGGTAAACACTGACAAGAACCACACGTTGGATTGGGTGGTCTCCAGAAAAGTTTTAACCACTATTGACAAAAATGATGATTGTATTTGATACTATCATTGCATCGTGGACTACCACTTCCAATTACCAGATGTGGTAGTTAAACCCCAGAACCCCCCCAAGACCATTATCAATCATCATTTCAACAGGATCCAGGTACAGGACCTGTCCTTTTGCTTATCAACACGTATGACTGAGACTGTGAGTGAGGATTCAGTATTTGGCTTCCTCATTCTCAGGCACCTTTTCTAAGCTACTTAATGCAAAAGCTCCACTTCGATCTAAAATTTTGAGGGATAACCCCAATCACAAAAAAATGGTTTACTCGTGAACTCATAGCAGTAAAGAATGAAAGCAGTAAAGAAGGAAAGACGTACACTAGAATTATACTTGTCAAAAGACCAAACTGATTAAAACAAATCAGTATTGAAAAAACTCGATAAAACCTATAAGAATAAAATCATCGAAACTAAGAAGTGCACTGCCCAATGTTGCACTTTCAACTAAGATTCAGTGTCATGCTCCTAGAAGTGAAACTATTGAGCTTTTCGCTTTCTCGCCTAAATCTGTACTGGAGATGCAGAATCTTGTATTCACTATGCGGCCCACCTCATGCTCTGAAAATATCATCCTGCCTAAGCTCATCTTGGAACACAGAGACCTTTTTGCCCTTTTCCTCCCCAGGTTTGTTAATGCATCCTTTAGAGATAGCACAGTCCCATTGGCAATTAAAACCCTTAAAGTTACTCCACTGTTAAAAAAAAAAAAAACACAGTCCGGACCCTAGGGATCCAGGTAATCTGAGACCTATGACCAACTGTCAATACCTCCTTAAAATTGTGGATGAAACTGCTTTCATGCAATTTCAAGCTTTTGTAGAAACACATAACATCCTCCACGACAGAAAATCAGGCTTCGACCCTGCTATAGGACTGAGACAACGCTACTCGATTTAAAAAAATCAAATGCTGGGTATCGTCGAAAGGGGCAAAGTGGGAATGTTGGTACTTTTGACCTGTCTGCGGCATTCAATTTGGTTGATCATCAATGCCTCTTGCAGTCCCTACGCCATCTGGGACTTTGTTCAGAGAGGGCAGCTGATTGGTTTCAATCATTTCTAATAGGACGCAAACCCACAATGCTGTGGGGATCGGTTCTTGTCATGGCCACCGGCCCCAGAACACAAAAACCACACCATCTAGTGAAGGGCAATGGGTCACTTGACTCACTTATATCCCTTTGGGACTCATAAGCACAGGGGTCCTGGCTGGACTAAGTCCATATAGAGATGTGAGTAGGAACACTTTATTTCATTGCAGGTGTGCTTTTATTTTAGTTCAGTGCACACTTTATTTCAGTGCAGGAGGGCTTTTATTTGCCTTCAATGCTGGAATGATTTTATTTTACAAGAACTTTCCAGGTGCTGGAAGCCTTTATTCCAGAGAACATCCCCATGTACTGACTCATCGGGCGTGGCTTCCTAGGCATGGTCTTCAAGTGCTGAATCATCAGGTGTGGCAGGGCATGGCAGCAGGCAGGCCAGAGCCACTGGGCGTGGCTAGGAACAAGACTATATGAACCCACCAATCCCTCAAGCAAAACTAACATTTAAAAACATACTTGGATCAGTATTTAGCCAACAGCTTCATTCGCCCGTCAAAATCCCCTGCTTCCTCTGCCTTATTTTTTTGTCTAAGAAGGAGGGAGACCTGAGAACTTGCATTGACTACATAGCCCTCAATCAGATCATGGTAAAAAAAACGGTACCTGTTGCTACTCATTCCAGAACGTCTGGATCAAGTAAAAAATGTGCAAATTTATACCAAATTGGATTTACGAGGATTTACGAGGAGCCTACCATATGGTAAGAGTCAAAAAGGGGCATGAGTGGAAGTCAGAGTTTTGCACAAAATATGGCCTTTACGAATATCAGGTTATGCCCTTTGGGCTATGTAATGCCCCTGCAACGTTCCAATATTTTATGAACGACATGCTCCATGAGCTATTGGACGTGTGCGCACTTGTCTATATTGACGACATCCTCATTTACTCAACCACCAAGGAGGATCATGTCAGACATGTCTGGGTTGTTTTAGAAAGACTTTGACAACATCGGCTGTACGCCAAGTTTGAGAAATGCTTCTTTCATGTGACGGAAGTTGAATTCCTTGGGTTTATACTCACACCCCGAGGGGTACACATGGACATGCAAAAAGTAGATACCATCCTCCAATGGCCCTCACCAAAATCCACGAAAGGTGTACAAAGTGTGCTCGGGTTCAGCAATTTTTATTGTCGATTCATCCCAGGATTCTCCCATATTGTTCACCCCATCACATCCGTGCTGCAAAAGAACAAACAATTTCAGTGGACCACAAAAGCAGAAGAAGCCTTCCAGACCCTAAAACGAGCATTCACATCATCACCCATTTTATGGCATCCCCGACCCGAATTGCCATACGTCGTCGAAACCGATGCTTCCAACATAGCAATGGGAGCGATTTTGTCTCAGCGAGATCCCGAAACAGGACAATTACATCCCATGGCTTTCTGGTCTAGTAAGTTCTCCATTCCCGAATTGAACTATGTGATCACAGATAAAGAACTGTTAGCAATAAAAGCATCATTCAAGGCATGGAGGCATTACCTTCTTGGAGCCAGGTACACAGTGACCGTCCTTACGGACCATCGTAACCTACAATATCTGAAAACCGCAAAAGCACAATAATCACGTTAACTCCTCTGGGCTCTCTTTTTTGTGGAATATGACTTTGTCATTACCTACAGACCTGGAGTACGCAATGGAAAAGCAGAAGCCCTATCACGAATGAGCAAAGATGAAAAAGGCATTCACCACACCAGACCCTGTGGCAATAATGCCTGAAGAATGAATCCTGAACACGATTGCAGCACCTGCCACTTTGGATGACCTAAAAATTGACCTTCAACACTTGATGAACCAATCAGAACAGCAGGCATGCTGTCAAGAGTAGACCAATACACTATCGTGAACAATCTACTGCACTTTCAAGGGAAACTGTACATTCCGGATAAAGACTTGCAAAACAACTACCATGACTCTTTAATAGAAGGACATCCACGAATGGCTAAAACTCAGGCTTAGATAAAGAAAAATTACTGGTGGCCCACTTGGTGAAAAGATATAGCCCAGTTCATCGCGACCTGTGGTGTTTGCGCTCAGCACAAGTACCAAAAACAAGTCCTTCAGGTCTTCTACGTCCTTTGATGGTGCCCCACAGTTCCTTGGCATACGCTGTCTATGGATTTTATTACTGATGTTCCCCCATGCAACGGATACACCACCATCCTAGTCATCATGGATCTGTTCTCTAAAATGGCCCATTTCATTCCTTCAAAAGGGGTCCCGACGGCCTCTACTCTGGCCACCGTCTTTTTAGGACAAATTGCCCGACTACACGGATTCCCATCAATATTGATATCAGACAGTGGAACTCAATTTGTCTCAGCTTTCTGGAGGATATGTTGTAGAATCGCCAAAATCGGACTTCGATTGTCCACAAGTCATCATCCCCAAACCGATGGCCAGACGGAATGGGCCAATCAAACTCTAGAGCAGTACTTAAGGTGCATGTTAGAACAAACCAAAGATACCTGGAAGGACATACTCTGGTTGGCTGAATATGCATACAACAATTCTATCCACACAAATACAGGACAAACGCCATTTTACACAGTATGTGGTCGACATCCACGAACATCAGTCTTTGATTCGCTTGAAGCACTGGAGATGCTAGTGGTAACGATCTTACATGAAACCATCACTTGAGTCCTTAAGCAGGCAGCAGGACATTTGACGAAAGCTAAAGAAAAGCAGAAACAGTTTGTAGACCGACACCGAAAGGAGGCTTCAAATTATCAGGTCGGGGACAAGGTTTGGTTAGCTTCCAAAAATGATAAGGTAACACAAGGCTATTCCCAGTTATACTTTTGGAGTACTTGATCCACTTGACAATTTTTACATACAAGGTTTTTGAAACAAAAGTATTTTTAATTGGTCATATGATTCTTAGGCAAAAAAAACGCCAAAATGCCAACATGTATTTCAACCCTAACTGGGCCGTCTTCAGGGTGTAAAATTATCACTATCATACAATGACAACCAAAAGAACATGTTTCCACACACAAAACAGGGGGAATATAACCATGAACAGTGTTGGACAACAAAGAAAATAAAGTGTTCAATTATTAAAAAACATTAAGGCAAGAAGAGAAGAAAGAGAGCAAGGAGGGTGGCGGGGGGAGAAAAAAACAAGGGACATGATGAATAGGCAGTTCTCCATTTAAGGCAATTGGCAATAATATAATGTTTCAGTCAGAAGATGTAACATTACAATAAAGTCCAAAATAGCGCTTGGTGAGTATTTCCACATCACAAAGGGACAAGTGATATTAACTGAAAAGTACATGATCTGTAGGGCACATGGTACTAGTTGTATGCAAAAGACTGCATGTTGCTGGGTACATTATCCATCTTAGTTTCAGAAAACCTAACAAAAAAGGAAGGACACAGCCAATCTGTAATGGCAGACAAGCCCTGCTATTGCCATGTGTTCTTAACCGATGACAATAAGAAATACTAGTTTTATACATATGGGGGTGATTAGCATACTCCAGCTTACCTTAAGTTAACAGAAAAAATAGAAAGCGTGATGCTCTTTCAGTACGGCTAATATTCAAATTAGCGCTTCCATAGTAAAGAGTTGTAGTCTGTTAGCAATCCCGAGTTCTGTAACAAGACTAAAGACAGAAAGGGGAAGAAATGGTTGGTTGGTCTAATGCCGAGCCCGTGTATCTGTATCATTTAACAGGAGACGTAACACAATAAAAGTTTGTGGAGCCTTGCAAAGCTTACCAATTAGCAGCTTCAATGCTTTTGTGACCAATGGTTTCTGCCGTCCGGCCGGTCGCAGCCTAGCGGAATGTGAGTGTTGTCATGGCTGACCTATAACAGCCCAGCAAATATAAATAGGTTTTCGTCAAGTGATAAAGTTAAGCAAACGTTGCCTAGCAACCCCATGTACCTCACTCACGTTGCGTCCTGTGTGAGGCTAGCAGATCTGTTATTGCAAGTCAGTAAGAAGGTATCCTGATAACACTGTGATATTAGTCTAAATATTATAGACACTAGGTTTAATTGAGTCGCGTTTAAAACAGAACATCAGTTAGACTCAAAGAATTAGTCTGGCTGTATTTCGTAGTCTTGTCCACTGGTTGAGCGCCCCCTAAAGTACGAACATGGAATAGTTAAATGTTTAAAATCCTCACAGCTGCAAAATAAAGCATGTCCGTGCTGACGCAGATATTTACAATCATAGTTAAAATAGCCTTCCCAAATATATAGTGGATGCAAATGCCATGCTATGTGCCATTGCACTAGGACAAATTTCAAAAATAGTTTTTTAATGTCAAAACGGAACATGCAAAGTGTCATAGTCACACGAGTAGATACTATGTATCTAATGTCTTTGGTTAGAATTTTTGAGGGGTCATTAGGGTTCAAAAACGAATGCCGCTAATAGAGCTTAGTGTTAAATGCTGGCGTTAAAATGGTATACAGCGTGGTATTGGTCATCTAGTATTCCAAGTCCATTTTTACATGAAAGGTGTTACCTTGTATACAGATTGGATATCCATAACTGGGACACTAGATAGTGAGAGCACATGAGATCACCGGTATTGTCCTTTAAATGAGGTAATATTAAGTCTGCATTGCTATGTCCAACATACCCCCAAACCGGGGGTGATTTCATAAATCTATTGTGATGTGATAGTATCACAGCCCGCATGTAGTGGGTGAGTTAGTCATCCTCTTGTGATGTGGTGGTATCACCAAGTCTACTAACCAATCATAGGAATACATTTAACTCATGTTCTTGATTTAAGCCAAGTTGGACACATTGTAGTCTACAAATCATACGTGCTTCCTCTTGTCTTAGTTTCAATTGTCTGTCTCCACCTCTTTCGTGTTGCTTGATGTGTTTAAGTCCAACAAATCTGATATCACATCGTGTCACAAGTCTCTCCCCTTCTCACCTGTTTTTTCTTGTTTGCTTGTGACCTTCTTTGGTGACTTCTTTCGCACGGTCTGAGATTTATATAAGCCTGTGTGCTGGTCTTCGGATTCCAGCGTGAGAAAGATGTTTCAATTCCAGGATACGTTCAGATGTCCAGGACGGAAACAGGAAGGAATAGAGTCCGGGCTCAGAGGCACGGAACGCTGTGACTCGAATGCGGGTGAAAATCAAGGAAGTTTGGAGTTAAGTTAGAGGGAAGGAAGGAAGGAGGGGATTGAAGGAACTGGAAAAGAGGAGTGAGGAAAAAGCCCTGAGTGAACTCCGGCCAAATACGTCCAACTACAGCGAGCGGTAGTGTTGAGATGTGGAGCGCCATGGGGCGTGTCTGTTTAGTAGTGTGCAAAGCGTGGAGCGCAAAGACTGGCAGGCTGCGTTCCGTATCAGGTGGCCATGTTGGGAGGATTACTGCATTCAGCCCTCTATGGGTCAGGGACCATGAAGTCCAGAATGGATGCAGGTGACGGTTCATGACAGTATGCCTCCTCTGAAGCCCAGCTCCTCTGGGTTTGACTGGATGGATAAGATGGAATCTTCGAATCAGCCTGGGGGCATTCATGTTTGACATGGGTTCGCAGGTGCGTTCACTAGGAGGATACCCTTTCCATTCGATCAAATATTGTAGTTGACCGCGTCGGTACCTAGAGTCCCAAATTCTGGAGACCTCGTATTCGAGTTGGTCATTGACAAAAACTGTGGTAGATCTTGAAGCAGTTTGAGAGGGCTGAACATATGGTTTCAACAGAGAAGTTTGGAAGACTGGATGGATCCTCTTCCATGATTCTGGTAGACGGAGTCGAAAGGCCACTGGATTGACAATTTCTTTTATAGAAAAGGGTCTGTAAAACCTGGGAGCCAATTTATTTGGCCATAGGTGCCGTGGCGGGAGTTTTGAGGATAACCAGACCTTATCGCCTATTGAATAGGAAGGTCCTGGTCTTCTTTTGGAGCCGGCATAATGTTTAACGTCTCTTCAGGCCTTTTCTAGGTGTTCTTTAGCTTCCTTGTGCACATTGATTAATGTCTCAATCCAGGAATCAACTGCTGGAACTGGGGTAGGGTGAGGAAGAATGGACGGAAGTACTGAAGGATGAAATCCTTGACTACAGAAGAAAGGACTAGTCTTGATAGCTGAATGATCCAAATTGTTGTATGCAAACTCGGCCACAGGTATTAGGAGTGACCAATCATCCTGGACCTTGGTGGTGAAGCAATAAAGATATTGCTCCAGGGTTTGGTTTACTCGTTCAGTAACTCCATTGGTCTGTGAGTGATAACCCGGAGACAAAGCACGTTGGATTCCCAGTATACGACATAACTGTTTTCAGAACTGGGATATGTACTGGGGTCCTCGGTCAGAAATGATCTTGGTAGGTAGTCCATGAAGCTGGAATATGTGTTCTAAGAAAATCCAGCAAGTTTAGGTGAGGATGGTAGCTTGTTTAAAGGTGTAAAATGAGCCATATGTGTGTACAGATCTATGGTAACCATTATGGTTGTGTAGCCTCTGGAAGACGGTAGTTCCATGAGGAAATCCGTGGTGATGATTTCCCAGGGTCTTGTTGGTATTGCCGGTTGGAGCAGGAGACTGCTGGTCTTTTATTGTCATGTTTGTTCTGGTTACAGACTGCACAAGTCTGGACGTGGATCTTGATATCGTCATTCATCTTTGGCCACCAAAACTGTCTTTGTATTAGATGGAGGGTGTTGGTGATGCCACGGTGTCCTGAATGGAAGGTATCATGATATAAGCTTATGATCTTTTGTCTCAATCCAGGAGTGGGGATAACCAATCGATTATCCTTGAATAGATAACCATCTTTTGTTTTGAGTTTCCATCGGTTGTTTCTCCTAAACTCCTTCCAAGGTTCGGAGGACTGAGTTTGGATTCCGATATCCTCCAGGAGAGCAATTGCTTGAGCAACAAATATAGTGTTGGGAAACATCTTAGGAAAGGTCCGGTCTTCAAGGGTTTCATAATCAGGACGTCTGGACAAGGCATCGGCTATAATGTTATGTGTTCTAGGGAAATGGTGGATTTGAAATTGGTATTGGGCAAAAAAGAAAGCCCAACAACCTTGACGACTGTTTCTGCATTCTAGGGATTGTAGGACTTGAAGATTCCGATGGTCCGTGCAGACTTATACTGGATGTTTGGCTCCTAGAAGGAGATGACGCCAATCAGTGAAAGCCTGACGGATGGCTGACAATTCCTTCTCCAGGACGGAATAATGAGTTTCACTGGGAGTCAAGGTGTGGGAAAGATTGGCGATGGGGTGTTCTAACTTGTCAGCAAGTTCCTGTTTAAGGACTGCCCCAATGGCATAGTTGGATGCATCAGTTTCAACAATGAAGGGTCGGTCAGTGTCGGGTTGAGCAAGGATGGGAGCTTGTGTGAACTCCAACTTCAACAGTTGAAATGCCGAATCTTGGGCTGAGGTCCACTGAAAAGGAGTGTCTTTCTTTAGTAATGTAACTGTAGGATGCACAATCTCCGAAAAAGTTGGAATGCATTTCTGTAGAAGTTAGCAAGCCACAGGAAGGATTGAATTTGCTTTACAGTAGTGGGAACAGGCCAAGAAAGAATGGAATCAATCTTCGAAGAGTCCATTCCAATCCCCTTTTGGCTAAGAACGAATCCGACTTAGTGAACAGTTGATACATGGAAAAGGCACTTCTCAGGTTTGGCCAGGAGTTTGTGTTCACGTAGACGTTGTAAGACTGCCCTTATGTGCTTTTCATGTTTTGTAACAATGACGAAGAGGAACAGCATGTCAGAAAATACCCGATCCATAAAACGTTGGAAGACTGCTGGGGCATTAGCAAGTCCAAAGGGCATAACCAGGTATTCAAAATGGCCGATAGGGTGTTCTAAAGCCTGTTTTCCATTCGTCACCCTCCCTTATACGAATAAGATGGTAGGCGCCCCTGAGATCTAATTTTGTGAAGATGACTGCACCTCTGACCGCTTCCAGGATGTCCGAGATGAGAGGCAATGGATAACGGTCCTTGAGAGTGCATTGGTTAAGGCTGCGGTAATCCAGGCATGGCCTAAGCTCCTTGGAATCCTTCTTGGGAACAAAAAACAGTGAAGCGCCCGCCGGGGATTTGGATGGGCGAATAGTTCAATTTTCCAAATTGGTATCCAGGTATTCCCGGAGTGCCCTTTTTTCAGGTTCTGACAAAATAAACATTCTTCCGAAAGGAATAACTGCTGAAGGTTCAGTATCGATGACACAATCCTCAGGTCTGTGGGGTCGTAAGGCTTGAACAATGGCTGTGAAGAACACATCTGCGTAAGCCTGTTAGGCCCTGCGAATCTGGATGACATTAGAGACGGTGAATGGTACTTGCTGAGTTTCTTGGAAGTCATCAGGGGGCTTTGGTAAGGTGTTTAGGGACAAACAGTGGGACATGCAATGTTCCGAACCAAGAAACAAAGAGCCTGCTGTCCAATTGATGTAGGGGTTGTGCTTCTGTAACCAGGGCATTCCTAGAACCATAGGATAGTGGGCAGATCTTATAATATCAAATTTAATCCTCTCTTGGTGGTGGTTAATGGAAAGAAGAAGCTCCTTGCTTTGAAGAGTTATGGGTCCTGAAGACAGGGGTCTTCCATTGATAGCTTCAACAGGCTGTTTAGTCTCTCCTGTTTCGTATGGAATGTGATGAGTAGTGACCCAATCATGATCTATGAATATGCCAATGGCTCCACAATCCACTAATGCCATGATGGGATAGGATTCTCTCTTGGAAGGCGATAGGAATGCCTGTAGAATCACAAGGTTGTTTTGTCCAGGAGAGTTCAAGGAAAGAATTGATGTGGAGCAGACACCACTCTCCCGAAACTGTGCCCCATCTAGGATCGGGAGCTGGCGTTTCCTGAATGACGTGGGGGAGCGATAGGGCACTCTCTCACAAGATGTTTATCGAAGGCGCAATACATGCAGAGACCAGTGTGAATACGGCGCATCCTTTCGTGTGGGGTAATGGGTCCACAGAAGGCCCCCTGTTGCATGGTTTCTGGATCCGAGGTCGGAGAGACTGCAGGCTCTGGAATGGAAGGATGGTCTATGGCAGTTTTTTGGAATGAAGATTTAGACTTCTTTTTCTCTGCCCTTCTTTCCTGGATTCGAAAGTCAATTTGCAGGGAAAGGTCCAAAAGGGCCTGGAAGGAATTTGGGACGAGCTACCCTGGCTAAATTGTCCTTTATTTCTTCATTCAGGCCTCTTTAAAGAGGGTGAAGCTGGCCTCTTGGGACCAATCAGCCTCCTTCATAAGTTGTTTGAAATGAGTCACATATGTAAGCATATCCTGGGATCCTTGTCGAAAATCAAGTAGACTATCTTGAGCGCTGTAAACCTGTTCAGGGTGATCAAACATGGCTTTTAGTGCTTCCACAAACCCTTTGTAATCATCCAGGAGGGCGTCGCCCGAATTTACTAGGGGGGTTGCCCAGGTCAAGGCGTTACCAGTGAGGTGTGATATCATAACCCCACTTTTGCTCTAGGAGTGGAAAAGTAGTAGGGCTTGAAGGTGAAATGTACCAAACATGAATCAAGGAAGGCACAAACGGTCTTTGGAGAACCATCATATTGTCCACTACTCCACCCAACAAGACACTTTCCTTAGTAGCAGAATCACGAGACAGGACTAGCTGCTTTAAAGCAGCATTCTCTGCCTTAAGATTTTGAACTTCTGTGGTGAGTTCCTGCATGCCTTGCATGAGATCTTGGACCGTGGCTTGCATCTCTGTATCTGTATGGTTCTTTAGGCGTCTCAATCTGTCACAAGTCTCTTCCCTTCTCATCTGTTTTTCTTGTTTGCTTGTGACCTTCTTTGGTGACTTCTTTCGCACGGTCCAGGATTAATATAAGCCTGTGTGCTAGTCTTCGGATTCCAGTGTGAGAAAGATGTTTCAATTTCAGGATACGTTCAGAAGTCCAGGACGGAACCAGGAAGGAATAGTGTCCGGGCTCAGAGGCATGGAATGCCGTGACTCGAAGCATTGGCGAAAATACAGGAAGTTCGGAGGTAAATTAGAGGGAAGGAAGGAAGGAGAGGGATTCAAGGAACTGGAAAACAGCAGTGAGGAAAAAGCCCCGAGCGAACTCCAGCAACATACATCCAACTACAGCGAGCGGTAGCGTTGAGACGCGGAGCGCTGCAGGGGCGTGTCTGTTTAGTAGTGTGCAAAGCGTGGAGCACAAAGACTGGGAGGCTGCGTTCCATATCAGACGGCCATGTTGGGAGGATTACTGCATTCAGTCCTCTATGGGTCAGGGGCCACGAAGTCCAGAATGGACGCAGGCGACGGTTCATGACACATCGGTGTGCCATTTGATGCTCCTTTTGCCAATGTGATGCGAAGGGCAGTTTGGCATCTTGGCTTTTCAGGTTTGCCAGGTGTTCTATAATCCTTATTCTTAGCTCCCGGATGGTACTGCCAATATGCACTTTCTTGCACACACATATGATTGCATATATGATGTATTTAGACCGGCAGTTAATAAAGTCCGTGATAGTAACTTTCAAATTACCATGACAAGTGAATATTTTGGTAGGCGACAAGGCAAACTGACAAAAATTACAAGTGCCACACTTATGGAAACCATTTGGTTTCATATTCTGAGTGAGCCTGTTTTCCTGTCTGTTGGAACCAGATTTCAGGAAAGAGGGACAGAGAATATTTCTAAAGGTAGGAGCCTTTGAAAATATAACCATTGGTTTCTCTGTAATATACAATGCCAAATCTGGGTCCAGTAACAGGAGATTCCAATGTTTGCTCAAGATATGATAAATGAATTTGGAATTTCTTGAAAATTTTGTGATCAAGTTCACATACTTAGGAAAAGTGATGGATCTCTTGGCTGGTGTGCCTGAGGTCTGTGTGAGGAGAGAGGATTGTGGTGTTGTTTTCACATCTCGTAATGCTTTGTTAATGATTGGGGTAGTATAGCCTCTCTCTTGAAATCTGGTTCTTATTGACTTACATTCTGCTTCAAAATGTTTATCCTCACTACAGTTTCTCATGGCTCTCAAAAATTCCCCACGTGGTATATTGTTAATGACATTTAGTCTATGACTGCTTGTGGCATGCAAGATAGAGTTCACAGCTGTTTCTTTGTGAAAGGTTCATGTCTGAATGGTATTTTCAGATATATAAACTTTTAGATCCAGAACATAATTTCTGTAGCATCAATGTGCCCAGTAAACGTAATCCCAAAGTTATTCTGATTAAGGTGCTGCATGAATTCATTACATTGGGTGAGTGTGCCTGCCCAAATTGCAAAAACATTGTCAATGTATCTCCTCCATGTGTGAATATATTGACTAAAGGGTTTGTTTTGAAAGATATGTAGATCTTCAAAGTATGCCATAAATAAATTGGCTAAGGCAGGGGCATATTTGGCACCCATTGCAATCCCCTTGGTTTGGGTGTAGTATGTGTCATTAAATATAAACTGGTTATGTTTAAGAGTGAATTGCACAAAAGTTTTTAACATTTTAACATGCAAAGCATGAGATGCTGAATGGGATCTAAATGAAAGATCAATGGTCTTGAGTGCTAGTGTGTGTTCAATGGATGTCTACAATGCAGTAACATCTAGGGTAACCAGAAAATAGTGTGATTCCCATGTGGTATTGTTAAGTATTTGAATGGTGTGAGTTGTATCTCTAAGGTACGCTGGAATAGTGGGTACTAGATCCTTTATGCAAGAGTCAATATATGTGGCCAGCTTCTCAGTGGCTCCTCCTTGACCACTCATGATAGGTCTCACAGATGGTAATTTAGTGAACCGTTTATGTACCTTAGGTAGTAGGTAAAGAGTTGGCATCAGAGGTTGGGTATTTGTCAAAAAATGTTTTTCATCATCAGTTAACAAACCGATCTAATACCAATGTTGTGTAAATTCCTGAAGTTCTTGAATCGTCTCAGCTGTTGGGTTATGGGTAAGTATTTGATAGCAGCCTGGTGTTGCTAGTTGTCCTTCGGCCATACTAATATAGTCAGATTCATTTAAGATAACAATATTGCCTCCTTTTTCAGCCTCCTTTATCACCAGTGTGTTGTCCGCAGCAAGATCTTAAAGTGCTAATTGCTCAAATTTGGACAGATTAGGGTTCTTACTAGTATGACCCCTATGTCTCCCATCCATCGTTGATGAATTTTCCTGGTAATTGCTCTATAAAAGATTTCTATTGCATTATCACCAATAGTGGCTGGCGTAAATTTTGATCTATTGTTATGTTCCAGAATATCCATATTGCGTTGATGTACACATAGGTCCCGTTGAATCTAAGATAAAGATTGGCTGGTTATGTCTCCTGTTAAATGATACAGATACACGGGCTCTGCGTTAGACCAACCAACCATTTCTTCCCCTTTCTGTCTTTAGTCTTGTTACAGAACTCGGGATTGCTAACAGACTACAACTCTTTACTATGGAAGCGCTAATTTGAATATTAGCCGTACTGAAAGAGCATCACACTTTCTATTTTTTCTGTTAATTTAAGGTAAGCTGGAGTATGCTAATCACCCCCATATGTATAAAAACTAGTATTTCTTATTGTCATCGGTTAAGAATACATGGCAATAGCAGGGCTTGTCTGCCATTACAGATTTGCTGTTTCCTTCCTTTTTTGTTAGGTTTTCTGAAACTAAGATGGATAATGTACCCAGCAACATGCAGTCTTTTGCATACAACTAGTACCATGTGCCCTACAGATCAGGTACTTTTCAGGTAATATCACTTGTCCCTTTGTGATGTGGAAATACTCACCAAGCGCTATTTTGGACTTTATTGTAATGTTACATCTTCTAACTAAAAGATAATATTATTTCCTATTGCCTTAAATGGAGAACTGCCTATTCATCATTTCCCTTGTTTTTTCTCCCCTCCCATACCCACCTTGCTCTCTTTCTTCTCTTCTTGCCTTAATGTTTTTTTATAATTGAACGATTTATTTTCTTTGTTGTCCAACACTGTTCATGGTTATATTCCCCCTGGTTTGTGTGTGGAAACATGTTCTTTTGATTGTCATTGTATGATAGTGATAGTTTTACGCCCTGAAGACGGCCCAGTTAGGGTTGAAACACGTGTTGGCGTTTTGGCGTTTTTTTGCCTAAGAATCATATGACAAATTAAAAATACTTTTGTTTCAAAAACCTTGTATGTAAAAATTGTCAAGTGGATCAAGTACTCCAAAAGTATAATTGGGAATAGCCTTGTGCTACCTTATCATATGTCTTATATGGTAACCTCTCAGAGGTTTAAGTGACTTTCAAGAAGCACTGTAACCGAGTTTCAAGAAGCACTACCTGTAACTGTTAGTGGTTTTGTCATACCCTCTCGCCCATGACATAGGGTGGGAGCGCAGATAGTGAGGCCTTGCGCCTTTCTGGTTTTCATTTATTTGAAGGGGTTTTGAGAAATTACCCTTCTGGGCCCCACTACTGACGTATAACTGAGATTTGTGTGCACCTCCTGTACTAGGATAATTTCTCAGACACTCCAACTGTTAAATACAAGCATTGGCAAAGCCAACAGTATTAGACATTAGCCAGGTGCTGCTAAATAATATTAGATGCCCTTGTACCATTTTGCACCTGCTACCATCAATGACCAGTGCCTGGCAAGTGCCTTTGCATTGCGTTCATGTTTGACCACATAAAACTAGAAAACACCATTTCTGGTTTGTCATAGAATAACCGGGTACCTAGTGTATCACCCCTAAATGTCAATTGGGAAATTGTGGCATTCTGCACTTTGATGCACTTGCACTTTATTGTGGTGGATATACTTCTGTATGCACTTTATTGTATTTTTACACAAATGACTTGGTGTCTATGTGCACTGTTGAAGAAATTGTGATGCATGTTCATGTATACAATTCAATAATGCAATATGTATGGCTTTTTAATTATTTCAGATTTATCAGCAGTTGGGTGCAATATAAATAAAACATGTTTCTCTAAGCAGCGGAGTGTGTCACCATATTATTATTTAAGTATTGAAGAAATGAATAAAGCATGGTGACTACTTGAAGAACGGGAGGGCAGGGCAATCTACTATATGTGTTTGTTCTGTATCAAGTGCCTTTCCCATGCCTACACAAAAGCCCATTTGTTGGAATTGCCAATGCTTGTTTTTGTGTGTGTCAAATGTGCATGCAGGCATGCACGCACAAAGCACATGTTCTTTTCAGTATATAAATGATGATGTAAATGAGAGAAAGCAATAAACAACACAAAATATTTTCTGGCCTTGTGACTTGCCACACACCATGCCGACCCGCAAGCAGTGCTACCAGCCTCAGCGTTAAGCATCAGGTACCAGCAATTTCTCCCTTTGCTCACCCATAAAAAACATCGGTTTTTAAGGAGATTCGGACATATTTCGGCTGGAAGAAAATAAAATACAGCCGAAGTCCACAAATCTACACAAATCTCCTATCGGAAATTTACAAGATTCACCCAGGATGACTCAGTAGTCTCCAAACCATCCCTACGAAAGTGAAAAAGAAGGGGACATTTTGGAAAAATTCCAAAAGTGCACTCCGTGTGCAAAATGTACAGTTGAATCCAGGTTGAAATGCATAAAGTTTTTAAGGGTTACTTTTTACATATGCATTGTGATGATTTAACACGTGTGTCGTGAGCCCAACGGATTTATATGCAGCTTCAGTGGTGAGAATTCATGTAATACATCCATAGAATGTAGACAACCTCGTCGAATACTAGTTTCTTTAATGTGAATCGGACAGCAGTCCAATGCTTTCTCATTTTAAAATAACCCCCACTTGTCTTTCAAGGTAAGCATGATTCAGTGCCCCCCAGCCCATGTACAAGTAGCTTATGTTTGCATCAAAGCTCTGCACGTTTTAATAATCACGGTTTGTGAGTAACACATGTTCCTACTCATCTGTTAGACCCGTTATTTATATGACAAAATGTCCCTGATGTCTGTTGCTTAGCATTTGCCCTGACTCCCACGTTAGCATCTATAAGACGAGACACTTTCCTTTCAGTTCCATAATGAAAATATTATTTATAACTACGTTTGCCCTTACAGTGAACCTAACATAATATCGCTGCATATGCTGTTCCAATTCAAAAGGAAGATAATCCATGTAAAAATACCGTGCTTACTTGTTTCCCAGTGAATCTTATGGTCTTTTGTGAAGAAATAATGTATGTGTCCTTCTGTTAGTTTATGTCAACAAATCAGTCTCAAAAGCTTGCAATGAAAAACGGCAACATATATTGATGAAACAAAGGAATATGAAAGTTGACTTGTTCCCATGAAAATGGTTTGCATAAGGACAAGTATTAAACATGTTTTCCTTTTTCATTCGCCTCGTCTAACCTCCTGTGATGTTGTAATGTTGTAATAATGAATCACCGGTTTTCATCATATGTTTTACATGTTGACTGGTATCCTATCCTATGAATGTATGCATTGTATTTATTTTGAGTCGGGGGACCCGATTTACAGAAGTGTTTTACAATGTTACATTCCAGTTTTAAAAACGTGTTGTAAATCAGGTCCTACGAGTGTAAGTAATAATTTTGTTAGACTTTCAAATTCGTTTGATTCCTATCCGGGATCGAATGGCACTTTTTCTTATTTGCATGCGTTACTGTGGCTCAGTATGGTTAAATGGAAAAGAAAGAAAAGAGAAAGTGCATGTTTCTAATATGTTTAATTTCACAATGCTTGTGGGTATACAATATTTTTTGTTGTTCCATTGTCTGTGCAGATATAGAGATTGTCTGGTTTGCCGACTGTAAAACATGCAACATATAATTGTCCATGAGAGAAGCAATCCGTGTCTAGATCGAAACCGCACAATTCTAATGATTGGTCTTGAGCTTTGTTGATGGTGATTGCAAACGCAAGTTGGCATGAATTGAGCTGTTACGATTTCTGCGCCCAACAACGTCATTTGGAAGCATGAGTTGTATTTCCTGATATTAGATAGGAAATGCTTTGATTCGGCGGTATATCCGGCAAGCAAAGTTTTTAATGGTTCTGGCGGTTCTCCAAGTTGAGGCAGTTTAATTTTCCCGGCGGCACAACACTTTCCTTTCGTTTCTCCAATAAATTTCAGAGCCTTGCAATAAGGACACACTTCAGTCATGGTGCCGATGGTGCCGATGAGAACATGCTGGCTCAAACTATAATCATCAGCTGGGTTGCACCGGAATGCAAGGCGATTGTAATAGCGTGATTGCTGAGCACTGAGTCGTGTTTGACGCTGATCTCCTGTTTCTCATTCACGTCTTTCAACCACTCTCAGCCTGTCGCGTTCATTCTGTTGAGAATGAAGCAGATCTGAAGCTGCAGAACGCGATCGCCGTGCTCGCAACCGCGCATCCTGAAGTCTGGCTGCAGGTTGCTCTGCTGCTTCCTCAGCACGTATTTGAGCCATTCTAAATCGGAAACATTGAAATGGAATCGTAAAATATTCAGTATAGCATGTGTTGCTTTTACGTCCAACAGATGGTGCTGTTTTTCAGTAAAATATTAAGTATAGTGTGTGTTGCTTTTACGTCCAACAGATGCACTATAGATTATGTTATTGAGCTAGCACATTTCATTGTTAAGGCTACAATGAATTTCAGAAGGTTTTCATGGGTGGTTTTATATTTTTTGACAAATGTTTTCAGCAGCTTTTAACCTGGCCAAATAATTCAATTTTTGAAAGTGTTGGCATGCACCTCATCTTATCATGATTCAGTGCACTGAACACAGATTTTGATAATGCAGCTGTCCAATTCTGAGATGTTCTAGTTTTAAGATATATGTATATATATACCATTGTGTATCTTTTCGCTGACCTGTACATGAACGAGTAAATGACATACTTGTACACAACTATACATATGAAAACTCATCAAATTCATTACTGACTTTAATATGAGTTTTCAATTGCATCTGAAAGCAATAGGAAATGTAAACTGCGTACATATAAATCATGTAAAATACCTATAACACGTATCAAAGCTCACATGAAAGTCAGCTCTCACTTTAACTTGTAGGAGTCATACAACACATGTGTAGAGCGAATGTACAAATGCTATATGATGACATATTTGGTTAAAATTATTTAATTTACCTTCTCCCTTCACTCACTCCTTCCCATACACATATCAAATGTGAATGGAAAATACTTAACAAACCATACTTTCTGATTACTGGATGTCTTATCATACATTTCATACAAGTAGGTTTCATGAGATGGTTGCAAATATGACTGGAGGTTGCATACAAATTGGTTGGGTTTGTTATTTACTTTTGAATGCATTAGCCTTGAGAAAGACATAACTTATGAGAAACACTGGCATGTGCACCAATGGTATGTGTCGGCTTTTCACACACTCATGTGTAACAAGGTTAGTATAATATGATTTGATCATGTATTAATTTATTAAGGTACAATCATTTTTTCAAACAACTAGTTAAATTAAATGAAGTTTCTTAAGAAATTCACTAGACTCAGTACCGATGAATTTTGGGTTCCGTTGAAAATACTGACTTTAGTTATTAGGTGTTAGATAGCCACCACAACAGGCTGATCCAACAAGTGGATCCACAAATTTAGTAACAAGTTTAAATATACTATATTAACAACACTATTCATTTACGGTAGGCACAGTGATTACTAATACACCTTCTTTTTGCAGTAGAATTTTCACATGATATATGAACTCACAGGTGAAGGTGATGCACATTTAATGTCATACATGTACACTACTTTACGTATGAAAACTGACAGTAAAATCAGGATTTACTTTGATGTCAGTTTTCATGGGTATGTAAGGCATGGAGGACATGTAAATTGCAAACAAACTCTGAATGACTTCTATATGTGTATACACTAACACATAAGTGAAACCTTACTTTAATGGGATATTTCATACTGTTAAGATCTAGGTGCCAGTTCCTAAATGTGTAGGGCAATAAATGCTGCAGAAGTTATATTAGTATGGAGATTTGGTCATTTTTAGTGTTAGTGTCATTTGTCACAGCTATGCACATCATTTTCAAAAAGGCGATTCAGTGTTGCTTTATGTTTGCCACACTTGGTGGATTGAGGGGCATCAAGATATTGTTACTGGTTTCCATTGGCATAAGGGTATCTTGCCACATTATCCAAGGTCCTGCCATTTTGAACTAGGCCCACCATAGTGCGTAGCTTTCTGTTATTTGGGGCACTAGGCCGCAATGTTGAGCCTCTTTTTTCCATTTAATTAAACATTATTCCTTTCCCCAGTGAGTGTTCAACAGGCCAAGATCTGTGGAGGAAGGGTGAGGTGCAGCACACATATTATTTATTGTTGCAGGGCCTAGCTGTTCTCAGGAGCTTTTAGTGAAATGTAGAATAACGGTTTGTGTTCTCACTGATAGAAAAAATACAATATTTTTTAAAGACTTATTTTTGTGTGAACGAAGCCTTGGGTGAAGGCATTGCCAGAGCATCAAAACTAGATTGTGGTTATACTGCCCCCTAGAGAGTGTTGCAAAACTGGGGTAATATTTTGCAAGGAGTGGACCCTCAGTTATGTATTTTTATGAAGCCAACTGGTTCCCAAGAGATACCTGGAAGGATGTGTACTAACATGTTTCAAATCAGGAGTTGCAAAAAGTGTTGCAGAAGTATATCTCTACAAGTACTGAAAACTGTTTGGGATTACCAAATTGGCAGAGCTCATAGGGGAGGATATTGCAGTGTTTAATTTGCTGACTTCACTGTTCATACCCACTACATGATTGGGTTGTTTCAGTGGTACTGAACATCAGCAGTTGCATGCACTTGTTCTGACCAATGAGTGTATCTGATTTTAGTAAATGTCACATGTATAACTTTAGCCAATCAGGATGAAGTATTCTCTGCTGACTGCACAATTTGATCTTTCACAGGCACTTAGGATGGTCATGGGTAGTGTACTATCCAATGGGGTGTCGTAATGTATATTTTATTCAAATCTCTCTATAGGTGGGAGCCAATAGGGAACTTGAGATAACATGTACTCGATACTTGTGATGTATTCACGTTTTGTGTTTTTTTCTTTAAGTACTGTAACTCAATGTTGTTGGATTGAGAGTGTTTTCAATTTTCAGTTCTTTGGAGCTTACTGACCCTCCTGGCCATAACGTGCATGTACTGATTACTGTTTTTCTCCATTGTTAAATCCTTGAATAGTTTTTTCCCATTTGGTTTTTGGGCCTACTGTACATTTTTGTTGACCCCAACGTGATATCCAGTGCCTTCCAAAGACGCTGAGGGTCATCTGGCCACACAGCCCTAGGCAGTGGAGCCCTGCCACCCGAGCGCAGTTTTCTGTGCACTCCAACAGAGAGGTGAGCTGATGGTGTGTTACTCTGAATGGCTATTTGGTCCCTGGAATGAGGCCGGCCTGTTTAGGCAGTTTATGGGGGACGAGGTCTCAGAGTAACTCAGAGATCACATAGAAAGTGAGTGCACTTTCTGCATAAAACACAGCATTGTTCATATCTTTCTTTGTTGATGTAAATTGGTAAGATGATGTCAAATAGAGTAGTAAAAGTGAAGAATTAATGTGGGAAAGATCCTCTTAAAGGGCAAACAACATTGCTGTGTACAAAGTGATGGTACTACGTGAAAACGGTAGGATATCACTCACTTCTAGAAGGGGAGTTTGAGTAGGGCTGAGTTCCCTAGCCTTGACTCAAAGAGGCAGACAAAGGATCTACATCATTGTGTATGTAAATGTGTTTTTCTTGCAGGTGTCAGTAGCGGGCATTCATATAGAGGTAGTGATTCTTAGGCGTTTTAGCATATTGTGTAGATAAAAGTGTCTTGTGGGTGAGGAGTTTTGGCATTGTGTATAAGTGAGTGTTCTGGGATTAGGTGCCTTTATTGGGGTGTGGAATTGGTTTATTGTTGTGTTGTGAGTATTTGAAAGAAGGCGCTGTTGGTTCGCTGTCTGTGGAGTTTTTGTGGTTTTGGAGGAGGTTGGAACCATATGTTGTTATGTGTACTCAGTTGCCACACATGTGTAAAAAACTTCTGCAATATTAACAGAACATTCTGAAGTGCCACCAAGAGTGGGTTCAGGGAACAGTGGCAAAATTGTTTAAACCTTAGCTGAGAAGGGCATGCATGATAAAAATGTATTGGAACAGATGAATACACATTTGTTGACAACTAATAAAGGGAAGAAACTGAAAAAATTGGCAAAGTATACTTGAATTATCAAAAATGTTTGTGGTGGAAGATAATGCCCCTGTTGACAGTACAGAGGGAACCATTCAAGGACACGTACAGGCCACTCACCCTTATGGGTGCTTTCCTTTACAGCCAACCGCAGGTTACACCAACCCCCAGTTTTCGTGCTCACCTGATAAAAAGAGAACATCAGGGGACCATTAGGAAGCAACCCGAGACCCGGTAAATTTGGAAAATAGATAATAGGGCTTGCAGAGAGTTAGAGGCGTTGTTTCAGAAGGTGGAAGAGCAGCTAGCAAAAGCGATGCAGAGGCAAGGGGAGGAGCAGTGCATGGCGATAGGCACAGACAAATAGAGGTCAGAAAGATTCTCTTCAAACTGGACTGTAAATCTATCAAATACCTTATCATAAACACAAGTGTGGAATGCCTCAATCCAGGGGAAGGAAGAATTGTATTGTATTTTATGCAGATTTATAAAGTGCAAAACCAAGGCCAAAAGGCATCTGGGCAGTGAGAGCATGGCTGCCAAAGATCCCAATCCCTAGAAGTCTAAACAAAAAGAAATGCCTTTAGGCCTTTCAAAAACAGAGGTGGTCAGACATCTCCTGCAGTTGAGAAGGGAGAGCGTTGCACAATTTCAGGGCCATAACCGAGAATGAGCACCTACTAATGTGGATCTTAAAGAACCTAGGAACTACAAACAGAGTTTGGGAACAGGAATGCAAAACTCTAGACGGTGTAGAGCATTAGAGTTCATGTCTGAGAAAAGGAGGGCCGGAATGCTGAGTGGCTCGATGCACAATACAAAGAACCTTAGATTCAATCTGCTGTTTTATTGGAAGCCAATGAAGCTGGCGTAGGAAGGATGAAGTATGTTTTGCAAAGATTGAACCTGATGTAGTAGAAACTCTGGTTACCCTAGGTAGAGACCATACAGTAGTCAAGGGATCACATAATAGAGCCACAACCACACCACACCAGCGGTACAGGGCAATAAAAGGCACAATCTTCTTTAAAAGGTTAAGTTTGAAAAAAAAAGTATTGCTCACAGAAGCAATCTCTGCTTCTCTAAAGCTGGAAGAGTGTAATTTAATTATAAGACTTTTAACTGAGCCCCTGGGAGGAGGGCAAGACTCCAGAGACTCAGGCCAGAAATAAGAGTTGCACAGGTGATTTGACTTGTGGGGTCTGATAAATAAGATCTCTGTCGTTTCTCCATTTAGCTTTAGCCAATTTACAACATCCAGTCCTCTATGGAGGCTAGACAAGAGTCTAATTCACTCAGAGGATCAAACTCAGGGGAATTGATTAAAAATAATCGCTGGGTATCGTCAGCATATGCATGAATATGAACCCCATGGGATGATATTAAATCTGCAAGAGGGTGGAGATAGACATTAAAAAGAAGATGAGAAAGGGAAGAGCCCTGGGGACAGCACAAGTAAGGGGGACAGGCACTGAATTAAACAGAAATAGAAAGACTGATTGTAGAATGCTCTGATAGAAAAGAAGAGAACCAGGAGAGGGGGGACCAACAATGCCAGGTGCTTGTGAACGACCAAAGAGGGTTTAGTGGTCAATCATATCAAAGGCTGTGAGAGGTCAAGTAAAAATAAGAACTCCAACCTCCCCATGGTCTTGGAGCATGGCCATGACAGCCAAAACGGAAATTGTCACTGATTCTCAAGAGAGGAATGAAAGCCACAATAGTGTAGAATATGACTCAGTATACAATCAAGAGGAATAAGAGGATGATGATGATAGGTGGGAGACAGAGGAGCAGGAGGAAATACCACCATGGGCCACCGGCTCTGGCCATAGCAAGGGCTAATTGCCCTAGTTAAGTGTATTCATCCCAGAATAAAAAATAAGGAACACAGTTCCTATTGTTACAGACGGGACCAGAGTGAGACCCTTATGTGTCCTGGCCCAACATGGATAGGGATAACTTAATGAACACCTTGATTTCCCTCACTGTGGGAGCAGGTACATGGATGTATGCACATTTAAGAACAGACAGCAGGGATTACATTAGCTGTAGGAGACATAAATAACGTGTTTGTAACCCTGTTAGGGGAACAGCCAAATGAAATATGGAGGAATTCAGGGTATAAAGGAGTACAATTGAGCAGTAACTACCACATTTAATAACTGTCCTGCACATGTATCTAATGCTTTGAGGAACACCTGACATGAGCCCTATCATGGCCATGTATAATGAAGGCAGATGAGGACCCCACAAACTACATTCAGAAGATTCAGGAAATGTGGTGCTTAGAGGCATGAGAGACATGGAATAAGAATGTAGCTTTCTTTTATCATGTGTTGCTCAAGGGTCTTCCAGCAGAAGTGCAAGAAGATTCAACTAAATACATGGCTTGATATACAGGCACACATAATACACTAATGTAGAGTGAGGCAACAAAGGGAAAAGGAGAGAGAAGAACAGACATAGAAGGTAGAAGCAAAACTAGTAAAGAAAAAATAGCTACATTCATAATGGAAGGAGCAGTGATTACTAACACCATGGAAGGGCAGCAGGGACAGAGACCCATGGAGGGATGGACAGAATTATGAAAGAGGTTGAGTGGGTAGATGGGGAGAGGTGAGACCTTGGTTGCAGCACTGCATTGGTCTTGTGGGAAGATAGAATGCTTAGCCTGAGAATGCAGGAGTAGGCTGCCCTTGTCCTACAATAACCCTGGTGGTCCCGAGTATTGGCTCTCTTACCACCCACCCCCCGAGATACAGCCCCCTGTTTTCCAATCTGCCCCACATCCCATGTAGCCACAGCCAATTCAATAACCAACACCAAATCTCCCTCAGAAGACTAATATGCAACAGTTACCTGCTCGGTCCTGGGATAAAAAAATTTAAAACAGCCAACGGGTACAGTAACTCATTACACAGGAGCAAGTGTGATAGGGATCAAAACTTTCTGGCTCCCATGCACATATGTTTACCCGCAATAGGACAGGCCACAGAGAGCTCTGCATGCCCAGTATTATCAGTAACTTCAGATCCAGAAGACTAACCCTGAGTGGGAGTGAAGATAGGGGATTGAACTCTTTTATGGTCAACACAGGAGCTACCAAGTCATGTATTATAGAAAGGTTAGTTACTCTGACAGTCGAAATAATGGACACACAGGGGTTCTCTGGGGCAGTTGTAATGTTTCCTTCCACCAATGATATACCCATCACCATATGTATACAAGAATTGCCAGCACATTTAGTGTATTCACAAGCTACCCCAGTTAAAGTCCTAGGCCGGGATATCGGGAGCAAATTGAACCTAACCATTTCATTTGCTGAGGAGGGCATAGTGTGTATTACCAAAGGCACATACCATGCTAAAGATACTGTGGCAGTCAAAGCACTGTGTAGCCACAGCACCCTGTGGGGTTTGTCCCTCCATCCAGATGTGTTCTTGTATGGGGTGCCCATTCTGCTAATTTGGGTGCCCAGGACTCAAAACAAAAAACTATGCATACTGGAAGAATTTGTATTCAGACACGCCATCCCCAGGAGGTAGCAACAGGCACCATTAGCACATTAGATTTAGATGTAGTGATCACTAAGGCAGGCAGAGTAATACTGCCAGGCACAGATGAGAATGACATTGAATCTCATAAAGTGGTAAGTATTGACCCACAACAGCATTTAGTATTTAGTATTTGTTTTAGCAATTTCAAAAGGTGTCTAATGAGCAATTGTTCAAAGACACCGATGGCACAGGAGAGATGGTGTTTCAAATAGCCATGCCTGTCAGATAATTATTGAACAGAGTGAAATACCACATAATGTGCTCCTTGCACTGACACTGCAACCACACCTGAAGAAAGATTTAGAGAAGGTACCCAAGAAGTTATGGACCAGTACCCATCGCCTTATAGGTTGTTTTAGATACATTCCTGACACTTTTCTGTTGCCACAGTTTTGTTATATTATGCACTTTTTGGCTATACACCAGCAGGCTTTGCACTGTGCCATGCACATGCCATGTTGTTGTAACAAAGAAAAATGGACTAGCTGCACAATAAAAACAAGGCACAATAAACACCACCACACACTTTTACAATGATGGCCTCAGGAACATTTATATTAATTAATCAAATATTAGTGGTACACTTGCACTGAATGTTGGTGAAAGACAGGAAGAACACTTTCATTGTAAGGAAAGCAAATATACTGTGGTTTGTGGATCAACACAGCACTTCAAACATAAGTGATTTCCCTTTGACCAGAGATACCCAGGCTAGCACTTTGGCTGTGAAAACAAATGCATTAATATATAGTTTCAATTTTCATTTAGCCCCCTGTCCTTAGCTAAGGTTGGGTTAGTATGGGATTAGATTTATGGACTATCTTGACATCAGAACAACCCCAAAACAAATTTAAATGCAGGCAACTACCTGTATCCCTTTGTGAAATAAAGGGAGTTATGTCTTTTGCATCAGTTTGACACCTTGTCAGATTACCATGCAAGAGAGTCCCGGCTAATTGTGCCCCTATTAATACTCACTCTACTTATTTATGACTCTGGCATACCCAGCTGGTCTGCCTGCAACCTGGACTCCTCTTGGCAGCAGTCCCTCCTCTCAGCTCCCAGGATCCCAGGACCCTACACTGCTATGCATTCTGTCATGCTGCCAGCTACTCAGAGATATCGTCAGCTCGCAGACCACCCTCAGCACCTTTTAAGACCTCAATCTCTCAATTGTGCTTGGAGCAGTACCCCGAATGAGCCGGCCCAGTTTTCTCAATCAATGCACATAAAGGTGGCAAAAGCATACTGCTCACCCTCCTCCAAGCTCCTTGGAGCCCTTTTTCTGGTAAGCCCAAGATCTCTTTCAAAATTCATCAAACAAAAACCCCTTGCCTTGCTAGAAGTCAGAGTTTGTTTAAGTCAAACCCAGACTTAAAGTTTCAGCCAGCCCAGGACATTGTACAAATTCACTCAAAAATTCAGCTAAAAAAACCCAGCAAAAAATAAAAACTTGCCTCTCACAGCCACATATATCCTCTCTACAATCGAGTCCATTTCTGATATATCACATGTGGATATATCACATGGGGATTCTGAACCTCTTTTCCCTCCTATTTGGTGATGTAAGCTATTACCACCCTTCGCCTTTCATGAAGTCACTTCCATCTTCATCACGTGTCAGAACATTCAAGCACATTTCAGCACCTGCCAGCACTCACTCACCTCCATCTAGATCAACTCATGTCCCCTGGTTTTTGGCAAACTTTAAGCTGCATACCTGCACATCGTTTCTTCCTGCAGCTCAATGAGATACGTTAACATTCTCCTGTACTATTCATGTGCTTGCTTAGTATGAACAATGAACATTTATTTTCAAAGCACTTGACTGCACAAGCTTTTACTTGCAAAGGGCTGGTGACAACTCTCAATTTTGCATTATTTCTGAAACTGGCAATGATTACCCAATGTGTTGTTTATGTGCCTGCCACAGTGTTCATATACACAGGGTCTATGGCATGCAAATTTAGCCCACACAAACCACACCTATATTAGCTATTAGTAACCCAAAAACACCCCCCTTTTAGTTCCTAATGCTAAACCATGTTAGTGATCCCTGTTAGTAATCCATGTATTACACTACACACAGCATGTGCTGCACAAATTATTTTGCACATGACCCTTCCTACATGTCCCCCCTTTCTGCTGAGGACACTGATCAAATAAGTACTTGATTAAGAATCCTGTGTCCCATGCAACACACTTTTTATGTTGTCAAACCATGTGACCTTTGTGTAACAATGTAAGTGCTTTGTTATTATCAAAGTGTAAACAATTGCATCAAAATAATCCTTTGGCAAAGAATGTCAACCAGAATTGTCCATAGAAAGAACACAGCAAACAATGAAAATATTGAAAAAGGATACTATGAAAATAGAACTGAAGAATAGAAACAAAGTAGTGAGCAGAAATGAGAAATTGTCTAGAATGGATTTTTTATCTTTGGGCTTTGGTAGTGGTATATTCCATCACAAGGCCTAGTACTGTCCCTGGCTTGAATACAATGTATCTATTTGCCAGAGAGACCTGTGCCTATGTCACTAACTACATTACAACCAAATTGCATGTTTCTATCTTTTTATTTGGTCTTCTCCTTTACGTCTGACAGTCTCTTTCTGCCCTTTTCATTATTCTGCGGGACACTATTACTTCTAGGGGACTCTACTTCCTCCAGAGAATACCAATGAAGGAAAACATGCTAAACCAGAAGAGAGAGACAAACAGGTTAAGTACCAAACAACAACATTTTTCCTTTAGGATGTCCCCTTTCTTCCATTATTTTAGAGCAAACCTTAAAATGTTCTCTTTCTTATTATTAGATTTTTATTCACATTTATATCCTTACTTCTCATTAATTCCTTCAGGCACACCACACCAAACACACCTATTCATTATTTAACTGCTATGATTAATTCTTTTTCCCCTTCCATGAGCTACTCAACTTACTCCTGATGTTACCATCACACCTCTCATTCCCTAACGGTTTCCCCAGTCTTTTCCAATCTTTGCACTTCATGTTTCAGGTGAAATGGTTTTATTTGATTCACGTTTACAAACTGTTCCACAAACTGTTCCACAGCCAGATCCCCTTCCTTTGTCATTATCCGTTACTCTACCGGTCAAAACTTGTCCACAATTTTGAATGGGCCAGAATTCCATAAACTTTGAATTTTTGCACCTATTTCATACTCCCCTACAGATGACCTCTGATCATAGTATGATTTGGCACCCTTAGCTACTCTTTCCACATCTTGCTGCACAAATGCAAATGTTTGCTGGAAATGTTTTCTTGACTCTTCCACATACACATGAATTTGGATGCATTTACCAAGACTTGCTCATTGGTCCTGTACAATAAAGGTTGGGAAAATACAATTTTACTGCCTGCCAGAATATCATGTGGACTTAGATTTGCAGATTTCAATGGTGTTGCTCCCATGGTCATCAACACTAAAGGGAGTCACACATCCCAACTGGACCCTGCTTCAGCCACAAACCTTTTAAGAATGTCAATTATTGATTGGTTGCACCTTTCTACTCCACCACTAGAGGATGGCGGGTAGGAAATATGTAACTTTCTTTTCACACCATGAATATGCTGCATCTTGGTCATCACTGCACTGGTAAAATGGCTCACATGGTCGGATTCTATTCTCTGAGGCAAACTAAACCTTGCCAATATGTGGTTCACTAGCAACATAGCTGCTGTCTTTACACTACAGTCAGGAGCAGGAATACATTCCAAACCATTTTGACATCAAACAGGTAACTGTTAGCATGTATTTGTTTCCCAGTGATGACCATTGGACTGGGTCAATGAAATCAATGTACACATCTGACCAGGGAAGTGTCAAACATCTCTTCATTAATGGTGCTCCATGAGTTGGGGAGGTGGTCTGGAATTCTACACACACAAAATACCCTTGGGTATACAACTCCACATGTGGGGATTTATGCGGCCAATGAGCATATTAGTTTAATATTTCCTATATTTTCTGCAAATGCCTATGCTCTGCTGTTTTTGCATCATGGGGGGTCTTGGAGTTGAAATGTTTTTTTATTCTTCAACATCACCCATAGTTCCTCTCTTACTTTGCAGTCCTCTTCTGGTAAGCAATTATATTCTGTATCTGACACATGCTTGTACAACATGCCTATGATTGGGTCTTCTTTTTGTGTTTTAATCAAGTCCTGATCAGGCATGTCAAAGCTCCAATGCCCGACTGGTTGATCACTTCCCTGAGATTTTGAATGTGTCAACACGTTTACTTGGATCTGAAAAAACATTCTCTCATCCTCTTCCTGAACTAGCTAAAGCATTTGTGCAACACATGGCCCTTTCTACAGTCTCTTAGAATGGATAGGGGCAGTTTACATAAACTGAAACCAGGGGCTGTGTTGCCCCATGTCAGACAGTACCCCATGACCAGAGAAGCAGATGAAGGGATGTATTTCACCATTGTAGCATTATGGCAGTAGGGTGTGAAGGTGCCATCAGAGTCCCCATCTTGGTCATCACTGCACTGATAAAATGGCTCACATGGTCGGATTCAATTCTCTGAGGCAAACTAAACCTTGCAAATATGTGGTTCACTATCAACATAGCTGCTGTCTGTGCAATACAGTCAGGAGCAGGAATACATTCCAAACCATCGTGTCATCAAACAGGTAACTGTTAGCATACATTTGTTTCCCAGTGAGGACCTTTGGACTGAGTCAATGAAATCAATGTACACATCTGACCAGAGAAGTGTCAAACATCTCTTCATTAATGGTGTTCCATGTGTTGGGGAGGTGGTCTGGAATTCTACACACACAAAATACCCTTGGGTATACAACTCCACACCTGGGGTCATATGCGGCCAATAAGCATATTAATTTAATATTTCCAATATTTTCTGAAAATGCCTATGCTCAGCTGTTATTGCATCATGGGCGCCTTGAAGTTGAATTGCTCCAGGGATAAAGTCTAATGGGGAGTCGTGGGGTCAATGCAGAGGCAGCAGTTCCACCTGGCATTAATCAATGACGTCTGAAAATGCGTGGTATTTCGCTGGCATACCTGATAAAACAGCTGCCACTAGATTCACAATGGTTATCAATGCTTGACAAGGTGTGGACACTGCAGGACTTTTATGGAGGCACTGTTCGATAAAATCATAGGATGTGTAATCAAGTGTACGCTGCCCCCAATCAATCAATGGGTTGTATTTGGTCTGGCACAGAATGCTGAGGATAACATCAGATTGTGGGGCAGCTAGGAGATCAAAGGGTAAGACGTTATTACATCAGACCACGGGCTGACCTAACCGATACTGAGACCTATTAAATGACACCTTCATTTTTTTTGAATAATAAAAGCACTCTTTATTGTACTGTTTTCAGCCAAAAGGATAGTCTCCTGCTCCATAGTTAGAAATCTCTCATCCGCCTAACAAAGAGACTTTATGTTGTCTACAGACTCGGTTTTGGTCAGAATGTGCTGTCTAACGAAATGTGCAGACCATGTTGTGCAATCTGTTATTTGCTAAGAATTTACTTTGAATATCAGCTTATACTGTCTTGATTTCTCTGATTTCCACTCTTTCATCTCCTAACTCCCTGACTCTTGTTTCAGGTCCTTTTTTTAATGTACTTTTGCAACAATTTGAATACATAGAATTGGTTATAATTTATTATGTACTACAAAAAATAAATATGAAACCTACACTAATGCCAAGGATTCAGCACAGTGTGTTGTAGCTCCTTTGTATTTCTGAGATCCCATTCAAGGACATTATATCACATATTAATTATTAACAAAAGGCTCTAGCTCTTCCTTTTGAGGGATAAAATGAGAACACAACACTAGGTGCAAGTATTAACACAGTGTGTAGACTGTCCCCCCTTGCAGTCATCTCTTGAGACAGTCTACAGTGACGTATTCCAATGTCACACTACACAGTTTTGCCTGTCGGGAATAGCCCCTTGTTTTCTCTAGTTATTACATCAGCAAGCTATTTTTTCACAGAATTATCAACAAAAAAACTGCAGAAAAATAACAGGCGATCTATAGAACCAGATCAAAGGAGAGTTGTTCAGAATGATTGGGCAGTAACGTCAAGAGGATACTGGGAGTTTGTTGTCTAACGGATCCAGATAGGAGAGCAGTGTCATCCACTGCTCGAACAGGTTCAGGTTTACTCTTTCCAGGAGAGGTACAGCAGGGAGCTGGCCAGGGAGATGTTGATATAATTACCTGTGTCCCTGGAATCAATGAACACTATGACTGGCGTACCATCAGAAGAAAGTATAGCAAGGCCAGCTTCAGGAAACAAATGGGTGGAAGAATTTGCAGTATTCGTATAGAGGGGCTCATCCATGCCCCTCTCTCTAGGGATGAGCCTTAAGAAAAGCTGGTGTTTTCTTTGATCTCTTAGGGAATTATATAACATGCTGACTTGTGTGACCACAATAGATGCAATAATAGGAGGAACGCCTTCGCTCCTTTTCAATAGATGTTAAAGGCCCACGTATTCCCCCTATTTGCAAGGGTTCTGGGGCAGGATCAGGGACTGTAGAAGGACAAGGAGAGTAAGGGGCCCTGCATGAACAGGAGGAGGGTTATATGCCTCTCCTCTTCATTCTGTTGCCCTAGCATTGACTACCAAGTCAACTAGATATGATATGATATGGCATTCATAAGGGGCATATACACAAGTGTTTCATGGCGCAACGAGGGATGGGAGGAGGGACAGAGAGTGGCAGGGAGTCTGCTTGCCGAGGGGAAAACATAGCATCTCCAGATTGGCACGTGTAATGCTAATTAGTCATGTGCATAGATACATATCTGAAAAATACATTGTGTGGATGTTTAACATTGCCTGCATGTTAAACATCCTGCCTCCCATGTCAATAAACGTATCTTAGCCAAAAGCGTGTATGAAAACTTTACAGCTATCAAAGTTAACAGGAACTTTTTCAAGGTCATTTATGGTGCATTTTCAACCTTCTGACCGATAGGACCCAATACCTTCTCAGCAAAAAATAGAACCATCAATATCACTTCTGAAATGGATGTACTGAAACACCCTAGGAAAGGTGGGAAGAGAGGAAATGAATGCAGCAGCATTTCTGGCCATCTAATGTCAATGCATGCAAATTATACTTTGCATTTTAGAACGTAAGTATGCTGTTAACTGTAACATGTTTAATAATATGTGTAGAAGGCTGAATCATATGGCAATAGAGTTCTAATAAGCAAGTAACCCATTTATATCACTAGCAGTTTATATTGAAAAACATCAAATGTATATTGTTGTGCTCTAATGACTTAGAAAATATATGCATCACTCTAAGTGGAGTAACCATAGTCTATACAGTCACTAGATCATGTCTTTAATTTGTGTTTATTTTCATATCGAACTATCAAGCATGTTGAACTTTAGGAGGTTTCCTTGGAGTTTAGCAATGAGAAGTTTTCATTTAAAGAGCTTTACATATGTGTAGACAATACATGAGCATAACTATTTACAATGATCTAACAACGATTTTTGACCAATTCAAAATGGCCGCCATTTTTTCAATATAAAAGCAAACGGGACAACCAGCAACGCGTTTTCACGCGAGCAAGGTGCCCGGATGCTATTACTTTGGTTTACACAACAGGTAAGACTCCCCCTGTGGGGAGGGTGGGGAGGGTGAACTCTAACCGATAGAATAATGTATACATAATATTTGTTAGAATTTGAACATACTTTGGTCACTGTTTATATTACCAGGAAGTTAAAGAAGTGACATTAAAAGACATGCAACGGCTAACATAAACAAACGTGCCTGAGTGAAGAGAAATTGGAATTACCAATAAGGAAGCATAGTAAATCAGGCCAAAGATTTAAAGCAACGTTTTACACAGGTACCCTTTTCATAGTATGCATAGTAGAGCTGACTTTAAGCACAATTCAGAATATATAATTATTTCTTTTGTTAAGGTAAAATTACACAAAAACCTTAGTTAATCATTTATTTATTTTTTTCTTTATTTTTTTCTTTATTATTAACAGTTCCTGATGAAGGTCTATCATTGACCGAAATGCATTGAACAGTATAATGTTTGCTAAAGGCCTCACAAAAATACAAATGGTTGAATAAAAATATTTTTACCATAAATTCATCGGAATTATCAACATTTTCTCAAGAATTATTGAAGAAATCAAATATATATTTTTTTTAAAAAAAATAAAAAAAAGAAATTTAGTGGGATATCAACACGAGTCCTTCCAGTAGACTGGTGACAATTAACCAGTCAATATTACATTAACATTTTTTACCTCCCTAAGCAACGGGGAGGAATCTGGCGACAGGACTAAATACCTCACCAAGTGCAGACTACCTTATTAACGAACAAGTAGTGCCCACTCTTCCTCTTATTCAGACCATTATCACACATAATCCTACTAGTACTAATATTAGTGGTCATAGTAATACCTTTTGTCCATCTGACATCTATGTTGTCATCCGTGACCAATCATATGACAACCAGCTTTGATATTTTCCTGTTCCTTTGGCTTCCTTCTCCATCTTGGCATGCATTTTTGACAATCTTGTTACTGCTTCCGTTAGTGTGCCATTTGCTTCATTGTTTGCTTTTATTGTGTTAAAGCCATTTACAGTTCAGTTTATTGTCTGCATCAGCTCCCATTTTGCAATCTGAAGCCATTTTGTGTTTGTGTATTTTTGTACAGCTGGAACTACTGACGCAAAAAGGATCTCTGTCTTACTGAACAATCGAAGTTCAGGTGGTACATCGTCAAGTGATGCTTGTGATACTGATGAGGAGTAGTTCTCCCTGTTCACTCTACTCACTTCTACTGACCTCTTCTTTCTCTTTGTATTGTTGATCTTAGGGAAGTCTTCTGTATTGATGTCTTTCTGTGGTACTACTAATGCTGGTATATTGATGTGTACCAATGAACACATTCCTCCCCAGTTGGGTGGCAGCTTCTCATACGCCTTGGACCCGCACGCCCAATAGTGATCCATTAGTACTGCCATCCCAACCTGCATTGCTGGATGCTTTTCTTTGTACTTGCATTCTTTGATTTCACCAACCTTTACTCCATCATTCTGGAAACACAATCCTGGTTTCTTCAGCAGTATTATAGGCATTGGTCCAGCTACGTTATCCAATCAGGTCAGTAACTTTGTACTTGCATCACATTGGTTCAGGCATTTATTATTTTCTCCTTGTACTGTGTTTACTGTAGCTAGTAAGACCATGTATGCTTTGCTGCCTAATACTTCCTCATTCGATCCTTCAGCTGTGTTCACTTGGCCATCCACAAGCATATGTGGTTGTTCCCAACATCCTGGTTTTCCTCCTATTTCTTGGGTTTTCAGTGTTATCGTCTTTGTCTCTCCTTTCTGTGGGCCATCAGTTATTTATTGTACAGTCTGGTCTAGTTGTCAATAATTGTGGCAAGTTGGGCTATATGATCTTCAGTATTAAAATCCCTACATGTAGTTTTCATTCAAGTCTAAAACGATGGAGATCACATGGGTACAATGCTCACATATTTGTCCCTCCATAATTTATGCATGGACATAATTTTCCGAAAAGTACCCATTTTCAGACAGTTATCTATGGGTTGAAACGCAGAGATAATGTTTACTGCTATCGTATCGTTGTCTAAAGTGGACAATTTTTCATAATACATCATGGTTCTACAATAGAAATCAGTCACAATGCTAGACAGATCAAATTCAAGCAAAATACACTCAATTACTATGCATTGTGGTAAGCGGAACAATTTAAGCAGTATATAAGCTTCAAACATTTTCAGCTCATGGAGATAATTCTGTACAAAATATCTGGACTCTGTAGAGTAATATAGATTTTACTCTAGCAGTATAAAGTAACAACACAGGGGGGTAATTCATGGAATAAATGTTTGCCGGAATTTGTGGCGCAAGCGTGAAAATTTAGCACACGTGTGCGAATCTCATGCGTGCGATTCATGGAAGGTCCTGCACGTCTTTTTCCCGGGATGTGTGCCAAATCTGCGCTTACCTTACAAGTCACTGCGACTTTCTAAACGCGTGCGCGACAGGAAAGGGGAAAGCGCACAACTTCTCGCGCACACACCTAAAAAGGGGGCGGAAAACAAGGAATGGGGAACAATACGTGAAAATATAGGCGTAACGTGGGAAGTACCGCTGGGAAACACACGCAACAGCCACACGCTAGTGAACAACACAAATTCATAGAATCGCATAGGGAAAACCTGCGCACGTCAAAACACACGCACAAATATGTCCACCACACGAAAGCAGGCGGAAGTGCCCTTGCGCAGCATAAAAGTGCGTGCAAACAACAAACAAGCATATAGATGCGACAATGAATGTCGGATTCCTCGCAGCAGTGATCGTGGGACACCGCAGGAGGAGGAGAATAGCCAGGCTCCTTTTTGCCCAGGTCCAGCCTTTTTGGGATGCCTGATGACCAGGTCTATGGCAGGTATAGGTTTCCACCTCATGTCATCCCAGACCTGGTCACTGAGAACTCACATCACCCACCCTGTGCTCCCAAGCATTGAGCCCCTTGGAGAAGGTGCTCAATGTACTGCATTTTTTGGCCATTGGGTCATTTCAGTGGACAACTGCCATAGTGGGGGGCGTCTCACAGCCGACGCAGTCATGTTGCCTACACCAGGTTTTGGCAATCATCACTGTGCGCCCTCAGTCTACAGGCACATATACATGCCCAGAACACCGGCAGAAAGGCAGGCCGTGCTCCTGGACTTCTACAGGGTGGCACACTTCCTCAAACTGCTCAGGGCCATAGATAGCACCCATGTGGCCCTACGTCCACCTAGGGCCACTGAAAACATCTACCACAACCGCAGTACAGGCATTCCATGAACGTACAGGTTGTATGCGATGCCAAGGGAATCATCACCTCTGTCTATGCAAACTTTCCAGGGTCCACCCATGGCAGTTTCATATACAGAATGTCTGCCCTGAGCCGGGCCCTGGAAGCTGGGAAGCATGGCGACACATGGCTCATAGGTGAGTACAAATGCTTGTGCACATGCATGCATGTCACACACAGACAAATACACAAGCCCAACTAATGATAACCATTATCACCTTACCAGGGGACAGTGCCTACCCTCTGAGCATCTACATGATGATGCCAATACAGAACTTAACCACACCACACACCACCCCAGGTAAGATACAATGCAGCCCATATTGCAACCAGGGCCATAGTGGAACGCACATTCGGAGTGCTCAAGTCACGCTTCTGCTCCCTTGACCGCTCTGGCGGACAGCTACTATATGCACCCCCAGTAGTGTGCAGGATCCTTGTGGCAGCATGTGTCCTGCACAACGTTGCAACACGGCGGTGCGTACCAGTGGACAGGGTGGTGCACCCACATCCCCAACCACACGCATGGCCCCTGTGCATGGGAGAGGAAAGGGCATGTGGTGAGGCAGCCCGTACCCAGCTTGTGGCCACATTTCTCACCTAAACTCCAACCCCTGTGGAGTGCACACAGGCCGGGCACATACCAGGTGACAAAAGATGATGAGAAAGGGACAGTTTACTGTCACAACCTTACCACCCTGAGAATGTGTCCATGGAAGTGCCACATTGTGTGCATTCCTAGCTACTTAAATACAACCAATCCCATGTAATCAAAAGGAACACATGCAAGGTGCATATCCCACCCACCCCCTGCTAAACAGGGCATGAAAGTACTAGTATACCACCCAAACCCTCCCAACCCCCATTACCCCCGTCTGCCACACCATACCATGGTTTGCAATGGCAAAACATCAAACCATATGCACAACACATGACACAATAGTCATGAAGTGCCACGTCAGAAATGTAAATAGGCACCAGACAATTACACCTGACATGGATACTGAAGAAATGACTGACCACAACCTCACACTCTGAAATATGTGGAACAAATGCATGCCACCAGTGGTGCAAGCTCAAATGTCAGAATACCTGTTGCCATGCACATTGGACAATAGCAAATTGGCATTACAAACACTGTGTGCTGCATGTGTGTCCCCTGCAACACACCGCTCACTGGACAGCACAGTGAGTGTGCATTGCATTGGGGAAACCCCTTGAACATCATGAAAAATAAATACAATCAGCAAAATAGTATCCTGTGATGCATGTACATGATCAATGGATCGGAAGTGAACATGGATTGTTAGGACACAGCATGCCTGAGAAGGCAATCTGGGTGCACGTGTGTGCATGGTGTTGCCGTAGTTGGTGTGGGGTGGCATTGCCTAAGTGTTTGTGTCAGTAGGGACATGCATCGAATACATGCATGTGAAATGAAGTGAGCTTCAGTGTCCTGTACACAGCACATGTGAACATTGCACTCAAGGACCCCCCTGTGTGTTAAACCACACCAATCCCCTGTCACCACAAAATCAAACCCAACATAGGATGATCCATTGACCAGCAGAACATATCATGTACAGAGTACCCCACATGGACAATGGCGGACAGTGAGCAATCACTAATTCATTGAAAATCATTATAGGAGGGAAGAGGAGGGAAGAGGTGAGGAGAGTAACAAAACAAGTGACAAACTATGGAAGGTTGATGAATAATCAAGATAGTGCTGGGGAGGGGGAGAAGGAACACAGAAGGGAAAGGGGGATCAGACAACCTGTAATCAGTGGTGGAGGGACTGATGATAAAAGTAAGTGCCAAAATAAAACTCAAAAAGGTAAAGGTGGGGGGTGGATGGACGGAGGCAGAGTGGGAAGTGTCTGCAAAGAGCAAGCAGCTACGTATCACCATGCCTAACGGCAATTGGGGTAGTGCTGGAAAAAGACAGACAGAGGAAAAGGAGGAGGGGAAAGGGTGGTGGAGAGGGAGAGGGAGCAGAGAAGGGAGGAGGGGGCCAAGGTGTAAAGGCAGGAAGGGGGAGAGGGGGAAAGAAAGTACACACAGAGGGCAGAGGGAAAGAAGACTGTGCAGAAGGGGAGGGGGTGTGATGGTGAAGGGGGAGACATATGGAGACTGGCGGGGAGCAGGTGGAGACTGGCAGGGGCAAGGGAGACAGGGGGAGACTGGCAGGGGGCAGGTGGAGACAGACGGGGCAGGGGAGACAGGCGGAGACTGACAGGGGTCAGGTGGAGACAGGCGGGGGCAGGGGAGACAGAGGGAGACTGGCAGGGGGCATGTGGAGACAGGCAGGGGCCAGGGCAGACAAGGGGACAATCAAGGGACCCAGACGGGTGGTGGACAGGGGAGGACAGGGATAGACAGGTCCTCCATTGTGGGCTTTTGTTAGTGGTGGAAGGCTCCAGCCTCCTGGTTGGCCGGATTGTCACAAGGGCCAAGTGCAACGAATGGGAGGGGGGAGCAGGTCCAGGCCACAAACATAACAGTCAAGTCAAAAGCAATGCAGCCATATTTCAAATGACACAACAAAACACCAGGGAGGGCTGCAAGATGGCCAAAGCAGGGCAAGCAAGGAATTGGGGGTCGTTGAAACGCGTGGTGACAAGGACAACTCAGTGTGCAGTGTTCATGTGGCATATCAAAATCACTGTAGGCCAAGTGTCACAATGCAACATTGTCAGCACACTGACCCCTCCCACCATCAGTGTGTGTTACATAGCCAAAGGGTGCATGCTACCTCCTACAACAGGAAGTTCATGAACATAGGCAGTCAATTCATTAAAAAAATCATAAGCAACATGATGAAATGCACAGTCAACAGAATACTCACCAAAATGAGTGCAGACATCATTGGAGAAGCCATCTGGAATATCCACTAGGGGTGTACACACAAGTAGGACTGCAGGCTGGCCACAGATATGATGGAAGCCCAATGCCCCTGTGTGAGATGTTGTCACACTGAGCCATCCTTTCGAGCCCATGGAAAGGGGAAGCAGGAGTAGCATATGTGTCAGGACCGCAAGAGAAACACATACACAAGACAAGCCTGAATGGGCCCTGCTGGAACACACAGTGGATGCCTTCAAATGCCACTAAGCACCACACTGTCACATGAATGCACAATAGACAAAAAAAAGAAAAAAATTACTTGCAGGAAAAAAATAATGACAATTACTTGCAGGAAAATAAGAAAAAATAAAAAATACTTGCAGGAAAAAAGAAAAAAAATACTTGCAGGAAAAAAAGAAAAGAAAAAAAGAAATTACTTACATGAAAAAAAAATTACTTGCAGGAAAAAAAAAATCCCACATATGACCCGGGGGTGGGGGGGCACCCAGGAGGGGGGAGGTACAGGGTGCACCTCAACACCCAAATGTGTAGATGTTGAGATAAAAAAAAACCTCACTGGGCTCAGCGCCTGCACGGCCTGACCGATGTGGGAGATAGGTTGTCGTTGTCACCCTCTGGATGGATATCAGAAGGTGGATGTGGCACAGTTGCATCACCATGCCTATCCGTGCCTTGCCCCTCAGCGGCAACAAGCAGGTGGGTCTGGTAAGCCAGGTCCTGCATGGAAATGACACGTAGGTCAGCATGCATTACCTCACGTGTCACATGTGCTTCCTCCTGCAAGGACTCACGTGTAAGACGGAGTTCTGCCTGAATGGCCTCACATGACATACGGAGTACCTGCCGGCTTGCATGGAGTTCAGCTGAGATGGTTCTTTCAAGCTGCTCCATCCTGCCTTTTGCCTGCCTACTGTCATCCATCATGAGAGCACCTAGAGTAGATCGGAGGGTTTGGTGTTCGACCCTCAGGGCCTCACATTGTGTCTCTGCCTGAGCAGAAATTGCTTGACAGAGAACCACCATTTCAGCCCAGCATGTAGCCTGCTGCTGGAGCTGCACTTGCATACCTTGAAAAATTATCTCAACTGCTCCCCCCTGTTGCTGTGCTATGGCAATAATGGCATGCTCCCACTCAGTTGACCCCGGTAGCGCACGGCCACCGCGTTGCCGGAGACAAGACCTGCCGGGCCCAAGGAGCTGTTGTCCTTGCTGGGTTGGTGCCACCACGGCTGCAGGACTGCATCCCTCTATCGACCTGATGCACCAGGAACATGGCCAACTGGTGTGGAGTGTGACCCTGCACCCGTAACCACCACAGGTGGACATTCCAACCCGCCTGGCCCCCTACTGCAGGTGTCACAGACAGAAGATCATCCAACACAGGATCACTTACCGGCGATGACACATCATGTGGTCAGAGGATACATCAGAGCCTGACTCAGAGTCCGCTCTGGACACAATGGCCTGGAGCACCAGTGGGTTCTCGTGGGCTGCCACCCCACGACCACCACTGGTGCCTGGTTGGTCATGTGACCTGACCACTATGTCTGGGATGACATCTTCATCCTCTGCCTCCAGCACATCATCACCTGCAACATAAACAAAAGAAACAAGAACACACATGTTAGTAGCACATACCACACACATACAGATCACAACACTGAGAGCCAACACATGAAGCAGACATGTCACACGCAACTCAAAGCCCAACATGCATCCAGTGGCATTGCAAAGCAAGGGTATCCCGAAAGCAGAAAAGGATGTGTGCAAAATATGAAGCCAACACATGTTTTACATGTTGCCCATCACCTGCATCACACACAACCTCTAGCAGGCACATATCCAAGGCAGAAATGAGAGATGGCAACAAAGAGAGGGCACGTAGCATAAGCATGTGGGAACACACAAATTGTCACAGCTGGCAATCACAACAAACACACTATGACACATGTAACATGCATGTTCACATGCAGCACTCAACAACCATTGACTATGCAGAGTACATGTGTCACAGGAGGCACCTACGCTGCTGTGTTTAGATACAGTGAAAGGAGGGACATGGCTAGATACATGGCAGGTCACTATCACACAGCAGCATTGTGTTGGCATGTTGAAGAGTTGAACTTGGCACAGGAGTGGGTGTGTGCGGTGCAGTGCATGTGTACCCCCTCAACTTCCAACATCAACACGTATGTAGTGATGTCAGTCTCCAAACATGACGGCAGCGTAAGGGCAATTGCAGCCATCATATGCAAATGGCATGTGCTATGTAGCATGGATACTGTGTAACACCCACCCTCTGGGCAATAGCAGGGAGGCACTGCATGGCAATGAAAGGTTCCTCACAGAACTGTGCATTGGCAGACAGTGTTGGTATGCATCTATTGCATGTTGTCAGTCAAATGTCACTACAGCCGATGAGAAGTGGACATGATGCAGGACAGATGAGGAATCATCAGTAGTACACACATGCAAGCAGAAGACACAACACCAGTTGAAAAGAGGCAGGGAGCCTGTAATAGGGGAGCCATGTGCACGACACAGATGTGGATACCCTAAAGTTGTGCGTGATGACACACATACCCACAGTGAGCATTAAATGGCTGTCCAAATAACATGACATTTGGATCATCCTGGAGACATACTACAATAAGCAGGCGGTCAACGATACCTAGGGTCGTACATGGAATGCCCATGGAGCATGAATGTGCACACATGTGCATGGGGAGCCACTGCCATCAGCACAGTCAGAGTGAGACACACTACACCAAGGATAAAGGATGTATATGACATGATATGACATGTCATCAAGATTGCCCTCGTACACAAGTGGCTCAGAGCGCAACCAAGCAAAGGGAGGGGAACAAGGTAGAAAAGGAAATGAAAATAATGATCATACTGGCCACAGTGACATTGAGAACACGCAAGTGCATGGAGAAAGATAACAGGTTGAAGTCCCTGGAAGGGGGGGAAGTGGAACGTGCCAAACAGAGGAGACCAAATAATGAAAATGAAGTCCAATGATAGAATAGGCATTCAAAAGGTGGTAGTGCAGCCAGCAAGTGGCAAGTGCAAGATCTTTTGGATATGGCAAATCTGATGAGTGCAGAAGAAGAGTGGGGGGCTGTATGGGTACACGTACAGGACCCATTGCAATGGGAGGCCTGGAGGCAGTGCAGCAGGGAGGCAGGGTGAGCAGGTACCTGCGCCTGAAGGACAGAGGGTGTCCAGGTGCACAGTGCCAAAAGAGGAAACAGTTCAGCTGGGGAGAATAGGGGCTAATGCAGGAGCAAATAGGAAGGTCTTGAGGTGCTTCCGGAAGCAGAGATGTTTCTTTTCAAGTTTCACCATGGCAGGTGGGCTGTACCAAAGGGAGGTCCCGACCGTAGACACAGATCTTCCCCCAGATTGTTTCTTTGATAAACGACTGACCCAGAGGGAGTGTGAGGTAGAGGAGCAAAGGACACAAGAGGGGAGGTATTGACAGAAGGATAGTTGAAGGTATTTTGGACCCAGGCTCCAGAAATCCTTGTGCACAATGCAGAGGGTCTAAAATGTAATCCTTGCATGCACTGGTAGCCGATGAAGGGATTTCAGAGCTGGAGAGATAGGATCCCAGGGCTTGAGGCCAAGGACAAGTCTCACAGTCCTGTACTGGTACAGTAGTACTGTACAGTACTGTAGTGGTAGAGGGCAGACTGTGGAGGCAGGTAGAATTTTGGAAGAACCTGTCACAGTAGTCCAACCTTCAGACAACCAGAGCTTGAGAAACAGTGAGCTTGTCAGTGAACGAGAGGAAAGGCACAGTACCCCTTAGGAGTTTAAACAAGAACTTAATATATCTCAAGAGACATCAGAAATGTGTGCGGAGAAGGAATGTGTGGAGTCAAAGATGACCCTGTGGTTGTTGGCATTGCAGGTGGGGCTAGGAGGAGGCCCAAGGTAGGCCGGCCAGAGAGTGAGGGGAAAGGATGGTGAAGGTGTACTGATGAGGAGGATGCCAGTCTTGCTGGCATTAGACAGAGATCATTGACAATACACCAATTTCAAATGGCTGAAATGAGAGAGGGAGAAGAGGTGGCCGAGGGCAGCCTGAAAATGAGTTGAGTGTCATCGGCATAGCACAGGAAGTTGTAGCAGGAAATGAAAATGCAGTAGGCGAGAGCTGCCAGGTGCTGTATGGAAATCCAGGATGAGAGGTAAGACCCCTGGTGAACACCACAGGTAGAGAAGGACATTCTTGAAAGGAAGGACCCAGGTTGTAGGTGGGAGGGTCACACACGCCAAACACACATGTCATTGAGTAACACGCATCAATACTCACCGGACAATGCCTCATAATCCATCCTCTCTCCCACTCCACGGATTTGTTCTTCCTGGATGAACTCTGCAGCGATCTCCTTGTGCTGAGTGAGTTCATCCTCCTCTGTTGCTGGCCCACCACCAGTCACCTGAGACATGGAATAATTGGAGGCACGCTTTTGTTTTGCACAGCATCAGAGGTCATTCCAACACTTGTAGCAGTCCTGAGCCGTGCGCACCTGGAATCCCATGGCTGTCACACCATCCGCAATAGGCTGCCAGTGGACCCAATGCTGGGGAGGCGTTGTGTGGCACTGCACAAGCATATCGCGTCTGTGTGCCGACACATAGTCCACAAGGAAATCCAGTTCCTAATTCCTGAAAGGCTTCTTCCTCGATGTGCCGGAGGGCAGAGCCGTATCTGCGGTATGAGCCTCTTGCGCAGGAGCACGCTTCCTCCTTTTAGGCGGTGGTACTGACCCTGACTGGCCCAATGTGGCCCTGATCAGTGGGGGCAGTGGCACTGGTGGACTGGACCAAGAGAGTGGGTGTTTGAATGAGGACGGAAGGTCTGGCTTGGGTCTGACTCACTGACGGCGTGGTGTTGGCTGCATCTGCAAATGCAGTTACCGCCACCCGGCTGCTGGGGACAGCAGATGTCATAACTGCCCCAGATACGTGTGCCCCGGTCACAGCTACACGGGACACACGTGACATGCACCTCCTGAGAAGATGGAAATCGTCCTGGGAGTTCTCATCACGCAACACAACATGCGCTGCCTGACCCCGAGCCCGGGTGGTGGTCTCCACAGCTGCACCTGCAGCTACCATGACTGGTGGGCCCATGAAAACAGATGAAAGTTGCTGTTGGGTCATATGGGTGCCAGGTTGTGATGCAACAGCTGCATCTCCAGGAGCCACAGGGGGTGGTACCATGTCTGCACCAGCACATGGCTGGGCATCCTGCCCCAGTGGGGCACCCCTGCCTCTTCCACCTCTGTAGCCACCCTGGACTCCCTGTCCCCCCTGGTTTCCATGCCCACATTACCCACCACACCCAGCCCTGGGAGGTTGCCCAGCTTTGCCGCCCTTAGCCTTTGGTGGCCTCCCAACCATGGCACAGATGGTAAATAGCCGATGGGAGGTGCACTCAACAATAGTCCTGGGCAATTGGGTTGAAGGGGGAAGGGTACTGGATGGAATAGGTACCCCTGTGCTCATGCAAGGCTGTCTGTGACCCATTGCAACAGGTTGACATTTCCTATGCTGCCAACAGTTTTACGGCAGAGTTTGTATCCTGAGGTTTTAAAAATAGGTTCACCTTTCACTGGTGTCAATTGAAGATCTCCAAAAACAATAATGTGTTTTCCTCCAAAGAGCTCTTCGTAGTTTGTTTTGAGTACTTCTTGTAATCTGATGTGAATCAAAGCCAACATTAGGTTGGAGACCATGCTCACTTCATATATTAGTAGCATTTTCATTTGTTTTAACACTCTGCGTCGTTCCATTGCAGCTTCTGTAGAAAGTTTGTAATATTCTAATTGGTTTTGGTGTTCTACTGGAAGGAGTAGTAATCGGTGTAAAGTGACACCGCCTATGTTGTAGGCAGCTAAACCTGTGGGGGCAGTTGCAACAGCTGACAGTTTGTTCTTTGTTTATTGTTGAAGGAACTTGCTGATGATTTTGATTAAGAATATTTTGCCTGAACCAGCTTGACCACTGACGTGTAGTAGTATGGGTTTGTAATTTTGGCAGGCACATTCTTTATTTTCATGTTGTACACCATATGCAATTTCTTTTGTTACTTCTTGAAAAATGCTATGCTGCTCATTGTTCAGTTTTGATTGCAGCACAGTTAAGTCTTCTGTATCTTCTTCATAGTTACACATGGTGTTTTCTACTTCTGTCATAGCTAATTCTGCCTCATTTGCTATTAGTGACAGTCCCAGTGGTTCTTGGCTTCCTGTTATAGAAGGTTGACTACTGTTGGGAGTGTCTTTATCTAGTTGGGCCTGAAGTTCTTCTTCATGTTGCTGTTCATTGTGCAACTGTCACGACCCTTATCCCAAAACCCCACTGGCAAGTCAAGCTGCCAGGTAAGGTCAGAGTTTGGGGTTCCATTAGGGCCTCAGACGCCTTACATCCTCTTACAAGAATCTCTTGGTGTCATTCCTGGGACCTTTGGCACCAGGCTCATATTCAGTATGGAGAACATCTTTGAATGGGGACTACTTTTCTTTGGGCCTGCAGTCAACATGGAGGCACTCACATAGCCCAGTTCCCAAGAACTAAGCTATGCGGTATAGTGTTTTTGGTGTGATGGCCTGGGACTACTTTACCTGGACTACTTTGCTGGGATGCTATTTATACCACACCCAAGCAACAGAACAAGCTTCAGGTGAGTGTAACAGCAACATTGTTTTGTACTCTTTAAAGTTTACATCGGTTATAGTGCTTCCATTTGCTTTGAAAGCATCCTCATAGGAGTCGTAGATATCTAGTAACTATTCTTCTTTTCTCCATGGTTTAAAAAGTTGTAGCAGGGAAATGTAATATAGTTCTTTATGTTGAAGAGCATTTAATGACAATTTGATATGATTAATTAAGCTTTGTTTGGTAATTTTCACTAAGCTGCCTTCACAATTTGTCACTCTGTATCTACCTTAATTTTCATCTGGTTTTATATTATTTTTGTATGTGAAGTTTTGGGATATGTGGTATAGACACATGGGCCCTCATTACGACCCAGGCGGTAAGTGATCGAAATTACCACCATGGCGTAATGAGCGTTAACGCCATGGTCCGATGGCGATAAGAGCGCCATATTACGGCCCATCGCGCACGAGCATTACGCCATGGCGGTAACGTAAACTACGCCATGCCGTAAACAGCCCTTACCGCCCTCGTTAACAGCGCAGGGTGACCTACCGCCACCCATCATTGCGCCGACCGTAGTCAGCGGTCACCGTAATTAGCGGTGACCGCAAATAGGCGGAACCGGAAATAGCGTAATCGCGGCGGAACGGGAAACAGCACAGCGGCCATCTTAAAAAACACAATCCATTGGCATCCTACCCAACCACACCACAACCAACCCTCAAACCCTGACATTCCCATAACCCACCCATTTCCACAGCCAACCATGCCTAAAGTTGTCAAGAAGGCATGTGACAGGCAGCGGCAGGAGCGCTTCAGTCGTGAGGAACTGCAAATGCTTGCAGACACGCTCCAGGAGAAGGCCGATGTTGTCTTCTCCACTGAGATGACCCGGACAGCCATAGGCCACAAAAAGGAGGTGTGGGAACTTGTGGCACAACGTGTCAGTGCTGTTGGAACCACCCCACGCACCTCCAAACAGTGCCGCAAGAGATGGGACGACCTGCGGATCAGGGTCCGGGGCATTATGTCAGCCAACCGTAACCTGGCCCTGGGAACTGGCGGTGGAGCAGACTCCCCACTGAAGATGCAGCCATGGGAGGAGACATGTGCCTCTCTGATTGGCATTGAGTGCATCGAAGGTGTCGGCGAGATGGAGAGAGGGGCCCCGACATCTGGAGAGACAGGTAGGTGCCTCATATCCAGCCTTGCAAGACACCCTGATACACTTGCACGTGACAATCACAATGTGGCAGACGCAACACATCAGCAGATGAGCCACACCCTGCGCACATGCAGCATGTACACTGTACAGTAGGCAGACACACACCTGCATGCAAAACCGAACCTAAAGGGAGGCAACCTGTATGTCACGGGCTACTAACTCCACCATCTATCCATTACACTCTTCACAATGCCTGCTCAATGTCCGCTGAACCATCAATAACAGTCACCCTCCTCTGCTCCACCACAGGCTCGCAATCGGACACTGGCAGGGACGACAGCACCAGCACCCGAGCCAAGAAGGCCAGGAAAGTGGGAGAAGGGAACCATGCATCCACCTCTGCTGGACCCAGGCCGAAACCACGCCAGGCTGAAGAGGCCAGGGCAGCAAAGTCCCCCGAGGAAGGGGTCGTGACAGCGCCTGCAGCCCAACAACACCCACTGTTGCCCACTGAGGGCAATGTGTCAGCAGGGAGCAGTAATGTTGGGGAGACTGCAGCCATCGCTGCCTGCTCCGACGGTGATGTGGAGGATGACACTGGACTTGACCACAACACGCAACTGCACTCACCACACCTATCCCCAATCAGCCATCATGGAGATGACACCCAGGGCCCATCGCCACCTAATTCATGGCCAGCAACACCAAGCCCAGTGGGAGTTGTGGAAGATGGGAGTAGTCCCACTGGTCCCCCATTGGCACCCTCCATTGGGCCAGAATTCCAGCTCTCGCTGGAGCAGATTGCCAACAGGCAGGAAGCACTGGGCACACTTCTCACGCAGCATGTTGCAGAATGTGGAAGTGCCAGTGCAGCCATGGAGAGGAGTGCTGATGGCATCAGGGCTGCCAACCAAACTGCCAGCAGGGACATATGCACCGAACTTGCTGCAGTGCGGCAGATGATGAGCCAGCTCATCCAGACAATTCTGGACACATGCCGTACTGAGCAGCCCGGTACATCCTCAGCTGCAAGTTCAGCACAAGCCTCTCCCGTCCGCAGGTCATCCAGGACCCTGAGGAGCACAGGCAGGGGGGCCCCAGGTTCCGGAAGAGGGGGCAGTCAAAAGTGTGTAAACTATACACACTTCACCACGGGCACTGTCACATGTTTGCAGGGTGTTCAGGGGGGAGGGTGAGGGGGGAATTGGGTGTGTTGGAGTGTTCAGGGGGAGGGGGCGGGGGAATTGGGTGTGTTGGAGTGTTCAGGGGGGAGGGGGAGGGGGGAATTGGGTGTGTTGGAGTGTTCAGGGGGGAGAGGGAGGGGGGAATTGGGTGTGTTGGAGTGTTCAGGGGGAGGGGGGAATTGGGTGTGTTGGAGTGTTCAGGGGGGAGGGGGAGGGGGGAATTGGGTGTGTTGGAGTGTTCAGGGGGGAGGGGGAGGGGTTCTGTTATACCTATTCAGAAGAACAATCCACTTTTTATTTTCTCACAAACGAAATGTGTGGACATTGCTCATTGCGTATGTGTGCTTTATTGTTTTACAGTCCACAGTGTTGACATACCAGACACACACAGTGCCCCAAGTGCCATCCATATGTTACACACTCGCTGTGTGTGCTAGAAGTATCGGTCAATGACATTCTGACGCATTATATGCCCCTCCTGTGCATCGCTGCCTCCCTGAGGTGCTGCCCCAGCCCCATCATCATCATCCCCATCATCAGGTGGTTGTGGTTCTGCGTCAGGGGGCAGAGGCACGTTTCGTCTGATGCACATATTGTGTAGCATGACACATGCCATGACGATCTTTGCAACCTTCTCATGGCGGTACAGGAGTGCCCCGCCAGACCTGCTGAGGCAGCGGAAACGTGTCTTCAGTAGGCCAAAAGCATGCTCTATCACCACACGGGTACGTGCATGGGCATGGTTGTAGTCCTCCTCATGCTGGTTCGATGGGTTCCACACTGGTGTGAGGAGCCACCTCTTCAGGGGATAGCCCGCATCATTGTAAAATGTGAGAATAGAATGTGTCAGGAACGAGATTGATATGTGAACATGACGCACAACCATGCCTTGATTCTGACTGTTACTGTGCACCAATTGGAGTTGTGGTTATGGATTTACACTGTGCAACCAGTATGTGTTCATGGCTCTCATGTACTGTTTTGCATGCAAAAACACAATGCAGGGGGGACAATTGCCTTGTGAGTGGCCATCCACTGTGTCCGTTCAGGCCGTCATTCATGTGACCTTGCACGTGTCCTGTGAGCTTGAAGCTCACATGATAGCAACATTGATGTCTGGCTCATTATGACCCCAGTGAGCATTACTGGTGTCAATGGGGACAGTTTGTGGGTCTTGTATTGGTGCATTGATGTTCCTGTCTGTCATGTGCCTCCTTTGTGCGCAGTTGTGGGGGACAGGCCTTTCAGTAGTTGGTGCATGGTGACGTGCATGTTGGTGGTTTTCTTTAGGGTCAATGCGGTCACAATTTGCACAATGCACTTGCAGATGGTTGTGTCGTTTTTGGGATGCACTTTCATTCACATGTTGGGATGATTAGGTCAGGCATGATGTGTACACTACTCTGTTGACGTCAGTGCTGCCACAGGGAATGATCCGGCTACCGCTAGTTGCACCCATGTGACGTATGCATCACCCCCCTGTATCTGCCAGATGAAATATGCATTGGTACATCATTCAACACCCACTTTGCATTTCCATGCTCATGACATTAGACTCACCGAGTAGGTAGCATCTTGGGCCTGCATGTCGCTCCATGTAGCGTGGTATTGTGGAGTTCCGAAGGACCATAGAATCATGGGTTTATCCGGGGTATCTGGCACAACAATGTGTGATGATCCTGTTGGAGTCACAGACCATTTGCACGTTGATTGAGTGGAAATGTTTACGGTTGCGGTACGGTACCTCCATGGCATGTGGGACCACCAATTCAACATGGGTGCAGTCAATGGCACCAATACAACCAGGTATGGCGGCCAGTGCATGGAAACCCACTTTGGTGTTGGCAATCTCCTGGGCAGACCGTGGTAATGAGATGTGGTCATCTGTGTGCTTGAGGAGGGCATCGAGCACTTGCATCAGTGTACGCGAGAATAATGGTTGTGATATGCCATGCAAGTGCCCCACTGTGTGCTGGTAGCTGCCTGTGGCCAGGAAGTGGAGCACGGACACTACCTTCAGTAGGGGAGGGGGGTGGTAGTGGGTGTTTCAATCATGCTGACGATGTCGTTGTGTATCATGTCCACAATGGTGGTGATGGTGTCCCGGTCCAGTCGGTACAGGGTGTGGATCTGCTCAGCGGTGAGGTTGAATGGGCTGGCTCTGATGCGTGGGATTGGGGGCTGCCTGCGTGGTGGCACTGGCTGTGCTGGTGGGGCTTGCTGGGCCTGCCTTGCCCTCCTTCTCCTCCTGCGTCTCCTCTGTGCAGCCTGTTGTTGTTGTTGTTGTTGTTGTAGTTGCTGTTGTAGCACTCGCATTGCTATCAGGTCCTCCAGCCCCAACATTGCTAGTCCTATTGGTATCATTGTGGAGTGTGACTGGGTGTGGGAAGGGGTGGGGTGTGCTCTTTTTGTACTTCCTGAGTCTGTATTGCCTTCACCTGTGCTGTTTCTGTGCACCTGTGGCAGCTGCATTCACTTTACATGGCCCTTTACGGTTGGTTCGCGATGGCGTAATTAGCACCATGGCGGTATGGTACTTAACGGGCTGGGTGATGGCGTTAGGGGCATGTCCGCTTGGGTCGGCATTCGCGTACCTTTGCGCCATGGCGCTAAGTACGGTGTGGATGTTCGCGTGCGCGCGCCCTTGGCGCAGTCAGCGGCAGCGTTAGCTACGATGCCGCTAATGACATCGTAGTTTACGGTCATGGATCGTAATCGGCCCTAGCGGAAGACGATGGCGGTAATCGTTTACCGCCATCGTTTTTCGCTTTGCGCCTGGGTCGTAATGAGGGCCATGGGCCCTCATTCCAACCCAGGTGGTAAGTTCCCTACTTTACCACCATGGTGTAAACTCTGTTTACACCATGGTGGATGGCGGATTTACCGCCCCATTCCAAGGTGAGTGGGGTGGTAAATCCCCAATCCCCATTCACCCTTCCCCATTCCCATTTTTGCCCCATAGGGCATAATGGGAGTGGGGAAGGCGCTAATTATGGCACTGTAAATTACGGTGCCGTAATTAGCGCCAAGGACGCTTAGCGCCTTGGTACTTAACGCCTGCTAAAAGCAGGCATTAAGGTGGAAATCAGGCGTTAAGGGTTAACAGCGCTGATGGCGCCGTTAAACCCTTAACGCCTGGGTTGGAATGAGGGCCATGGTTTCCAAAGTGGTACTCCTGATTGGATAGTATGTGTCCAGTAAATTGTTTTTCAAAATGTCTCGGCTGTTGGGATCATTTTTGGCTATTGTTTCTATGTCATCGTATGACTTGAGAAATCTTTTTCTAGATTTGGCAGGACCAAGACTTAGCCATACTATATTTTCAGATTTTCCATACAAAGCAGTACCGGTTAAACGATCTGCAGCTTCATAGCAGCCACATTCTCTATGAGAGAGCATTTTTATGCCTAAACTGTACAATTTCAGAGACAGTATTTTGTCCGATGATAGGTAATCCCAAAGGTCTTGAAGCTCTGTTTTTTCTGCTTTGGTTAAGTAGGCTGTAACATATTGTGCAACTGCAGTGGAATTGTCTACAGTGTACTGCACATCTATGTTTGCATTCCATAAGAGGGCAATGATTGCATTGTAATCATTGATATATTTTGCTTCTTCTGTTCTTTTTATGTAATATGTGTTCTTAGGTGATTTACCTTTGACACTATGGGGGTCATTACAAGGTGGGTGGTAAGGGATTACCGGCACCAGTAAGGAGACCGGTGCCAGTAATCCCCTACCGCCCAATTCCCAGGTCCCTTAGCGGGAACCATAAGGGATGTGTGGTCTGACCATACATCCCCTACGGGTCCCGCGAAGGGACCAGGGCGCTAATAACGGGCTTGTAAGTTGTGAGCCCATTATTAGCGCCCTCCCCATTCCCATTGAGCCCTATGGGGAATGGCATGTTCAATGGGGACTTACCGGTCCCGCCAGGATCGGACTACACCAGTAAGTCCCCATTGAACTACACCGGTGCCAGACCCATTATTGGTGGCATTCATGGCACAAATAGCGCCATGACTACCACCAATCTCGGAATGAGGCCCTATGTCTAACTGAAGACATGAAGTTTGTTTACTTGACCTGTTGCTATAACTGGTCTATGAAAAACAAAGCAGCATTTGGTGTAGTAGTTCCCTTTGTTTTTGTATTTGCGACTACAATATTTCCCACATTTGTGTCTTTGAAATTTTTAAATTTGTGCATGAAGATCACTATTTGTTGCTTCTGATGGAATTTCACAAGTGACTTATTTTTCCATAAACTGTAAAACAGTGGCATCACTGTCTTGACCAAATTTAGGAGCATCTTTAATCCATAAAAGCATGTGGATATGTGGTGCTCCTCTGGCTTGGTATTCTTTTCTCCAAAAGAAGTGTTGCACTTCTCCGAGGGGAGGAACAGTAACCAGTACTCTTTAGTACCATGCATGTTTGCTAACAGATTTGTAATGCTTGATTGTAAAACCTCAACTTTTTTCTTGCACTTTTTTGTAGTAATTGCGTAATTGACATATTTTTAAAATGGGTACCTGATTTTAATGTGTGGGCAACACCATAGCATAGAGTTGCTAGTTCACTTTCAAAGAGTAGATGGAATATGTATTCCACATTTTGTCTAAATCTGGTATCTTCAGAATACATTCGTAATGAGCAGTATTCTGATGCTGTTTTCTGAGTGGGTCTATCATCGTACCCCCCTACTTTCCCAGTAGGAAAAGCACGTGCTTCTATACTTTTTTCCCATATGCTGATTGGTGATCCTTTGGTTTGTCGCATTTGGTATGTTTTTAGTGCATCATCTATGGTGTCTTTAGAGTGTAATGGATGAATTGTATAATGGTCTAAAATATTGGATACTGTAGCAGGATCTAGAAGTTCAAATTGACCAGTTTCTGGTGACTCTTGAATTATTTCAGTCGTTTCCCTCAGGTTTACTTTAATATTCATTTCTTTGTAGTATTCATTGTTGTCTTTTAGATATTGCAAGGCTTGTCTAACTTTATGTAAGTCTACAAGTTGTTGCCACTTTTTTTGTCTTTTGTAGGTACACCATTTACTAAGGCAATTAAAGATTGGTCTGTTGGACGTTGCACTCCTAGAGTGTGTACATTTTCTTTCAGATCTAATGGTAAATAAACTACTTTGCCATAAATGCCTTTCACTAATTCTGAGGGATGTAATTTTGCTGTTTTTCGTTGAAGGCGGATTATTGCTTGAAATGGATGCACTGTTTGAATTAGGATGCTCTGAATCAAATTGAGTTGTTGCGAGGGTTTTGGAAGTGGGAATAATTCTAAGTTATTTGTGATAGCACATGAAGGAGTTTGGTTGTTGTCAAGTTTTGCAGTGCAGTAACTGCAAAGTATTAAGGAGTCATTTATTTCGTATTTGTTTTCTGCTATAAGAAATAGAGATAATTCAAACCATTTGGAATCATCATTTTCTTCTATTTTGTATGTTATGTCTACACTTGTTGTGCTACTTTTATAAAAAGTTCTGTGGCAACACACACACACACATGGTTTGGTACTTCAGCAGATGTATTTTTAAATGTTAGTATTTCTTTATTGTATGTGTGTAGTAGAAGGTTGCCATTTGTAGAATTGTTCCTAGTCTGTTGTAAAGCTATTGAATTTTGTAAGTGGCTTTCACATCCAAAATATTTTCTCTGGATATGCTCTATTTCTTCGAGTAGGTCTTTGGCTGTACCATGTAGAAGATTTTTATTAAAATTGTCTAATGTTAAAGCTGGACTTTTAGCATAGTGCAGTTTATGGACTAGATTTCTTATAGTTTAATGATGTGATATGATATGATATGGTATTTGTAACGCGCCTATACACAGGTGTTTCAAGGCGCGACGAGGCAGGGAGGGGAGGAACAAGGGGATACAGACAACGATCCTACTAGGCCAGTTGTCATTCAGATCGCGCAAGTGCAGGGGTGGGGGAGGGGGAAAAGTGTAAGGGGAAGGGGAGGGGGGAAGTGCAGTACAAGGTAAGTGGCGTAAAGTAATAAATAAATAGGGCCAGCTGTTGGCAAGTGCAAAGTAAGTGCAGAACAAGTGCTGGGGAAGGGGAGGGGGCTGTAGGGATACAGAGACAGTCCCGCAGTGCAGAGGGGTTCCAGGGCATCAGTGCAAGTGGAGAGTGGCTGGGCCCAGGACCGAGGCCGTTTAGAGTGGTCCAGTTGCAGGATCAGTGCAGTTTCAGTGAAGAATTAATTAGCTGTTCAGCAGGGGAGAGGGAGAGAGAAAGCAGAAGCAAAGTGGAAGGTTTTGAGGTGCTTCCGGAACCGAAGATGGTTCTCCTCAAGTTTCAGGGAGGCAGGAAGGCTGTTCCAGAGATCTACCCCCAGCTCGTTGCTTCGAGAAGCGGCTGACCCTGAGGGAGTTGGAGGCGGATGAGCGAAGGGCTCGGGAAGGAAGATATTTGGGAAGAGAGAGTTGAAGGTATTTAGGACCCAGGCCCCAGAAGGCTTTGTGGACAATGCAGAGGGTTTTGAACTTTATCCTCTCAGCCACTGGGAGCCAGTGTAGAGATTTCACTCCTGGAGAGATACGGTCCCTGGGCTTGAGGCCAAGGACAAGTCTCGCAGTTCTGTTCTGGATGAGTTGCAGAGGGCGGAGAGTGGAGGCAGGCAGATTAAGATAGAGGCTGTTACAGTAATCCAACTTCGAGAGAACCAGGGCTCGGGAGACAGTGAGCTTCTGGGGGAAGGAGAAGAAGGGAAGAATACCTCTGAGGAGGTGCAGCTGGTAGTGTGACCTCTTGGCGACGTCAGAAATATGAGGAGAGAAGGAGAGTGTGGAGTCGAAGATGACCCCAAGGTTTTTTGCCTTGCAGGTAGGAGCAGGGAGGGGGCCAAGGGAGGCAGGCCAGAGAGCTGCATGGGAGGAGGGAGTGGGAGTACCAATGAGTAGAATCTCAGTCTTACTGGCATTAAGGCAGAGGTCATTGGCGGCACACCATTCTTGGATAGCAGACAGACAGTCAGAGATGAGGGAAGGAGAGGGGGAGGCTGAGGGTAGCCTGAAAATGAGCTGGGTATCGTCCGCATAGCACTGGAAATTAGGGCAGAGAGCGGCGATGCGGTGGGCAAGGAGTGCCAGATACTGGGTGAACAGCCAGGGAGAGAGATTAGATCCCTGGGGGACACCACAGGTGGAGAAAAAGATGTCGGAGAGGAATATCATTTTGATATGATGGAAGGTGCTTTTGCAATTATGTCCTAAAATGCAGGCTAATGAATGTCCTTGTAGTCCTGTGTGTTTGCGCACTGGACAGGTATCCATGTTTTGTACAATTTTCATTTTGAATTTGTCTTTGCCTTTTACATATTGATTGAGGAACTGGCGTAAATATTTGAAAGATTTTTTGTCAATGTTACACATTCACGTGCACGGCCATTTGTACAGTGGACATTTTGGTTCAGTCTGATGGAGAGGTGATACTGAGTTTTCTGGGGATATTTTTGTGAGCATTGTTTCTTGTTCCATAATGGTATTATTACGTTTTTCATAACCTCGTCCACTGCTATGTATGGCAACTGTGTTTGTTTGCTTTTGTTTGTATGCTTCTTCATTGAAATATGGTTCTGTGCTCGTGGTGTGACTCCATTCACCTCCACAGATATTTAAGAAGTTATTTTTGTTGACATTCCGTTTATTGAGAAGTCTTTTTTGTAATTTAGTTGTTAGTTTTGCTAGTGGTTTCATTCTGTTTAACACTAAAATAAATAACTTCCTTTTGAAAAGGATTGCACTGTCTATGAGAGCTTCTAAGATTATTTTTTTTATGGTAGGCTTTAAGGGTTGTGCATGATTTCGCTCCTGTTTTTATAAGATTTTGAAGGACTCTGTGGGTCGGAACATTTTTTGTAAAATACTTTTTTTGGTATGTTTACTTGCCACTACAAGATTTATAGGAGCAGTGTTAGCAGTAGTGGTAGCTGAATTATTGGTAATCACTTTCTGTTTCGTTTTACGTTTGGAAAGAGGAGGTAACGTTTTTGTACTGTAAGCTTGTTTTGTTTCGCTTAATTACTCTATTAGATCTTTTTTTTGAACTTTTTGTACAAATTCTGCTAGAGAGGGATGCTTATTTTGGACACTTTTATTTTCATTTGCTCTACTTCTGCGTTGCTTTCTACGGACTTGATTTTTGGTAGGCATTCTTTAAGGTCTGTTGTGTTGGGCTGTTCTGCAATATATGTGTGCTGTGTGCATGAGTGTCTGAGTATGATGGTAAGGATGTATGTGGTGGTGTGCGATTGTGTATTGGGCAGCTACAACTAGTTGGGAAGGCTATTCTTGTATTTGTGTGTTACTATACTGGGGTTCAGATGACAGTAGAAAGTAAGCTATTGGTGTGGAGAAGCACTAATACTAAAACTAATGGCATAGAATTAAAACAGTTCTTTGTTCTGCAATACCAACTTTCTGGTGGCTGATTTATGGAATTTGTGTGCCGAAAAATGCGGATGTGGGCGCCAATCTGCCTGCAAATCCATGTTTAACAAATTGGGATTTGTGGGCAGAATGGTGCACAAATCCCCGTTTTTCGGTGCACAAATTCCATGAATCAACCCCACAGTGTGTTTGAGTAACAGTAAGAATATTATGGTAGTATTGTACTTACTTTTTTTGTTTGGAATGAGCAGGTTTCTTCTGGGTTGTTGTTTGTAATTCAGATGCTGCTGGTTTTCAGGTGAGTGGTCTTCACTGCAATTGTAAAAGAAGTTAGTCATTTTGTGTGTTTATAGCACTAATGTTAATTTAGACTATGTACAGCCTTTTTATTTTACTTACAATATGTTAGTTCAACTCGCCTTGCAAATGAGTAGAATACTAAGTGTATGAAACTCACTTGGTTTCTTAAGGCTGTGTTATTGCATGTTAGGAGATAGAAGAAATAATGATATGCTTGTTTTGCAATTTTTATAAGGTAAATGGCAGAAACTGCATAGAAAAGCATAGAATGTATGCATGTGTGAAGGTGTGGGTAATAAAGCAGAAGGGTGTGATGTACAGGCAGTGGTGTTATTTCAGCTGGGAGCTTTTCAATGATAGTGTCTATCTGTGTGAGTGTATAACGATGCATGGACTTATCCTGGCTGTGTTTAATTTTATAATACACTACTAAGTGTTTTTCTACAATTATACTGTTATTTCCCCCATCCTTTAATATTATATTTCTTTAGATAGTTGTGTGTAAAAAAAGAATTTAGATAGCAGACAGGTTTGGAGGAGACAGTTGATTATAGCAGATGGGAAAATAATAGTAAGTACATTTTATAGGTTATACAGGTTAAGTGGCAGTTAATCTGTTTATATGCATTTATACGAGTTGTACATGTGCTCTGCATAAAATATGCATACCTGTAGTTTGTATTCATGCATGTGGATATGCATGCAGCTGCAAGAAGAAATCTTGGAGATGTGTATAGTTGTTTTTGTAGTAGGTGCTTTCCAATGATATGAGACTTGTACTCAGAGTGATCAACAGTACATTTGAAGTGCTGAACTCTGATGATGGAGTTAGATGTAGAGGTCTTGGATTTGATTGGTGGATGGTTGTGCGACTGCGTAGCTGTATCCAATGAGGGAATGGTACAGAGAATGAAGTGGAAAGTGTAGAAGGGCTGTCTAAGAGTTACGCACTCCGTGGACACCGTGGCTGTCCGCGGACAGGGCATGCCACATCTGGGGTTTTCCAGCAAATCCAGCATGGAAAGGGGACTGTAGGGATTAGCAAATCAGGTGCTGAGGTTGTGGATTTGTGTTGAAAGAGGCTGTGTGTAGTGAAGATGGCAGAGGTGGAGAAAGTCAGGGTGTTGGTGTTTGGAGATATGTTTGTGCATGGTTTATAGCAATATGCCCAATGCGGCATGTGGCAAACAATTTTGATGTTAAAGGAGTGGAGGTGGTGTGGAGCACTGTGCCTGATTGCAATGTACAGGGAATTGTACAAGTTTGTGAAGATATGGGCAGGATTAACAGTTCCCATGTGGTAGTTTTACACTGTGGTGCTTTCCATTTGGGCTATGTCAGTACCCCCACTTTGTTGGCAGATTTGGAACACTTGGTTCAAGCAGTAATGAACATCCTTCCAAATGCCAAAGCTATTTTTTCTGGATTAGTACATAGGGCAATGTGGGACAATAGTTCTGTTTTTTTGTCCTCAGCAAAACATTGCTAGGTGTGCAATCAACCGAGGCATGTGTGCTTTCATGCTTAGAGCTGGTATGTTTGTCTGCAATAATGAGAATATTGATTCCAGTAATGCTGTTTATTTTAAAGAAGATGACATTTCTTTATCTTTTATGGGGAATGCTATGCTGTTTTGGAATGTAAGGGTTGCTTTGGAGAAGGTTATGTGAAGATTTTAGGAGTAAAGTAAGCAAAAAAAGAAGAAAAAAAAAACAAAATAACAGGTGTTTGTCAAGCATCTGCAAAACCTCCTCCCCAAAAAAACGTCTCTTTTCAGAGCCAACCTCAAAGGGGAAATGGGGCACACTATTTAAATTTACATTCACCACGCTTAGATTTTCGATATGTCCGCGGATATGGCGATAGTCCGCGGACATCGCATTTTACATACGGGAATTTTGGGGTGGATAGGCATGCAAATGAGAATGAGTAGAGCAAGGGATTGGTCAATAAAGTTTACTAGGTATGTTGTGTAAGGAGAGAGTTTGTCAGAAAGTCTTTTTCCTGAGAGTAGAACAGATAGCTATGGCTGTGTGTTTCAGAAAACAGATTATCTGGATTTTGGGAGACTCATGGATACATTGGTTGGAGGTGCATGCAGAACACTGTGGAGTAGCTGCACATCTTGGATTCCCTCATGTGGAACTGCATTGGCATGGAGTGCGTGGAATGAAGAGGCTGGACTTGGTACCTCTCTGTGCTACTTTGGAGACACAGCATCATCCAGACATAATTATAATTCATTGTGGAACACTTGGTTCAAGCAACTTTAACAAAGTTTTTTTACTGAATACATAAATACATATTTACAAAATTACACAAGATATAATAGCATGTCTGTGAATACACAGGCTAAAATACAGTGGATGAGGAATCTAAAACTAGAGTAGGATGGCTCCTTTTTCTATTGGGCTTTTAAAACAATGTTCTTCTCTTTTTCACCAGAGTCTCACAAGTCTGAAAACACATAGCCAAAATAGATACGACAACCATACATACCTACCATAGCCAATTATTTTTCACCCCGACGTCACTATACCTGTAAAAATACCCTTGAAAAAGAAATAAAACACGAACACCCCCAAATCTATAGCCACAGGCACAGAATTACTCATAGCAGCGGCTATCTGTAGTCTTGTATAGTCATGGATATAGCCGCAAATAACGGAATAATTGCCAAAGGAAATGTGTTCCTGCCCCACTAAACCTTCACCCGGTGCCCCCCTCATCTGTGCCAGCTCCCTGTGCCTCCTCATATGGCCTCCTCTCCTCCCCTGCCCTCTCCCTTTCCTCCCACAACACACACTGTTTCTGTGACGCAGTTTGCTTTGAGATGTCGGATATTCAAGGCTATAACCGCAGCTACAGAAAGTTTTGTGTTGCAAACTCAATCCATGGAACCTTTAAAACTCCCAGATTTCACTTGGTGTCCTCCAGCACCCTCCCCATTTCTAGACTAAAGTCATTTGTAATAATTTTAACCTGCAAATAGCTTTTTAACTACTTTGCTTTTCCCGTTATCCTCGGTTATAACCGCAGTTATCTCTCACACTGAGAGAAATACAAGATGGCGACTGTTTCATTTCTAAAAAAAAACGGTTTTGGGTAAATCCCTGCGATATAGCTATCTATTTTTGAGATGGGGAACCCCATTCTCCATCAATTATTTAAATATCCACTGTACGGAATAACCCCAAACCACGAATGGATATCAAGTCAATGCTGCATGCCCAAGTTGTTTTGGACCTAGTCCAAATCTATCCAGCTGTTTTGGGCTGTGCACGTTTGCAAAAATGTACCTTGTTTGTCTATGGTAAAATAAATGGGAAGTAAGATGCACTTTTGGCAACAACAAAAAAATGTTTGTCTTGTTGATAATTTTTTGATTTTTTAATGAATCTTTGCGAAACTTTGCAGTCTGGGGGGCCCCCCCGAGTCCTTAATCACGTTTGAAATGTCGGTCAAATCTGTTACTCGAATCAAAAGTTATTAACAATATCATTTTGAGGGGTTCCTATGGGAGTCTAACTCACCTTAACTATAATAGAATTTATATATGCTTTCTATCACCTTGTAATGGATCCCCTCTCCGGCGTCATTGCTTTGTCATTCTGCGAAACCCTGAGTTCACAGTCTCTGTCTTTAGAGCTCACTTCACCCTAAATACTCATCCAGGCAGCACCACCACGCGCTGCTCCAATGTTTATACACATTTTTCTATAAAATGTATATTCAATTTATTTCAAATCATCGCAAAATCCTATAATACATTTTAACATCCGTTTCCTACACACTACACACTTTATATAAAATATAAATTTTATATCAAGTAGATATAATTGTTTATATCATTTTTTATATAAAATGTATGTTCACATTATATCAAAACCCTATAAAAAAGATTGCAGCATTAAGCCGGAAGTAGGGGCGTGTCAACCTGTCAAACTTATGATGTGCGTGAAAGGGGGTCTCTTTAATCATGTGTCACCTCCAAAACCTTGGTGAAAGGGGCAGCTGGGAGCATCAGGATCAGCAATATACGGATCTGAGCAAGAAAGGAGCTAAAAGTTCCACATTCTGACTGGTATGAAGTGGGATCATCTTAGACTACGAGTGGGGACATCAGGGAGGATCCAGTGTAATGTGTATTATCCATTTGTAATTTTCATATCCATAAGCATACTAAATGCAAAAGCAAATGAATTGAAACTTTCAATTGAGCATTCCATGTGTTGAAATCAGTGCATCTAATGACAGACTACAAAGTGAGATGAAATGTTTCTTTTCTGAAAAAAATACGTTTGCGCATTTTGTTTACATCAGTGTTAACAAGCCATGGTACATTATTCCACGGAATACATATGGCAGAATGAAATATAGCACTAATATACCGGGAAAAAAGTGTTTGGAAAAAAACGTAAACATAACGCAAAAAAGCATGTTTAAAGGCCACAGATGACTGTCAATGCCAAGTCGGTGCTCTACTGAATACAGTGTACATCAATTTAGAAAGATCATTCGCTGTACATGTTTAACTAGGCCATTTATATTATTGATAGCCGGCAGCGCAAGTTTATTATTTCTTAATTAGGCAGGCCGTGCTAAATTGGTCATTTGTTTCTCATTTATGCAGCAGCTGGTAGTGGAATCATTTTCTCCAGTAGACAGCATAGTGGACCACCACTGTCTCTTCATCACCCGATAGATTTTCAATGTTTTGCTACAGCAAAACGGTGGTTTATATGATGGTGTTCACACCAATCTCAGAAACCGGTTCTTAATTAGCAGGGCAAATGATCGAGTTTCTGCCGAGGACTTTTAATAAGAAACAATCTCTGAACAGACTGAAGGATTAAGTAAAGTTAACTATAAAGCCCCACCGCTCGAAATGCATTTCAAACCATCTACAGTGCTTGATAAAACTAAAGTAAAGCAAACGCCGTGGGTGAAAATGTTCCAAATCAATAACGGCTTCCTGTTGCCATTCAGTAGACTTTCAAATGTCATGTATCCTCTGACTTTTTAAATGGATTAACAGGATAATTTCATAAATCAAAATTGCATTCAGTTGTCCACGAACCTTAGCACTTACGTGCTGTGGGGCCGCTGGATGCAACGCTAAAGGTCTACCTGACTATGTGGAAAAGCAAAGCACTTTTGACTCGTTCATTTTCCGCTTTCAGAAAACTAAACACTGCTAGCAAATACACATTTACTAATGTTTTCCTGTATTCCCACAGAATATTATAGTCCTGACCAGTTGCAAAACGGAGGCAGATTCCATAGGAATCCTTGTGTACGCCTGCATGAAAATCTCATGCCTCTGTACATTGAAACACGATGACAAGACAGAGGTGGAATGCAAGGCAGAAATCATATCTCCGTTTCTTGCCCCTTTTCGTCTCATCACTGCTGGAAAGTAGGGTGGAAAGGTAAATCAAAGTGTAAAGGCATTTGAAGAAGTCATGAATTGTAACACTCTTACATTATTCATGTATTTTTGCTCCACGGAATCTGCCAGAGAGTACAATACAAATAGTGGACCTCATTTGACCACAAATCCACAGAATTACCACCAACATCAGTTATTGTTACCACCAGTTGGTCTCGTGGGTTTACCACAGGATTACAAGTGGTGGTAGGGTGGTGCAATTCCCCATTTTTGAAGTCCTCAAGACCCCATGGGGATTTTTGCCAGATGTACCACTGGTCGAATTACTGCACAGTAAATCCACTGATTTTTAAAGGTAAAGTGGAAGGTCAACCTCCAGCAACAAGCTGTCACTTTTCTTCCAAAAACAATGGATTTACTGCACAGTAATTCGGCTGGCAATATATTTGCCAAAAATGATAATTTGTGAGTGCAGGAAAAAGAATGGCGCTAACAGCACTACTGCCACTGGCAAACTTGAAATGTAGCCCAATGACTTCTAAATTTGGTGCCTGTCTGCAGGATTCTTGTAATTTTCTGAACCCAGAGAAAGAGGCAAAGACAATGAAGGCAGACCCCGATTTCCTGTGTCTCTTGCCTCCACCTTAGGAAAATTGGAATACATTATTAGTGACCACACATGCACATGCAGGAATCTATAACATTGCTCTCGACTATAATGGATGCCTACGAACTCTGTGCCTAATTTATTTTAAAAAGTGCTAATTTAGCGCAAAGATTTTGCGCTCACACTTACATTGCACAGCCCAAGTGCATTGCATGGGAAGCTACGTCATATAAGAAAGACTGTGCAGAATTCAGTGATGCAAACGAAAATCTGTACTGTCAGGTACACCCACAACACCCCCCCAGCGCAGAACCAGATAGATCAGTGGATCTGCATTGTGCCACGATGGGAAGTGATAAACAAGAGAATGTGTGGTGCAAGCATAACGAAGCAGTGGTTGAATTATTTACTGGTAACCTCCATTATTTCCAATTCTCATCACATATACATTATGAAGGTGCTCCTGACAATCATTCACCCAAGCCCACATTACCCATACACCTGCTCTTCTACCTAACAATACTTACACCATGAAGGCATTCCCTGACAATCATGCACCAAAACCACATTCCTCCTACACCTACTCCTCGTTGCAATACTTACACTATGAATGCGCTCCCTGACAATCATGCACCCCAAGCAAAAATTATCCCTACACCTACTTTTCCTCCTCACAGTATTCACACTTTGGAATCAATCACTGACAAACATTCACCTCAAACCGATATTACTGCTTCACCTACTCCTCCACCTCACAGTATTGACACTTTGAAAGTGCTCTCAGACAATAAAACACCGCACACCCACATTACCCCTACACCTAATCTTCCTCGTCACAGTACTTGCTCCATGACAATCATGATCTCATTGTCTTTCACTATCTTTCCAGTGCCCATCATGTGAGGCTTGTGCATCTTGAACTTGATCTCCCAGTAGGTCAATGTCATGCCTGCCAGGTTTGCCCCAGCTGTTTCTTCACGTTCTCCCTCAAGGAAGAATAATGCACTCACTTTCAAAAAGCATTTTGCCCATAGATGGGCAGTCAGGCCATTCTATTCACGTTATAGCCTCACTGGGTTTTTTCCATGGAGACGGCGCTTGTTGCTAGGAATGTTCAGTTGTGCTTCCCTAAGATCTGCATGTTTACGTGATTCTGAATACGTGTCTGGGTGTGTGTGTGTTTCCTACTTAAGCACAGCTGTGGTGGGAGCCCGGTGCTTCTGATTATTGTTTCATCCGTGCAGTGGTCGAAGTGTATGAAAAGAAGTAGTGGAGCTATGTTCCCTACTGGTCTGCACCGCTCCCCGCAAACCCCATCGCCACACCCCCTCCCATGCACAATATAAACCCCCAGATGCATGCGCCTGCAGTTTAAGGGAATGTTCAGTGCACTGCACTGAAAGTGCAAGTTTCAACTGCTTCCTACACTTTTATTTTAAATTGAAACTGTTCCGGAACAGTTTCTTTTTAAAATAAAAGTATAGGAACGGTAAACCTTCATTAAAAAAAGTAGAGGAGCACCGCTCCCGACCGCTCCTGCCCACTTCGACCACTGCATCCGTGAAGCTCCGGTTGTTCCATGCCTCCATCCTGGCTACTTTGTTCCTGTTGCTTTCCTCCTACGATTAGAAAAGCATTCTGCCGTCATCTTGGCTTTTCACTGGACTCTTTTATTACTGAGTCGGAGCCTCAGTTACTTCCTTCAGCAGCGCGTCTTCCGCCTACAAATACCAGCTTCAGCAGTTTCTGCAGTCTCACTGCTCCCGCAGTTGTTGTTACAGCTTCATCAACCTTCATCCGCTGCACGGCTCCAGTGGCATTACGCATTTCATTCAGCGTTACCAGCCATATGGCAAAGTGGACAACACACCAGGCACACCCTGTTATGAATAGTCTTATTGCGTATTGGTTATATAGATTTTATCAAAAGATTGAAATACATGTTGAGTTAAGTAAAGGTGCGGGGGAGAGGTGCTCAGCCTTGGTACCTAGGCTGGAGATAAAAGACAAAAAGAGAATGTTTTCCTAATAGGAAAGCTTCGTCCCCTACACACTATTTGGAAGGCCAGAGCCTAATGATACTTAGAGAGTTAGGTGGAAGAGTACATATTGTGTGCTCCCATGTGGGAAAGCATACACGACAGGTTGCCACCCTTAGTTAGCAGAGATGTAAAACATTTTTAGGCATTTTAGATATATTCGGTCCTCCTCTTTTTAGCAGAATCTACAGTCCAGGAAGAACCCACAGCACTACAACACTGGCTTTCCCCGTAAAAATGGAACACCGCAACCTTGCCAGTGATCCAATGTGCTGGTTTTAGGCTCCTCTCAGCTAGTGGAGTAGATCATTAGGAAGGTCTTGCTACATCATAGGATCTTCCATCATACCAGTTCACAGCAATCCAAACCAGGACAGAGTTGCAGTCCCGGTAAGTCACGTTCTTCTTACTTATTGTATCTTATTGTATTCTGTATGCCTAGTGTAATATTCAAATAATTTTCATCCCCGTACTTAGGGTGATCCTATCCCAACCGCTGTGGCAGGGAGGTGATGAAGGCTAACTCCAATCCACAGCACCTCCTGTTTATTTCTGCGTCTGTGGAGGCAGACTTATGTCTGGGTGTTTGTCTTTTAATAATTGTTATCAGTGCCAGCTGGAGCAAGGACTTGCCCCCCTGTCCTGGGCTAGTGTGTGCCTCAATTAGTTGCAGGGATGGGATGGAGGATAATGGGGCCCCAATTGTATGCCCTGCTATTGTGGGTGCAGTCAGGGGCCATGCTACTGCAATGCTTAAAATACTACACACACCCGTACATTGGCAGAGGGTAGAGGAGGAGGCTCCTCAGTGCTGGTGGCATGGGGATGCTGGCCATGTACGGTACGGAGCTTTGGGGATGAACATGTCCTAACTTGTTATGCTTCTCCCACAAATGGGTATACAATGCCAGGAGAAGGAGTAAGTAAAGGCATCTGAACTGATGGTGAGGAATTGCACTCCCATATATAGGATGGGGCACAAAACCCATTCTCGGTCATGTTCCATGGAGTGGGAGAGGGTTTGCTGGAGTGATGGTCATACCAGGACAATTCCTATTAGAGCCCCAGCTGATCTGTAGAGCCACATACCTCTGGACTCTTCCTCAGAGCTGGCATTCTCCCTGACTATCACTGAAATAGTGGCTATCATCATGGATACTGTAAATATGGCAATTGTTGCATGGTGCACTTTAATTCCACCTGCTGCCCCTGCACACCTGCTACCTGCTGTCCCTTTGTGTTTGACTAAACTGGATGGCTGACCATGTTCCACTGGGCCTGCCTAAGGATAAGACGGTTATTTTAGGGGAAGTTCTGAGGAAGGAGCTTGGGAATGAGGTTGATACACAGCTGTTCCATAATCTAAAGCTACAGGGTGCTAGAGAACCCCTACCCCTGAGGGTGTCCCTGATGCCTACTGCTGGGAAGTTCCAGTCCCTAAATTGTGCCAGACTGCCCTGCAGTGTATCTAGGACATCATCCACAGAGACTGGCAGGAGCCCAAGAAGTCATGGATGCCAATGGCCTGGTCCAAACTTAACCCTCTACATGCATTTGGCCAGGTTGACCAGGGTACCTCTGACAAAAGGTAATCACAAGAAGTAAAAAGTAATCCAAGAAAGGAGTGTACACCAAGCAAGAAGTAACACAGATTTAGTGGACCCACACAGCTGGAAACAACGGTTCAGACAGCCCTGTAGAAGTGAACCGTAGAAGAGCCCACTGCGGCTATACTTTTTATACATGAATTACAAAATGACCATACAACATTTTAGTTACATATTGGGGCAGGCCACAGGATGTGATTGGTGGAACCACATCAGATCCTTATAGTGGGCTATACTATACTTGGCCCCTATTGGATAGAGGTTTTCTTGGGACACAATCACATTATCACCCCTTGTAAGGTCACAAACCCAACAATTATGTGATTGTGCTGATCCGTGAAAAAACACTTAATTTCTATTGATTGGCACTGCCCAATATACAAATGGATAACCTGCAGCATACTGATTGGACATGGCATCTAGAAATGGCAAGGGGCGAGACATTCTCACTGAGTCTGACCAATCATGTGCCCCGTGGACGTCAGCAAGGATACTTTACATTAATGCACCCTAGGGACACCAGAACCTCTTTTCACTGATTGCCTTCATGCCACGCACCCCACAACCCGTACCCCCATTGCTCTGGTCCTCCAGCTCCCTTCTCATGTCTTGTGAACATGTGTACTATGAAAAACTGCACCAAACTGTGGCTGGATTTTACCTAAGTGTATTTGATTTCTATTTCCCTGGCAATACGTCTTGGGCATCCAGGTGACTAGCTCAGTGGCCTTGAAAGTATATCTTGGAGGAACACCGATGGGACTGTGTTCTCCTGGGAAATTTCAGTCTTGCAACATTTCTGTGAACTGTTTCTGCTGATTATTAAAAAAATGACCACTGCTGTTACAAAAGCCTGCAACCCTTTATTATGAGCTGTCTGCGAACATGCGTTCCTACTGTGGGCTTATAAAACATGGCTCCTCTAATGTTCACATATTGTTCAAAATCCCCCTATCATTATACCTTCTAAGACAACTTGCACCCACACCCCTATGCCGACGATACGTCAGCAACCCCATCACTAAACAAATTACACCCCACTTATTTCTGTTCTCCCATGGGAATCCTTGCAGTGCACCAGCTCCTGTGTCTTACCAAACTAGATCTATACTACCTGTGCCATGCTCAATGAAGTCATCACTCCTGATGTCACCCACAATGTGACTTCCCCACCATCACATTTAGATGAACTTAGTGATGATTTGAAATAAACTTGTATAGTATGTGAAAAATCATGTAATTGAAAATGTTCCCTATCACTGTCCTTCTTGCACCTGTCCCCCTTGTCCCCAGCAATCATTCCCAGCAAATTCTGGACATTTTAATGAAAGATGCTTTGATGAAACCTCACTTCCTTCCTCCCCTCACAATTATTGTACAAAATGTACTGATTCTCCCATGTATGTTTCCCATTTCAATACCCCATCCCTTTCTTGAATAAATATTTTGTTTGTACTATAAATGTTTTGTTTATTGTTGTGTGATTTTCTTTTTTTAAACTTCTATTATGAGTCCATGGACACTACGACTGTCCGGGGTTTCCACACTCAAAATGGAGGTGCCTCTAGACAGGCACGATGTCTGGACATGTCTGGTTTTGCCTGATGCACTTTTAATCAATCTGCAGACACCAGGCCTGTTCTACGGACCCCTAGCGCATGCGCTCTGCGATTCCCACCTGGAGGGTGCCCGCGGATGACGGTCAGGCCTGCAGACTTTTCCTTATGTCATCATGTGACTGCACCCGTGCGGCATGACAACATTGTCTGCGAATGGTGTATGTGGCCATGGACAGTTTAAAAGTGCTTTGCCAACCAATTTAGGGTATTTCAAGCACACATTTTGCCCTTGCACTGCTCCCCGACCCATTCTACGTTGATCTGGCAACTCTTTCCAACTTTTCAAGGACTTTTCTGCAACTCGGTTGTCTGCGGACAGCGCGACTGTCCGCGGCTTGTTCCTCTAAAAGGACCCACCCTTTACTTTTCCATATTTTCAATCTTGCTATTAAGGAGAGAGCACCTGCTTGCAGTTTACAAGTTCCTGCTTGGCTGCTTTGCAGATCTGTTTTGTGGACAGCACCTGCTTCTTCACTGCTGTGCATATTAGAGACTATGGAATCTATTATGGCCATTGCTTCTGCCCTGCCAGCCCCACCACCACGACCATCATCATCTGGAGGGTCAGGAGAGGGGAACATGCACAGTGATACAGAGGAAGAAGAGGATGAAGTGGAGGAAGACATGTCACGAGTACTCAGAGGGAGTCCTGGGTGTGGCCATTTTTTACGACTATTGTAAATGTCCCAAAGGCTCGTGCAAGCAAGGTTTCATGAACTGGCTTGTATTCCTACGGGACTACTTCCATGAAGTGCCACAACAAATCGACCCACCCGACTGCTCGGAGAAAGGCGATAACTTTCTCAGGTAAGAGCAGGTTGACTTCCTCCACCCCATCATCTTCATCTGCTCCTGTCACCACAAAGGATACTGCTTTGGGGCAGATGATCCCAGCAGCTGCTTCACAGGCCATACACAACGCTGTTGACCCTTACCTTTCAAGGGTCACAGTGCTATGCATGTACTGTGAAGCAACAATTTCTCGGGGTGCACAGTTTCAGATTGCTTTTGATGCTGCAGTCAAGGAATATGAGAAAAACTACCACCTACCTTATTAAGGTCCACCCATCATCTTCATCTCTCCTCTGCCCCTTCGTCCCTATGGTTGGTGCACCTTCTCTCCCTTCCCTCCTCTACCTTGTATCACCTGAAAAAGGGTGTCTCTTAAAAGAACCTTTTTTTATGTTTTTCACTTTTTTATATTTTTTTTAACATTTTTGGTTTTATAAACTGAGTTAAGAAACAGCTTACTGAATTTAATTATTTCTTCTCACTTTCACAAAAACTGTTTCAAAGCATTTTGAATGTTTTCCACAAAAATCTGATTACCCAAATCAGTTAAATGGACATCCATCTTGCCAAAAAATGTTGGCCCTATCAAATGTAATGTTCTCATTACGAAACAATGTCATGCCAACATCTCGAACAAAAGCATACACAGCTTTATTGACGTTACGCCTCACTTTTTCCATTTGCAGACCAAATGAACTGGAACACATCCACATCTGTGTCTGGGCAATGAGTGAAACCTTATTATTAGGAAACATGTCCTTCAACTTTCCCAATGTCTCCTTCATTGCAAACTGAAATGCAATTCCAGTCACATGCTCTGAACTGTTCCCTCTTCAATGAACGATAACAATGTCAGGAGGTATCAATTCAACCATTTTTGCACAAAATGGGAGCAGGTCTTCCCACTTCATGCTTCGCACTCCAAACCAGAACACCTCCAACTCAGGTAATCCAAGGGTTTTGGCTATTCTACAATGCTCTGCATACACCTTTGACCAATGGACCCACATCTACCCAAAAATACCAACACTCTGCCTGCTGAAAGACATTGCCATGGCCATGTTCACTCCTCTTACAACTTCTACTAACAAAACTCCTGCTACCCTCTCTTCCTGTAAACCACACCAAGATAACCTGATTGGCTGATCCTCCGATACCCGCGAACACCACAACTGTCTGTGGTCTCTGCAGTCCCCTTTCCATGCCATGCATCAACAAAGGGCATGTGCTATCTGTGGACTACCGCGGTGTCTGTGGACAAATCATCCAATTAGAGGGAGTGGGGAGGTTTAAACTTAATTTAACAATGTTTTGTACAATGGTGGCTCTTAAAAGAGCCTGTTTAGGTTTTTTCAGTTTTATTTTGTTGCTTTTCTGATTTTTATTTCCTAAAACTACTCGCACATGTATTCATATGCACTGCACATCTTTTTCACATAAACTTTAGAATATTTACAAGAAATATCTGATTCCCAAAATCAGTACAATTCACTACATCACTCCGGAAATTGTTTGCACCATCCACCTTGATGTTTTAATTTTCAAAAGATGCTATGTCCACACCATACACAAAAGCACACACACCTTTATTTACACTGTGCCTACTTGTTCTAGTTGTGCACAAAACACACTTGGGCATCTCCACACTTCCCTTGGATGCATTTCTGAAAAAATAAACTTTGCACATGGTAATAGTTCCATTAAGCCTCAGAACATATCTTTCAATGCAACCTGCAAATATAATGGAGTAACTTTCCCCAAACTATTTCCTCCACAATGGATAACACCAATATGTGGGCTTGAAAGGGACCCATAGTCGTACAAAATTATACTAAACGCACCCAGTTTAGCCCAGATACTATATACCAGCAAGCCTAGACTCCATCCAAACCAATAGTACCAAAGATGCCACCTAATCATCACCTAACAATCTCCCACCATCCACACAGGGAGCTTTTTTTAGCACTAGCCATCTCCATCTTCCCTACACACAAAAATCAAAATACCTACTACCCTCTCTTCCTGTAAACCCCAAACAGAACACCACATTGGCTAATCGCCACAGTTCCATTTCTATGCCAGACATCCTTGAAAGACCTAGATATAGCATGTACCATCCACGGACTACCACGGTGCCCGTGGACGTCGCAGCCATGCAAAGGGATGGGGGAAATTAAACACAATTTAAGTTATCTAATCTCTAGTGGTGGCTCTGAAAATAACCTTTATTTGTTTTGGGTTTGTAAACAAACACATTTTTTCCTTTTTTTGCTTTTATGTACAGTAGTACTGTACACTCTACATCTTCCTTAACAGTTTCCTTACATTTTTTAATGCATTCCTAAGATTTTCAGGGAAACTTTCATTTCTGACATCCATGAAGTGAACTCCATCTTGACAAAAACAATTCACACCAGCAGAACTTATATTATAATTCTCAAAAGATGACATTCCTGCAGCATACAAAAAAGCAGATAGGTCTTTATTGATAAGCAGCCTTGATTCTTCAATTTATGGACTGAAAAAGTGTGTTGGACATCTCCATGTTTGCCTCAGATTTATTTCCGAAAATATTATCTGAGCAGCAGGAAACGGTTGCATTAGGCTTTTAAAGAAAACCTTGCGGGCTACTGGCAAAGCCACTCGAGTCACAAACCCAAAACTGTCCCCTCCACAATGCACAATCACAATGTTTGGACATTTAAAGTGAGCCAAACTCTCACAGAATGAAAGCAAGCTTGCCCAGTTTAAGCCACAAACTGCATACCTGAAAACTTCCACTTCTGCCAATCTATTATTTCCATGGATGCCAGGATTTTCAGCATACAACTTAATTGACTGAATTGAAGAGTCCCCCAGAATATACAGTCTGTCTAATCAAACACATAGCCATAGCCATTGTCACTGCTCTCATAACTCCTTCAAACAACACTTCTACTACCCTCTTTTCCTGTAAACCACACACAGCAAACCTGCTTGGCTAATCCCTCACAGTCCCCTTGCCATGCCAGGCATCCTCAAAAGACCTGGATATGGCTTGTACCGTCTGTGGACTACTGCAGTGTCCACAGACCACGTAACAAATGTGCAGCCCTTCTACCATTTCCACATTCATGTGCTCAACACTCCCTCATTGGCTGCTTTCAAAGAGTCACACATCCATCCACCAATCGCATCCGTAACTCTACACCTAACCCTGTCATCTCAATTCAACACTTCAGATGTACACTTGAACTCTCAGAGTACACATCTTCTGTCAATGAAAGGCATCTGTATCAAAAACAACTGTGCAACTGTCAAGATTTCTATTTCCAGATTCAACAAGACCTGCATCTAACAAAACATAGTACAGATATGCTTATATTTAAACAATTATTATTTGTATTTAGTTCAAAAATGAACTTTTACAAATAATAACCAAATTGCATTCATAATAGACAGTATCACATTGATCATACATACTTAAGAATAAACTTAATTCATATGTATATTAATATTTCAGACACACTTATACTTGACATGATTACAATTAACACTTTTATTTCATTCATCTTAGAATTTCATTAAATGAAATAAATAAATCAATTTCTACAGTACAATAAAACTGCGTGTGTGATCTCTTTCTGCTGCAACATTCTATGTCAAACAGCTAAACAGTTGGGACCATCAAAATATATTTTCACACAGTACCATACTCTGTACAAGGCAATGTGTGTGGACCCATTTTCAGTATTTACACAGTATGACCAGAATTCAACAGTTTTTATCGACTCATACTTGTGAGTCAAATGGCCTAGGAGGGTCTTGTAGATATGGCCTAATTTAGACCATTCTGTGAGAAAATGTCTCACTGTTTCCACACATGTTGAGATCTTGCATAATCTACAGAATCTCCCATCCCGCAGAAATTTCCATTGGGCTCCATGAATAGCTCAAACAGGGAGCTGGTTGGTGTGCATTAGCAGTCTAAATCGTCGCAACTCAGGTGAGAGCACTGTAGAAGGTAACCTTGTGGTTTCATGTACTTGTGGGTAACCTGCTCTACTTGCCAGTGACCATGGAGTTTCTGCAAATGGTCATAATTGTTGGCCCAATCCCATTTTTTCAAGCAACGTGCAACTGCCCCTTTTAATTTCATGAAGTTCACATATCACTCAAAATCTGGTCTCCAATCAATTTTACAAAACGTCTATTTCACCAACTTCACAAATCCATAGATGTTTGCGGGGATGTGATCAAGACAGTAGTTAGCTTCTAACATCGTGAACAACGGGCAAATCGACATGGTTTAAGATTTTAAGAAAAATTCTTTTCTACGTTTGAGTACCAAAGATTTTAATGATGGCAAACCCAATTCTAGCCATATGTACCGCACAGAAGTCGAAGGCTGTACATCTAGCACACAGCACCAAAAGAAACCCTCCAGCACCTATAACCACTACACATCATGAAGTTCCAATGTTTCCAACCCATACAACATTACCAGACAGACCACTGTATATTCAGGACCCCACCAAATGAAACCCTGCATGACCAAGTGTATACCATGAAAGAGATTTGTTTAGCTCTGTGATTTTTAGATGTTATAATCTCGCAGTATCCTTCTTTGTTGGTCATTTCTAATCCTAGGTACGTGTAGCACTGGGTGCCTTCTGTGCACCCAAGTACATGCTCATTATTTGCCTCTTTGTTTGGTGTGATGTAACCAGCACTGTTTTTGTTTTCCTTAGGTTGATAGTCAAACCATGCTCATCTACATAGGAAGCAAGGGCATTCAGCATAGATGTAATTCCTGACACCAAGTGGTCACATAATACGAGGTCATTAGCATATAGCATGGCTGTGACAATACACTGACTGAACTTCTGATGGCATTTGGCACTGAGTGACATCCTAGAAGGGAGATCTGAAGTGTAGATGTTAAAAAGCAGGGCGGCAAGAATGCATCCCTGCTTTACCCCTCTACCAATCCAAATTTCCCTAGAGAGAAGTCCATCTTTACCCAGCCATATCTATGCAGACATATCTGTGTGTAAGGCCACTATAATCTGAAGGAGCCATTCCGCACAGCCGAGTGCACACAGTTTTTCCCACAGCAACTCTCGATTTACTTGGTCAAATGCTGCATGAAAGTCAATTAACTTAATATAGACAGATGGACTATCCTTAGCTTTGGCCTGTACCATCACTGCATCTAACACTCCAATATTATGAGTGGTGCCGGACGCCTTTTAGAATCCTGTCTGTGATGCATGCAAAATGTTACTTTCACTATCCCATGTTTGTAAATGATCGAGGACAAACCCAACAAAGAACTTTCCTGTAGTGTCCAGGAGCAATAGTAAACAATGGTTCTCCAGGGACAGAAGATCCCAATTTTGAATACTAGCAAGTAGACAGCTGTTTTCTAAGATACAAGGATATGTCGTTCTCGATCGACCTCTGTGAACAAATCACACAGTACAGCTGCCCATAGTTCATAATCTCCCTTGAGCACTGCTGCCAATAGGCCATTAGGCCCAGGGGCTCAGGAGATTTTTTAGTTTAGTTAGATGTCCAATCATATCAGGTATCTCAAATGTAATGGGCCAACTATCGATTTTGGATTGATCAAATGTTGGCACACGTCTTAATTTTTCTGTCAATTAATCTTACCAATGCACTCTCAGGAGTGTGGTTGATAATAACTTTCTCTGTAGGTGGTCTGGCTAGATTTAGGATATGCCACATTTTATTAGTATTCTGGTTATTAAGTGCCCTGATTATCTTTTGCCAATTAGCAGTCCGGCCCATGCATTTCCTATGCTTTAAATTGCTTTAAAGTTGTATATTCGTTTTACAATTTAAGAATTGCCTTCTGAACTCCTATGGATATTCAACCCACCTTTTTGAGTCTACTGATATGCCTACGTAGTTTTCGTTTTTGTGTTTGAATTTCAATATCAAATGCTTGTCCGTGTTGCTTCCCAGGCAGTATCAAGATATTCCTCTTAGGCTTACCACTTTCAAAGGTGAACACTTTTAACCACGCTTCCATCTCATCCCACTATGAAGATCTACTATGGAATTATTGAAGAATATTAACTGGGCCATAAGCTTAAATGCTAAATCAATATTTCCCTCAGACCAGACAACACGATTGCCAGCCTGATTAGTATCTAGGCTGTAAATTACATATTGTTGTCTTTCTAACAAATCGAAATTTAAGGTCAGACTTAGGGTGGCATGAGCACTGAACTGATTTTTACGAATGGTTAAATGCTTAACAGCATTTATAAATTAGGGCTTGCTACAACGATAGTCAATTGTGGGAACTATAAACCCACAATGCCATGTAGTTAAACTAGGCACATCACTGGGCTTATGAACATTGAGTGTCACCAAATACCATTGATTCAGAAAACGCAGCAAGTTTTTACCCTTGGTATTTGTAGACTTCTATACCAATGCGTTATCTGGTGCAATAGTGGAATAGACTTCCCGTGTGAGGTGCTCCCCACACCTGGCATTTAAGTCACCCGACAGCAGTGATAAATTGGTATCCACATACCAATAACAGTTGGTGATAATTGATTGAATTACCTCAAAAACCTTGTCAGTGGAGTTAGTTGCTGGGGGATCATACACATTTACAATTAGCATGCATCGATTACCCATTAATGTATTGATGTATTAGGAGTCAGTTCCACTGCAAGTACGTTATCACAGTCATATGCACCATCATTGAGGACTCTACTTCTTGTTTAACTCCAATGATCTGCCCACCAAATGGGCAACCCCTAATATCCCACTTAGCCAATACTTGGTGGATTACATATCCGTCATTAGTACCCGGCGAAGGTGCAATCAGAATGAAACAACCATTCTGATTGGCCCTCACCAAGGCATTACCCGGCTGGGGCGTGGCAGCCCCTCAACCAATGCGAAGGCTTGAAGCGGGGCCATCCCCGGACCGAGCCTCCCCAAAGACTCAGGCAAGGCTTTTTTTTCTACCCCTTTCCTCCCTCCTCCCTGCAGTCCCCACTTACCTTCTTGCTCCTTTGTCCCTGGCAGCCTCCAGCCATGTGGAGGCTCAGAGCTGGGCCCCGTTCCGCACCTCTACACGGCCAGAGGCTTCCATCTTCCCCTGCCGGGTACGCAGGTACATTTTCTTCCCCCTCCCTCCCAACCCCACTTAACTTCTTCTCCTTTTTTCTTTTCAGGAACGGACGCGCTGGGAACACTTCTTATTTTTTTTTTTTTTTAATACGGTTTTTACAAACCTTTAAAAGAAAAACAAAAGACCACTAAAACGTATTATCTCCCATGCCCATCTTAGTGTTCACCCTTCCCCGTACAGGTCCTTCTCGCCATATGCCAGTTCACATTATGCTCAGACGACCGAGATGGATTCTGTGTTACTGAGTTTTTGCAGACAGGGTTCAGAGGGTGATGTGTTTTTGTCAGTTTCGCCTTCTTTCAACCGTTTTTCCAAGTCCTTGAGAAATGTTACTAAGGCGAACATAAGTCTTTGGTCAGATCCCTCAAACATCCGTTGCCACCATTCTTCAGCACATAGTGTTTGCAGTTTCTCGAATATATGTCCAAAAGTACGAGTTCTCAAAGAACGCAAGTTAGAACAAAATAACGTTAGATGTTTCAGTGTTTCATTGTAGGATTTGCAGAAGCGACAAAGTAACAATATTTTTGAATTGTATAAACCTTGACGTTCTTTGGTGTTCATTAAGGTCAATCTGAACCTCAAGTATGTTGATCTGGATAAGAGGTCCGGAAACTGAGTTAGGTAAGCTTGAAGGTTACCATGTGCTCTGGCCTCTCCCGGGACCTCGGCCATCGTTCTGGTGTTACGTCTTTGTTCACAAGTTAGATGCCAATCCCAGCTCCACACTTTTTTTTTAGCTAGGTCAGGATTTTCTAACAGCATAGATGGCTTGATGTCATACAGTTCCATGATTTCACGGCAGTATTTCTGCCACATTGTTAAAGTAGTGCAGACAAGTTCCTTTTTAGGTTTTAATATCTCATATTGCAATACTGGTTTAGCTGTATTACTTTTCCTGAAAAGGCATAGTATGTTCCAGCTCACTCTGGCGTGCATGGATATTAGCCCCAATTCATATCTAATACAAGCAGTTGACGTTCCACGAGGCAAGTGTAGCACTCTTGCCCAAAAGATGTTTTCAAGCGATTTCCATAGCTCGTGAGAGCAGCCCAGTGCATTTTCGGCTCCATTGATTATCGCTGGAACTGCTTTTTGTCGATAGAACGCAACCAAGGGTTTTAACGAGAATTTCCCGTACTGTCTATTGATAATCGCTGCTTGGCACGCCAGTTGTCAACATTTGGATTTTGCTAAATCAGCCCATGGGGCGTCGTCTATATTTGAGCTTATTCTCATGCCCAAATATCTGCTGTCACATACAGTGTTTATCTTTGTCTTTTCAAGAAACCAGACATGTTTATTCTGTTTTTTTTTCACAGTTCGTAGATTTTGAAGTGGTAGTATCTCACATTTTTGTTTGTTGATCCATAAACCGTTGCAATTCACATATACTTCTAGGGCATCTAATTTCCTTTGCAGACCAATAGCTGTCATGTCTAGTAGTATAAGGTCATCCGCGTATACAAGCCAGCTTATGTGAGTGCCATTCATCTTCGGTGGTAATGAGGAAACTTCACTGAAGGCTTTTCCGACATCAGATAAAAACAAATTAAAGATGATTGCTGCAAGCAGGCAGCCCTGTTTCACGCCCTTCAATGTTTCTATGGGCTTTGAGAGAGTCCCCTGTCGATCCAACCTAGTCCTGATGTTTGTGTTGGAGTGCAGCTCTCTGATAGCTTCCACAAGATTTGTTGGACAGTTCCATGCTCTTAGTTTTTTCCAGAGGATTCCTCGATCAACGCTGTCGAAAGTGTGAGAGAAGTCAATAAGAGCTAGATGTATTTTGGTGTTTAGTCTTATAGCTTCTATCTTGAAAAGGTTCAGGATTAGGAGGTTAAGGCCGCACCCCACGCCCTTCACAAACCCAGCCTGTCTGGGGTCGATGTGCTTACTTACGCTCGCCCACCTCATCAGCATCTGTTGTAATTGAGTTGCGTATATTTTGCCTATGACGTCCAACAAGGCAATGGGTCTGTAGTCGCCCGGATTTGCCCTGTTGCCCTTCTTGAAGATCGGCACTATGATGGCGCTCTTCCAGGACATTGGGGACGTGCGTTTGTCAGATATTCTTTGGAAGAGTGTCAAACAGAAGTCGGACCACGCCTCTGGGTTACGCTTGATGGTATAATTTGTGAGTCCGTCGGGTCCTGGGGCTCTAGATGCATTCGCTCTTTGAATGGCAGCTAGAATGTCCTGATGGTCAAACTTTAAGTCCCATTTTGCCAGTTCTGACAGGTAGAGGTCTTCTGTGCATCCCTCTGCACTAAACATTTTAGTGTAGAAGGCAGTCCATGTTGCTTCAGAAATTTGATTTGCCTGTAGAGAATCTTGCGGGGCAAATTTATTGTTAATGATTCTCCAAAAGTCCGCTGAGTTTTTATTCCGTAGTTTGGACATCATTTTCTTGGAGTCATTTTGTAGCATTATGACTTTATGCGCCTTGCACCAATTTTTGAATGCTTGTTTAATTGTTTTTTTCTTTTGGACAAGCACAGAAGCATTTTTGTACTCTGTGGATAACTTTCGCAGTTCCTGTCGCATCAGTCTTTTGCGCTGTTGTAACTGTAAATCAAAACTGTGTTTGTGGACACATTTTTTATGTTTTATCCCGTGTTTGTGTTCTGTAAAATTAGTCAATAGATGGCAATATTCAGTCTCATTCTGTGCATGATTTAAATTAGTCACAATATTATTTACTTCTGCGTCAGCGAGTTCAAGGCATATTCTGCTGGAACGAACAGACACGCCGTAATCCCAAACTGGACTTGTTGTTACACCTGCCGCATTTATACTCAATGTCACCATATCATGGTCACTCTGGGTCATTCATTTGATCTTGAATCGAGATACTCGTGTTTGTACCGCCTCTGACACAAACATGTAGTCTAAAACAGAATGTTGGTTCATTCTTCTCCATGTTGGATTGGCAGGGATGTCGCCTGTCACGTTACCATTCATCATCAACATACTTCTCGCTTCCTTTTCTTGGTACCATTTCGAGGCCGCATCTTTATAGGCCATGGTTATTGCTACCCCACTTTTCTTATTTTCGTGCTTCGTCCACTCAATGTTAAGGTCTCCACAGATGATCAAGTTGGGCGATTCTTCTTTTTCAAAGAGTGCATCTATTAGCGTGGTTATTTGGTCAATGAAGCAATTAGTTTCTGTCGCAGAATGGTTCCAGTAGACGTTGATGATGTCCAAGTCATCAAGGTCTCTGTCTATGACGTTTGTGAAATGCACCCTTGCTGTTTGGATAAATGGAGAGATGTTGGTGGATGAGATGATTCTAAAGCCAGTAGATTTCCTTTCTTAAATCATCAGCCCAGCCATTGGCCTTCCTTTCAGTTGTTTTATGGCCGGATTGTGGATGGTTTCAAAGTCTTGCAGAATGGGGTTTCCAGATAGCAAAGTTTCATGTAAGCAGATCAGGTCTAAGTCTTGCATCCATGATGTATGAAAAAGGTGACTGAATCCTCTAATGTTCCACGAACCCAATTTGACTAGGGTTCCTTTGATCAACTCCTCACGTTATAGAGTCGATTTGCCATTTAGTGCTGCAGCCATCCAAGTCCAATCGTTCGTCACATTTAGTTTGTCTGAGTCAGCTTCCACAGCGCTTGGTGAAAATGGTGATCCGTTGATGGTTATTTGTATGTGATCGCCGTGTCTGGAAGGTAGGTCTTCCTTCTCATATGCAGGGTAATCTTCGATCTGCACTTGTTTGAGGTCATCCGTTCTGGTGAACTGTTCTGCGAGGAGGCTATTACGTTCCAGCTTCGAGAGAGGCTGTTGTGAGTAGACCTTCTCTTCCGGACGCCTGTCAGTGCTCTTGTAAATATCAAACAAGAGAGATAGCAAAGTCGGGTTAGCTTCTAGTATTGTTTCAAAAATTATTTTTGACTTCATGTGCAGAGTTACTTTGTCGTCTCTTTTGTTGTCACAAAATTCGACAATTCTCAGATCATCCGATACAATTGTTCGAAAGGCTCGGAATTAGTTGGAACAGGTGCAGCACATTGTGGCGGTTTACTATCAGATTGTCTGCATTGTCTATTCTTTCTAAAGTCACCTGGGGTTGCCGTCTCTTTTTTGTCCATTGATGGCTTGGCAACATTCTTCAATGGTTGCAAGGAACTTTTCAAGTTACAGTTTGGGGTCTTGAGGGTTCTTACAGGAGGCTGTGTTTTAGCTAACCTCAAGACTTCTTACTGTCTTGGGTTATTTATAGGTTGATTATTCTCAATACTGGACGGATTACTACAGGATGTCGGTAACAGAATTCCATTTGGTTTTCCCATAGTGTCTGTCGTTGTACAAGACTTAGTTAGCTGCTTCCGTTTTTCCTCCATTGTTAAAATACTGGAGAACTTGTCCCTTCATTTGTTTTGGATGGTAACTACATTTGTGCGCAACGTACATGTGCGATGGTTGTTAAAACTTTTCGCTATGTCCGGAATGGCGGTTCCATTTGGAGGTGCGAACTCGGGTTCCACCATTTCACTGATCTTTCCTCTGCCACCGAAGTCTTTTTAGCCTCTGTTCGTTCTTCATTATCGTATGTGGATAAGTTTGTTAAGTTGATCGATTCATCCCCCACAACTTCATCTATGTCGCCATTATCCACAAGTGTTTTTGAATCAGTTTGCACTTGCGGTTGTCCTTTCCAGTTGTTTGTATTGACTGTTACGTTAACCTTTTTTTTATATTGGTTTATTCAACCTTCAAAAAAGAAAAGAAAACACAAACAACAACAACGTATCCTTTCCTTTGTTAATATCCATTCCCCCCGCCGCCCTTCTACACACAGTTTTTCACCAATCACATCATTCTGTGTGTCTGGGCCATTTGCACTGCAATGATTCATTCGGCTCTCGGCACCTAAATTAGTTCCTGCATATCCAGCCGAGTTTTTACCACCTGTAGCAAAGATATCAGATTGAATAATACTGTTCTATTTGAGCCTTCGAAGAACATTTCCCACCATACTTCCAAGCTCCTTGAACTAATATTATAAATGAGTGGAGAGAAAATCCGTCCTCTTTCTTTCTCAAAACTCAGGCATGACATAATCAAATGCTTTAAAGTTTCTCTAGCAAGATTACAAAAGCGACACATTGGATCAATGTTTGCGTACTTTGGCCAAGAACTTAAACATTCTTTTGTACTTAGTGCATTTAGTCTAAATCTCATATACAAGGCTCTTGCGTGCTGATTTGGCAGACACGTTAAATAGGAAGGGCGTTGATTGAAAGCTTTCGCCTCGCCTGGGACTTCGTGCATTAATTTACACTTAGCTCTTAGATCACAGGTCTTAATCCAATCCAGCCACCAGATCTTCATCTTTGCTGCCACCGGATTTTCCAATAGCATAGCAGTAGTGATATCATAATCGCCTAACAGGTTTTGACATAGCTGATTCCACTTGGCGAGGATCGTGTAGTCTTTCGCAGTATCAGGCATGTGCACAGTTAGAAATTGGGGTGGCGGAGTCTTTAACATCGTTTTACGATAAAGGCTCAACAAGTTCCATAGAACTCTTGCATGTATTGAGATTAAACCAAGCTTGTACCGTATACAAACAGTTGCGATACCCCTCGGTAAGTGAAGTACACGAGACCAAAAGATGTTTTCTAATGAGTTCCATAATTCATTTGAACAGTGAAGGCATTTTCACCTCTGTAAATTAGACTGGCACCACTTTCTGTTGAAAAAACATGATTGTCGGCTTCAACAGAAATTTGCCATATTTGTTATTAATCAAACATGCTTGGCTTGCCAGTTGCCGACACTTGCTTTTCACCACTACTGTCCATGGTGCGTTGTTTCTGCTTGCGCTGATGGTCATACCTAGATATTTCGCATGTTTTACGAGCTGAATGCGCTCATTGGCGATATACCAATTCTCTTTCGTCCCCTTACCAAGCGCTCCTTGAAGATTCCCCAATGTCAACATTTCTGTTTTTAGTCTGTTAATTTGCAACCCATTTGATGTTATGTAGGTATCTATAAGATTCATTTTTCGCTGAAGACCTATTGGCGTCTGGTCTATTAAGACAAGATCGTCAGCGTATAGCAGATAATTAATGGGTACTCCATGATTTTTGGGGGAAACAGACTATTGCCACCGAAGATCTCGTTCACATCGGATATAAACAGATTGAATATAGTTGCTGTCAAGGGACAGCCCTGCTTCACACCCTTAAATGTGTTTATTTTTGCAGACAGAGTGCCCTTTAAGTCCAAACGAACTCTAATGGATGTTTCCGAGTGCAATTCCTGAATTGCGCTCATTAAACTAGGCGGGCAGTCCCATTTAACCCATTTTCCCACATCTTCTCTCTGTTCATACTATCAAAAGCCTGTGAGAGGTCAATCAGAGCCAAATAGATTTTTGTATTAGTTCTGAGTGCCTCCATCTTTAGCAGATTTAGTAGCAACAAGTTGAGGCCACAACCTACACCTCTTACGAATCCAGCTTGTCTCTGGTCTATGTGATTAGAATCTTTTGCCCACCTCACAAGTTTGCGTTGAAGCAGAGTTGCATAAATCTTCCCCACAACATCAAGAAGCTCTATCGGACGATAGTTTTTAGGATTACTTCGGTCGCCCTTTTTAAAGATGGGAACCACAATAGCGCTTTTCCATGAGTTGGGGGTAGAACCGCTCATTGCAATATGATTGAATAGAGTGACACAAAAGTCTGCCCATAGTTCTGGATTACGTTTGATTGTATGATTAGTTAGTCCATATGGGCCTGCCGCTCTGGATTCACGCAGTCCATTGATTATTGATAAAATTTCACCTCTTTCAAATTGCAGGTCCCATTTGGTTTCAGACAAAGGGACACGGGCACTTGCTGGATCGTCTTTGCTAAATAATGCAGAATAAATTCTACCCAAGCTTGCTCACTCACAGCGTTAGCCTGTAAAGCCTATTGGGGTGTTACACAGTTGTTTAATAAACTCCAAAATTCCGCTGAATTGCGCCCCTCCATTTTTGCCATCATCTTCTCAGAATCATTTTGGAACATAATAGCCGCGTGTGACTTAAGCCAATGTTTGTATTTTTGTTTAATCATTCTTCGAATTTGTTTTACATTTATATTGGAGATGTTTTTGATTTTCCTCAATTCCTGTCTCATCAGGCGTTTCTGCTGCAATACACGAATATCAAATTTGTGTTTAGGATGCAATTCAACATGGCTCAATTTAGATCTTCTTTCTTCGAATTGAACTAAAAGATGTTGGTATTCAAGAGCCTCAGCATTTCTTTTGAATTTTGATGTTATAGACGCTACTTCAGTATCCAGAAGATTAAGTCGAATCCTACTTGTGCCTGTGTTTACCATGAAAGGCCATATTGGCTGCAGACAGACACATTTTTTGTTAAGTGTCAGTTGCACCATTTCGTGATCGCTATGAACCATTTTTTGGACGTTTAAATGCAGGACTCTCTTAAGCAGATTTCCCGTTACAAAGATATAGTCAAGTACTGATGTTGACTCCTCTCTTCTCCAGGTCGGCTGCGCAGGCATATCGCCTGCAGTGTTGCCATTTAACATATGCATAGCACGCAAAACCATTTCACTGCACCATTGAGCTGCCTTAGGTTCGAGATGAGATTTCTCATTCAGACAGACCAAGTTCAAGTCGCCACAAACAATCAGATCTAACGGAGATTCTGTCCCAAGGAGGTCATCTATCACAGTTGTCACAGTGTCAAGAAAAGACGATGCATATTTGTTTCGATGGTTCCAGTATACATTAATAATGTATAAACGGTCGATGTTACTTTCATTAGGTTGAGTTATGCCAATTGTTGAGAATTGAATGAAAGGAGACAGGTTCTGGGAGTCTATAATCCTAAATCCAGCCTCCTTTCTCATTGCTGTCAACAAGCCAGACATGGATCTTCCTTTGGCTTGGCGAATTGCCAGATTACAAGCAATTTCGAAACCCTCTAGAAGAGGACTAGTGCTTAGCCAAGTTTCCTGTAGGCATAACAGATCCAAGTTAGTTGCCCATGATGTTTGAAACAAATGGCTAAAGCCTCTAGTATTCCAGGAAGCCAGTCGGCAGGAATTTTGCATCTCGAACACCTGGCGTTATTTATTCTCACTTTTATTTAAGGAGCCTGCGAGCCAAGACAAATCAGATTCTTCTTGAGTTAAAGCAGTCTCACTTGTACTCTCAATGATCGTCCGGGGGCCACATATGGGTCCATTCACAGTAATTCTTATGCGCTCCCCTGTCAGCGTTGGTTTGGATGATTTTGCCACAGAGATTGACTTCAGAACTGGACTTTCAGGCACTACAGCAGATAGTCGTGTTTCGGGCTGCTGCGTGCAAACTCGACTCGTCATGTTTTTTACTGTGCTGCAAGGATCTCTTTTAGGAGTTTGCAACTGCAAACAACCATCTGCTCTTGATATATCAAACCCCAAGGACATTAGGACTGGCCCAGCATCAAGCAAAGCTTCAGCAATCAATTTTGATCAGAGATGTAATATGACAGCGTCCTTTTTCTTCTTATCATAAAATTCTACAATTCTGAGGTCATCAGATTCGATTGATCTTAAGCTTGGAATCAGATGACACAGGCAGAGTACGTTGTGCCGATTTAAAATTAGGTCATCCGAAGATTCAATACGCTCGAGTATCAATCGTTGCAGACCATGAGGTTCTTGCTTCGATGGGTGTTTCTCTCTCTCCATATTCACGTGTTGTTTCACCTTCGGTAATTTTCGCGTGTCTTGTTGTAACTTGAACTGAGAGCAAGATACCGGTCCCCTAGGAAACCTTCCAGGGTCACAAGATACACCATCTAGATCAAGAAGCACCGTCTCGCCAGCCGCCGACAGATTGTCCTGTCCATTGCGTCCCACAATGCCAATCTTATTGGGCGGCAAGGCACTTGAGACTCTCGCCCTTGCCTCAAGCATCTTTCTTTCGTCCTCAAGCATTAAGAATTGTGAATTCAGTGCCTCTTTTTCCGGTGTTGAGCGAGTTGTTGGTGGAATCAGTTGACATGTTCTGGATAAAGTCTGTGGTTCATCCAAGGCTTTCATTCCATTGTTATGTGAATTAGGTAAGAACATTGAGGGCAGCTTAACAACACCTGCGGCCTGGTTCGCCACCGGCTGTTGATTATTCTGCAGCTGTACCAGGAGAACCAATTGGCCCACTTTTGTCGCCATAGGTGGCAAATTCTCTTCTGCTGTTGGTTCTTTGAGAACAGATGGCTGGCTCATGACAGAATTCTTTGTGTCGATTTTAGCCAGCCCATCATCATGTGCAGAATCCCGGGAGGAACCAATAGATGGCCGTTCATGAACTACTTTTATTCCACTGTCACATTGATCCTCAACGTCATAAATTGAGACATTCATCAATGTATCAGATATATCGCTGATACGAGTGTAAGAGCCATCAGGATCCATAGCCGATTTTGTGGCGCTTGGGCCAGTCTGGTTACAAACTGGTGGAGCTAATTTTGTAAGCGCACCATTCACAGTTATGTCCACATTTTTAAGGTTCCTCAGAAACTTAAGCGAGTTGTTATTACGTCTCTTTACTTTCTTTTTTGGTTGGTTTTTAGTCTTCATTCCTAGAGCACCATTTACGGAATCGATTGATATACACATCTTCTGTAATTCACCAGCAGGTTTGAATATAGAATATAACGCTGTGGGTTCCGCCTCAACGTTCATCGCTACCTGAGGCAATACGGGAGAGTGTAACTCCTGAATGGTGATCTCTTTAGACGTCGATGGTCTTTGTGGATCTTGTAGGGCTAAGTTTGCCACATCTTGGGCCTCCATTACCACTTTGGCGAAACCAGATTTAGATCTAGTTGCTTCACTACTAATCAGAGTTTGGACCTTAGGTGTATTCACACAGCAGTCGTTATTTACATCCGAGGTGGCAATAGGATGTTCCACGAACATGTTCACCTTAGCACACGTCTGTTGATCAGTGGCAACCACTGTTGATATCTGTACACCATTAGAAATTCTTGAAACTTGACACGTTGGACAATAGGGGTCTCCTGTTTGCACATCACAACCCTTATTTTTGTGGAATATTTTCAAGGCTTCCTTGGCAACCTCTGCCAGGAGCTTTTTTATCAATATTTGCGTTTGAAATTTGATTTAGGAGAGCGGCCTCTGTCATATCTGACTTCCTAATCATCTCTTCAACCATATTCTTATATTCAGACATTTCCTTTCCAAAGTTTGCTGAATTATTAGTCAACGTACAGACCCCTGCAGACAGGTCTTTAATCGTGCCATTTAAGCTTTCGTATAATTTAAGAAAAGGAGCAATCGATATGTTTAAAGAGGACATTATCAAGGCCTGCAGATCTTGCGTTGTTGGCATGGTTCTTACAATTTCAGGCTCGGTTATTTTGCTAGGCACACCTTTCTTCTTGTGGTAAACAGGACGTCTAATCTTGGGATACGGCCGCTCCATCAACGAAGAGTCAGAAGACACTTGGCAAGCGAGGACATCGCTTGGTGCTTCGTCCGAATTACAAGAGGCTTGCTCTATTTCTAAGGGAGGAGTGCAATGGGGTGAGATACTGTACACAAGTCTTTTAGCCTTTTTGTTTTGAGAGCATCTCAAACTGGGTGAAAGGCTTTCATCGTCTCGTACGCTTCACCAAGTGACCAGCTCTATTAAGTTGATGCTTCTCAATTAAAAGTAGTGAACCACTGTCAACTTGCAAGCACTCACTTTCCACATCAGCCGTTGTAAAAACATCAGAGTTTTTACCAATTTTATCCTTAGATATTCTTTGTTGATTTATACGTGTGAGATCGGCCAGCAATTTGTTGACCACCTCCAGCGAGTTTCTTCACTCACTACCGTGTGCTATTACAATATCTGTGATAGGATGAGTATTCCCTGAAGCTTTAGACTGAGGATCGACAGCGGAACTCAACCGCCTTATTTCACAGTTACTTAATGATCTCCGAAACTCAGCGTCATCATCAGCACTACCTGTAGAGTGACGTGGAACATCCAGTGTATGCACAACATTAGACCGTACCGAGTCCACAGACCCCAAGTCACAACACTGCATCGACTCTTTAGAAGACTCAATTTCACAAAAAACACTCTCGCTGTTACTGTTCTGAGTGCCGTAAACAGGCGACCGTTGGCAGTGCTCGCTTGAAATCGGGTCAGCCGGCTCTGCTGGTACATTGAGTTTCTTAGTAGTCCATTGAGGAGCAGTAAGTGGAGATTTAGTAGAGCTGGGCCTTTCGAGCAAGGTCTCAGACAAGCGGTCGGCTACTGACATCTTGCCTGTACAGTTTCTCTGGTTTGCAGAACAGGAGCAAGTCAAACACATATCGGTCCCGTTCAGCACGCAAGCCGGCCTTGCACCAACCGTTAGTTCAGCCGCGCACGTCAAGGGTTCATCATTCCCATCAGACTCAGCAGAAAATGAACCACAATGCTTATCCGAAAAACCAGACAAGGGGCTTGGCAAAGTTAGCTGCGTGTGCTGATCGGCAAAAACACGACTTGCCGCTTTAAATGCGAATAGAGATTCCTGCGTGGCAAGTTGCGCACAAGCGTCCATGTTAGCACTTACTTGTTGAAGAGCAGCGGGAGATCATTCCGTGGAGGCACTGGTTAGACTGGGCGTCAGGGCAGCAGGCCCCCTCCAATTCAATATTCACACCGAGTCTTGGGGGAGAGGACTGCCTTCATGACCTTTCCAAAGGAAGGCACAAGTCCTCACACCCCTCAGACTCCTAAGACTCCCAAGACTCAGCGCCGACTCCGCGCCCGCTCCGCGGGAGAGTCGGGTCTTTGAGCTACACGGCACACCCACAATCCAAATCAGGAAGCAGTGTAGACAGACTGCAGCAGCCACAGGGAAACAGTGAGACACTCTGTACACTCACAAGACTCAGCGCCGACTCCGCGCCCGCTCCACGGGAGAGTCGGGTCTTTGAGCTACACGGCACGCCCACAATCCAAATCAGGAAGCAGTGTAGACAGACTGCAGCAGCCACAGGGAAACAGGGAGACACTCTGTACACTCCCAAGACTCAACGCCGAATCCGGTTACGTAAGAATTCTCTCGAGTTAGTTGCCTGTCTCGATTTTTTCAGTGGTTGATTTTTTGTTTTTTTCATCATCACGCTGTTAGGGACAGGATTCACTGATTTAGCATGTGCCTGGCTAGGAGCACTCTTGAAAATGTCGAATAAGGGACGGTGTTTTGTGACAGCCATATGGACTGGTTGCATCTGGCAAGTTGCGGTCGTGGGCGGGACCATTTGGTCTGCTGGTAAGGTATAGGCTGCCGGTTTAGATACTGCCACATTGTTTGACGGTTTTTGTCTGTCATCAGGAGGTTGCAGACCCTCCTCACTAATTCTTGAAAAAGTGGCTGTCTGAGGATCAGAGATCGCCAAATTGCAGGTCTCCTAGCTTAGTAGCAAGGCAGCGAACAAGCTGGCTTCAGTGTTCCTTCGAGGTGAGAAATCTTCACTCCGATCCTGCGGGCCTTCTCTAGTCGAGGATTTTCTCTCCCGTTCACCCACTTTCTTAGTCAGCTGTTCTGTGTTCTCGTTGCAGTCTTGCTGAGATTCAAAACATTTGAAGCATCAAGTGACATGGGACAATAAGACTCAGTCGTCTTTAGCTCCACTTGACAGTCTAAATTATTCGTGCGGGGCATGTGCGTCACTTCCTCATTAGGATTTTTGTGTTTGAAGATACTCAGCGCCTCCCTTGCAACTTCCGCTAAAAGTTTTTTATCCATGTTGTTATTTTTTAGCTGTGTGTTTATGATGTCTGACATGCGGTTGTGTTTGAGGGATAAGGTCTGTAAAGCGTTTTTGAGTCGATTACAGTTTTTTTCAAGATCTACAAATTTTGTTTTGAAAATGGCTACCAATGTTGTGAGATCCTTAGTGTTCTCATTTAAGTGCTCATACAGTTTCATAAATGGGGCTAAAGTAATGGCCATAGACGATATTATTGTGGATTGGATCTCATTTTGCCAATTGGCGTTATTAGCAGATGACGCTCTTTTGTGACCACTGGCTCGCCTTGCATGCATACGTGTTTTGACTGTTCGAGCTTTTAATTGAAACTGCTCCATCTGAGAATGCTCATCCGAAGAATAGTCGGTATATGATGAAGAGGACGTCAATTTTTGCGTATTAAAGTTCAAACTGTGTGTTCCGTTTGCCGATTGCCTCTCCTCTGTGTAAACGGACAGTTTTGGACTCTCGTCCCTTTTGGATTTTTTTCTTTGTGAGCATCGTGGACTACCAGAGCTACTAACAACAGTTTTTCTTTATTTTGTAAAGATCGTTCGTTGAGGCATGTTTAGTTGTGGATCATCCTCATGTGTGAGGTTATCAGTGCTTTTGTTTGGTTGTGGTGGTCACATTAGTGCAAAACCTCAGAGCACGGGCTTTGTTGATGTAAGTTAGATCAGACAGAAGCTTGTTTACCACGTCTAGGGAGTTGCGATGGTTTTCAGTTAATACATTTGTAGTTTGGGCATTGGCAGGTGGTAAAAATACCTCCTCGTCAGCAGTGGGTGAAAAAGAGAAACTCGACGCCTGGAATGTTGCTATGTTGTCAATCGGCAATTCATTGGCACTATGGTAAGTGGATCTCGTCCCCGCCATGCCTGAGGGTAACGGTTCAAAGCAAGGATGTAGCCCGCAACCCCGCTTAGGCGCGGCGTCATGACCCAGTTGTAATTGCGTAGTGAGATCATGGTGTTGGACATTGTTCCTGCCCGCTAAAGATTTAAAGCGGGACCATGCTAATTCCTGTAACAGAGGAACCAGGCGTTGCCCCGTACACAGTGGTAAAACAGTGTCAAGTCTGAAGTTGCCATCATTGGTAGCAAAAGAAGTCCTTCGAGCGTTTGTAAGAGACAACGCATCGACTTTTTCATAGTTGACAGGGGCAGCTGCTATAACGACCGACGGTGTTTGGAAACACCTTTTAGCAGTAAGTGGCGTCATCATATCCTGCACTGGATCGCTCGAGACAGTCGCGTTTACTGAGTCCCATTTGGGCCCACCTGTCACTATTGTTTCTACGGCATTTCTGTTAGGAGCCATGTTAGGAGCCATAAGTTCCACATTTGCCTTTAGACTTTCAGTGCGCCCCGTATGAGACAAGACCGCACAAGGCTCCCCGTGAGAAGCATCAATTACACAGCATTTGTCAGTATTAAAAGCGGGAGTTAAATGCCCAATGTCAGACAAATTAACATTACTTTGGTGGCTTACTTGATGTGACGTGACTTTGTGGGACACTAGGGAGATGTCCAGAGCGGCACTCGATCCTCTGGAAAGCTCCAGTTCTTAAATTGGGCTTGTGTTTTAGGCTGAGTCAGGCAGCAGGTAATAGCTGGCCCCACTCGGCGATTCATTTCCTTGGACATTAATGCTCGGTTTCCTTATGATGCAGAGTAAAGGAGGCCAAGCTCTAGGGCCACCCACAGTGCCCACTGCGCACAACAGCACAACAGGATCAGCTCGCCCTTTCACCGAGGGCTTACGCCGCAAGGGCGTTGAGGCGGCCTTATAAGGGCAGCTGTAGAGTCAGCTGACTGTGCAGACTCCAGCCCTTAAAGGCACACGCACCTCGTACTGGTGATCGTTCGAATATCCAGACGATAAGGCAGAGTTATTCACGTTCGACACCAGCTTCTTCACTCTCCCCACAGTACAACAGGATCAGCTCGCCCTTTCACCGAGGAACACTTCTGTTCCCAGTGCGTCTCCCGATGGCCGCCATGGAAAGGGAAAATGGACTTTGTTTTCCCTTTCCCGGCGGCCATTTTCTTGGTTGCTCAGGCCTATAACTATGGGCCACGGGCATTACCTGAGTGGGTAATGCCCACGCCGCTCGGGTCATATTGCTTAAATAATGACTTTATGCGTCAGCCATGTCTCTTGAAGCATAAACTTAACCAAGATGTCAAATGATGGTCCCTTGTGTATAAAATGTGTGTGACCACAAGTGTTCCACGAGAGAACTTCAAAAGTTAACTTCTCTGGTATTTCAATACATGGGAGGAGCTTTTTTAACATTGCCATCCTTTTTTGTTATCATTCATTGCTTGACTTTTTGCTGTGATCAACTTCTAGAGGGACCACCTTCTTCAAAGCTTTTTTACAGTGATCACAACAAGAAGCAGGCACCTGAGGTATACACGGTTTGTCAAGATCATATCCCAAGAATTCATGTGACTCTGCTTGGTTTCTGATTCATATTGCTGTTGTAGACAGTACAGAGTAGACACATGCTATCCCACTAGACCCCTCACGCTCAGGTGCTATAAAATCAAAGTCGCATGATTTCAAGATTCGAAGGGAGGGGGTTTTAGTAAATAAGTTGAGTAACTTAGGCCTGTTGCTATGAGTTTTCACCCCAGACTCATCTCTATTTTTTATCGTCAAGATCCGGCCATCTACTGGGATTACCAACAGTGTCACGGGGGAGCTGATGAGGATCAATTTCTTCCTCTGGATGCACTGGTTGTGAAGAGGCCAGGGACACGCAAGGTAGAACTGAATTGTGGCCTACAGACCCTGCTACAGATTCATTGAAAAGTGAGTTAGAGTCATTGGGACAGCTCACATTAGCCTCATTGTCTTGAATTATCTAACTAGTAAGTGTCCTGGCTTTTTTTGCCGATGTTTCCTTCTCCTTAATGCTTTTAGTTTTGCTTTCTTGTGCTTCTGGTTCTGGTGTGCTGCAGCTAAAATAGTAGAATTCAGGCATTCAACTAAGTCTACTCCTGTCGTTTGGCCACTGTCTCCAGTGGTCTTTCTTTTTTCTTTAGTTTCTTATTCCTACAAGTTTGTTTGTGTGTTGGGTAGCCAGAGGTGATTTGGTCTGATGAGTCAGTTGTTACACTTCACAGGCTTTGTATGACTCGATTACAAAGGCAGTGTGGTTAGTATTTTCAGACTATTCCGGGGGTAACATAAAATGTTCGCTGGTGGTGTATTGTTCCTTAGTATTGCAGGTGTGAATTTGGTCAAGGATCACACATTGCTTCTGCACATCTACCTGGAGGTGCCCACACAATTTTAAAAGGATTTTAATTGCAAAACTGAGCATGCCCCATGCAGGATTTTCACTTAGTTTTTCAAACCCAGCAATCTATTTGTTCACACAAATCTCTAGCTGATTGATTTTTAGTAACGTGTGGGTAACTACCTCATTACTCAATACCCATGCGCTAAACCATAAGCAGTCTGGGCCAAGCAGACAATCTCGGGCTCATATTCATTTCCGCAGCACCTGGTCTTCTGCGTTCAGGAAGAACTTTGATATTATCATCACCAGGGTAGAGAGAGGGCGTGTGTTCGCTTGACACATGGAGTAACATCGCTCCAGCAGGAAGTTATTATCAATGTCATCTAACTCCTCTCATGTTATGTTCAGGGAATGCTGCTGGTGTGGGGCATGTGGGGCTACTTGTTGATTATCAGCCTCAGCAGGGGCATTGGCTACAGCAGTTTTCATATTACTTGCCACAGAACTCAGTTAAAAATAATCCATAATTTTCCCTGCATCAATGCACCCATCATACAACAACCCAGAGTGTTTTGGCACCCCATCACACCTGCGTTCAGAGCACCCGTCTTTGTTTACAGCACGTTTATTTCCCTGCGCTTTCCTGCAATCATATCCATTTTTGCACTCATGGATGCATCCCTCATTGCCCTGTGCAGTAAGATGTAAATGTGCAAAGTCGCATGTTCATAATGCACATTAGACATACAAATTCCTGTTACTTAAATGCTGGCTAACACTGTGGCACATACACTCTTCCTCTATTGCAATCTGCAGCCACTTAGCATAGTATCAACTGTCTGGCATGTCCAAACTTCATTTACTTTATTAATTTATTTCTTCGTTATTTGTGAAGCCCCTAAAACCAAAAAAAACATGTACACGTTGGCACAAGACCAAAAAAACAGTGTTGGGGCCAGGGATCAAAAAAAAAGAATTTCATATAATAAGTCATTTGTAACACACTTCTACACAGTGGTTTCCAGGCGTAAATTGACAAGCAAGGGAACAACAAAAGGAAACTAAGCCTTCTATCATTCATATCACGTAAGTGCAACAGAAAATGAGAGCAGAAATGGTAGGGGTAGAGTGCAATAATGAACCTCCTGTAAGTGATGCCGGGGTGCCCAGTTATAAGTAAGTATAAATAGGCACGGCACCATGTGCTTGCAGATACAGTCCATAGTGTGTACTGGGCCCAACACAGTGTATGGAGCTACTGGTAATAAGGCAACCTAGTCCCCATAATGTTTACCAGATGGCCAGGTATCCAGTTAGTGCAGTAGAATGAAACCTTCAGCAGGGGAGAGACACAGCGAAAGCAGAAGCCTAAAGGAAAGCATAAAGGTAAGTCTTCAATTACTTGCATACCCTAAGGTTTTCCTGCTCTAGTTTCAGAGAGGCAGGGAATCTGTTCAAGAGGAATTCACCACCCAAGTAGAGAAATCACCCCCCGCCCTGCACTCTCTACCTATAGAAGCGCCTAACCCTCAAAGTGTTGAAGGTGCAATAGTAAAGAGCTGAACAGCAAAAATGCTTAAGAAGATGAACTTGCAAGTAGTGTGGTCCTGAAATTCATCCTTGCAGTTACCAATTGCCGCCAGTCTAAAGATTTCAGGACAGGAGATATATCATGCCTTCAGTTATGGCCAAGCACAAGTCGTGCAGTGCTGTCTGGATAAGTTGCAGAGGCTGAAGAGTAGAGGCAGTGACATTTACAAAGAGGCTGTAACAATAGGCCAGCCTAGACAAAACTTTAGCTCTTGCAACAGTGAGGTTCTATGAGAGTGTGACAAAAGCAACAATACCTCTCAGTGGCTGCAGCTGGTAATGCAACTTCTTCAAAGCATGCATAATGTGAGGACATACGGGCAGGGTGGAGTGAGAGATAACACCAAGATTTTTTCTCAGTGGAAGGTGTAGGTACAGGACCCAAAGTGGACAGCCAGAGTGAAATAGGGAAAACAGTAGCAGGGGTCTAATGCAAATTATCTCAGGCCTACTGTCATTAAGATACGCACTGTTGGATGCCCACCATTTCTAATTCACAAATACACAGTCAGCAACAAGCAAGATAGGACAGAAAAGGATGCAGCACACATCTTAAAGCTTGTCATCCATATAACTCTTAAACTTAGATAGCAATGTAGACATTAGGTGCACAATATATATGAAAGAGAGAAATACAAAAACACAAATGCAACAATATAGTGTTGATGATGACTGTCCCGCACCCTTACATATATTCAATACACAACATATTGACTAAACATATTCTTTTATTCTAAAGGTTTTCAATGTTTTAAAAAGAAGGGGTAATGTTGTTAATGATGAAAACTAAACAAAGTGTTTTACACGTAAAAACATCGTACAATTATTGATTGCACACAAAAACACATAGGCCTCCAAATAAAACAACTTTTGGCCCAATTGTATTTTAATATGAACACCACTAGCTCTGCTACAGGTCCCAAGTAAAGCTGGAAGACCAAGGATCAAATATACAGTCCCTGGTTTTTAGGCCAATGACGAGTCTGGCAGCTTTCATTTGAATTACTTGGAGTGGGCCACGAAAGAAAGTGTGTAAATTAAAGAAGAGGTTTTTGCAATAGTACAGACTACAAAGTACCATTGCTCTACACACGTTCAGCAACTAGGTAAAAGTAAGAGGAGGATGATGAGAATGGGGTAAGCGCAATAGGCCTGGCACAAAATTCAATGGACACATACACATTTTCATTGCAGGAACAAGGTCTTCAAAGGATTGTCTGCACACACCAGCACTGTGTTGTCCATTTGCAGAACAGACACAGTGTATAAGATACCTTTCTGGTGCACATGATGTACCACACCTTTAGCGTCTCCATCTACCCTGCCCCTTTGTGAGCACACCATCACCAGTGCCAACTGCCATTGATACTAGACAGGGGGATGTAAGGATAAGGAAAGTGCCATAGACCAATGCATGTGATTTTGCACACCAATATGTAGCAATACTCTTATATGTTTCAACGTGTAGTGCACTTACAGAAGTGTCTCACAACTGTTTACCTGCAAATATTTCAAGTAAGTCGTACGCTTTTTATCTCACAATTTCTCAATTTCATAATACCTCATATTAAAAACACTTTATACTCCCACTACATTACGACCAATTACTTTACACATATTGCTACTATGATAATTCTGGCCTTACTCACACTATATTACCTATAATTACTATATACATACTACTACTGTAGTCATTGTGCCAAGTGTACATATTATCAGGGGGCATGGCCTGTGGCCATGCCCCCCAGAATCTAGCCACTGGCCACAACACAATTAACTGCATAACCTGTATGTATCATACAAGGTCAACTAATGAAACTCACCCCATCCCCATCCAATCAAAATAATGTCTGTGGACATCAAAATTGACCGTGGAACCGGCTGCATTTCCAAACCCTACATTATCTTCATTCCACTTCCATACCATTTCTATGCCATCTTTTAGCCATCAAATAACCGCATGTTTCTTTCACAAGCTGTCTGTTCAGAACACTGCCCACAAACGACCCTGTGGGCAGTTATGGCACCTGGAACCCTCCCGTCCCCTGCACACTGTTACTAATCCATCATAAGACGGTTCATCAAATGCCTGTATTAAATCAGTACTTTTCAATAATAGCTCATTCTGAACACAATATTCCAGATAATGATTTGATAAAAAGACAGTTATTTATTATGTACAACAAATAATTTCTCCTTTGTTTCTTGAATGCAGAAAACAAATTCAAAAGAACAACGAATTATGTAGATCAATGAAAATTCAAACTAAAAGGCTGACAGGTTTCGAGATTATAATCTCTTCTTCAGAAGCCAAGATTTGAACTGAAAATAAATATAAAAAGGACATGCAAATTTTTTATCCACTCTGACATTGCCTTTGAGAGTGAACCTTAATAGTAGGTTTATCACTATGATATGTTAGTTTCTTTTGAAATTACATATGTTTGATTGCGATAGATTGGATCAACACAAACTTCATTTTTTCACATTGTTCTAAAATAGAATGTATTATTTCTTTTCAGTTCAAATCTTGGCTCTTGAAGAAGAGATTGTAATCTCGAAACGCGTCAGCCTTTTAGTTTGAATTTTCATTGATTCAGGAGTTAATTGTAACACATCCATAAAAACAAGCACATGTTTACCTCCAATCAAAATGTCGTAGTCAGTCTTCAAGACCTCTTGCATTCACAAGTGAAGGAAAGCTAGCATCAGGATAGACACCATCTACAATCAAGGTATTTCATTTTCTTAGAACTTCACATACTTCTAGTGCTGCACTTGACACAAGTTTTTGATGCTCAAGTTAATTGGCATGCTCCATTAGTAGCATTAACAATCGATGTAAAGTAATACCCCCTACAGTGAATGCTGCTAAACCTGTGGAGCAGTTACAATACACAACAGAGAGCAATCGGTTACATTTTATATCATGATTTTTACGTTTCTGCGCATCCACTGGCATACATCAAAAGAGGTCTGTATAGCAAACGAGAATATTCATACTTGTCATGTTTTAAACTGTGTAAAAACCTACATTTGATTTTAGAATAACTTCCTTCTGCTCTACATTAAGTTTACTTACTAATGTCTCACAATTTGCAACTGCAGCTGTAGTCTGTTGGATTGCACTTTCTTTTGCTTCCATGGTGAACTCAACATCAGTTTGCCGAACACATTTTGACTTCCTTGTGCAGAATCTTGACTGCCCTCAGGAGTCTCTTTTGCCAATTCAGCTGACAAAAATTCTTCTTGACGTAGTTCTTTTTCCAGTAACTCTAAGCACGTTCACACTCTGGATATGTAATTAAGACTTTTAAGCAAAAAATTATTGTACAAAAGTTTCAAAATAATTCATTTTTCTCTGCAGTTTGGCAAGACAGTTTCATATGGTTGATGAGACTTGGCTTTTCATGTATGACTAGGCAACCAGTAAATCCATGTACTCTAAACTGTCATCTGTCTTTGTTTCAATATGAATAGCATTCTGCTGCTTCATACAAAGATCTTCCAACTCTTCTGACCTATTTGGATAATAGTTATCAATAAAGATGGTTTTCAGAATCGAAGTACTATCAGGTACTCTTTTAGCTTCCTGCTGGATTTCACTCAAAGAATTCAGTACCCGATTTCTTGTAGTAGATGGGCCAAGCCTTAACCATAGTACATTAATGATACTTCCATAGAGAGTCAAACTATTTAGCTGATCTTCAGTTTCACAGCTTCCACATTCTCTATGAGCAAGCATCTTGAGACCAAAGCTTAGACGCTCCTGACTAAGACGTTTGTCCGCTGATAAGTCTGCCCATACTTCAGCTGCATTGCTCTTGTCAGCTTTTGTCATGTATGAAGTAACAGAACGATCAACAGCTGCTGTATCATCTGCAATGTACTGTAGCTAAGTATTTACATTCCAAAGCTGAGAAATGACAGGATTATAATTATTAATGAATTGGAATTCCTTATCCCTTTTTGAATGGTACACATTCCTGGGGGACTTATCAGTAACATGGTGTTAAAAAGATGACATTAGACTATTTGCTCAACCAATTGGGTTAACAGGCCTAGGAAAGCCAAGTTTTCACTGAGTGTAGTACATTTCTTTACTTTTATATTTTCTCTGACATTACTTTCCACATGAGTGCTTCTGAAACATTTACACCTTGTTCAGTAAATCAGCATTAACATGCTGAGCAGGGATGGGACAAGTAACATATATGTGTATGAAATCTATCACCGAACCATCACTTTCCTTATCAATCTGAGGAACATCTTTAATCCACATCAGCATGTATATACATGGAGCTCCACATGCCTGGTCCTCTTTTCTACAAAAGAAATGATCCACAGAACCTAGTGGACCATTTTCTTTATTGCATATATAGTGTAACATGGCTAAAAATCAGTGACAGAAGAATCGGGGTACACTGAGAGGGTCCATGGAACAAAATGTTCCTTGTGTCATGTGTTCTATGTCTTCTTTCTGTGGATGCCTTTAGTGAATTCACTCTGCAAGATCTTCCCAACCATGCTCAGCACAACTTAAAGTCACAAATTAAGTTGGAGGGCCCAAATTCCTCATCATGCATATAACCTCTGAGTGTCTAATGTACCAATATTCCTTAGTAACTCTCAATGTGGCAAGGATATTGGTAATTATTCCTTCAAAGATGTAATTTCTTTCTTTTATTTGTTGTAGCATCTCACATGCAGAAACATTTTGGCATCTATCCCTTTCTGAAGTGTATGAGCAACATCACAACATAATGTTGAAAAATCACTTTCATACAGTAAGTGAAAAATATATTCAATATTGGTTCAGAATCAGAAATCTTGTGAATACATTTGTGTGTAGCGGTATTCTGAAGAAGAAATTAGAACCATGCCATCATCTATTCTTCCTCATTTTCTAGTGGGAAAAATCATAGGGAAACAACAAGCTTATAAAAATATGTCCAGGAACTGATTGGTGCATCATTTGTTGTTTTCTTCTGGTTTAACTCTATAATCTGTCACCCATGACTTTGCGTGAGTGTAGAAGATGAATAGTGTAATGTTCATACAAACTATTAACTTCTGCATGTAGATAAACATTGTGACCTTCACTGCTCTTGCTTGTGGATTCAACATCTAGCATAGACAAATCTGGTACAGTCAGACAGCCTTTATACAAATCAGTGTGCTTCAATAGAAACTCTAAAGCTTCTTTCACCTTTCTGATGTCTATAACTGTTGCCAAACTTGCTTATCTTTCTGCCAACAACATTTACCAAAACAAACAAAGAATCTACAATGTTATGTTTCACTCATAGAGTGTCAACATTTTCTTGCAAATTGAGAGGCAAACACACGACTTTACCTCTCACACCATACACTTATGATTTCTTACAGAGTTTTGTCATCTTTGTTTGCAGCCTAACAATAACTCGGAAAGGATTAAAAGTTTGCAATGCAATAACTTCAAACATGTTCAATTTTTGAAGCACAACATGGATATCAGGCACTACCATGTAATTCAAGACACTTCTAGAAGGAATCCATTTTCTTTTTGTAAATCCCAATGCACTGCCTACAGACATATGGTCCCTCACTTGTGTGAAATTGCTGCTCTCCAAAAAAATACAGATATAGGTATTTCCAAATTCTGTGTACATTATCTCTAACCTTCTCCTCAGAGTACATTTGTTGTGCTCAAACATTGCAATACCTCTTTTGAACTTTTGAAAAATGATATCCTTGGAAAGCATAGGTTCATAATTTCCACTTCCTATTAGTGTTTCATCCACATTTACATAATCTTTTAAATGAATCATGTTAATCATTTGAAGTGTAGAAAGTAAACTTTCAACAGTTCCACTCATTAGAGTTTTATTCAAAAGTGCAAGGGACATACATAGTGTTTTGCACTGATACAATTTATCAAGAAGATATCACATGTTGCTATGATGTGTATCCAGCACCCTTATCTGATGAAACTGACTTTTAAATCTGTTTTTATCAAGACAAGCTAGAGAGTGTTCCAGAAGCCCTGTTTTCTCACAAACTTTACAGTTATGTATTTTCTGCAACATCTTGGTTTGTCTTTGAACATTATCATTTTTGTGCAACACTTGCAAAATCTCTTTAAGAGTTTACAAGAAAACGTGTCAATGTTGCACAAATAAAACATGTCCATACCAGAGTTCATTTTCTTGCTTTTATTGCAGACAGTCCTACACTTTCTGCTTCACCATTGACTGTTTTTTGGATTTCTTCTTTTTCAGAAATCACACCATTTTCTAATTCATAGATACATCCACTCTCATCAATATCAAAGGTTACTTACCATTATTTAATGTAACTCTTTTCATTAAACAATCATTTTGCATGAGATGTGTGTTTCCAATCTCTGCCAAAAACTTCACATAAGCTGTCACATGTAAGTACATCAACTGGTTGTATCTGTGTGGACAATGGCATGGTGTCCTTAATTAACTTATTAACACAACAATTAAAATATTATGTTTATATCAAAAACATTTCTGGTTGGTACTTCTACTTTTTTTCTTTTAAAGAAAACACTTCACCACATACCTAGATTTTGATTTCAGACTTTTCTAAAGATTTGTAAAGGCTCAAGAGTGGAACATGTTTCTATATATATATATATATATCTGTATTCCTCTGTTTAAATCATAAGGGAGATTTGTTTGTTTTCTCTTAAAACGTATTTGTTTCTTATTAACTACAAAAGACATTGATACATTTTTCATTTTATCACTGTGACTGGAAATATGGTTGGTCCTGTTCAATTGATTAGTTTATATATCTTCTAACTGAATGTGGACATTTTCAAAAAATTATCTCTAACAGGCATGGGTATATTTCCATTAAAAGAGTTTTGTACAAAACTTGAAACATGAGCATCAACAGTTCTAAATTTAAGTAGTGTATATCCCTACAAATGACCCTTCCTCCTGGCTAACAACAGACAGAGTGAGGTAGCATGCGTGGATAGAAATAAAGTTGGATGAAGTACAGTGTAAAGTACAGTGTATACATGTCTGTGGAAAAAAAAGAGTACAGTGGGTGCACAAGGGTTAAGGGGGAGGTGACAGGATGGAGCAAGGAAAATGTGGGGATAAGGTGGGTGGGTTTAGAGAGTGTGAAAGTAGGGTGGTGGAAGTGGGGGATACAGATGGGATCACTGGCTGAGGATACAAATAGTGGAGGTAGGATGGGTAGGTATATAGACATTTGAAATAGGGAAATGGAAAGAGCTACATAGTGTGGGGGTAGGGTAGGTGCATGGGGTACAGGGGTTGCAGGTAGAGTAACTGGGCATGAGTGAGAAAAGAACATACTGATACAGACGGTCTATAGGGGAACAAAGCATTGGGGTAGGTTAGATAAGTGGATGGAATCAGATATGATGTAGGTTCAGTGGGTGAAAACAGAGAATAGGAATAGAAAAATTGGATTTAGGATAAATGAGAGTAAATACGGTGGAGGTAGAGTTGTGGGAGTACACAGGGTGAAGGTAGGTGGGTACATGGCGGTACAGAGAATGGAAGTCAAATTTCAGGATACAGAGAGTGCAGGTTTAGACAGTGAATATAAGGCAAGTGGATTGTGGAAGAAAGAGTGTATGTAGAATGAGTGGGTGTGACAGACATGTTGGAGATAATTAGGATGGATGGGAGGAGTAAAGGAAGGGGTAGGGTGGTAGAGGTAGTGCATATACAGATAGGATGAGTGGGTGTGGTAAACATGATAAAGGTAGGCTGTATGTGGGTAGAAAGAATAGCACTAGGGTGAGTGGACGATGAACACAGTATATCGGCAACATTGACTGCAAAGAGCGGATGTGGTTAGAAAACGGATGAGTGTGCAGAACGGATGAGTGTGCAGAGCGGATGAGTGTGCAGAGCAGATGTGTGTGCAGAGCGGATGAGTGTGGAGAGCGGATGAGTGGGGACGAACGTAGAGGATTAATACGGTTGGCGGATAAGTGTGGAGGGCGGAGGAATGTGGAGGGCAGATGAGTGTGGAGGGCGGAGGAGTGTGGAGGGCGGATGAGTGCGGAATGAGGATGACTGTATGAGCAGATGAGTGTATAGAGCAGAAGAGTATGTAGAGTGGATGAATGGGGATGAGTGTAGAGGATTAATGCGGCTGGCGGGTGAGTGTGGAGGGTGGGTGAGTGTGGAGGGCGGGTGAGTGTGGAGGGCGGGTGAGTGTGGAGGGCGAGTGAGTGTGGAGAGCGGGTGAGTATGGAGAGCAGGTGAGTGGCGAGAACGGATGAGCATAGAGAGGGGATGAATGTGAAGTGGGGATGAGTGTGAAGTGCGTAGAGGATTAATGCGGTTGACGGATGAATGTTGAGGGCCCATGAGTGTGGATGGCCGGTGAATGTAGAGGACGGATGAGTGTGTAGAGCGGATGTGTGTGGAGAGCGGGTGAATGTGGAGAGCGGGTGAGTGTGGAGAGCGGGTGAGTGTGGAGAGCGGATGAGTGTGGAGAACGGATGAGGAGAACGGATGAGTCTGGAGAACGGATGAGTATGAAGAGCGGACAAGCGTGGAGAGGGAATGATTGTGAAGGGCATAGAGGATTAATGCGGTTAACGGATGAATGCTAAGGACCCATGAGTGTGGAGAGCGGGTGAGTGTGGAGAGCGGATGAGTGTGGAGAGCGGATGAGTGTGGAGAGCGGATGAGTGTGTAGAGCGGACAAGTGGGGAGAAATGGAGTGGATTAATGCGCTTGGCAGATGAGTGTGGAGGGCCGATGAATGTGGAGAGCGGACGAATTGCAGAATTGCATGACGTCCGTATTATGCCTTGGAATGCACGGATACTTTATAAGAGCACACCTCATATCACACCCCATGCTTACTCTCTCCTTACACCACCACTCAACTAGAACACAGAGATACTATGACACCATTCGGTATAACTGTTCTCATATCAATATCTTGCGCTCACTCCCCATCACTCTAAGTAATCATCGCTGGTCTCGCACCCCTAGTCAGGCGTTCTCCTCAGGCCTAACGCTGCCACTCTCGGTCTGGATAATTCCGGCCAGATTGAACACATACTCCTGACCTCTCACCCACCACACCTACCGCTAGGAAGCAGCTATCACATGAATTTCGCACCAGCTGCACACATACCAGTTGCGCACACGCACCTTTTGACCCTCTCTTCTCCCTCTACTGACCAGAACTTCGGTTCCAAGGGCGTTCAACCTACCAGCGCCTTCAGACCATACCAATGGTATATAAGGTGCTATATAAGTTCAAAATAACATAACATATGTAAAAATGTATAAACATCACTATTACCTGTACATTGAAGCAAGGGGGAAAAGAGGTTACCAAAGCCACATTGACACATATAACCAATCAAGTTTAGCCAGTGCTTACTTTGTGTCATTATCCAGCCGCACCACTTAAGTTAGAGGGTATGGTTGTTATTGTGAGAATTGGCCATTAATAAAGAAATTCAGAGTGTGCACGGACACTGCTTGCACCACTATGTATGTTCTTTGTGAGTGAAGCATGGACTGCAAAGGTCCCTGCTATGTCTAAACTATGCAATTGGAGCAGGTACTGTCGAAGCCCACACTATAACTGTTAGTTGTGGGGTGCAATTTCACTACAAATGCCCATACTGTGCCTATTCTACATGAGGGGAGCAGGCACAACCAAACCCATATTGCTTTGTTATATGTGGACTGAGATTGCTTTGCTGAGGCTCATATTGATCCTGATTTTCTTGGAGCAATTTACATTTGGGAAACGATTCTGTGTCTCTTTTGCATAAGGGAACCTCCCACTACTAAGGCTATTCTTATGTTCTTTATGAGTGGAGCTTAAACTGCTAGGGCCAATGGTATATACATTGTACGTGAGGGAAGTGTACACTGCTGAGTTCCATGCTGCAACTATTCAATTTTATGGACTAGAGGTAGGTTTAACTGTAACTCAGCAACTCAATGTGGGGCTCTGCAGATGTGCAAGCACGAGTGTGGGGGTGCAGTGTGCTCAAGGCACAGCTCATGGACTTTCCCCACTTTCCACTGGAGATGGCTACCCAGGGTGTCCTTTACACAGTGTTCAGTTCGCACAATGATCAAGACTTGACCGAAGACAAGAACAAAGGCATATAATATGCTGGTACAGTCAGTGGTCCTGGAACAGTGAATTTATTAACCATGTATTATGGGCATGGCCACAGGTCCTACTCAGTAGACATTCGTAATTATGTCACTGGGCAATGAGAGAATAGATCATGGGCAATTTGATCACCTTGGAAGCAAGACAATGCAGAGCAACACAGGTTTGATCCCCAGGTCTGTGCTTAGAAACATCTGGGTATTAAGCGCGTTATAATAACCAATTACAATTACTGTGTCTGGACCATTGCCGAACCCATTGTGGCGGGCACAGTGCCCTGTAGGCATGTCAATGGGTCATCACTAGTTGACATTTTCAGTTGTGCACTCTGTCTGGATACAGGCTGTAGGCCATGAAACAGAACGGTATCCAATTACCATTGCCACAAACTATGGTGGGTATGCAATTTTAGTTTTAAAACTCACACAGTGTCACACTATTTCTGAAAATGCACTGCCCAGGGGCAGAGCTATACCATCTACAGTGGCCCATATTAAAGACAAGATCTGCCACAGTGAACTTTGCTATTTTCGACTTGTCGCTCATCTAATCTAGAAACAGCCTACCTCTGCTATTGTCTACAAGACTGACCACAATCTGCAAACCCTGTATGTTTTAAATAACCTGTGAGGCAGAACTCGCCTAAACAAACAGCTTGAACACCAAAGGAAGTTCCAAATGTTCAGTTTGGAGGAGAATATGGTCATTTATAGATTACCGGAAAAGGTTTGACTGTGCAAATCCAATACAACTAAGCGGGAGAAGAATACATGTTTTATTTATTATGTCAATGTTATTTTTACCCACGTTAGTGCAATATACCGCAGGGACACTGACGTGATATTTAATTAACATTTTTATAATATTTCCATCGTGACCTCCGATCTTTCAATGTCTCTTCTTTCATCACTACCTGCGCCTCTTTGCTTCCTCCTCATTTTGCGTTTGCTTTCCTATCGATGGATGAAGCGGCTTTCTCTCTTTATTGACCGTAGCTTCTACTCTTGACCTTACCTATCCTGCTTCTATGTCCCCCACTCGCAAAACCCCTCAACCTTGGCTCATGCCCCACCCCCACTCTTTGTGGTGCGCTCTTTGCTGGCATAAATCTTTCTGATTCTGACTCTTCTTTTCTTTCCGCTTTTCACCCTTGCTTCAATACTGCTCTCCTTTCTGCAAAACAATCCCATTATTTGCACCTTCTCAACTCTTACTCTTCCCACCCTCGTCATCGGTTCCAAACGCTAATTTGCGTTCTATTTCTAACCTTATATGATCCTACCCTTGTCAGCCACTCACCTAGCCTCCTATTTCTCCTGTAAAATTGCTCTTCTGTGTTCTGAAATTACTCCCTCTTCTCCTGCATCTGTCCCCCCTTCTTCATCTCACACTCTCTCTCTATGACTGCAGTTCATTCTATTTCGAATGCTAATACTTCTCTTTCTCTCTCCAGAGCTCACCCTACTTCTGCACCATCTGACCCTATTGCTTCATCTCCTATTCTTAAAATCTATCCATCTCAAATACCTTACCTTACTGCTCTCTTTAATATCTTGCTTCTAACTTTTTCTTTTCCTAGTTCTTTTAAGTATGCTCCTGTTCTTCCAATTCTTAAAAAAAACTTTCATTTGATCTCTCCATCATTTCTAATGTCTGCCTATTTATCTTCTCCCTTATCTTTCTAAACATCGGAAACGCCTTGTCTCTTCTCAACTTTCTTCATTTATTAACACTAATTCCACCCCCCCCGCCCACTTTCAATCTGGCTTTTGATCCTGTCATTCTAGAGAAGCTGCCCTTCTTCTGTCTGTAACTCACTCTTTTATTTGCACTCTCAAAGCATTCTTCTCTTTTGATCCTTCTAGACTTAACCAACCAGTTTTGTTAATCTTGACCATTCTCTTTTTCGTTCCTCTGTCTCCTCCCTTGGCTTTACTGGCGATGTCTTGCACTGGCTCCAATCCTATCTTTCTGACCGCACCTACTCTGTCTCCTGGGCAGGTATATCTTCCCCTTCTCACTCACTTGATCATGGTGTGCCTCAAGACTCTGTCTTGGGCCCGCTCCATGTTTCTATCTATACTTGTCTCCTTGCATCTCTAATCTCATCCTTTGGCCTGTCTCATCATCTTTATACCGACAACACTCAGCTTTTTCTGTCCTTCTCACAAAAAAACTGCTACAGAGTCATCAAAACGAATATAAAATAAAAATCCCAGTATAGAATTTTCAGTGCTATGTTACATGTTCAAAAGTAACTTACACAGTCACCATGTACTAACCCCCAGTCACATTTCATTGACCGAAGTGTTTGTGTAACGAACTTTGCATTATATCTCGGGAGGATAGCTCAGCAGCAACGTGCTCGCCTTGGAAGCAAGACGACACAGCAACACAGCTTCGATCCCCGGGTCTGCGCTTAGAAACCTCTGGGTATTAAGCGAGTTATAAATAACCTATCATATCATATCGTATAACTTGGTTTATGATATATTTACTGTATGTCTATGTATTTTGTTTAGCTGATTCCAGCGTCTTTTTAATTTGGTATTCTAAATAAACGAGTGCCACTAGACTTTTTCTGTGATTTGTCTCCCTCTAGCTGTATGCACAAAGAGCGGCAACCAGTTTTACAATTAAGACGGTGTAGGCTCATTAGTGTGCCTTTTGATTAAGGGAGGGGTATACTTTAATTCCTCCAAATCATAGACCCCTCTCACCAAATCCATGTCGGACCAGGAACTGAAGGATGTCTTAAAACGATGATGCCTATTTACCCATCACAAAAGTTCATACTTGTTGAGAACATATACCTTTAACTTTCCTAACCTCTGGGTCTAAACGGTACAAATCAATGTCATTCATTAAAGATAATGTCTAATTATCACTAATCTATATGCTTTTTTCTATCAAAAGCGGTCTCTTTCTCTCTCTCTCTCTCTCTCTCTCTCTCTCTCTCTCTCTTTCTCTCTCACAAACACACACACACTCTCTCTCACGTATACTCTGTCTGTCTCTCTCTCACTTGCTAACTGCATACACATGCTCCTTCCAGCTTTCGAGAAGGTATACATTTGGCAATGATTTTCAATTCTTCTTACTCTCAAACGAATCATTGCATTGCGATTGTATATCTTGTATGCTATGAAAACCTGCCATTCAAATGCAACTGTGCATTAGCTTGACACATCCAACCACATACCATTTAAAATAGAGGCAAAACATATATATGTATTTAATACTACACACAAACAGAGGAGTGCTTAATACATTTCAGAAACTCCAATATAATAGTGCAATGGAGCCAAAGTAAATAAAAGGAATTCATTTCCAATAGAGTTACCGTGAAACAAAGGATAAGAAATGTACTTTTGCAAAGTTTTCTGAGTTAAATTTGATAAATAATATCTAACGGTGAAGTATTACTTCAAACGACATACTCAAGGCTGCAACCGAAGCAGAGGAAAGCTGGCATTTAATTAATCAGCAATGTAAGCTCCGAGCATTGCGCACTTTCAGATGTCTGGTGAACAAATCTGAGGAGAGGACACCAGATGACTCACATAAATTATGGGTCATTGAAAAAAGCAGCATTCAAGAATGCGAAGGTCCTAGCTTTGAAAAGCAAATAAGTCTAACATGACAAATAACAACCATTTAATGGTATCTGGGGAAAAGAAATAATACTCAATCAGAGAGATAATAAATTAAGCCCACACGCTCTACTGAATATTTAGTAATTTCACTGCCCTCCTCTACATTCACCTATCAGTCGTATTGAACGAGCTATATTAGCTTAATTCCTGCTACCAAATTAAAGTGGCTTGTTTACAATTGAGCCATGTCATACCAATATGTGATCTGCTGTAGGCAAGCATTTTCTTTAATAATCCTGCATCAGCTTAGTTAAAAGTTGGCTGTGTGCCATCAAATCTATTTCTATTCGTCAGATACCACAAGTGTGACAGGTTAATGCCACAGTGTAAACTCATATTAAACTCATGGCAAGTTTCCATGTATCTCATGATGATTTGTGTCCCAATCAGGAGCCTCAACTCTCGGGTCAAAGTTCGGGGTCACTCGTTGAGTTTTTGCAACCATTCAGAACTCAGAAACCTCATAAATGTAGAGAGTTTGTTTAGCCAATCGGAATCCCAGAAGTTCAAAACATGATTCAGGTACATGTTTGTGACTTCCTCTTCATGTGTGACTTCTGCTTGACTGTGAGGGAATGTGTTACACAGGACAGGCTGACATTTGGATGTGTTTTGTGTATTTTGGAGCGATTTGAGTGTAATTTTGGTCAGTTCTATGAACAGTTTTGTTAGGTGTTTCATTTTCATTAGTTTGTTGTTCATAGACGTGTTTTTATGTCCCATTTGTGTTACCATTTGCCTGCTACATTTTGTTCACTCTTAGTTCCAATCCTAACCCCAAAAATCATTGTTTGCCATTTTCCAATGTTCCACTGCATGTTTTTTTGTGTCATTGCCTCTTTTCTCCATGTGCTGTTTTGCTGGTTTGTCATTAGGGTAGTCTTCTCTTTTGAGTCTTAACGTGTTTCTTTGGTTACTCCATTGTTCCTTGGGTCTGGTTATCAGTTCAGATTTTTTGCAGTGTTTTTTGTTCTCCAGATTCTGTCATGTGACACTTCGAAGGTAGGATGGTGAAAGGGGAAGAGTAGTAGGATCTGTATTTCTCCTCAAAGGAGGAGGAATATTCACCAATGATGATTAGGGGTAAAACTACATCCTGTACCTTGGTGCCCATTGACAGGCCCTGGTCACAGAGCTTTGACAATCTTTTGAGTTGGCTGAGACATTGGGGTGGCCTCAGGATAATGAGCTGGAGAAGACGAAGGGCCCTCAGTGGATGATCTAATCACAGATGAAAGGGAAGTAGGGTCTAAAATGGACGGTATCATGGACACATTTGAGGCAGAGCCTCTGGTGAAAGATGCAATGAAAAAATAATATAACGAAAAAATGAATTGTGTGGAAGATTCTGAATTAATCCAATCTAAGAGCATAGCTCTGGACCTGCCTCCTCAACACTGTTATTTAGCCCATCTACACCAATTCAGAAGGCGACCAACCATATGCAAATTAGTACTGCCACTATAAACTGATAGGCCAGTCATCTCTGCACAAACAGACACGCAGCTCAAGTGGAAGCAAAGCATGTGATGAAGAAGTAGGACAAGCATGTGGAGTGGGCAGACATGGGCATATGCCTCATGCGGTAGAAGGGGGTGGGTTGTGATCCCCCTGGAGGAGGGTAAAGGACATTCCTAAGGAGGAAGTTGTCTCTGAAAAGGGTGCAATGTAAGTGGAGGTCCATCAATAGGAGCATCCTTTTGGATTGGATTCACACAGGGAGAACTAGCGTGGGATGTTCCTGTGGCAGGTGGTTGTCCTATCCAAGGGGAAGTGAAGATCGGGCTGATAAGTAAGTGGCGTTGTAAGTGCCTCATAAAGAGATTACACACATGTGAGATATGTCAGGCTGCTATTGGAGAGCCCAAACATATTTACTGTGCTATAGGAGAAAGCCTATGAACTTTGAGCAGTGACAAGGATCTGTGGGAGAGCCTAAGAAATATTAAGTTTGGCTGAGCATTGTAGCAACACCGGAGAACTTGAAAGGGTAGCAGCACTCTGTAGAAGAGAATGAATACTTTTGACAAACTCTATTTATTACCATAACAAAAGTAGGTTTCAAAAACAGTACTGATACAATAGGCATGTGCATGTGTAAGTCCTTAACCAGACAGAGGCTTTCATTCATGATTACTGCTATCTATTTTCCAAACACATGCATCCAAAAACAAGTCATGTCCACTTTGGTGTCTGACATGTACTGGATAGCAAATCAATGTCATCATCATTGCTCTTTTGCTGTCTATGGATAGGTGTTGTAACTTCCTTCAATAAACGGACACTTTTCATAAAAGTTAATTGTGCTACTTGTGAAACTGGGAGGCATCTCCTGCAGTTTGAGAGAATATCCCCTGCCTCACAAAAAGCTCTCTTTGGCTGCATACTTACATCTGGACATTCAAGCAAAACAACAGCAATTGTCACAAGTGCTGCTGGTTTTCTGAACCACTTTCTTTGCCAATACCGTACTGGTACATCATACCTTCACACAAGTGAATTGTCCAGAAGAAAGGCATTACGCATTTGTGCAGCTAATGGTCCACTGTCATCTTCCTATTGATTACCTGTGGGTATTCAAGATCCCTGCTGCACCACTAACCCAGCTTTCAACAGATGCCATTGATGCATTACCCATTGCAGACATCAAATGTGGGGGGTTGATGATATAGCTTGACCTCACACTGTCACAGGACATTTGCCAGTAATTGTTTGAAATGTAAGACACAGACATTGAATTGATTGTTACACATTGCATGCTATGTGAATATTCGTTTTCACATTTGTTTCTGGATACAATTAGTACAAAATAATTGGGGGACTGATCAATGCATGTCTGTAATTTTGATTACAGTTTAATGCATGTAGTAATGCATCCGTTAATACTCAATTTCATCTTTCTACTGATTGTTTATCGCCTCCTTTTTATATGTATTTATTTCACTAGCTTTCATTTTTGTCTTTTGATTTTCATTGGTCTGTGCTATGTTTATTGGAGTTTATATGTTCTGTGTTCAAACATATGTTTCTTTCAATATGATTGTATCTTCAGTAACTTTTCGATTACTACCCTATTCTGTGTAATGTTATCACTCCGATGTATTGCCCTGTAGGAGAGAATATGAGCTAAAGAATGTGTGCAGTATATTCTGTGGGTAGTTTAGTGCTCTGAAACTAGCACATAGCATTAGGGAAGGCAAGGGGGGTGACATCGGTTACAAATGTTTAGTAGAGTGGGCTAGATGTGTGGACCACACGCCTCAAAGGTGCTGGCATCATGGCAAGTGTGTGCACCTGGATTTTGCCACATTCAGAAAATAATGCTTCAGAAAATAATGCGCAATTGAGAAGGATTCTGAAGTGCCTTGCAAGACTTGTGTTCAATGTTTGTAGTGCAGGAAAGGGAAGGAAGGAGGAGATGAAGTGTAACTTGTTCCCCCGGGCCTCAGAATGCCATTATAGCAAAATGTTTTCTAAAGGTTGCTGGGGGCTGAAAAAATACCTGGGCTATTTTTGCAGGTGATTGCAGATGTCCTCATGGAAGCAGGGAGGAGAAACCTTAAAGAAATGTTAAAGAAAACATAGAGGTATAGGAAAGGAGGCTGTTTTCACAGACAAGTTTAAAACAAGGAGAAAGGAGGAAGGAGGGGTCTTCCAAATTCCTCGGGAGAGGTGCTGCTTCTGGCAGGCTAGAGAGAGAGGGCTATCCTGCATGGCTTTATCTGGTGAGGGTCATCGGCTGGGAGGCAGAATAGTGTAGCTGCAGAGGAAGTCCTTAGAAGGCCATAATTTGAATCCTGGGCAGTGTCCTGGCAGAGACAGGCTGTGTAACAATTAGCTGCACACTTAGCTTCAAGAAGTACCTGGCGATCCAGGGGTGAGAGCAGAGGCAGACTCTTCTGAAAGGCAGAGAGTCCAGAAATAATTTCAGGCGTGTGTATAACTAGGTAAACAAACAGTTAAGACCCCTATCTGCAGGGTAATTTGCTGGATAATTGGTAAAGTGTCAGAGTGGGCACAGTAGGCAAAACTCCCTTGATCCTTGAGGTACCAAAGGGTCAATGAAGTAGCCTGAATCCAAAGTATTAGATTGGGGTTTGCTCTTTCACGCAGACTGGGTAATAATCTCATCATCTCATAATATTACTACAAATCTAATGTCAGGCAAGGGAAGGGGAGTACCCAGAATTGAACTGTACTCATGTTGCATTACCTCATCACAAATGAATGCCAGTTAGGATTTGCCAGGTTAGGTGAAAATCATATTTGTTTGAAATGCTAAAAGCTTAGTGATGTAGAAAGTATTTTTCTTTTATTCCCCCATGTACCCAATGCAAAATGCAAATTGATATGAAGTGTCTTTCTCTTATTTTTACATGTGCCCAATGCAAATGCATTTTTGAAAACAAGTGAACTAGGATTGTTTGTTTGTTTGACTATAAAGTGCATCACTGTGAACGTGTGTGGCGATGTTTACTGTGTCTAGAGCCTGTTCTATTTCTTGCATCTAGGGGTAAATGGTTTTATGGATGGGTGGCACAGCATGACATCTGTAGATGCCTATCTAAGATTCCATGGTATATAAGGAAAGTGGCAAAAGGGAAGGATCAGGGTTTCCAAGTTTCGGCTTTATTCTCATTGAAGCACTTTTTATCTCTTGTTCACAAACTATCAAGAGTTTAGCATATAAAGGATTCAGACAGAAACTCAATGTTTTGTTTGTGCTGTCTCAAACCTACCTTAACAGCTAAATGCATGTATAGCTAAATAAATGGGCAAATCCTGGAACAAAAAAGCAAAAAGCATGTGCTGAAAACTCTCATCTCAGAACAGGTTATCATGCCATGTTCTTTCTGGAGAGGAGCACCTGCTACCTTTTTTGAAATATTTGTGAGGAACTTGGGGTTGGTCACCCTGAGTTATCTGGGGGCAACCAGATTTGGACTCCCTGCTCACTGCGCTCAAAGAGGCACAGCTTCACCTCACTGATGAGGCCCAACAAGGCTGAAAAACGTGTATGGGGTTGCTGTTGGTACTCTTGTTCAGAGAGGAATTGCCATAGCATTTTGATGCTAGACTGGCCATGATGGCGGGACAAAGACTGATATGCAAATGGATATTTCCCATCTGTGAAAGGTACAGTGAGCAAAAAGCATGTGCTGCAAACTCTCATCTCAGAACAGGTTATCATGCCATGTTCTTTCTGGAGAAGAGCACCTGCTACCTTTTTTGAAATATTTGTAAGGAACTTGGGGTTGGTCACCCTGAGTTACCTGGGGGCAACCAGACGTAGACTCCCTGCTCACTGTGCTCAGAGAAGCACAGCTTCACCTTTCTCTTTCTGGAGAGGAGCGCCTGTTACCTTTTTTCAAATCCTGGAACATACAGAGGCCGATGTAGCAATCACCCTGCTGGAGGGTGTGAGGGGTTGGGGGCACAAGGCTGACAATAGAGTAGTTAGCAAAACTAGGATGGGACCAAATCATATTTTTATATAATCTCTCCCCTTTGGTAATAGCATGGCAGGCAGAAAAAGAATGGTTTTGCAGGTTGCTTCGATCAATGAGAGATTATGGTTTATTCAAAATCGTCCAGCGATTACTAATCTGTATTGCTTAGTTCCTGGTACAACTGGTATCATTCGGGTTGGATGATATTCTTCCTGCTGCCAGCATTCTTGTTCCTATTTATGTTGCAAGTTTTGTAGCAACACTTCCTTGCATATTTGCGGATGAATCTGACCACTGTTACCTTGAAATGTGGAAACAAAAAGAATGATGCAAGTATTTAATGTTACATTTAAGTCAAACTACTCATGAATTAACACACGATGTTGAAAGTTAGTGCCTTACTAGATGTTCTACATCTGAATTACCTGGCAAGGAACTGGCTCTCAACATGTTGGACTGGTTTGGTTCAAGAAACTATACTGGAGGAAGCACCTGACTAATGGGCCGATTCATGGAACAAATGTGCGTGGAAAATCCTGGCGCAAACGTGAAAAAGCGGGTGCACGCATATGCATGTGATTCATGGAAGGGCCTGTGTGTGTTTACTCCGGGATGTGCGCCAAATCCGAGCATGGCGCGCACGGGTGCACACGTCACAGCGCACACACCAAAAAGGGGGCGGAACATTCGACGGAACACGCGGAATGGGGAACAACGCGTGAAAAAGAAGGCATAACTGGGAAAGTACTGCAGGGAAATACACGGAACGCCCACACGCACGCGAACAACACGTATTCATGGAATCGAATGCGGGAAACCCGCGCACACCAGAAGACACAGACAGGCGTCAACACGTCCGCCACACAAAGGCAGGCGGAAGCATCCCAGCGCGCAGTATAAAAGTGCACACAAACAACAAACACGTATACACAGCTACGATGAATGCCCCATTTGTCGCAGCACTGATCGTGGGACACTGCAGGAGGAGGAGAATAGCCAGGCCCTGCATTTTTTTGCCCCGGACCAACCTTTTTGGGATGCCTGACGACCAGGTCTACGGCAGGTATAGGTTTGCACCTCGTATCATCCTAGAGCTGGTCAGGGAGTGGGAAGATGACCCTACATTACCCACTCTGTGCTCCCAAGCATTGAGCCCCTTGGAGAAGGTACTCAATGTCCTGCATTTTTTGGCCACTGGGTCATTTCAGCGGACAACTGCCATAGTCGGGGGTGTCTCACAGACCATGCAGTCACGCTGCCTACACCAGGTGTTGGCAATCATGACTGCGCGCCCCTCAGTCCGCAGGCACATGTACATGCCCAGAACACCCTCAGAAAGGCAGGCTGTGGTCCAAGACTTTTACAGGGTGGCACACTTCCCCAAAGTGCTCGGTGCCATAGATTGCACCCATGTGGCCCTATGTCTACCTAGGGCCACTGAGCACATCTATCGAAACCGCAAGCACTGGCATTCCATCAACGTGCAGGTTGTATGCAATGCCAAGGGAATCATCACCTCTGTCTATGCAAACTACCCTCGGTCTACCCATGACAGTTTCATATGCAGAATGTCCACCCTGAACTCGGCCCTGGAAGCTGGGAAGCATGGCGACACATGGCTCCTAGGTGAGTACATATGCCTGTGCACATACATGCATGTCACACACAGAAAAATACAGAAACCCAACTAATCACAACCATTACCACCTCCCCAGAGGACGGTGCCTACCCTCTGAGCAACCACATGATGATGCCAATCCGGAACCCCACCACACCACCCCAGGAAAGATACAATGCTGCCCATATTGCATCCAGCGGCATAGTTGAACGCACATTCGGATTGCTCAAGTTACGTTTCCGCTGCATTGACCACTCTGGCGGCCAGCTACTATATGCACCCCCAGTAGTGTGCAGGATCATTGTTGCAGCATGTGTCCTGCACAATGTTGCAACAAGGTGGGACCTACCAGTGGACATGGTGGTGCCGCCAGATCCCCAACCACATGCACACGTGCTGCCCATGGGAGGGGAAAGGGCATGTGACGAGGCAGCCCGGACCCAACTTGTGGCCACATTTTTCACCTAAACTCCCACCCCGCTGGACCTCAGACTCTCGACTGTGGCAGGGATGGGATCTCCACCAGGTTGGCTGCGTTGGTTAGGGCAGATCCGCAAGGGGCCCTGGTGGCATCTGGGCTGGAAAACTGCACGGAGAATGACTGGCGTATGGTGTGAACAGAGGAGGAGAGGGATGCAAGTGTGACTGACACATGGAGGAAACCCCCGACCATCGACCCTCCCAACTGGGCCACGTTGGCACACAGCTCCTCGTGATGACGTGCTTGGTCCCCCCGGGAACCACGCACGTCATCACGAATGTCACGTGTGTGCAATGCGACACCAATCAGGATGGACTCCCTCCGATCACAGGTCCCCTCATCCGCCGGTAGAGAAGTGCCAGATGACATGGACCTCCCCCCAACCTGCAGACAGGCCTAGGACGGGGCATCCCTGCTGGTGCGTGGTGATACAGTCACAGTGTCAGGGACAGAGACATGCACAGGCACCTCTGCGGTGACCTGTGCTGTCTCCTGCCCCTGCCACTGGACTGCACCACTTGCACCAGTGGTACCACCCCCACCAGGCCTCATGTGAGGCTCTGTAGCAGCCTCCTCCTCCTCTATGCCCACCACTAACCTGGATGGCTCTGCACCATCTTCCACCATTGCAAGCCCCTGTGGTGGCTCATCCTCCCCTTCCGCTGCAGCCGTAGTGGCAGACGCGGCACCAGTCCCCTCGCTCCCAGATGATGGTATTTCCTTGGAGGGTGACTGGGTCTTGCATCACCGGCCGGTGGAGGCATCCCTGCCACTTTCCTCCACAGCGCCGTCTCCACCCTCTTCTTCACTTGGCGCTGTGTAAAGGGAGACATTGAACACAAGCATCAGTATACTGAATTATAGTCCCCTAGACACAAAGAAATGGCACATGAGTGGCACTATCAAACGTCACTTCCATCATGTCCATCCACAACACATGGGTCAGTGCAGGCAACACACATGCAGGAACAGGCATGGCACATGCAACATACATTGGCATCCATGTCCAAGGCACCGTAGTTGCATCCAATGGTGGGCTGATTCTAACATGCACCATGGGACATGCCGGTCACATGCACACACATCACCTGAGGGTCATGCATTTGGCCCAGTATACCCCCGGACACAGTGGATACAGGTATGACTAGGCTGTATCAGTGAATCAACACATCGTCACCAACATGTGTCATGCATCCATGGCGCACACACTACTCAAACACACGGACATGTACATCATGCATGTCCATGACAACAGCACACATTTCTCAGACCCCAAACATGTCAAATTACAGACACAGGCATGCATACATGGGTGTGTTCCACATGCTGCTCCGCATTATGCATTGTTACACATGCACCATCCATGTGGGTCACGCCTGACTGGACTCACATGTGGCACCATCATGTCCCTGCACACACACATCCAAACATGACCCATTTCACACATGCAGACAAGTAGCTAACTACCAGCACACTGCAACATGCCCATTTTTAAACGTGAGTGCATGGCCACTTACCGCTCGACTCCAGACGGATCCTGAGGATATGGTGGTGAAGCAGAGGGCGAATGCACTCCAGGACCCTCATCTGCTGGGTGGTAAGCTGGCCCCGGCGCCCCACTGCATCCTCTGCTTCCAAGAGACGCCGGGCCTTCTTGAGGGTCCTGGACTTGTGGTCCTCCCAACGCTTCTGGACATGTTTGAAGTCGCGGGGTGCCACCCCCTCCACATTGATGGCACCCACTATGTCCTTCCAGATCCTCTTCTGTCCTTTCTTGTCGGCGCAATGGTGTGAAGAGGGCATAATAATGCCCCAGAACTTGCTCCACCAGGATACCAACTTCCTTTTCACTGAAGCTGGTAGCCCTCTGTCTTTCTGGCTGGTGGTTGCCACTGGTGCCGGAAGGTGTTGTGTCGGACATGGAAACCCCTGAGGCAGGTGTGGGTGGGCAACTGGGTCCTGGGGCTGGGCTGTGGAGCGATGGTATCCCAGTCGGGAGTCTTCTGTTCCAGCAGGGGTGGTCACTGCAACTGGACCCCTGCAGATGGCAGATGTGCAGGCACCAAATGGCAGGGCATGGTGGCAGCAGGCAGAGAGGCAGCAGCAGATGGCTTGTGGGAGGCTGCACAGGGCTTTGGGGGGCAGTAATTCTGCCTTCTGGGCAGGAGCATGGTCTTCCATGTGTTGTTGTGTGGCCAGCTTGATATGGAGTGTTTTGGCACGTGAAAAAACAGCACATCAGCGTGTAATTCGAGGAAAGGCCCTTAGCGTGTAATCGCATCTGTGACATAACACGCGCAGGTGTTTCCCTCACCAGAGGTTGATGGTCCCACGTGGGTTTTCATCGCTCTGTATGTGCTCTTCGTGGGATGCGGTATGTGCATTCTGAGGGTGCGCATGGACATTTCCATGCGTTTTGGCTGGCACGAGCAAGGTATGTGTATTCCAAGTGGTGTGCAGGGAGTTTTACGCATGTTTTTGCTGGCGCGAGCGGGGTACGTGTATTCCGAGGGGTGCGTGGGGACTATTACACGCATTTTCACTAGTGCGTGCGGGGAACATGTATTCCGAGGGGTGCACGTGGACTTTTACACGTGTTTTTGATAGTGGGAGCAGGGTACGTGTATTCCGAGGGGTGTGCGTGGACTTTTACATGTGTTTACGCTAGTGTGGGCAGGGTAGGTGTATTCCTAGGGGTGCGCATGGACTTTTATACACGTTTTCGTGCTTGGGGGGGCTGTATGCTGGTCCCCTGGCCTTTGCCCCATGTAGGAGATTTGTGCAATGTTTTTGCAACACAGGGCGGGATTGGGGGCATTACCGGCGCGGCTGCAGGGTCACTGTGCCGCTCTGTGCCACGGCTAGTCATGGGTGTTGAAATCCATGAATACGCTGTGCGTTGAAATGGGTTTTGGCACACGCGGCTGGCGCAGACTGCCGCACACGCACTCTGTGGGCCAGTCGTGTGTGCCACTTGTGTGCCGAATTCTATGAATTACCCCCTAAGTCTCTTTCTAATACTTATTCCTTCTCTCAGATGCCAACTCCACTATGGCTTCTGCATTGAAATAGTTGAATGCACAATTTTGCGTACTGTTATGTTATGATTTGTCATTAGGATATATACACCACACTTTTCTGTCATTTTCGAAGTTCTTCAGGCACTGTTCTGGAATAAAAGAGAGTGGGTGGAGTTTGGCTAGATAGGATGAAAAGAAAATTTGAAGATTGTTGTGCTCTTAGGTTGATGCATGCAGACCAGAAGTACACTGCATTGGGATACATTTGTGGGATATTTATCAATAAAATAGTTGTTTGTTGTCTTTCTAAGTGGAATATGAATACGTGTTTGTGTGTGCATTTTTGTGGTTATTAACTTTGGTTAGTAGAGGGTGCAGTGAGGGGTTAGCAAGTGAATATAATTTCTTTGCCATTATTCCATGGATTCCCAGGCGACACTCATGACTTGTATATGGTATGGAACTTGGGGGTCAATATCAACAATGGGTATTTCAGTGATATAGTGACCCGTGTTGTGGTGTGACTGCAATCTTTTGGGCATTGGGTAGCCAGGAATAAATGTTCCATTGCGGCACAAGTTGCATAGTATCAGTATGTAGGGCCTGGGGGGTACATCCCTATAGAGTCCAATGTGTTTAGCTGTGTTAATCATGGTCTGTGTTCAAATACCAGAGGGGCTTCCTGTTGGAGTTTGTTTGGTTAGTTAGGCATTGAGAAGCTTGGTCTTCAGAATTATTCTGAATCTGTGGTAGCCTTGCATTCTGCAAATGTCCTTTTATTGAATGTTAAATAATTAGACTACAATGTTTGGGAAAGCTGCTCCTCCTCCATGTCTCTCTCTGTTATAATGTGTGGGCTTTATTATTACACATTTGCCGAAACGTATTATTGTCCTTCCTGGTTGAGCTCTTAGAGTGATGCAGAGTGCTTTCATTTGTATTCTTTTTTAACCAGTGGTCAGTGGATAGTTCTTAGCTGCTGGGTTTATGTGTTCCCATCTGTTGGGTTTGAGCTACAGCATTTCTGCTGTATTCTGTAAGCACTGAAGCTTTTATCATGAGGTGCTTCAGAATGCTGAGGAATACTCTGTTGGCGTGGTTGATTATTGATAGAATCAGTGCTTTGAGGGCAAAGGTTCTACGCTGAATTGGGAGTAATGTAATAATCTGTCTGACTGAGTGCAGATAGTAGAAATATGTCTTCACTAGTTATTTTATTATGGTTCTAGGGTCCGTTTGGAATCTCAGATTCTTGATTTTGTTTGAGATTTTTGGAATGGTGCTCAGTACCATAGGCCACTGTAGTGGTGCCTCTGGTGTCGAATTTGGTGGGAAGATTATGGTTTATTTAGTGTTCATGTTGAGTTTTAGGTGTTTTGTGGTCATCCATGTGTTTTCCCTTCATCCTCTTAACACATTATGCAAATGGAATCATTTTCTTAAAAACAACTAGGATCTGTTCTCATTTTAATGATGAATGTCAGTTCCTAGAAGAGTTCAAATTGCCTGTCTTTCACTATCAATGCACGGCTTCCATATGATGCTGGTTGTAGTGGATGCACAGCTTAATGTGTAAGCCCATAACGTTTGTAGATGACTAGTGCGGTCCTGAAGTTGCTTCAATGCTCCCTTCACTGAGCAACGGAGCATCATATAAAACCAAACATGATGCTGATTCTCATTGCAATTTTCAAGGGGCTTTGATGTCAATTTCCTCTTGGGGTTTGGAGTATGAAGTCTCTGTGTAGTGCCTGAAAGCAAAGAAGGGGAGAAGTGGAAAAAGAACTGATAACACTGAAGAATTCAGAAATAAAGAGAGAATTCATGTTGGTAGATTGAACATTACGAACCAGATTCACAAAAAGTTTTTTCCACACTTGGGCCTGCCAAGGGCACATGCAAATGAAATAATACAGTAAGGTCTTCTGTAAAGATAACGTTGTGTTATTTATATATAACGTTTTTTACTAGCATTTATTTTGTGTATGACTACAGTACCACGAAAACATTCTTGCCAGAATTTAATGTTTGAAAGACAACTGTTACTCTGCCTTTAAGAGCAGAAAGGTTAACCTGGAACAGCTAGATTTGAAATTGCACAAACAACCTGTTTTAGCATTTAAAACCCGTGTTCTCCAAGTGAACACATATGTGTCTGTGTGCGAGTTGGGGACCTGCGCTTTGTGTATTGCTTTGTTTGCATTGGAAAATGCTGGGCAGGGAAAACTACCCTTCCCAGCAGCCCTAGCGTCCTACTAAAGAGGTGACCAGGCACACCAGCGCCAAGCCCAGTCTTCATCGTATTTAAACTTCTCTCGACCAACCCAAAACTCCAGGGATCGCTATTTGTATATTGTGAGCTTACTAGATAGACCATTGAAGTGCTAGGCTAAGGCTTGATGCGTGCACATGTTTACTAAAATAGCACGCAAGATTGAACGTATTTTAGCAGCTCAATTGTGGAATACTTGAATGCCAATACTCTTGTTTGCTAGAATTTATTTTGTGTCTAGCTACAGTACCATGAAAACATTCTTGCAAGAATTTAATGTGCGAATGACAACTGTATTAAGCTGCCTTTAAGAGCAGACAAATTAACCTGAAACAGCTAGATTTGAAATTGGACAAACAACCTGTTTTAGCATTTAAATCCACGCTCCCCAAGTGAACACATGGTATGGTATGGTAAGGTTTATTTATAAAGTGCCTATACACAGGCAAGTGTTTCAAAGCACTCAAGGAGGGTGAGAAAATGGGGAAAAACAACGGTCGCTCAGAGCCCTTGAAATTCTGAGATGATAATAGTCTGCACAGGCAGAGTAAGTGCATATAATATATTTAACATTTGAGACAAAGCAAATAGACCTCAATGGCGATTCTGCAGTATTTGTCTGTGTTAGACGTGTTGACTAGCATTCTGTCTATTGCTTTTTGGAAAATGCAGGGCAGGGAAAACTACCATTCCCAGCAGCCCTAGCATCCTATTTAAGAGGTGACCAAGTGCATCAGCGCCAGCGCACCTGAGGCAAGCCCGGTCTTCAGTGGACCGGCACTAGGAGATTACTGACTAGAAGGAAAAGTAAGCTTGATAGTCTTCACTGATCTTGTCTTATTAACTGGGATTGTGTATCTCCTAATGTGCCTACACACAACTACCACTTAGTAGCTTCCTCCTACCATCACTGTGGAGTCAATCTGACTACCTATTGTGGTAGTGGCTACAAAGCACTATGGGTTACCCCACCAATCTAAACTGCCACTAGCCAGCCAGAAAGCAAAGTGCATGGCCATAGTAGGCGCTATTCAGAGACAAAGTCACCCCACTGGTACCGACTGAGGGTTTATGCAACCACCCGGAGCCCGACTTACAGTCCGATCATGCCATGACTATGAACCACAACAAGACGACTCTTAATACCTACCCCAACAAAGCCCACCCCCACCTGCATTCTTGCACCCTACCTTTTCAGTGAAATTTGACCACCGCGTTAGACATTAAAAACTCACAAAGTATTACACTGAGAGAGTGCACTGACAGAGCTAGCACCCAAATCTGCTCCACATCCCTCAGGGTGTACATGCCAGTAGCAAAGACCTCATCAAAGAACTACTACCCCAACCCATAAGCCTTCAGCCCCATAAAGAAATCAACAAAGACAACATATTAAATACAGTATTAATAAAAACACTCACACTAGCCTTATGAAACACCAGATCTCTCAACAAGCATGCCATTGAGATCCATGAATACATTGTTAAACATAACCTTGACATGTTATTTTTGACTGAAACCCGGTTCACCAATGCTAGTGGCACAATGATCACGCTAGCCACGCCTTAAGGCTATTCTATCTTTTGCCAAAAGTAGAGACAAGGCACTCTGAGGTGGAGTGGCAATTATTGCTGAAAACTTCATCAAGCTCTTCAAAATTTCAAGTTACTGCAAAAACTGTGAGATCCTGTATTTAAGAATTTCCCCTACTCAGTGTAGCAGTACCAAATTTATATTGATTTATCGACCTCCTGTGGAGATGTCTTCTTTTGATGAAAACATTGTACCACTCCTATCTGACCATAATGCACTCAACAGCACCGCTCTCTTTTAGGTGACCTAAACCGATGCCGCGGTAATGCCGCAGACAAAGAAGCTATTGTTCTTGAATCAGCCCTCAATATCATTGACCACTCTGTAGTTAAAAATGACCCCACAACAGCTAAAAGCAATATAGTAGATTTGATTGTGGGAAGGATCCTACATGTCAATGTTGCACGTACCACACCATGTATTTGGAGCGACCACTATATGATAGACCTTCATATCCATCTCCAATTGGCCCTCGCTAATGTCCATAACAGCTAAAGAAAATCACCAATCATGAGATGCATTACCAAAATCCGGACTAACACTTCTGAGTATGACCACCCTGAGCTGCTTGTCGATACTTATAACACTGAGTTTGGATGCTTACTAGACAAACCAGCACCACTTAAGACTAAAACTTTACAAGACAACGCAGGTCATCAAAATTAGTTCTCCACTGAGGTCCGAGCCATGAAAGCAGACAAAATGAAAGCAGAGAGACAGTTGCTAAAATTCCCTTCTGAAAATAAAGCCACATGGAAAACTCCAGTCTAGAGAGATACTACAAAACAGCAATCACTAAATCCAAAAAGGACTTCTTTAACAAACACATAGAAAGCCAAGAAATTCTAGCACTCCTAGAAAAACCGAAAGCTCAATAAGTGGCATTTGTACCCACAAACCTGGATTGTACTAAAGCACAATCAGCTTTTGAGGCAAAAGTATCTAAGATGAAGGACAAAATAAAAATAAAAATAAAAGTTCGTATAGGCCAGAATAAGATTCAGCCTACTTTCTCAGCTCCATCACCAGGCGCTGATATCAGTGCATTCAATTTCCACCTAGTGTCCATTCCAGACCTAGTCAATATTCTGGGCACTATGCACCCATCACCCTGCCCAGGGAATACCTTGCCACCAAAAATGATCTTAGACAACAAAGATATATTTGCCTCCCTGTTGGCCAGACTTATTAACACCTCCTTCTGCATGTGTACGATCCCTGAAAATATATATCTATTTTACTGTGTACCCACTACTAAAAAAACAGGATTAGATCCTAACAACACAAGTAATTTAAGGCCAATAACTAATTGCAACTTCCTATTACAAATCATGGATAAAGTTGTGAAATCAAAAAGGAGATATCAAGGCTGAGTACCCCAAAAGGAAATACACCAAACACGGGTTACAAAGAAAGATACAAAGATCTTTATTCTATACTGAACAGTTTCAAAGGACAAAGCAACAGATAGCTATCAGGCCCTTAGTACAACACAGTGAAATCCAGCCCTGTTCAGTGTGCTCAGTGAGTGGGGCTGTACATTAGAATAGTCGCACCTTTTATACAGTTTGAAACATGATGTCCAGCCCACCTGCAAGTTAATACATCACAGATCTAGGGTTCATGCCGAGTTCATACATCTATACATTTAGGGTTTACCATTAATACATTCGCCAACAATTTACAATGGCAACAGTGTGTCTTCAGATTTCTCGTTGAGCCTTCTCATACATCTTTATACAATGCAGTTAAACACATGTTCACATTTCAGTATTTGACTCCATTGTGCTCGTGGATTAGCTTCGTTGGCGCAGGTAATCCTCTATACACAGGTCAACGAAGGACAAGGTCTCAGTTCATGACCCCAACATGTGGCATGCAGGCAAGTTACATATTAGCTTGTACACAGAGGTCAAGACGGCCATGTTACATTCGGAATGACACTGTCCACCATCTTGGGACACAGGGTGACTTTAGAGAGAGAATCTAAAATGGCACACAGACCTAAAATGGCGGCTTACTCAGATCTAAGGTCAAGACCTTGTAGCGCGGATTATTTTGCAAAGCGGCTTGGCTTAGGCCAATATACATATATTCATACTGTATAGGAGGCACAATATGATTTCCCGTTCGACAAAGTGACCACGCTACAACTCAAGACCATTGGTGCCCGTCATCCCAGACAATCGGGTTTCCGACCATTCCACAGTACTGAGACTGCCCTTATCGATCTGCAGTCTCATATGCTAGTAATTATGGATACGGGAAAGGCAGAACTACTGGTCCTACTCAACTCTTAATTTGATCTCTTGGAGCATGAACACCTACTTTACACCTTGAGAGATATTGCTGGATGCTCTGACAGGACATCTAAATGGGTCCACTCCTTCCTGACCAGTGGGATGTCTAGTGTCTTCTGGGGAGATGCTTCCACAGACCCTGCACTCACGTCCTGTGGTGTGCCCCAGGGGACTTTCATGTCCCCGGTGCTCTTCAGCCTTTATGCCAAAACACTCTGCAGCCTTCTGGAAGAGACAGGGGTCTTTTTTTTACCAATAATGCAGATGATATTCAGCTTGTCCTGGAGACCACAGACACAGCAAATCTAAAAAACATCTATGGATTGATTGAATCTTGGATGAAAGAAAACTGGATGTACCTCAACAGAGGGAAAACTGAGCTTCTAATCTTTGGATCACCAAAGGCAAAACCAAAATTAAAACAGAATTAGTAATCCTTCCCTATCCATTATTGTAACATCGCTTTACTGAGCAAAATCAAAATCCTTGGTATACACCTAGACTCATCCTTAAGCATAGAAACCCATGCCAATCAGGTTTTAAAAAAAAAAATCCTATTACCCAAGGCTCTTAAAAAATATTCACCCCAACCTCAGTGAAAACAACTGCACTACCATAGCACAGTATGCCATTTGTCTAGAGGTGATTACTGCAATGCTCTTCTTGTTGGTGCTTTCAAGAAGAGCTTGCAGAAAATTCAAATCTTTCAAACTGTTGCAGTATCAACAAAAAGATCCCAAAAAGAATTCACATATCACAATGCAGACAAGTATTATGCTGGCTTCCTGTTAAGGCCTGAGTTCAATCTAAAGCAGCCATTCTGGTGCATACATGCCTCCACAGGGAATCCCCTGCCTACCTGAACAATCAAATGACCGATTTCAAGCCTGCTAGATCACTGTGATGATTGCATTTACTTAGGTAAATGGTCAATGTTCACAAAAAACTAAAGTTTATGCAAATAATTTGTTGTATGCTCAGCCACAATTTGGAACACACTTCCGTTACCATTACGGCAAGAAACCAATATTATACTTTTTAGGAGGTGACTCAAGACAATTCTCTCTGAGTAATCCCCTGGTCTTGCACCCCTCCTCGCCCTGATAATTGTCTCATGATTTTGTTGTCTGCCCTATGTATGTGTGAGCCCGGAAGCATGCAGTCTCTAGCGTGATATAAATCTTTACATTTAACACTTATGCCTAAGTGCTTTACATAGAACATAAATGCATACAACATCATCCAACCAGAGTTGGTGTTTATTTATCAACCTCGGAAGAATGAAAGGCTGAGATGACCTTGGTAATATTCAAACCTGTAACCTGCAGATCACACACAAATAGCGGTATCAAGCACTTAACCCGCTAAGCTATCTTACCGGCCAGATTCATTTACAAAAGTGAATCTTTCCACAGGGACGTCATTTCACCAAAATGCATGGGTAGCAAAAGTGACATCACACATCCTTTTACCTCTGATTACATCACAGGAAGTGATGCCACTTCAAACCCTCCCCTTGGAAGTGACATCACAAGAAGTGATGGAATATGACCGTTCACCCCTTGACAAAACATGCAGTGGCATCACATAGCAATGTTCCTAAGTATGCCGGTAAGATGGTTCAGCGGGTTGAGCGCTCGCTGCTGCGATCTGAGCGTGATCTGCTAGTCGCAGGTTAGAATCCCGGCATGGCCAACTCAGCCTTTCATCCTTCCGAGGTCGATAAAGGAATACCAATTTCGTTTGGGTGATATTGTATGTAAATATGCTCTGTAAAGTGCTTTGGATTAAGGCGCTATATGAATAACACATCATTATCACATCATTATACTACAAAAACTTTGGTTATGATATCAATGTAATCTGATGTACTTTTTATATAAGAATAGATCACGATATGTATCATTAATATCAGTGTGTATAGGCCCATATTACCAAATGACTGTGAATGCAAGCAGATGTAAATGATAATGATGTGTTATTATATAGCACTTACACTTAAGCGCTTTATATAGAACAAATATGCATACAATAACACCCAAAATGTGCTGGTACTCATTTATCAACCTCAAAAGGATGAAATGCTGTGTTGGCATTGCTGGTATTCGAAGCTGCAAGTGCAGCAGTGACTGCTCAATCCACTGAGCTATCTTACCGGCAATATCTATCTTGCTGGCAACAGTAAAATTAGCAATTACGTGTCTGAAGTCGCATGTCGCACTTTCCACCTCTCCCCCCTTCCATGCACTTTTCCCCTCCCCCCTCTCCCATGCACTTGCGCGTTCTCAATGTCACTGGGCCTAGTAAGATCGCTGTTTTGTTCCCCCCTGCTCCCCTCCCTTGCCTTGTCGCGCTCTGAAACTCTTGTGTACGAGCGCGATAGAAATAAAATATCAATCAATCAAGTTTCTCAAAGTCAGAAAGCAAATTACACTATATAATGGAAACTATACATCTGGTTACTAAGATTTAACAGCAGGCCAGTTTATTTGCAGGTCTGGTGCAAAGTTGGCCACATGTCATGCCTGTGTCGATCTATTTTTCAGGCTTCAGAGATTGGCAACATAGATACCATTGGAAGGGTTCATAACTGTGTATTAAAGAATTTAGAGAAGCGCTGGGAATACAGTGCACTCACTCGGCATCCCGTTACCTCATTCATGCAAAGGAATATACTGAACAGCATGCCAGGGTGATAGGACATTACAACAAAGCACTAATTGTGGTACAATGAAATCAAGGGCCACTTTATGTACTATGGTCAAACATTTTTACACTGTACACAACATTTTAGGCTCAAGGATTTTGTCCAGAGGCCAAGGACACTGAGATGGGATGTCTTGTGATTATCGTAACAGGGACATTGGCAGAAAAAAACATGCTATAACTGCAACTTGCGAAAAGCCAAATACATAGTCCCAAATTAATGCTTATTCAACTCTAAATGTGTTTTTGAAGTTTTTGTATGCATTGTGAATTTGAGGTTTTTAGGAACAGACTAAATCAGTGACTCACCCCCTGAAGTCTTACTAAAAACTAAACATTTAATGAGTCTAGCAATTATTGTATAGAATTTCAGAAAGACACATTATTTGTTGTTCCTATTCTTTCTTATTTAGAGTCACTGCTCAAAGGGTTACACTTGTGGATTCTTTTTTTTTCTTTTTAAGAGGCCTGAAAAAGAAATCCAGCCACCTCAGAAACAAAGAACCACATGGCACTGATCAGAGCCCAGGAGGTTTCCAACAAATAAAAAAAAAAAAGAAAAATATTCTCTCAGAGAGCCATTTGCACCTCATCCAATCAATTGGCCTCATTTCGAGGTTGGAGGTAGCCATGCCGTTCATACCGGCATGGCTACCCCCAAACTCAGGTCCGGCTCTGGGTCCCGTGAAAGGGGAATACCGGGCCATTCTGACCTTGGTTAGCCCGGTAATTCCCCTTGTGCGGGACTCAGAGCTGGTACGTCCCCATTGCCATTGAGCCCCCATAGGGCTCAATGGGAATGGGGATGATGGTAGCAGCGGTACCGCTCATAACAGTACCGTTGCTACCATCCAGTTCTGCTTGCAGGTCCAGCTCTGCACACCTGGTCTGACCAGGCGTGCAGAGCACCACCCGTGAGCAGAACTAGTAATGTGGCGGCATGGCAACAACGGCGCTGGTAGGACTGCCAGTGCCGTTGTTGCGTTACCGCCACTATCGTAATGAGGCCCAATGTCTTTATGGATACAAGTGCTTCAACATTGGTCATGGACCCAAATGCCTCGATGGATGATATGGACTAATGCAGAGAAACCACTGTGCTGATGTTATGAGTGACACCACAAAATAGCCACATTAGTTATGAAGCACAACGTTACACAAACACACACTCGTGTGCACGAAGAACATGCTTACACATTTCTGTAGGTAGAGGACAGATACATATACATACTCTCAAAAGCTTTTATTATTTTTCTCATTAGCCAAGTGCAGAAACACTAAATGCAAGGCAACAAAGATATGCAGATTAAGCTTGCAGATGCTTACGGCAACTAACCCTATGGATCTACAGGATCACATGAGGAGCCTGGCAGGACCGAATACGACTAACCTACAGAAAACATAGCATGATATAGAGGTGTACAAATCATAGTATGAGTCTAACGAGGATCACATAACACCACAAGCCGCAGGACGAGAGAAGAGGGAACACAGAACCAGGCTGCACAAAACAGGAAGGGCAAGGCTGACAGCCAAGGTCAGAGACAAGCATCAATACACCACAGACAGGAAGAGAAACATTAACTTGTCAACAACCTTGCAATGTGGTGAGCACTCTCACAGGCAAAGTGTACTGCTAATGGATACATTGGGAACACATAATCATTCTCATCACCTTGAAGAGGTGCACAGAGCGCTGAAAACAGAGCTGGGTTCAGGCCAGGGGACACCAGTTTCACCCAATCAGTGGACAGAAACACAGAGGTGTAAGGCAGAGGGCAAGGGCCAATGGTAATACTGTGACCCGGCAACAATGTCATAGTTTCTTGGGGAAAGGGCAAGCCAGTCACCTGACATGAGAGGGCCAATCAACTCTATAATGGCAATCTATACTGTATACCACTTCGATCACCCAACCAGACAGTGGGATAGGTTTTTCGGGCAACGGCCCATGTTGTGACGATACTCAGCAACAAAAAGACTTGACACAGGTTTGGGAGCGGTCGAGTATTATCCCTGTTGGTTTTTTGTAATAAAAAACAGTTTAACTTGCCCTTGGCTGAGTCCTCTATTTGTTATGGGGGAAGAGTTGCTGGGCCCTGGGAGTTGAATGGGTAAGCTCGTAGTAACCCCCAGACCTCTGGCATACCAAACTTCACCAACACTGCAACCCCTGGAATCCCCAAATGAGGTCCCTGTCTTTCGAGACAAATAGCTTTGGGCAGCCACATTCATGTCACTAGCATAAATAGGGTGCAAGAGGCATACCTAGGTTGTGTGCCATGCTAAGCCAGGATCACATCTGTGATTAATGAAGGTATACACTCCTGGATGCACCTGTTCCTATGGCTGATTCCTCTATGCCTGTGTTTAACTGTCACAATGCTGCCACAGAAAACCCCGCATGAATGTCTCAGCACAAGAAGGAAGTGGTTATGCATGGGATGAGCATCTCATCATTTAATTTGCCCCTAGATGAGTGGAAGTGTGGTGGACATGTAAAATGTACTTTGCAATGTAATGTTTTTTCAGGCACACAATTGCTAATGTGCACAGTGCCCCCATGTTGGCAGAAGGCTGACCCCATCAGTCCACCCACATATGAGCAATGGGCCAATGTAAAGGTGTAACATCGGAAAGGATGGTGGGCATTCACCACTTACATACGAAGAAGGGACTAACAATAAGTGAATTGCATCAACAACCAGTATTCTCTAGTGCATACAAGTATCCTTAGTGCTTCAGGCAAAATATGTCAGCAATTGCTGGAGCAGAATGTGAGGGAGACGTTGCTGCTCAAGTGCTGCTTCCACATCGTGTTGCAGATGCTGTATCAAATACTGTGAAAAGAAAGCTCCCTACATTTGAGACTATACACCTTAGATACGATATGGAATGACTTTACAAAGGTCACATACACAGTGTGCACAAGAAGGAACCGGTTATGGAAGGATTAACTTGCCGATCATTTGGATAATCCCTTCAGGGGTGGCAATGTAGAATTGACTTTCCAATGAAGTGGTAGTGTAAGACCACGATTGCTAATGTGCACAATGCATCCACACTGCTGAAAGGCTGATAACATGTCTTCACCCACATTTTGGAAATGGGGGAATACACATTTGTAACAATGGAAAAGATGACCGTGAAACGTACATGTGGAAGAAGGGACTGGCAGAATGTTAATTGCCTCATTAACCAGTGCTCTCCACTGTATACAAGGCCCTTACCGATCCGGGCAAAATACGTTCAGCAATTGCTGTAGCAAAATGTTTACTTTGCTTCTAACATGCTGATTCAACATGTTCTTTTAAATGTTATGCCGTTTATTATAAAAATGAATCTGATGTTCATTCATCAATTTGAATTTTCCCTACACATTGAACGTATTCTCCCATCTCTGCTACAAGCGTAATCTACGCATTAAATATGATATGATGGCTTTAAAATGGTGCATGTAGCAGATTAAAAAGACACGAGATTCTACTTTTTTAAATTGTTTTCCACTAAATCTATTCAATGTATTAAGACTCTATAAACACATGACAACTGAACTGTTATTTATTATTATGGTTATTATTATGGTTATTATCATGGTTATTATGGTTATTATTATTATTATTATTATCATTATCATTATTATTATTATTATTATAATAATGACTATTATTATGATCAGTTGGTGAGCAGATGCAAGTGGACTTTAGTCATGTGACCTTTGCTCCCCACCTGTCAATCACTGCTATTCTTCGGTTCCTATTGCTTTGCCACCATGTTTCCCTTCTTAAGCAGCCCTCCAGCAACGTTTCCTTTGCAGTTGGTAGGTAGGTACAAGTAGATCTTAGTCATGTGACCTTAGATCCACCCACCTGTTTCACCCTGCCACTTCTTTTTCTTTCTTAACTCTTAGATCAAAGGTGTCTCTTGCCCAGGCATCCAAAGTGAAGGGCCAACATAGAAAAGGGCAAATTCTATTTGGACCAAAAGACACAGAACCAGACCCTCTTCTTCTCTAACATCTTTTAAGCTCACTCAAATATGCATTTCACCCCTCTCTCTGAACAGCCCATCACTACCATCACCACTCAATGCCAACCACACTGCTCACAATAAAAAACATGGACACTGCATCGCAGAAATCTCACCCACATCACAAGATACCAAATCAGCATGCCATTATCGACCACTACAGAAAACTGATGCTCACCAATGTCTGCTCAGAAACCATATAACGTCACGGTAAACTCCCAATTTCTTGTGTGGGGGCTCAAGTTCTCAAAAGCGGGAGTGGGTAACAGCAATGCCAAAGGGAGAGAAACAGAACAGATTGGCTATGCTTGCACACCAAACATCAGCATACCATGTTAATTATAGGGATGCATCCCAAATATCAAATGCATGACCAGACTATAGATACTTTTAGAAACAGACAGATTATTCAAATTACTTTTTTTAAACAAAGACGATAAAAACTAGAAATAAGATACAGACATCAGTAGCTAAACACTAGTAATGAGGTAAACAATCTTTGTAATTCATCAAGGGTTCAATAGAAATCAAATTATATAGACTTTTAACACATGAAAGTCTCATTAGATCGTCATGTTTCAGCCTGTGTAAAAACATTAGACCCTATCTCTAGTGGCACTTCTTATTTGTTGCTGTTTTGGGCCTTCTTGAGGACAAATGCATTTATTCTATTCAGTACTAATACCATCTTGTAACCCCAACCTATTTTGTGGAATTTCCATTGCCAGTATGAGAAATAGTTCTGCATATTCTTTGGGTAATTTGAAAGGGGGCTGTATTCTAGTCACCAAATGAGGAAATATTTCTTTCCTGGTCTGACCATAGAACAGGTAACCCCTCCTGGCTACGTGCTCTTAGGGAAGCATAGAGAGAATAATATCGGGGGGAGTGGCCATAATCTGCAAAAAGCAGTTGGGGTTTTATGAGGCCAAAATAGAGTGCACTGGATGTGACATTATCCATGTGAAACTGACCTCAAATCCCAACTATAGTCTGAATTTGGTCTTACTCTACCGCCCGCCAGGAGAAGTATGCGCACCTATGTTGACTACGAATTCAGGGCTGGTTATATTGGGCGACTTTAACTTATGGAAAAATGACAAGACAGACAAGAAAGCACTTCTCTTGGAAAAAATGATGAATACTCATCATATCACCTATTGTAATACTGAACCCACGCACAACAAGGGACACATCTTAGATTGGGTCGGTGGGGGAAGGTCCAATTTGGGCCTATCTCCTCCACTCCATGTATCTGGTCGGATCACTATTTTCTGACATGTTGCTTTGGGCTTCCTGTTAAATCTGTAAGAGTGCATGCTAAGGCACACACGGTTAAATTACGGAATTTCAAGAATATCACTTTAGATATTTTAACGACCAGTGTGGAATCACTCATAAACAAAACAGATGACTGTGATGATCCTGAGGGGCTTATAAAAGTCTACAATGATGTCATGTTAGAAATGTTAGATAAATATGGACCCATGAAAGATAAAACACTTAAAGACCTGCCCAATCGTCATAAGTGGTTCTCTCCTGCACTAGCTGAACTTAAAACCAGCAAAAGCAGGCTGAGAACACTTGGCATAAAAACAAAACAAATGACAAATTGCTGGCCTGGAAACTTTTCGAAAAGCGTTACAAGATGATGACCATAGAGGCCAAGAAATCTTTTTATGACGCTCAAATATACCAAGCTGGAGATAAAACAAAGGAAATTTTCCACCTCTTCAGGACATGGGAGAAACCCATTGTCTGTAACCCCCCACCCCATTAAACCCACTACAGATAACTGTAGTAGAGTTCAGACGGCTTTTGCAGACAAACTGTTGAAGGCACACAAGAAAATCGAGCAGGAAATATTAATTTCTCCCTTGTCAAATCCTTTGCTAATACCTGACATTTCCAAAACAGGCAACCCCATCAACTCCCCAGGTAATTTTAACTTTATGGAACCAAACTTAGCTGAAATGTTGGTGTTACTGAAAGATGTGCATCCCACAAACTATCCAGGGGAAATTTACCCCTCAAAACATATATTGGAACATCGAGTGCTGTTTGCTCCTTTTCTCTGTCGGTTTGTAAGGATCTTCTTTTCGTACAGGTTCTATCCCTCACTCTATTAAAAATGTGGCTGTTAACCCCTTGTTAAAAAAAACAGGTTTAGATCCGTTGGGTGCGGCTAACCTAAGACCCATCACAAATATGTTATTCTTTGTTAAACTCATTGATAAGGCAGCGACTACGCAGCTACAATCCCACATACTCAATTCTGGCATACTGCATGTGAAGCAATCAGGTTTCCAAAGCATTCATAGAACGGAGACCGCATTACTGGACCTCCAAACACATATACTTGGTAAACTGGAACACAGCAAGTCGGGGCTGCTTATGCTATTAGATCTATCAGCAGCCTTCAGCTTGCTGGATCATAAAATTCTGTTTAATAGGATGGCCTCGGTAGGTGGACTCTCCAAAAATGCCATCTCCTGGCTTAGATCTTTCCTGGAGGGTCGCCAGTCGTGTGTCCTTTGGGGTGACTGTGCCTCCGAGCCACAGATTATAACATGTGGAGTTCCCCAGGGGGCATGTCTTTCGCCCCTGCTGTTCAATATTTATATTCTTCCCTTATGTGTTGAGTTGGAACCTCTAGAGATCTTTTTCTGTAACTATGCAGATGACTTCCAGCTAGTATTGAACATAATCAGGAATTACGAGGCTGACCAACAAACGGTAGCCGAAGCATATGACGTCATAAAACAATGGATGTCAACAAACTGGCTTTGCCTAAACGCTGCTAAAACCGAGCTGATGCTCTTCGGCTCCCAGCATGCCCAATCTAAACTAAGCCAAGACCACAATTGTCTTACGATAGAAGCTACTGAAATTAAAATCGTGAAGAAAGTCAAGACTCTGGGTACCTATATGGAGGAAAGTCTTGATAGTGAGGCACATGTTACAGCTATTTCTACCAACACTAACTACCCTCGAAAGGTACTTAGACAAGTAGCCCCGTTAATATCGGTAGAAAATCGTATAAAGCAGTAATATTGCCACGTGTGGATAATTTCAACGCACTGTTGGGAGGAGCCAAAAAGGCTGATATCCAACAACTGCAAAAGACACAAAATGCAGCCGTAAGAATTACTTTTCAGATGAAAAGTTAGGAACCCACTAGTGCGGCAAAAAGAAAACTTCATTGGCTCCCAGTGGCAGCCCGTATCCAATTTAAAATGCTCACCATATTCCATAAGTGTCTCTTTGGAAACGCTCCTTTATATTTGAAGGAGAAGATTAGTATTTATCAACCAACAAGAAGTTTACGATCCTCAGTTGGCTCTCTGTTAGTTCTGCCCCGGATAAAAAGATCTCGTGGCTTGGGGAGGGCCTTCCATGTCCGAGGTGCCCAAGCCTGGAATTGTCTTCGATCTCAGATGCGCAAGATAGAAAACCATCTTGCCTTCCATAAACAGTTAAAGACAATCCTGTTTAAATAGAATAACTGCAGCTCTGCTTCTATCCTACTCCTATCTTTCGGCGCCTGGATGCCTGTGGATTTTGGCGCGTTATAAGCACAATTAACATAACATAACATATGTTCACTTTGTTCCGTGGTTCTTACATCTCACGGATATTGATTCAGAGGTAACATGCACCTCCTCAGGAGGAGCAATATGTTTGACTGTTGCCGCACGGTTTAGAGGGCGCCTCCTGAGTATTCTATATTAGTTGTTATTATTAGTTGCGCCTGCTACTAAAAAGTGGTAACACGGGAACAGCACGTCTCATCCAGGCAAACTGCCTCTTCACCTTAATCTCGCGTCTTTCCCCGCGGGGTCAACCGCAGTGTTACTTCCAAAATCACAGGGCTTGATCATCACTACTCGCGTAATGATTGCTAGCTGACATGTAGACTGATTTCTAATATGTTTCAGCAAGGTTGCACTGGACCTTAAGTCATTTTGAATCTGTACTAGAAGAACATTCCTTGTGTTTCTTTGATGTCTACAGTTGGAGAGTGTGATAAGCTCAACACTGTGATGATAAGAGTTGGGGAAAAAAAGTTATAGAAATAAAGTCTTGTGATATATTAGATTGCTATATTGGGTCCCTTGAATTAGATAAGACAGCAAAAGTAAATCAGGTTTAATGTGCACATTGGCTTGGTGACAGGGGAAACAGGCATGGTGGCTGTGATTGTCACTTTTCCACACAGTACAAGTATTTAACACATTCTAGTTAAGTTTGATATTATAGAGGAACCTCATCTAATTTGTCATACCTTGGAACAATTAATAATTTTCAAAGATATGTTGTGAAAAGAGCACAATTTGCTTTATGGTTTGCATATGCAATAAATGTGCACAAATCTAAAGTATTGACTTTAGATGTTGTGTCATATTTAGCACGGTCACAAGTAAACAATAAAGAAGACGTGTTTCATTGAATGTTGATGTGTTAAACGTGGCTGCTGACATTGCATGTCTTCAAGAGTACAATTGGCTCTGTGTACTGCATGCTCCTCACCTTGGTTTGTTACCAGAGCTGTAGAGTTATTTCAACAAAAGGTAAGCAATCTTGTAAAGTCTAAGAAACGTATCCCCACAACTTTTACCAAAAAAACAGATCTAACAGTGGCCCTCATTACGACCCTGGCGGAGAGGGGTTTACGCCAGCGTAATGCATGGCGTACCTCTCCGCCAGATTAGGACTTTCCGTAGCGCCATGGCGATTTTTACGCCCGGATTTTCCGGGTGGAAAAATCCATGGCGCTACGGGTCCCCTCGTTAATTACGCCACTGTATTCTACGGTGGCGTAATTAACGCCTTCCCCACTCCCATTACACCCTATGGGGCAAAAATGGGAATGGGGAAGGGTAAATGGGGATTGGGGACTTACCGCCCCGCCAAGGTCGGAATGGGGCGGTAAATCCGCCAACCCCCATGGCGGAGTTGGCAGCTCTGCGCCATGGTCCATGGTGCAAATTGCACCATGGACCTCCGCCAGGGTCGTAATGAGGGCCAGTGTCAGAAAGTAAAGAAAAGTTTAGCTATTCCTAATGTATATTTAGTAATGAAACGTCCATTGCAGGATATTCAAAGACATCTTTGGGTATGTTGTTTCAAAGAACATCACTCATGCAAATATTAACTTCAACATATAAAGAACATCTTTGAAAATAAAAAACCCTTCTTAAAATGTCAGTAGATGAAAAACCACAAGAAATACATTCTTCAATATCAATCTGACATGTAGTGGCTGTTGAAAAGAGCTAAAAAGACACCCATTAATTTCTAATGACTGTGCTGAAGGCGTTAATAAAATAAAAGAGAAAGTGAGTGTGAACACCCACTTTGTAGGAATATCTTATGAGGGGATCCATAACTGCCCTAAATGGTGTGAACATATATGTTCTGTAAAATGATTGGAAATACTTTTATATCTTCCGGTACCAGATCAAAAAGTATTCAAATTGCAGATCTGCTAATAAAGGCTAAAAATGGCATGATATGTAGTCAGTGTCATTGGTATTTGCAATCATCACTTCTGAATTAACACTATAAATAGTATCTTTTAATTATTTTCCATTGATACAAAATGGATGGCACAAAGATTAATGCACCAATTTTAGATGTTGTGCAAGGTCAAGTACTACTTTGTAAGAAAACATCGAAACATGTGCAATCTTATTTCATGAGGCTGGTTCTATTTATAGTGTACATTACAATATATGGTTGTGGATTGAACCAATAGTATCACACTAACCTATGTTGCCTATGAATAAAAAAAAGCCTACACAATAGTATTATAACCCAAGTTTTAAAATTGCTGCACATTCCCATAAATAAAATATTAGTAGCCAAAACTATGAAGAATGCAGGAGATATCATTTTTAAGTATATAGTCACTAATACAACTATATTTCTGTATATATTAATCTTGTGCCAGTGGAAAACCATATAAGGAGTTCTACTTTTAGTTTAATTTCGTAATCTTGCAATTCTTTTTGTGGAAGACATTGCAAGTGAGTTGATGGATGGTGCATATGTATCCAAAATGAGGACGCACACTAATAAACATTTCAGAATATTTTAATATGGCATGTCTTTAAAGAAAAACACTTGAATGAATACAAATCATTATTTATAAAGGTGCTAAGATCATCTCTAAATATGTGATAGGAATTAGACTTATGAGTAGTCTGCAATCGTCTACTTCTGTCTTATTATGTAAAACATTATGTTTAATTTTACATGTAATGGTGATTCCTCTAAGTACTTGGTTGTGTAAGTGGGCTCCATGTACATTATTCTGAGCACTAGGGGAGCGGTGTCCAGTCATTATCTCGAAAACAAAATGTCGAATTACAATAATGTCGAAACAATAATGTCGAAAACAAAAATGTCGAATTGTTTTTTTTTTTAATTTACATGTTTTTTTGGGGTTCCGGTGGTAAAAAAAAGGGGTAAAACATAAAAAAAAAATTAAAAACGGGGGTCGGGGGGGGACCCCCATTTCGAATAAAAATCAACAAAAAAAGAATTTGACATTTTTGTTTTCGACTTTATTTTTTCGACATTATGACTTTCGACATATTTGTATTCGAGATTATACTATACTATAAACCCTAGGGAGCGTCATTTGAGATTACGGTTTATTTATGAAAAAAGCAGTTACAAAGTGATATAAAATAAGAATAACATAAATATAACTACATAACGAGAATTATAAATTGCTGCCTATATATAAGAGCAGAATGTAAAATACTGTCATTATCTTCTTATGTGTGCAGATAGCCAAAATAAGGATGCACAGTAATTTTACAAGAACAGTTGTATTGACAATAAAACAAGTAGTATATTTCTCTAAATGAAGTATCTGTGTATGTTATCATACCCAGTGTACTATTTGTTTTTCCTTACTATACTTTTATGTAATAATGTGGCGTTGCTTTAAACATATTTAACTCAAAATAATAATACAGAGTATGCATGGCTTGATATGTTAAATAAAACCTATGACATGTTTAACTTAGTTGTCTAAGTCTCCTAACTAAATTAAGTTGCACCATTCTGCATTTGACATATACTGCATCTTAAAATAAAGTTTATATGAGCATGTAATGCAATCAAGTTGTATTTAGTTTATTATTGTAAACATATTGCGGTAATATTAAAATAAAAGATTATTTTTTATTTAATACTGGTACTTTTCCATCATGACTTTTGTATAATGCAGTTAATATCTATTGTATATAATATAATATATATGTGTATATATATATATATATATATATATATATATATATATATATATATATATATATATATATATATATCAGTGATGTCATGAACGAGATTTATGATGGCATCTTTGATGTCATGGGTGTTAGTGCACACTGGTGGCGAGAGTTATGGTTGCTTAGCTTACCATTACTTGTGGAGACCTGGGGTTTTTAGGTTTTACCTGTAACCATAACGTCCCTGTAGCAATTTTTTTCCATTGAATTTCATAGGTTTTTTAGTAGTGCAACTTAACCATAACGTCTCTTTAACAACGTTTTTTGTTAGTGAATTTCATGGGTTTTTACCCAGGCACTTTAACCATAACGTTGCTTTAGGCTACTTTTTTCAATAAGGGGGAAATGTTACAATGCTTTTTTCTTAGTGAATTTCATAGGTTTTTAGTAGGGCACTTTCACGATAGCGTTTGTATATTATTGATTTTTGATGAAAGTGATAGGGTTTCAGTTGCACAAGTGAACCATAGTGTCCATGTAATAATGTTTCTTTCAGCGAATTGCATTCGTTTTTTACAGGATACGCTTAGATTGTAAAGATGTACTGTGCAACATACTGTCGCCGGTGGCTCTATAGTAATAGGCACAAAGGTTGGGAACACAGCGTCCGTTTGTGGAGATCGGGTGCAGTCCAATGTGCCCAGAAAGGGAGGGGTGGTCATAAAAAGTAGTAACATGCAGCAAAGACAGAAAACATATACAAACAGCAGCAAGTGCGTGAATAGGGAGGGAAAATGCTGTAGCCGTACAAAATCTGTACTTTCGCAACAAAGTGCACAAAGGCGTAGGGTATGCAGCATAACAGAAAGCACCAACAAGAGAAGTAACGTTTTCCTTCATCAATGTTACCGCACACCTGCTCCACAATCAAACAAAAAACGTAGAGGCAGAGGAGCAGATGACAACTACCGAGAACAGATCGTCAGAGCAATGTGGTAAGTACACAAAAGTTTATGTTGTAATTTCACAGATCTGGTAGTGTACAATAGTAGGAAAGCATGATGTTTTCTGTTTGTGCGCAGCAATGGCTTCCTCCTTAGAATGGCTGGAGGAGAATTTTCCACATGAAGAAATGAGTGATGACGATAGGCCCATTGTTACACGCCGCACTGTGAAAAGGGAAAGAGTTGCTGCAAGGTCAAGCACCCGGAATGGCTGGAGGAGAATTTCCCGCATGACAAATGATTGAGCATAGTAACCCAATAGGTAGGGAATGCGGTAAAAAACACAATCACAATGTAATACTTCATGTGAATGAACCACATTTGTCGTCTTTTAACAGAACATAACAGAATGTAAAGCAGTTCACAAGAAGCGGCACATTTTCCACAAGAACATACAGCCACCGAAACTGAAGTGAATGCCGGGCATTTACAAGTTGACCACCTGGACGCCAAAATTAATCAGTTGAGCGCCTTGAGAAAGTTTGTAGAAGAACTTATAATGGGGAAAATAAGATATCACTGCCAAACGTGCACATGCCTGCCTTCTCCTTTTCCCAGCCCTACTTCTGTGCAAATAGAGTGTCATGAGGGACGTTTCAATGAGACCTCAATCCCTTCTTCCCCTCACCAGCAGCTTGGTGAAATGTGAAAATCCCCAATATATGTATTTTTTTCTTGTCCCGCTTTCATTTCTGAACAGTCGTTATGAATGTGTGCTAATAAAGATTAATATGTACATTTTTACTGATTGTGTATGTCCCTTTTTTCATTTAACAAGGCCATTGTAAGTATGAAGGGCACAGCACTAGTTTGGATGATTGCAAGTAAGAAAAATGGAGGAGGCAACGACCGCCGCACCTGGGTTCCCTATGCGCAATCACAATGAAACCATCCGTAGGACGCCACTACGGGCCATGTGTTTGCATGCACACAACCGCCTGTAAATAGTTGCATGAGCGTCCCTTTATCTGTGCCAAAACTGCGCACATGCATATATCATCCTGTGACACCTGGTAACACTGTCCCTAGTGAACATATGCAAATAAACGTGTGATGTTGTTGTAGTAGCTGGAAGTGTGTACCCTCGTCCTGCGGGTATTTCTGCACCTAAACAATACACCTACTGTATCGTGCTCACAGCAAGCGTAGGTAGAAATGCACAATATGTGTGTGCCATATGTTAAGTAGTCCGGGGTTTGCATGAGTATATATAGGAGAACTATGCAGGTGGCCACCAAGTATAATGGGCAATGTACATCAGGCAGACAAGCTTGCAGATGGAGAACAATGGTGATGTCACTATGGTAACTGATCAGTGGTGCACATGGTCCCTTATTTGGCAGACACGCCTAGATCCATACGCATCGAAAGAGGACATTTTCCTGCACTGGATGGAGTGTTACAGTGATAAAGCACTCTTCCTTCTACATGTTGATATTGTAGGGAAAGAGTTAGTGTCACTTTGTGCTGTCACATGCTCCACATCACCCTAAAAGAGGGCACACCCCACAAGTGCTCTCTTTGGCTTTCTAGAGAAGAACACTGGTGCACATTGCTTTCTCACCAATTGTGTGCCTGCAAACTACTTCTGCAAGTAATGGACACCAGCACTTGCGCTACTACCTCTGACTCAGGAACACCCACACCTTCACCACCAATACCACCACCAACACCTCCTTCTGAAATTCCTGAGCAAGGGGACAGGCATCATACTGTGGAGGGACATCAAAAAGGAAACAAGAATAAAGTGGAAGGAATCCCATTGCCTACACCCAGCGTCAATCGTGGATGTGGAAACTATTTAGGACCGTTGGAGATGTGCTTAAATCTTGTGCAAATCAGGTGCAGTGCACTGAGTGCAACATAGTATTCCGCCGCAGAAAACCTGGCTTTTATAGCTATGGCACCACCTCTATGCAGTGGCACCTGAAAGCTAACCACCAGGCAGGTATTCAGAGGGTAGTCACCTTCCAAGCAGGCAGTAGCTTATTGTCCTCTCCAGCGTCCTCCACATCTACTCCTGCTGCCACTAGGGACACTCCAGTGGGCAACTGCATTCCGCAAGCAGCCATGGATGACATACGCAGTGCAACAGATCCCTACTTTTCAAAGGTCACTGTATTGTGCATATACTGCAAAGTGGTACTGTATAGGGGAGAACATTTACAAAGTGCTTTTGAGGCTTCTGTCCGGGAGCCTGGAAAACACTGCCCTCTACCCAAGTAAGGCATACCCCACATCTTCTGCTCTCCACGTACGATTTTGTATCGGTGTGGTTGGGACCCTTTGCCAAATCTCCCTTCCACTGCTGGCTTTTCTGGCATCTCTTATAACAACAGGAAAAATGCTACACAGCCAGAAGGTGTGGGCAACAAAAAGGCTTTGTTCAGAGCTACCTTCCACTGTTCAAAAATAGAAGTTCAATGCAAGCATGAAGGCTGTGACTCTGCCTATAAGCGCCACGTACAGAGATGGCAACAATGGGCAGCGGGACGCCTTCAAACGCTTTGTACGCATTTGCTAACAGAATTGGTGGCTCTTAAAAGAGCCTTTTGTGCTGGTTGTATTTTCAACAGTAAAAGCAGTGAACAACCACAAGGAAAATGCTTCCTACACTTGCAGAAAGCGCTGCAGGGCATTTTGGATACTACGCAGAAAGATCTCATAGCCAGCATCAGCCAGATGAAACATAATGTTTTCATTGTGGAATGAGAAAATGCCAACATCATGCAAAAAAGTGCAAACAGCCTTGCTCACATTGCACCACACTTTCTCCATTTGTGGGGCACAAAAGGAAGAACGCAGCCACATCTGTCTCTGGGCAATGTGAGAAAAAATGATGTGTGCATTTGGAAACATTTCCATGAGTTGCCGAAATATCTCCTTCATTGCAAACCGTAGTGAAATGCCATTAAAGCACCCTAAACTGTTCCCTCTACAATGAACAACAATGTCTGGTTGAGCAAGCGTCACCAAACTGCACAAAGAGCACCCACATGGAACCGCTGCATCCCACATATTCCGTACCAGTGCACATCAAAATTATGGGAAGCAAGGTGTGCTGCTAGTGCACAACATTCTGCGTAAACTTGTAGCTAATGTATCCACGAGTCACCCAACAGCCATGTTGTCGGCCTACTTAACGGCAAACCCGTCCCGTAGCCATATCCACTCCTATTGGCAAACAGACGTTCTGGTACAATCTGTTGCTACACACCTCACCCAGAAATTTATATTGACCAATCCCAAATCCTGCACAGTCCCATTTCCATTGCAGCACCCCCAAAAGACCCAGATGTAGCATGTGTGCGCCCGCAAAAGCCATAGCTTTCGCCAACATATTCCCTGTAAACGGGGCAGCACAAACACATTGTAAGCATCATAGAAAATGTGCAAAGTGCTTGTTCCTAAGTTTGCTAAAGGGACGTGTAAATAAACACCTTTTTGTGTGCTCCTTGTTAAGGGTTCCTCTTGGCTTGTCCTCTGTGCATTAATACAGGCGTTTCTGCAGCGTACATTGCACATAATGCATCAGATTACTAATTGCAATGGGGCAAAAAAAAATCCACCGTCACTCACAAACGTCACACTGCAAGCACTAACGTTGTTTTGGGCACAAAAATACATCCTACCATGGACCCTGTGGGGGCTCACCCACCCCGTACGCTGCAGCCGTGGGGGCATCCCCGTCGCTTTGCTCCACAGTGCCGTCTCCGCCCTCTTCTTCACTTTGCGCTGTGTAGAGGGAGACATAGAACACAAGCATCAGGGTACTGTACAATGGTCCCCTAGACAGGAAGCAATAGCAGATGAGTGGCACTGTCAAAGATCACTTCCATCATGTCCCTCCACAACACATGGGTCAGTGCAGGCAAAACACATGCAGTAACAGGCATGGCGCATGCTATGGACATCAGCAAACATGTCCAAGGGGCTCTTGAAACATACAATGTTGTTTTTGAACTCACATGCATCATGGGTCATGCCTATCACACTCACACACTTCACCGCACTTTCATCCATCTGGACTCGTACACCCCAGACACAGTGGATGCAAGGATAACTAGGCTGCATCAGTGAATCTGAACATTGTCACAGACATGTGTCATGTATCCATGGCATTCACAAGTCACAGACACGCAGGTCAGACACACAGACATGGACACCATACATGTACATGGCATCATCACACATCCCTCACCCCCACCCATGTCCAGGAACAGAGACTGGCATGCTCGCATGTGTCCATTCCACATAGGGCTCCCCATGTAGCATTTAAACACATACACCAACCGTGTGCGTCACACATTACTGGTCTCACATGCATGACCATGATGTCCCTGCACACACACACGCGTACATGGCCTATGTCACACATACAGGCAAGTATCAGACAACCAGCACACTGCAACATGCCCTGTCTCACACAGCAATGCTTGGCTACTTACCGCTCGACTCCAGATGGGTCTGCCTCTCAAGGATCTTGGCATGGAGCGCTGGGCGTACGCATTCCAGGACCCTCAGCTGGATGGTACTCATGCTGCCCTGGCCCCCCCCACGAGGCACCGGGCCTTTATGAGGGTCCTGGACCTCAAGTCCTCCCAGCGCTTCTTGACTTGCTTGATGTTGCTGGTTGCCACCCCCTCCGCGTTGATGGCAACCACAAAGTCGTCCCAGATCCTGTCCCGTCCTTCCTTGTTGGCACGTGATGATCCGAAAAGGGCATCATAATGCCCCAGGACAAGCTCCACCTGGGCACCAGCTTCCTTCTGACTGAAGCTGGTGGCCCTCTGCCCCTCTGGCTGGGGGTCGCCAGTGGTCTCAGATGGTGTTTGCCCCGACATGGCGACCCCCGAGGCAGGCATGGGTGGGCAACTGGGTCCTGGGGCTGGGCTGTGGAGCGATGGTATCCCAGTCGGGAGTCTTCTGTTCCAGCAGGGGTGGGCACCGCAACTGGACCCCTACAGATGGCTGATGTGCAGGCACCAAATGGCAGGGCATGGTGGTAGCAGGCAGTCAGGCAGCAGCAGATGGCTCGTGAGAGGCTGCTCAGAGCTCTGGGGGGCAGTAATTTGGCCTTTTGGGCAGGAGCGTGGTCTTCCGTGTGCTTACGCGTGGCCAGCTTGATACGGAGTGATTTGGCACGTGAAAATTGTAGACGTCAGCGTGTAATTCGAGGAAAGGCCCTTAGCGCATAAGCACGTCTGCACGCATATGCGATTTCATTGGACCGAAGGCCCTTCAAGCGTAAGCGCCTCTGTGACGTGACGCGCGCGGGCGTGCACGGGCGTTTCAGCATGCGTGAAAAACTGCACGTCCGCGTGGGAATGCGTGTTATCAGAGGAAAGGGCCCATGCGCGTAAGTGGCGTTTAACTCAGAACGGGTTAAAGGTGAGCGGGGGCAGCAGTTCGCTGTAAGTGCCTTTCATGGAGACCGACGTGTGTTGCTGCTTCCTGTTGTTTCGTGCGCCAACACAACTTCACAGCTATCAAGGACGTGTCTCTTCTTTTGGTGGGTGCTACGCATGTTTTTCTGCATCACGCTAGTCAGACGGTGAGTCGCACACGCTATTTTTCCCACTGCGGGTGACCCTGTGTATCGTACCCATTTTCAAGGTCATAGTAGCCTGCGTGTCCCACGCGTACGCGTTATTCGTGTTACTGGGTGCCACCGCGTACTGCGGGAGATTGATTCCACGCGCGTAGGCTGCAGGGTTGCGTGCACAGTTTTACTGCAGTGTTGGGGTGCCTGAGAGTTGCGTGACCCGTCACTACATCACCGGGGTCACATACAGCCTTGCAGGTGCAGGGGGGCTGTTAACATCATGCTTGCCACCCCCTTCACCCCAATTGCCAAGGTCAATTGTGGCGTACAACTCCCATTGGCACTACTCCATCTGTGCCGGAACTTCTACATCTGTGCCATGGTTGGGAGGACACCAAAGGTGAGGGGCGCCTCAGCTGGGCGTACTCCTCGTGGCAGGCGTGGTCAGGGACGTGGCCGTGGTGATCAGGGAGTAGGGGGACTCCAGGGTGTCCAGGGTGGCCACAGAGGGGGAAGAGGCAGGGGTGCGCCACTTGAGCACAATGTTGTGCCATGTGTTGGTGCAGTCATGCCACCACCCTCTGTGGTTCCGGGGGATGCAGCTTCTGCATCTGGCACTGGCGCCCGTGTGACCTGGCAGTCCTTTCCATCGACTGCCACAGGCCCAAGGGTAGTGGTAGCTGCAGGTGCAGCTGTGGACACCGCCACCCAGGCTCAGGGTCTGCCAGCGCAGGCTGCTTTGGCACTTGAGGAGCCCTTGGTAGATTTCCAACAGGCCAGCAGGGAAACCATAGGGGCATGCAGGGCTGCTCTGACCAAGACACGTGTCCCTGGGGCAGTTATGTCATCAGCTGCCCCGAACAGCCGGGTGTTGGCAAGTGCAGAGGCAAATGCACCCAACAACACCCCGGTTGTGAGCCTGCCAACCAGGACCGTTGCAGTCAATGACCCTGCCACAGCGGATGTTGCTGCGCAGGGTCCATTAGAGGGCACCCAGATGCCACTGACACAAGTCAGGCCTTTGGTCGTCCCTCCACCTGCCACTCCCTTGGCTCAATCCACTGAACCCACTGGCCATACTGGTCAGGGCAGCATTAGGCAGCCAGGGTCTGCGCCACAGTCCAAGAGGAGGAAGTTTGCACCTGCAGCAGAGTCTGGGACCCCACACACAGCCACGACCTCCTGCATGTTGAGGAAGAAGCCTTTCTGCAAGCATGAACTGGACTTCCTTGTGGACTACGTGCGGGGCCACAGCCGTGACATGGTAGTGGGTGCCAATAGTCAGACTACGGCTGCCCACGTGACACCCACTGGAAGCATGTTGCGGAACATGTCAGTTCATTCGGCCATGAGGTGCGCACGGCACACGAGTGCAAAAAGCGTTGGAATGACCTCAAACGCAGCGCTAAGGCTAAGCGTGCCTCTAATTACAACTTGACTCTGTTGACTGGCGGTGGGCCTGCACCAGAGGAGGAAGAGCTCACTCCGCATGAGGCACTCGTTGCGGAGTTCATACCACCTGAATTGGTCAAAGGAGTGGGAGAGATGCTGGACTTTGATGCCCAGTCCAGTGAGTGTTGATGCATGTTTGTTGAGGACATGTGTGTTTCACTTGTGGGATGTGTTGTGCATGATTGCCACTACATGTGATGTGTAAGTAATGCAATGCTTCAGTGATGCATGTCTGCTCTGCTGGATGGTGGACATGTGGAGCAGACGGGGACTGTCTGCATCACCACTATTGCACCCCACTGACATGCTGGTTACAAGTATGCCCCTCCGGTCCATGTTCCAGCTCACTGGCCCTTCTGCATGTGGCGTGGGGTGACCTTCCTCTCAGCCCAGGCACAATGTCATTGCATGACTGACGTGCATGTCTCCTCTGCCTGCATGCAGGGACTCCATGTAGGCATTCTCCCTTGCCCCTCCTCCGCCACTCTGCACCCCAGTTCCACCTTTGCACTGGTCTGCTTCAATCTTGCCAATGTGTACTTTCCTGTTCATGCGTCCTGTGTACATGCTAACTTCCAGCGTACAATCTTCCAGACATATGCCGTGTGGTACAGCCTTAGTACTTGATGCAGGGTATCGCACTTGCACTGTGCATAGGTCAGATGTCCCACAGGGACATGAGTGCCCATTCACGCTCCATGTGCATTGCACGCATGTCCCTATGTGTCCTTCACTGGATGATCACTGTAATACAAGTCCTGGGTGAAATACATTGCATGGCTTCTCATCAGCCTTCCCATGTCAACTGTGGCTCAATACTGCGTTGCACACATGTTTAGGGTCTGACAATCTGTGTGGCTCACAGGCCTCAACCAGATTAATGGCCAATGACTCTGTCCGACTGTTGTAGTGTCTTCTTCACACGTGGGCGGCCTCCAGAGTTTTCATCATGTGTCCTGCTTACTGTCCCATCATCATTTGCAGTGTTGTCACTTGAATCACATTAAGCTGTTGATGCCAGTCAACACTGCCTGTCAATACACAGGTGTATGGTCAGCCTTTTGATACCATGCTAGGCATCCCTGCTTTTGTACTTGGGTGGAGGGGTGCTTGGCTTGTAAATATGCTACCCATTGAATGCAGAGTGCACGTGATGCCTGAATTTGACCTTGCACTGCCTTCACATTTCCTGACACACACCATGGAGTCCTTGTACATGTAGGTAGTGAGTGGCGTACACATTTTCTGCAATGCATAGACCCACTTCCATGCAAACTGCCACCTTTCAACAGGTCTGATTACAGAAGCAATTCAAAGTTGACCCAGCATGCATACCAGGTTCTATGTTGTGTGTCACATGTCTGCCTGATGTGTTTGTTGTCGGTGTGTGTGTGTGTGTGTGTTGTGTGCTTCTGACATGTGTAGTGACCTTTTTTCTCTCTATTTTTCAGGTGATGACGCAATGGAGGCGGAGGATGGTGTTGTCATGCCAGACACAGGGTTGTTACCACTACATCAACCCGGCACAAGTGGGGGTCGTGAGGTGGTAGGCCACGAAAACCTGCAAGTGCTACAGTCCATCTTATCTCTGGCTGCCTATGAGTCCAGCCTTGATGACGACTCTGACGTCCATGTCGAGTTGGATGAGCATCAAGTCCATGTGTCAGGGGTGAGTGATTCTGATGTGGACACTCCTCTGTCTGCGACACCTGCACTGAGGCATCAGACAGTCTTGGTTCCTCCGCCCGTGGTGGATCGGGACGCAGGGTCACCCTCCACACCAGTCACTGATGTGCCTGGGACATCACGTCGGCAGGGGCATGTAGTCGTGCAGCCGTGGGTGGTGCCAACACAGCGAGGACACCCGGTCCTTGGGTCCCGCAGGGGTCAATCCCAGCAACACGGTCGCCGCACGCAACGGCAGTATACTGAGTGGGAGCAAGACATGACTAGCAATTCAGAACGGCAGGGGGCACCAATGGAGAACATCGCTGAGAGCATGGAGCGTGTAGCCCGATCTGTGCTCCCCCTGCTAGGCAGGTGCTTCTCCAGCAGCAGGGGGAACGGTCCACGGCCCGCTCGCTAATGCTGGGCATGGCGGCCTCAGACAGGGCACGCCAGGCTGAAATGTCGTCTCTGCGTCAAGCAATTGCTGCTCACGCAGAGGCGCACATGGATGCCCTGAGGGAGGAGTATGCTTCCCTCAAATCCACTCTGGGTGTCCTTATGATGTCCCAGAGGCAGCGGGCAGAGGAGAGGTTTGCACAGCTTGAGCATATCATCTCGGCTGAGCTACAGGCTTGCCGGGAGGTGCAGTGGTTGTCCAGACAGGCCTTGCAGGAGGAACTCTGTGTTACACGTGCTACCTTGCAAGAGGAAGCATGTGTGTCATGTGAGGTTCTGCATGCAGACCTACGTCACATCGCCACACAGAGCCAGGCTCACCCGTCCAGTAGACTTGCTGCCGATGAGGGGCAAGCTGCGGCTAGGCGTGGCCAGGCTACTGTGCCACGTCCTCCTTTCCAGTATGAGCCAGACTCGGACGACCATCTATCTCCCACATAGGTCGGGCTGTGCAGCCGTTGAGCCCATGGAGGTTTTTTTTTTGGCTCAGCATCATCGCATGTGGGTGTTGAGCAGCACCCTGTACCTCCCTCTCCTGGGTGCCTCCCCACCCCCCCGTATCGTATCTGGCCATTTTTGATTTTTCTTTTAGTTTAGTTAGTTAAGTTTCTGTTTGATAGTTAGTTTAATTAGGTAATGTAGGTTTTTCATAGTTAGTGTAATTAGTTAATATAGTTTGAAATTGCTTGTCTATTGTGCTTTCATTTGACGGTGCGGTGCTTTTTGGCTTTTGAAAGCATCCACTGTCTGTTCCAGCTGGGCCCTTCAGGCTTGTCTTGTGTATGTGTTTGCTGGTTGGGGTCCTTGAATCACATATGCCACTCCTGCCTCCCTTATCCATGGGCTCGCAAGGATGGTTTGGTGTGACAGCCTATTACACAAGGGCTTTGGACTGTCATATCTGTGGCATGTCTGGTGCTGTGTAACTTGTGTTAACACCCCTAGTGGGGATGATTGCGGTGTTATTGACCACTGTTCAGCTTTTGCTAGATGGGGTGTTTCATGACTAATGTGTACATTCATTGCTATGCATTGTGTAGTATGTTTCTTATCTTTACTGTACACAAGCTTGTTGCAATTCATGCCGTAGATAGTGTGTTCCACACTTTGGATGTGAAAGACGGACTGATGGTGTGATTTCTGATGTAAGTCTCTGACATGGTCCAGTAATGAGATGCCTGAAGAGACACACACAGATGACTTTAAAGCATTAATCATGTGTTTCATTCCCTTTCTGCAGGAGGATGAGCCTCCAGACCACCTTTGCCAGCAGACATGGCCCATTGGATGTCTGAATTCTGGACACGTTTGTTGGTGCCCACATGCACATGTGTGCGCAAGCAGAGGCACAGGGATTGCAGACCTACATCCTAGAACTGCTGACGTGTTCCAAGGAACTCCAGGCAAGGTGAGCAGCACAGGGGGGCCACAACACAGCAAAGCTTCCACCAGGCCAGTTGCACATGCAGGCTTAGTAGCAGCACTGAGGGTGAGCTTGGACGAATATTGGTGTTGAAGCACACAATACAGCTCAGATGTGTTGGTGGACTGATGGCTGTTGATTGTAAGGTTGTCTGGGCACCTGCAGGGACATTGGCACATACCCTCCGGTACACCAAGATCCATTGAGGCACTTGTATCAACCATGTAGCCTTCTGAGACAGGGAAAGGAGCAGCTCACAGGGACATACAGCAAGGGACATACTCGGGTGCAGTGCATTTCATTTCCATGTACATTTTGAAACATGCACTGCCTACTTTGTTTTGGTCATGGTGGAACACGACTTGTTCTGAAGTCATGCCTTGCTAAATGGGTCTGTCTGATTACCCAGGTAACATTGCATGTTGTGTGAATTGTGACACATTGGTGTTCCATTTGCCACGCACCCACCGGCGGCTGACTTACTGCATTGACTGTGTATGACCCATCACAGGGGTAATGTTACATATGGGTACGAAGCATCCACAACAGATTGTCTGTTTGTAGATAGTTTGTTGCTATGGGGCATATTTGGTGGTTTGTTTTTGTGTTATGGGCACGCACAGATTATTAACTCTGGCTCTCTTTGCAGCATTGAAGTGCTCCTGTAACCGGACCTGAGAGTGCGCAGGCAGGAGGCCAGCACTCAAAACCAGAGCTAAGTGTCTTGTTGTTTTTCTTTCAAACTGCTCTGCATAGGCATGCTGGGGGTGCACTAATGCATGGATGAATGTGTAATTCAATTTGGTATGTTTTTTTTCCGCTATAATCACCCGGAGTCCTATCCAATTCTAAACCCTGTACCCTCTACCCGGTGTTCCTGCTTCCCGTACCTATCCAACCAACGTTCCTTAACCCTCTTTCCCCGCTGGGGTTGCGGATGCCTGTGTAAGCCCCAAACTTGTAGGTGCCAAAACCCTAGAGGGGGTGGTTGGTTCGTGCTACTCCTAAGCCTGGACTCCAGAAGGCCATGACAATGATGTACAAGTTTGTTCGGATTGTGTATGTGTTCATGCAGGTAGTACATTTTCGTGCATTCCCTACTTTCATGTGTCATTCCTCCTCCCCTCTCCTGCCACTCATTCCAGTTATCCAGTGTGCCAACGCCTGTACCGACTGCATATCCCTGACCTCCCTTCCCCACCAGGGTCTCAGAGGCCTGTGTGAGTTTGACCTTGCAGGCACCCGGGCCACGGTGGGGGTGGTTGGTTCGTGTCACTCCTGCGCCTGTACACGGGACCTGTGACAGTACACATCCGTTCGTGGTGCATCATTCTATGTTATGTACCACACATGGTTCACATCCTGTTGTGACATTGTTTTACTGTGCTACCTTGGCTGTTACATCATTGTGGTAGTACTTGGCCTTTGTGAGGTACTGCTACATCAAGTCATCTACTGGAGGCTGTTCTGGTTCGTTTTTCTGCCTTGGATTTTGTGATTTTGCAAATGAAGGTGGACTCTGAGGGTGCAGGCACCTTTTTACACACAAGGTGGGAGATGGTGACGAAGGGGAAGGGTGATCCTGTGGCCAGGTGAAATTGAGGGTTGAAGGCTCCATGACCCAGGTGCAGTTGTTCAGTGGGTCATGGTCATTTGTGAGGGGGGGGGGGGTGTTTTGTTGTTGATAGTTGCCTGGCCCTGCAGTGTGATGGGAATCCTGACATTGTAATTGTGGTATCCTATGTACATGTTGTGTTCTGCTGATAAATGCCTGTTGATGTGTTGTGTTTACCTTTCGGGTGTGAGGGGATAGTTGTGGTTTGACATGCTGGGGTGTACACATGGTGAATGTTCACATGTGATGTGTAGAGGACACTGATGGTCTCTTGATTGCACATGCATATGGTGAGTGCATGTCCTTACTGACCCACACACTCGCACTATGATGCACTACATGTACAACCATCCTTGGATATCCACGTGTACACTCTGTTTGCCTTCTGGTGCCCACTGTGTCCCTGCAGAACATGTTCTGTGACCAATTATGGATCCTGTACATGCCTAATTTGCTTTTTGATGTGGTTTGTCGCTTAGATGTGATGCTCAGGGTGTGCATCACACACAATAGCTGTTCACTGTGCTGTGCGCTGAGCAGTGTGTTGCAGGAGTTGGACACAGCACACAGAAGCTGCAGTGTTGATTTTGCAATGCACAATGTGCATGTAGACAGTCATTCATTGTCATGTTACGTCTACAACATTTGTAATGCATTTGGGAATGACTTATTTTGGGTGGGAGGTTTTTGTTCAGTCATTTCACCTGATTCCATGTCAGGCATCATTGTCTGATGCCACTGTACATTTTTGACATGGCAATGTGTACCTTATTGGTACTGTGTTGGTGTATGGCTATTGCTTGCCATGTCATGTTGTGGTTTGAGAGGGTTTGAGTGACATAACAGTGATGGTCATGGCCTGTTTTGCAGGTGTGTGTGATTCACACCTTGCATGTCAGGGTCAGCCGCTTCTCAAAGCAACAAGCTGGGGGTAGATCTCTCTCCGCGGCAGGGGCCTCCCTCTAGAACAGCCTTCTTGCCTCCCTGGAACTTGAGGAGAACCATCTCTGGTTCCGGAAGCACCTCAAGACCTTCCTCTTTGCTTCTGCTTTTTCTCTCCCTCTCCCTTGCTAAATTATTCACTGAAACTGCACTGGATCTGCAAATGGGCCACTCTCATCGACCTTGGTCCCTGGCCCAGCCACTCTCCACTTGCACTGCCTCCCTGGCAAACCCTGCACTGCAGGACTGTCTCTCTATCCCTACAGCCCCCACTTCCCAGCACTTGTCTGCACTTACCTTTGCAGTTGCCACCAGCTGGCCTATTTATTTGTTTTTTATTCTACTTACCCTGTACTGCACTCCCCCCCTCCCATTCCCCTTGCACTTTTCCCTTCCCCCTACCACTGCACTTGCGCAATCTAAATGACACCTGGCCTAGTAGTATTGTTCTCTGTCTTCCCTTTTTCCCCCCTCCCTACCTCTTTGCACCTTGAAACACTTTTGTATAGGCACGTTATAAACGCCATATCATGTCATGTCATATGTCATATGTGTGCCTTTTGGTCACACAGGATAGCTTGTGTTTAAGTAGCTAGGGATGCAGACAATGTGGCACTTCAATGGCAACAATCTCAGGGTGGTAAGGTTGTGACAGTTGACTGTCTCTTTGTCATCATCGATTGTCACCTGGTATGTGCCAGGCCTGTGTGCACTCCGCAGGGGTGGGAGTTTAGGTGAAAAATGTGGCCACAAGCTGGGTCCGGGCTTCCTCGCCACGTGCCCTGTCCCTCCCATGGGCAGCGCCTGTGCCTGTGGTTGGGGATGTGGGGGCACCACCATGTCCACCGGTACGCCCTGCTGTGTTGCAACAGTGTGCAGGACACATGCTGCCACAATGATCCTGCACACTACTGGGGGTGCATAGAGTAGCTGCTCGCCAGAGCGGTCAAGGGAGCAGAAACGTGACTTGAGCACTCCGAATGTGCGCTCCACTATGGCCCTGGTTGCAATATGGGCGGCGTTGTATCTTACCTGGGGTGGTGTGGTGGGGTTCCGGATTGGTGTCATCATGTGGTTGCTCAGAGGGTAGGCACTGTCCCATCGGGAGGTGTAAATGGTTGTGATTATTGGGGTTTGTGTATTTGTGTGTGTGTGTGTGTGTGTGACATGCATGCATGTGCAAGGGCATTTGTACTCACCTAGGAGCCAGGTGTCGCCATGCTGCCCAGCTTCCAGGGCCCGGCTCAGGGCGGACACTCTGTATATGAAACTGTCATGGGTGGAGCAAGGGTAGTTTGCATAGACAGAGGTGATGATTCCCTTTGCATCGCATACCGCCTGTACATTGATGGAATGCCAGTGCTTGCGGTTTCGGTAGATGTGCTCAGTGGCCCTAGGTGGACGTAGGGCCACATGGGTGCAATCTATGGCACCAAGCACTTGCCACCCTGTAAAAATCCAGGACAACGGCCTGCCTTTCTGTGGGGGTTCTGGGCATGTATATGTGTCTGCGGACTGAGGGGCGTGCTGTCATGATTGCAAGTATCTGGTGTAGGCAGCGTGACTGCTTGGCCTGTGAGACCCCCCCCACTATGGAAGTAGTCTGCTGAAACGACCCAGTGGCCAAGAAATGCAGGACATTGAGCACCTTCTCCAAGGGGCTCAATGCTTTGGAGCAAAGGGTGGGGGATGTAAGGTCATCTTCCCACTCCCTGACCAGGTCTAGGATGATATGGGGTGGAAACCTATACCTGCCGTAGACCTGGTCATCAGGCATCCCAAAAAGGCTTGTCCGTGGTGCAAAAATGCGTGCCCTGGTTATTCTCCTCCTCCTGCGGTGTCCCACGATCAGTGCTGCGACAAATGGGGCATTCATCGTAGCTGTATATACGTGTTTGTTGTTTGCGCGCACTTTTATACTGTGCGCGGGGACGCTTCCGCCTGCCTTCCTGTGGCGGACGCATTGATGCATGTGTGCGTCTTTTGCCGTGCGCGGGTTTCCTGTATTCGAATCCATGAATACGGGTTGTTCGCGTGCGTGTTGGCTTTCCGTGTAGTTTCCTGCAGTACTTCCCCAGTTACGCCTTCTTTTTCACGTGTTATTCCCCATTCCGCGTGTTATGACCACTGTTCCGCCCACTTTGAGTGTGTGCACCGCGCTATGTGCGCTTTTGCTGTGCGTGTAGCACACGCCGTGTGTGCCCGCATGCGCCATGGCAGGATTTGGCGCACGGACAGCAGCAAACACGTGCAACGTCTTCCTTGAATCGCACGCGTGCGCGTGCGCTGGGTTTCTCACGCTTGCGCCACCTCGCGCCTGCTTGTGCTGGGATTTTCGGCACATGTTTGCTCCATGAATCGACCCCAATATTTTCATTGTGAAACGAGGACATGTCAAAATCTCTTAGGAAGGCACAAACAGCCTTATTGACATTACACCTTGCTTTCTCCATTTGTGGACCACATGAGAAAGAACAAAGCCACATTTGTCTCTGCGCAATCCGTGAAAAAATTACTTTGGAGTTTGGAAACATGTCCATGATCTTCTGAGGTCCTTCTTTCATTGCAAATTGCAAAGAAATTCCAGACACATGTCCTAAACTTTTCTCTCCGCAATGAATTACAATTATGTTTGGATGTTCCTCTATCTTCAAAGTTGTACAGAGAGGTAGCAAGTCCAGCCACTTCATTCCACACACTCCATGCCAGTGCACTTCCACATGTGGGAATTCAAGATCTATAGATACTCCACAGCTTTCTGCATGCACCTTCAACCAATGTATCCATGTATTGCAAAGTTTGGAGAGGTTTGGTCCAGGGGGGGCAAAGTTATAGGGGGGGGTCCCAAAACTTGTGTTTTTTCCATAGACATAATGAGAAAAAACTTTGTGCACACCTACAGCCCAAACCGCTGGACGGATTTACACCAAATTTGCGGCAGGAGCGAAGGCTTGGTCCCGAAAGCGTGCTTTTGCAAATTTGATGTAAATCCGTCCAGTCGTTTTTTAAAAAATGACCAAAATGTAAGGCAAAAAAATTAGTGATAACTCTGTTCGCTTCACGGACGGACTTCCCGTTTCGCTCCTCGGACAGTGCCCTGATTGGCCAAGTGGCTTGCGCGATGTCTGCGGACATCCGACGTGTTCACTGATTGGACGCGTGGGACGTGGAGTGCGTCAGATTTTAGGTTGCGCCCGCCATCTTGCTTTCGCGGATGACCGCCTCAGACAACGAGGTGAAACATGGTTTAAAAATTGTATTTAGTGGAGTGTGTTGGTGTGTAAGAGTGTTTGGGGAGGGTGGGGGAGTATGAGATAGGTGCAATGTTGTATTTTTTATGTGCTAGACGCTTTTGTTGTGTTCGATTTGTCTGGGGACAACACGGCTGTTCTGAAATGTGCGTAAATAAACAGAATGGATTCGGTGTCAAGTTGAAAGTGTTCTAAGAAGATGCGTGGGGTCCTGGAATGTTCGCAGGGGGTGCCCTGAAGACGTTGTCTGTATTGTTCGTTGTCAAGCTGAAAGTGTTCTAAGAACACTCGCAGTGTCCCGAAATGTTCGTACATAAAGAAAATGGGGGTGTCCTGATGACGCTGTCCGTATCGTCCTCTGGCAAGTTGAATGTGTTCTAGGAACATCCTTGTGTCCGCGGACATTAAAATGGTTGAAATGCTTGAATCTATGGGTGTGATGTGCTGCGGTGACTGTGGCCAGGGTGTAGAATGTTGTGTGCATGGCCATTTGGCCAAGTACCCAAGACTCTATGCCCTGGCCACAACGACCATAGCATATCACACTCATATGCCATGCACCAAAGAGTCTATGCCCTGGCCTCAAGCACCGCAGCATAGCACACTCATAGTGGTTTATAACTTTGGGTCAAAAACAAATTTATAAGGAACAATGTTATAAGCCAGTATGGGTGTGATATGCTGCCATGGTTGTTTTTATCATGTTATACTTACTATTTGGTTTAGTAACGGGAGTCCATGTTTTTCTTGTTAATTTCTGTGATAAAAGAAAGTTGCATGTTAGTATTAGTATTTTATAAAGACTTATTACATTGTACAATCACATGTTTTTCTTTTTTTGACCATCATATTTAGTAGATGACAAGCCAGAGTACTGTGCAATTTGCTCAGTTTCTGTGTTTGTTGCTAAAATCATTGGGTCTGTGGGAGAAAAAAAATCCATGTTGGATTAAAAAAAAACTTTTTCTGTTATGCTACAGTTTATTTGTTTGTTTGTTTTCAGTGTTTACTTGTTGTTTCTGGCTAATGCTTTATACATTGGATTGTTTCAGTTTTTGGGAGCAGTAAGATATTAGGTATTTGTTTGGATATTGTAAAATTTTGGAGCAGTTAGATACCAGTAGGCGTATTCTAACTGTTTATATTTTTATATAATTTCATGGTATTGCTCTATCTATTCGGATATTTCTAAATTTTGGGACAATTAGATACCAATTGGCGTACTCCAACTGTCTATTTTTTGCTCTTATTTGGATATTTCTAAATTGTGGGACAGTTAGATACCAATTGGCGTATTCTAACTGTCTATTTTTTGCTCTATTTGAGTGGTATTAATTTATCTGATTAGTTGTTGTAGCATCTTTGGGCAGTTAGACAGCTTTTAGAATATTGTGACAGTTTATATTTTTTACTACAAGTGTTCTTAAGGTTTAAGTACAGTTTAGTTATCAAATTTTGGTTTTAAGAACATTAAATAAGCATTTGTAAGATTTGCTGGTAATCCCTGCTTTACATTCAAACCATCCACATTTCTTTTTCATATATGCAGTGTAGTGCCCTGAGTTGGTTGTGGCTCCTGCGTGGTAGGTTATACCTATTGTTGTGAAGGTTTTCCTACCAAGTGATATTTGACCATGTGTGAATCCAATCAGCTTGCAGTTCTTTTTGGTACCATCTGCATTGTAACGTAGAAGCATTAGTATTACGTATTTACTATGTGATTGTATTACTAACGTGGAGCAATTATCTGAATTGCAGGTCGAACATAATCTACCGTGGTTTGCATTTTGTACAAGTTGCTGAAATGGAACGGATTCACAATTAGGTATTAATATATACACAAAGCGCTCATTGGGGATTTATTCTTGTGTCACATTGTTGCAGAGAGTGCATGTATGTTTCCATATGTATGAAATCTGGAAGATTTCATTTATAGGTATGTTTTTGTTTTCCAATACTAATAGTAAGTACATTAGAAATTCTTGTGGATCTTCCTGTGAGTTTATAGTGAATTTCACCATTCCAGCAAAGTAGTCCAATTGTTGTCTTATCCCATAAACACTATACGTGTTGTCAGGATTGTTTGCTGTATTTCTGTGAAGTACTAACATTTGCAAACACAATGGGTCTGTACTGTGTAAGTAAATGTTGTCAACAATTGGTGGTTATTGAAATAGAATATTCATTGCTACATTTGCGTAGCAACTTACACCAACTATATTTGAGAGTTTAAATGGCCAGGTGGTTCTGTATCTGACTGCTTTTTTTGGAGTTTGTCTTCCTTCTTTGAAGAAGTACCTGGTTTACTTTCCCTAATTGATTATTTTTTGCTTGTGTCACTTGATGAAGTATTTATTTTACTCTCTTTGGAGGATTTGCAGTGACATCCTGTTGCTTTTCTGTTTGATTTATTTTTCTTTTATAATGTTTTACTTTTTGTGGAACAGAATATGTGTTTAGATGGGGAGTGTATAGTGAACGAAGTCTATTGTATTCTAAAATGCAAGGAATATCAGCGTTTATTTTACTTGCATCAAAGTTGATTAGAAATAGACCGTCAAGTGTACGTAAGTGTGATAGTGCTACGTAGCTCATGCCTTCTTTAAAGACTGTGTTACCAATGTCTATCATTGCTTTGTCTAGGGTAAGACCTTGTGATTTATGAATGGTGACTGCGTATGCAAGAGTTAGAGAAAATTGTTCTCTGCGTACATACATGTCTTTGAAGAGATGGTATTGAGCTGTTGAGCGTCCTATTCTTTTTACTTCTGAAAGTTTGTCAAAGAGAATATTGACAAACTGAATTTTGTTGTCATGTGGGTATGTTTGAAAGCCAACAACTGTACCCAGTGCTCCATTAACTAGTCCTTCGTCCACGTCACAGTTACGCTTCAGCACTACTCTGCAATTTAAGGATAATTTTAATATCTTTTCCAAGCCTACTGTGTTTGAGATTGATTTTTCTAAACTATTTATTCTTGTTGTGACTTGGTCACACATGGGTAGTGTCATTCCATATACATCTAGTTTGTCTGTGGTGCTAATTTCCATTATTGGTTGCATTTCTTTACTTAACATTATTTCATTGATTTTGAAACAGCTTGCAAGAGTTGGCATCAAGGCCATACAATTGACATTTTTGTGGGCTAATTGTTCCATAACATCTGTAGCACGTGCATTATCACCATAAAGGCATGAATGTGCCGGGTTTTCAATATTTCTTCTGCTTCTTTAGAAAGTATACCAACTCTGATACTTTTTAGATGTTGGCATAAGTGAGATCTGCAGATTGGCGCATGTTTTCTTTTAATTCTCTGTATTGGAAATGTTGCCAAAGGTTGACATTTCCTATGCTGCCAACAGTTTTACGGCAGAGTTTGTGTCCTAATGTTTTAAAAATAGAGTCACATTTTACTGGTGTCAATTGAAGAAGATCTCTGAAAACAATAATGTGTTTTCCTTCAGAGCTCTTCATAGTTTGTTTTGAGTACTTCTTGTAATCTGAGGTGAATGAAAGCCAACATTAGGATGGACACCATGCTCACTTCATCTATTAGTAGCATTTTCATTTGTTTCAATACTCTGCGTAGTTCCATTGCAGCTTCTGCAGAAAGTTTCTAATAATCTAATTTGTTTTGGTGTTCTACTGGCAGGAGTAGTAATCGGTGTGAAGTGACACCACCTATGTTGTAAGCAGCTACACCTGTGGGGCATTGACTACAGCTAACAGTTTGTTGTTTGTCAATTGTTAAAGGAACTTACTGATGATTTGATTAGGAATGTTTTGCCAGAACCAGCTTCACCACTGACATACAATAGTATAGGTTTGTAATTTTGACAGGTGCATTCTTTGTTTTCATGTTGTACACCATGTGCAATTTCTTTTGTTACTTCTTGAAAAATGCTACATTGCTCATTGTTTAGCTTTGATTGTAGTATAGTTAAGTCTTCTTTTTCTTCATACTGACACATGGTGTTTTCTACTTATATCATAGCTAATTCTGCCTCATTTGTTATTAGTGGGTCTCCCAGTGGTTCTTGGCTTCCTGTGACAGAAGGTTGAGAACTGTCAGGAGTGTCCTTATCTAGTTGGGCCTGGTGTTCTTCTTCGTGTTGCTGTTCATTGTGCAACATTGTTTTGTACTGTGCAAAATTTACATCAGTTATACTGCTTTCATTTGCTTTGAAAGCGTCTTCATATGAGTCATAGTTATCTAGTATTTCTTCTTCTTTTCTCCATGGTTTAAAGAGTTGTAGCAGGCAGATGTAATATACTTCTTTATGTTGAGGAGTGTTCAATGACAATTTGATATAATTAATTAAATTTGGTTTGGTGAGTTTTACTAAGCTGCCTTCACAGTTTGTCACTTTGTATTTACGGTTTTGTTCATCAGGTTTTATATTATTTTTGTATGTGTTGAGCTATGTGGTATAGACTCATGGTTTCCAAAGTGGTACTCCTGTTTGGGTAGTATGTTTTCAATAAATTGATTTTAAAATGTCTTGGCTGTTGGGATCATGTTTGGCTATTGTTTCTGTATCTTCCTATGATTTTAGAACTCTTTTTCTAGATTTAGCTGGACCAAGACTTAGCCATACTATAGTTGCAGATTTACCATACAATGCAGTACCAGTTAATCGATCAGCTGCTTCATAGGATCCACATTCTCTATGGGACAGCATTTTTATGCACAAGATGTATAATTTTTGAGACACTGTTTTATCTGATGACTGGTCATTCCAGAGGTCTTGGAGCTCTGTCTTTTCTGATTTGGTTAAGTATGATGTGACATATCGTGCAACTGCAGTAGAATTGTCTGCAATGTACTGCACATCTATGTTTGCATTCCATAAGTGGGCAATGATTGCATTGTAATCATTGATATATTTTTCTTCTTCTTTTCTTTTTATGCAATATGTATTTTTAGGTGATTTACCTTTAACAATAGGGCCTCATTACACGGACGATGGTACCGTTGACCGTTAACCCTTACCGCCTTACTACGAGGTCTTTTTGTAGGTTGGAGAATTTAACACCTGCTTTTTGCAGGCGTTAAAAACCAACCCGCAAAGGGACCAGGGAGCTAATTACAGTACCACAATTTGCAGTGCCGTAATTAGCACCTTCCCCATACCCATTATGCCCTATGGGGCAAAAATGGGAATGGGGAAGGGCAATGGGGAAGGGGGAATTACAGCCCCACCAACCTTGGAATAGGACGGTAATTCCCCTTTCCACCAAGGCGGTGCCGGTATTTTACCGGTATGGACCAAGGTGCTAATATCACCTTGGTCCACCACCGTCCGTGTAATGAGGCCCTATGTCTAACTGAGACATGAGGTTGTTCACTTGACCTGTATTTGTAACTGGTCTAGGGAAACCAAATCGGCATTTGGTGTAGTATTTCCCTTTGTTTTTGTATTTGCGACGACAATATTTGCCACATTTGTGTCTTTGGAATTGTAAAATTCTTGCATGAAGATCACTATTTGCGGATTCTGATGGAATTTCACAAGTGACATATTTTTCAATAAACTGTAAAACAGTGGCATCACTGTCTTGACCAAATTTAGGAGCATCTTTAATCCATAAAAGCATGTGGACATGTGGTGCTCCTCTGGCTTGGTATTCTTTTCTCCAAAAGAAGTGTTGCACTTCTCCAACGGGAGGAACAGTTTTGTTACAAATAAAATGTGGCATAGCAATGAAGTGATGGTGAAAATATCTTGGAGCATTAACAGGATCCTGTGAACAAAGTTCTCCAGGTGTTAGCATATATATGTTTGTTTTGTTTTCGTTTGATATGCGTAGAAAAGCATGTAAATCTTCCCTTGCATTTTCTGCACAACTTAATGTAACAAACCAAGTGGGTGGGCCAAGGTTTCTGATCATACAACGTACATCTCCATGATGTCGAAACCATTACTCTTTAGTACCACGCATATTTGCTAATAGATTTGTAAGATTTGCTTGTAACACCTCATCTTTTTGTTGAACTTTTTGTAATGATTGTGTAGCTGTCATATTTTGAAAGTGTGATCCTGATTTTAATATGTGTGCAACTCCGTAACATAAAGTTGCTAGCTCACTTTCCAAGAGTAGGTGGAATATGTATTCCACATTTTGTCGGTATCTGAGATCTTCAGAATACATTTGTAATGAGCGATATTCTGATGCTGATATTTGAATAGGTCTATCATTGTATCTGCCTCCTTTGCCAGTAGGAAAGAGTAGAGGAAAATCATGTGCTTCTATACTGTTTCCCCATATGCTGATTGGTGATCCTTTTGTTTGACACATTTGGTACGTTTCCAGTGCATCTTCTATGGTGTCATTAGAGTGCAACGGATGAATTGTATAATGGTCTAAATTGTTTGATATTGTTGCAGGATCTAGGAGCTCAAATTGACCAGATTCTTGTGTCTCTTGAATTATTTCAGTTGTATCTTTCAAGTTTTCTTCAATATTAATTTCTTTGTAATATTCATTATTCTCTTTAAGATATTGCAGGGCTTCTCTAACTTTATGTAAATCTAGCAGTTGTTGCCAATTCTTTTTTGTCTTTTGTAGGTACTCCATTTACCAACATAATTAAAGATTGCTGCATTGGACATTGCACTCCTAGAGTGTGCACATTTTCTTTTAGATCTAATGGTAAATACAATACTTTTCCACAAACACCTTTTACTAATTCAGAGGGAGGTAATTTTGCAGTTTTTGGTTGAAGGCGTATTATTGCTTGAAATGGGTGCACTGTTTGAATTATGATGCTCTCGTATAAATTAAGTTGTTGAAGGGGTTTTGGTAGTGGATATAATTCCATTATTTGTGATAGGACGTGAAGGAGTTTGGTTGTTGTAAAGTTTTGTAGTGCAGTAACTGCAAAGTATTATGGGGTAAGTTATTTCGTATTTGTTTTCTGCTATAAGGTAGATAGCTAATTCAAACCATTTAGAATCTTCATTGTCTTCTATTTTGTATGATAGGTCTACAGTTTTTGTGTTACTTTTATAAAAAGTTCTGCAGCAACATACACACACGTGGTTTGGTACTTCAGCTGAAGTACTTTCAAATTTTAGTATTGTTTGTATGTGTGTAGTGAAAGGTTGCCATGTGCAGATTTGTTTCGAAGTTGGTTTACAGCTAATTCATCTTGTAAGTGGGTTTCACTTTCAAAATATTTTGTCTGGATATAGTCGATTTCTTCTAGTAGGTCTTTTGCTGTACCATGTAGAAGAATGTTATTTAAATTGGCTAGTGCTAAAGCAGGATTTTATTTAGCATAGCACAGTTTATAAACTAGATTTCTTATACTTGCATGATGTGTTGATATCCTTTTGATATCATGGAAGGGTGTTTTGCAAGTAGGTCCTGTAATGCAGGCCAATTAATGTCATTGTAGTCATGTGTACTTGCGTACTGGACACGCATCCGTATTCTGCAGTAGTTTAATTTTGATTTTGTCTTTGCTTTTCACATATTGATTGAGGAATTGGCGTAAAGACTTGAAGATTGTTTAGGGAATGTTACACATTGACGTGCATGGCCATTTGTACACTAGATGTTCTGATTCAGTTGAATGGAGGGGTAAATCTACGTTTTCAGGGCATATTTTTGTAAGGAGTACTTCTTGTTCCATTATGGTATTATTAACTTTTTCATAACCTCGACCACTGCTATGTATGGCAATTGTATTTGTTTGCTTTTGTTTGTAGGCTTCTTCATTAAAGTATGGTTCTGTGCTTGTAGTGTGACTCCATTCACCTCCACATATATTTAAGAAGTTATTTCTGTTGACATTTTGTTTATTGAGAAGTCTTTGTTGTAGTTTAGTTATTAATTTTGTTAGTGGTTTCATTCTGTTTAACACTAAAATAAATAACTTTCTTTTGAGAAGAAGTGCACTCTCTTTCAACGATTCTAAGATTACTTTCCTACGAAAGGTTTGAAGTGTTGAACCTGGTTTCTCTCCTGTTTTTATAAGATTTTGAAGGACTTTGTGACAGAACATTTTGGCTAAAATACTTTTCTTGGTATGCTTACTTTGTACTATATCAAGATTTATAGAAGAAGTTTTATTTGTAGGGATAGTTGATTTTCTGTTAATTGTTTTTTGGTTTGTTTTACTTTTTGATAGAGGAGGCAACGTTTTTGTACTAGAAACTTCTTCTGTTTCACTACATGACTGTATTAGCTGTTGTGTTTCAACTTTTTTTTACAAATTCTGCTATAGATGGATGTTTATGTTGGAGACTTTTCTTTTCATTTGCTCTACTTCTGCGTTCCTTTCGACAGAGTTGCTTTTTGGTAGGCATGCTTTAGGGTCTGTTGAAAAAAATACAGAAGGTATGGGTTGGGGTGTTCTGCAATGCATATGTGTTGTGTGCATAAGTGTTTGAGTGAGATGATAAAGATGTATGTAATGGTGTGTGATTGTGCATTGGGAAGTACAACTACTAGGGATAGGTATTCTTGAATTAATGTGTTAATAAACTGGGGTTCAGATGACAGAAAAAAGTAAGCTAGTGGTGTGGAGAAGTATAAATAGTATATCTAAAGCTATACAATTAAAACAGTTGTTTCTTCTACAACATCTAAATTCTAGTGGCTGAGTTGGGTAATTTGTGTGGCGAAAAATAGGAATTTGTGGGCCATTTAGCCAGTAAATCACTGTTTAAGAGGGGAGGATTTTTGGTCAGAATGGTGCAGAACCTCTATTTTTAGGCACAGAAGTAGCATGAATTAACCTTGGAGTGCGTTTGAGTAATAATTCAAATATTAGGGTAACAATATACTTACTTTTTTTCTAAAATGAGCAGTTTGCTTCTTAGTTGTTCTTTGTAATTCAAATTCGGCTGCTTATTTTCAGGAGAATGGTCTTCACTGCAATTGTAAAAGAAAGAAATTAGTAATTTGGTTTGTATATAGCACTGTTTTTAATTTAGACATAGATTTTTTAAATTCCTCAAAACCATTAAAACTATCTTATGACTAACTGTAGGAAAGAAAATATCTTTACTATGGCTTGTCAAAATCATAATGTACCACTGTATACCACTATTCCTGTAACTAAGCTTTTCCACGTAATAGTGAGTCCATGTAATAGCCTGCTTTTCCACGTAAGAGGGAGTCAATGTCATAGCCTGCTTGACCTATATAAATGTAAGTAATTTTATAAACTAAAAAAATTAAAACCAAGGATGTGTTTGTACAAATATTATTCTTTGAGATTTGATGATAGAGTGTGCATGTAATTTTGTTTGATCATATGTAGTCTATATATTTTACTTCAAAAATGTTAGTTTAACATTATTTGCGTGTGTGTGTGTACGAAGAAATTAAACGGTATAAAGGTTTGTAAGTCACAGTTAATTTTAGGAGAATTAAAAAATGATCGTAGATTCATTTTACAGAGTATACAAGGAAAAAGTCGGTTAGAAAATGTGTTCATGTACTGTATAGAAAATATGCATACCTGTAGTTTGTGTTCATGCATATGGATATGGACGAAGCTGCATCTAGAAATCTTGGAGACTTGTCTAGTATTTCTCGTAGATCGTGCTTGCCAATGGTATGAGACTTGTAGTCCGAGAGATTCACTGTACATTTGCAGTGCTGATCTATGATGATGCAGTTACATGTAGAGGTCTTGGATTTGATTGGTGGATGTTCATGTGATTTCATAGCTACATCCAATGAGGGAATGGCACAGAGAGTAAAGTGGAAATGGTAGAAGGGCTGTCCATGTAACGATATGTTTGCGGACATGGCGGTAGTTCTAGGACACCGTGTATTACCTCCCGGGAATTTGAGGTGGGGAAGCTTGCAAATGAGATTGAATGTAGCAAGGGATTGGTCAGTAAAGTTTAGTGAGTGTGTTATGCTAGGAGAGGTTTTCTCAGATATTCTTTTTGCTGAGAGAAGAACAGATAGCTATGGCTGAGTGTTTTAAAAAACAGATTGTGTGGATTTTGGGAGACTCGTGGATACATTGGTTGAAGGTGCATGCAGAAAGCTGTGGAGTATCTATAGATCATGGATTCCCACATGTGGAAGTGCACTGGCATGGAGTGCGTGGAATCAAGTGGCTGGACTTGCTACCTCTCTGTACAACTTTGAAGATAGAGGAACATCCAGACATAATTGTAATTCATTGTGGAGGAAACAGTTTAGGACATGTGTCTGGAATTTCTTTGCAATTTGCAACGAAAGAAGGACTTCAGAAGATCATGGACATGCTTCCAAACTCCAAAGTAATTTTTTCACGGATTGCGCAGAGACAAATGTGGCTTTGTTCTTTCTTATGTGGTCCACAAATGGAGAAAGCAAGGCCTAATGTCAATAAGGCTGTTTGTGCCTTCTTTAGAGATTTTGGCATGTCCTCTTTTAACAATGAAAATATTATGTTTTGTAGTACATACATTTTTCACAGAGATGGAGTCCATCTTACCTATGCTGACAATCAGATTTTTCAGAGAAATGTACAAAATGCATTGCGACCTTTTTTTAGAAATGCAGCATCCATTTCGAAGTAGGTGTTAAGTATTTATAATTTTTGACATACAAACACCTCCCAAAGGCTCTTTTCAGAGCCACCACTTCCTCCCAGAGAAAAATGCAATGGTTACAATAGGTTAGCATCCCAATTTTTTTTATATTCGGGAACTGTCTGCGGACTTTCAAGAAATAGAAAGGGCCCTGCTTTATTTATCTTTACTTCTGTTTTTTAACTGTGAAAGGTGGCTCTGAAAAGAGCCTTATTTTTTTTTTGATTTTTGTTATTTTGTATTTTTTTTTGGTTTTTTACACACGACACACTAGGAGAGGAGGGGAAAGGAGGGTAAAGGGGGGACACCAACCGCAGGAATAAGAAAGGGCGAGCTGAGAGAGGAAGATGTAGGGTGGGTTTATTTGGGTAGTGAGCAGGTCTTCTCGTGCTCTGAGACGATAGTCTCAAAAGCACTGCGAAGTCGCTCCCCCCTGTAGAGTACTGTGTCACAGTACATACATACAACTGTGACCCTCGAAAGGTAAGGGTCATCAGAATTCTGTATGGCCTGTGAGGCAGCTTGAGGAAGACGCTGTCCCAGAGAGGTGTTCCTTGTTGTGACAGGATCAGAAACCGAGGATGAAGTAGAGTCAATCAACCTACTACGCTCTTCGCAAGGTGCAACCTTGCAAATGGCCCCAGTGTGGAATGAGTTCAGGTGTCGCTTCATGGTTGTAGTCCCAGAGCTATACGAACCATGCCTCCCGCGACTGAGTACTCATTGCACTCATTGCAGGTGACACGGTTCGCACAAGCCTTAGGACTATTCCCATGAACGGTAAACAACCGCCACACCCAAGAATCACGCGGAGGGCGGGTAGTAGGGTTTTCATCTACCTCATTCTCATCATCCTCTTCTTCCTCCTCTGTATCCTCAATCCTGTTCCCCTCTTCAAGCCCTTGGGAAGGTGGTGGTGTGGAGGGGGTGGGGGTGGTGCTGAGGCAGATACAGCACCAGGTGGCAGCAGTGGAGCCACAGAAGCCATCAGGTTGAAGATGGAAATCTGCAGGTTGCAGCAAAAATCTCTGTGCTCTGTAGAATAGCCAAAAACACAATGAGAATGAGCTCTAGGGCATGGTCTTTTATAGGGGTGCTTGTGCGCAGTTCATGGACATGCGCGCCATCCACAAGACAGATCGAACACCAAAAAAGGTTTTAAAAGTCACAAAAACTATGTGGAAAGTTAGGATTAGTATGTGGGATTTGTGGTATGTTGAGATTTTAATGAGAAATATTGTGGATTACTTGGAAATGTACTTTTAAAGTGTTTGGGGACACGAACAGTGTCCGCATTCAGAACACGCGATCAGCATGGGCGCGGTCAAATGATTGTTTCATGAGCATGTTCGCTAAGGTAGCAGCCGTCCGCAGGACACCCAATGTATGGACATTTTTTTGTGCATGCGTGTTGATGTTCTACGGACAGTGTTCAGGTCCTGATCTAATTAAAGGTGTGTCACACGTAAAACGAACAGTTACGGACAGCCGTTTGTTCTTAGCACAGTTTAATTTACTTGTGCACAATAAGGACAGACATAGCGTCTCAAGCACACCTCCATTTTCGTTTATTTACGAACAATTCAGGACACCACAAGTGTTCTTAGAACAGTTTCAACTTGCTAGCGAACACCACGAACAGGCATAGTGTTCTTAAGGACACCTCCATTTTCATTTATTTACGAACATTTCAGGACACTACGAGTGTTCTTAGAACATTTTCAACTTGCATGAGAACATTACGGACAGATATAGTGTCCTCGGGACACTTACATTTTCGTTTATTTACGAACATTTCCGAAAAACCGTGCTATCCGTGGACACCTAAATTGGTTTTACCACAAAGAACTGAAAGTAATTACAACACAATATAAAAACTAACTTTATTTAACATATATAAATAATTTATGACTGAGAAGGTGGGGCAGAAACGGAAACAAAAATATGAGAATTTGGGTTTTCAATATAAGTGGGATCAGGTGAAGAAGGGATGGAAATCTCATCAAAACGTTGTGGTCCATGGAGAGAGTTTGCGGTTAAATGAATGGGATATGGTGAGGGGGTACAAGTACAGGTGGGACAATGGTATGTTGTTGGTGGTTTTAGGTGATCTTCCACAAAGTTCTTTAAATCCGTAAAATTTGCCATAAGTTGGTCCATTTTGTGGATAATGTGTTCAAGAGTGTTATCCACCACTTCTTTTTCTTTGGAAGTTGCAATTTTTGTAGGGTCTGTAAAAAAAAATGTATATGTTGAATGTATACAAAATAATGTTTATTAATTGGTTTATTTACTAAAGTGTGTACCATTAGGTGGACTATATTCCAACATTTCGTCTCATGGGAAATGCTCCTCTAGCCAGTCCAGAGTACTACACATTTCTGTGAGAAAACAAAAAAGTAATATGTTTTTTTTTCTAATATAGAAAGTTTATAAATAAATGAGTAAAATGAAGTGCACTTACTATTTCTGGTAAGATATGTAATCAGTAGTCTATATGTCTGGTCTTGCTGTTATTTGTGGAGTGTCTGTGAGGTAATTGTGTTGGAAGCCACTTTATCTTCTTTTGGTATATTCCATTTTGGAACATATTGTATTTAAATGAATGGTTAGTGTGTTACATATATGGGTTACATTTCTTAAGTATTACTACATATACTTTGTATGTGTGCTGCTTTGTGAATTTGTTAAATGTTCCTATGTTATGATATAACAATTACACATAGCCCCCCAGAATTTTTATGTGGTGGTACTGTTGTCCGAACATGTCCGCGGACCGTCAAATTCAGTAGAAAGGGTTCAGTATGTTCCATATTTAGTTATTATTGTTAAGTTGTGCTACTAAAACATTCAGTAAAAAAACGTTGTTAAAGGGACATTATGGTTAAGTTGCGCTACTAAAAACCTATGATATGCAGTATAAAAAACTTTGTTAAAGGGTGTTAGGGATAATTCTCTGTTTAGGCTGAATTTCCTAACCTAGTGAGTCCCCCAGCAGCTTTGCTGGATTTCTGGAGTTTGTTTTTTCCATCCTGCCAAGAGTAGGACTCTTTTTCTCCCACTCTTGGACATGAATGTGTGTAATTCCTTTGAATGTCAATGTGTTCTATGGGCTATGGGGTCTTTTACTCCATAGGGTCTCATATGTTTTGCTATGAATGTTACACCGCACCCTCCGTGCCGTAGCACTGGGGCGTCCTAGCGAACCTCCATCATAGACTCCATACCCGGGGACTGACTACTGTCTCCCCGGGCATGTAAAGTCACCATTGGCTTTACTAGACCTAAATTTTCTAACAGAACTAGTACAAACCATCCTATTATGGACGTACTATTATGGGTAATTCGATTACTCCTGGGTCTGTTATTCGAGGGGGCACTGTCCCGTCCCCCCTCGTTGAGTTTTGGCTGGTGGCAGTGGAAACTACTTGTTATATTCGACCCCGAATATAACCCTATGAGATTCTTCCCATTGTTGGAGATTGATACTTTTCCTCGTTAATCTCTAATATACCACCGGTTTACTTATCTTAAATAAGTCTATCGGATGGTATTTTCTGCCAGAACTCGGTTTTTAAAATGACGTCTGTGTTTGTCTCTGTGACTCCTAAACCAAAGGTTAAGCCCTTTGTTTCACTTTTGGCGGGCTTCTGTACAGAGACCCTCCAAAGTGGTGCCATTCTGTCTGAGTTAGCACAGGGGTGTGAAAGGGGGTTTAGGCACCCTGGACTGAGTTGCCTTGCCAACTCCAGTCGCACTCTGGTGTGATTGTCCCAAATGGTGAGCCACCCCGCTCACCATTTAGCGTGTTTTGATTGACAGCTAGGCTGAATGAATGGGGGTTTTCTGCATAAAAGCAGGGCTTTTGGGACTGGATCTTCAGAAGTCGCCACAGGACCTAAGAATCCGACGAGGGTAAAGCTGAGCCGACCTGCAATGATGACACCTCCGGTGGAGCCCTGCGGAACCGACTCACCACTTCCCGACGACAGAGAAGATCTCCCTGCCGGAGAGTCTCTTCCCATGACTGGTGCGAACAACCAGTCCCCTTTGTTTTTTCTTCGCTCCAAGACGTAGTGGTCGAATTGCCCGTGCAGAGCACCTCAGCAACCGGATAGCCACTACCCCTGTACCGCGACCAAAAGGTGGTGCCTTGTGACGGATCACTCCGCGGCTGGTCTCTTCCCTGGTGGTGCACCGGACTTCACTTTTCTTCGACAACGAGATCATCTCTACTCTTGGCAAAGACCCGACGTGATTCAAACCAGGAACAACTGCCCCCGCCGGAGCTGTCCCTCCACAAACATGGTAACGTGTCCGCCTGGCTTCCCTCTCTGCCGGATAGAGTGAGGTGTCTTAATCCTCGCCTTTCCATTGGGTCGCCTCCAAGCTTTCTTTAACGTGTTGTTCTGAACTGGTCCAATCTTTCCATAACAATTTTGCGATAAAGACTCGAAGCGCATTTCCACTGAGACACTTTTTGGGACATATCGCCTTGCCTCTCTCCGAGTGGGCATGGCCTCTGAACTTTGTGATCTGCAGTAGACCCTGCCTTACTTGCCTTGCATTTGACCGTAAAGTATTGGTACCGAGTTGACTTCATAACCTGCCTTATTTTTCTCTCCCGTCCTAACGAATACTAGAGTGCCATCTAGGTTAAAGCATACACCTCTGTCTGCAAATAAGTGATGCCAGTGAACCTAGACTTGTCGAACTATTGTTAGGGGGATTGATCTTTTTCTTCGTATAGTTATTGTGATTGAAGTTGTTTGCCGTATTAGTGCCAGAGTGTTTTCTATAGATGTGCTGTTATAAATAAATACCTTTATATCTTTACACCAAAGCCTTGTTCCGTGTTTGCTTGTTCTACTGTGTAGATTGCCCTATATTGTATACTCCACATACTACCTAACTATTCTTGAGGGAAGTCTGACTGCTCAGCCACAGCTACCAAGTGAATCTGTGTGGTACAGACTGCTACCAAGTGGGTTTACTGCTAAACACCTTAGTCCTAAATCTTTTGCAGTGGTCCCAGAGGGAACTGCACAGGTTTCCGCCTAACAAAGGGACGTTGAGGTTAAGTTGCGCTACTAAAAACTGATGAAATTCAGTGAAAAAATGTGTTGGAAATATCTAGAAGTAACACACAACAACCTTTCAGCTGTTGTAGCAGCCATCACAGGTATCACCGCTTACAGCATAGGAGGTGTAACTTTACATCAACTGCTTCTCCTTCCATTAAAACACCAAAACAAATGAGATTATTCAAAATTGTCAGCAGATTCTGTGACTGAAGTATGACACATGAAAGTCCTCCTATTAGGCAAAGAAAGCATGGTGTACAACCTCATGCTAGCTTTAATTCACCTAAGAATGCAGGAAGTCCTAAAACAGATTACGAGGAACTATTTGGTGAAAATATGTTATTGTTTTTGGATACATCCTACAGTTAATACCAGTGGAAGGACAACCCATATTCAAAACATTATGACACAAACAATGGTGTTATACACTCAGCAACATTGGCAATGTCAATTTATGGTGTAATTTTTGCTACAGAGAACTGACCCATATTATGCGACAGTCTGCAGAACTAACATGCTCACATTTAAAAAAGCATTAGAATGTGTCTCCTCAATGAAGACATGAAATCCACCTTAAAAACTAGACTAATACATGAGCTGTATAGACAAAACACTTCTTCCCCTGATGTGATGGAACAATTAACTCAACAAAATCTAAAATGCGTGTGCTTAATAGCAACTCTAGCAAGCTGTAGCCAATTCAAGAAAACAATGATGAAAAAAGAAATGTAACCCTTAATTCATGTCATCTCCACAAAGTAGAGATGTATGGCATGAATTCACTAGGTGTCGAAAAGCAACAATACGACTAAATATCCTAGAAAACACTATCTCAAACTCTGCTGGATTAGAAAAGCTGTTAACACTCTGTCTCAACTGCAGAGCAATACCAAAATGTAACCTTGACATAGAACAAGGTTTAGTCAATGGAGAAATGGGTACAGTTGTTAGCTTCCAAACATATGCACATGAAAACAGTATACAGTTTCTCAATATCCACTTTGACACATTTGCAAACATTAAAATAATGTCCTGCACAAGAATATTTCCTTCTTTTTAAAGACATGAATGTACACAGAGAATGATTGTCTCTCTTTCTTGCTTATGCTGTCACTATTCACAAGTCACAAGGTCTAACCGTTGACCACACACTAGTTAACATTGACAGCACATTCTTCAAGAAAGGAATGAGTTGCATAGCACATTCATGACAGGTAAACTCAATGGTCTATTCGTAATGAACTTTGATGCAACCAAAGTTAGTGCTGACATTCCTTAAATCCTAGAATGCAACAGGCTGTGTGCACTGTACACTGTAAAACTAGAGAAAAACAGAATATGTAGCAGATCACCCTGCAAATCCCACCCAAAATGGAAAGAACAACTGCATGCCCTTCAAAGGATACAGAGGCAAAATGTGCTGGTCCATTTAAATTGCTATGACAATGTAGCAATCAATCTTCAATTGTCACCAATTGTTGAGAACATTTACTTAAACGGTTCAGACCAGTTGTGTTTACAAATGCTCACCCTTTACAGAAATGCCACAAATAATCATGACAGTACCTAGTTTGTCTCAGGAATAAGGCAAACATTAGACTTCTGCACAGGAATGGTTAAATTCACCACAAATATACAGGACGATCCACAAGCCTTCCTTATGTAGTTACTACATGTAGTAGAAACCAAGATTTAATTCACAAAGAAACATACATGCACTCTCACCAACAATGTTTCACAAGAGCACATACCTAAGGAATGATGTGTGTATGTATCTATACCAAAATGTCAATCCATTCCTTTTCAACAACTTCTGTAAAATGCAAAAAAAGTTATATTATGCTCTTTTTGCAATTCAGACAGTAAATGCACCATACACATACATTCACACGGTCAATATGTGATACTAATGCGTTTAATGTACAATGCAGTTGACACCAAAAATAACTGTAAGTTCATTAGCTTTACACAAGACCAAGCATCTCTTGGCAAGAAATGCTTCACAACAGTAGACATAATGTACCACACTGGTACCACAACCACATCAGGTTCTGTACTCCACATTTGAAAAACAAAAATGGTTGGCTTGAATTTAACAGCACTTGAGTTACTCCAAAACATAGTTTACCACCAAATCCAACAAATGCCTCCTTAACATTCCTTAAACCAAAATGCACTTATTAACCTTTTAACTGCCATGGGTTTCCCCCCCCAGTGCCAAGGCCTTTTTAGGTGATTTTGGTATTTCGCCATTCAATGCCTTCTAACGTTTTCTGTTTCATTAACCCCTTCCGTGCCAAAGATGAGGTATCTCATCCTTGGCAACAGGGAGGTAATCCTAAGGATGAGATACCTTGCCCTTGGCACTTAAAGGGTTAAAGAACACTGAAAAATCCTAATGACTACAGTATTCAGTTAGAATACAGCAATGGTTTTCTAACTACTTGAAACATAACCTTAATACCATCACAATTCTAATTGCATAATACATTCATAGTAGTATAATAGTACTTTTAAATTCCAATACAGGTAGAATAGGCAAATGGGTATCTAACTAATTCAAACACACACATACATTGTGTAGCAAGCAAAGTTTAAAACCATGTAAATTCCAGAAACTGTAACGGTATACAATGTTTTCTTTTCCTCCACCATGTCATTTCTTTCCCAATTATTACTTCTCTTCTTCTTCAAATTATCGAATGCGTGGGCGGACCCACGCAGGCACTTCCCCATCCAAAAGGATGATGTGCACCTACCCCACCAATCTTACACAGAGCCCTTACATTCTCATAACTCCTCCAACCGCCCCGTCTGCCCCACAAAATCCAGCAGCACACTGCTCCTCTCCCTGCCTCTCACCCAACTCCTCCCAGCAAAGCCTTCCCACTCAGTTCAGCCACTCCCAGCACAGACAACCGAACCCTCATCAACTCTCTCTCCTCAACATGCCTCTCACACGCAAGCAGAAAATGTCCCACAGTCTCAGGCATCCCACACACTGCACAGTCCCTCGACTCATGTTTCCCCACTTGAAACAGACTCTCATTCAGCCCCACATGCCCTATCCTTAACCGGTTCAGCATCACCTCCTCCTCCATTCCAGTTTCCCTGCATCCACCTTCACAGACACTTTCTCACAAGCACCAAACATCCATCTGCCCTTCACCCCACTTTCCCACCTCTCGGTCCACACATCCATAACCCGCTTCACCACCACAGCCTTCACCTCATCCACACTCAATATGTCGGACCACACGTCCTTTACGGGTCCCGTTAGGGGACTGGGGCGGAATGTCCTGGTAAGTCCCCACTCCACCAGACCGGACACGATTTTGGAGGCAGCCATGGGGCTAATAGCGCCATGGCTACCTCCAAAGTCGTAATGAGGCCCTTTGTCTTTTATCTTTTGAGGGAGTTGAGCAGCTGAAATGTTTAATAAATGATAGGCTGTTTTACTGTATGCACAACCCTGTAACATAGATGTGCTAGTCTGCTTTCAAACAAGAAGTGGAAAATGTATTCAACATTTTGCCGGAATCTTGGGTTTGTTAAATCTTTCTCCTTTTCCTGTGGTATAGAGTAGTGGAAAACAACGTGCTGCCACATTTTTCCCATATGCTGAGTGGAAACCCTTTGGTCTGACACATTTGATATGTTTCTAATGCATCATCCATGTTGTCTCTGCAATGTAGTGGGTGAATTGTATACTGGTCTAAAACGTCCGCAGCAATAGGATCAACCCATTGTAATTGTCTAGTTTGTGTTGTATCTTGACACATTTGGGTCCTTTGTACGAAGTGTTCATCTATTTTTATATCTCAGTAGTATTCATTGTTTTCCTTAAGATATTGTAGGGGTTGTTCAACTTTGTTTAAGTCAACTAGTTATTGAGAAATGTCTGTTGTCTTTTGTTGACACACCATTCACTAGTAAAATAAAATATTTTTGTAGAGGTTGTCCTACTCTTAGAATGCCTTCATTTTCATTAAGATCTAATGGTAAATACACTACTTTGCCACAAATGCCCTTCAGTAATTCTGATGGTGGCAATTTGGCAGTTTTGGGTTGGAGGAATTATAGCTAGGTGTACTGTTTGAATTATGATGCTCTCATACATTTTATCTTGTTGGAGAGCTTGTGGAAGTGAAAATATTTCCAAATTACTATTGATAGCCTGTTTTGTCATTTGGCTATTATCAAGCTTTGTACTGCAGTATGTGCGTACTATTAAGGGATCCGTTATTTTGTACTTATTATCTGCTGTTAGATATAATGCTAATCGGAACCTTTGGGTTTTTCATTCTGTTCTACATTGTAGGCCATATCTACACATGTTGTACCATTATCATAAAAGGTTCTGCGACAACAGACAAATACTTTGCCTGTAATTTCTGCAGATGTTTTTTTTTAAACATTGCTATTTCTTTTTTGTATGTGTTTGTAATACAGTATGTATGTATGTATATACGTATGTATGTATGTATGTATGTATGTATGTATGTATGTATGTATGTATGTAAGTATGTATCTGTTATTTATAGAGCACAGACTATGTCCCAAGGATCAAGGCACTAGAGAAAGCAAGGGGACCAGCGGAAAGGCTACATACGGAGCAACCATTTAAAAGAGAAATGGTTTCAGGCCACTACGTAATTGAGCATGATCTGATGTTTCACGTAAAGTTGCCGGCAGAGCTTTCCATAGAGATGGAGCCAAACAGGATGAAGATCGGCCACCTAAGCAAGCTCTTTGGTGATGTGGGATTTTAAGCAAATTCTGAGAGGCTGACCGCAGGGACCTACTGGGCTGATAACATGAAACCCTTTCCTGCAAATATATAGCTCCTACATTGTGTATAGCATGATGAGTTATGCACAACACCTTACATTTAAAGCAGGAGTTAACAGGGATCCAATGAAGCTGATGCAACAGGAAAAATAATGCCTATGTCCAACAGCAACTTGTTTTTACAAGTAAGGAAAAAATAGTTGAAATATATTTGTGTGGCACTTGATGCGGGAGGTGTACTATGTTGACACTACTTATAATGTGTTAGCAGTGCCTACTGTGAAATGTTGGCACTAAATGGCATCGGATATCAGTGGTTAAAAAGCAGCATACCTTATGGAGGTGTTGATACATTTATACACATGTAGATGTAGATATGGTTTAATCTGCAAAAAGAATCTTCAAATAGAAATCTGAACAGTAATTTGTGATAGAGGAGTCTCTGAATCACATGGCATACATACTCTCAAAGTTGAAAGGTACATCTGAACTGTTCAACTAAGGTGACAAGCTTACATGTAGTCTTTTTGGATGTGATTGGTGTATGGATGTGTGAGTGTTTGAAGGTAGCCAAGGAGGGAATGTTACACATATACAGCTAAAAAGGGTAGAAGTGCTGCTGTGTGTATTGACATCTGCAGATTTCTAAAACAGTTTGCAAAAGTACTGCACATGCCATCCGGGTCCTTTCATAATGCCCTGCATGGAAAGAGGAATGTGGGGACCGCAGATGGAGCAGGTGTCCATGGACGGTGGAGGGGATAGGGAATCCCATTTACTGTTTGTGGAGGAGCAGTTGAACTGTGCAGGAGGACAGTGTAGGAAGTGGTTCATTTGTTATTGGTGCTGCATTTATGGCTATGAACAAGAAGATTGGATGTTAGGAGATTTGTAGATTATTTGTGTTAATGTATATGTAGAGAACCTTGGCATGTCTGACAATCATTGATTGGAAGAAGTGTAGGTGTCATGGCATGTAGTGCTTTAAATGAAATGGAGTCAGCTGTTATTCATGTTTGAAGATATAGTGCATTTGAAACATTAAGACATGATTGTCGTACATTGCGAAGGCAATCGATTAGGACATAGCACAGGAATATATTATGGAACTATTTCCAGCAACAATGATTCTTTTTTCCAGGATTACTCAAAGGCAAATGTGGAAGAGATCAAACTTGTTTTGTCCACTAATTTCAAAAAGTCAGTTAGAATGTTACTACAGTTGTTTTGGGCATTTTTAAAAGATGGAATGGCATCCTTTCACAGTCAGAATATACAACATTTTTCAAAAAGATGGAGTACATTTAACTTTTAATTTTTCTGTCGTATAGCCAGAATGCTTTGAAAGAGTATTTGTGAAAGAAATTAAAATTATAAAAGAGAATGTAGTAAAACATTTGGTAGAATTTAAAAGAAAAGAAAACATTACAATAAATACTTGTTTGAGAGCCAAGACTATACTAAGGAACAATTGGAACACAGTAAGCTAAAACATAGTTTTGTCCACTGACTATTATACCGTCCTTGGACTAAATAGGACTAAATAGGGACAGAAAAGGAGAGGAGAGGAAGTTATTGTGTTGGGTGGTACAATGTGTATGGGAAGCATACATTCCTTCAGTATGGCTGAAACACCTAGCATGCACATTACATGTTTTTTTTTGTTGGTACAATAGGCAAATGTATTTGGGACTGACAATTAATTCTGTCACCTTTTCTTATCTCTAGTATACAAAACCTCCATCACTTCCATTAGCATAGAATATAATACCAAAGAAAATGTTGTAGAATCTTATAGAGTATAACTAGTTTACATCCAAAGAAATGTAAAGTAGATGGACTCTAAAAGAATAGATATTTGAAGCTCTAGTTTTTGATTGTAGAAAACGGTTTCCCATATGTAACCTTTTTTAATTATTGTAATTTTGTGTTTATTCGTTTTTTTGTGTTTTTTCTGGAGGTAGGGGGAGGTATGTAGGGAAGGTGGGGGAGGGAAGGGCCACAACAAGATGGTACAGGAGAACAAAGGAATATGTTGAGCCTGGTCTTAAACATAAGGTAGGGGCAGCACTTCTCATGCTCCTTCACAGCGGACTCAAAAGTGCTTTGAAGTCTCTCCATCCTGCAGAGGACTGTTTTTCAGTACAAAGTACTGTTGTCCATAAAAGGAAAGGATCAATGACCTCTTCTATGTCCTGCAATGCAGCAGGAGGAATCCTCTGCCCACTGTGGTGGTTTGCATCGTGGCAGGAGCAGTTGAGGAAGATGGGCTAGAGGAGGAGAGCCTTCTACCTGAGAAAAGAACAACCTTTCTGAGGGCACTTGCGTGGAATATTTGGTTGTGGCGGTGCATGTAAGTAGTAACAAAGGAGTACTGACTGTGTTTTCCACGACTGACTGTTGTTCCACTCAGTTGTACATTGGATTTTTAGAACTTCAGCTTATATATCATTATTTTTGGGTGTGCTTTCTTCTTTTACATTATGCAGTATAAATCAATGACACATTTAAATTTTCAATAAGTTATGTATACGTTACATTATTTGTTTGCTTTATAACATATATTGTTTACTGTTAGTCACTTGTTCATCACTCATATCACTTTTGCGGAAGTACTGCTCCAGCCAATCAAGTGTGATTGCCATTTCTGTTAAAATATCTAATGGTCATATTTACTTATGAATAATGTTTCGCTAATGGATGGTTACAATACAGATTGTGTTGCACTGTGTGGTTCCTGTGTCTCGGTGTGTGTGTGAAGAGTTGCAGTGAAATGATGACAGGAGGTGTACAGATATGAGTTGTGTTGGTTTATGCGTAACTTTTTGTCATTAGTATTGTAAAAAAATATTGTGTTGTCCCCTGTGCTTTTGGGTTATTTTGATGCTACCTGGTTTTAGGGGTTTCCTGTATGTCCATTTTATCCACGGATGTTAGAGCTGCTACATAGAAGGGGAGAGTGATTTTTAAGTGTAAACATTCAAAATAGATATTAGGAACTTCTTGGAAATTAGTGCACTGATTAAAATCTATGAAATCCAGTGGAAAAAACTATTAAAGGGACGCTATGGGTACAAGCTTAAAATTGAAGAAATCCAAAGAAATCTGTAAATTATGGTAAACTCTGCAGCCATGACTTGTGCCACCACCATGCACTGCTGAAACTAACACCCAGGACATCAAAGAGGCCATCACAAACTACATAATTGATGACATCACTGATGACATCACATATCTGGGGTGGTTGTTTGTGTTCAGTGACAGTGAGAATGTTAAGCAGATGACCTGATCTGGTCATACTACATTGGACACAAGATACACACACTCTAAAGATGCTGTATATGTACAGAAGGTAAAGCAGCCATTATAAAACATGGTCTGGGAGAGAGAGACGAATGGGGAAGGATTATTTTGCAAAAAATGCATTCAGTTTCACTGCATGGGCAAAGGTACAGAGAATGATAGGTTCCATGGTCAAGGTGTGCAAAAAGAAGTAGTGGAGCTATGTTCACTACTGGCCTGCTCCCACTCCCCAAAATCCCCATAGCCACCGCCCTCCCACACAATACAAACCCCCAAACACATGTACCTGCTGATTAAGGGAACATTCAGTGCAGTGCGCTGAAAGTGCAGGTTTCAACTTATTCCTACACTTGTATTTTAAAATGAAACAATTCTGAAATGGTTTCTATTAATAAAAAAAAAATATAGGTATAGTAAAATGTAATAAACAAAGTATAGGAGCACCGCTCCCAACCACTCTGCCCACTTTGACCACTGGATAAGTTGCATTCTAAAATGGGGAGATTCACCCAGGTCTGTGCGAAGAAAAGGAGTGAACATTGAGCAGTGGAAAGGAATTCAGTGGTAAGGTGCTTTTTTGGTCTAAGCATAACAGGAATTATAAGGTGAATAATACAACAATATAATAGGTGTAGCCTAACCAAAGGATTGTACAAAATAGTGACAGAGAAAAAGAAAATTAGCACTATATGAATACAAGAATGAGACTGGCAAAAGGATGAACTGTGAGGGCTCAATAACAGATTGGGTGAGGCAATTAATATGGAAACAAGGCATAAGGTCTGATCTAGGGAGGTGACTTGGGGTCAGGGAGTTTACCTGGTGCTTTGAGTGCACAAAGATAGCCATGGCTGAGATGAGAGTAGGATTGCTCTATGAGATTGTTCAATTTTTCTTAGATGGATTGCCAGAGTTAATGAGAACCAATATTGCCACTGACCGTCTCATGGTCCCACCAATATGAAATATCCATGGGATGTAGCTCTGATGTGAGCTTTTAGTAATTTGGTGTCACTAAGGGGGTAATTCATAGAATTCAGCACACAAGTGGCGCACGCGGCTGGCGCACAGTGTGCACGTGCGAATCCCTGCACCAGCCACGTGCGCAAAAATACATTTCCGCACACAGCGTATTCATGGGTTCCAGCCACCAAAACCAGCCGTGGCGCACAGTGGCGCAGCGACCCTGCAGCAGCGCCAGTTATGCCCCCAAGAATGCCCCTTGCGCAGGGAAAAGCCATCAAAATCCCCAATTCATCGCAAAGGGCTGTGCTAACCCTGTACCAGCACGCAAGCGGGGTACGTGTATCACTGGGGTGCGCGGGAAGTTTCTCACGTGATTTCAGCTGGGTACATGTATTACTGGGGTGCGTGGGAAGTTTCACACACGATTGGCCCTTTGCGAGCGGAGTATGTGTATTACTGGTGTGAGCGGGAAGTTTCACACGCGAATTCAGCAGGGTAAGTGTATTTAAAGGGTGCGTGGGAAGTTTCACACACAAATTCAGCAGGGTATGTGTATTTCCAGGGTGCGGGGGAAGTTTCACACGTGATTCCATCAGGGTACGTGTATTTCAGGGGTGCGCGGGAAGTTCCACACGTGATTCCATCAGGGTACGTGTATTTCAGGGGTGCGCGGGAAGTTTCACATGCGATTGGCCCTGTGCGAGCGGGGTACGTGTATTACTGGGGTGCGCGGGAAGTTTCACACGCGATTTCAGCTGGGTACGTGTATTACTGGGGTGCGCAGGAAGTTTCACACGCAATTTCAGCTGGGTATGTGTATTTCAGGGGTGCGCGGGAAGTTCCACACGCGAATGTCCTGTGTATGTGTATTTCGGGGTGCGCGGGAAGTTTCACACGCAAATTCAGCAGGGTACATGTATTTCAGGGGTGCGCGGGAAGTCCCACACGTGATTCCATCAGGGTACGTGTATTTCAGGGGTGCGCGGGAAGTTTCACACGCGATTGGCCCTGTGCGAGCAGGGTACTTGTATTACTGGGGTGCGCGGGAAGTTTCACACGCGATTTCAGCTGGGTACGTGTATTACTGGGGTGCGCAGGAAGTTTCACACGTGATTTCAGCTGGGTATGTGTATTTCAGGGGTGCGCGGGAAGTTCCACACGCGAATGTCCTGTGTATGTGTATTTCTGGGTGCGCGGGAAGTTTCCCACGCAAATTCAGCAGGGTACGTGTATTTCAGGGGTGCGCGGGAAGTTCCACACGCAATTCCATCAGGGTACGTGTATTTCAGGGGTGCGCGGGAAGTTCCACACGCGAATGTCCTGTGTACGTCTATTTCCGGTGCGCGGGAAGTTTCACACGCAAATTCAGTAGGGTACGTGTATTTCAGGGGTGCGCGGGAAGTTCCACACGCGAATGTCCTGGGTACGTGTATTCCTGAGGTGTGCGGGAAGTTTCACAAACAAATTCAGCAGGGTAGGTGTATTTCAGGGGTGCGCGGGAAGTTCCACACGCAAATGTCCTGGGTACGTGTATTTTGGGATGCGCGGGAAGTCTCACACGCGAATGTCCTGGGCAAGTGTATTTCGGGGTGCGCGGGAAGTTTCACGTGCAATTTCAGTAGGGTACGTGTATTTCAGGGGTTCCGGCGAGTACTACACATGAATTGGCTGTGTGGTTCCTCCCAGGTGTTCGCTCTACAACCTCCACGGCCCCTGCAGGCAGCCCACACCACGGGGGACTATCCTGCACCCCTGCTCATGTCCCGCAGGCAGCCCATCCACCATGGGCATGCCCCCCAGCCAAGCCACATGTCACCTTGCACTACTGATCAACAATGCATGTCTTCCAAAACCCCCACCCCCCAGCAGTGCAGGGCACCCTCCACCAGGCCCCCACTCATGTCCAACTCATGTCCCCCTGCACCCAAACCCCCCAGCACTGTGGGGCACCTGCCAGCAGGCCCCCCCCTCATGTCCCACACATGTCCCCCTGCACCCCCACCCCCCAGCACTGTGGGGCACCTGCCAGCAGGCCCTCACTCATGTCCCACTCATGACCCCTGCACCCCCACCAAGCCACATGTCACCTTGCACTACTGATCAACAATGCATGTCTTCCAGAACCCCCACCCCCCAGCAGTGCAGTGCACCCTCCACCAGGCCCCCACACATGTATCCCAGCACCACCACTCCCCAGCAGTGCAGGGCACCCTCCACCAGGCCCCCACACATGTCCCCCTGCACGCCCACCCCCCAGCACTGTGGGGCACCTGCCAGCAGGCCCCCACTCATGTCCAACTCATGTCCCCCTGCACCCCCACCCCCCAGCACTCTGGGGCACCTGCCAGCAGGCCCCTACTCATGTCCCATTCATGTCCCCCTGCACCCCCACCAAGCCACATGTCACCTTGCACTACTGATCAACAATGCATGTCTTCCAGAACCCCCACCCCCCAGCAGTGCAGTGCACCCTCCACCAGGCCCCCACACATGTATCCCAGCACCACCACTCCCCAGCAGTGCAGGGCACCCTCCACCAGGCCCCCACACATGTCCCCCTGCACGCCCACCCCCCAGCACTGTGGGGCACCTGCCAGCAGACCCCCACTCATGTCCAACTCATGTCCCCCTGCACCCCCACCCCCCAGCACTGTGGGGCACCTGCCAGCAGGCCCCCACTCATGTCCCCCTGCACCCCCACCCCCCAGCATTGCGAGGCACCTGCCAGCAGGCCCTCACTCATGTCCCACTCATGTCCCCCGGCGCCCCACCACCCAGCAGTGCAGGGCACCCTCCACCAGGCCCCCACACATGTCTCCCAGCACCCCCACCCCCCAGCAGTGCAAGGCACCCTCCACCAGGCCCCCACTCATGTCCAACTTATGTCCCCCTGCACCCCCACCCCCCAGCACTGTGGGGCACCTGCCAGCAGGCCCCCCTCATGTCCCACACATGACCCCCTGCACCCCCACCCCCAGCACTGTGGGGCACCTGCCAGCAGGCCCCCACTCATGTCCCACACATGTCTCCCAGCACCCCCACCCCCCAGCAGTGCAGGGCACCCTCCACCAGACCCCCACACATGTCTCCCAGCACCCCCACCCCCCAGCAGTGCAGGGCACCCTCCACCAGGCCCCCACTCCTGTCTCCCTGCACCACCAACCCCCACAAGTCAGGGGCACCCTCCACCAGGCCCCCACTCCTGTCTCCCAGCACCCCCACCCCCCTGCAGTGCATGGCACCCTCCACCAGGCCCCAAACATGTCTCCCAGCACCCCCACCCCCCAGAAGTGCAGGGCACCCTCCACCAGGCCCCCAACCATGTCTCCCAGCACCCCCACCCCCCGCAAGTGCAGGGCACCCTCCACCAGGCCCCCACTCATGTCCAACTCATGTCCCCCTACACCCCCACCCCCCAGCACTGTGGGGCACCCTCCACCAGGCCCCCACTCCTGTCTCCCAGTACCCCCACCCCCCACTAGTCAGGGGCATCCTCCACCAGGCCCCCACTCCTGTCTCCCAGCACCCCTACCCCCCACCAGTCAGGGGCACCCTCCACCAGGCCCCACACATGTCTCCCAGCACCCCCACCCCCCAGCAGTGCAGGGCACCCTCCACCAGGCCCCCACACATGTCCAACTCATGTCCCTCTGCACCCCCACCCCCCAGCACTGTGGGGCACCCTCCACCAGGCCCCCACTCCTGTCTCCCAGCACCCCCACCCCCCCACCAGTCAGGGGCACCCTCCACCAGGCCCCCACACATGTCCCCCTGCACCCCCACCCCCCAGCACTATGGGGCACCTGCCAGCAGTCCCCTACTCATGTCCCACTCATGTCCCCCTGCACTCCCACCCCCCAGAATTGCGAGGCACCTGCCAGCAGGCCCCCACACATGTCCCACTCATGTCCCCCTGCACCCACAGCCCCCAGCAGTGCAGGGCACCCTCCACCAGGCACCCACACATGTCTCCCAGCACCTCCACCCCCCAGCAGTGCAGGGCACCATCCACCAGGACACCACTCCTTTCTCCCTGCACCCCCACCCCCCACCAGTCAGGGGCACCCTCCACCAGGCCCCCACACATGTCTCCCAGCACCCCCACCCCCAGCATGGCAGGGACCCTCCACCAGGCCCCCACACATGTCTCCCAGCACCCCCACCCCCCAGCAGTGCAGGGCACCCTCCACCAGGCTCCCACTCATGTCCAACTCATGTCCCCCTGCACCCCCATCCCCCAGCACTGTGGGGCACCCTCCACCAGGCCCCCACTCCTGTCTCCCAGCACCCCCACCCCCACCAGTCAGGGGCACCCTCCACCAGGCCCCCACTCCTGTCTCCCAGCACCCCCACCCCCACCCCCACCAGTCAGGGGCACCCTCCACCAGGCCCCCACACATGTCTCCCAGCACCCCCACCCCCAGCAGTGCAGAGCACCCTCCACCAGGCCCCCACTCCTGTCTCCCTGCACCCCCACCCCCCACCAGTCAGGGGTACCCTCCACCAGGCCCCCACACATGTCTCCCAGCACCCCCACACCCCAGCAGTGCAGGTCACCCTCCACCAGGCCCCCACACATGTCTCCCAGCACCCCCACTCCCCAGCAGTGCAGGGCACCCTCCACCAGGCCCCCACTCAGGTCCAACTCATGTCCCCCTGCACCCCCACATCCCAGCACTGTGGGGCACCCTCCACCAGGTCCCCACTCCTGTCTCCCAGCACCCCCACTCCCCACCAGTCAGGGGCACCCTCCACCAGGCCCCCACTCCTGTCTCCCAGCACCCCCACCCCTACCAGTCAGGGACACCCCCCACCAGGCCCCCACACATGTCTCCCAGCACCCCCACCCCCCAGCAGTGCAGGGCACCCTCCACCAGGCCCCCACACATGTCTCCCTGCACCCCCACCCCCTAGCATTGCGAGGCACCTGCCAGCAGGCCCTGACACATGTCCCCCAGCCAACACGTCATCACAATCTAGATCCCTGGCCCTTATGGGCAGCCTCCACATGCCAAACACCCACCCAAGTATTGCATCCACCCACTCAGAATTGCCAATTACATGATACAACCCCAATGGCAAGTATGTAAATTAACACATGTCCCTCACATACACACAATGGGTGTAAGTGAATGTCAAAACCCATATCATGACATGCATGAAACCAATGATATGATACTACACATTGAAGTTTGATGAAAAAAATGTATTAAAAGCAACATAAATGGGATTAAAAATTAACAAACGACAATGTGAATTAAAAACAAAAAAGCAGCATGTCCGTAAAATAATGAAAAACCACAAATCATAATACAAAAGAAAGGTGTCCAAAGTCACAGTTCAAAAAAGTACATCCAAGGGAAAACAAAACCAAAAACCATTGCTCCATGGGTAAATAAAAAAAAAACATAATCCAACAGTCAACTATATACAGATAAACAATCCAGGGTCCATGATCCCAACTGAAGAAGTGAAACCTATCTAAAAATACTACGTAATAAGAAAACTATATACAAAAATGTTGGCCATTGTCCAAAAGGTCCAAAATCAAGAAAAAAGCAAAGGAAACCTAACACTAACTACATAACTATTTACAGGGGCAGCAGGCTTGTCCAACGGCTCACTGGATGTTGTCATGGGCCAGGGCATCATCGAACTCCTGTTCAATGGCTTGGAGGCGGGCATGTTCCCTGGCCCCGAGGTCTCGCAGGGATAAAGCAGTGTCCAGCTCCAACTCCCTGCAAAGACCCTCGAGGCACTCAGCCTGCCTCAGTGCCCTCCGCATGGAGTTCTCCGCCCTGACCATTGTGAGCCGTTCCTCCTCTGCCCACTGCCGCTCCGCACCTATCTTCTGGCCCAACCGCTCCCACACGGAAGCCACTCCCATTCCAGGGTTCTCCTGCCCTCTGACCGATGCCTGCACCCCTGATGTTGATGGCCCTGAGCCATGATGCCTCCCACGTCGAGCCTGCCGCTGCCTCCGACGCAACTGCCTGTGCCAGCACGACGGCATCCAGGCTGATGGAATCCACCGATGCCATCGTGCACGTGCCCTGCCCGATGATGCTGTCACATCCTCCATCTGCTGGGGTCCAGTTGCTGGTGTGTCCACCCCTGCTGGACCTCCGACTCCCGACTGTAGCAGGGATGGGATCCCCACCGAGTTGGCTGCATTGGTCAGGGCAGGTCCACAGGGGGCCCTGGTGGCATCTGTACCGGAGGACGGCATGGAGAACGACTGGCGCGTAGCGTCCACAGAGGAGGAGAGGGTCGCCAAAGTGCCCGACACATGTACGAGACCCCCGACCACGACCGCTCCCAACTGGGCCACGTTGGCACGGTGCTCTTTGTGATGATGTGCGTGCTCCCCCCGGGAAGCACGCACCTCATCACGAATGACACCCATGCGCAACGCGACACCAATCAGGACCTTCTCCATACGGCCAGGGGTCCCCTCGTCCGCAGGTGGAGGGGAGTCAGATGACATGGACATCCCCCCTACCTGCGGACGGGCCTGGGATGGGGCATCCCTGCTGGTGCATGGTGGTGCAGTCACAGTGTCAGGGGCAGTGACATGCACAGGCACCTCCATGGCGACCTGTGCTGCCTCCTGCCCCTGCCCCTGGACTGCACCACTTGCACCAGCAGGGATGCCCCCACCAGGCCCCATGTGCGGCTCAGTAGCGGCCTCCTCCTCTGTGGAAACCACCAACCTGGATGGCTCCACACCGTCTTCCGCCGTTGCAAGCCCCTGTGGGGGCTCACCCACCCATTCCGCTGCAGCCGTGGGGGCATCCCCGCCACTTTGCTCCACAGCGCCGTCTCCGGCCTCTTCTTCACTTTGCGCTGCGTAGAGGGAGACATAGAACACAAGCATCAGGGTACTGTACAATGGTCCCCTAGACAGGAAGCAATAGCAGATGAGTGGCACTGTCAAAGATCACTTCCATCATGTCCCTCCACAACACATGGGTCAGTGCAGGCAAAACACATGCAGTAACAGGCATGGCGCATGCTATGGACATAAGCCAACATGTCCAAGGGACACTTGAAACATACAATGTTGTTTTTGAACTCACATGCATCATGGGTCATGCCTATCACATTCACACACTTCACCGTACTTTCATCCATCTGGTCTTGTACACCCCAGACACAGTGGATGCAAGGATAGCTCAAGGATAGACATGTGTCATGCATCCATGGCATTAACAAGTCACAGACACGCAGGTCAGACACACAGACATGGAAACCATACATGTACATGGCATCATCACCTATCCCTCACCCCCACCGATGTCCAGGAACAGAGACTGGCATGCTCTCATGTGTCCATTCCGCATAGGGCTCACCATGTAGCATATAAACACATACACCAACCGTGTGCTTCACACATTACTGGTCTCACATGCATGACCATGATGTCCCTGCACACACACACACGCGTACATGGCCTATGTACACATACAGGCAGGTATCAGACAACCAGTACACTGCAACATGCCCTGTCTCACACAGCAATGCCTGGCCACTTACCGCTCGACTCCAGACGGGTCTGCCTCTCAAGGACCTGGACGTGGAGCGCTGGGGATATGCGTTCCAGGACCCTCATCTGATCTTCCGACAAGTGGCCCCGGCGCCCCTTAGCATCCGCTGCCTTCAAGAGGCGCCGGGCCTTGTTGAGGGTCCTGGACCTGAAGTCCTCCCAGCGCTTCTTGACATGATGTAATAGTCAGACAGCCACCCCCTCCGCGTTGAAGGCAGTCACGATGTCCGTCCAGATCCTGTCCCATCCATCCTTGTCGGCACGTGATGATCCGAAGAGGGCATCATAATGCCCCAGGACATGCTCCATCAGGACGCCAACTTCCTTCTGACTGAAGCTGGAGGCCCTCTGCCCCTCTGGCTGGGGGTCACCAGTGGTTTCGGATGGTGTTTGCCCCGACTGGCGACCCCCGAGGCAGGCGTGGGTAGGCAACTGGGTCCTGGGGCTGGGCTGTGGAGCGATGGTATCCCAGTCGGGAGTCTTCTGTTCCAGCAGGGGTGGACACAGCAACTGGACCCCTGCAGATGGCTGATGTGCAGGCACCAAATGGCAGGGCACGGTGGCAGCAGACAGGCAGGCAGGCAGGCAGCAACAGATGGCTCGTGGGAGGCTACTCGGGGCTCTGGGGGGCAGTAATTTGGCCTTTTGGGCAGGAGCATGGTCTTCCGTGTGCTTACCCATGGCCAGCTTGATACGGAGTGATTTGGCACGTGAAAATTCTGCAGGTCAGCGTGTAATTCGAGGAAAGGCCCTTAGCGCGTAAGCGCGTCTGCATGCATACGCGATTTCATTGGACAGAAGGCCCTTCAAGTGCAAGCGCATCTGTGACGTGATGCGCGCAGGCATGCATGGGTGTTTCAGCGCGCATGGAAAACTGCACGTCCGCGTGTAATACGAGGAAAGGGCCCATGCGCGTAAGTGACGTGACGCGCGCGTGTGTTTCCCTCAGCACGGGTTAAAGGTGAGCGGGCCCAGCAGTTCGCTGTACGTGCCTTTCGTGGAGACGGACGTGTGTTGCTGCTTCCTGTTGTTTCGCGCGCCATCACAACTTCACAGCTATCAAGGACGTATCTCTTCTTTTGGCGGGGGTATTGGCTACGCGTTTTTTTCTGCATCGCGCTAGTCAGACGGTGAGTCGCACACGCTCTTTTTCCCATTGCGGGTGCCCCTGTGTATTGCACCCATTTTCAATGTCATAGTAGCCTGCGTGTCCCACGCGTACGCGTTATTCGTGTTACTGGGTGCCACCGCGTACTGCGGGAGGTTGATTCCACGCACGTAGGCTGCAGGGTTGCATGCACGGTTTTACTGCAGTTTTGGGGTGCCTAAGCATTGTGTGACCCATCACTACATCACCGGGGTCACATACAGCCTTGCAGGTGCAGGGAGGCTGTTAACATCTTGCTTCCCACCCCCTTCACCCCAAATGCCCAGGTCAATTGTGGTGTACACCTCCCATTGGCACTACTCAATCTGTGCCGGCACTACTACATCTGTGCCATGGTTGGGAGGACACCAAAGGTGAGGGGCGCCTCAACTGGGCGTACTTCTCGTGGCGGGCGTGGTCAGCGACGTGGCTGTGGTGACCAGGGAGTAGGGGGACTCCAGGGTGTCCAGGGCGGCCACAGAGGGGGAAGAGGCAGGGGTGCCCCACTTGAGCACAATGTTGTGCCATGTGTCGGTGGAGTCATGCCACCACCCCTTGTGGCTCCGGGGGATGCAGCTTCTGCATCTGGCACTGGCGCCTGTGTGACCCGGCAGTCTGTTCCATCGACTGCCACGGGCCCAAGGGTAGTGGTAGCTGCAGGTGCAGCTGTGGACACCGCCACCCAGGCTCAGGGTCTGCCAGAGCAGTCTGCGTTGGCACTTGAGGAGCCCTTGGTAGATTTCCAACAGGCCAGGAAGGAAACCATAGGGGCAGGCAGGGCTGCTCAGACCAAGACACGTGTCCCTGGGGCAGTTATGTCATCTGCTTCCCCGAACAGCTGGGTGTTGGCAAGTGCAGGGGCAGATGCACCCAACAACACCTCGGTTGTGAGTCTGCCAACCAGGACTGTTGCGGTCAATGACCCTGCCACAGCTGATGTTGCTGTACAGGGTCCATTAGAGGGCACCCAGATGCCACTGACACAAGTCAGGCCTTTGGTCGTCCCTCCACCTGCCACTCCCTTAGCTCAATCCACCAAACCCACTGGCCATACTGGTCAGGGCGGCATTAGCCAGCCAGGGTCTGCGCCACAGTCCAAGAGGAGGAAGGTTGCACCTGCAGCACAGGCTGGGACCCCACGCACAGCCACGACCTCCTTCACGTCGAGGAAGAAGCCTTTCTGCAAGCAGGAACTGGACTTCCTCGTGGGCTACGTGGGGGGCCACAGCCGTGACATACTAGTGGGTGCCAATAGTCAGACTACGGCTGTCCAACGTGACACCCACTGGAAGCATGTTGCGGAACATGTCAGTTCATTCGGCCATGAGGTGTGCACGGCACAAGAGTGCAAAAAGCGTTGGAATGACATCAAACGCAGCACTAAGGCTAAGCGTGCCTCTACTTACAACTTGACTCTGGTGACTTGCGGTGGGCCTGCACCAGGGGAGGAAGATCTCACTCCGCATGAGGCACTCGCTGCGGAGTTCATACCACCTGAATAAGTCGAAGGAGTGGGAGAGATGCTGGACTTTGATGCCCAGTCCAGTGAGTGTTGATGCGTGTTTGTTGAGGACATGTGTGTTTCACTTGTGGGATGTGCTGTGCATGATTGCCACTACATGTGACGTGTACATGGTTCTGATGTGTAAGTAATGCAATGCTTCCGTGATGCATGTGTGCTCTGCTGGATGGTGGACATGTGGAGCCTACGGGGACTGTCCGCATCACCACTATTGCACCCTACTGACATGTTGGTTACAAGTATGCCCCTCCGGTCCATGCTCCAGCTCACTGGCCCTTCTGCATGTGGCGTGGGGTGACCTTCCTCTCAGCCCAGGCACAATGTCATTGCATGACTGACGTGCATGTCTCCTCTGCCTGCATGCGGGGACTCCATGTAGGCATGCTCCCTTGCCCCTCCTCCGCCACTCTGCACCCCAGTTCCACCTTTGCACTGGTCTGCTTCAATATTGCCAATGTGTACTTTCCTGTTCATGCGTCCTGTGTAGAAACTAACTTCCAGCGTACAATCTGCCAGACATATGCCGTGTGCTACAGCGTTAGTACTTGATGCAGGATATCTCACTTGTACTGTGCATAGGTCAGATGTCCCACAGGGACATGAGTGCCCATTCGTGCTCCATGTACATTGCACGCATGCCCCTATGTGTCCTTGACTGGATGATCACTGTAATACAAGTCCTTGGTGGCGTACATTGCGTGGCATCTCATCAGCCTTCCCATGTCAACTGTGGGTCAGTACTGCGTTGCACACATGTTTAGGGTCTGACAATCTGTGTGGCTCACAGGCCTCAGCCTGTTTAATGGCCAATGACTCTGTCCAACTGTTGCAGTGTCTTCTTCACACGTGGGCGGCCTCCAGAATTTTCATCATGTGTCCTGCTTGCTGTCCCATCATCATTTGCAGTGTTGTCACTTGAATCACATTAAGCTGTTGATGCCAGTCAACACTGCCTGTCAATACACAGGTCTATGGTCAGCCTTTTGATACCATGCTAGGCATCCCTGCTTTTGTACTTGGGTGGAGGGGTGCTTGGCTTCTAGATATGGTACACATTGAATGCACAATGCACGTGATGCCTGAATTTGACCTTGCACTGCTTTCACATTTCCTGACACACACCATGGAGTCCTTATACATGTAGGTAGTGAGTGGCGTACACATTTTCTGCACTACATAGACCCACTTCCATGGAAACAGCCACCTTTCAACAGGTCTGATCACAGAAGCAATTCAAAGTTGACCCAGCATGCATGCCAGGTTATATGTTGTGTGTCACATGTCTACCTGATGCGTAGGCCACTAAAACCCCCAAGTGCTACAGTCCATCTTGTCTCTGGCTGCCTATGAGTCCAGCCTTGATGACGACTCTGACGTCCATGTCGAGTTGGATGAGCATCAAGTCCATGTGTCAGGGGTGAGTGATTCTGATGGGGACACTCCTCTGTCCGTGACACCTGCACTGAGGGATCAGACAGTCTTGGTTCCTCCGCCCGGGGTGGATCGGGATGCAGGGTCACCCTCCACACCAGTCACTGATGTGCCTGGAACATCACGTTGACGGGGGCATGTAGTCGTACAGCCGCGGGCGGTGCCAACACAGCGAGGACACCCGGTCCTTGGGTCCCGCAGGGGTCAAGCCCAGCAACGCGGTCGACGCGCGCAACCGCAGTATACTGAGTGGGAGCAAGACATGACTGCCAATTCAGAACAGCAGGGGGCAGCAATGGAGAACATCGCTGAGAGCATGGAGCGTGTGGCCCGATCTGTGCTCTCCCTGCTAGGCAGGTGCTTCTCCAGCAGCAGGCGGCACGGTCCACAGCCCGCTCGCTCAGGCTGGGCATGCCGGCCTCAGACAGGGCACGCCAGGCTGAAATGTCGTCTCTGCGTCAAGCAATTGCTGCTCACGCAGAGGCGCACATGGATGTCCTGAGGGAGGAGTATGCTTCCCTCAAATCCACTCTGCGTGTCCTTATGATGTCCCAGAGGCAGTGGGCAGGGGAGAGGTTTGCACAGCTTGAGCGTACCATCTCGGCTGAGCTACAGGCTTGCCGGGATGTGCAGCAGTTGTCCAGCCAGGCCTTGCAGGAGGAACTCCATGTTACACATGCTACCTTGCAAGTGGAAGCACGTGTATCACGTGAGGTTCTGCATGCAGACCTATGTCACATCGCCACACAGAACCAGGCTCACCCGTCCGGCAGAATTGCTGCTGACGAGGGGCAAGCTGCGGCTAGGCGTGGCCAGGCTACTGTGCCACGTCCTCCTTTCCAGGATCAGCCAGACTCGGACGACCATCTATCTCCCACATAGGTCGGGCTGTGCAGGCGTTGAGCCCATGGAGATTTTTTTTTTGGCTCAGCATCATAGCATGTGGGTGTTGAGCTGCACCCTGTACCTCCCCCCTCCTGGGTGCCTCCCCTCCCACCCGGGTCGTATGTGGCCATTTTTGATTTTTCTTTTATTTTAGTTAGTTAAGTTTCTGTTTGATAGTTAGTTTAATTAGGTAATGTAGGTTTTTCATAGTTAGTGTAATTAGTTAATATAGTTTAAAATTGCTTGTCTATTGTGCTTTCATGTGATGGTGCGGTGCTTTGTGGCTTTTGAAGGCATCCACTGTCTGTTCCAGCTGGGCCCTTCAGGCTTGTCTTGTGTATGTGTTTGCTGCTTGGGGTCCTTGACTCACATATGCCACTCCTGCCTCCCTTATCCCTGGGCTCGCAAGGATGGTTCGGTGTGACAGCCTATTACACAAGGGCTTTGGACTGTCATATCTGTGGCATGTCTGGTGCTGTGTAACTTGTGTTGACACCCCTAGTGGGGATGATTGCGGTGTTATTGTCCACTGTTCATCTTTTGCTAGATGGGATGTTTCATGATTAATGTGTACATTCATTGCTATGCATTGTGTAGTATGTTTATCTTTACTGTACACGTGCTTGTTGCAATTCATGCCGTAGATAGTGTGTTCCACACTTTGGATGTGAAAGACAGACTGATGGTGTTATTTCTGATGTAAGTCTCTGACATGGTCCAGTAATGAGATGCCTGAAGAGACACACACAGATGACTTTAAAGCATTAATCATGTGTTTCATGCCCTTTCTGCAGGGAGATGAGCCTCCAGACCAACTTTGCCAGCAGACATGGCCCATTGGATGTCTGAATTCTGGACACATTTGTTGGTGCCCACATGCACATGGTGCTCAAGCAGAGGCACAGGAATTGCAGACCTACATCCTAGAACTGCTGACATGTTCCAAGGAACTCCAGGCAAGGTGAGCAGCACAGGGGGGTCACAACACAGCAAAGCTTGCACCAGGCGAGTTGCACATGCAGGCTTAGTAACAGCACTGAGGGTGAGCTTGGACAAATATTGGTGTTGAAGCACACAATACAACTCAGATGTGTTGGTGGACTGATGGCTGTTGATTGTAAGGTTGTCTGTGGCACCTGCAGGGGCAGTGGCACATACCCTCCGGTACACCAAGGTCCATTGAGGCACTTGTATCAACCATGTAGCCTTCCGAGAAATGGAAAGGGGCAGCTCACAGGGACATACAGCAAGGGACATACTCAGGTGCAGTGCATTTCATTTCCATGTACATTTTGAAACATGCCCTGCCTACTTTGTTTTGGTCATGGTGGAACACAACTTGTTCTTAAGTCATGCCTTGCTATATGGGTCTGTCTGCTTACCCAGGGAACATTGCATGTTGTGTGAATTGTGACACATTGGTGTTCCATTTGCCACGCACCCACCGGCGGCTGACTTACTGCATTGACTGTGTATGACCCATCACAGGGGTAATGTTACATATGGGTACGAAGCATCTACACCAGATTGTCTGTTTGTAGAGTAGTTTGTTGCTATGGGGCATATTTGGTGGTGTGTTTTTGTGTTATGGGCATGGACAGATTATTAACTCTGGCTCTCTTTGCAGCATTGAAGTGCTCCTGTAACCGGACCTGAGAGTGCGCAGGCAGGAGGCCAGCACTCAAAACCAGAGCTAAGTGTCTTGTTGTTTTTCTTTCAAACTGCTCTGCATAGGCTTGCTGGGGGGTGCACTAATGCATGGATGAATGTGTAATTCAATTTGGTATGTTTTGTTTTCCCCTAATCACCCGGAGTCCTATCCAATTTTAAACCCTGTACCCTCTACCTCGTGTTCGTGCTTCCTGTACCTATCCAAGCAACGTTCCCTAATCCTCTTTCCCCGCTGGGGTTGCGGATGCCTGTGTAAGCCCCAAACTTGCAGGTGCCAAAACCCTAGAGGGGGTGGTTGGTGTTAGGCGGAAACCTGTGCAGTTCCCTCTGGGACCACTGCAAAAGATTTAGGACTACAGGTGTTTGGCAGTAAACCCACTTGGTAGCAGTCTGTACCACACAGATTCACTTGGTAGCTGCGGCTGAGCAGTCAGACTTCCCTCAAGAAGAGTTAGGCAGTATGTGGAGTATACAAAATAGGGCAATTTACACAGTAGAACAAGCAAACACGAACAGAACTTCGGTGTAAAGATATATAGTTATTTATTCATAAGAACACATCTAAGAAAACACTCTGGCACTAATATGGCAAACAACTTAAATCACAATTACTATAAGCAGATCAATCCCCCTAACAATAGTTGGACAAGTCTAGGTTCAACGGCACCACTTATTTGCAGACAGAGGTGAATGCTTTAACCTAGATGGCACTGTAGTATTTAGTTAGGACGGGAGAGAAAAGGAGGCAGGTTATGAAATCAACTCGGTATCAACACTTTTACGAACAAATGCAAGGCAAGTAAGGCAGGTTCTACTGTAGATCACAAAGTTCAGAGGCCAGGCCCACTCGGAGAGAGGCAAGGCGATATGTCCCAAAAAGTATCACAGCAGAAATACACTTCCAGTCTTTGTTGCAAATTGTTATCGAAAGGTTGGACTAGTTCAGAACAGAAAGTTTAAGAAAGCTTAGAGGCGACCCAATGGAGAGGCGAGGATTAAGACACCTCACTCTATCCGACACAAGGGAAGCCAGGCGGACACGGTACCTTGTTTGTGGAGAGACAGCTCCGGCGGGGGCAGTTGTTCCTGGTGGTGGATGCAAGTCGGGGCTTTGCCAAGAGAAGAGATGCTCTTGTCGTCGAAGGAAAGTTGAAGATTGTTGCACCACCAGGGAAGAGACCAGCCGCGGAGTGCTCCGTCACATGGCACCACCTTTTGGTCGCGGTACAGGGGTAGTGGCTATCCGGTTGCCAGGGTGCTCTGCACGGGCAATTTGACCACTACGTCCTGAAACGAAGAAAAAGCAAAGGGAAGTGGTTGTTCCCACCAGTCAGGGGAAGAAGACTCTCCGTCCGGGAGATCTCCTCTGTCGTCCGGAAGTGGTGAGTCAGTTCAGCAGGGCTCCATCGGAGGTGTCGTCGTGCAGGTTGGCTCAGCGTTACCCTCGTCGGATTCTTAGGTCCTGTGGCGACTTCTGAAGATCCAGTCCCAAAAGCCCTGCTTTTATGCAGACAACCCCCATTCATTCAGCCTAGCTGTCAATAAAAACACGCTAAGTGGTGAGTCGGGTGGCTCACCACTTGGACCAATCACACCAGAGTGCGACTTGAGTTGGAAAGGCAACTCAGTCCAGGGTGCCTAAACCCCGGCCCACACCCCCTGTGGTAACCCAGACAGAATGGCACCACTTTGGAGGACTTCTGTGTAGAAGCCCGCCAAAAGTGGAACAAAGGGCTCAACCTTTGGTTTAGGAGTCACAGAGAAGAACACAGACACCATTTTAAAAACCGAGTTCTGGCAGAAAATACCAACCGATAGATTTATTTAAGATAAATAAACCGGTGGTATGTTAGAGATTAGCGAGAAAAAGTATTAACCTCCAACAATGGGAAGAATCCCTTAGAGTTACATTTGGGGTCGAATATAACAAGTAGTTTCCACTGCCACCAGCCAAAACTCGACGAGGGGGGACGGGACAGTGCCCCCTCGAATAACAGATTCAGGAGTAATCAAATTACCCCTACTAGTACGTCCACAATAGGATGGTTTGTACTAGTTCTGTTAGTAAATTTAGGTCTAGTAAAGCCAATGGTGACTTTACATGCCCGGGGAGACAGTAGTCAGGCCCCGGGTATGGAGTCTTTGGTGTGGATCCTCTAGGACGTCCCAGTGTTACGGAACGGAGGGTGCGGTGTAACACACATAGCAAAACATATGAGACCCTATGGAGTAAAAGACCGCATAGCCCATAGAACACATTGACATTCAAAGGAATTACACACATTCAAGTCCAAGAGTGGGAGAAAAAGAGTCTCACTCTTGGCAGGATGGAAAAACAAACTCCAGAAATCCAGCAAAGCTGCTGGGGGACTCACTAGGTTAGGAAATTCAGCCTAAACAGAGAATTCTCCCTAACAGTTGGTGTGATGCTGGAAATGCATCTGAGGGACAGGGCCTCTGAATCCTTGTCCTTTTTCTGTTTTTACCGTGTGATCTGTTATGTTTTCTACCCCGGAGTCCATGTGGGACTCCTGGCAGTGCAGCTCTCTCTTTTGGTTTGGTGAACAGACCCATGGGATACCCTTATGGCAATAGCAAAACAAAAGAGTTGATGGCTGGAAGGTTTAGAATAAATCTTGACCTCTGGCATTGCTCTGGGCAACCCTCCAGACCATCGTTCTTCGCCTGCCAAGCCATTACAAAAGGGGAAAAAACCATATGCAAATCAGGCTTGGTCCCACCCCCAAAGGGGTAGTCCAGCCCGAACTGCTAGGTCACATCCCTTCTGCACGAGACCACAAGCATCCCCAGACATGTTTCAGCCTTGTTGGGCGTCATCAGTGAGGAGTAGCTTGGGTCTCTAGGCCCAGCAGGCAAGGGACCCACGTCTGGGCATACCCTTCCCACTCGGGGTGACAATAGCAAAACAAAAGAGTTGATGGCTGGAAGGTTTAGAATAAATCTTGACCTCTGGCATTGCTCTGGGCAACCCTCCAGACCATCGTTCTTCCCCCTCCAAGCCATTACAAAAGGGGAAAAAACCATATGCAAATCAGGCTTGGTCCCACCCCCAAAGGGGTAGTCCAGCCCAAACTGCTAGGTCACATCCCTTCTGCACGAGACCACAAGCATCCCCAGACAAGTTTCAGCCTTGTTGGGCGTCATCAGTGAGGAGTAGCTTGGGTCTCTAGGCCCAGCAGGCAAGGGACCCACGTCTGGGCATACCCTTCCCACTCGGGGTGACAATAGCAAAACAAAAGAGTTGATGGCTGGAAGGTTTAGAATAAATCTTGACCTCTGACCTTCTGTAATGGCTTGGCAGGCGAAGAACGGTGGTCTGGAGGGTTGCCCAGAGCATTGCCAGTGGTTAAGATCAATTCTAAACCTTCCAGCCATCACCTCTTTGATTTTGCTATGTCACCCCGAGTGGGACGGGTATGCCCAGACGTGGGTCCCGTGCCTGCTGGGCCTAGAGACCCAAGCTACTCCTCACTGATGAGCCTCAACAAGGGCGAAACATGTTTGGGGATGCTTGTGGTCTCGTGCAGAAGGGATGTGGCCTAGCAGTTCGGGCTGAACTGCCCCTTTTGGGGTGGGGCCAAGCCTGATTTGCATATGGTCTTTCCCTTCTGTAATGGCTTGGCAGGCGAAGAACGGTGGTCTGGAGGGTTGCCCAGAGCATTGCCAGTGGTTAAGATCAATTCTAAACCTTCCAGCCATCACCTCTTTGATTTTGCTATGTCACCCCGAGTGGGACGGGTATGCCCAGACGTGGGTCCCGTGCCTGCTGGGCCTAGAGACCCAAGCTACTCCTCACTGATGAGCCTCAACAAGGGCGAAACATGTTTGGGGATGCTTGTGGTCTCGTGCAGAAGGGATGTGGCCTAGCAGTTCGGGCTGAACTGCCCCTTTTGGGGTGGGGCCAAGCCTGATTTGCATATGGTCTTTCCCTTCTGTAATGGCTTGGCAGGCGAAGAACGGTGGTCTGGAGGGTTGCCCAGAGCATTGCCAGTGGTTAAGATCAATTCTAAACCTTCCAGCCATCACCTCTTTGATTTTGCTATGTCACCCCGAGTGGGACGGGTATGCCCAGACGTGGGTCCCGTGCCTGCTGGGCCTAGAGACCCAAGCTACTCCTCACTGATGAGCCTCAACAAGGGCGAAACATGTTTGGGGATGCTTGTGGTCTCGTGCAGAAGGGATGTGGCCTAGCAGTTCGGGCTGAACTGCCCCATTTGGGGTGGGGCCAAGCCTGATTTGCATATGGTCTTTCCCTTCTGTAATGGCTTGGCAGGCGAAGAACGGTGGTCTGGAGGGTTGCCCAGAGCATTGCCAGTGGTTAAGATCAATTCTAAACCTTCCAGCCATCACCTCTTTGATTTTGCTATGTCACCCCGAGTGGGACGGGTATGCCCAGACGTGGGTCCCGTGCCTGCTGGGCCTAGAGACCCAAGCTACTCCTCACTGATGAGCCTCAACAAGGGCGAAACATGTTTGGGGATGCTTGTGGTCTCGTGCAGAAGGGATGTGGCCTAGCAGTTCGGGCTGAACTGCCCCTTTTGGGGTGGGGCCAAGCCTGATTTGCATATGGTCTTTCCCTTCTGTAATGGCTTGGCAGGCGGAGAACGGTGGTCTGGAGGGTTGCCCAGAGCATTGCCAGTGGTTAAGATCAATTCTAAACCTTCCAGCCATCACCTCTTTGATTTTGCTATGTCACCCCGAGTGGGACGGGTATGCCCAGACGTGGGTCCCGTGCCTGCTGGGCCTAGAGACCCAAGCTACTCCTCACTGATGAGCCTCAACAAGGGCGAAACATGTTTGGGGATGCTTGTGGTCTCGTGCAGAAGGGATGTGGCCTAGCAGTTCGGGCTGAACTGCCCCTTTTGGGGTGGGGCCAAGCCTGATTTGCATATGGTCTTTCCCTTCTGTAATGGCTTGGCAGGCGAAGAACGGTGGTCTGGAGGGTTGCCCAGAGCATTGCCAGTGGTTAAGATCAATTCTAAACCTTCCAGCCATCACCTCTTTGATTTTGCTATGTCACCCCGAGTGGGACGGGTATGCCCAGACGTGGGTCCCGTGCCTGCTGGGCCTAGAGACCCAAGCTACTCCTCACTGATGAGCCTCAACAAGGGCGAAACATGTTTGGGGATGCTTGTGGTCTCGTGCAGAAGGGATGTGGCCTAGCAGTTCGGGCTGAACTGCCCCTTTTGGGGTGGGGCCAAGCCTGATTTGCATATGGTCTTTCCCTTCTGTAATGGCTTGGCAGGCGAAGAACGGTGGTCTGGAGGGTTGCCCAGAGCATTGCCAGTGGTTAAGATCAATTCTAAACCTTCCAGCCATCACCTCTTTGATTTTGCTATACCCTTATGGCACCCATGGGTAGGGGTACAACCCTGTGCCCCTAGTGTATGTTTTTGGGCACCTGTGGGTGACCGCAGAGCAGGGTATGGGCTGGTGGCAGCTCCGTGCTGAAATGGACAGGTGCTCCGGGTGTCCGCTATTTTGGGATACCCCGGCCCTGCCATTGGGATCTGTTGATTCCAGATAGGAAACAAGATGGACCCTGTGGCCTCTTGCTTTCTATGGCCTGTTATCTTGTTTTCCCAAAGTCCTGGGAAGCCCTGTCTCTGTCCCTTCCCCCTGACTGGCTGTTGGGTGGAAGTTCCATGTATGGTATTGTTGTGAAGGCCCAGCTAGACTGGCTGGAGCCTTCTCAGTGACTGTATGTTGTGGGTACCTCCTGTGGGTGGGACCTGGGTGAATGGAGTGTGTGACCAATATACACTCCTTGTTGTGGTTGTCTGGTTTCTGGCATGAGAGACAAAGACTGAGACAGCCCTGCCCGAAACTGGCCTGAATGCAGTGTGTAGTGTTGAATGGCTGGGTACTTGTCCCAATCCACATTCCCTGTTGTGAGTGTCTGGAAGGGAGGAGTGTGGCCTGAATGCACTGTGTGCCTGATTGGCTGACTGACTGCATGAATGCCCTGCAGTATGATTGGCTGCTGAGTGTGTGCCAGCAGCGTGGATGAGAGAGAGGATAGTATATCTGGGGACCTCTCACCACTGGAAAAGTGTTCAGAAGGGACCTTTGGTTGAGAAGCGACCATTGTGCTCCTAAGCAGCCAGGGAGCTGAGTCTCCACTCTACGAGTAACTGGAAATGCTGATCCTCGACGTCCAGCTGGAAGAAGAAGACTTGCTGTGGCATTTGCTTCGACCAATCTGAAGGCTGACGAGATCGTCAAGGGCTGACCCGAGAGAGGACCTGGTAAGGCGCCCTCTTCCCATGCTCCGAGGGACCATCGAGCACCGCTCCATCTTCGCCGAAGCGCCCTGGAAGACAGACCCTCGAAAGGCTGTCGACCCGAGACGGGACCGCTGAGGAGATCGAAGTGAAGCACCCGGACATCGACGCCGTCGAAGTCCATTGCCGTCGACCACGGTTCGCAGGATTGTGTAACCGCTGGAGGCCCGTCGAAGTTGTGTTGCCCAGCCGTGGGAACCACTTGACGCCGTGCCGCCGACGACTGGAGCCGTCCGCTCCTTTGCCTAAGAACATTCAATCGAGGGACTCTCTCGACCACATCGTCGACCGCTTATCCTGCCGGAGAAAGTCGAGGACGACCAACGCGCCGAGGAGAAACCTGCCGGTGGGTTTCCCGCCACCCGACGACCTCAAAGTTTCGGACGTCTCGACGCCCTTGCTGGGCCTCCGTCTCTACAATCTTTGCGGTCCAGAACTATTGTCACCGAGGTGCCCCGCACACCTCCGCCTTGCAGGACGCCGACGCCCCGACGCCGACGAGCACCGTTCGGACGAAGCTGCCGCCTCATCGACATCGTTCTACCTCATTTGTCGACAGACGTTCGACGCCCCGTGCCTCCCGCTTGAAAGGGAAGGCATTCAAGAAGGGCCGTCGATTCCCCGTCGCCGAACAGCGAGTTCCTCGACGTCTGTTGACGCCTCTCCGAGGAGCTCGACTCCACCAGGTACATTGGGGGGGTAAAAACATTATAGGAAAGAATAAGACTGGCAGAGCAGTATATGGACTGGGCGTGTGCTATATCTTGTCTTACAGGTTGCCCAGGTGGGGGGATCTCCACACAGAACTGTGCCTAGTGGTAGGGGCCACTATTCTGCCTATTGCCTAACCATCTTATTTTCTCTCCTCTCTCTATTGCTGGTTTCACTCTATTGGTCTGTGTGACATTGTACAGTATGGTTAATGCACTATAATGAGATCTAGGGTGGTACCACTTTAGGATTGTAAATATTTGCCATTGTAGATTTTGCCGGAGTACAGAGTGAGTTACTATGATAAATGTACATAACCGTAACTATTGATTATATAAAGACTGTGTTCTAACCAATACAGAGTGTGGATATTCCTTTGTGGGGGCTTGGGGACTACACTGTACTTAAGAACCAGCCTGCATCACCTCCTGAGAAGCTAGGCCTTGATTGCTCGACCATTGCTACCGAATAGAGAATCTTGGCTGGGGTCTCCTGTGCCTCTCCTCCACCATATAGGGAGCGGAAGTACAGACACCCCCCACCGGTCGTTGAGGCCCTTCTCACACACTGGTGGCAAGCGGTGGGATGCTTATGGTTTTAAGAATCAGTGTATAACCGTGCCACTTACAAAGTATATTTGCCCTTTATTAAATTAAGGTTTAGTTGTGTACAAGGTAACTGCATTACAAACAATGGAGTCTATTGCGAATGGCAAATTAACTCGGATGAGCTTGGAGGCTCTCCAGAGTGCTTGTGAAGCCAGGGAGTTAGACTTTGTGGATAAGTCTAGGGCTGAGCTGATAGCTGCCCTGGTGGACTACCAGACTGATAGTGAAACTCTTGATGAGGGGGGGAATGCAACCAATGAGGACTCTGCCCCTGGGGTTTCTGCTGAATCTGTTTCTGGGAATGCCGCCATTCCTGCTGCCTCTGTTCCAAACTCGAGCAATTCCTTAGAGCTTGAGTTATTAAGGATGAAATTGGCCTTTGAATACCGCAAGTTGGAAATAGATGCTGAGCTTAAGAAAGAGGAGTTGGCTCAACAAGTGGAGCTCAAAAATAAGGACCTTGAACTCAAGAGCCAGGACACTGAATGTCAGAGGATCCAGCTAGAGAAAGCTAGAGTGGAGACTTCAGCTAAAACCAGTGAGAGTGTCAGGTCCCCAGCCACCAAGTTTATGAAATATTTGGTTGGTGTATTTGTGGAGGGTTCGGATATCCTCCAATGGATTGAAGCGTTTGAAATGGCTTGTGCGATTCATGATGTGGATAAAAGAGATTGGGCGAAGTGTTTGTTAAGCAGAGTGCCTCAAACCGGGTATGACTGTATTCTGAAGCTGTGTGTGGAAGAACGGGGTCAGTACGAGTGCTTTGATTGCCAAGTTCGGCAAGACACCTACCCAATACCTTAGAAGGTTCAGGGATTTTAAGAAAAAGGAGAATATGTCTTGGGTTGACTGGGTGAGTGCTGCGCACATAAACATGATGGGGTGGATCGATGGATACAAGGTTAAGACTTTTGTTGAATTGTCCCACCTCTTGTTTTTTGAGCATTTCTCTGAAGCCTGTTCACCAGAGCTGCGTCAATATGTGGCTGACCAGAACATTTTGGACCCCTTTAAGCTGGCTAGGTTGGCTGACAAGTGGGTCTCCCACCGGGTGTCCCCTAAGGACTCCAGTGGGAAGGACAAGGACAAAGAGAAGGGGGCCTCTCAGAAAGCTGAGGAGTCCCCCAAGCAGTCACAGTCGGGTAAACCAAAACCTTCCTCTCTTAAGACCCAAAAATCTAGTGGGGATAAGTCATCTGGGGGTGGGAATAAGAGTAGTGGTCCACCTGCTGCAAAGCAGGCTCCCAGTGGTTCCAGTACCGTACCCCGCACTCCTGGCGCTTGTTGGGACTGTGGGGCTCTGGATCACAAAAGGGATGACCCCAAGTGTAAAGGTAAGGCACTTGGAGTACAGGCTGTCAGCCTGACCTACCCTTACCCCGTGTCTGAGGTGGAGGCCACTGTCCTCCCCTCCTCTGCCGGGATCACATTTGGTGCTCCGGTGGAGATTTCCTTAGTGTCCCTTGGGGCATGGGACCAGTATGCGGAAGTACTGGCGACTATCCCACAGAACACCCGTAGGTTTTTGAGACGTGTCCTCTTGAATGGCCAGCCTTCTACTGGTTTGAGAGACACTGGGGCAAGCATGACAGTGGTGGACAGGACCCTGCTCAGGCCAGAGGACTATGAAGATGCTCCTCTGCAAACCACCAGGTTAGCTGGTGGGCCTCCCAAATTATCACCTGTAGCCTTAGTCACACTCATGATTGGAGACAAGACAGCGAAGCTTCCTGTCCTGGTTCAGGACAATGTCCCTGCTAACATTTTGTTAGGGAATGATCTAGTAGAGTTGGGGTTGATCTCGGATGGTCTCCCCATGACTGCCGCTGCGGTCACTAGGTCACAGGTGACACCGGGTCTGGCTGTGGGTCAGGTACCCGAGCCAAAGGCGAGGCCTAAGGCAAGAAGAAGGAAGGCCAAGAAGGCCACCGCTGTGGAGGGAGCACCTTCTCTTCCTGATGTTCCGACAGCACCCATTGGAATCCATGCTCCGGACGGGCTGGGTCCAGTGGAAAACCCAAACTCAACTCCTGTGGGAGAAGAGACAGAAGACTCTCCTGTGGGAGAGGTTCTCAACCTGGAGGATCATCCCGACCTTCAATGCTTGTTAGCTGAAGGGGGACCCTCCCGGGCGGACTTCTGTAAGGGACAGAGAGAGTGCCACTCTCTCGAGGGACTGAGGAAACAGGCCCTGGCCCAGGCACAAGGAGAGGTGCCTAGGAATTTCCGGATTTATTGGGAGGGTGAGCTCCTTGTTAGTGAGCCCACTAAGCCTGAACCTGGAGCCCGCAAGAGGTTGGTGGTACCCCAGGTTTACAGGCCCTTCCTACTGCAGTTGGCGCATGAGGTGCCCTCGGCTGGTCATCTTGGGACCAAGAAGACTAAGCAGAGGCTCTCTGCCCATTTCTACTGGCCACGGATGGGAGTAGAGGTGGAGTCCCACTGGAGGACCTGCCCAACTTGTCAGTTGTCTGGCAAGACAGGAGGCAGTGTCATTGCCCCACTGCCGCCGTTGCCAGTGGTTGGCACCCCATTTGAGAGGGTGGGCATCGACATCGTCAGTCCCCTTGACCCTCCCACTTCAGGTGGACATCGGTTCATCCTGGTCTTGGTAGATCATGCCACCAGGTACCCTGAGGCGATACCCCTTCGGACGGTTACGGCCAAGGTGGTTGCCCGGGCTCTCCTGGGCATTTTCACCCGTGTTGGATTCCCCAAGGAGGTTGTCTCTGACAGAGGATCCAACTTCATGTCTAGTTACATGAAAACCATGTGGAAAGAGTGCGGGGTAACCTACAAGTTCTCCACCTCTTACCACCCCCAGACCAATGGTCTGGTTGAGAGATTTAATAAAACTCTCAAGGGCATGAAAGGGGCTTTGGAAGAACCCCTAAGGAGGAAATGGGATCTCCTCCTGCCATGACTGCTGTTTGCTTACAGGGAGGTACCTCAAGAGGGTGTTGGTTTCAGCCCCTTTGAGTTACTCTTTGGACATCCCGTGAGGGGGCCCCTCGCCTTGATCAGAGAAGGCTTGGAAGCCACCCCTCCGGGTCCCGCCAAGCAAGTGGGGGACTATGTGTTAGGCCTCAGACGGAGGATGACACAGATGATGGGTCAGGCAACAGCAAATCTCAAGGCCAGCCAGGAATTGAATAAGTACTGGCATGACCTTAAAGCCTCGCAAGTGGATTGGACTCCGGGACAGGAAATCTTTGTGATGGAGCCTACCAAGCCTAGAGCTTTGGCAGACAAGTGGACTGGACCCTTCAGGATCATCTCCAAGATGGGCGAAGTCAATTATCTGGTTGACATGGGAGCCCCTGGGGTAGCCCCTCAGCTATTCCATGTCAACAGTCTCAAGCCTTTCCACCGGCGAGCAGAAGTCTCATGTCTCTTGCTAGCTTCCGGGCAAGAAGAGGATGAGAGTGAGCCCCTTCCTGATTTGCTGCATAGCAACCCTCAGGATGGCTCAGTGGAGGGAGTACATCTCTCTCCAGATTTGACAACAGAGCAACAGAGGGCCTGTAGGGCTTTGCTCCAACAGTACGCCTCTCTGTTTTCACTGAAGCCAGGCCTTACACCGTGGTGTAAGCACGAAATTGACACTGGTGACAGTGTGCCTGTCAAAAGCAGGTGCTACCCTATGTCAGATACCGTCAAGAACCACATCCAGGCTGAGGTCGCCAAGATGTTGGATCTGGGTGTTATTGAACCCTCAACCAGTCCCTGGTCCAGTCCAGTGGTCCTTGTCCCCAAGGCAAGTTCCCAGGCGGGTACCAAGGATTGGAGGTTCTTTGTGGACTACAGAGGAGTCAATGCCGTCACCAAAACTGACACGCACCCATTGCCCCGGGCTGATGAGCTCGTGGACACCATCGGTGCTGCCAAGTTTGTGAGCACCTTTGACCTTACTTCAGGCTATTGGCAAATAGCTCTGACGGACCATGCCAAGGAAAAGACAGCCTTCTCAACACCTGAGGGACTCTACCAGTTTAGGGTCATGCCTTTTGGGTTGAAGAAAGCCCCTGCCACCTTCCAGAGATTGGTCAACCATGCGCTCAGTGGGCTGGAAGCCTTTTGTGTGGCTTACTTAGACGACATTGCCGTCTACAGTTCCACCTGGGAAGAGCATTTGACACATCTGGATAAGGTGTTGCAGGCCTTGAAAAGGGCTAACCTCACTATCAAGGCCACCAAGTGCCAGATAGCTCAGGGGAAAGTTACCTATCTTGGTCATGAGGTAGGAGGGGGTCAAATCCAACCTCTCTCCAGTAAAGTACAGGATGTACAGAACTGGGAGACTCCCACTACTCAAACCCAGATGAGAGCCTTTTTGGGCCTCACTGGGTACTATCGCAATTTCATGGCAGACTATGGGACCATAGCTGCCCCCCTGACAGCTCTAATGTCACCCAAACAGCCTAGGAAGGTTAATTGGACCGAAGACTGTCAGAGGGCCTTTGATGGCTTGAAAGAAAGTCTGTGTAGGGCACCTGTGTTGAGTGCGCCTGACTACAGCCGACCCTTTATCGTCCAGACGGATGCCTGCGACACCGGAATTGGAGCTGTCTTGTCCCAGTTAGATGACAAAGGGAGAGAACACCCTATCATATTCATCAGTAGACAACTCAAGGGTAGAGAACTTAGGTGGGCTACTGTTGAAAAGGAGTACAACCCTGTGCCCCTAGTGTATGTTTTTGGGCACCTGTGGGTGACCGCAGAGCAGGGTACGGGCTGGTGGCAGCTCCGTGCTGAAATGGACAGGTGCTCCGGGTGTCCTCCATTTTGGGATACCCCGGCCCTGCCATTGGGATCTGTTGATTCCTGATAGGAAACAAGATGGCCCCTGTGGCCTCTTGCTTTCTATGGCCTGTTATCTTGTTTTCCCAAAGTCCTGGGAAGCCCTGTCTCTGTCCCTTCCCCCTGACTGGCTGTTGGGTGGAAGTTCCATGTATGGTATTGTTGTGAAGGCCCAGCTAGACTGGCTGGAGCCTTCTCAGTGACTGTATGTTGTGGGTACCTCCTGTGGGTGGGACCTGGGTGAATGGAGTGTGTGACCAATATACACTCCTTGTTGTGGTTGTCTGGTTTCTGGCATGAGAGACAAAGACTGAGACAGCCCTGCCCGAAACTGGCCTGAATGCAGTGTGTAGTGTTGAATGGCTGGGTACTTGTCCCAATCCACATTCCCTGTTGTGAGTGTCTGGAAGGGAGGAGTGTGGCCTGAATGCACTGTGTGCCTGATTGGCTGACTGACTGCATGAATGCCCTGCAGTATGATTGGCTGCTGAGTGTGTGCCAGCAGCGTGGATGAGAGAGAGGATAGTATATCTGGGGACCCCTCACCACTGGAAAAGTGTTCAGAAGGGACCTTTGGTTGAGAAGCGACCATTGTGCTCCTAAGCAGCCAGGGAGCTGAGTCTCCAATCTACAAGTAACTGGAACTGCTGATCCTCGACGTCCAGCTGGAAGAAGAAGACTTGCTGTGGCATTTGCTTCGACCGATCTGAAGGCTGACGAGATCGTCAAGGGCTGACCCGAGAGAGGACCTGGTAAGGCGCCCTCTTCCCGTGCTCCGAGGGACCATCGAGCACCGCTCCATCTTCGCCGAAGCGCCCTGGAAGACAGACCCTCGAAAGGCTGTCGACCCGAGACGGGACCGCTGAGGAGATCGAAGTGAAGCACCCGGACATCGACGACGTCGAAGTCCATTGCCGTCGACCAGGGTTCGCAGGATTGTGTAACCGCTGGAGGCCCGTCGAAGTTGTGTTGCCCAGCCGTGGGAACCACTTGACGCCGTGCCGCCGACGACTGGAGCCGTCCGCTCCTTTGCCTAAGAACATTCAATCGAGGGACTCTCTCGACCGCATCGTCGACCGCTTATCCTGCCGGAGAAAGTCGAGGACGACCAACGCGCCGAGGAGAAACCTGCCGGTGGGTTTCCCGCCACCCGACGACCTCAAAGACTCGGACGACTCGACGCCCTTGCTGGGCCTCCGTCTCTACAATCTTTGCGGTCCAGAACTATTGTCACCGAGGGAGCGGAAGTACAGACACCCCCCACCGGTCATTGAGGCCCTTCTCTCACAGTTGGTTCGTGCCACTCCTAAGCCTGGACTACAGAAGGCCATGACAATGATGTCCAAGTTTGTTCGGATTGTGTATGTGTTCATGCAGGTAGTACATTTTCGTGCATTCCCTACTTTCATGTGTCATTCCTCCTCCCCTCTCCTGCCACTCATTCCAGTTATCCAGTGTGCCAACACCTGTCCCAACTGCATATCCCTGACCCTCCTTCCCCACCAGGGTCTCAGAGGCCTGTGTGAGTTTGACCTTGCAGGCACCCGGGCCACGGTGGGGGTGGTAGTTTCGTGCCACTCCTGCGCCTGTACACGGGACCTGTGACAGTACACATCCGTTCATGGTGCATCATTCTATGTTATGTACCACACATGGTTCACATCCTGTTGTGACATTGTTGTACTTGCTACCTTGGTTGTTACATCATTGTGGTAGTACTTGGCCTTTGTGAGGTACTGCTACGTCAAGTCATCTACTGGAGGGTGGTCTGGTTCGTTTTTCTGGCTTGGATTTTGTGATTTTGCAAATGAGGGTGGACTCTGAGGGTGCAGGCACCTTTTTACACACAAAGTGGGAGATGGTGACGAAGGGGAAGGGTGATCATGTGGCCAGGTGAAATTGAGGGTTGAAGGCTCCATGACCCAGGTGTAGTTGTTCAGTGGGTCATGGTCATTTGTGAGGGAGGGGGGGTGTTTTGTTGTTGATAGTTGCCTGCAGTGTGATGGGAACCCTGACATTGTAATTGTGGTATCCTATGTACATGTTGTGTTCTGCTGATCAATGCCTGTTCATGTGTTGTGTTTACCTTTCAGGTGTGAGGGGATAGTTGTGGTTTGACATGCTGGAGTGTACACATGGTGAATGTTCAAATGTGATGTGTAGAGGACACGGATGGTCACTTGATTGCACATGCATACGTTGAGTGCATGTCCTTACTGACCCACACACTTGCACTATGATGCACTACATGTACAACCACCTTTGGATGTCCACGTGCACACTCTGTTTGCCTTCTGGTGCCCACTGTGACCCTGCAGCACATGTTCCGTGACCAATTATGGATAATGTACATGCCTAATTTGCTTTTTGATGTGGTTTGTCGCTTAGATGTGATGCTCAGGGTGTGCATCACACACAATAGCTGTTCACTGTGCTGTGCGCTGAGCAGTGTGTTGCAGGAGTTGGACACAGCACACAGAAGCTGCAGTGTTGATTTTGCAATGCACAATGTGCATGTAGACAGGCATTCATTGTTATGTTACGTCTCCAACTTTTGTAATGCATTTGGGAATGACTTATTTTGGGTGGGAGGTTGTTGGTCAGTCATTTCATCTGATTCCATGTCAGGCATCATTGTCTGATGCCACTGTACATTTTTGACATGGCAATGTGTACCTTATTGGTACTGTGTTGGTGTATAGCTATTGCTTGCCATCTCATGTTGTGGTTTGGGAGGGTTTGAGTGACATGCTGCCCAGCTTCCAGGGCCCGGCTCAGGGCGGACATTCTGTATATGAAACTGTCATGGGTGGAGCCAGGGTAGTTTGCATAGACAGAGGTGATGATTCCCTTTGCATCACATACCACCTGTACATTGATGGAATGCCAGTGCTTGCGGTTTCGGTAGATGTGCTCAGTGGCCCTAGGTGAACGTAGGGCCACTGGGTGCAATCTATGGCATCGAGCACTTTGGGGAAGTGTGCCACCCTGAACAAATCCAGGACAACGGCCTGCCTTTCTGCGGGTGTTCTGGGCATGTATATGTGCCTGCGGACTGAGGGGCGCGCTGTCATGATTGCCAGTACCTGGTGTAGGCAGCGTGACTGCGTGGCCTGTGAGACCCCCCCCACTATAGCAGTAGTCCGCTGAAATGACCCAGTGGCCAAGAAATGCAGGACGTTGAACACCTTCTCCAAGGGGCTCAATGCTTGGGAGCAAAGGGTGGGGGATGTAAGGTCATCTTCCCACTCCCTGACCAGGTCTAGGATGATATGGGGTGGAAACCTATACCTGCCGTAGACCCGGTCGTCAGGCATCCCAAAAAGGCTTGTCCGTGGTGCGAAAATGCATGCCCTGGCTATTCTCATCCTCCTGCGGTGTCCCACGATCAGTGCTGCGACAAATGGGGCATTCATCGTAGCTGTATATACGTGTTTGTTGTTTGCGCGCACTTTTATACTGTGCATGGGGACGCTTCCGCCTGCCTTCGTGTGGCGGACGCGTTGACGCCTGTGTGCGTCTTTTGCTGTGCGCGGGTTTCCCGTATTCGAATCCATGAATACGGGTTGTTCGCGTGCGTGTGGGTGTTCCGTGTAGTTCCCTGCAGTACTTCCCCAGTTACGCGTTCTTTTTCACGCGTTATTCCCCATTCCGCGTGTTACGCCCACTGTTCTGCCCACTTTGGTTGTGTGTGCCGTGCTACGTGTGCTTTTGCTGTGCGCGTAGCGCACGCCGTGTGTGCCCGCGTGCGCCATGGCAGGATTTGGCGCAAGGACTGCGGGAAACATGCACAGCGTCTTCCTTGAATCGCACACGTGTGCGCGCACTGGGTTTCTCACACTTGCGCCACCTTGCGCCTGCTTGCGCTGGGATTTTCGGTGCACATTTGCTCCATGAATCGATCCCTAAGTAAAAAGAGAGCTATAAGACCCCCATTGTGTAGATTAACTTTTGCCAGAAAGAATGGCCTCATTTTGTCATCTATTTGCACTTTCGCGCTTGCAGTCTCACTTTCACTTTCTCTCTCTCTCTCTCTCTCTCTCTCTCTCTCTTTTAGTTCTGCAATTCAAACATATATTGCAGGCTTTTCCAAGATACAAGGAAGTCTATTGTTAAAGCGTCCCGTTTTATTAAGTGCCACACATTGCACCTTTTCTCTTCTACGGTTGAGATGAGAACATGTCTAAAGATCTTATTATCAATAAAATCACGGAACCAAGGTCAGACATTTAAATATAGATATAAAATGTTAATATCTTTTGCTCATTGTCCTACAATTCAAAATTGATGCAGTTCACTCACATAAGATCATTCTCTACTTGGTTAAATTCAGTATTTTTTGACAATGCTCAAAGCCTAGGGATATATTTCCTCAGAGTTAAATATCACTTGCTGCAGACTTGAGTCTGCAGATTGCAGGCAGCAGTCCATAACTTACAATGGAAAGGAGGAAGTGAATAAAATACAGTTTCAGCAGCAGAGTAAATACATGGAAATATGCTGTAATAATGCAACATTTATGTCCTGCTTGCTTGCAGTCTATGGCTCTAGCTTTGTGAAGAATACTCAAGACTTATTCCATGGAATAATAATTGCATATTTACTGCCAAACATTTATGAATTTATTTGTAAAAAGGCAGGATTAGAAATGTTATTTGGAAGCTCTTTATTGCAGTCAGCATGCATGTGTTTTATAACAATAAAAAGGAGAAAGACGTGTTAATGATTACCACACAACCAACTGTTTTGGCTAAAATGATATCACTGATAATTACACTGAAATAGATCAACTTGAAAGATGATTTGTATTACATGAATTTCAAGCCTAGAAGGGTCAATATGTATGCGAGAAAGGGAAAGAATTCAGAACCAAATAGATTAATGACTCCTCTTGCGACTTCCCCTTTGCCTATATTAAACATTGCTACTGCTCATACTTTTATATACATGGACCCACACCAAGGTCTTCATAGTTGAGTATTTCTGTTGAAGTTGACACCAGGAGAAAATACTTCCAGAAATTGTGACAGTGTCCCCTGTTTTGGGCTCAGTGTTACTATTGGGCGGCCATTGTGGTGTACGAGAGAACCTCCACCAAAAGTAACCCCAGGGAATACAATTAATTCAAAAGGAAAGGACCTTACAGAAAGTGAGACATAACACAAATGTTTTGAACCCAAACAGCTGGAAAGCACAGTTCAGGCAGCCCTGTGGAACTGTACTGAAAGAAATGAGCTGTCAACGGCACCCACTGCAGCTAAACATTTTATACCTGAATTACAAAATTGTTATACAACATTTTAGCTGCATTTTTAGGGCAGGTTACAGGAGCTGATTGGTGGGGCTATTTCAGTCCCCTATATCCACATATGTGTGGAGTGACCATAATTGGTCAAGACACTTTTTGGCCAAAATTACATTAACACACATCGTGACATCACAAATCTTCCCACACTTCTCCTCAATTATGTGATTCTGCTGAGCAGTCAAACACACTTGTTTACCGTTGGTTGGCAATGCCCAATATACACATGCTGGATATGGGTTCCAGTCATTCTTGGTCTTACTTCCCAATTCTTTCAGCTGATGCTATTATTGTGACTACCAGATGCTTACAATCATCACCTCAGCTGGATGCTATTCTGCTAACGGTTATTAAGGAGATCATGCCTGCTAATGCATCTCTGGTATCCCAGGCTGTCAATTTCTCCTGCTCACATGGCTGTTCCTGCAGAACTGAAGCATGCCCGGCTAATGCCCTTTCTAAAGAAAACCACACATGACAGCACTGTCCCTGCACACTTTCATCCTAACTCCCTTCTCATGTTCTTTATGAAACTCTGATCTCCCATCTTCTCACCACTTTTCTTGAAGTAGCTGATCTCTTTGACCCATTCTAGTCAGGTATTCAACCAGGTAGGGGCACTGAAAGAGTGCTGACTTGGGTGATAGATGACCTCACCCAGATGGTATACCAGGTGAGAGCGGGGGCACAGATTCTTCTGGATCTGTCAGAAGCCTTTGATACTGTTGACCACCCCCTCCTGGTCAGCCATCTTGCAGCTGCTGGCCTATCGGGTCCTATTATGGCCTGGTTTACTTCCTTCTTGACTGAGAGGGGCCAAATCCTCCATCTTTCTTCTTTCTTTTCTTCTTTCTGCACTATTACTTGTGGTGTCCCTCAGGGCTCCGCCCTATCCACTACATTATTCAATGTTTACTTCCAGATAAGGCACACAAGTTTACACTTGTGTGACTTATCCATTACATGTATCCCACTGCTGATTATGATATGATATTATATGATATGATCTGATATGAAATTTATAATGTGCCTATACACAAGTGTTTCAAGGCGTGATGAGGCAAGGGAGGGGAAATAAAGGGAGGCAAGGTAACGATCTTACTAGGCTTAGTGATATTGAGATCGCGCAAGTGCAGGGGAGAGGGAAGTGGAGAAGTGCCAAGTGTCTGATAAGTGCAGGTAAAGGAGCTGTAGGGTTGCAGATACAGACCAGGTTGCCAAGAAGCAGTGCATGTGTGCAAGAGGGCAGGCAGGGACCTGGGCCCGAAAGTTCAGAGGGTAGCCAGGTGGCCAGTGCAGTATCAAACAGGAGATCAGCAGGGAAGAGAACGAGAGAAGGCAGAAGCAACGAGGAAAGTCTTGATATGCTTCTGGAGCCGGAGATGGTTCTGCTCAAGTTTCAGAGAGGCAGAGAAGCTGTTCCAGAGGGAGGCGCAAGCTGAGAGAGAGCCTGCCCCCAACTCGTTGCTTGGAGAAGCACCTGATCCTCAAGTATTTGGAGGTGGAGGAGCAAAGAACTCGAGTAGGAAGATATTTCTGAAGAGAGAGTTGGCGGTATTGTGGTGCCAGGCCCCAGTATGCCTTGTGGTCAATGCAAATGGTCTTGAACTCAATCCTTCTAGCCACTGGGGGAGCCAATGGAGATATTTCGGGGCTGGAGAGATATGGTCCCTGGGCGTGAGGCCAAGAACAAGTCTTGCAGTCCTGTTCTGGATGAGTTGTAGAGGACGGAGAGCAGAGGCAGGGAGAAAAACTGTAGTCAAGCCTAGAGGACGGAGAGTAGATGCAGGCAGATTTGAAAACAGTAGTCAAGCCTACAGAGAACCAGAGCTCTGGAGACAGTGAGCCTCTGGGGAAAGGAAGAAAACCCCTGAGGAGGTGCAGTTGGTAGTTTGACTTAGAGACATCAGAGATGTGAGGAGAGAAGGAGTGTGTGGAGTCGAAGATAACCCAAATGTTCTTAACCTCACAGGTAGGAGCAGGAAGAGGGCCAAGGGAGGCTGGCCAGAGAGTGGCAGGAAAAAAAGGTGCAGTTGTGTTGATGAGGAGGATCTCTGTCTTACTGGCATCAAGGCCGAGATCATTGATGGCACACCACTCCCGGATTGCTGACAGACAATCGGAGATGAGAGCAGGAAAAGAGGCGGCAGAGAGGAGCCTGAAAGTTAGCTGAGTGTCGTCCGCATAGCATTGAAAGTTGGAGCAGATAGCAGCAATGCGGTGGGCGAGAGGTGTCAGGTATTGGTCGAACAACCAGGGAGAAAGGTTTGACCCCTGCAGAACACCACAGGTAGAGAGAGCAATAGAGGAGGGGAAGACCCAAGTTGGACTTGGAAGAGTCGGTCCGAGAGGTCAGCCAGGCCAGAGCGTAAACAGTAATACACAGGTTATCACTGAGCCGGTTGAGTAGGATGGCATGGTTGACCATGTCAAAGACAGAAGAGACATCAAGTAATAGGACAGAGGGTAGATTAGCATCAAGGTTAGAGAGCATGTCTTCACGGATGTTCAGGAGAGGAGTTGCCATGATTGTGGTTGCTCTGTAGCCAGACTGATGTTCATGGAGACAACCAACAGATTCAGTGTGAAGCTTAAGCTGTGAGATGGCCAGGTTTTCCAAGAGTTTGCCCAGGAAAGGAGTGATGGAGATTGGGTGATAGTTAGGCAGACAGGAGGGGTCGGCTGAACGTTTTTTGAGAAGAGGGTGCACAAGAGAATGCTTAAGGGGGGAATGGAAGGTTCCAGTAATAAAAGAGTGATTGCTGAAGTCGGCAAAGGTTGGAATGAGGTTCCCAATGTGGGCCTTGATGGTTTTGGAAGAACAGACAAGAACCTGTTTTGATGAGGCATGTCTAGAAACCTCATCAGGGGTAAAGAGAGGAAAGAGAAGGGAGCAGTGGGTGGCAGCAGGGGGGCAATAGAAGAGGAGAGAGTGGGGACAGAAGCAGGAGAGGACAAGAGGGTGGACAGGATGTCTTGGGTTTAGAGATGAAATGAGAATCCGGGGCTGTACAGAGGGCCTTGGAGGGGATAAGAGAGGTAGAGACTGTGGCAGGATTGGCCAGCTCCTTGCATATTATAAAGAGTTTGACCGAGTTGTTAGATCACACAGAGACAGAGGCTTGGATGTGAGATTTCTTAGTGAGGACAGAGAGTCGGTATTGCCTTTGGAGCAGACGGCAGGCCAGTTTTTCAGAAGATGTACAAGATGCCAACCATTTCCTCTCAGCCCCCAAACACTTGCATTTAAGGGTGATGAGGTCTGAATCATACAAGGAGTTGCACGTGGCTTTAGGCTTCATGCAAATCCTCATGGCAGGGGCAAGTACATCAAGCATGGCAGAGATAGCACAGTGGAGCATGGAAAGGGCTGTATCAGGGTATGAGCCAGCCAGATGTGCAGCAGGGGGAGAGAAAGAGACAGTGAAAACCTCCACTGACACATGGTTCATGGGTCAAATGACTGAGAATGTGGGTGACAGTGTGGGGGTTGGCTTGGCCTGAGGGGTAGAGAGAGAGATGAGAGGAAAGGAGAACATGGTCACTCCTAGAGAGAAGAGTGGTGTGAGGATTCAAGAGGGGGAGGTCTGAGGAGATCAGAACATCAAGAGTGTGCCCTGCAGAGTGAGTCGGGCCAGAGGGAAGAATAGAGAGAGTGTGAGAGGCTCAGAGGTCACGAAAGAGTCCTGTGGCAGGACAGGAAGCATCCAGGTGGATGTTGAAGTCTCCAAGGGGGAGGAGGCCAGGAGGGAGGAAGAGAGGTCCGCCCACTTGGAGAGGTAGGAGGTGATCTGACCAGGTGGCCGGTAGATAGTAGCCACTGCCAGAGAGTGGCCAGGAGAGATAGAAAGCCTACACACCAGGGATTCAAAGGCAGAGTAGGCCTGAATAGGAATGATAGAGGCAGGAATCGACTCTGGGAAGATTTCAAGGCTACACCCCCACCAGAACGGTTGGATCTGGGTGTGGAGAGGCTCTTTTAGCCATCAGGGAGGAGAGTATTAAAGCTTGTGACAGAGCTGGCCATGAACCATGTTTCAGTAAGACCGAGGACATCAAGGTCAAATTCTTCCAGGAGACGGCAGATGTCCGAGGATTGTTTTCCCACTGAGTGAGTTTAGAGTGGCTAGGTGGAGAAGGTTGCCATGCTTGAAATACTTCCTGGGAGGGTAACAAATTAGAGGTACTCCCTGCAGAAGTGTAGCAGGAGTCCAAGAGTGAGGAGAGGAGGTAGGAGGAGAGGGCAGGGTAGCCAAGGAAGAGGAAGAGGGCACCAGAGAAGTGGCAGAGGGGGAAGACAAGGTAGCTGGAGAAGGGAGAGAAAGGACAGTGGGAGAGGAAAGGAAATGTATAAGACACAGGAAGCATCTATCAAAGAGGAGGAGTTTGTACTGAGGGCCTTCGACCAAGATAGTGGCATTCAGGTAAACATTAATGAATATCTTAGAGGAGTAGAAGGAAGCCAGGAGGGCCTCCCACCGGGTGCCACCATTAATCAGAGAGGAAGAGAAAGGAGAGATTACAGAGACCATATGAAGAGTCCATAGGTCTGGTGAAGGAATGACAAAGAGGATGTTGGTAAGGGTCTGTCTAGAGGAAGTGCTGGTGTAGGAATTAACAATAAGGAGGCCTGGGTTGGAGACCAGCATATCCTTTTGAACTTCTTCCTCCAGACTTAGTGAGAAAAGCATTTGGAGAAGATAGGAGAAACAGAGAGCACCATAGGTGATGTTCGAGGAGGGGGAAGATGAGAGATGAGAGGTGTGTGGGTGGGGAGTGAGAGAAGAACGGTAGTGGCAGGGTAGACACTGATGGAGAACACAGAGAGCTGCACACAGAAGAGATGAAATGAGACAAGAACGAGTGGTAAAAGATAACTAAACCGAACTAGATGGAGGGATAGGGAGAGAGCACAAAAGTACACAGGGCAGTACGAAGAACAATATCCCGGTTAGCAAGGCAACAAGAAACCAGAGCAGTTAAAGAAAGAGAATCTAAAGAAAGGAAGAACACAGCAGAACAAAAGACAATTCAAAGCAAAACAGAACAGACGGCGGAAGAACACCTAAAAGAGGGACAAATAACAAAGCAGAACACAGAGCAGTACACAGCAAAAACAGCAAAAACAGGAAAGTTGATGAGTGGACCGAGGAGAAGGAAGAGAGCAGCAGAACTATGGAGCAATATGAGCAAAACAAAAACCATAGAGTGGGGGGAGCAACACAAATGAGGATCATGAGGGACCAAACAGACTGGGACGCGAAGGTGCAAAAAGTGGCCAAGGATGGAGGAACGCTGGAACACACATGATCACGGGAATGCAACGGACATCACAGGCTGAGGATTCGTAGCCTGGGCAGGCAGGGAAAGGAAAGGAAAGGAACCAAGACACACGTGATTGAGGAATGCCAGGGGCCACACAAAAAACAGGAGCGCAGCAAGGACGGACTAAGGTGGATGCACACATGCTCACAGGAATGCGAGGGACTATGCAGGATGAGGGTGCACAGAGCACACCAACAGGGATGGAAGGGGTGCAGAGGCACACGCAATCAAAGAATGCAATGGGCCATGCACGTCAGGAAGCGAATCGCATGCGAAGCCAAGGATGGAAGTGGTGCGGATGTGCACATGTAAGGGAATGCGAGGGACCACGCAGGGAGAGGATACGCAGACCAAAGAGACAGGAATCGAAAGGGCACAGAGGCGCACGCAATCAAAGGCTGTGAGGTGTCATGCACCTCAGGAACGCGCAGCTTTTTCACGCCAAGGATGGAAGTGGCACGGACGCGCACGCATAATGGGAATGCGAGGGACCACACAGGGAGAGGACCGGGAAAAAGGAGGGATATACTGGAAGGGGCAAGAGGTGAACTCAAGGAGTTGTGGGATGGGACAGCGCAGGTAGGGATAGACAGGGAAGGGGTGCACACAGCAATGGTAGGGGCTGGGGCAGAGGCGAGGTTACAGGGTACGCAGAAGAGGAAGGCTCAGGAGAAGAGCTAAGATGCGCATTGCAAGCTAACTTCCCCAAATCCTTACCTGGCAGCCACAAACAGAAGGGTAAATAGTCTCCACTCACTGTCTGCGCTGCAGCCTCCTACATCATCAAACACCTGCATTGCACAACACTGCAGCATTGTGCTGTGAGGGCTTTGTAGCAGAGTGTCTGAATCTCAGATTTTATAGGCACGGTAGAGTGGACGTAACAAACATGCTACATGTCGTCAGGCAGTGTATCCTGCGAACCTGCGTTGCTCAACACCGCGGCTTTGTCCTGCGAGGGATGTGCCACAGAGGGTCCGAACCTCCGATTTGATAGGCATTGTAGCGTGACAAAACAAATGTGTAACGTGTCGTCAGACAGGGTATCCTGGGAACCTATGTTGCTCAACACCGCGGCCTTGTCCTGGCAGGGCTTTGCCGCATAGGGTCTGAACCTTTTATAGGCATGGTAGCATGGATGTAGCAAACCTGTTACGTGTCGTCGGGCAGCGATTGCTAGTAAATCAAAGGGGTGGAAGGTGGGAGGTAAAAAACTGTCAAAAGGAATGGGATGTGTCAAGGGGTAAGAGACAAATAACATAAAGAGCGATGGACAATGGGAGAAAAGTATTCCGTGCATTGGAGAAAGAAGAGTACAATTGCACAGTGGAATGGAAAAGGGAAAGAGAGGAGAAACATCTGGAGGGGAGGAGAAGTAAGCGAGACAAGAGCAGAACAGGGGAAGAGATTCAAATGAAATCATTGGTACCAATTCAACTGACAATGAAGAAAGTGATTGCAGGAGAGGGTGTGGCATAGAGAGATGGCATGAAACAATGATTTCAGACCATAAGTATATAATCACAGTAGAGTCCCATAGAGGTAGTTGAAGAGGGATAAGAAGCATACAGAGGGGATAGAAGCAGAATGGCCAAGAAACAAAGGAGGGTTCCAGACCTAAAGTGCCAGCAGAGAATTTGCCAGTGTCTGACAAATGCACTGTGGCCTGTGCCCCACCACCTGAGGGCTAGGGAGTTCTGTGATATCTTTATTTACATTCTGGAACTATTTTCACTGCGTTCAAGGCTCCTTGATTGTTCAAGTGAGGAACTGACCACCAGGGAGAGCAGCATCCTGATTAGGCAAAAAGAGAGCAACCACTAAGCCAAGAAAGGCATACGTGATGCTGGCAATTGCAACACAACAGGCTGTGAGTGATTTTTTATGTGACCACCCTGAGCACAAGTAAAGAGAGAAACTGACTATTAACTATTCAGACTATATTACACAACAGAACATTACAATGTTCTTCAAATGCCATTGTAAAACTACACAAAATAAACAACTTTCAATTAGAATTGTTTCACTCATTGGGTGAAACCTTATGGGTAATTCTATTGCACTATTTTGGCACTCCTCTACTTTATTGAGAAGATACAAATGTGCCCGACTTAGTGTATTATTAGTGTATTGTTGGCATTAATCTAGAGAATTGTTGGGATATATTAATGTGGTATTTTCTTTTGTAATGTTTGCATAAATTAAGGATGCTGTACTGTTTTAAGCCATTTGACTTAGTATTTTATATGTGTTTTATAATATGTGTAAGGTTTAACTGAAAACCATAAACACAATAAAATATATTACAGAGCAGGACATTGATTTGTGATCCTTTTGTGGTTTGGGGTTATTCCATCCAGTACTTAAAGAAAAAATTGACGGAGAACGGGGTGCCTCCTTCTCCAGAATAAATAGCTATTTCTTGGGTGAATTGAGAAGAATCTGGGTGTTTATAAATACGACACCCAACATCTTTTTCTTTTCTCAATGTGAGAGATAACCGTGGTTATACCCAGAATATAGCCAAGAGTATCAGAAAATGAAATACCGAAAAAAGGCTTTTGCGGGTCACAAAAAATGCAAATGCCATTAGGCTAGAGGTGGGGCAGGCAAGAGGGTACCATGTGAAATGTGGTAGTTGTAGGGGGGCTAACTACCAAGTGTACAACATGAGACTCAAACATTTTTCCCTCCCACACCCTCGGGTCTAACCTGGGGAACAGCCAACATCTCAAAGCAAACTGTATCACTGAAACATTGAGTGTTGTGGGGGGAATGGGAGAGGGCAGAGGAGGTAAGAAGTCATTCTGGGGAGTGGGAGGTGGTGGCACTGATGAGGGGGCACTTTGTGAGCATCTGGGGCCAAACATGCATTTTATTTGGTGCTATTTATCTGATATTCCTGGCTATAAAACTATACATACCCTTGTCTTCCTGTTGTCCCTACTAAAATAGTCATCCAGGACTCCCACTCCCATCCATACAGTAGCCAGGACTGACGCTGCTTCACTTCAAAGTGAGGAAGGGTCAGGCCCCCTCAGACCATGTTGTCTAATAAATGAGCACAAATCACAAGACCACTTACAGCAAAATAGTCTGAGGGAGCCAGCCTCCATCTCACTTTGAAGCTAAGCAGGGTTGGTCCTGGGTCCTGCACGGATTGGAGACAGTCCACAGTACTTTTAAATGTCTCATAACATGGCATCCATATTGTTTATTCTTAAACCCTGCTACTGTCAGTCCTTGAAGGTATTGCTAACATGGCGCCCACATGAAAGCAGTAGCTATCTCTGGGTAAGGAGCAGCTAAAACATGGAACATTGAAAATACAGCTGGCACTTGCAAGGCAAACTAGAATAACCTTTTGTTATATATAGATACATAATATGCCACAACATGTTTTAAGTATCTTCTATGTTTGCAGTGTTCTCTGAGAGACTATTATCTTACCTTTTGCTGAAATGCATTCTGGTATTTGTAGTCTCCCCATCAGGATGGTGGGAATAATACCTTAATTGTATGTACACTTTTGCATAACATAGTTTTATAATGTGTTATATTACAAGGCCCACGGTAGTGGCCATGTCGTTATGGTTAAGTTGCTCAACCCATAAGAAGACCACTTTTTGGCAGGCTTATAACTTCGCTCCCCCTTGACGAATTCTCATCAAACTTTGCAAAAAAAAGTATAATGCACACTTCATGGGAACACTATTATACTGGTATATGGGTTCCACAAATATGTTTATGGAGTGCATTGTTTTTTGGTTCGATCATTTGGGTACGTTCTTATAACCATACGTTGCTCTATCCTACACACTTTTACATATGTATTTCTCTGAGGGTCGTCACCTTTACACAATGGTTGTGGAGGACATTTTAGACTTGGTATAGCACCAGAGGTGAACTGAAATGCATGCACTTCTATATGCATGCACTTCATTACCCTTGTTCCCAATTACGGAGTGACATGACACCATTTGCATTTGCAATGGTTTGGCCCTAATCAGACCCTTTGCTTAGGGAGTGAAGTAAGAAATTGTGAGTTAAAAGGATTTCCTTAGCATCACACATTTACAATATTGCAGCTACCGATATATTCTTGATTTGCAAATAGCTCCTCAGGTGACTAGCTTCTGTAGTGACTGCAGGCAGGCTCAATTGGGGATGGGGAGAGGATTACAGATGGCATGAGGATATTTGCATTGGGTGTGCTATGCTGTCTTGTGTGTGGTAAGCCCCTAGCGCCTTCAGTGCATGGCCAGAGGCCTTGCACCAAACAGTATGCCCACCGGTTGCAAGTAGGTTTCACACTGTTGACTTGTGTGTGTGGTTTGTGTGCAGTGTACACATTGTTGGTTGCATGGGTGTGGTGATTGTTAGCATGTCCCACAGGTTTGGGTGCATGGCTGGTGATGGAATCAACAGTCCTGCATTGTGTCCACTGGGTGACGTGTTGGAGTACTGTGTTTATAGAAGTGGATAGGGTTTAAGTGGATGGTTTATGTGTTTGGGTTGTGCCCATTGGCTAGATGACTGAGTACTGTATTATGATGTACTAGTTGTCAGTAGTTAATACAGTCTTGGATGCAGGGGCAATTTTCTGCAGATGAATTGGTTTGGTTAGAAGTAGTATAATAGTATGCAAACGGAAGTGGGTAGGTGTGCTAGAGGCTGTGTTATGTTTGTGGGTTCTGGTAACTGGGTAAATGTTTGCATGGAGGGGTGTATTATGTTACATGGGGTGGGTAGGACCGTCAGTGGCTGTGTTATGTTTGTGGGCTGTAGTAACTGGCCACATGTTTGCATGCATGGCTGCATTACATTGCAGTGGTTGTGGCCAAAGCCTTGGGTGCTTTGCTGGAGGACGTAGGCCTCTGCATGCACCCAAAAGGCTAGGCCTTGGCCACAGCCACTGCATCATAATTTAGCCATGCATGCAAACTCTGTGATACTGGTATATGGATTCCACAAATATGTTTACAGAGTGCATTTTTTTTGTTTTGCGTCGATTTTATGGGTAAATTGTTATAACCATATGTTGCTCCATCGTACACACTTTTAAATATGCATCTTTCCTAGGTGATTTCCTTTACAGAATGGTTGTGGAGGACTTGTTGGAGCACTAGAAGTGAGCTGAAATGCATCCACTTCCATATGGTGCACTTCATTAGGCTTGTTGTCCATTGCGGAGTGAAATGACACCATTTGCGTTTGCAGTGGATTGCCCCTGATCAGACCCTTTGCTTATGGAGTGAAGTAAGATATTGCGGCATTGAAGGATTTCCTTAGCATCACACATTTAAAATATGGACGGAGCTAACCACATATAATTGAAGGTCTACTTGAAATACCTATGTATGAAATGTTTTCTTTATAGAAATGCTTTGGACAAAAGACTTATCCCATTAAAAGAAAAGAAGCATTTCACAGTGACATACCCTTGCACTATATAATTGGTCGTAGAAATATGTTCAGCAAAATGAGTATGCTGTTATTCTTTTCTCCCCCATCCAGCATGGAAGGTACAGCAGTACTAAACACACTACCGTGCAAGAAAATATGTACAATTCACTCTGAAAATGTCTATGTTACTTTTAAGACAGCAGGGTGCACTGTCACTTGTAATCAGTCCAAATTCACTTTCCTTAAGGGAGATTAGTCCTTGATAATATCCCCCTGGCTCCTATTGATGTTTATTTGCTGCCATTCCAATGCTCTGTTTACACAGAGCAACATCTTCAAATGCTGCTCGTCCTGGGAGAGCTCCCCTACCACAGTTCTGCCCGGTCATTCAATTATTACACAGAAGTTTGAGCTCAGGGCACAAAAGGTTTTAATCAGGTAGGGTTGAAGGAAAATTGGGCATGTTTAGAGGTCTGCAGAAAATGCCAGCAAATCACTGGACAATACCATCAATGCGGGAAAGTCCCGCAAAATACAGGACGGTTGGCCATTTCACTATTACCTTTGTTTTATGTTCTTTTTCAGATGCTCAAAGAAGCATTCATCGTTGATATTTTGTGCTCATATTATGTGTGCATCGCTTGCACTAACTTTACGTGAGGGCGCAGCACTACATCACAACACTCGCCTCCATAGCTGACATTAGTTGTTGACAGTATTTGCTGAAACTGTGCATTCCTGCTACTTTCATAATGTTCGTGGTCAGCGTAGCCCAACTTGCCTATGTCCAGAAAACAGGAACATAAAGAGAAGCTAAAACAGACTTGCTCACACAGAGCTTACACCATTGGTCTTGTTGTACATAGTAGTTGATCAGAGAATATTTGAATAATTTATGAGCAACACTGTGTATTTTGGTAAATTGTCTTATTTTTCATAGACTGTTCACACTAAAGTGTAAGCTGCCTGAAACAACAAGTTTTTACATTTTGCAGGTAAATTCCAGCGTATAATGCTGTCTGTGCTTTTCTGTACTTCTTTTGTCATCTGGCAAAGTAGCAAAATGATAATTTTATGGTCCTTAGTGGGTCGTGTGGGAGAGCACACTTTCTTTGTAAGTTAGAAAAGGTGACAATTGTTGTCTCTGTGATGTTTTACATCATAAACCTTTGCATGTTGCTTCGTATTGCCGGAAACGCAAATGGACATACAGGGCCATAGCGGTCGTCCCAGATAACGATGAGTGAAAACACACTGCTTATGGTAATCTTGTAATGATTTTTCCACATTCCGTCTTTTGGCTTGTTTACAGGCAGTAAGATACAAGATATCTGCGAACAAAGGGGCATAAGAATACACATAAGCAGCCGTTATCAGTGGCAGCGTAAAGGACAAGGGTTCTGATGGAAGGATGTCACAATGGGCCCTCGGTGGCCAGGTCATGGAACTTTGGGGAGTTAATGTGCGTTATTGAGTAGCGTCAGATGTTCACCCACTGGCTTGCTCTCGGTTTTGTAGGTGGCACTCTCCTTCCATGGCTACACACATACAAATCGTCTTTCAAAGGTTGCCAACACACCCTTCTTTCATGTGTTTGCTTTTTACAAAAAGATGTTAGTGCTAGCGAGTGTCATCAGACCCACAGTACATTCTCTTTGTGTTTGCCCAAACAAACATACAAAAACAAAAGAAAACTCCCGGGGGACCGCTCCAATTGCAGGACAATGCAGGAGCTGTTTTGCCAAAACATCCAACAGTAAAATATTGCCTGTCGACGTTTGTGTGCCGGCCGAGTGGTATTTGAGCCTCTGGCCGTTACTAATTTTAATAGAATGAAGGCGTGTACAACTCTTCCGTGTTTGAAAGGTCATTATAAGGACAATACAGCCAATCTTTCAGCACTTGCTTGAACATACGGGACCTGATTCATGGATTATTTGCGCCGAAAAAAACGGGATTTGTGCGCCATTCTGTCTGCAAATCCCTGTTTAACAAATGGGGATTTGCAGACAGAATGGCGCACAAATCCTGTTTTTTTTTCCCGTGCAAATAATCTATGAATCAGGGTCACGGTGTGCTGTTTCAGTGCACGAGTTGCGTTCACTTTCAGTGTTGTGCTCTATGTATACGTTTGAATGGGTTGGAAAACCAGATCAACAAAACCAACAACAATCATAGTAGTCATTTAGGCTGAATGCTGGAGACATGGCACTGTAACGTAGCGCGAAGACTGCTGTTACAAAACCCAGTTCAGTGCACACGGACAAAGTCCACGGGATCGCACCGTCATAATTATGCATACAGAACTGTATCCTACTAAATTTTAAGCCCTATAAACATGTTATGTAAAGTTGTACTTATATAACTTCTGCAAATTCCTTGTTTATACTGTCTCGACAGGAAATTGCTCTGTACGGTGTATTGCACAGTTGCAGAATACCTTTGCGGAGACTGTGCGCTGCGACTATACTTTAGGTTATCTTTCACATTTTTTTAAATATCATACAATGTCTGCCCTTGGAGCAATTTATGTGTACCGCTAAAGGCTATTTTACAATGAGCATTTGTCCTGTTGAAAGAGAGGTATGTTAGGTTTCGATTTCCGTCCACCCTGCGGCAAAAGAAATGAAACATGAGGAATTACTTTACAACTTGTCCAAACAGTGTAAGTGGCGTATGGTTTTCAAATGTCTCCATTACACATTCACATTAAAAAAGATAGGCAGAAGTTTGAAATTTTAAGGAGTACTGCAGACTTTCGACTATGGTTGCCGAGTTGTGCATCATGTGCTCCACTCTATTTTGTGTTCTATGCCTTCCAGTGTCATGAACCGTTGCCTACGTCCTTTCTGGACTTCATGGTCCCTGACCCATAGGTAATCCTTCCAACATGGCCGCCTGATACAGAACGCTGCTTGCCAGTCCTTGCGCTCCATGCCCTGCGTTCTACTAAATAGACACGCCCCCGCGGCTCTTCATGGCTTTCTTCTGAATCCTGTTTCTTGGTTCCTTAAATCCCCCTTTCTTCCTTCCTTTTCTCAAAACTTACCTTCGAACTTCCTGGATTTTTGCCTGCGCTCGGGTCACGGCGTTCCGTGTCTCCGAGCTCAGACATTGTTCCTTCCTGGTCTCCGTCCTGGACATCCAGACGCATCCTGGAGTTGGATTGTCATCCTCATGCTGGAATCTGTAGACCAGCACGCAGGTTTATACAAATCCCGGACCGTGCGAAAGAAGTCACCAAAGAAGGTCTCAAGCAAACAATAAAAAAACAGGTGAGAAAGGGAGAGACTTGTGAAATGTTGTACACAACAACAAAGATGAACTAATGGCCTAAAGGTGGCAGCGGCATGTGCAGAGGCAAACCTTAAAGAAGATAGGACTGTTATGTAAGACATATGGATGCATGTTTGTGTTTGGGTTGTGGTGATTGTGCAGATTATTGGGTAGGTTACTGTACTAAAGTGCATTGAATGTGTCCAGTTATTACTGCTTGGGTGAAGAGGGCATTCAGCAAATAGGTTGTCCATTGTGGGGAAGTAATGTAATACTATGCAAACTGAAGTGGCTAAGGGATAGGTGGCTGTGTTATGTGTGGAGTTAGTGATAAGTGGGTAGATGTTTCTATGCATGGTTGTACTGTGCTGTGGTACTTGTGGCTAGGGTCTACACTATTGAGTGCATGGGTGGAGCCTGTAGATTGTATAGTGTGTAGTGAAGAGTGTAGGCTGTAGGTAGAAGCAGCACAGTGTAATATTGCTATACATTGAACATTGTGACATTGGTATGTGGATTGCAGAAATATGTGGACACATTACACTTTGCAGATTATAAAGAAGTCTGACATCAATAATTGTATACTTACTGTTTCTATTGTGGCAGGCCTGTGCAGGTTTTGAGTATGGGATGCGAAGTTTTGTAGTAATCTTTGCTTCCTTATCTATGGAAAAAGATAACACAATAACATGTTAGAGCAGCTATTTTGTTATTTTTCAGTTCATTGCATTGCAGGTATTCTACAATGTGTGGACCCTTAGAATTAGTATTTCATAAGTACTATGCTTTAAACAAGTGTACTATGCAATGTGGGCAGTTCATTTGAGTAATCATTGGGTCTGTGTGAGAAAAAAAAATCCATGCTGGATTAAAAAAAAAATAAAAATCCACATTTATTTGCTATTAGGTTGCACATTACATTACAGTAGTGTTTGCACTGATTATAACAATGTTTAACGTGCATTGCTGCAGTCGGAGGAATTGCAATGGTGCATGATTTCTGCGGTGTTCATATTGGTAGTATGGTTTCAGTCATATAGCAGTTGGTTTATTCTAACTGTTTACCTGCTTCCTTTTTTTAGCAGTATTTCTTTATGTGTTTAGTTGCTGCTGATGTTTTGCAAGTACTGTGCCATTCCACTGTGATACTGCAGAATTGTGAAGGCAGTTACGTACCTGTTGGCGTACTGTAACTGTTTATAGTTTGGAAGATTTTGAGGATATGTATTTAGCACTGTGGTTGCTGAAGGTTGAGTTTGGCAGTTTGAATGCTGCAACTAATATTGAAGTATTATGGTTGCAGTTAGATACAGTTGGCATTTTAAAACTGTTCACAGTTTTTCATTTTCATAGGGTATGTTTAGAAGCTCATGGATTCATGTTGGTAGTTTCACATCTTTCCACATTCTGAAGTACTGGTGCACCATCATGGGTTTACATAATTATATTTGCATATGTATTGCATTGGTATGACCATCGTTGCACAGGGAGTGACTCATTTCAGTAGTTGGTGGTTTCAGAGCTTACTGAAGATAGTTTTGAACCCTCATACCTAGTAGCTTTTCTTTTAAGTACCATGTAGGAAACAGTATTGGTGTGATTTGTGTACACTTATTGTTTTTCTGAATGTAATCATTGGGTTATTTGGGGAAAAATTGTAGAGCAGTCATAGTGATGTATTTGTTGGATAGTTGCTGTATGGTTAGTTGTTCTAGTTCCACAGTGTAGAAAGTAATTATTTGTTTGTGCAATTATTTAGGTACTGGTGGGTGTTGGGGAGTAGGGTATTCTAATTGTATACATCAATGAGAACATTTAGGTTCAAGAATATTAAGTAGGCATTTGCAAGATTTGCTGGACTTCTCTGCTTTGGAGTAATGGAAGTATCATTGCATTCAAACCATGAATATTGCTTTCTAATGTACACAGTATAGTGACCTGCACTGGTTGTGTCACATGTGTGGTAGATTATGGCTACTGTTGTGAAGGTTTTCTTGCCAAGTGATACCTGTCCGTGTGAAGCTAGTAAGTTTGCAGTTATTTTTGGTTTCATCTGCATTGTATCTTAAAAGCATTAATATTATGTATTGGCTATTTGATTGTATATGTAAGGTGGAACGATTATCAGAATTGCAAAAAGTACACAATATGATATGGTTTGCATTTTGTACCAGTTCATGAAATGGAATGGAATCACAGTTATGTATAGATATAAAGACAACTCTCTCATTAGGGACTTGTTCCTGAATGACATGGTTGCAGAGAGTGCATGTATGTTTCTACATGTAGGAAATCTGAAAGATTTCATTTATGGGTATGTTTTTGCTTTCCAGTATTTGGTGTAAGTACATTAGAAATTCCTATTGATCCTCTTGTCTATTTAATGTGAATTTCACTATTCCAGCACAGTAGTCCAATTCCTTCCTTATTCCTGAGTCACTGTGAATGTTCTCAGGATTGTTTGCTGCATTTCTGTGAAGGATTAGCATTTGTAAACACAACTGGCCCAAGCTGTTTAAATACATGTTTTCAACAATTGCCGGCATATGGAATAGAACATTAATTGCTACATTTGCATAGCAATTTACACCAGTTGTATTGGAAAATTTGAATGGGCCAGACAGTTCTGTGTTTGAATGCTTTGATGGAAGTCCAAGTGGTTTCTTTGAAGAGGTACTTCTCTTTGTGTGTGGAGTTGGGTATGTGTTTTCCTTTTCGGTCCATTTTTCTGTGTTTTTGGTAGTTGATGCAGTTTGAGCTGATTTCAATTTCTTTGGTGGTACTGTTCGGAGATCATTTAGAACTTCTGATTGCATGAGTTTTCTTTTAAAACTGTTGTGTTTTTGGGGAACAGGGTACATTTTGAGATGGAGTGTGTAGAGTGCACATAGTCTATTGTACTGTATGATGCAAGGAATGTCAGTGGTGACTGCACTTGCATCAAAATTGACTAGATATAGTCCTCCAAGTGTACGTAGGCGCGACCGTGCTACATAACTCATGCATTCTTTAAAGACTGCGCTACCAATATCAATTAATGCTCAATCTAAGGTTAGACCTTTCGAATTATGAAGAGTCACTGCATAAGCTAGCGACAGAGAACTGTTCTCTGCGTACATATATGTCTTTGAAAAGAAGGAATTGAGCTGTTGTGCATCCTATCCTTTTAACTTCTGAAAGTTTGATAACTGGATGTTGACGAACTCAATGTTGTTGTCAAGTGGGTATGTCTGGATGCCAACAACTGTACCAAGTGCTCCATTAACTAAACCTTGCTCTACCTCAAGGTTACACTTTAGCATTACTCTACAGTTTACATATAATGTTAACATTTTTTTTCCAAACCAGCTATGTTGAAGATATAGTTTTCTATGGTATTTAGTTGTGCTATGGCTTGTTGACACATAGGTATTGTCACACTGTGCACATTCTCTTTGTCTGTGAGGTGAATTTCCAGTAGTGGTTGCATTTATTTTTTTCAGCATTGTTGCATTGCATTGTGCACAGCTTGCTACAGATGGCATTAAGGGCCTCATTACGACCCAGGCGGTAAGTTACCGCCTGGGTCGTACCTTTACCACCATGGCGTAAACTACGTTTACGCCATGGTGGTTGGTGGACTTACTGCCCCATTCTGAGGTTGGCGGGGTGGTAAGTCCCCAATCCCCATTTACCCTTCCCCATTCCCATTTTTGCCCCATAGGTCATAATGGGAGTGGGGAAGGCGTTAATTACGCCACCGTAAATTACGGTGGCTTAATTAACAACAAGGTCCCTTAGCGCCATGGATTTTAACACCTGCTAAAAGCAGGTGTTAAATCCTCCATGGCGCTAAGGGACCTCGGAATCAGGCGGTAAGGGTCGGCGCTGTTTACGCTGCCGTAAACCCCTTACCGCCTGGGTCGTAATGAGGCCCTAAGTCCATACAGTTGACATTTATTTGTATGTGCTAATTGTTCCAGGACATCAGTAGCACATGTGTTATGGCCGTACATCTCATGGATGCGTCTGGTATTTAGGGTGCCAATCTGCATGTTTTTTTAAAATGTTAGCATAGATGAGGTCTGAAGACTGACACATGTTTTCCGTTAGTTCTCTGTATTGGAAATGTTGCAAGAAATGTACATTCCCAATGCTTCCAAGAGTTTTATGGCACAGTTTGTGTCCTAAAGTTTTAAAGATAGGTTCATCTTTCACTGGTGTTAATTGAAGGATATCTCCTAATACAACGACATGTTTTCCTCCAAAGAGTTCTTCATAGCCTGCTTTGAGGACCTTTTGCAATCTGAGATGAAGCAAAGCTAACATTAGGTTGGACACCATGCTCACCTCATCTATTAGGAGCATTTGTTTCAAAACTCTGCATAGCTCCATAGCAGCTTCTGCTGAACATTTGTAGAACTCTAATTTGTTTTGGTGTTCTCCTGGAAGGATTAGCAATCATGGAAAGTGACACCACCTATGTTGAAGACAGCTAAACCTGTGGGGGAGATTAAAACTACTCTATCTGGTTCTGTTCATGCTTCACAACATGTTAGACCCGGTTTACAGCACTACCACATGTCTGCTGCTAAGTATCCCGGTATGGCAAACCCAACCTTCTCGAACAAAAGTGGGCTGCTCCATGTCTATTGCTACAGTATTACCTTGCTCTGACACCATCAAACCTACCACCTTCCTACCTGACTTATAAAAACTAGTCACTAAGCTGAGAACACCTACGACACACAGATTTGTCACAGACCCTCCACTGCCACCTGTCCAAGGGTTAAAACCCTTTTACTTCAAAACCAAACCTATCATACCTTGCCTATCTGCATCTAGAATTGATAAATCGGACCACAGACTCCCTAAAGGATATCTCACACCTAATAACAGTCCCCACCTAACCATCATTAAACGGAGCTCTAACCTACATTGCCCTCCCACATCCAGAAATCTTAGACTTGGCTACAGACTCCCAAAAAACTTTGGAACCTACCTTGCATCTTGGCAACTACAAAATATGAGATTTGGCCTTAGAATCCCTAAAGGATTGCATCTAGCAACCAACAGCTCTTCGCAAATTACCATTAATCCAGTAACCAACCAGAAAAGCAACAACATAACCAATAAGTCACCACTCAAAATAAGCTACCCTGGCAAAAACTCCAAAGCCTGCAATCTAGCAGCAGAAAAAATATCCACCACCATCACTGCCAGGTCTCTAACAGCCCATGCGTTCCATATTAATGACCTCATACTGTCAAATGACCTTGACCTCCTAGCTATTATGGAGACTTGTCTCCAACCCACATGGGGCCCTTTGCTCTCATTAGCCATCCCGGACCAGTACACTATTATCAGGCAAGATAGAAACTTAGCCTAGGGCGGTGGCGTTGCTATCATCGCTAAAATCTCCCTTAGCCTCAGTCAGGCCTCTGTCCAAATCTTCCCCTCATTATAACTGCTCTCAATTAAACTCCCACTATCTCCCACACAAACCTTAACAAACCATCTGATCTATCGACCCCCTGGCCGGCTAATCTCATTCGAGGAAGATCTATTACTACTGATCACAACTAATTCTAAGCCTAGGTCCTAAAGGAGACTTTAACCTAGGTCTCCACGACTCCTAAGATCGCAATGCTCTAGCCATTAGCACTAGTATTGCCGAATTAGGCTTCAGACAAGAGGTCAGACAACTGACCCATAACAAAGGCAGACAATTAGATTGGATTGCAGACACTAACTGCAATATTAACATTTTGTCCAACCAGCCATGCCTGTGGACAGATCACCATGCCATCCTCTGCACCATACAAAAGAACACTAACCCTAATCCAGACAAAATACTGGCACCACCAAGACTAGCTGGAAACATGTGAAAATACACAATGCTTAAGTTACCACCACTTCTTTAACCCATCATAAACCTTTCCACTGCTAACAAACGTAAAGATGACCCCACTCATCTCGTGGACCTCTGCAATGCTACTATACTTGCTGCCCTCAACAAGATAGCACCGCAAAAACTGCACAAAGCCAAAACATTCACCCATTTGAACAACTGGTTCCCCCTCACATAAGAACCTTGAGAAAAAATAAAAGAACAGCCAAAACTATTTGGAAAAACTTCCCTGCCACGACCAACAAGGAAAACTTCACAACAGCATCCTCCACCTACAAAACTTCGGAGGTAGAGAACAGCATCTTCCACCTATAATACTGAAGTAGGGAACATCATGGGCCTCATTACGAGTTTGGCGGTAGCCATGGAGCTATTAGCTCCTTGGCTGCCACCAAACTGTTCTCCAATCCTGGGTTCCCAGAGGGAGGAATTACCAGGCTCTCTGAACTCAGAGGCCCATGGTGTTCTCTACTTCCGTCACAGCTAAGTCTGCCTGATTTGCTATGGATGGCTGTCCAAGTGGTCGTCACAGAAGGTTAACTGCTCTCAGGAGTGTCTACATTTACTTGTGCTTGAAGTTCTTCTTCTTGATGGCGTTCATTGTCTAATATTTGTTTTTACTGTGTAAAGTTTATATCTGTTATGGTACTTTCACTTGCATGGAAAGCATCTTCATAGGAGGCATGGGGGTCTAATAAATCTTGTTCTTTTCTCTATGGTTTGAAAAGTTGCAGTAGAGCCATGTAGTTTCACCAGGCTGCCTTCACAACTATTGACTCTATTTCTACTTTTTTTCTCATCTGTTTTAATGTTATTTCTGTATGAGAAGTTTTGGGCTATGTGGTACTGGCACATGGTTTCTAAACTAATACTCCTGTTTGGTAGTATGTGGATTAATGTTATTTTTGTATGAGAAGTTGTGGGCTATGCGGTACAGGCACATGGCTTCTAAAGTAATACTCATGTTTTGGTAGTATGTGTCCAATATGTTGTTCTTCAAAAATGTCCTGGCTGTTGGGATTGTTTTTTGGCTATTGTTTCTATGTCTTCGTACGATATAAGAACTCTTTTTCTGGATGCAGCAGGACCAAGGCTTAGCCATACTATGTTTTCAGATTTCTCATATAAGGCGTTGCCAGTTAAATGGTATTCAGCTTTGTAGCAGCCACATTCTCCATGGGACAGCATTTTTATGCCGAAGCTGTACAATTTCTGTGACAGTGTTTTGTCAGATGATATGTCAACCCAGAGGTCTTGGAGCTCTGTTTTCTCTGCTTTGGTTAAGTAGGCTGTGACATATCGTGCAACTGCAGTGGAATTGTCTGCAATGTACTGTACATATACATTTGCATTCCATATTAGGGCAATTATTGCATTGTAATCATTGATGTACTTTGATGCTTTGGTTCTTTTTATGCAGTATGTGTTCTTAGGAGATTTCCCTTTTAATCTGCGTCTAACCGAAGCCATGAAGCTGTTTACTTGCCTTGTTGCTGAAACTGGTCTAAGGAAACAAAAGTGGCATTTTAGTATGTGCCTTTGTTTTTATATTTGTGCCGACAATACTTGCCACACTTGTTTCTTTGAAACTGCAAAATGTGTGCATATAGGTCATTATGTGTACTTTCTGAAGGGATTTTGCAAGTGACATATTTGTGAATGAACTGCAAAACAGTTGCATCACTGTCCTCACCACATTTAGCAGAATTTTGAATCCACAAAAGCATGTGGATGTGTGGTGCTCCTCTGGCTTGATATTCTTTTCACCAAAAGATGTGTTCCAATTCTCTGAGGGGAGGAAGTGCTTTCTTGCAACTGAAATGCAGCATGGCCATGAAGCGATGATGGAAGTACCTTGATACATTTACAGGATCACGTGAGCAGAGTTCTCCTGGTGTTTTCATGTCTATCACTTTTTCGTTTTTGTTTGCTATGCGTAGGAATGTGTGTAAATCTTCCCATGCATACTCTACACAACTTAAAGTGATAAACCATGTGGGTGGGCCAAGTTTGATAGCATACACTGTACATCTGCGTGCCATCAGGACCAGTATTCTTTCGTACCATGCATGTTTGCCAAGAGATTTATAATACTTGACTGCATCGTTGATTGATTGATTGATTGATTGTTTATTTGTATATCGCCTATAAACAATGGGCCTCATTACAACCCTGGCGGTCCAGGAACTACGGTACCGGTAAGCATGCCGTACCATAGTTCCCGGATGGCCATACTCGCGGACACCTGTCAGACCTGGCGGGCAGAGCGGCACCCACGAGCACAGCATGTCGGATGCACCAGCACCATTCTGAATGGTGCAGTTGCATCAGACGTCCCATTCCCATTCAGCCCTATGGGGCAGAATGGGGATGGGTAGTCCCTTTTGCCAGCACCCGCAAATGGGCATTTACCAGGTCTGCCGAACTCGGCATTACCCGGTTCTTTCCCATTCGCAGGTGCTGGTAAAAATGCAACTCCGGTTTTGCCGGCACGGCTACTGCCAGAGTTGTAATGAGTCCCAATGTGTTTCAAAGTGCTTCAAGGAGGGAGGGAACATGGGAGAATTCAGTTACATTCTTCCAAGTCCTTGAAACAGATCAGAAGTGCATGGAACAATAAGGGAGAGGAGTAACATTACTATGCTTGACGACAATTGTTGCAGTGCAAGAGTGACAAGAGTGACAAGAGGAGGGGGAAAGAGGGTGCGGGGAGAGGACAGAAGGGGTAAGGAGAGGGGTAGGGAGAGTAAGTTAAGGAGAGAAACAAAACATTAACAGGGTAATTCATGGATTATTTGTGCCAAAAAAAACGGGACTCGTGCACCATTGTGCCCTCAAATCCCCATTTGTTACACAGGATTTGCGGGCATAATGGCGCACAAATCCTGTTTTTTTCGGCGCAAATAATCCATGAATTACCCCATAAAAGTCAAGGTTGCCGGTCTGGAAACAACGGTACAGGTAAGCTTACTGGTACTGTTTTGTCCGGACCAGCAAACTCTGAGTTGTGCCGCGGGTGCCTTTCATTCTGCCAGAACTTGCCTGGTGGAATGAAAGGCACTCGCGAGCACAGCAAGCCTGTAGCACCAGCACTGTTATGAATGGTGCCGGTGCTACAGGCATCCCCATTCCCATTGAGCCCTGTGGGGCTGAAATGGGAATGGGGATATACCGGCACCTGCGAAAGGGTAATTACCAGGTCCGGCAGGGCCAGAATACCCCAGTAATTGCCATTCGCGGGTGCCAGATTTTCTTGACGGTATGGAGGTTGCCTTGCCAGTATAACCGGCAAGGCTACCTCCAACCTCGTAATGAGGCCCAATGACTGTTCAAGATAGTGATGGGGGGGAGTGGGAGGAGAAGACAAAAAGGGAAAGGGGGCAGACAAGCTGTTATCAGAGGTCCAGGGACCGATGATAAGAGTAAGTGCTAAGATATAGTTAAAAGGTGGGGGACGGGGTGGGGGACAAGAAGGCTGCAAAGAAAGTCGGCTACAAATTACTATGCCTGACAGCAATTGGCGTAGTGCTGGAAATTGACAAAAGGAGGGAAAGAAAGGGAAGGAGGAGAGGATAGGGAGAAGGAGAAGGAGGAGCAAAGAAGGGGGGCACAGGGCGTGAAAGGGGGGCACGAGACCATCACAGAGGGCAAAGGGACACTAACAAGGAGCGGTGAGTGGGGGTTGGGACTAGACACTGGCGGGGGACATGGACGGGGAAATGGAGACACTGACTGGGAGGGACATGGATACACTGTTGGGGTGGGACTAGACAATGCTAGGGGGAGGGGGGATATGGATAGGGGAAATGGAGACACTGGTGGGGGGTAAGGGGGACATGGAGATACTGGCAGGGATGGGGGACAGGGAGACACTGGAGGGGTGTAGGGGGGACATGGAAAAACTGGTGCAAAGCATGAGGGGACATGGGGACACTGGCCAGGGTTGGGGAGACACTGACAGGGGACAGGGGGGAGATGGAGCCAATTGCGGGGGGCGGGGGGACATGGAGACATTGGCAGGAGGCAGGGGGCGTGGAGACACTGGCCGGCGGGTTGGCGGGACATGGAGACACTGGCAGGGGCAGGGGGGGCATGGAGACACTGGCAGGGGTACAGGGGATATGGAGAAACTGGCAGGGGCAGAGGGGACATGGAGACACTGGTGGGGGCAGAGGGGGAGAGGGCACACTCATGGGATACAGAAAGGGCTGGCTAGTGGCGTACCGTGGTGGAGAGGGGTAGACAGGCCTTAGGAGTGGGCCTTGTTAGGAGAGCTGGCCAAACCCACAGGCCTGCCCATTGGTCCAGATTTATTTATTTGTATTTATTTTAATTCTTATAACGCGCCGCATGCCCGTAGGCCTCACGGCGCACAAAAACAGAGACATAGACAGGACAACAAGAGAGAGCAAGCAGGATCAGAAAGGGTCATAAGGATTACTCCATGTTGAAAAGGTAGGCATTTATGGCTTTTTTAAATAGGAGGTCGTCTTAGATTTGTCGTAGATAGCCCCAGGCAATCCATGACCCCCAGCAGCACTGTGCCCAGCTCTCCGTTGCAGGCAAAGGAAACGGCTATCTTAGACTCGCGGATTCCACAGAACAAAGGTAGGTGAAAAAACAACTTGGCAAACACAGGGAGTGTTATCAGGGCTCACAATAATAATAAACATGTTTGATGGTCCGGAATAACTCAGCAGTCAAAGTTTCAAACAAATGTAAGTGTGTGTGCCGTTGTACGCCTCTCGTAGGTGCTCACTGGAATGGGGCTTACCTTGCCTTGAAGTCTGTGTCGTGCATGCGGCACAGGGTAGAGGGAGAAGTGAAGGCTGCAACCGCCCCAGCAGTCGCGGGTACAGGAAGGAAGTATAGAGGGAAGTGAACAGTGAGAGTAACAGGATTGGGCCTTGAGAGGAGGGCCATCCAAGCCCGCCAACCTTCCATTTGGGCCAGATGTAGATAGACCCAGCCAAGCCATGACCCTCAGCAGCACCGTGCCCAGCACTCCCATGTAGGCAAAGGAAATGGCCATCTTAGAATGGTGGATTCCACAGAACAGAGTCAGGTGAAAAGTCTGTGTGCCTTTCCGCGCCTCTTACAGGTGCCCAATGGAATGGGGTTTATTTGCCTGGAAGTCTGTGTCGTGCATGCAGCACAGGGTAGAGGGAGAAGTGAAGGCTGCAGCCGCTCCAGCAGCTGCATGTAAAGGAAGGAAGAGTAGAGGGAGGTGAACAGTGAGAGGGCCAGTGGTGGGCCTTGTGAGGTGGGCCGGCCAAGCCTGCCAGCCTTCCCATTGGGCCAGATGTAGATAGCCCCAGCCAATCCATGACCCCCACCACCACCATGCCCATCACTCCGGTGCAGGCAAAGGAAATGGCGCGTTCCACAGAACAAAGGTAGGTGAAAAAACTACTTGGCAAACACAGGGAGCGTTATCAGGTCTCACAATAATAATAAACATGTTCAATGGTCCCTAATGCCTCAGCAGGCAAAGTTTCAAACAAATGTTCAGCAAAGTCTGTGTGCTGTTGTGCACATCTCGTAGGTGCCCAATGGAATGGGGCTTACCTTGCCTGGAAGTCTGCATTGTGCATGTTGCACAGGGTAGAGGGAATAGTTAAGGCTCAGCCACTCCAGCAACTGCGTGTAAAGGAACGAAGAGTAGAGGAAAGTGAACAGTGAGAGGGCCTTAGGAGTGAGCCTTGTGAGGAGGGCCGGACAAGCCTGGCAGCCTTCATTTGGGCCAGATGCAGATAGCCCCAGCCAATCCATGACCCCGAGCAGCACCAGGCCCAGCACTCCGGTGCAGCGGAGTGGGCCTTGTGAGGAGGGTCGGCTAAGCCTCCTCACAATTCCCACTCCTGGGACAGATGTAGGTAGCCCCAGCCAATCCATGACTCCCAGCAGCACTGTGCCCGGCACTCCGGTACAGGCAAAGGAAATGGCCAACTTAGAATGGTGCATTCCACAGAACAAAGGTAGGTGAAAAAACAACTTGGCAAACACAGGTAGCGTTATCAGGTCTCACAATAATAATAAACATTTTTGATGGTCCGGAATGCCTCAGCAGGCAAAGTTTCAAACAAATGTTCAGCAAAGTCTGTGTGCCGTTGTGCACATCTCGTAGGTGCCCAATGGAATGGGGCTTACCTTGCCTGGAAGTCTGCATTGTGCATGTTGTACAGGGTAGAGGGAGTAGTTAAGGCTCAGCCACTCCAGCAACTGTGTGTAAAGGAACGAAGAGTAGAGGAAAGTGAACAGTGAGAAGGCCTTAGGAGTGAGCCTTGTGAGGAGGGCCGGACAAGCCTGCCAGCCTTCATTTGGGCCATATGTAGATAGCCCCAGCCAATCCATGACCCCGAGCAGCACCAGGCCCAGCACTCCGGTGCAGTCAAAGGAAATGGCCACCTTAGATAGAGATGTGTGATTGTGTAATGTCCTGTAACATTAGGTTGTGAATGCTATATTGCTATCTGGGGGCTAGTACAATGGTGGCAAGATGATTATATAAAGTGAGGACCTTTAGAGGTGTAATAAGTAAGAATGAAGCAAATACCGGTGGGCTGATGGAATTGTGTATCTAACAATACGAGAACACTGCACTCTCTCAGTAAAACGTAAAACAGTACAATGGTATTGTACTTACTTTGTTGGTTGTTGAGCGTAGGTTTAATCTAGGTTGTGTTCTCAAGTCTACAAGCCAGTGGCTTTCATGACAGAGGCGGGTACTGCAACTGTACAAGAAGATCGTAAGAACATATGTTTGTTAATGGCACAGTGATTGCATTTGGAGAATACATTCCTTAAAAGTGTAAGGGGATGTCTTGGCAGGAAGAGTGTGTGTGTGTGTGTGTGTGTGTGTGTGTGTGTGTGTGTGTGTGTGTGTGTGTGTGTGTGTGTGTGTGTGTGTGTGTGTGTGTGTGTGTGTGTGTGTGTGTGTGTGTGTGTGTGTGTGTGTGTGTGTGTGTGTGTGTGTGTGTGTGTGTGTGTGTGTGTGTGTGTGTGTGTGTGTGTGTGTGTGTGTGTGTGTGTGTGTGTGTGTGTGTGTGTGTGTGTGTGTGTGTGTGTGTGTGTGTGTGTGTGTGTGTGTGTGTGTGTGTGTGTGTGTATAATTAGATGGCTTTTCATATGAATGAGGACTTGGTAAGGTGGTAAGTGGTTTATTTGTAAGTGTGTTGTTTGGTTTGCATGTGTGTGTATTGGTGTACGACTATTTAGTTTGAAAATGGGTTAGTCCTAATTGTAGAAGGGTGAGAAAAAGTTTTGGAAAGATGTACAGATTGGAAAGGAGAATGTTTTTGTGTGTGAAATTCCATTCACTTTTCTGCAGACATATGCTTGCTACATGAGTGGAGCAATTATTTCAGTCGTTTGATTTTTTTATTCACATTTATGAATGGTACTGTTGTGAATTGACAAATACATTTTTTTGGGTTTTTAAGTAATGTTGTGTATGTATATGGTTTTATTTGGTAGGATACATTCAACGATCCATTTCTGTGATCATTTTGCGAATTGCATAGGAGGTATGTTAGTGGGAGAAAAGGCCAATTTGCCAGAAGGAAAGAAGAGACTAACAGTTTGCATATTACCATGGCTGGCATGGTTAAATGAAAACTTAAAAAGCACATACCATTGTAGGCGGCAGTTGATGGTACTTGATGGGAAAATTGACAGTGTGCTGATTGAGTACGTTATGGAGGTTCAGTGGCAGGTACCCTGTTCAGAGGCACTTATAACAGAGTTGCACATGTACTGTATAAAAAATGTCGATACCTGTAGGTTGTGGTGATGGGTGACGATGTGGATGAATCTGGATGCAGAAATCTTGGACAGTTTTACAGTACTTTCCAGTGAAGGTGCTTTTGAATCACAGGAGATTTGTACTCTGAGTGTTTAACGGTAAGTATGGAGTGTTGAACAGAGATGCTGGTGTTAAATGCAGAGGTCGTGCATGTGATTGGTGGATGTGTGTGTGACTGTTTAAGATTACCCAATGAGGGAGTGCTGGAAAAACAGTATTGGAAAGGGAAGAAGGACAGCCTCTGCTTTACTGGGATCCTCGCGGTAGTTGGGGAACCGCACGTGCCACATGCTGTCCTTCTTAGTATGCTTGGCATGGAAATAGGACTGTGGATTATCCAATCAGGAGTTGAGGGTGTGCTTAACAGGAAGGGGTGGTAATACTTGTTTTATTGCTGTGTACCATGATGATGGCGAGATGCAGAGAGTGCGAGTGCTCATCGTGGTTGACTCATTTGAGGGCGAACTTCAGAGACTTCATTTGTGATGTCATCATTGATGTCATGGGTGTTAGTCCTTGCAGTGCACAGTGGTAGCGTACCTTACCAAAACTTGCAAATGTCTGGGGTTTTTAGGTTTTACCTGTAACTATAACATCCCTGTAGCAACATTTTTCCATTGAATTTCATGTTTTTTTTTAGTATTGCAACTTAACAATAACGTCCCTTTAAGAACGTTTTTTGTTAGTGAATTTCATAGGTTTTTACTAGGGCAATTTAACACTTTAACCATAATGTTGCTTTAGGCTAGTTTTTTCAATAAAGGGGAAATGTTTTTAGTAGCACAACTTAACCATAGCACCCCTTTAACAATGTTTTTCTTTGTGAATTTCATAGATTTTTAGTAGGGCACTTTAACCATAACGTTTGTATATTATAGTTTTTTCAGGAAAGGTGATAGGATTTGAGTTGCACAAGTAAACTGTAGCGTCCCTGTAATGATGTGTGTCTTTCACTGAATTGCATTAGTTTTTTTAGAGGATACGCTTAGTTTGCAAAGATGTACTGTACAACGTACTGAAGACGGTGGCTCTATAGTAATAGGCATAAATATTGGGAACACTGCGTCTATTTGTGGGGATCAGGTGGAGTCTAACGTGGCCAGAAAGGGAGGAGTGGTCATAAAAAGTGGTTACATGCAGCAAAGACAAAAAACATATACAATCTGCAGCACATGCGTGAATAGGAAGGGAAAATGCTGTAGCTGTACACAATCTGTACTTTTGCAACAAAGTGCACAAAGGCATAGGGCATGCAGCATAATGGAAAGCACCAACAAGAGAAGTGACGTTTGCCTTCATCAATGTTACCGCACACCTGCTGCACAATCAAACAAAGAACGAAGAGACAGAGAAGACGACAATACCGAGAACAGAAAGTCAGAGCAACGTGACAAGTACACAAAAGTTTATGTTGTAATTGCACAGGTCTGATAATGTACAATAGTAGCAAAGCATGATGCTTTCTGTTTGTGCACAGAAATGGCTTCCACCCTAGAATCGCTGTAGGAGAATTTTCCGCATGAAGAAATGAGAGATGACGATATGCCCTATTGTTACCAGCCACACAGCGAAAAGGGAAAGAGTTACTGCAAGGGCAAACACCCTTGCTTGGCTGGTGGAGAATTTCCCACATGACCAAATGAGTGGGATTAGGAACCCCATAGGGAGGGAACACTGTGGCAAGAGGAACACAATCACAATGTAATACTTCATGTGAATTAACCACATTTGTTGTCTTTTAACAGAACATACCGGAATGAAAAGCAGTGCACCAGAAGTGGCACCTTTTCCACACGAACATACGCCCACCAAAACTGAAGTAAACGCTGGGCATATACAAGTTGACCGCCTGGACACCAAAATGTATCAGTTGCTCTTCCAATTTGCTGCCTTGAGAAATTTTGTAGAAGAACATATAATGAGAACAGTAAGATATCACTGCCCAACTTGCACATGCCCGCCTTCCCCATTTCCCAGCCCCGCTTCTCAACAAATTGAGACCCATGAGAGACGCTTTGATGAGACCTCAATCCCTTCTTCCCCACACCAGCAGCTTGTTGAAATGGGACAATTCCCACTATATGTATCTGTTTCTTATCTCCCTTCCCTTTCCAAATAGTAGAAAAACATGTGTGTGCTAATAAAGATTGATATGTTAATTTGTACTGATTGTGTATGTCCCTTTTTTTCCGTTTAACGAGGCCATTGTAAGTGTGAAGGGCACAGCACTGGTGGGCATGATTGCAGGTGAGAAAAATGGAGGAGGCAGACGACCGCCATACCTGGTTGCCCTATGCACAATAAAAACCATCCATAGGACGCCACTATGGGCCCATGTTTGCATGTACACAACCATCTGTAAATAGTTGCAGGAGCGTTTATCTGTGGCACAACTGCACATATGTGCATATCGTCCTGTGATGCCTGGTAAAACTGTCCCTGGTGAACATATGTAAATTAACGTGTGATGTAGTTGGACTTGTTTGAAGCATGTGCCCACGTCCTGTGAGTATTTTTTCACGTAAACATTCCACCTACTGTATCGTGCTCACAGCTAAAGGTACGTAGAAATGTGCAATGTGCGTGTGCCATATGTTTAAGTAGTCCGGGGATGCCAAGAGTATCGGTAGGAGAACTTTTCACGTGGCCAATAATGGCCAATATACGTCTGGCAGACAAGCTTGCAATTGGAGAACAATGGCAACGTCACCATGGTAATGGATCAACATTGAGTGTGGTCCCTTATTTGATGGACACAACCCAGATCCGTAAACATCGAAAGAGGACATGTTTCTGCAATGTATGGAGTGTTACAGTGATAATGCACCCTTAGAGATATCCTCCACTCTTCTGTCTACATGTAGATATTGTAGTGAAAGAGTTAGTGCCACTTTGTGGTGGCACATGCTCCACATCATCCCTATAAAATGGCACACCCCACAAGTGCTCTGTTTGGCTTTCTACAGAAGAGCACCAGTGCACATTGGTTGGGGCAGAAATTGCTTTCTCACCAATTGTGTGCCTGCAAACTACTTCTCCAAGTAATGGCCACCAGAGCTGATGCTACTACCTCTCACTTAGGAACACCCACAGCCTCACCACCAACACCTCCTTCTGAAAGTCCTGAGCAAGGGTTCAGGTGTCATAATGCGGAGGGACATTGAAAAGGAAACAACAATACAGTAGATGGAATCCCAATTGCCTACAGACAGTATCAATCCTGGGTGTGGAAACTATTTTGGGCTGTTGGAGATGTGCCACAATCTCGTGCAAACCAGGTGCAATGCACTACTCAGTTTCCTGAAACCTGGCTTGTACAGCTATGGCACCACCTCCATGCGCCAGCACCTGAAAGCAAACCACCAGGCAGATATTCGAAGTGTTGTCCCCTTCCAAGCACGCAGTAGGTTATTGTCCTCTACAGAATCCCCTGCAGCTGCTCCTGCCACCACTAGGGACACTCCAGTTTGCCACCTCATCCCGCAAGCAGCCTAGGAGGACATACGTAGTGCAACCGGCCCATACCTGTCAAAGGTCACTGTATTGTGCATATACTGTGATGCGGTACTGTGTAGGGGAGAACATTTACGAAGTACTTTTGAAGTTTTGGTCTGGGAGCATGACAAACACTGCCTTCCTACCCAAGAAAGGTGCACTCCACATCCTCTGCTCTCCACATACAATTTCTTATCCCTATGGTTGGTATCCTGTTCCAAATCTCCCTTCCACTGCTGGCTTTCCTTGCTTGACTTATGACGCCAGGAAATATTCTACACAGCCTGAAGGTGGGGGGAACAAAAATGCTCTCTTCAGAGCCACCTTGCACTGTTCAAAAATGGAAGTTGAATGCAAACATGCAGTCGGTGACACTGCCTATAAACGATGCATACAGAGATGGCAACAAAGGCTAGAAGGACACCTTCAAAAGCATTGTACGCATTTGTTCAAAGAAGTGGTGGTCCCTAAAAGAGCCTTTTTGTGCTGTTTGTATTTTCAACATTAAAAGTAGTGAACAACCACAGGGAAAATGCTTTCTACAACGCAGCCACATCTGTCTCTGGGCAATGCGAGAACAAATTATGTGTGATTTTGGAAACATTTCCATGAGTTTTCAAAATGTCTCCTTCATTGCGAACTGCAGTGAAATGCCGGTAATACACCCTAAACTGTTCCCTCCACAATGAACAACAATAATGTCTGGATGAGCAAGTGTCACCAAACTGGCACAAAGAGGACCCACATGGAACCACTGCATCCCACGTATTCCATGCCAGTGCACATCAACATTATGGAAACCAAGGTGTGCTGCTATTGCACAACGTTCTGTGTAAACTTGTACCCAATGTATTCACGAGTCGCCGAACAGCCATATAGTCCACCTACTGAACGGCACACCCATCCCCGTAGCCATGTCCACTCCTATTGGCAAACAGCTGTTCTGTCACAATCTGTTGCTACACACCGCACCCACAAATTCATGTTGACCAATCCCAAATCCTCCACAGTCCCATTTCTATTGCACCCACCGTCAAAAGACCCGGATGTAGCACGTGTGCACCCCCAAAAGGTGCGGCTTTCGCCAACGTATTGCCCTGTATACGGGACTGCACAAACACATTTTCAGCGTCATAGAAAGTGGGCGTCTTCGTAGAAGTTGTGCAGTGTTTTTTTCTCATTTTGCTAAAGGAACGTATGAAGAAACACCTTTTGTGTGCCCCTTTTTAGGGGTTGCTCTTGGCTAGTCACCCGTACAGTACTACACATCTGTCTGCAGCGTACATTGTACATAGTGCAACAGATCACTAATTGCAAAAGGGGGGGGGGAATTCACTGCACTGACAAGCATCACACTACAAGCACTAACGTTGTTATGGGCACAAAAGAACATCCTACCATGGAACACAAAAGCAAACATACATGTGAATCACTAAACCGTAATCCCATTTCCATAGCAAGCACTTTCCGAAGGACTGCATGTAGTACATGCGATTTCCCCAACTACCGCGAGGGCCCTTCCCAGTAAAGCAGGGCCAGTCCTTCTTTTCTTCCAAGTACTCTTTCAGCAGCTCTCTCTGATTGTCTACTGTCAAAGTATTACATACGCATCCACCAATTACATCCAAGAACTGTGCAGGTTATGCTATCACATCTACTGAACAGTGTGTAACAGTCGTTAAACACGCAGAGGTCAAATATCCTATTAATCAAAAGCACCTGCACGAGAAAGTACTGTACAACGAGCTACGCATTGTGCACCCACAAACATCAGCATTGCTACCCATCACCACACGCAGTAAGTATTAATATTTTTCTACAGTACAGTGCCAACTGTGTTATATGTGCATAACAACAGTGTACCCAGGAGTAAAACTCCATAACATACTCAACATTTGTACTGTTATGTCTCCCATCACCTACCGTTAAATCACTCCTACATTGGTAGGTGGTGCCAAAGGTTCCAATTGTCCACAACAGGGACTGGTATATGAAAAAGATTACTCTGTTCTTTTGTTCCATCATTTTTACAATGCTTTCCCCCATTAAAAGACCTCCTAGCAAATTTGTACAAATTGCACCCAAAACTGTCAGGCAGCATTTCCGACCAAACTATGAAAAGTGCATCCATTCAAGCATATCGACAGTTTCCACCCACACATTATACATGACAACAGCAGTTAAGCAATAGAAAAAGTTATCACCAAATTCACAACAGTAACATTGGTAAATGTCCAATGAAATTGAAACCCAAAAGCAATGCTTGCACTCATGTTCTAAGCATATTTATGCAAAGTACTGCATGCAAATCGATGCCCAAAAACATTGTGCTTTGCTCTCTGTGCATCTTTCTGCACCTTTTGGCTCATCCTTCCACAATGCGCAGTACTGCATTTTTTAAGTAAGTAGGCCGACACTAATACACACACATTTTCCATAACAAGTGATACACTAAACTCCCAAATAATACACCTATTCCCTTAACAAACATGTTTATGCCCCCAAGCACCCTTCATATTGTTCACCTTCCATTTATGCACACACACTTCGTCTTCCTGCCAGGACATCCCCATATAGTTTTGAAGAATGTTATTTACAAATGTAAGCACTATGTCATTAGCCAACATAATTTCTTAACATTTTCTTATAGAGGAGCAGTACCCACCTCTCTCTGGAAAGCCACTGGAGTGTGCACTTTAAAATGCAGCCTACAATAAACCTTCTCTCTGCAATCAACAAAGTAAGTACAATACCAGCATACCCTTGTTTGTCTTACTAAACGAGTGCACTATTGTAGTGTAGCATATAGATGTGTGCCCATCCAGCCGTATGTATTTCATTGTTACTGATCACACTTCTACAGGTGCTAAGTGTTTGTTATGTCACCACCATTAGAATAATGCCCACATACTAACATAGTGTCCCCAACCTAACCTTACACACCATTGCACACATATATATGTGAAAATGTGCACACCCACACTTCCCTTTGTTTGACAACAGCTACTACACAATGCCTACCAAATGGCAATTCCTTAGAAAGCAACGCAGAAATAGAGCCTCGCACCCTACAAACACAGAAAGTCACTATCCACTGCAATCTCAACATGAACAGAAGGTGAACGAGAAGAGGTAATTCAGTCATTAAGGAAAATGGATGCATCTCCCAGTAAATATAGTGTAGGTGATCTGGCAAAATGTGAGAATGTAAAGAAAACCACTAAATACAGTGCAATGCACACTACTGCTAAGAGAGTACGTACAAATGGTAATGTAATCACAAGGAAGCATTCTAAAAAAAAGTAATTTTACAAAAAAATGTTCCACCACAAAGTCCTTCAGAACCTTTTAAGTAGAGGGGGCGAAATCATGCTCAACCCTCAAAACCTAACACAGAAAAGTCATCCTAGCAGCTCTTGTAGACAGTGCTAAATTGTTTATAGTAATTTTGAAGAGAATGAAACCACTAACAAGATTAATTGGTAAATTGCAAGCACTACTTCGAAACGAATGCAATGTCAGCATAGATAACTTTGGCCACATCTGTACAGGTGAGTGGAGTCACACCACAAACACAGAGCCATACTTCAATGAAGAATCATACAAACAACAAGAAACAAACCAAATTGTCTTACATCGGAGTGGACGAGGGTATGAAAAGATACACAAATACCATAATGGAAGAGGAAACACTGCTTTCAGAAATATCCCCATCAAACTTAGATGTCACTCTCCAATTCACCAAACCAACACGCCTCACCTACAAAGGCCTTGCACATCAATGTACAACTTTCGTCGATGCCTAATTAAACATTTGCAGCAATACCTCAATCAGTATGTCAAAGGCAATGACAAAAGAAAAATGAAAATACTACAAACTATGGACTCCTGTTAAGTCCAGTGTGCAACTACACTGGAATACATGGACATTCCGTAGCCAGCACCTCTGGACCAGCTTGCAAACGCATCTCCCACCATAATAAAATGTTAGCAACCCACCATTCGACAGTCATAAATCTAGTTTACAAACTGTACTATGCAAAAACATCTGCTTTAGCACTCCAACATTTAAATGATATTCTCCTACACGGAACAGCCAAACAAGTGCTCGATGAAATTGAGCACATCCAAAGGAAATACTGCGGAACTGAAGAGCACTTACACACTCCAACATTTTCAGACAACAGTACTGACAACAGTGTAGCTATCAACTTTGTATATCACACATGCAGAAAAGAAATACAAAAGTTCAAAAGCACTTCTGCTGAAATGCCAAACCAAGTATGTGTGTGTTGTTGTAGAACATTTTATAAAAAAATAACACCAAAACTGTAGATATAATGCAGAAAATAGAAGGTAAGGAGGAATCCCAATGGTTTCAATTAGCTCTGTACCTTCTAGCATAAAACAGTGCGACATTACCAACACCTCCATATTGTGCACATACTGCACTGCTAAACCTGACAATAACGAAAGGCCTTCACGGGCAATTAGTAATAATTTGCAACTCTTTCCACTGCCAAACCCCTCCCTCACATCCGGTCCACCCAGACACTCAGGCGCCTAAGAAGGGCTTCTGCACAGAAGCCCTTCTTAGGACGGCGAACAAAGGAACCAAACCTGGTTTGGCGTGCAGAGTAAAACACGAGTAAGACCTTTACAAAAAGAAATTGCAAATAAACCGGACCAGAACCAAAATACAATTAATGGGGTCCAGCGGGTTAGAGTTTGAGGCTACCACCATAGCCTCTAACTGTACCAAGGCTTTTTTCATAGCTCGTGGTAGAATAAAAATGGTAGATACCACTGCCACCAGCCAAATCTTAGAGAAAGGTGAACAAAATAATGTTCCATGAGAAACAGACAAAAAAGGATAACTATTTAACCTTCCAGTACTCTATGGAAGATAGTTTCTAGTGGGTCTGTAAATTTAAAAAGACTAGTAAAGTCAATGGCAACTTTACCTGTTCTGGGAGGCGGGAGTCAGTCCCAGAAAATGGAGTTTAACAGTGGGAAGTCTAAAAAGACAACCCTGTGCCACTGCACTAAAGGTGCTGTGTGGCACACAGTAAAAAGATGATGCCTAGGGAGTAGGTGAGACTCCATAGTCCATGAGCACAAAATGCACAACACACAGCAAAAACAAATGTAAGAGTAGGCAAAAAGGCTCACACTCTTACCAGGTTTAAAAAAAGAAATCCTAGAAATTCAGCAAAGCTGCTGAGGGACTCAAAAGGTAAGGGAAATCAGCCATTCTGGAGAATTCTCCCTAGCACATGCTAATGGCATTTCTTTGACCACCATTGGAAATAGAATTTTTTTTTACAATCTACAGGAATCTTTGAAGAGGTTCCTGTAAGAATGTGAATGTAAGGAGGAGAAGAAAAGGACCCCTCCCAAAAAAAGAAGGTGTTTGCTTGCAAACAACTATATAAAAAATAAATAAAAGGAATGCTCTTTTGAGAGCCACCAACACAGACGAAATCTGTTACCCTGGTTGAAATGTGTTCCCCCACGCTTGTTTACGATATGTCTTGGGATAGCGCTGTATTTGCAGGAATGCACATGTCTCATCCAGGGTTTTTCAGGATGGTAGTCATGGCAATGGGACTGTGGAGGCTAACGGATTGGTCAGTCAGGTATCTGGGTGTGGTGGGCAGTGCTGCAAACCTTGCAACGTTATCCCTGCATTTAGGGAAAATTACAGTGCCCTAGCGACTTTGCACTGTAAAAGCGGCTATCAACGAATGTACATACTTTCTGCCATTGGTTTGTAAACTTACATTTTTTTCGCTTTGTTTGCAAACCCATCGCAAAAAGTAGCTAGATTTTTCAGTAGCCATGTAGTTAGTAGTTGCCTGTTGTTTCTGAGTAAATACTGTGCAAACTGCACAAGTTGCATCACATTTTATCAAAAACTGTCACTTGCGTAATATTGAAAAAGTCTGGCACAAAAAAGATGGAAGAGCCATTGCAACTGTGGGCCACTTTTTCATTGGTGCCTGAGACAATTTTATGGCCCAGTTGAAACATGACGCTGACCTAGCCGGGGGTTCTGCAGATCAGAAGCTGCTAGTTAAAGTGCTTTGGCAGAGCAGTGCATTGTGTCAGTACTGGAAATGTCAAATTTAGGGTGCTTTGAGGTTCCATTAGTGTTCAAACCTATACAGCTATTTAGGGCTGAACTACTTTCTGGGTTGAAAGTGGACAAGGGCCTGGCAGAGGAATTGTATACGTTGTTATTCATTTACTCCACATTACAGTGGAGTGGCCGTGTAGTTATGGTTATCTTGCTAATCTCATAGGAAGACCACTTTTTGGACGGCTTATAACTTCGCACTCCATGGACGAATTTGTATAAAACTTTGGAAAAAACTATATGGCGCACTCTGAATTTTTTGTGAAAGTTGGGTGATGTTTCGTGGAGGGGGGTGAAAGTTATAAGGGGGTCTCAAAACATTTTTTTTTCCATACACTGAATGGAGAAAAACTTTGCGCAGACCTACAGTTCAAATGGCTGGATGGATTTCCACCAAATTTTCAGCAGGAGAGGCGCCTTGGTCCTGAAAGCATGCTTTTGTGATTTTATGTGATAATTAGTCCTGTACATGTGTCAAAACATTTGTGATATCATATTCCGCTTCGCGGTTCCATTTCCCTGTTTGTTCTGCGGTCACAAGTTTGATTGGGCTGGAGTGTGGCGTGATGTTGGCGGACATTGGAGGTGCCCAGTGGTTGGCTGGAGGGAAGTGTGATGTGCGTCATAGGTTTGGGTAATGCTGCAATGCTGTATCAGAGGATAATGCAGTACTGAAAGGGGCTGAAAAACATGAGTTCTGGCATATGGTGGTGGGAAGATGGGATGGAAAGAGAGGCATGGTGTATATGTGCGTACTACACCAAATTAGCGAGGACCTCCTCAGGCAACTAGCTTGTATGGTGACTGCAGGCATCCTTAGTTACGGCACAATATGTCCTGAGGCGGCCTGTTTGTGTGGTGAGTGCTAGCTGCCTCAATTGAAGATAAGTATTGGATTGCACATGACAAGAGCATTTTGGCATAGGGTGTACTAGACTTGTGTGTGGTAAGCACCTAGCACCTGCAATGTATGGCTGGACATGTGATTGTGCATTTCCGATATTATGGCCACTGATTACTGCATTGTACTATGGTGTATTGGTTCTGTGTACTTAATAGACTGCAGGGAGCAGGGGAAATGTTCTGAAGATATTGTGGTTTGGTTGGCAGTAGAAAAATAATGTTTTAGTGGAAGTGGGTAGAGGTGCTGGAGGCTGTGTTATGTTTGTGGATTTTGCTAACTACCTACATGTTTCGATGCATGGCAGTATTATGGTGCAGGGTTTGGGTAGCAGTGCCTGGCTGTGTTACATTTGTGCATTATGGTACCTGGCCACATGTTCACATGCATGGCTGCATAACGTTTCCGTGGGTGTGGCCGAGGCATAGGCGTTTTGGTGCATGGCCAAGGTTGTAGGCCATAGAAGTGCTGGTGGTTGTATAAAGTTTGGGGGTGCTGGTACCTGGCCACATGTTGACATGCATGGCTGCATAACATTGCGGTGGGTGTGAGCAAGGCTTAGGCTCTTGGCCACACCCACCGCAATGTTATCCAGCCATGCATGGCAACTGTCTGATACTGCTGTATGGATTTTCTTTTCGAATTGCCTAGAAGGTCTACATTTTGCGCAAATCATGCATTGCACTGGAGCCTGTTTTACAATGAGCTGCACCCCAGTTGATGGAGAGGTATGGCAGGGTTGCATTTTCTGCCACCATGCGGCTACAAAATCAAAGTAAAGCGCCAACGTATTACCATGTCATTGTGCATTTCTGCTGCAAAGTATGCCAGTTATCTGCACCTTCCTCGTGCACTAGTTGGAAGTAGGTTTCACATGGTTGCCTCATATGTATGGTGTGTCACCATTGTACATATTGTTGGTTGAATGTATGTGGTGATTTTTGTTCCATCCTACAGTTTTGCATCCATGGCTGAAAATGATAGAGTCCACAGTCCTGCAGTGTGTCCACTGGGTGATGTGTTGGAATAATGTGTTTTTAAAAATGTGTAGTGTTCCAGTGCATGTTTTATGTGGTTGGGTTGTGGCTATTGCACAGATTACAGAGTACTGCACTGTACTATGCTGTATTCGGTGTGTGTACTTAATAGAGTGTTGCACGCAGGTCCAATGGCCTGCAGATTTTGTGGTTTGGTTGACAGTACAGGATAGAGGTGCCGAAGGATGTGTTAAGTTTGTGGATTTTCCTACCTACCTACATGTTTATATGCATGTCTGTATTATGGTGTAGGGGTTGGTTAGGAGTGGTGGTGGCTGCATTACATTTGTGGGTTCTGGTACCTGGCCACATGTTCGCATGCATGGCTGCATAATGTTGCGGCAGGTGCGCTCAAGGCCTAGGCTCTTGAGGTCATGGGCAAAGGCCATAGGCCATGCACCAAAGATGGTAGGCCTTGGTCACACCCACTGCGGCCTTATGCAGCTATGCATGCCAACTATGTGATACTTGTATATGGATTTGTACTTTTGCCACAATTCATGCTTAGCACTGAAGCCTATTTTACACTGAGCTTTTCCCCTGTTGATACAGAGGTATGACAGGTTTCCATTTTTCCAACTTCTCTTTATGTACATGGAGACATGTTGTTACATTGTACATGGTGCACTGCATGTACAGCTGACACAATGTATGCATGTACATTTATGACCCCTATCTACTATTTATATGTGCAATGAGTTACAAATCAACAGTGTATGCTGGCAGACTCTGTGTGCAATGGGTGCGCATAAGTGAGTGTCAGGGGCATCTCATGGACAATAGTGCCTTTGGTGAAGGAGATTTTTGGGCCTGTGCTTCATGAAAGGAAACAAATTCCTCTAGAACTGTTTGAAAGATTGTACATGCTTTCTAATGTATGAAGTGTAGTGACCTGACCTGGTTGTGTCACCTGTGTGGTACATTCCGGCTATTGTTGTGAACGTTTTGTTGCCACACGACATGTGTACGTGTGTGAAGATAGTAAGGTTGCACTTACTTTTTTTTCCATCCAATTTGTATGTGGCAAGCATTCATGTTATGTGTTGCCTATGGTATTTTATTTGTAAGGTGGAATGATTATCGGAATTGGAAGGCCTACACAATATGCTATTGTTTGAATTTTGTACCACCTGTTGAAATGCAATGGAATCACAGTTAGGTATAGATACAGAGAGAATATTTTTGTTAGGGACTTCTTCCAGAATGACATGCTTGCAGAGAGTGCATGTATGTTTCCACATGTAGGAAATCGGAAAGATTTCATTTATGGGTGTTTTTGCTTTCCAGTATCTGCAGTATCTTTCCAGTATCTGCAGTAAGTACATTACTACTTCCTGTGGATTAACTTTTCTATTTAACACACATTTTCTATTGCAGCACAGTACTCCGATTCCTGCCTTATTTCTGAGCCCCTGTAACAGTTTTCAGGATTGTGTGCAGTATTTTTGTCCAGCCCTATTATTTGTAAACACAACTGGTGTGATATGTTTCAATACATGCTTTAAACAGTCAGTGTCATTTACAATACACCATTGCTGGGTGTCGATGTGGATGAATCTGGATGCACAAATCTTGGATAGTTTCACAGAACTGTGTACTGGGATCGCCTGAGACTTGCACTCTGAATGTGTAACACCATACATGGAGTGTTGTACAGAACTCATAGTGTTACATGGAGAGGTCTTCAATGTGATGGGTTCACGTGTGTGTGACTATTTAACAGTAACCAATGAGGGAGTGCTGCAAAGAAGCTAGTCAAAAGGGAAGAAGGACTGCTCCTGCTTTACTGGGGCGCCGCCCTTGTGGTATTTGAGGAAGTGCAGGGTGTAGTTCACAGGACGGGGTGGTAATACTGTTTTCATTATTCTGCGTAGTAAGGTGGGCTGAAATGGAGAGACACACTGTGTTGATTTTGAGTGATGCCTTTGTGGTAGATCTGCACAGGTATGCCCAGGAAAGAGACTTTGATGGCAAATTCCGGTTTAGAAGTAGTGGAGGCATTGTGGTGCACTGTCCATGTCTGCAGTTTCGGTGCTATGCTTGCACTTTGCAGAGAAGTGGCCAGTTTCGCAACTATTCATATTGTCATTGTGCACCATGGCGGCATGCATTTGGGTTATGTAGCTTGTTTACGTTTGTTCCATCAACTGAAGAGGTTGATGACTGCAGTGAAGAGGCTTTTTCCCACTGCCCAGGTGGTTTTCTCAGCCATACCACCCTAGAAGAGTATGGGACTATCCTAATGTATGTTGTTCCCAGCCAGAGGCTGGAAGGTGTCTCATCAACAGAAGCATGTCTGATTTTTGATGCGCTGGTGGGATGTTCTTCGGTAACAATGACATAATTATTTCTCGAAATTCAAAGTTTTTCCATGCAAATGGCATTTTTTTGTCAAGCATTGTTGATGCACTTTCATTTTCCCATCTACAGGATGCGTTGAAGTGTTTACTGTAAGAATGTAAGGAGGAGAAGAAAACAGAAAACCCTATAAAAACTGAAAAAAGGTGTTTCTCTAGAAGCACCTAAAGACAAATCCCCTACCCTGGTTACAATGTATTCCCTGACGCCCGCACACAACACGAAAGCCACATCCGGGGCTTTTGAGGATGGTGGGCATGGAAATGGGACTGGGGAGGCTAAGGGATTGCATAATAATGTTTCTGAGTGTGGTGTCTACGCAGAGGAATGTTGTACAGAACTGATAGTGTTACATGGAGAGCTCTTTAATGTGATTGGTGAATGCGTGTGTCACTGTTTAACAGTACCCAATGAGGGAGTGCTGCAAAGAAGCTAGTCAAAAGGGAACAAGGACTGTTCCTGCTTTACTGGGGCGTGGCCCTCGCGCTACTTCGGGAGGTGCACGTACCACATACTACCGTTTTCAGAATGGTGCCCATGAGAATGGGACAGTGGGGATTATTGTACTAAGGGTGTGGTTCACAGAAAGGGGTGTTAATACTTTTCTCCATTACTGTGCATAGTGAGCCGGGCTGACATGGCTGCCATTACTTGCAAATGTAATATAGCATAGCAGAATGTGTCCGCAATCAATTACAGCTCAAAGCTACGTGGCCCACTACTCTGTTCTGAAAAGCTAAAAACAGAATGCGCAGCCGCTCTGGGGTGTGGCCTTTTGTAGGGCTGCTGTGGAGACCTTGCAACCGGAAAAGAGGACTACATCATTCAACCAAATGCATACATGTGCAATGGCACATTTTGGGGTGTTTGCAAACATATACTTTCCCGTTAACACTCGGTAGATTGCAGAATATTGCACTTTTCCACTGTCCGAGGGTCCGGATCATGTCCACGAAATAAGGGAACACGCGCAGCGTGGGTGCGGTTGCATGGTGATGTCGCAAATGTTCTCGAAGGGGATGGCACTTTTTGAGTGGAATACTTTGTGTGCATGTGCATGGGTGTCCTATGCACGCCATTGGGATCTCTGGACTGATTAATTGTGTGACACACATGCACTGACCATGTTGGGAAAAGCTGGGTGTTTGTAGGGTATAGCAGGTGGGATGTTTATATGTACATCTACCTGTAGGACGTGGGTGGGTGCCTCAAACTACTTAAAATGTGTCACAAGATTCCTCGCATGTGCTGGACAGGGGCGGTGTCACCAGGAGACAGAGGAAGAGATATGCATGTGCGTACTTGTGCAACGGACAAAAGTCTGCTCCCACAACTAATTATAGGTGGTTCACAAGATGCACACATGCGGTTCATACTGGCCTCGTACCGGTGCCTCCATTGTGATTGTGGATAGGGAGGGCAGGTGCGGTGTCCATAGGACACCTCCATTTTACTTAATTGCGGTCATTCCCACCAGTACTGTGTGCGCTGAATCATAATCAGATTTTTAAAAACAGAGGAAAAGCCACACATACACTCAGCAACAATTTACATGTCTACCTTTAATTCCACACATTAATAGATACTATTAGGAAAGGGAAAAGGTAGCAGAAGTGGATAAATATTTTGGGGAATTGGAGATTTGTACAAGTTGGTCCTGAAGGGTGGAAGGGATTGAGATGTGATCATAATGTCTCTGATCACACAAATTTTGAGGGGATGGCGGGCTGTGAAATGGGGAAGGGGTATACGTGCAGGTCAGGCAATGGTATTTTATTTTGTCCATAATATGTCCTTGTATGCAATCTTTTAAGGCGGCAAAATTGTTCGCCAATTCTTCCATTTTGGCTTCCAGGCTGTCCACTTTGCCATTCATAAGGTTTCTATCCTTTCCTGTGCCCATATTCTGTTGTGGAAGGGGTGCCGCTTGTGCTGCATTGCTATCCTTAAAGAAAAAAGAATATGTCAGGTGTACATGAAGCAATAGATATTAAATATTTTATGTTTAAGACTGCGATGCATACCAATGGGGTTACTATCGTAAGTCATTTTGTCATGAGGGAAATTCTCGTCCAGGCACTCTAAGGTGCTTGCCATTGCTGAGTAATTATCAGACAAACTTTAGTGTGCTTACTACTTTGTAGTGACGTTCTGGTTTTAGTACTTTCCAGTCCTTACTCTGGCCGTTCGTTCTTTGCTCATATGTAAAGCAGCAGTGCGGTAAGATTGTGAAAGGCAGATATCACTTCTCTTGTTGGTGCATTCTGTTATGGCGTACTCCCTATGCTTTTGTTCTGTTTCTTTCATAAGTACACAGTTTGCAGACCTACACTATTTCCCTTTGCAATTCACGTACATGGTGCTGTTTGTATATGTTCCTTGTGTTTGCTGAATGGTACCACTATGTAAGAGAACCTCTGCCTTTCTAAGCAGGTTGGATGTCATCCAATGTCTGTGACCAGACGCATACTATGTGACTTTTGTGCGCATTACCATGGTGCCAGCGAGTTTCAGTATGTTGTAGGGTACATCTTTACAAACTAAGGGTATCTTGGTAAAAACCTATGAAATTCAGTGAAAAAACATTGTTAAAGGGACATTATGGTAAAGTTGTGCTACTAAAGACCTATCAAATTCAGTGAAAACACATGGTTTAATTGCCCTACTAAAATGCCATCAAAATCAGTGCAACATCTTTTTCCACGGAACATTATACTTAGTTGGCACTAATAACAACCAATTCATATTATGGTTACTAGTAAAAGTGGAAAACCCCAGAAATGTGCCAGTTTCACCAGTTATGATAAGCTAAGCAACCATTACTCGCACCACCACCATGCACTGCAAGGACTTACACCATGACACCAAAGTGTGGCAGTCTTCTCATGCATACTCTGCACAACTTAAAGTTACACACCATGTGGGCGGGCCAAGGTTGCGTACTATACACCGTACATGTGCGTACCATCGTACCCAGTATTCTTTTGTACCACGCATGTTTGCCAAGAGATTTGCAATACTTGACTGTAAAATTTTGTCTTTCTCTTGCACCTTTTCAAGTAGCTGCGTAGCAGACATGTTTGGAACATTAGAACCTGTTTTTAATGTGTGTGCAACTCCATAATATAGAGTTTCTAGTTCACTTTCAAAGAGGAGGTCGAATATGTATTCCACATTTTGTCTGAATCTAAGGTCTTTAGAATACATTCATAAAGAGCGGTATTCTGATGCTGTTATTTAGGTGCATCTTTCATTGTACCTTCCACCTTTTCCAGTAGGAAAAAGTAGAGGAAAGCCTTGTAATTCTTCACTTTCTTCCCATATACTGATTGGCGATCCTTTGGCTTGCCGCATTTGATATGTTTCCAGTGCATCGTCTATGGTGTCTTTGGAGTGCAGTGGGTGAATTGTATAGTTGTCTAAAATATTGCAGGCTACAGCAGGATCTAAAGGTTCAAATTGGCCAGTTCTTGAGGAGTCCTGCATTATTTTGGTTGTTTCTCAGGTTTTCATCAATGTTTATTTCTTTGTAGTATGCCTTGTTGTTTTTAAGATAGTGCAGGGCTTTTCTAAGTCCACTAGTTGTTGCCAAATATTTGTGTCTTTTGTAGGTACACCATTCACCAGGATAATCAAAGATTGTTCTATTGACCGTTGCGCTCTATGAGTTTCTACATTTTCTTTGAGGTCTAATGGCAAATAAACTACTTTGCCACAAATGCCTCTCAGTGATTCAGTGGGAGATAATTTTGCAGTTTTTGGTTGTAGTCATATTATTTCTTGAAATGGGTGATATAATGGTGGCAAAAGAGATAAAAACACTGGGTTTTTACTTACACTCCTCCGTGAGTCTGCACAATTAGGTCAGTGCAACAGCCTCAGTGACAGCATACACCAAGCTCATTCATTCCTGCAAACCCTTTCTCTCCACAAAATGCTGCACCACTGTGGCCAGAGCACTAGTACTGTCTAAAATGTACTACTGCAGTGCCCTATACTTAGATGCCAGTAAATACATCATCAATAAACTCCAAATCCTGCAGAATAATGCACTAGGAACTGCCCAGGGCATATCCAGAAGGCAATACATCTCAGCGACTAGATGTAACAACAATTGGCTCTCCATCAAAGAGAGAATACAATTTAAAACAGCTTCCCTGACTCAGAAAAGTCTCAACAACTCAGCCCCTCAATACCTTACTGAAAATCCCATTCTGGCCTACTAGGTCAACTAACTCTGGCTGCCTAAGAGTTCCCAAGTGCAAACTAAAAAAAAGCAGGTGGTAGCTGCTTCCTAGTTATGGCTGCTCAACTCTGGACCTCTCTACCCACTACTTTAAGAGACAATCAGTCCTTCTACAAATTCAAAAATGACACCAAACTTTGGCTAATCTCAAAAGATGCACCTCAGTAGACCCTGCTTGCATTCCCTTTGCTCAAAACCTGTATAGTAACACTATCTCTAGACCACTGCATTATATCTGCCACTTTCTGTTCTTTGAGGCCATCTTTGTTATCCCATATCCCCCTGACATTATTACTATATTTAACTATACTGTGTGCACGTGTGTGTACCCATAAATCCATACATGTCTGAAATATAGATTGCCTCTGTAAAAAGAAATTGTATATTCTCTTATTGTATTGATTTACTGTGTATTGCCTATTGTATAACCCACTGTGTATATTCCTTTATCGTACTGACTTACTGGGCTACATTAGAAGGCTGGCGGTATCCATTTTTTTCTGGTACCCGCGAATGGGCAATTACTGGGTCATGCTGAGTTTGGCGGACCCGGTAATTGCCCATTCGCGGGTGCCGGTAATAAGGGACTTCCCATTCCCCATTTGGCACCATAAGGCTGAATGGGAATGGGGAAGGTGGTAGCACCGGTACCATTAATAACGGTACCGGTGCTATCATCATGTTCTGCTCATGGGTGCCTGTCTGGCCACCAGGTTAGACCTGGTGGCTGCAAGGACACCCGCAAGCAGAACTCCTAGTATGCCGGTAGGGTAGCAACGGTGCCGGTAGCGACACCGCTGCTGTTGTTGCCTTACCGCCATATTGTGATGTAGCCCACTGTGTATTGCCTATCATGTAACTAATCCATATCCTTGTAATGAACCAGATACCTCTGGGTTTGGAGTGCACTATAAATAAATAACCAAACAAACAAACAAACTGTTTGGATTATAATGGTCTCATACACATTAAACTGTTGGAGTAGTTTTGACAGTGAGAATATTTCCAAATTATTTCTGATAGCCCATGAAGGAATTTGGTTATTGTGTGAGGGGTTAGAAATTTCGTATTTGTTTTCTGCTGTAAGGTAGAGAGCTAATTGGAACCATTTGGATTCCTGATTGTCTTCTATTTTGTACGAATATATGTGATTTGTCTGCAACGGAAATGTTTGCGGGAGAAATGACCGAAGATTATTTGCTTGAAATAATCTTTAGTAATTTCTCCCCTGAACATTCCTGATGTGTGCAAACCCCACCCCAAACCCCCACCCACACTCCTACCCCCAACCCCAACACACCCCCAACACACCCACACCCCTACTTAACTTTCCTTCCGATGCGCTGTGTCTCTGCAGCGCCGGTTTTCTTTTTCTCTTTCACTTCCGTGATCGGGAACCGGCGTTCTTTTTTTAAATTTTGTTTTACGTTTGATAGGGTGAGCTGCGGGGGTGTCCTGTATTCTGTCTAGTATAGTGAGCGGGGTGTTGCGGGAGATGCCCCCGCAGCCACCGGCTTTTTTCAATTTTATTTTCTTGTTTTGGTGAGGCAGCTGCAGGGGTGTCCCCGAAACCCCCCGCTCACTATACTGTATACAAAAACAGAAGCACCTAACAGGAAACAAACTTTAACTCCTCTTTCAAAATGTAAAAATAAAAAAGGACTAAAAAGATTGCAACTACCACTACTGCTAACAGAGCTTGTACACATGGTAACGTAGTCACAAATAACCATTCCAAAAAATTAATTTTACAAAACATGTTCCGACACAGAATCCTTCAGAACCTTATAAATCCAGGGGAAAAATACTGTATAGTATAGTGAGCGGGGTGTTGCAGGGGACACCCCCGCAGCCTATGCAGCCTTTGTGATTCTTTTTTTTTACCGAACCCACCAAATGACCCAATACCACAAAAAGTTCAAACTTTTTGTGGTATGTGTTTTAGGTCTTTTGGTGGGGTCGGTAATTTGGATACAGAAATGTTGGCTTAGTCCTTTTTTACATTATATCTATATTTTTCATGCTCTTTGAATAAAAAGTTCTGTAAACAACACACACATACCTGGTTTGGTACTTAAGCAGATGTGCTTTTGAACTTGGTTATTTCTATTTTGTATGTGTGTAATAGAAAGTTGAAATCTGCAAGGTTGTTGCTACTGTTTCCTGAGGTTACTGGATTTTGGAAGTGCTCTTCAGTTCCAGAATATTTGCTTTGGATGTTGTCTGTTTGTTCAAGCAGTTGTTGGACTGTACTGTGTAGAAGAATGTCATTTAAATGCTCCAGTGTGAAAGGAGGACTTTTTGCATAGTACAGTTTATGAACGAGATTTCTTACAGTAGAATGGTGTGTTGCTAACATTGATGATATGGTGAAAGGTGCTATTGCAAGCAGGTCCAGGAATGCAGGCTAATGAATGTCCTTGTAGTCCTGCATATTTATGCACTGGACAGGAGTCATAGTTCATAGTATTTTCATTTTTCCTTTGTCTTTGGCTTTTACACAGTGATTGAAGAACTGCTGCAAAGATTTGATAGAGTTTTGGCATACGTTACACATTGATGTGGATGGCCATTTGTACCTGGGGCATATTGGTTCAGTGGAATGGAGAGTTCATTCTAAGTTTGATGGGAATATTTGTGAAAACAGTGTTTCTTCTTCCATGATGGTATTGTCTACCGTTTCATACCCGCGCCCATTGCTTTGTATGGCAATTTGGTTTGCTTGCTCTTGTTTGTATGATTCTCCATTGAAATATGGTTCTGTGCTGGTGGTGTGACTCCACTCACCTGTACAGATGTTGCCAAAGGTATCTCTGCTAATATTGTGTTTGTTACGAAGTACTGGTTGTAGTTTACTAATTAATTTTGTTAGTGGTTTCATTCTGTTTAAAATTAATATACTGCATTTCCTTTTGAGGAGCATTGCACTGCCTACAAGAGCTTCCAGGATACATTTTCTGTGGTTGGTTTGAAGGGTTGAGCGTGATTTTTCCCCTGGATTTATAAGGTTCTGAAGGATTCTGTGTCGGAACATGTTTTGTAAAATTAATTTTTTGGAATGGTTATTTGTGACTACGTTACCATGTGTACAAGCTCTGTTAGCAGTAGTGGTAGTTGCAATCTTTTTAGTCCTTTTTTATTTTTACATTTTGAAAGAGGAGTTAAAGTTTGTTTCCTGTTAGGTGCTTCTGTTTTTGTTATTGACTCTATTAGCTGTTTTGTTTGAACTTTCTGTACAAATTATGCCATAGGCGGATGGCTATTGTGCATGCGTTTAGGTTGATCTGCTCTATTTCTGCGTTGTTTTCTACAGAGTGGTTTTTTGGTAGGCATTTTGTAGTATCTGTTGGAGAAAAAAGGAAATTATGGGTGTGCAGGTTGTGCAATGTATATGTGTGCACTGTGTATGAGTGTTTGAATATGAGTAGGCATACACATAGAGGTTTGTGATTGTGTAATGGGTTATTACTTTAGGTTGGGAAGGCTGTATTGGTATCTATCTGCTACCATAATGGCGGTCAGATGACAATAGGAAGTGGGCACCTGTTGAGGTGCAATGAGTAAGAATGAAGTATTGTATTGAAAATACTGTTGGGTTGATGGAATTGTGTATCCTACAAGACAAGAGTGCTGCACTGTCTGAGTAAGAGACAGAACACTACGATAATTTACTTTGTTCGATATTAAGAGTAGGTTTCTTTTAGGTTGTAGCTTCCACTTGAGACACCACTGGCTTTCAGGAGAGAGGTGTTCACTGCAACTGCGAAAGTAGGAAGTAAGAACATATGTTTGTTAATGGCATAGTGATTGCATTTGGAGAATACATTATTTAAAATTGTAGGAGGATGTCTTGCCAGGAAGAGTTAGTGTGTGTGTGAAATTGGATAGCTTTGTATATGAATGGGGACTTGAGAGCATCAGCATTTTTGGTAAGAGGGTCAGTGGTTTATTTATAAGTGTGTCGTAAGAGGTGCACTTTAGCAAGTGTATGTGTTGCTGTATGACTATTTAGTTTGGAAACGGATAAGTGCAAGTTGTAGTAGGGTGAGAAAAAGATGTGAACAGATGTACAGATTGGAAAGGAGAATGTTTTTGTGTGTGCAGTTCCATTAACTTTTCTACAGATATATCCTTGCTACATGAGTGGCGCAATCATTTCAGTTGTTTGATTTATTTATCCAAATTTATAAATGGTATTGTTCATAATGCATACATACATTTCATGATTTTTAAGTCATGGTGCATTCTGTGAACTGTGTACGGTAAGTGGAAGGCACCCTGTTGAAATGCATGCAATGTATGTACTTGGTATGCTTTGGTAAAATACATTCAGTTTTCCTTTTCTGTGTGCATTTTAGGAATTTTATAGGAGGTGTGTTAGTGGAGGAAGAGGTTGTAAAAATGACAGAAGGGAAGAAGAGAAAAACAGTCTGAACATTACAATGGGTGATTTGGGTAAATGATAACTTTCAAAGCATATAGCATTGTATGTCCCACTTGATGATAGGTGATGGGACAAATGACAATATGCTTTTTGAGTAGGTTATGGAGGGTAATTGGCCGGTACCCTCTTCACAGGCACTTATAACAGAGTTGCAAATGTACTGTAGAACAAATATTCATACCTGTAGTTTGTGTTGATGGATGAAGATGTGGATGAAGCTGGAAGCAGAAATCTTTGATTGTTTTACAGTACTTTTTGCGGGAGGTGCTTTGCAATCACAGGAGACCTGCACTCTGAGTGTTTAACGGTAAATCTGGAGTGTTGAACACAGATGACAGAGTTAGATGTAGAGGCCTTTTATGTGATTGGTGGATGGTTGTGTGACAGCTTACCAGTAACCAATGAGACAGTGGTGGAAAGTGTAAGTGGAAAGGGAAGAAGGGCTGCCCTGTTTTACGAGATCTGTGGGCAATGCAGTAGTCTACAGATCGCACGTGCTGCATCCGGGGCTTGTTAGCATGATTGCCATGGAAATGGGAGTGTACTGTGGGGATTATCCAATAAGGTGTTCAGGGTGTGCTTAACAGGAAAGGATGGCAATATTGTGTTTCATTGTTGTGTTGGTTGTGTAGTGAAGATGGCTGGAGTTAATGTATGGATAGTGGGAGATTACTTTGTATGTGATCCGGAGAGCTATGCAAAGGCAAGTGGGTTTTCTGCAGATCTTGATTTCTCAGGAATGAAGGCTTTATGGTTCAGTGTGCCTGGCTACAATTTGCAGGTACTGCTTGCTGTTTGTAGGAACATGGCTACTTTTGGTCATCCCGATGTGCTGGTGGTGCACTGTGGAGGAGAGCATTTGGTCTACATCAATGCCCCAAGTTTGGTTCCTGTATTGAAGTTGTTCGCGGACGAGCTAATGGTGCTTTTCCCTAATGCAAAGGTGTTTTTTTCTCAAATAATACCAAGAGCACTATGGAGCGATCCCAATGTCTTCAATCCCCAGCAAAATGTTGCAAGGTGCCTTGTTAATAGTAGCATGGATGTGGCTTTGTGAAGTGTTGAGATGTCTATTTTCTCCTATGAGAACATTGATTCCCTTAGTGCGCACTACTTTACTGGAGATGGCATTTCATTGTCCTTCCTTGGAAATGCATGTGTTTTGGGAAATCTAAAGAAGGATTTGCAGAAGTGTATGTAAGGCAGTAAGGAGGAAAGGAAGAGAACCTCCCCCCCAAAAAAAAATAGAAAATAAAAAGTGTTTCTTCAGTAGCACCTAAGAAAAAAGGCTTTCAGAGCCACCACTAAAGAGGAAATCCCCTACCTTGGTTCAAATGTTTTCCCCCGCCCCTGCGCAAAGCACGATATGTCCACGGACACCACAGTAGTTTGAGGATCGCATTTGCCACATCCAGGTATTTTGGGGGATGGCAGGCTAGGAAATGGGACTGTGGAGGCCAGGGGATTGGTTAATACTGTTTCTTGGGTATCGTGTGTAAGGAGAGACTGTGGCAGAAGGTCTTTTTGCAGAGAGGGGTGCAGATGCCTATGTTTATGGCTGTGTCATTCCACAAGGCAGAGTGTATGGATTTAGTGGGATTCCTGGATACATTGGTTGGAAGTGCATGCAGAACACTGTGGAGTGGCTGCACATCTTGGATTCCATCATGTGGATGTCCACTGGTATGAAATGCGTGGAATGACGTGGCTGAATTTGGTTCTTTTTTGGTGACGCTAGATCATCCAGACATTATTATTCTTCATTGTGGAGGGAACAGGTTAGGACATTTTACCAGAATTTCTCTGCAGTGTGTGATGAAGGAGGCACTTGGCCAGGTCATGCATATGTTTCTGAACTCCTGTGTCATTTTATCTCCCATTGCCCAGAGACAGTTGTGGCTTCTTTTTTCTTCATTTGGTCTGTAATGGAGAAAGCGAGACGCAATGTCAAGAAGGCTGTTTGTGCCTGTTTGTGCCTTTCCACTGTGGAGTGACACAAGGATCTTGTACTGCATCTACCCTCTATAACATATTTACGAAGCCTCTCTTTGATAAACTTGACTCGTTCGGAATAGTCTACATGAACTATGTCGACAATACACAAGTACTCCTCCCGCTCACTGGCTCCTACGACCAAGACTCAGCAGCTCTCCTTCAAATTGACACTACCATCCAAACTTGGATGGCAGTCAATGGTCTCTACTTGAATGAAAAAAAACCGAGATCATCCTTCTAGGTCCCAAGGAAATACTGCTTAAACTTAACCAAAAATATGACAACTTTACTATCGGCAACACTCGCATACCTGTTTCAACTTCGGTAAAAACTCTTTAGACTCAACCCTCTCTATGAGGCGACAGGTCAGCACCATCGCCTCTGCCTCTGCCCACAGCATTAAACTCATAAATGCCATTAAACCTTTTTTAACCACCCAAAACTGCTTCTCCATTGCCTGTGCCACCATAGGAGCGAAACTGGACTACTGTAATGCCCTCCTCACAAGCACTTCAGAAAAAAACTTCACAAACTCCAAATAGTACAAAACAATGTGCTACGCACAGCCCTCAGCATCCCCAAAAGAGACCATATCACACAGGCTAGCCGTGCAGCCCACTAGCTCCCTGTCAAGGAAAGAGTCAATTTCAAGATCCTGACCGTTACGCACAAATGCATCAGTATCGTGGCCAGTTCATACCTATCAGGAACCATTACAAATGACATCTCCAAATGCCCAAAAAGAAGAAACCACGCCAACCAACTCTGAGTTCCTCTCATCAACAGAGCTAATGCGGGAGGCATAGGTTTCCCCTACATTGCACCTATACTTTGGAATGCCCTACCTAACACTCTCAGAGCTGAACCCTCATTGTCCATCTTCCGCAAAATCCTCAAAACCACTCTTTTCAGATAGACTCAGCAGCCTCCACTATCTCCCAGCCTCCTGCCTCTCCAACCTGTTTGCTCACTCCCACTCTTTCCATCGCCATACCATGTAACTAAGTTTGCTATGCATTCTCTGTAATCTTTAAGCTTTTGTACTCCTTCTAACCCGCAAGTACCTTTGTAACAGTGTCACGATGCCTCAAGGCTGATGCACGCTCTATAAATGTTAATAAATAAATAAATAAATATTGGCATGTCCTCCTTCCACCATGAAAATATTACATTTCATAGCATGAACATTTTTCACAGACATGGAGTCCATCTTACTGATGCTGACAATCAGCTTTTTCTGTGAAATATCCAAAATACATTGCATTCCTTTTTGCAAGTATAGGAAGCATTTTCCCAGTAGGTGTTGGCCACTTCAACCCTTCTAAAAACAAACAAACACCACAAAAAGGCTCTTTTCAGAGCCACCACTTTGTCCTGGAAAAGATTGCAATGTTTTCGATGGTACCAGCACCTAATTTTTTTAGAAATCAGCGGAATACTACATAGTCCGCAGACTTCACAGGCTGCACGGTGGCCTGCATCATTTCATTGGGAATTCTATTCTTACACTGTGAAAGGTGGCTCTGAAAAGAGCCATTTTAGTTTATTTTAGTTGTTTTGCATTTATTTTGTTTTTTTTGTACACGAGACACAGGAAGGGAAGGTAGGGTAGGGAAGGGGCACCAACCACAGGGATAAGAAAGGACAGGTGGAGAGAAGAAGTGCTGGGTGGGCCTTATTTAGGTAGGGAACAGTGTTTCTCATGCTCCCGGACTGAAGCCTTGAAAGCATTTCAAAGTTCTTCCCCACTGCAAAATACTGCATCGCAGTACAAACACAATACATTGACCTTCGAAAGGTAGGGGTCTGCTCTGGTGCGTATGGACTGAAAGCCAGGTTCAGGAATCCGCTGCCCCAAAGGAGTGTCCCTTGTGCTGGCAGGAGCAGAGACAGAGATTCTGCAGAGGGCCTCAACCTACTGCCTTGTTCGAAGAGGACAACCCTCCGAAATTGCCACCTTGTGGTTCGGCCTCAGGTGTCGCCGCATGGAGGTGGTGCCGTAGCTGTACAACCTGGTTTGCCGTGACTGAGTACCATCTTGCACTCAGTGCATTTCACTTTGTTTGCACAAGCTTTGGCCATGTTTCCAATGGTGGTAAATATAATCCACAGCCAAGTCTAACGCTGGCTGCATGCAATGGAGACTTTGTCTACCTCATCCTCGCTCTCTTCTTGATCCCTATCTACATAACCATGCCTGTTCCCCTCTACAGGCCCTTGGAAAGATGGTTGTGGTGGTGAGGGTGCGGGTGCTGCTTAGGCAGAGGCAGTAGCAGCAGCCATGGTTGCCATTTGATCCAAAGGTAGTACAGCAGAGCAGAATTGAGCAGAACGCAATTCTAGCGAGGAGCAATCTGGAACACTGTTCAAACACAGCAGCAACATTAGCACAGCAGAGCAGATTTCAGCAGAAAGCAATTGCAGCAGGAAGGAGCAACCTGGACCATTGCTCTGTTCTGGACAGCCAAAAACAGAATGAGGTGCAGCTCTGGGTTGTGGCCTTTTATAGGGCTGCTGGGGAGCACTTAGAACCCGAAAGCGGGACTGAAAATTTACCAAAAGTGGTCAGATCACCAGGGGCATAGTGTGGGACCTCTCTATGGGTGTAGTTTCACAGTAAAAAACCTTGGATTGCACAAAAAACACTTTTTCGATGTCCGGAGGCCAAGACTGTGTCCGCAAATAAGGGCCAACACTCAGCATGGGTGCGGTCACATGGTGACATTGCAAACGTTCTCGAATGGCACAGCTGCTCGCAGGACACCTATTGTGCATTATACGTTGTTCGAATGTGAATAGGTGTCCTACGGACAGGGTTGGGCTCCCGCAAATAACTAAATGTGCGACACACATGCAGCGGACATTTACAAACAGGCGCAGTGTTCATAGGACCCACGAGATGGGATGCGCATGTGTCCATGTTTCCGTCAGACATGGGTGGGTGCCTCAAACTGATCAAAGTAAGTCACAACTTTTTTTGGACATGCCGGACAGGGGCAGTGTAACCAGGACACATAGGATGAGATACGCATGCGCATAGGTGTCCGCCAGACAGGAGTGGGTTGCCACAACTAATTAAAGGTGCATCACAAGTTTGCAGACATGCGGACTGGTCTGGCATCCTACAGACACCTCCATTTTGATTGTGGACAGGCCGGACAGTCGTGTTGTCCGTAAGACACCTCCGTTTTGCTTAATTGTGGGCATCCCGACAATATGGCGCTGCATAGACTTATAACGGGATTTTAAAAAAAGGAAAACACCAACATACACACACTGCACCTTTATTGTGTGGAGGTTGATTCTGCACAACCACCACTCACAGCTCCAGTGCAGAGGGAAGACAACATGTAATTCAAAAGGGCTGCATCCCAGTTTGGGACAGATGAAGGTGGTCATTCCCCAACATATAAACCCAAACTCTGAATAAAAGGAACCACCCCAGTAGGTAATGAGAACAAGAGAAAGATTGCAAGTTAAGTAAAGGTTTATAAAGTAAAAATGATGCATGCAGAGGACTATGCTGCTCTGACTGCACTCTGCCAAATAATACATGAACAGTACAATATAAAGCCAAAACGCGTCCTAACATAAAGTGAAAAATTAACATCGTTCATTGGTGGGCACCTATGGCCCAGTATGTAGCAATATACTGCATCAGGCTCTGATTGAGTTTTGTGGCCGAGGCGGCCTGTGGGCACGTGGGTCAGCTGGGCTCATCTCTGCATAGTGAAGGTCATGTTGGGTCCACAGGATGCGATTATTCTGTCTAAGCTAAACTACACAATAACCATTGACATGCAGAAGAGTCATGTAGCACATAAACCTTTTATCAGACTGAGAAGTCGCCTATGAATTGCGGGCAAGTATTTAAACATTCTTGACCCAGGACTTTGGGGATGAAAAGGTTATGGCGGTCTTATTCCCATGTGCTTTATCTAAGGGCTCGATCAAGAATGTAGTTGTCCTACTGCCTTGTGGTTCAAACGAATGGATTGACAGGTTAGTTTAGAAAGAATAAATGATCACACAGGATTAGTTATATGGGGCAATCAAGGATGGTCTGTGGGGAATGGTCGTTACCAACTGCTACCTGAAAGGAGAGTAGAGGGGAAAAAGGTTGTGCAGGCAATCATTCCTAAAGGTGGGGGCCCAAGAGCAGGAGCAGGTTTGTGGAGATGGATGAATACACAATTCAAGATCTTCCCCGGTCACACACAGGGCAATGAGCTCAGAGGAAGAAAAAGAATACATTCTCTTAGTTGCAACAATTTGCGCCTAGACTTCTGTGAGAATTGGCCTGCCTCAGCGCAGACAGGGGAGGAGGTGATGGGGGCTGTTGGAGCTGGCCGTGAGTAGTGCTGGGTGAGGGGAGAGGAGGCCTTTTAGAGATCAGTGTGCGGCCTAATACAAATATGGAGTCTGATGTGGCACAAAATGGAGTCTAAGGGCCTCATCACGAGTTTGCCGGTAACCCTTAAATCCAGCGGTCGCGCTATTACCGCCGGATTTAAGGGTCCGCCAAATCAGGGCTTCTGTGGATTTCTCCCCAGCTCTGAGCTGGGGGGAAATCCGCCGAAACTTCGCGCTATTACCGCTGGCAGGAAATCCGATGGGGCATTCCCGAATGGGCTCAGTGGGGAATGGGGAATTCCATTACCGCCAAACCCGTGATCCGGCGCTAATAGCGCCGGATGGTTTGGCGGTAGGGCTAATACCACTGGCGGTAATACCGCTGGCGTTACCACCCAACTCGTGATGAGGCCCTGAGTGTACCGTCCAAGTGTTCTCAAAGGGGGACGTCTCCCCAAGATGGGATGAGCAAATAGACTTATTTCATGCAGAATGTATGGGGGGGGCATACGGACCCTTCCTCCCTTACACAGACCATCCATAAGTATGTTTTTTTAAATCCAAGTTGGATTTTTTTCCCAGTGATAAGTATGTTCAAAGAGAACAACAGTGCACTGTGAACCAATGTTCTATCACATATTATGTATTTATTGCACTATATATGAGGGTCAAGCAATGGATTGAATTTGTTTTCGTGTAGTGTATTCTTTAACTAATTGTGTTTTCTTTTTTTATAGATAGAAGGATACTAATGTATAGGCCTGCAGCCAAGTTAACACCATGTTCTGTATCCTTACTACTGTGTATGCTGTGCTTTTCTTTTCATCATCCACTTTACATAACTCCATGAGCAGGCATATACTGTAGTGACACATTTTAACTAACATTGCATCACTAATGTCTCTTTCATCATTCCTATTTCATTCTAGGATTTTTTAAATCAAATATCCGCAGCTACCCAGCACTCACCCATTGCATGGTGATGCTACCCGCGGGTAAAAGTGGTTACCTGTGCAGCTGCAAATTGTATGTCAAGTGTTTGTGGATGTGTGATAGCCAAGATAATAAGAGGGCTTTTATATAAAGGCATCTTATAACCACAGCTATACAAAATAGGAGTGATTTGTATTTTGAGGCTCATGCCTATCCACAGCAGTGGCTGGCATGTTGACCCATGGCTACCCTGCACCCACCTTGCGTGTGGGATTGCTAACCACTGCTAAAAAAAATGCCACCCTTTCCAGATGCTGGTGTTAATGTTATAGTTGTGTTCTTCTTTGTGATAGGTTGCAGTGAATATGTGTCAGTCATTTTATTAGTGTTCTTAAAATATAGTCCTCTTTTTCTGCCAGACAAATGAAACCCACCATTGTGTCTATTTTTCTCATGTTGACTGCAGAACTCACGCTGTGCTCATGATGCCATTCATGCTACCTGTGACAAAATATTATTGGCAATTATCAGTTGTTTTGTTGAGATTTTTATTTGATAATATGATGATAATGGGGCTTTGTGATTTGTTTGTATCTTACTGTATTTGTTAACACTGAAGCGGTACTGCTGTATATGTAGGGAATGGGTGGGAACAATTGTTGGAATTTGTTTATTAGGAAAGAAAATGTATAATAGTGACGTGCATGACATACAATCACTAAGTATAATTCCTGCACTCAAAATAAAAGAATGATAACAGAGCACTAGAAATGTGTTTTTTTTTTACAATGGATTTATAATCTCTTATTGCATTTATTAAATCATTTTTTTGTGGTGATCTGAAAATGTGTAAATGTGTCTGCTTTAAAAAGATGTTTTATGCCGGAGTGTGTAACTGTGTGGTTACATATACAAGAAAATATATTGTTTTCATTTGTTGTTGGTATTTTTGTGAAACATATGTTTGATTGGTTATATTTGTAAATATACAAGCATAAAGAATATAGGAATGGTATTAGTTATTTAAACTCCTATTATGACAAAAATTCAAAAAAGAAATAGAAAGTTTTTTCCCGGTGCAAATTGCCCCAATAAATACAGGCACACTATGGGCTTCAGCAATGCAATTTCAATCCACAACTAATATTTTATGTATGGGTTTGTTGGTGTTAATCTGTTCTGTTTTTTTTTTTTTTAAATTAGGAGATTAATAAAATTGCCACTGATAAAAAGTACATATATTTGTAGTGGCAGAAATTGCTTTGCTGTTCTGAAATAGCTCTTCTGTAACCATGTAGGGAGCGATCTCACACCATGATGCAGTTATATTTCAAACACATTATTTTGCAGTCGTGCAAATTGGGTATAGGTAAGATAGGAGGAGGTTGGGTAAAGGTGGCTGACACAGAGGAAGTAACCAAAGTGCAAGAGAGGGACACACAAGTTATTTCCTACAGCACATATCTGTGCAGATTATAGGCCATGGGTTTGCACATGTTGATGGTATTTAGCCTTCCTATAGGGTTCCTCCACATTTTTGTAACAGAATCGGTTGAGGTGCTTAATCAAATTAGAGGTTCCAAAAGTTTGGGATGTTTTATGGAAGCTTCCATCTGGAACAGTTTACAATAGGAAACACACTCAACTTCTTCAATGTTCTTCTTACTCTACTGCGGCTTGACACAGAAATGCTGCCAGCTGTCAATGACAGTTTTCTGGGCACACTGATTCTTCCATGGAGTTAGTCGAATATTTAGCATACCCATTCACATCTTCATAAGTTTCTTTCCTTGCATTTTCTTTTCTGTGCTGAGCTGGTTTCCTGTAAGGTCATAGCAAGTGATTTGCAAATTTCCCAAGAAAGTGACAACGTCCAATGCAAGCTGTTTTGGAAGGAATTGTATTAGTTCTGCAAACTCCTATTTTTTCGGTGCAAATTGTCCCAAAAAATACAGGCACACTATGGGCTTCAGCAATGTAATTTCAGTCCATAATAATTAATATTTGAAGTATGGGTTTGTTGTGACTATTCTTTTCATGAGTTATTTGCTGTTTTTATTTTTGTAAAATAAGGGTTTTAAAAAACATTGTTACTTAAAAAAATGTATAGACATGTGTAGTGGCTGCAATTGCATTGGTGTTCTAAAATAGCTCTTCTGTAACCATGTAGGGTGCGATCTCACACCATGATGCAGTTAACATATTTTAAACACATTACTTTGTAGTCAGGCAGATTGGGTATAGGTTGGATAGGAAGTGGTTGGGTGGAGCTGGCTGCAGCAGAGGAAGCAATAGAAGTGGAAAAGAGTGACACAGTTGTGCTTTTCTACAGCACATACCTCTGTGCAGATTTTAGGCCTTAGGTTTGTACATTCTGATGGAAATTAACATTCCCATAGGGTTCCTCTATAATATTGCAATGGAACTGGATGAGATGCTTAATAAAATTAGACGTTACAAAAGTTTGGGATGGTTTATTGGAAGCTTACAATAGGAAATAAATTGAACGTTTTTAATGTCCTTCTTACTCCAATGCTACTTGAGTGACAGTTTTCTGGGCACACTGGTTCTTCCATGGAGTTAAGGTGAATATTTAGCATACCCATGCACATATTGATAACTTTATTTCATTGCTTTTTCATCTGTGTACTGAGCAGGTTTCCTGTAAATTGTTAGCAAGTTATTTGGATATTCCCCAAGAAAGTGACAATGTCCAATGCAACTTAGACATACCCTTGGTGTTTTGTTTTGTTTATATGTTGAAATATGTCAGCAGGATATTTAGTCAAAGATTTTTAAGCTAGTGATTTATATTAACATCAAACAAAACAGAACAAGTAACAAATGATTATTTTTCGCCAACCTGGGGTTTCTTAAATAGTAGATGGACAAAGTCTGAAAAAATTAATACAAATACATTTATTTTTTGGGGTTTTCATTGATGAATGATTTGCCAAATAAATTGCCCTTGGCTGCTGCTGCCTTCGATGTTGCTAGCTCGCTCAGTTTTGAATAAATGTATACTATGATGGACCTTTTCCTTTCTGTTGTGAGTGTACTGTTGGCATTATGCAGTAGGCATATGGCTTTCGGGACCCATCTCGTCAGAACCATAGAGTCTATGCTCCTCTCTTTTCTCTTTCACTTTATCAGCCATGTGGAGTATCTTTGTAATTGTTCACAACACATCCAGTAGATTATCTTGCCATAATTCCCAAGAAGCATCAAGCCATTTCTTGATGTGTTTAGTATACTTACCCATGCAGGTGAGCATTTATTTGTCTATGTCAGGTATTTTAACAATTCCTTCTGGCAGATTTTGTCTGGGACACACAATCTGTAGTTTGTTTCTGGCTTTTTTGGCCAGGGGTATTCTGAACCTATTCATCATGTACACCATTATTTTTGTTGGCGGCTCCCATTCTGATGACCAGGGATGAATGGAATGTAATGTAATGTAGGCTTATATAGCGCCGGTAGCCCGCAGGCATCAGGGCGCGTTAACACAACAAAACACAAACCATCTAAGAATCTTACGGAAGCAGCTAGGGAAGAAAAGAATCTAGAGAATGGGATTACTGAAAAGGTGAGTCTTCAGGAGTTTTCAAAATTGTAAGTGACTCTCCTATTGTCTCAGAATCAATGGAAGGGAGTTCCACATCTGAGCTGCCTGCACCACAAAGGATCTGCCCATTGCTGATTGAAGGTTATATTTGGGGATTGCAAGCACATTTTTTCCAGCTGAACGCAGCTGTCTCTTCTGCATATAGGGTACAATACTCTTCTTCTGATAATTAGGTGCTTTCCCAAAAAGGCATTTATGCACATGCGTAAGGGATTTAAACTAAATCCTCTCTTCAACTCCAAACCAGTGTAGCACTTTTCTAGCCGTATTAATATGGTCTCTTCTCATAAGGTGCTTTACTAGTCTTACTGCATCATTTTGAATGACTTGACAGATGTGTAGATCTTTAGCGCGAGCACCTATGAGAAGGGCATTGCCATAATCTAGCCTGGACAACACCACAGCCCTGGCGATGGTGGCTATATTGTTTTCACTCAGAAAGGGTTTAATAGTCCTCATAAGCCGCAGATAGCAGGCTGTGTTCTTTCGCAAGAGATTGGCCTGAGAGTGTCTGGGTCAAAGTCTTCTCCATTCTCCTTCTACTCAGTCTTTCTTTTCTTGAGGGCTCTTTTGATTTTATCTTCACTGTAAGATGATAGCGTTTCTGCCTCCTCTTCAATGGACTGCTCCTGCCAACTGTTGTTTTCCACGACCAAGCTGGGTGAGGATATTTTCTGCCATCTGATTTCCTTCAACATTGACCTCAGTGCTATTCTCTTGCCACATGGTTCCTTCTGTGGCGTATGCACAGGTGTGTGGCCTCATGTGCCCTCTGGGCTTTCTTACTTCTGCGTTTTTCTCTCCCATGCTTGCCTGTACTTCTGACTCATCCATGCCTTGGGAGATCTTTAAGAAATACTGCAATCAGGGATAGATGCTGTGAAAAATGTCTCAAAGTAGCACTTAACGCTTTCTGGATGGTCTGCCCCATAGTGGGCTGTAGCGTTTTTAGGCTTGCATTTGGTCTTACCTCTTCAATGGAGCTGTGAGTGGTGGTTGTGCAGAATCAACCTCACCCATTAAAGGTGCTGCCAACAACAGCCAGAGGGCTTCATAAGGAGTTTAGCGGAAATAAGGGTTTTGGTAGCAATGTACTGCCACCCTTTCCAGACTGCCAAACTAAGAGTTTGCTGGTAGAGGCTGGTAGAGGCAAGGAATTACTGGCAGGCCGGACCAGCCAGGACTTCTGGCTCCTACCAGCAGTGTTTTCACTGAAGCACAAGCACCATTACAACAGTGCCGGTGCTTCAGTGAACCCATTCCTGTGGGACTCCACGGGAATGGAGATGTATCCTTTCCGATGCCTGTCATCATGTTCTGGGGGCACCGGGAAGTCAAGCGGCAGAAACGGTGTTACAGGGTTGCCGGTAAACAGTGTTATGGGATCGCTGGTATTCTGCTGCCTAACAGTGGGTTTTAGCGGCAACCCTGTAATGAGGCCTACAGTCTTGAAACACCCATGGCACTGGAATACTCTATTCGAAGAGTCATCAGAAATTATAGAGAAGTTCTAAGAGGAGGCTTTTGATGAGATGTCTACAGATGTGCTGCTCCTGACTCCATCAGTACTACTTGGATGAGAGGGGGAGGGGACTTCCCAGGATCCTTTCTTTCTGATGCAACGCATGCCAGAAGTCTTAATCCACTTCATCCCGAGGTACTAATCGTGTCTTTATTCGGTTGCAAGACAAACCGGCATTTTACAACTGAATAAATAAATATGTTTTCCATGGAATGGGATATGAAGTCCGTTCACCCTTACAAGGGTGGCCATTTAAAACAGTAAAACAATTAAGAAGATGGCTGCAATGGAAGGGGAGAAAGGACTACATATCCACCCCGATTCATGGAATTATCTATGCGTAAAATGCAGATTTGCGTGCCATTCTGCCCGAAAATCCCTGTTTGAGGTATGGGGTTTTTTAGGAAGAATGTCACGCAAATCTGCGTTTTACGCGCATATAATTCCATGAATCAGGGGCATAGTCTCTTCTCTTTTCCCATGGTGGCCAAGAACAAAAAAAAAGAAAATAGCTGCCATGGAAAGGGAGAATGGAGTACATGTAGTTCCTTACCTCTTTCCATGGCATCCACTTGCAGAACAAACACCAAGGGATGTAATGGTCAGTCTGCTAAGGAACCGGTGAGGGCCAATGAGATTGTTTGCAAAAATATGATTATCCCTTGTCAGTACTAATTGTACTTTAAACTGTCTATTTGGATAACATTAGAAAAATGAACACATTCAAGATATTTGTATTTGTATTTCTTTATTTATATAGCGCACCAGGCCCATGGGCATCTGGGCACATTTCTTGAGGTTACACACAGAAAATCAAACATATACAGAAAAGTATTAACAGAAGATATTACAGGCATAGCAGGGGTACAAATAATGTAATTACAAGACTGAGGCAGCTACAATGCAGGTGTCGGTCAATGCTTCATTGGAAATATATAGTGGTAAGGCAAAATTGTTACATGATCCGATTACCTGTTAAAAACAGGCGCAAAGCCATGTAGCCATGTAGCCATGTCAACACAGCTTTCAAAGTGATTAAGCCCTTCCTCGACATGGCTACGGCCACATGCAGGCACGTCTTCTTGTTGATTTAGACGATTGGTCAATAATCTAGGCAAAAACTCGTCATTGCACTTTGGCGTACCCGCACATACGGAAAACATATTCTGGTACGCTAAATTGCATAATCGCAGTTATACCCCTCTCCCAAGCACCTCGTTCCGATTTTCTCTCATTGCTTTTTGTCTCTTGGTGGGTGAACTTTTTGTTAAGCCTTTTAAGAACTTTTAAAAGCAGTATCTAAATGTATCCCTTACTTTTTTCTTTACATTTTTCTTCCTATAATTTTGTACTTTGTCTTGTGCCTTGTAGTTTGTCATTTTATGATATTTTAGCTTGTTATTTGTTTTAAAACGTTTTTTTGATATTAAGTGGCAGAGTCCTGTTTCTGTTGTGTATTTTTAGAGTATTTGGTCCTGCATTTCAAAATCACTACAACCAGCAGTGATGATGAGGTGGTGTGGGTGGCTTCAGCTTTACCACAATGGAAGAAGCAATTTGCACAAAAGAACATTTCTGACAGTTGGCAATATTTCTGCATAAACGACCAACACAGCAAAAAGGAGATCGAGGAGGTCATGTGCAATTTCTGTGATAAGGTTTTGAAGACTGGACCTTCACACAAGCCGTCGCAAAGCTTGGAAATATCCATGTTACTTCAACAGCTTGTGCGCGTTCATTGGGATGAAGTGGATGATTCATGTAGGAAGGCTCGTGGGAAACATAATTTCAAAGCACATGGAGCAAGATCAGCACAGTCGTATTTATCATCTGCGCCTTAGACTTCCAACACAATTACTAGCTATTTACCACCAATTAACACCCAACCTCAGCCAATTCCTGGCTGCACCTGATCTTTCTAACTTCATTTTGATGTGCAAAACCTGTCACAGATCATGGTGCAAGGCGGCACCCTAGACGCTTTGGGCAACAGAACATACAGCCAATTGCCAAAGCTAGGTATATTTTTAAGTTTCAATTTTTTTACCCTATTGTTTAGAAGAAGAAATAAATGTACTATATATAAATACTGTTTGTTACATGCATGAACCTTAGTGTCTTTCCCATCCCAGTTCCTACCTCTTTTATTCTTATCCACCAAAATGGTCCTTTTTAGGGCCAATATTTCAGCTATAAAATAGACAATAACAACACATATTGTATATATGGATCAAATACCTTTAATAGATCCATTCAATACAGTGTGTGTTAAAAAAAAAATACATATCCTTAGTTATTTCATTTAAACTGATTTTATCCCCTGTGGAACCCATAGGTAAACCCCCCAACCCTCCACAGTATTTGCTGCATTTAGCCGTGCATGCATCCTTGCTAGCCACGGCTATAATACCGTAAAAAAAATAATCATATCTACATATATATGTGGGCAGTAGTCTTGGAAAGATTTATTTAAGGATACATTGAGTGTATGAACACATTTAGTGTAACACTTTAAAAATGATCTATTCATCAACATATAAATGTAAACACTTTAAAAAGTTAACTAAATATGCAAAGTTTTATTAAGAACAGGTTTATTCGGGGGAATGTGGTTGCATAATGCATTTTTATTTTACTTTCTACATCATTTTCATTAGCCCAATTGTTTGTATTATGAATGTCAATTATGTATAGAATAACAAACCCTTGAAATTCAAGGAAAAAACATTAGTTGCAGGGAGATTAAGGTGAGGAATACATTGTAAAAAAGAATCGTGAAGTTCAAGCAACAAACATTAGTTGCATGGACTTTATGGTGAGAAAATAATGCAACACAACTAAAGCCACAACAACTTTGCACCCCCTTTTGCGCAGCCTATGACCACAATGGTGACATTGCAGATCACACCACTGATGACATCACTAATTACATTACAACAGTAACCGGCATTAAGGATGTCCTTCAGCCATTGTCATTGTGTTTGAACAAATACATTTTAACACATTAATGGGTACAAATCATGGTCTTTGACACCGGCCACAGTCTTCACCCATGTGCAGTGTATTTTTTAAAACACTACCAGGTCACCAGCCATGGATTTGGCATTCACCAGTGGCTTTAGCTATCAGTTGTGTCCTCTATATATTATATACAGTAATCAGCCACTAACCATGGGCTTTAGCACAATACGGGCCATCTTTGGCTGAGTACACTATGTATTCTAATATATAAATGAACAGTGTGTACATCTTTTGGCCATGTCCACTGTATATTGTGTTTATTTTAAAATACTTCGGACGTGCCCTCGGTGTATAATACAGCACTCGCCATGCCCACTGTATATTATTATACACTAACCAGCCACTAGCCATGGTTTTCAACAAAATACTAGCACATTTCTGTGGGTTTTCGGTTTTACTTCCCCTTAACAAAGTTTTTTTCATTGAATTTCATGGGTTTTTATTAAGGCAACTTAACCATAACGTCCCTTTAACCCTTTAACTGCACCATTCAATGCCTTCTAACTTTTTCTCTTTCATTAACCCCTTAAGTGCCAAGGGTGAGGTATCCCGTCCTTGGCAACAGGGAGGTAATCCCAAGGACGAGATACCTCGCTCTTGGCACTTAAGGGGTTAACAAAGTTTTGTTCAGTGAATTTCATGGGTTTTTACCAGTGCATGCTATTTTCCTACAACTTACCAATATCATACTTACCCAATATAGCAATATTTGTGTCCAATTTACAAAGTGTCAGCTTAAAACTCTGTCATTTCCCACCTTCTTGAATCATTTTTAACACTTCTATACACTTTTTGCAACTATTTCAACTAGTTTTGTATCCATAGACATCTACGAACATCTGACTTCATTGCAGACCTTCCAGATAGTGCCACATGACCATACGCTGGCGCACGGCATGTTGACGTGTCCGAGAACCCGTCCGCACTTCACAATAAGATATGTGCTTCACAAACAGTTCAGAACTAACTGCATTTTCTACTAATCTGGGAACTTTCAACTTCAAAATTTCCCTTGCACAGCTCCAACACCCATTCCTACTCATTATCCATTAACAATCTAGTACACAGTGCATACTTTTAGCAAAACTGCAAATTACCTTAAAATAGCATCAGCTAATGCCATCCCTCCTCCACAAGAGCCACCACCACTGCTGTAATCAAGGAGCATGAGAAACACTGCCCCCCTTCCTTAGAAATAACACATGCGCAACATTGTCCCCTGTCCGCCTACCCCTCCATATTAGTGTTTGGTGCCTCTTCCCTCATTTCCCTCCCCACCTTTCGTTCTTTGCTCTCCTGCCAAAAATAAAATACATCCAAAACAACAAAAGAAATGTGCCTTTAGGAACCAACTTTCACAGTTAAAAAATAAGACTTAATAAAAACATGTAGACTCCATCTACTTTATATTTCTCAGTTAAGTACACAGATTCAATAAGATTTTCGAACATTTCCATTTGCATTTTGTGTTATGCTAATGAAAATATTGTGGCATTCATCCTCAGTTCCAGGGACTGGAAAAGTGGATACCATCCCGCCAGCCCAAGTTATTAGGCCAAGCTAAGCAAGGGTGGATAATGAGGTCTCTGGACCATTATCCCCGAGTCCAGCCCCTGTAATAGGGGATGAAGGCCATTAGCACCCTAGGTTCCCAATTCGGGAACCGTGGGCTGCTAAAAAAGAGAATTTTTCTTCCTACACCTGGGCGGCATCCCGGTGTAGGAAGGAAAATCCTTTTCCTGGATGGCCACCATGGAAAGGGAAGGTATGGTTCCATATAGGGCCCCTCTTTGCTTTCCATGGCAGCCTGAAGAAGGCAAAAAGAGACCCATTTTCTTTCCTTTCAAACCTATCCCAATTTTGAATAACTTTAACACAAAGCCAGTCCCAGTTGACAGGTCCACTTTAACACCATGTTTGTCCCTCGTCATCATGGCCAGTAGCCAGATTGTCCGGATAATTAACTTATTCCATGACCCAGACAATCTGGCCACTGCCCATGGCCACAAGCTACACCTCAGTCACCAAAGGTATATCACTATTTTGTGTACCTACATTATGACGTTTGTCCAAAAATAAAACACAGGCACATTTGCAAAACCATGCTTTCAGGTCCTTGCCAATGCTCCTTACACAAGTTTGCTTGAACTACACTGTTTTATTTTTTCAAAAGTGTCAAATGTTTGCGCATACAATCGTGATATAACCTAGCACCCACTTGGCAAAATCCATTCAGACTGTACGAAAACATGTATATCTAGATCTATAATCGTTTTGCAAACCTTTGTGTAGATTCGTCAAATGGCACCTCATTCATAAGCCTTTACATTATTTTGGGACCCTCCTCTAATTCTGTCCCCTCTTGACAAAATCCCACCAAACCTGGCTAAAACATGTATATCTAGATCTATTATCAGTTTGCCAAATTCAGTGCAGATTTGTCAAATGACACCTCATTTATAAGCCTTTACCTTATTTTGGGACCCCCCTCTAATTTTGCCCCCTCTTGACAGAATCCCACCAATCTTTGCAAACTCATTTGGAGTCAGGTCAGAAATGTAATTGCAATATCTCATGCAGTTTCATTAATTGGCGCCAAAGTTATAAGCCATCGAAGAACTGCTTTTCACCAACCCTGTAATGCTGAGGTGCCCGCAAACTTCTCATGACACCCATTTTTTTTGCTTCTTGCAGCCATATCCCATCCCCACCCCAGAGATTATTTGATAAGTTTGACAAGTGCAATGTTGCCTTTTTTAATATATTTTTACTGCAATGTCTGCCGACACCGCCCGCTGTCAGCGAATCCAAGATGGTGCGCGTTTCTAAAAATCTGACGCACTTCATACTTTTCGCCATCCAATCAGTGGGCGCCTCTGATGTCCGCAGACACCACGTTGTCCTCTAAGCCAATCAAAGTCATGTCCGCAGACCGAACAGGGAAGTGTGTCCACGGAGGGGACATACATTTCACTATTGTTTTTAGACTTACTTTTTGTTTGTTTTAAAATAAACTACTGGACAGATTTCCACCAAATTCACAAAAGTAGGCTTTCAGCACCAAGTTGCCGCTCCTGCCACAAATTTGGTGAAAATCTGTCCAGCGGTTTTGGCTGTAGGCATGATCAAAGTTTTGTTTCCATTCAGTCTATGGGAAAAAAAGATATTTTGGGAACCCCTTATAACTTTGCCCCCCCCATTGACCAAACCTCACCAGACGGGGAGTGAAGGCATAAGCTGCCCAAAAAGTGCTCTTCCTATGGGTTTAGCAAATTAACCATAACTACATGGTCGCTACCGCAGGCCATGTAATATAACAAAAGCACATATAACCCAGGGGTTGTAGATGTATAAAAACCCACAATGGGAGACATGTCAAATAACTGAAGCACTCAAGACCTTGGTGTGTTTGACTCAAAATTACTTTATTTAAATAATAAGTGCATCACACAAAGAGGTGACCAAATGAATAAAAACACTAACCCATCCGGGTGGAAAACGAAATGCTTTCTGCTCATGTCACAAGCTTCCCCAGGCTAGTACAATCCATGTTTGCAAGTTCCTCTGTGAAGTTTAAAAATGCTGGTTTGGATGGTAGGCTCCACGCCCTGCATCCCGTGTTGGAAGAGATCACGTGACCTCCAAGGCATATTGGCATTTCAGTAAAATAAATCCACCATTTTGTAACAGTGAATCTGTTAAATGTGGTTAATATAAACAATATAGCCAACATTCACTTAGTGGTGCATATAATCACAATACACAGGATAGCTGGGGTTTAGGGCACCATTCTCCCAGTGGGTCTCATATCATAAATAATACCGGAGATAAAAAATCATGAGTGTGTTGTTGTTATAATTGTGGTGCTGCGTCCAGCATAAATGTTAGCACAGTGCCAACTCACCCCAGATGATGTGTCAAAATGCTAAGAGACATAGAACAGCAGTTATAGTCCTGTCAATGGCATACAAATTGTCTGTATGTCGGCTGCATTAACCAGTTGGTTTATAATAATAACTGGTGCCACTAGAGAGCCAAGTAGTTTGGTATAAAATAATTCTCTAGTGTTAAAGCCATATTATTAAGCGGCATATGGATATACATAATAATAAAAGAGCCAGTGCTCTTCAGTATACCGGACAGCATGAGACAAGAAACTTTACAATACAAAATGTGCACGGTCAGTTTTATAAGTTGTTCCATGTGAATACAATGCTAGTACATATTAGATGTTAATTTATTTGTCCCGTACTGGTTTATTATACTCAAATACATTTTGGTAGCATAAGTAAGATAAAATGGCAAGTGCCCTTATAACACAAATGAATCCAGATTTGTTTTCTGCAATTCTAACAAGTCAATGTATATTAGGATAATCCTAAAGACTAAAGACATTCAGAAAGTGCTGGTGCATGTTCTATTCAGGTAACCATAATAATACCAATGTGTGCTTATGCAACTAACTTTAGTGCAATAGAATGCATCTCAATAACATGTGAAAAATAAAATGGCCCATTTAACACAGATTTGTGCAAATGTATGCTGTGCTGATCCAATCCTACAGTACATCTCAAAACTAATATTAAAAATATTATACACTCATAAAGCTGACAACATAACACCCTCTTCTACTCCATCATAAGTGGATAGATGTTTTTCTTATTAAAGGTTATATGTACCATTCATCAATTTAATCTAAAGCAGGAAAATTCATGACTGTTTCAAGAATAAATGCATTTCCAAATCTATGTTTAAACCTTGTGGTCTTGAAATATCAAATGTAAATATTAGGGTAGCTTCTAGCTGGTGCAGTTTTAGTTCTCTGTTACCCAACCTTTTATTTTGTGGTATATGCGCCAAACCTAAAAATGACATATCTTTGATATTTAATTTGTGTTTTTTCAGAAAATGAGAAGTCAAAGGGTATGTTAGATCTCAATTATTTTTTATGGCTCTGTAGTGTTGTAATATATGCAGCTTCAATGGTCCTATAGTGGAACCTATATAATGTAAGCCAAAAATGCAGGTAATTACATACACTACAAATTTAGTGAGACATGTAATTCTATGTTTGTAGGTCCCTGCCAATCCGTTAGAACTGATAAACGGTTTCTTAGATACAAAATCACACATTTTTCAAGTGACACATTTCTTAAAGCCGACTTTTTGATTTTTAGCTATAAAATTAATAGTGTTTAATTTTCAATTACAACCATACTAGGTGACAAGATGTCTTTTAAGTTAGTGCTTTTCGATACGTAACACTGGGTGTAGAGCCCAATACTTTACTCAGATCTAAGTCTGTCATAAGTGCCGTCCAATGTTTGTGCATAATAGATTTAATTTCTTTCGTTCGATGGTTCTATCCTGTAATACAAATAATTGTGTCTTCTGTATTTCTGACCCTTGGTTTAAGCAAGTCTATTTGAGTTTGCTATTCTGCTTTACCGAAGAACTCTGCCACTGTGCTTCTGGCATAACTTCTTTTCATAAATCTTTGAAAATCAGCATCTCTACTACATATCCGTTTGGCACTCAGAAATTCACCATATGGTATAGTTTTTTTAAGTGCCATAGGGTGGTGGCTTTTTGCATGTAGGGTGGAATTGGAGCTAGTATTTTTTTGATACAAACTGGATGTAAGTAAATTGTCAACAATTTGGAATTTAACATCCATAAAAACGAATTCAGTTTTGCTGATTATAATGGTGAGCTCAAGATTCAGCGTGTTATGATTAAGAATGTTGATATATTCATAAAGCTCACTTTCTGTTCACCTCTGCCAATGGTGATCAGTGTTAAAAGAGAAGTCCAAGTTAGAAGAAAATTTGCAACAATATGAAGGAGAAATTAGATTGAGAAAAGAACAAAAGTTTAAAAGAGACAGATTAAGCTGTGAACTTCCTTGTAACCTCTGTAGCCTGATACCTCTGGGTCTGGTGCGCATTTCAAATAATAAACAAATAAACAAACATTAGATTATAAACAAGTAAGGATCTATACATTTGCTCAGAGATTTGATGGCCCTATTAAAGCCAGATTGGACCAAATGATAATCAAAAATCAACAATGAGAGGTGACAATGGAAGATACAAGCAACTTTCTAGAGGAGTTCAAGCTGCTCCATTTGGACAGCAAAATGGACAAGAAAGGACAGGGCTAATTTGCTGATCAAGGAAGAGGAAAAGCATTGCAAGGAAAAATGGAGTAGGTCTTCAATCTCTGTACTTGTGATACAAACAGAGGAAAGGCGTAGAGTATACACCATAATGGACTTCACCAATAAGCACAATAACGTCTGCATCAAAACAATATTACTGCACTGCTGCTTTACATAGGTACGAAGAAGGAAATGGCAGAGTAAGGACTGCAAAGTATTGAGAGCAGAACGTCAATACAACGCAGTAAGTACACTGAAGTTTCTCCTATAATTGCACAGGGATGCAGCATAAAATAGTGGAAAACCATGATGTTTTGTACGCAGCAATGGCAAGCACCCTGCAATGGGTGGAAGAGAATTTCCCTCATGACTAAATGAGTACCGATAGTAACCTCATCAGTACGCAGCAGAGTCTGAAAAGTAAGACAGTTAATATCGATTGCTTCATATACACCTAACAGATATTTTTAACTTTAACAGGACATACTGGAAATTTAAGGTCGGTGCTCAAGTACTCCTACCACTATCCGGCTCTTACAACCAAGATGCCAGCTATCTAAACCTGGATGGCAGCCAGTGGCCTTTGCCTTAACGGGGACACGACCAAGATTATTATCCTCAGTAAAAAAGCCACGCTAGCCAAATTAGACAATCTATACTCCCACTTCAGCATAGACGCTCCATCATACCCGTTTCTACGTCTGTAAAGACTCTAGGGGTCTACATAGACTCAACTCTCTCTATGACTAGACAGGTCAGCGCCATTGCCTCAGCCTCGGCCCATACCATCAAGCTCATTAATGCAATAAAACCCTATCTCTCCAAGCATAATTGTCTCTCAATAGCCAGAGCAACCATAGGGGCCAAACTTGGCTATTGCAACACCATCCTAGCCGGTACTTCAGTGAAAAACCTAAACAGACTTCAAATCACTCACAACAATGCCCTAAGAGCAGCACTGAGCATTCCTAGAAGGGCCCATATCTCCCATGCAAGACAGGCAGCACGCTGGCTCCCTGTTAAAGATTGCACAAATGCCTCTTCCTCTAAGCTCCCTCATATCTATCCAAGACCTTCACAAGAACCACCTCCACACGCCCCACACAAACTTGATACTACTCAACCTACTGTACACCCCCCACACCAACAGGGCCAAAGCAGGTGGGCTAGGCTTCCTCTACATAGCTGCCAAACTCTGGAACAAGCTTCCCATAGACCTCAGACCAGAAACTTCCCTCCTTGCATTCCGCAAACCTCTAAAAACCACTCATTCAACTAACTTCCTCCCTGCCTGCTCCATCACTGTATTGTATGTTATTTGCCACTTTAAAAAATGTATGCATATGTATGTCATCTAACTAAGTTTCCTTCTGTAACGAGCGCCATGATACCCCTGGGCTGTTGCGCGCTATACAAACATGAATAAATAAATAAATAAATAAAACAATGCCCCACAAGCAGCATCTCTTCCACAACAGCATATGGCCACAGGAAATTAAGGAAAATCTGTAAAAAAAACAACCTAGACAGCCTGGACGCCAAAATGAACAATTGCACATCAATTTAGCCACATTAAAAGATTTTGTACAAGGACATAATATGGGAAAAATAAAATACCACTGCCCTACCTTCACGTGTACCCCTTCCTCATTTCCCAGCCCACCGTCCCCAACAAAGTCCCTGTGAGTAGAGACGTTACGATGAGACCTCAATCCTTGCATTTCCTAATAGTGTCTATGTATGTAAGAAATTAAAGGTGTAGATGTAAAGTGTTGCTGAGTGTGTGAGTTGCTTTTGCTTTTATTTAAAAATTCCATTATGAGTCTGTGGTGCACAGTACTGTCCGGGATGGCTGCAGTTAAGCAAAATGGCGGTTTCCTACGGACACTGCACCTGCCCGGTGTATGCACAATAACAATGCAGGTATCTGAAGGACGCCAGTACTGGCCACATGTCTGCATCTTGTAATGCACCTCTAATTAGTTGTGGGAGCGCATTTCTGTCCTTTCCACAGGAATGCACATGCGTATGTCATTTTCTGTGTCATGGTAATGCCGTCCCTGTCCAGCATGGTGGGAAAAAGTTGTGACGTACTTTCAGCAGTTCAAAGCATCCACCCACTTCTTATGGACAGCTGTGCACACAAACATTGCACTTGCTGTAGCCTACAAACACCCAGCTTGTGCGAAAATGGTCGCCGGACATGTTTCACACTTTTAATGAGTCCGGGGAGGCCAACCCTGTTCGTCGGACATCTATGCACATGCGCACAAACTATTCCGCTAAAATACGCGTCCTGTGGACAGCCGTGCCATTCGAGAAAATTTGTGATGTCACTACGGGATCTTATTTGTCGGACACAATCTGGGTCCCAGGACATTGGAAAAGTATTGTTTTCTCCAATGTAAGGAGTGTTATTGTGAAAGTACACCCTTACAAACGTTCCACACTGTGCCATTGAAGATGTAATTATTGTTTTGAATGATTTAGGCCTGTGTTCCCATTCCAAGTGCTCCACAGCAGCCCTACAAAAGGCCACACCCCGGAGCTGCTCCGCATTTTGTTTTTGCCTTTGCAAAGCAGAGTAGCGGGCCACATTGCTTCATGCTGGAATTGCTTTTTGATCAATTCTGCTGTGCTATATTATCTTTGCAACTAATGACAACCAGGGCTGCTGCTATTGCCTCTAAGTCATCAACACTCACACCCTCACACTCACCACCAATGCCTCCTTCCAGGGTTATGTAGATAGGGATCAAAAGGAGAACGAGGATGAAATAGAGCAAATCCCAAATGCCTGCTGCCAGCGTGAGTGCTGGGTGCGGAAACTGTTTACCAGCGTAGGAGATGTGCCAAAATGTCATGCTAAACAGGTGAGATGCACTGACTCAGTCACGGAAAATTGGCTTGTACAGTTATGGCACCACCTCTATGCGACGACACCTCAAATTAAACCACAAGGGTAGTGCTATTCGAACAAGGCAGTCGGTTACTTTCATCTGCAGCATTCTTTGCATCCCCTCCTGCTACCACCAGGGACACTCCAGTGGGGCAGCAGATCCCTAACTCAGCCTTATAGGCCATACGCACCGCAGCAGACACTTACCTTTCAAAGGTCATTGTATTGTGAATGTACTGCAACGCGGTACTCTTCAGGGGGAACAACTTCAAAATGCTTTTGAGGGTTCGATCCGGGAGACTGAGAATGACTGCCCACTACCTAAGTGAGAGCCACCCAACATCTTCCACTCTCTGCACTTGCCCTATCTTATCCCTGTGGTTGGTGCCCCTTCCCTACCCTTCCCTTCCCTTCCTTTCCTTTTGTGTCGTGTGTTACAAGACCAAGAAAGATAAAAACAACGAAAAAAGAAAAACGTTTTTAAAAAAGGCTCCTTTCAGCACCACCTTTCAGAGTTCAAAAATGGATTTGCCAATGAAAGGATGCAGGCCGCGGTGCAGCCTATAAAGCTTTGCAGATTGTGTGGTAAATAATGGGAGGGGTGGCTCCGTCAAAAACATTGCAGTCATTTCCAGGAGAAAATGCTAGCTCTAAAAAGATGCTTTTTGTGGTGTTTGTTTGTGTTTCAAAGGGTTGAAATGGTCAGCACCTACAAGAAAAATGCTTGCTGCACTTTCAAAAAGGTCAGCAATGCATTTTAGATAGTTTGGAGAAAAAGCTGATTGCCAGCATCAGTACGATGAACTCCATCTGTGGGAAAAATCTTTGTGCTACTGAACGTAATATTTGCATTGTGGAAGTAGGGCATGCCAACATCTCTGAAAAAGGCACAAACAGCCTTCTTGCGGACCAAATGAAGAAGAACGCAGCCCCATCTGTGTCTGCACAATGCAAGAAAAAATTACTCAGGAGTTCAGAAACATATGCATGACCTGGCCAAGTGCCTCCTTCATCGCACACTGCAGAGACATTCTGGTAAAATGTCCGAACCTGTTCCCTCCACAATGAAGAATAATAATGTCTGGATGATCGAGCGTCACCAAAGTGGAATCATAATCAGCCACTTCATTGCACATACTCCATACCAGTGCACATCCACATGATAGAATCCAAAATGTGCAGCCACTCCACAGTGTTTTGCATGTACTTTCAACCAATATATCTAGGAGTCCCCCAAAATCCATACACTCTGCCTCCTGAATGACACAACCATAACCATAGACTTCTGCATTCCTCTCTACAAACAGACCTTCTGCCACACTCTCTGCATACACACCACACCCAGAAACCTTATTAGTCTCCACAGTCCCATCTCCATGCCTGCCATCCTCAAAAGCCCCGGATGTGGCACGTGCAATACTGGAACTACCTCAGTGTCCGCAGACATGGGAGTGGGGGAACACATTTCAACCAGGGTAGGGGATTTCGTCTTTAGTGGTGGCTCTGAAAAGAGCCTTTTTTTGGGTGCTTGTAACCAAACACCTTTTTTTGTATTTTACAGAGTTTTTTGTTTTTCTTCTCCTCCTTACATTCTTACAGGAACCTCTTCAAAGCATCCTGTAGATTGTAAAACAAAATAGCATTACCAATGATGGACAAAGAAATGCTATTTGCATGGAAAAAGTACACATTTTGAGAATTAAGGATCTCATTGTCACAGGAGAACATCCCAGCAGTGCACAACAATTCACTTATGCCTCTGTTTATAAGACACCATCCGACCTCTGGCTGGGAACAAAATACATTGGAATAGTCCCATACTTTTCTTGGTGGTATGCATGAGAAAACCACCTTGGCAGTGGGAAAAATCTGCAGCACTGCTTTCACCAACTTCTTCAGTCGACAGAGCAAACATGCACAAGGGATGTAAACCAAATGCAGGGCTCCATAATGCAGAACGACAACATGAACATTTTTGACAGTGGCCAAATCTCTGCAAACTGCAACCACAGCAGCGAAACTGCACACATCCAAACTGCGCCACAAAGCCTCGACTTCCAAATTGAAATTGCCAGCAATGCCCCTTTCCTGGGCATACCTGTGCAGATCATGCACAAAGGCGTCACTCATGATCAACACCGTGAGTATCCCCATCTCTGCCAGCCTCACTACACAGAGCAATGAAAAAAAGTATTACCGCCCCTTCCTGTGAAGCACACCCTCAACACCTGATTGGATAATCCCCACAGTCCCATTTCCATGCCCAGCATGCTGAGAAGGGCAGGATGTGGCACATGCACTTCCCCAACTACTGCGAGCACCATGCCCCAGTAAAGCAGCGGCAGTCGTTCTTCCCTTTACACTACTCTTTTGCCAGCACTCCCTCATTGGGTACTGTTAAATAGTCACACACGCATCAACCAATCACATCCAAGACCTCTGCATCTAACACTACAATTTCTGTGCAACACTCCATATGTACCATTGAACACTCAGAGTACAAGTCTTGTGTGATTCAAAAGCACCTCCAGTAGGAAGTTGTGTGACACTATCAAAGATTTCTGCATCTAGATTCATCCATATTGGCACCCATCACCACAATGTACAGGCATCAATATTTTTCATACAGTATTTTTGCAACTCTGTTTTAAGTTCCTCTGAGCATGGTGCCTGCCACTGAACCTCAATAATGTACTCAAACAGCATACTGTCATTTCTCCCATCACCTACCATCAAATGGCATTTGCACTGGTATGTGCTTTGAAAGTTTTCATTTACCCATATCAGCCATTACAATATCCAAACATTTACTCTCTTCTTTCCTTCTGTCAACTGTACAACTTTTTTCTGCACTAACTCATCTCCTATAAAATGTATACAATTGTTGCAAAAAAGGAGCACTGAATGTATCCTACCAACCTAAACCAAGTACATGCATTGCATGCATGAGAACAGGGTGCCTGCCATTTACAATGAACCACTTACCCCCTTACCGACAATGCTGATGCTCCCAAATCCCCATTCATATACAAAGCCATCCAATTAGACACAAACAAAGTCTTCCTACCAACACATCCCCCTACACTTTTAAGTAATGTATTCTACAAATGCAGTCAGTATGCCATTAACAAACATATTGTCTTACTATCTTCTTTGACAGCTGCAGTAACCACCTCTGTCCTGAAAACCAGTGGCATTTCAACTTGAAAATGCAACCCAGTGTAAGCCTGCTCTCGATAGCCACCAAACTAAGTGCAATGCTATCGACGATTTTCACTTCTTACTGAGACCGTGCAGTGTTCTTGTGTATATTAAGGTACACAATTGAATTAACCCACTGGTATTTACTTCATTCTTAATCTTTGCACCTCAGCAGTTGCTCACTTTGTGTTTGTTATCACATCGCTACCATTATATTAACTCCCAAATAGCAATATAGCGTTCCCACCCTACACTAACACACCATTACACAATCACACACCTCTATCTGTATTCCTACCCTCATATTCATCCATTCATGCACAGCTGCACACATATACATCATAAAATGTGCACACCCACATCTTCCTTTTTGCTCCAAGAGCTGCTACAGAATACCTAGCAAAAGGAACTCTGTAGAAAATAACGCAGAAATAGACCCACTCTACCTAAAAGCATAGAAAGTAGCCATCCTCCCCTAGAAGATTATGTACTGAAAGTTGAAAGAGAAAAGCTAATACAGTCAAAAGGAAAAAGAAAGCACCTACCAGTAAGGAAAATGTAATGCCGCTGTCAAAATGTAAAAATGAAAAGAAAGGTAGTGAAAAGAGTGCAACTGTCACTACTGTACAAATGCTAATGTCACCACAAGGAAGCATTCCAAAAAAGGAATTTTACAAAAAAATGTCCACCACAGAGTCCTTCAGACCTTATATGTAGAGGGGAGAAATCATGCCGCAGAATTAAACCTTAACGCAGAAAAATAATCCTGGAAGCTCTTGTAGACAGTGCAATGCTCTTGAATTGAAAATGCTTTCTATTTATTTTAAAGAGAACAAAACCATCAACAAAATTAATTTGTAAACTACAACCACTACTTGGAAACAAACGCAACATCAGCATAGATACATTTGGCAACATCAGTACAGGTGAGTGGAATCACACCACCAGCACAGAGCCATACTTCAATGAAGAATGATACAATAAAGAACAAATAAAGTAAATTGTCATTTAGGGTATGAACATGTAGACAATAGCATAATGGAACAAGAAACACTGCTTTCACAAATATCCCCATCAAACTCAGATGCAACTCTCCATGGTACCAAACCAATGTGGCCCATTTAGAAATGGCCTTGTACATCAATGTGTAACGGTCACCACAACTCTATCAAGTCATTGCAGCAGTTTCTCAAGCACCATGTGAAAGGCAACGACAAAGGAAAAAGTAAAATACTACAAACTATCAACTCCTGTACAGTGCACAAATACAGAGGAGTACAAGGACATGTGTTAGCATGCATTTCAGGACCATCTTCCAAAAGCACCTTCCACAATATCAAAATGTTAGCAACACACCATTGTAGTGTAAGACATCTCATTTACAAAGTGTACTAAGCAAAACGTACTCAGACACACAACTGCCTGGTCCATTCAAATTTTCCAATACAAGTGGTGTAAATTATTATGCAAATGTATCAATCAATGGTGTATTGTAAATCCCAGCAATTATTGAAAGCATTAATTTAAACTGCTCAGACCAGTTGTGTTTACAAATGACAGTCCTACACAGAAATGTTGCAAACAACCCTGGTAACAGTTACCGTGTCTCAGGAATAAGGCAGGAATTGAACTGTGCTAGAATGGTAAATTCAATTTAATCAGGCAAGGAGATTCACTGGAAGTTGTAATGTACTTCCTACAATTATTGGAAAGCAAAAACATACCCATAAGTTAAATCTTTCAGATTTCCTACATGTGGAAAAGTACATGCACTCTCTGCAATCATGTCATTCAGGAACAAGTCCCTAATGAACGCTTTATGTATCTATACCTAACTGTGATTCCATTCCATTTCAGCAAGTGGTAGAAAATGCAAACCACACAGGTGACACAACCAGTTCAGGTGGCTATACTGCATAATTAGAAAGCATGTATAATCTTTGAAGAAGTTGTAAAGGAATTTGTTTCCTTTAATGAAGTATAGGCCCAAAAATGTCCTTGCCCAAAGGCATTAAAGTGCGTAAGATGGCCCTGCCACCCACGTATGCGCAGCCATTGCATACACAGTCTGCCAACATACATTGTTAATTCGTAAGACACTCCACATATAAATAGTAGATAGGACCCGTAAATGTACATTTATAGATTGTGTCAGCTGTACATTCATTGCAACATGTATAAGGTACCAGCATGTCTCCATGTACGTAAAAGTATGTTCTACGTAACTGCATTACTTTGAATCGGAACTGCACAATGAAATGGTAAAACTTTGCCGCCTGATTTTGTTTTTGTAGCCGCGTGGTGGCCGGAAATCGAAACCTAACATACCTCTCTATCAACCGGTGAAATGCTCATTGTAAAATAGGCTTGAGTGGTACGCACAAATTGCTCCAAATGTAGATGTTGAAATTTAAAAAGAAAATGAAAGATAACTTATCGCAGTGCACATTTTCCATAAAGGTAGTCTGCAAGTGTTTAGTACGCCGTACAATGCGATTTCCTGGAGACACAGTATTACTATGGAATTTGCTGAAATGATGTAAGGACAACTGTACATAACATGTGTATAGAGATTAAAATTGAGTACACTACAGTTCTTTGTTCATAACTATTAACACACCATCCCGTACACTTGTCCGTTTGCAATGTAGTGGGTTTTGTAAGAATAGTCATGCACGCTGCATTACAATACGATCTCTGCAGCATTCAGCCTAAATGAGTACTATGATTGGTGTTTGTTTTGTTCAAATGGTTCTGCAAGCCATTCAAACCTATATATGGAGCACAACAGTGAAAATGAATGCAACTCCTGCACTGAAACAGTACACTGTATGTTCAATCATGTGCTAAAAGATTGGTTGTATTGTCCTTACAATGACCTTTCAAACACTTAACAGTTTTACGTGCATATATTGTATTAAAAATAATAATGGTCAGAGGTGTAGATAGCACTTGGCTGGCACACAAACGTCGACAGCGAATATTTTACTGTTCAGTGGTTTGGAAAAAAAACTCCTGCATTGTGCTGCAATCAGAGCAATCCCGTAGGAGAATTGTTTTGTTTTGTATGTTTGTTTGGGCACACACAAAGAGAATGTGCCGTGGGTTTGACGACACTGGGTGGCAGTGATATCTGTTGTAAAAAGCAAAGGAATGAAAGAAGGGTCTGTTGTCAACGTTTGAAAGATGAAGGGCATGTGTGTAGCCGTGAAAGGAGTGGCACCTACAAAACAGACAGCAAGCCTGTGGGTTAACATCCAATGGTACTCATTAACACACAGTAGCTCACCCTAAGGTTCATGAACCGGCCATCTAGGGCGCTTTGTGAAATCCTTCCCTCAGAGCCCTTGTCCTTTACGCTGCCACTGATAATGTCTACTGAAATGTATTATTAGTCTTCTTTGTTCACAGATACCTGATACCTCACTGCCTGTGTCACGCCTTCCACTGGCAACAAACGGATTGTGGAACAATCATTACAAGATTACCATAAGTGGTGTGTAAATGCTCATTGTTGTCTGGAGGATCGCTATGGCCCTCTATGTCCTTTAAGAAATGTTACCTTGGAGTGATTACAAGCGGCAGTGCAGCATGTTGTCTTTCAAGTAAGACTGTAATTGTCAGAGTGAATTGTAAATGATTTCTCGCACAGTAGTGTGTCCAGTACTAATGTACCTTCCTTGCTGGATTGGTGAGAAAAGAATAACAGCATACACATGTAGAGATTTGTATAACCAATTATGTAGTGCAAGGATAGGTCATTGTGAAATGTTCCTTTTGTTGTAATGGGAAATGTTTGTTTCAAAGCATTTCTATAAAGAAAACATCTCATGAATAAATATGTGAAGTACACCTTGATCTGTATGTGGGTGACTGTGTACATTGTCCATATGTTAATTGTGTGATGCTGAGGAATTCCTTTCATGTCACAATACCTTACTGCACTTCCTAAACGCAGGGTCTCATTAGGGGCAAACCATAGCAAACTTAAATGGTAGCATGTCGCTTCCTAATGTGCAACAAGTGCAATGACCTACACCATATGGAAGTGTATGCATGTTAGCTGACTTCTGATGCTCTACCAAGTCTAAAATGTCCTCCACAACCATTTTGTAAGGATGACCACCCTCAGAGAGATGCAGAGTTAACATTGGGTATGATGCAGCAATGTATGTTAATAACAACTTACCCTAATGAACAAAGGAAAAAAGAATTACTCTGCAAACCTATTTGTGGCATCCATATGCCAGTATTACAGTGTTGGCATGCATGACTGCATTACGATGTGGTGGGTGTGGCCAAGGTCTAGGTTCTTGAGTGCATGGCCGAAGGCCGTAGAAAAATAGCGCGTGCACCAAAGAGCCTAGGCCTTGGCCACAACCACGCAACATAATGCAGCCATGCATGCGAACATGTGGCCAACCCACAAACATAACACAGCCACTGACACTCCTACCGAACCCCCGCACCATAATACAGCCATGCATGCAAACATCTAACCAGTTAGCAAAATCCACAAACATAACAAACTCTCTGCACCCCTACCCACTTCCATTCACATAGTATTTTACTACTTCCAACCAAACTACACATTACCCCTGTTCCCAGCACTCAACTGCAAAGAACAAATACATCATAATACTGTACAGTACTCAGTAATCTGGGCAATGGCCACAACCCAACCACATACACTTCAAAACACACAGTATTCCAACACTTCACCCAGTGGACACATTGCAGGACTGCTGACTCCATAATCTCCAGCCATGCACCCATGCACAAATTGTGGGACGTGCTAACAATCACCACACCCATGCAACCAACAATGTTTACAATGCTGACAAACCACACACACAAGGCAACAATGTGAAACCTACTTGCAACCAGTGGACATACTTTTTGGTGCAAGGCCTCAAGCCATGCATCCAAAGGGCTAGGGGATTACCACACACAACACAGTATACTACACCCTATGTAAAAATGCTCATGTCATGTGCAATCCACTCCCCATCTGCAATTGAGCCTGCCAGCAGTCACCACAGAAAGAGGTTGCCTCAGTTCTATCGTACCGTAACAAAGGCTGCCTGCAGTCACCACACAAGATAGTTGCCTGAGGAGGTACCCGTGAATCGATGCAATCCGCACGGATACCACTGGCACACAACCGTCTTTCTTCCACCTAAAGAAATATATCAGATAAACCACTTCTAACTCAACCACCCTTTCCATCTCTCTTCCCACCACCAGATGCTGCTAAGCATGTTTTCCAGCCCCTTTCAGCACTGCACTTTCCTTGGATACAATATGGTGGCGTTACCCAAAATGATGGCGAACATCATGCTTTCCTCCATCCAACAACCGAGCGCATCGAATGTTTGTCGACATCACGCCACACTCCAAGCCAATCAGACTTTTGACTGTGGAGTGAACAGGGAAATGGAACTGCAGAGCTGAGCCAGTTATCACTAATTATTTGAGACATACATTTGACCTGCTTTTAAAAAATGTAAAGGACAAATCATCACCAAATTTACAAAAGCATGCTTTCGGGACCATGCTGCCACTCCTGTTGCAAATTTGATGAAAATCCATCCAACGGTTTGGGCTGTACACGTGTGCAAAGTTTTTCTCCATTCAGTCTATGGAGAAAAAATAAAATGTGGGACCCCCCTATAACTTTGCCCCCTTGGACGAAACCTCACCAAATTCCCAAAAATTCATCATAAGCCTCACAAAAAGTGGTCTTCCTATGGGTTGAGCTACATAACCATAACTACCATAACTACACGAATGCTACCACGGGCTATATATATACACGGTAGTGGCCATGTAGTTATGGTTAAATTGCTGTTTACATAGGAAGAGCACTTTTTGGGTGGCTTATAACTTCGCTCTCTCTGGACGGATCCTCACCAAACTTTGCAAAAAAAGTATTTGGGTCACTCTGAAAAGTTTGGTGAGGATTCGTCCAGGGGGGGAAAAGTTATAGGGGGGGTCCCAAAACTTTTTTTTTTCCCATAGACCGAATGGGAAAAATTTTTTGCTCGCGCCTACAGCCCAAACCGCTGGACGGATTTCTACCAAATTTGGACCAGGAGCAGCGGCTTGGTCCCGAAAGCGTGCTTTTGCAAATTTGCTGAAAATCCATCCAGTAGTTTTTTTTAAAATGACCAAAAAGTAGGTAAAAAAATTAGTGATATCTGTGTTCGGTTCGCGGACACACTTCCCTGTTCGCTCCGCGGACAGTGTCCTGATTGGCCAATCGTCTTGCGTGATGTTCGCGGACATGCAACGTGTTCGCTGATTGGACGGCGTGGGGCGTGAAGCGCGTCAGATTTTTCGGTAGCGCCCGCCATCTTGGATTTGCGGACGTCCGCGGACAGCGCGGTGAAACTTTGTTCAAAATGTGTATTTTGTAGAGTGTGTTGGTGTGTAGGAGTGTTTGGGGAGGGTGGGACTGTATGAGATAGGATGAAAGTTGTGTTTTTTATTTGTTAGACATGCTTTTTGTGTTTGATTTGTTTGCGGACATCACAGGTGTTCTGAAATGTTCTAAATAAACTGGCTGGGGGGGTGTTCTAAGGACTCAATATGTGTCCGTTTTGTTCGCAAGCAAAGTGAAACTGTTCTAAGAACACTCGCGGTGTCCGGGGTTCGTAGGGGGTGTCCTGAGGACGCTGTCCGTATTGTTCTCTGTCAAGTTGAATGTGTTCTAAGAACACCCGCGGTGTTCTGAAATGTTCGCAAATAAACAAAATGGGGGTGTTCTGAAGACGTTTTTGAGAAAACTCCCAGTGTCCTGAAATGTTCGTAGGGGGTGTCCTGAGGATGCTGTCCGTATTGTTCTCTGCAAGTTGAATGTGTTCTAAGAACACCCGCGGTGTCCTGAAATGTTCACAAATAAACAAAATGGGGGTGTTCTGAAGACGCTTCTAAGAACACTCACGGTGTCCGGGGAGTGTTCGTAGGGGGTGTCCTGAGGACGCTGTCCCTATTGTTCGCTGTCAAGTTGAATGTGTCCTAAGAACACTCGCAGTGTCCTGAAATGTTTGCAAATAAACAAGATGGTGGTGTTCTGAAGACGCTTCTAAGAACACTCCCGGTGTCCTGGAATGTTTGTAGGGGGTGTCCTGAGGACGCTGTAAGTATTGTTCTCTGTCAAGTTGAATGTAATCTAAGAACACCCACGGTGTCCTGAAATGTTCGCAAATAAACAAAATGGGGGTGTTATGAAGACGCTTCTAAGAACACTTGCGGTGACCCGGGAGTGTTCGTAGGGGGTGTCCTGAGGACGCTGTCCGTATTGTTCTCTGTCAAGTTGAATGTGTCCTAAGAACACTTGCGGTGTACTGAAATGTTCGCAAATAAACAAAATGGGGGTGTTCTGAAGACGCTTCTAAGAACACTCGCGGTGTCCGGGGAGTATTTGTAGGGGGTGTCCTGAGGACGCTGTCCGTATTGTTCTCTGTCAAGTTGAATGTGTCCTAAGAACACTCGCGGTGTCCTGAAATGTTCGCAAATAAACAAGATGGTGGTGTTCTGAAGATGCTTCTAAGAACACTCGCGGTGTCCGGGGAGTGTTCGTAGGGGGTGTCCTGAGGACTCTGTCCGTATTGTTCTCTGTCAAGTTGAATGTGTCCTAAGAACACTTGCGGTGTCCTGAAATGTTCGCAAATAAACAAGATGGTGGTGTTCTGAAGAAGCTTCTAAGAACACTCCCGGTGTCCTGGAATGTTTGTAGGGGGTGTCCTGAGGAAGCTGTCCGTATTGTTCTCTGTCAAGTTGAATCTGTCCTAAGAACACTCGCGGTGTCCTGAAATGTTCGCAAATAAACAAAATGGGGGTGTTCTGAAGACGCTTCTAAGAACACTCGCGCTGTCCGGGGAGTGTTCGTAGGGGGTGTCCTGAGGACACTGTCCGTATTGTTCTGTGTCAAGTTGAATGTGTCCTAAGAACACTCGCGGTGTCCTGAAATGTTCGCAAATAAACAAGATGGTGGTGTTCTGAAGACGCTCCTAAGAACACTCCCGGTGTCCTGGAATGTCCGTAGGGGGTGTCCTGAGGACGCTGTCCGTATTGTTCTCTGTCAAGTTGAATGTGTTCTAAGAACACCCGCGGTGTCCTGAAATGTTCGCAAATAAACAAAATGGGGGTGTTCTGAAGATGCGTCTAAGAACACTCGCGGTGTCCGGGGAGTGTTCGTAGGGGGTGTCCTGAGGACGCTGTCCGTATTGTTCTCTGTCAAGTTGAATGTGTTCTAAGAACACCCGCGGTGTCCTGAAATGTTCGCAAATAAACAAAATGGGGGTGTTCTGAAGACGCTTCTAAGAACACTTGCGGTGTCCGTGGAGTGTTCGTAGGGTGTGTCCTGAGGACGCTGTCCGTATTGTTCTCTGTCAAGTTGAATGTGTTCTAAGAACACCCGCGGTGTCCTGAAATGTTCACAAATAAACAAGATGGGGGTGTTCTGAAGACGCTTCTAAGAACACTCGCGGTGTCCGGGGAGTGTTCGTAGGGGGTGTCCTGAGGACGCTGTCCGTATTGTTCTCTGTCAAGTTGAATGTGTCCTAAGAACACTCGCGGTGTCCTGAAATGTTCGCAAATAAACAAGATGGTGGTGTTCTGAAGACGCTTCTAAGAACATTCCCGGTGTCCTGGAATGTTTGTAGGGGGTGTCCTGAGGACGCTGTCCGTATTGTTCTCTGTCAAGTTGAATGTGTTCTAAGAACACCCGCGGTGCCCTGAAATGTTCGCAAATAAACAAAATGGGGGTGTTCTGAAGACGTGTCTAAGAACACTCGCGTTGTCCGGGGAGTGTTCGTAGGAGGTGTCCTGAGGACGCTGTCCGTATTGTTCTCTGTCAAGTTGAATGTGTCCTAAGAACACTCGCGGTATCCTGAAATGTTCACAAATAAACAAAATGGGGGTGTTCTGAAGACGCTTCTAAGAACACTCGCGGTGTCCGGGGAGTGTTCGTAGGGGATGTCCTGAGGACGCTGTCCGTATTGTTCTCTGTCAAGTTGAATGTGTCCTAAGAACACTCGAGGTGTCCTGAAATGTTCGCAAATAAACAAGATGGTGGTGTTCTGAAGACGCTTCTAAGAACACTCGCGGTGTCCGGGGAGTGTTCGTAGGGGGTGTCCTGAGGACGCTGTCCGTATTGTTCTCTGTCAAGTTGAAAGTGTCCTAAGAACACTTGCGGTGTCCTGAAATGTTCGCAAATAAACAAAATGGGGGTGTTCTGAAGACGTTTTTGAGAACACTCCCGTTGTTCTGAAATGTTCGTAGGGGGTGTCCTGAAAACGGTGTCCGTATTGTTCGCTGGCAAGTTGAATGTGTTCTAAGAACACCCGCGGTGTCCTGAAATGTTCACAAATAAACAAGATGGGGGTGTTCTGAAGACGCTTCTAAGAACACTCCCGGTGTCCGGGGAGTGTTCGTAGGGGGTGTCCTGAGGACGCTGTCCGTATTGTTCTCTGTCAAGTTGAATGTGTTCTAAGAACACCCGCGGTGTCCTGAAATGTTCGCAAATAAACAAAATGGGGGTGTTCTGAAGACGCTTCTAAGAACACTCGCGGTGTCCGTGGAGTGTTCGTAGGGGGTGTCCTGAGGACGCTGTCCGTATTGTTCTCTGTCAAGTTGAATGTGTTCTAAGAACACCCGCGGTGTCCTGAAATGTTCACAAATAAACAAGATGGGGGTGTTCTGAAGACGCTTCTAAGAACACTCGCGGTGTCCGGGGAGTGTTCGTAGGGGGTGTCCTGAGGACGCTGTCCGTATTGTTCTCTGTCAAGTTGAATGTGTCCTAAGAACACTCGCGGTGTCCTGAAATGTTCGCAAATAAACAAGATGGTGGTGTTCTGAAGACGCTTCTAAGAACATTCCCGGTGTCCTGGAATGTTTGTAGGGGGTGTCCTGAGGACGCTGTCCGTATTGTTCTCTGTCAAGTTGAATGTGTTCTAAGAACACCCGCGGTGCCCTGAAATGTTCGCAAATAAACAAAATGGGGGTGTTCTGAAGACGTGTCTAAGAACACTTGCGTTGTCCGGGGAGTGTTCGTAGGGGGTGTCCTGAGGACGCTGTCCGTATTGTTCTCTGTCAAGTTGAATGTATCCTAAGAACACTCGCGGTATCCTGAAATGTTCACAAATAAACAAAATGGGGGTGTTCTGAAGACGCTTCTAAGAACACTCGCGGTGTACGGGGAGTGTTCGTAGGGGATGTCCTGAGGACGCTGTCCGTATTGTTCTCTGTCAAGTTGAATGTGTCCTAAGAACACTCGAGGTGTCCTGAAATGTTCGCAAATAAACAAGATGGTGGTGTTCTGAAGACGCTTCTAAGAACACTTGCGGTGTCCGGGGAGTGTTCGTAGGGGGTGTCCTGAGGACGCTGTCCGTATTGTTCTCTGTCAAGTTGAATGTGTCCTAAGAACACTTGCGGTGTCCTGAAATGTTCGCAAATAAACAAGATGGTGGTGTTCTGAAGAAGCTTCTAAGAACACTCCCGGTGTCCTGGAATGTTTGTAGGGGGTGTCCTGAGGACGCTGTCCGTATTGTTCTCTGTCAAGTTGAATGTGTTCTAAGAACACCCGCGGTGTCCTGAAATGTTCGCAAATAAACAAAATGGGGGTGTTCTGAAGACGTTTTTGAGAACACTCCCGTTGTTCTGAAATGTTCGTAGGGGGTGTCCTGAAAACGGTGTCCGTATTGTTCGCTGGCAATTTCAAAGTGTTCTAAGAACACTCACATTGTTCGCGGACATTAAAAGTTTCCCATAGATCATAGTTGAAATGTTTGACTCTATGGATGTGCCCCATTGTGACCCATTTGGCCATGCACCCAAGACTCTATGCCCTGACAACAACCACTGCAGCATATCACATTCATATTTGCTTATAACTTTGGGTGAAAAACAAATGTATAAGGAACAAAGGTATTAGATACTATGGATGTGATGTGCTGCTATGGTTGTCCTTATTATTGTATACTTACTGTTTGGTCTAGTAATGGGAGTCCATGTTTTTCTTCTTCATTTCTGTGATAAAAGAAAATAGTATGTTAGTATTAGTATTTTGTAATGACGTATTACATTGTATAAGCAATATACTTTTATTTTTTTTCGACCCTCATATTTAGTAGAGTACAAATCAGAGTACTGTGCAATTTGCTCAGTTTCTGTATTTGTTGCTAAAATCATTGGGTGTGTGGGAGAAAAAAAAATCCATGTTGGATTAAAAAAAAAACTTTTTCTGTTATGCTACAGTTTATTTGTTTGTTTGTTTTCAATGTTCACTTTGTGTTTCTGGGTAATGCTTTATACTTTGCTTTGTTGTATTTTTTTTGGAGCAGTAACAGATTCTTCATTTGTTTTGATATTATAACATTTTGGAGCAGTTAGATATCCTAACTGTCTATTTTTTTAATATATTTTAGTGGTTTTGATTTATCTATTTGGATATTGTTAAATTTTGGGACAGTTAGATACCAATTGGCGTATTCTAACTGTGTATTTTTTGGCCTAATTTAGCGGTATTCATTTATCTGATTAGTTGTTGTAGAATCTTTGAGCTGTTAGATAACTTTTGGAGTATTCTAACAGTTTATATTATTTTAACACAAATTTATAATTTTGGGACAGTTAGATACCAATTGGCGTATTCTAACTGTGTATTTTTTGGTCTAATTTAGTGGTATTCATTTATCTGATTAGTTTTTGTAGAATCTTTGAGCAGTTAGATAGCTTTTGGAGTATTCTAACAGTTTATATGTTTTTAACACAAATTTACTTAAAGGTTTAAATACAGTTTATTTATCAAATTTTGGTTTTAAGAACATCAAATAAGCATTTGTAAGATTTGCTGGTAATCTCTGCTTTAGAGTAATGGTACTATCATTACATTCAAACCATCCACCTTTCTTTTTTATATATGCCGTGTAGTGCCCTGAATTGGTTGTGGCTCCTGCGTGGTAGATTATACCTATTGTTGTGAAGGTTTTCTTACCAAGTTATATTTGACTATGTGTGAATCCAGTCAGCTTGCAGTTGTTTTTGGTACCATCTGCATTGTAACGTAGAAGCATTAGTATTACGTATTTACTATGTGTTTGTATTAGTAAGGTGGAGCGATTATCCGAATTGCAGGTAGTACATAATCTACCATGGTTTGTATTTTGAACAAGTTGCTGAAATGGAACAGATTCACAATTAGGTATTGATACATACACAAAGCGCTCATTGGGGATTTGTTCTTGTGTCACATTGTTGCAGAGAGTGCATGTATGTTTCCACATGTATGAAATCTGGAAGATTTAATTTATAGGTATATTTTTGTTTTCCAGTACTTGTAGTAAGTACATTAGACATTCTTGTGGATCTTCCTGTGAGTTTATAGTGAATTTCACCATTCCAGCACAGTAGTCCAATTGTTGTCTTATTCCATACACACTATACGTGTTGTCAGGATTTGTTGTTGTGTTTCTATGAAGTACTAACATTTGCAAACACAATTGGTCTGTACTGTGTAAGTAAATGTTGTCAACAATTGGTGGTAATTGAAATAGAATATTCATTGCTACATTTGCGTAGCAACTTGCACCAATTACATTTGAAAGTTTAAATGGACCAGGTAGTTCTGTATTTGAGTGGGTTTTTTTGGAGTTTGTCTTCCTTCTTTGAAGAAGTACCTGGTTTAGTTTCAATAATAGGTTTTTTTTGATTGTGGTACTTGATGAAGTATTAGTTTATTTTAATCTCTTTGGAGGATTTGTAGTGACATCCTGTTGCATTTCTGTTTGATTTAGTTTTCTTTTAGAACATTTTACTTTTTGTGGAATAAGATATGTTTTTAGATGGGGGTGTATAGTGAAAAAAGTCTATTGCATTCTGAAATGCAAGGAATATCAGCGTTTACTTTACTTGCATCAAAGTTGATTAGACATAGACTGTCAAGTGTACGTAAGCGTGATAGTGCTACGTAGCTCATGCCTTCTTGAAAGACTGTGTTACCAATGTCTAGAAATGCTTTGTCTAGGGTAAGACCTTGTGATTTATGAATGGTGACTGCGTATGCAAGTGTTAGAGAAAATGGTCCTCTGCGTACATACATGTCTTTGAAGAGAAGGAATCGAGCTGTTGAGCGTCCTATCCTTTTCATTTCTGAAAGTTTGTCAAAGAGAATATTGACAAATTAAATGTTGTTGTCACGTGGGTATGTTTGAAAGCCAACAACTGTACCCAGTGCTCCATTAACTAGTCCTTGATCCACGTCAAGGTTACGTTTAAGCATTACTCTGCAATTTAAGGATCATTTTAATATTTTTTCCAATCCAGCTGTGCTGGAGATTGAATTTTCTGAACTATTTAGTCTTGTTGTGGCTTGTTCACACATGAGTAGTTTGTCTGTGACGCTAACTTCAATTATTGGTTGCATTTATTTTTTTAACATTGTTTCATTGAATTTGAAACAGCTTGCAAGAGTTGGCATTAAGGCCATACAATTGACATTTCTGTGGGCTAATTTTTCCATAACATCCGTAGCACATGCATTATCACCATAAAGTGCATGAATGTGCCAGGTTTTCAATATTGCTTGTGCTTCTTGAGATAATATACCAACTCTAATACTTTTTAAGATGTTGGCATAAGTGAGATCTGCAGATTGCCGCATGTTTTCTGTTAATTCTCTGTATTGGAACTGTTGCCAAAGGTTGACATTTCCAATGCTGCCAACAGTTTTATGGCAGAGTTTGTGTCCTAAGGTTTTAAAAATAGGCTCACTTGTCACTGGTGTCAATTGAAGAAGATCTCCGAAAACAATAATGTGTTTTCCTCCAAAGAGCTCTTCGTAGTTTGTTTTGAGTACTACTTGTAATCTGAGGTGAATCAAAGCCAACATTAGGTTGGAGACCATGCTCACTTCATCTATTAGTAGCATTTTCATTTGTTTTAATACTGTGCGTAGTTCCATTGCAGCTTCTGTAGAAAGTTTCTAGTAGTCTAATTTGTTTTGGTGTTCTACTGGCAGGAGTAGTAATCGGTGTAAAGTGACACCACCTATGTTGTAGGCAGCTAAACATGTGGGGACAGTGACAACAGCTGACAGTTTGTTGTTTGTCAGTGGTTGAAGGAATTTACTGATGATTTTGGTTAAGAATGTTTTGCCAGAACTAGCTTCACCACTGACGTACAGTAGTATAGGTTTGTAATTTTGGCAGGTGCATTCTTTGTTTTCATGTTGTATACCATGTGCAATTTCTTTTGTTACTTCTTCAAAAATGCTACGTTGCTCATTGTTTAGTTTTGATTGTAGTATAGTTAAGTATCCTTTATCTTCATACTGACACATCGTGTTTTCTACTTCTGTCATAGCTAATTCTGCCTCATTAGTTATTAGTGGCTCTCCCAGTGGTTCTTGGCTTCCTGTTAATGAAGGTTGACTACTGTCGGGAGTGTCCTTATCTAGTTGGGTCTGGAGTTATTCTTCGTGTTGCTGTTCATTGTGCAACATTGTTTTGTACTGTGTAAAGTTTACATCAGTTATAGTGCTTTCATTTGCTTTGAAAGCGTCTTCATAGGAGTCATAGTTATCTAGTATTTCTTCTTCTTTTCTCCATGGTTTAAAGAGTTGTAGCAGGGACATGTAATATAGTTCTGTATGTTGAGGAGTCTTTAATGACAATTTCATATGATTAATTAAATTTGGTTTGGTGAGTTTTACTAAGCTGCCTTCACAATTTGTCACTCTGTGTTTACCTTTTTTCATCGGGTTTATATTATTTTTGTATGTGAGGTTTTGAGCTATGTGGTATAGACACATGGTTTCCAAAGTGGTACTTCTGTTTGGGTAGTATGTGCCCAGTAAATTGTTTTTAAAATGTCTTGTCTGTTGGGATCATGTTTGGCTATTGTTTCTATACCTTCGTATGATTTTAGAACTCTTTTTCTAGATTTAGCAGGACCAAGATTTAGCCACACTATATTTTCAGATTTTCCATACAAAGCAGTACCAGTTAAACAAACTGCTGCTTCATAGGAGCCACATTCTCTATGGGAGAGCATTTTATGCCCATGCTGTATAATTTCTGAGACAGTGTTTTGTCTGATGACAGGTCATTCCAGAGGTCTTTGAGCTCGTTTTTTTTCTGCTTTGGTTAAGTATGCTGTAACATATCGTGCAACTGCAGTGGAATTGTCTGCAATGTACTGCACATCTATGTTTGCATTCCATAAGTGGGCAATGATTGCATTGTGATCATTGATATATTTTTCTTCTTCTGTTCTTTTTATGTAATATGTATTTTTAGGTGATTTACCTTTAACACTATGTCTAACTGCAGACATGAAGTTGTTCACTTGACCTGTTTTTGTAACCGGTCTAGGGAAATCAAAGCGGCATTTGGTGTAGTATTTCCCTTTGTTTTTGTATTTGTGAGTACAATATTTGCCACATTTGTGTCTTTGAAATTGTAAAATGTGTGCATGAAGATCACTATTTGTTGCTTCTGATGGAATTTCATAAGTGACATATTTTTCAATAAACTGTAACACAGCGGCGTCATTGTCTTGACCAAATTTAGGAGCATCTTTAATCCATAAAAGCATGTGGATATATGGTGCTCCTCTGGCTTGGTATTCCTTTCTCCAAAAGAAGTGTTTCACTTCTCTGAGGGGATGAACAGTTTTAATACAAATAAAGTGTAGCATAGCAATGAAGCGATGGTGAAAATATCTTGAAACATTAACAGGATCTAGAGAACAAAGTTCTCCAGGTGTTAGTATATCTATGTTTGTTTTGTTTTTGTTTGATATGCATAGGAAATCATGTACATCTTCCCATGCATATTCTGCACAACTTAATGTAACAAACCAAGTGGGTGGGCCAAGGTTTCTTATCATACAACGTACATCTCCATGACATTGAAACCAGTACTCTTTTGTTTCGCATGTTTGCTAAGAGATTTGTAATATTTGATTGTAAAACCTCATCTTTTTGTTGCACTTTTTGTAATAATTGTGTAGCTCATTATTTTGAAATTGGGATCATGAGTTTAATGTGTGTGCAACTCCGTAACATAAAGTTGCTATTTCACTTTCAAAGAGTAGGTGGAATATGTATTCCACATTTTGTCTAAATCTGGGATCTTCATAAGACATCCATAATGAGCGGTATTCTGATGCTGTTATTTGAATAGGTCTATCATCGTACCTTCCTCCTTTGCCTTTTGGAAAGAGTAGAGGAAAAGCATGGGCTTCTATACTTTTTTCCCATATGCTGATTTTTTATCCTTTTGTATGACGCATTTCGTACGTTTCTAGTGCATCTTCTACGGTGTCATTCGAGTGCAATGGATGAATTGTATAATGGTCTAAAGTATTGGATATTGTAGCAGGATCTAGGAGCTCACATTGATTGTGTCTCTTGAATTTGTTGAATAAGTTGAATTTGTTGAATAAGTTGTTGCCAATTTATTTTGTCTTTTGTAGGTACACCATTTACTAAGATAATTAAATATTGCTCCATGGTACGTTTCACTCCTAGAGTGTGCACACTTTGTTTTAGATTTAATGGTAAATACACTACTTTTCCACAAATACCTTTCACTAATTCAGAGGGAGGTAATTTTGCTGTTTTCGGTTGAAGGCGTATTATTGCTTGAAAGGGGTGCACTGTTTGAATTATGATGCTCTCATGTAAATTGAGTTGTTGTAGGGGTTTTGGTAGTGGAAATAATTCCAAATTATTTGTGATAGCACGTGAAGGAGTTTGGTTGTTGTCAAGTTTTGTAGTGCAGTAACTGCAAAGTATTAAGGGGTCAGTTATTTCTTATTTGTTTTCTGCTATAAGGTAGAGAGCTAATTCAAACCATTTAGAATCTTCATTGTCTTCTATTTTGTATGTTAGGTCTACAGTTTTTGTGTTAGTTTTATAAAAAGTTCTACGGCAACATACACACAAATGGTATGGTACTTCAGCAGATGTACTTTTAAATTTCAGTTTTTCTTTTTTGTTTGTGTGTAGTAGAAGGGTGCCATGCATAGAATTGTTGCTAATTCGCTTTAAAGCTATTTCATTCTGTAAGTGGCTTTCACTTCCAAAATATTTTTTCTGGATACAGTCGATTTCTTCAAGTAGGTCTATTGCTGTACCATGCAGAAGAATGTTATTTAAATTGGCTAGTGCTAAAGCAGGACTTTTAGCACAATACAGTTTATAGTCTAGGGGGGTAATTCATAGAATTCAGCGCACAAGTGGCGCACGCGACTGGCGCACAGTGTGCACGTGCAAATTTCTGTGCCAGCCGCGTGCTCTAAAATCCATTTACGTGCACAGCGTATTCATGGACTTTAGCTTCCAAAACCAGCCGTGGCACAGAGTGGCGCAGTGACCCTGCAACAGCACCAGTTACGCGCCCAACACAAATCCCGTACATGGCGCACAGGACCCCAACCACGAAAACGCCTGTAAAACTCCCCGCGAACCCCAACGAATGCACATACCCCGCTTCACGGGGAGTGTCACACGCGATTGGAGCGGGGTACGTGTATAACAGCGGTTCGCAGGAAGTTTCACACGCGAAATGCCTTGTGCGAGTGGGGTACGTGTATTCCTCGGGTGCGCGGGAAGTTTCACACGCGATAGGCCTTGTGCGAGTGGGGTACGTGTATTCCTGGGGAGCACGGGAAGTTTCACACGCGATTGGAGAGGGGAACGTGTATTTTGGGGGTGCACAGGAAGTTTCACACGCGAAATGCCCTGTGTGAGTGGGTATGTGTATTCCTGGGGTGCGCGGAAATTTTCACACACGATTGGAGAGGGGAACATGTATTTTGGTGGTGTGCGGGAAGTTTCACACGCGAAATGCCCTGTGCGAGTGGGGTACGTGCATTCCTGGGGTGCACGGGAAGTTTCACACGCGATTGGAGAGTGGAACGTGTATTTCGGGGGTGTGCGGGAAGTTTCACACGCGGAATGCCCTGTGCGAGTGGGGTACGTGTATTCCTGGGATGTGTGGGAAGTTTCACACGCGATTTGAGAGGGGAACGTGTATTTCGGGGGTGCGTGGGAAGTTTCACACGCGAAATGCTTTGTGCGAGTGGGGTATGTGTATTCCTGGGGTGCGCGGGAAGTTTCACACACGATTGGAGAGTGGAACATGTATTTCGGGGGTTCACAGGAAGTTTCACATGCGAAATGCCCTGTGCGAGTGGGGTACGTGTATTCCTGTGGTGCACAGGAAGTTTCACACATGATTGGAGAGGGGAACATGTAGTTCGGGGTGTGCGGCAAGTTTCACATGCGAAATGCCCTGTCCGAGTGGGGTACGTGTATTCCTGGGGTTCGCGTGAGGTTTCACACGCGATAGGCTCTGTGCGAGTGTGGAACGTGTATTCCTGGGGTGCGTGGGAAGTTTCACAAGCGAAATGCCCTGTGCGAGTGGGGTACGTGTATTCCTGGTGTTTGCGTGAAGTTTCACATGCGATAGGCCCTGTGCAAGTGGGGTACGTGTATTCCTGGGGTGCGTGGGAAGTTTCACATGCGAAATGCCCTATGTGAGTGGGGTACGTGTATTCCTGGGGTGCGCGGGAAGTTTCACATGTGATAGGCCCTGTGCGAGTAAGGTACGTGTATTCCTGGGGAGCACGGGAAGTTTAACACACGATTGGAGAGGGGAACGTGTATTTTGGGGGTGCGCGGGAAGTTTCATACGCGAAATGCTCTGTGCGAGTGTGGTACATGTATTCCTGGGGTGCGCGGGAAGTTTCACATGCGAAATGCCCTGTGCGAGTGGGGTACATGTATTCCTGGGGTTCGTGTAAAGTTTCACACACGATTTTGCTGTCAGAGTGGGGTATGTGAATTTCGGGGGTGTGCGGGGAGTCCTACACGTGAATTGGCAGTGTGGGTCCTCCCAGGTGTTCTCTCTACACCCTCCACGGACCCTACAGGCAGCCCACACCACAGGGAACTACCCTGCACCCCTGGTCATGTCCCGCAGGCAGTCCATCCACCATGGGCATGCCCCCCAGCCAAGCCACATGTCACCTTGCACTAGTGATCACTAACTCATGTGCCCCAGCACCACCACCCTCCAGCAGTCAGGGACACCTTCCAGCAGGCCCCCACTCATGTCCGCCAGCACCCCCACCCCCCCAGCAGTCAGGGGCACCTTCCAGCATGCCCCCACTCATGTCCCCCAGCACCCCCGACCCCCAGCAGTCAGGAGCACCTGCCAGCAGGCCCCCACACATGTCCCACACATGTCCCCCAGCACCCCCACCCCCCAGCAGTCAGGGGTACCTGCCAGCAGGCCCCCACACGTGTCCCCCAGCACTCCCACCCCCCCAGCAGTCAGGGGCACCTGCCAGCAGGCCCCCACTCATGTCCCCCAGCACTCCCACTCCCCAGCAGTCAGGGGCACATGCCAGCAGGCCCCCACTCATGTCCTACTCATGTCCCCCAGCACCCCCACCCCCAGCAGTCAGGGGCACCTGCCAGCAGGCCCCCACACATGTCCCCCAGCACCCCCACCCCCCAGCCATCAGGGGCACCTGCCAGCAGGCCCCCACTCATGTCCCCCAGCACCCCCACCCCCCAGCAGTCAGGGGCACCTGCCAGCAGGCCCCCACTCATGTCCCATTCATGTCCCCCAGCAGCCCCACCCCTCAGCAGTCAGGGGCACCTGCCAGCAGGCCCCCACTCATGTCCCACACATATCCCCCAGCACCCCACCCCCCAGCAGTCAGGGGCACCTGCCAGCAGGCCCCCGCACATGTCCCCCAGCACCCCCACCCCCCAGCTGTCAGGGGCACCTGCCAGCAGGCCCCCACTCATGTCCCACTCATGTCCCCCAGCTCCCCCACGCTCCGCAGTCAGGGGCACCTGCCAGCAAGCCCCCACACATGTCCCCCAGCACCCCCACCCCCCAGCAGTCAGGGGCACCTGCCAGCAGGCCCCCACTCATGTCCCCCACCACCCCCACCCCCCAGCAGTCAGGGGCACCTGCCAGCAGGACCCCACACATGTCCCACACATGTCCCCCAGTACCCCAACCCCCCAGCAGTCAGGGGCACCTGCCAGCAGGCACCCACACATGTCCCCCACACCCCCAACCCCCAGCCGTCAGGGGAACCTGCCAGAAGGCCCCCACTCATGTCCCCCAGCACCCCCACCCCCCAGCAGTCAGGGGCACCTGCCAGCAGGCCCCCACTCATGTCCCACACATGTCCCCCAGCACCCACGTCATGACGATCCTCAATCATGGGCCTCATGGCCACCCACATCACACCCCACGCCACCCCAGCCCAAAGACCCAAACAAGTATTGCATCCACCCACAGAGAAATGGCCATTACATGATACAACCCGAATGGCAAATATGTACATGAACACATGTCCGTCACACACACACAATCGGTGCAAGTGAATGTGAAAACCCATATCATGACATGCATGAAACCAATGAGAGAATACCACCCATCGAAGTATGAAACAAAAATGTATTGAACACAACATGAATGTAATGAAAAAAAGAAATCAATAATGGGAATAAGAAATAAAATGCAGCATGTCTGGAAAAAAATAAAAAATATGAAATCAGAATCCAAAGAAATCCAAATGAAAATGTGTCCAAAGCCAAAAAAAATATATGAAATCCATTGCGCCATGGTGAAATTAAAATAAAAACGAGAAACATCCACTGTTCAACTATATACAAATCACCAATCCAGGGTCCATGAGCCCAACAAATGAAATGAAACCTACAAAAAACACTACCTAATAAAGAACTATACACAAAAATGTGGTGCATTGGCCAAGCGGCCCAAAATAAACAAAAACAGAAAGGAAACCTCACACTATCTAACTATTTACAATGGCAGCGGGCTAGTCCGACGGCTCACTTTTTGATGTCCCGGGCCAGGGCATCATCAAACTCCCGCTCAATGTCCTGGAGGCGGTCCTCTTCCATGGTCCTGAGGGTTCGCAGGGATGACTCCAACTCCCTGCGAACTGCCTCGAGGCACTGGGCCCGCCTCTGGGCCCTCTGCATGGAGTTCTCCGCCCTGACCATTGTGAGCCGTGCCTCTTCCGCCCGCTGCCACTCCGAATCTATGGTGTGGCCCAACCGCTGCCACACAGAAGACACTTGAAATCTGGGGTCTTCCTGCCCTATGGCCGATGCCTGCCCCTCCGATGTTGAAGTCCCCGAGCCATCATGGCTCCCACCATGTTGCTGCTACTGTGCCTGTGCCTGCGCCCTGGCTCTTGCTGCCTGCATGTCCTCCTCTGGCTGGGGTGCAGTTGTCGTGTTGGCCACCCCTGCTGGACATCCGACTCCCGACTGTGGCAGGGATGTGTCCTCCACCAGCCTGCCCGCTGGGTCATGGGCAGCTCCACAGGGTACCCAGGTGATACATGGGTGGGAAGATGGCATGAAGGACAACTGGCGCGTAGGGGGTTCAGGTGAGGAGGGGGTCGCAAGAGGGTCCAGCACACGGAGGAATCCAGCACCGGTGACCCGTCCCAGTAGGTCAACGTGGTCAAAGAGGCATGCGAGACGACGTGCAGTCTCTCCACGAAAAGACTGCAGGTCACCTCGCATGCCCTGTTGACGCAACGCTATCCCACTCAGGACAGGCTCAACACGGTCCCGGATAGCCACGTCCGCAGGGAGAGGAAGGCCAGTTGTTGTGCGCTCACCCCCTCCCTGAAAACGGGTCTGGACGTAGGCATCCCTGCTGGTGCCAGATGATGCAGTGACAGGATCAGGGACAGGATTACACACAGGCACCTCCGCGGCTGCCTGTGCTGCCTCCTGTCCCTGCCCCTGCACTGCACCACTAGCACCAGTGGAATCCCCACCTCCAGACCCCGTGTGTGTCCCTTCCACGGCCTCCTCTTCTACCAAACCCCCCACCAACCTGAATGACTCCGTGCCATCTTCCTCCGTTGGACCCTGTGGGGTCTCAGCTGCCTCTTCTGCTGCCGAGGAGTCCACCTCTGATCTCTGCGTCTTGGACCTACCCTCGGCAGCTGCGGCCTGGGACGCGGTACCAGACTCCTCACTCCCTGACGAGATAACAATCTGGGAGGGGAGCCGGGCCTTGCGTCTCCAGCTGGTGGTGCGATCCCTGCCGCTGTGCTCCACAGCACCCTCTCTGCCCTCTTCATCAGTTGACGCTGCAGACAGGGAGAGATAAAACACAGACATCAGGGCACTGTACAATGGACTGATACACACATGACAGTTGCACATGAGTGGCAGTGTCAAACTTCAGACATGGCATCACACTCCGCGACACACATGTAATTTCAATTCACACATGAGCATTTCCACAGCAATATTGCACCATGCAGCAACATTAATACACATACAACAGCATGAACAGCCGAAGGTGAGCCTGACATCACATGAAACACAGGGAGTGCACTAGACATGCACACACTTACATGCATGTCTACATCTCCTCCAACTGTCGCAGTGATGCGATCGCCATACATGTCACATCTGTTATTCAGCCTTCTACATATCAGTGTCACGGGCATCCATGTTGCATCACACTTGCACACTTGTCAAATACACACACATGCACATGTACACAGTGCAGATACATGGAGCAGGAACCACCATCCATGTGTGACACCACAACCATGTCAACGTACATACACAGAAATTCAAACATGTGTGCTACCACACCTGCATTTGCAGAGCATGCTTACCAACACATACACCATCGATGTGTCTCACACCTAAGAGGACTCACATGTGGCAGCCTCACGCCCCTGTTCATACACATCGCTACATGGCCCTACGAAAACACATGTGCAACCTGCACACTACTGGCACACCACCACACGTACAGCGTCCAATCAGTATGCATGTACACTTACTGCTCGACTCCAGATGGGTCTGCCTCTCAAGGACCTGGATGTGGATCGTTGGGCATATGTGTTCCAGGACCCTCATCTGGTGGTCGAACAGGTGGCCCCGGCGCCCCTTGGCATCCGCTGCCTTCAAGAGGTGCCGGGACTTGTTGAGGATACTGGACCTGAAGTCATCCCAGCGCTTCTTGACATGTTGTAATTCGCGGACTGCCACCCCCTCTACGTTGATGGCAGTGACAATGTCCATCCAGATCCTGGTCCATCCTTCATTGTCGGCGCGTAAACTTCGAAAGAGGGCATCATACTGCCCCAGGACTTGCTCCACCAGGACACCAACTTCCCTGGTACTGAAGCTGGTGGCCCTCTGCCTTTCTGGCTGGGGGTTGCCAGTGGTGCCAGATTGTGTTGTGCCCGACATGGCAACCCCAGAGGCAGGAGTGGGTGGGCAACTGGGTCCTGGGGCTGGGCTGTGGAGCAATGGTATCCCAGTTGGGAGTCTTCGGTTCCAGCAGGGGTGGTCACAGCAACTGCACCCCTGGCTGATGTGCAGGCAGCAAATAGCAGGGTACGTGGGCAGCAGGCAGTCAGGCAGCAACAGATGGCAGGTGGGAGTGTGCTTTTGGTTCTGGGGGGCAGTAAATCGGCCTTCTGGGGAGGAGCGTGGTCTTCCGTGTGTTGTTGCATATCCAGCTTGATAAAGAGTGATTTGGCACGTGAAAATATTGCACGTCAGCGTGTAATTCGAGGAAAGGCCCTTCGTGCATGAGCGCGTCAGCACACTACGCGGTTTCATTGGACCAAAGGCCCTTTGTGCGTAAGCGCGTCTGTGACGTGACTCAATCGGGCGTTTCCCTCATGTCGTGGGCATAGTGGTTCAGCGCGTGTGAAAAAACTGCACGTCCGCGTGTGGATGCGTGTAATCCGAGGAAAGGGCCTACGTGCGTAAGTGACGTGATGTGCACGGGCGTTTCCATCTTCACGGGTGCATGTTCATCGTACACGTCCAAAACCTGCATGTCCGAGTGTCAACTCATGTAATTGGAGGAAAGAGCCTTAGCGCGTACACGCGTAAGTGACACTCTACATGTGGGCCGCTTTAAAAGGTACGTGTAGGACCCCATTCCCTTGTATGTGCTTTTCGTGGAGAGCGCATGGGTGAATTCTGTACTTCTTGTGGGTTCACATACGATTACTTCACAGCGTTTTAAGTTCGAACTCCCTGTTACCTCTGACAGCGTTCTTTATTTTTTTTGGGACTGTTTCCTCAAACAGCGTTCACTTCTTTTGTCCTGTCTCCTCAGACAGCGTACAGTTCTTCTTTTGGCGGGGGTGTTGCCTAAGCGCACACACGCGCATTTTTTTCACATTCTTTTTCCAGGCAGACGGTGAGTCACACACGCATTTACCAACTGTGCTTGCCCTGTGTGTTGCATACCGCTTCAGAGGTCATTGTAGGCTGTGTGTAACACGCATACGCTTGTTTTTGTGTTTCTGGGTGCCACAGCGTAGTGCAGGTTCATTTTTCCACGCACGTGGTCTACGAGGGGTTGCGTGCACGTTACTTTTTGTTTTTAGGGTGCCTGTGCATTGCGTGACCCATCATCTTCCCCCAGGGGTCACAGACAGCCTTGCTAGAGCACTAGGTTGCAAATTCCATCTAGTACCCTACCCCTTTCACCCCCAATTGCCCAGGACAATTGTTTACTGCAACTCCCATACGCACAACAACATCAGTGCCATGGTTGGGAGGCGACCAAGCGGTAAGGGAGGCCAAGGTGGCCACCTCCAAAAGGTGGGCGTGGTGGGCGCAGTAGGGGGCATGGCCAGGATTTGCAGGGTGTCCCTAGACCCTCATGTGTGGAGGGCCAATCAGGGATACCAATGCCCCCCCCATGGTTGAGGGAAACGTGGCTGACACCATCCCAGCTCAGCCCTTGTTGGACAAGCCCATTATGGCACCTGAGCCAGCACAGGATGACTCCCAGGCTGACTTCCAGGTCAGCAAGTCTAAGACACGTGTGCCGGTGCAAGTTGGTATCACCAGGCGACGTGGATCTGGGGCAGCAATGTCATCTGCTGCCCCAAGTAGGCAGGGTGGGGAGGCTGCAGGGGCAGCTGCAGCCCTATCCACCCCAGCTCTGAGTCTCCCAGCCAGGACAGTGTCGGTCCTTGTCCATCAAACTGACGTTGCCCCTGCCAACATCACACTTCAGCCAATGCCTCTGGTGACTGGCGGTAGGTCTCCACAAGAGGACAACAAACTCACTGAACATGAGTCTGTTGCTGGCACCTTCATCACAGAGGAACAGATCCAAGGTGTGTGAGATGTACCTGATTACAACGCACTGTCCAGTGAGTGCCCATGCGTGTGTGTGTAATCCATGTGTATGTTGTTTGGGTGACGGGTTCTGATTGAGTGCCAGGTGAGGGTATGTACTCCTGAGTGTTATGGGTCACCCATTTGCTTACTCCCAAACATTCACGTGCCTTTGATTTGAGTATGACTGTATCCCTTCTGCCCACCGTTGCCAATTAGGGCCACATTAGTGCACTTTACCTTCAACTGTCATCTTGCAACAACATTGTTCAGATTTTGTAAGTGTTCATTCAGGCTGATTGTTTCCAATCTCCCATTTTTACTATGCATTTTTTTGCCCTATTCCACCATATGTGATATGCTTCGGTCATTGTTTACAGCCCACACCGGGCCACTATTTTTACCTGGTTATGTTAATGATTACAACATTCAGGCCGATGGAGTATTGGGCTGCAGAAATGTTTTATTAGGGCCTGTTTGCATGTGGAACATGACAGATGTTTCCTGTAATGTTAAAGTGACGAACCATTGATCAGCCCACAATGACTGTATTATTGGACATTGGATGTGTTTCAGTGTGTGGCACATGCATATTTAGCAACACTTTTCAGCATTAATCTTCGCATCATGTCGATGTGACATGGATGTATGACAGTACTCATTCACTGACATATTGCTGTAGTTTTGTAATTTAACGTGGCTATGCTACATGACATCTGTGTGGTGGCATGTGTCATGTATGTGAATTGGACATGCCACTCACAGCCTGATGTGTGATGCCAGTGCCACCCAACATGCTGCAAATGTGTTGCTTTTCCATCTTGCTCTCCCCAATGTCTGCCTTTTTGCCTCCACTTCCAACTCTTTGACAGTGCATGCATGGCAGGGCTATAGTCATGTGGGACATGTGTAAATCATGTACTGGATCTTTGGCTTGTCACGGCCTATATGTGTGCTATAGTGCTCATGCCTGTTTCCATTTGTTGTCTTTCATGTTTTTGCAGGTGATGATGCACTTGATGCTGTTGAGGTTGAGGAGATGTCGCAGACCCAGGAGGAATCTCAGGCACGACCGGGCACTAGTGGGGGATGTGGTGTGGTGGTGGGTGAAAACCCAATGTTACTGCAGGCCATACTGTTCAGGGGTGTCTCTGGGTACACCTCCCCAGACCTCTATTCAGGTGCTGAATCGGATGATGAGACTTATGTGCAGTCGCAGGAATGTGTTTCTGGCAGGGATTCTGTTCTGTCCAACCCACCTGCACCAGGGGTAGAACCCTCTATGGGGATGTCAGTGTTGGTAGGTCCGCCTTTGTTGGTTACGGATGCAGGGTCACACTTCACAGCATCTGATCCTGTTCCTGGGCCAGCAGATCAGAGGGGGAATGCAGTGCTGCAGGCTCAGGCAGTGCCAGCACAGCAAGGTGCAGATCGCCTTGCCCCAAACAGGTGTGGTGCCCGTCAACGCGACAATACTGTATGAAAAAACTCCATGTACGGCATGGAAACCCAACAGGCAGGGTGGCCACTTCCATTATCCCCCTGAAAGGCAGATAGAGCAACAACAGCAGGCAACAGACTCCATTTGCCAATCACACAGGGAAGACATGTTGGCGTCCAACAGGGACCGACAGGCGGCACTGGAGACTCTGCGCAAATCCTTATGAATAGAGTCCAAGGGCCACAGGGAAGCCCTGAGGGTAGAACTATATTACCTCAGGCAGACTGTGGTTAAACTTGAGGCTTCCAGTAATTTAAGGGCAGAACAGCAGCTGGAGCAGCTCAAACGTTCGCTCTCAGCTGAGCTGCATGCAACACGAGAGGAGATCCGGGCATCACGCGAGGCCATGCGTGCAGAAATGCAGGCAACCCGTGATGTGCTGCATGGGGATCTCCGCACTTTAATCCTCCAGAATCAGACCTTCCAGACCTGCATGCATGCTGCCATGGAAGACCATACCAGGGCTTTGGGTGGGCTGCCTCCCATAGTGCCACCACCTCCTGATGCAGCAGCAGAGGATGAGCAGAGCGACAGCAGTTCTCCCACAATGGCATAGCCGTGCAGGCCATGAGCCCAAGGAGGTATTTTTTTTTCGCAACATCCACGCATGCACCCTGTCCTCGAACCTCCTGGGTGGCCTCCCCCACCCCCCCACCCACCACATGGCCATTTTTTATTATTTTTTTATTTTTTTTACAGTGTGTTGCCTTGTGTGGCTCCCGTGGGCATCCACTGTATTCCTGCTGGGCACATGCATGCTTGACCTGAGTTTGGGTTAGATGCTTGGGTTTGTGAGACACACACCCCTCCTGCTTCCTGTTTCCATGGGCTTGCAAAGGGTGTGACCAAGTGACAGTGAATTACACAGTGACGTTGGGCTCCCATGAGCTGTGTGGGCAGTCTGTAGTCAATACTGTGTAGACATCCCTAGTGGATATTGTTGTTGTTTTGTACACTGCAAGGTGTATTGATATGTGCTTGTTCATCCATATCTTCCTCCTAATTTGCAGGTTCCTTCCTCTTGTCTTCACAAGGACGTCCACTTTGCAGATGCAGTTCATGTTGTATGCAGTACACTGAGACATTTGCGTGGCAGCAACACTCTACAGTTGGAAGGGGTCGATGTGCTGGCATATACAGGTTGTAAGACTACCACTACTTAGCTTAGTACTGTCATGTTTTTGCATTTTTCCATGGTGTGTTGCAGCATTGTGTTGGTGGTAAGTATTTGGTAATGTGTGCTGTTAGTTATACATTACTGGGAGCATATTGTGTTTGGGCAGTTTCCATTATGGACAGTGTACTTTGTGACACTTGTGTCAGGTCTTGTGCATTGCTTTGTTTGCTTTCATATTGCATAACATGCCATGGTGTGTTTGGTGGTGGAGCTGGGGAGGGGTTGGGTGACATGGCGCTGTTCTCATGTTGTATTTAGCAAGGGGGTAATGAATTTAGCAGCATAGATGTATGTCTTTTGATGACACAGCATTGGTGGTGTTTGGGTAGGTAGGGATGCACACAATGTAACACTTCCAGGTCACCAATCTCAGGCTGGTATGGTTGTGACAGTTGAGTGTCCCTTATGTCATCATCATTGATTGTCAGCTGGTATGTGCCAGGGATGTGTGCACTCCACAGGGGTGTGATTTTATGTGAAGTAATTAGCAACCTGCTGCGTACGGGCTGCCTCACCACATGCCCTTTCCCCTCCCATGCGCAGCGGGCGTGCATGTGGTTGGGGATGTGGGGGTACCACCATGTCCACCGGCAGGCCCCGGCGTGTTGCAACGTTGTGCAGGACACATGCTGCCACTATGATCCTGCACACTACTGGGGGAGCGTATAACAGCTGCCCACCAGAACGGTCAAGGGAGCGAAAGCGTGACTTGAGCACTCCGAATGTGCGCTCCACTAGGCCCCGGGTTGCAATATGGGCTGTGTGTTATCTTACCTCAGGTGGTGTGGTGGGGTTCCAAATTGGCGTCATCATGTGGGTGCTCAGAGGGTAGGCACTGTCCCCTGGGGAGGTGGTGATGGGTATCATTAGTGGGGTTCTTACATTACTCAGTATCTGACATGCATGCATGTGCTGTGGCATTTATACTCACCAAGCAGCCATGTATCGCCATGCCGCCCAGCTTCTAGGTCCCGGTTTAGGGTTGACATTATGTAAATGAAACTGTCGGGGGTGGACCCTGGATAGTTGGCATATACTGAGGTGATGATTCCCTTGGCATCACATACTACCTGCACGTTTATGGAATGCCAGGGCTTGCTGTTTCTATAGATGTGCTCAGATGCCCTGGGGGGAGTTAGTGCCACATGGGTGCAATCAATGGCACCTAGCACTTTGGAGAATTGTGCCACCCCGTAGAAATCCTGGATGGCAGCCTGCCTTTCTGCAGGTGTTCTAGGCAGGTATATGTGGCTGCGGACTGATGGGCGTGCAGTCATGATTGTCAACACCTTGTAGAAGGTGCTTTCCAATGATATGACACTTGTACTCACAGAGATTAACAGTACATTTGAAGTGCTGATCTATGATGATGCAGTTAGATGTAGAGGTCTTGGATGTGATTGGTGGATGGTCGTGTGACTTCTTAGCTATATCCAATGAGGGAATGGCACAGAAAGTGAAATGAAAATGGTAGAAGGACTGTCCATGTGACTATCCTCCTCCTCCTCATGTGGTATCCCACGACCACTGCTGCTAGGAACGGTATATTCATCTTGGTGTCTGAGCTTGTTTGTTGCTTGCGCGCACTTTTATGCTGCGCCGGTCCACGTACGCCTGCTTCCTGCTGGCTTACGTGTTTCCGGATTAGCACGTCTTTTTTGGCACACGCATTAGCCCTGTTCGATTCCATGAATATGTGTTGTAGACACGCCTGTGGGCGTTCCGCGCATTTGCCTCCTGTACTTCCCCCGTGACGCCCACATTTTCACGCGTTGTTCCCCATTCTGCGTGTTACGCCCCATGTTCCGCCTACTTTTGTTGTGTGCGCTGCGCTATGTGCGCTTTCGCTGTGCGCTTAGTGCACGCTGTTTGGAGACGTGTGTGCCAGCGTGCGCCACGCAGAATTTTAGAGCACATCCAGGGATTTACACGTGCACGGACTTCCATGAACCGCTGTGCGCGGGTTTCGCTGCAATTTTCACACTGGCACTGTGATTCGCACGCTTTTGCACGCTTGCACCGAAAATGTCAGCGCACATTAATTCCATGAATCAGCCTGTAGATTTGTTATAGTTCAATGATGTGTTGATGTAATTTTGATAAAATAGAAGGTGGTTTTGCAAGTAGGTCCTGAAATGCAGGCCAATGAATTTCCTTCTAGTCCTGTGTACTTGCGCACTGGATAGGTATCCATATTTTGCAGTAGTTTAATTTTGATTTTGTCTTTGCCTTTCACATATTGACTGAGGAATTGCCGTAAAGACTTTAAAGATTTTTTGGGAATGTTACACATTAGCCCCGTTCGATTCCATCAATACGTGTTGTAGATGCGCGTGTGGGTGTTCCGCGCATTTGCCTCCTGTACTTCCCCCGTGATGCCCACATTTTCATGCGTTGTTCCCCATTCTGCGTGTTACGTCCCCTGTTCCGCCTACTTTTGTTGTGTGCGCTGCGCTATGTGCGCTTTCGCTGTGCGCTTAGCGCCCGCTGTTTGGAGACGTGTGTGCCAGCGTGCGCCACGCAGAATTTTAGCGCACATCCAGGGATTTACACGCGCATGGACTTCCATGAATTGCTGTGAGCGGGTTTCACTGCAATTTTCACACTTGCACTGCGATTCGCACGCTTTTGCACGCTTGCGCCGAAAATGTCAGCGCACATTAATTTCATGAATCGGCCTGTAGATTTCTTATAGTTGAATGATGTGTTGATATCATTTTGATATTATCGAAAGTGGTTTTGCAAGTAGGTCCTGAAATGCAGGCCAATGAATGTCCTTGTAGTCCTGTGTATTTGCGCACTGGACAGGTATCCATATTTTGCAGTAGTTTAATTTTGATTTTGTCTTTGCCTTTCACATATTGATTGAGGAATTACCGTAAAGACTTGAAAGATTTTTTGGGAATGTTACACATTGACGTGCATGGCCATTTGTATACTAGACGTTCTGGTTCAGTTGAATGGAGAGGTAATTCTAAGTTTTCTGGGCATATTTTTGTAAGCAGTATTTCTTGTTCCATTATGGTATTATTAACTTTTTCTAACCTCGTCTACTGCTATGTATGGCAATTGTATTTGTTTGCTTTTGTTTGTATGCTTCTTCATTAAAACATGGTTCTGTGCTTGTAGTGTGACTCCACTCACCTCCAAAGATTCTTAAGAAGTTATTTCTGTTGACATTTTGTTTATTGAGAAGTCTTTTTTGTAATGTAGTCATTAGTTTTGTTAGTGGTTTCATTTTGTTTAACACTAAAATAAATAACTTTCTTTTGAGAAGGATTGCACTGTCTACAAATGCTTCTAAGATTAATTTCCTATGATAGGTTTTACGGGTTGTGCCTGATTTCTCTCCAGTTTTTATAAGATTTTGAAGGACTCTGTGATGGAACATTTTTTCTAAAATACTTTTTTTGGTATGCTTACTTTGCACTATATCAAGATTTATAGGAGCAGTTTTATCTGTAGTGGTAGCTGCATTTTTGTTAATTGTTTTCTGGTTCGTTTTACATTTTGATATAGGAGGGAAAGTTTCTGTACTTGAAGCTTGTTTTGTTTCGCTAAATGACTGTATGAGCTGTTTTGTTTGAACTTTTTTTACAAATTCTGCTAGAGATGGATGCTTATTTTGGAAACTTGTATTTTCATTTGCTCTGCTTCTGTGTTGCTTTCTACGGACTTGATTTTTGTTAGGCATTCTTTAGGGTCTGTTGAAAAAAATAAAGAAGGTATGGGTTGGGGTGTTCTGCAATGTATGTGTGCTGTGTGCATGAGTGTCTAAGTAAGATGATAAAGATGTATGTGATTGTGTGTGATTGTGTATTGTGCAACTACAACTCGTTGGGATGGGTATTCTTGAATTTGTGTGCTACTAAACAGGGGTTCAGATGACAGTAGAAAGTAAGCTAGTGGTGTGGAGAAGTACAAATAGTCAATCTAATGATATACAATTAAAACAGTTGTTTGTTCCATAATATCAAAATTCTAGGGGCTGAGTTGTGTCATTTGTGTGCCGAAAAATAGGAATTTGTGTGCCATTCTGCTTGTAAATTTCTGTTTAAGAAATGGGGATTTGTGGACAGAATGGTGCACAGTCTCTATTTTTAGGTGCAGAAATAGCATGAATTAACCTTACAGTGTGTTTGAGTAATAGTACAAATATTATGGTGGTATTCAACTTACTTTTTTTCGGGAATGAGCAGGTTTCTTCTTAGTTGTTCTTTGTACTTAAAATTCGGCTGGTTCTTTTCAGGAGAATGGTCTTCACTGCAATTGTAAAGGAAACAAATTAGCAATTTTGTTTGTATATAGCTCTGTTTTTAATTTAGACATTGATTTTTTTAATTGACATTGACCCTGTAGGGTATTTTGTGGAGATTTGGGGCCTGACGGTATTTTATTACCGCCGAAAAATAACTTAGCAATAATCACTCCTTGTATTCAGATTGGGCCATGTGCAACAATAATACAGTGGACATGCATTATTTCAGCACCCACACATGCATATTTGGTATGCGTGGTTGGTATGCGTGGTTGGTGGTATTTTGGTGAGCATAATTCCCTTGTTTTATTTGTGGCCCCAATGTCCAGAATCCCTTATCTTTGCTTAGATTTTTCGTGTAATCACTAGAGAGACCTCAGACCTACATTTCAGGAATACCACATTTTCAGTGTTAGTGTTAGTGTGCCACCATGGGCGATCTCACTGACTTATTTACGACAGAGAGCTATATGTGGTAATTTTGTGGTAATTTCCACTACCTTATATACGGTAGGGAACTTTGTTCAGAGAGTCCCTCTTCCCGTTGGCTCTTGTACCTCCAACGAGCTATGCTACAAACAATCACTCTCAACTGTCCATACTGAATATGATCATGCACACATCTGTCTTAAAATGACAATTGCATTGTTTAAAAATCTCCCCTCATCATCAGCACTGTATTGGTAAATATAAAATACACCACCCGTCTGCTTTCAAATATTTTTCTGTATTATAAAAGTTGCATTTAAACACGATCTCACTCTTTACAGAAATAAATAAATTAGCACAGTAACAGCATTGTCTGTGATACACTGAAAAAAGAGTGGCGGAGAACAGAACCCAATTTGCAACATTAACATGTGATTAAGGCACCGGAATCTCCTTTCCTACTCTGACTGAATATTCTCGTACACACTCAGCTCCCACACTTATGTAATTACCTTATCTGTTCAGCCGAGTTTTCTTCAGCTGTTCTCTTTCTGAATGTGGCTCCCTTGAAGATTAACCCCAGTGAAAACGAACGCCTGCCGTTCTCAAACCGGGGTTATTAACTGGAATTCTCAGCTTTTGCAGATAGGAATGTCTCAGCCAGGAAAAAGGTCCTTCTCCCAGCTCTGCCAAATCTTGACTGTCTTTCTCTGCCTCAAACTCCCCCCAGCAAAACTCTGATCACTCCCTCTAGCATGATACTTGCTGTGACGCTGCTCCAATCAGAATCAATCATGCCATCTCCTCCTTCTCTACACAATGGCGCATTTTTATAGTAATACTTTGTAACCAACTGATTTCCTGTTCTTTCGGGCCCTTTTGCTTCCTGTAGTTATGTGGACAGGGCAGCAGAGAAAACGAAAAGAAAAACAAAATGGATGTGCGTTTAAAAGTTCACTTTCAGAATAGGCCTAATTCTGCAGTGGAGACACATTTTTATTAGTGGATTATGTTAACCTCAGTTTCATTAGTCAGGTTAGTTATAAGTAATGTTAGTTATTAATTTTCAAATGTGTCTCTCGCACCATAGGCATTTCAGGTGAAAAATAGTGTGCATTTTTGAATGTGCACGTGTGCTTTTAACTGTAAAAATAGATTTGCATCTTATATGTTAAAATCGTTTTTGACTGAATAGCCTGTCTTTCCTTGTTAATCTGGTAACACATATAGCAATGCACCGCACCCTTGTGGTGCTGCTGCATAAAAAAAAATTGCTACCTGTGCAGTAGTGCTGTACTCTGTGCTGTAACACGCCAAATATCCTTACAACCCTCAGCGCCTACCACAAAACCATGAAAACTATCTTATTCACATAAGATGCGTCACACCAGTTGAATACATATCATATGTTCCTAATGCATAAGCTGTATTGTAATGACTAACTGTACCAACCAAAATATCATTTCTATGACTTGTGGAATTCATAATGTACCACTGAATGCCACTATTCCTGTAACTAAGATCTTGCAAGTAACAGTGCCTCAATGCCCATGGGTGCCATATAAATAAATAAATAAATAAATAAATAAAGGCCATGTTTTTGTACATGTATTGTTTTTTGATATTTGAACATACTGTGTGCATGCAATTTTGTTAGAGTATGTTAACTCTTTATATTGTACTTTAAATACGTTAGTTCAACATGCTTTGTAAATGTGTGTGTAAAAGAAATTAAATAGCAGATAGGTTTGGAAGTGACAGTTGATTATAGGAGATGGAAAAAATGACAGCAAGTTCATTTTTATAGATTATACAAGCTAAACGTCAGTTAATCTGTTTATATGAATCTATTAGAATTGTACATGTACTATACAGAAAATATGCATACCTGTAGTTTGTGTTCATGCAATGGATATGCATGCAGCTGCAAGTAGAAATCTTGGAGACTTGTACAGTATTTCTTGTAAAAGGTGCTTTCCAATGATATGACACTTGTACTCACAGAGATTAAGAGTACATTTGAAGTGCTGATCTATGATGATGCAGTTAGATGTAGAGGTCTTGGATGTGATTGGTGGATGGTCGTGTGACTTCTTAGCTATATCCAATGAGGGAATGGCACAGAAAGTGAAATGAAAATGGTAGAAGGACTGTCCATGTCACGATATATGTCAGCGGACATGGCGGTAGTCTGCGGACATCACGTGTTACATCCGGGGATTTTGGGGTGGGGAGGCATGCAAATGAGAATGAGCAGAGTAAGGGATTGGTCAGTAAAGTTTAGTGGGTGTGTTATGCCAGGAGAGAGTTTCTCAGATACTCTTTTTGCTGAGAGAAGAACAAATAGCTATGGCTTTGTGTTTCAGAAAACAGATTGTTTGGATTTTGGGAGACTCATGGATACATTGGTTGAAGGTGCATGCAGAAAGCTGTGGAGTAGCTGTAGATCTTGGATTCCCATATGTGGAAGTGCACTGGCATGAAGTACATGGAATGAAGTGGTTGGACTTGCTACCTCTCTGTGCTACCTTGGAGACAGAGCAACATCCAGACATAATTATAATTCATTGTGGCGGGGAACAGTTTAGGACATGTGTCAGGAATTTCTTTGCAATTTGCGATGAAAGAAGGACTTGGGAAGGTCATGGACATGTTTCCAAATTCCCAAGTAATATTTTCTCTTATTGCGCAGAGACAAATGTTGCTGCGTTCTTCTTCATTTGGTCCACAAATAGAGAAAACAAGGCGGAATGTTAATAAGGCTGTTTGTGCCTTTCTAAGAGATGTTGGCATGTCCACTTTCCACAATGAAAATATTATATTTCGTGGCACATACATTTTTCGCAGGATGGAGTTCATCTAAGTAATGCTGGTAATCAGATTTTTCTGAGAAATGTACAAAATACATTGAGTCCTTTTGTGGATTTACAGCCATCCATTTTGCAGTAGGTGTTGACTATTTCAAGTGTTTCAAAAACAATAAAACACCACCAAAGCGCTCTTTTCAGAGCCACCACTTCCTCCCAGAGAAAAGTGCGAAGATTTTGATAGGGGAGCAACCCAAAATTTAAGATGTTTGGGAACTGTCCACAGACTTCTAAAAAAAAATGCACAGGGCCCTGCTCCATGTATTTGTCACTTCTATTTTTAGTCTGTGAAAGGCAGCTCCGAAAAGAGCCTTTTTTTTGGATTTTTGTTGATTTATATTTTTTTGTTTTTTACACACGACACACTAGGAGAGGAGGGGAAAGCAGGGTAAGAGGGGGACACCAACCACAGGGATAAGAAGGGACGGGTGGAGAGAGGAAGATGTAGGGTGGGTCTTACTTAGGTAGTGGGCAGGTCTTCTCGTCCTCTGAGACCATAGTCTCAAAAGCACTTCGAAGTCTCTCCCCCCTGCAGAGTACTGTGTCGCAGTGCATACACAAAACTGTGACCCTCGAAAGGTAAGGGCCATCAGCATTGTGAATGACCTGTGAGGCAGCTGGAGGGATGCGCTCTCCCACAGGAGTGTCTCTTGTGGTGAGAGGAGCGGAATCAGAAGATGTAGTAGAGGAACTCACCCAAGACACACGGCGAGTGCTGGTAGTAGGGACTTCCACTACCTCATCCTCGTCATCCTCTTCATCCTACTCTACATCCTCATGCCTGTTCCCCTCTTCAGGTGCTGGTGGTGGAGGGGGTGGGGTTGGTGCAAAGGCAGATGTAGTACCAGGTTGTTGTACAGCAGCCATGGATGCAATCTGGTTTCAAGATGCAACAAAAACAGGTCAATCTTCAATAGTAGAAAGACAAAATGAAGATGAGCTCTGGGGTGTGGCCTTTTATAGGGTTGCAGGTGCGCGCTCCGCTGACAGATCAAACACCCCAAAAAGGCTCAAAAATGTCCAAAAAGTATGTAGAAAGTCGGGGTCATTGTCTGGGACATGTGCTATGGTGAATTATTTACTATAAAATACTGTGGATTGCCTGAAAAGGTACTTTTAAAATATTTGGGGACCCATACAGTGTCCGCAATTCAGGACACACGCTCAGCGTGGGTGCGGTCACATGATGGCGACACGAACATGTCCGCGAAGGGAACGGGTGTCCACAGGACACCAAATGCACAGGAACGGTTGTGCGCATGAGCGCGGGTGTTCTATGGACAGTGTTCGGGTCCTGATGTGATGTCATCTTTGATATCGTGGGTGTTAGTCTTAGCAGTGCATGGTGGTGGCGCGAGTTATGGTTGCTTAGCTTACCATAACTGGCAAATTTCAAGGGTTTTTCGGTCTTACTTGGAACCATAACGTCCCTTTAACAAAGATTTTTCACTGAATTGCATAGGTTTTTAGGAGCGCAACTTAACCATAACGTCCCTTTAACAAATTTTTCATTGAATTTCATAGATTTCTATTAGTGCAACTTAACCATAACGTCCCTGTAACACATTTTTTTTTACTGCATTTCATAGGTTTTTATTAGTGCAAAGTCACCATGACATCCTTTGCAATAGATGAAGACCACTAGAATCTTAGGTCCTGAAAGTGGGAACCCCGGGTGGTCAAAAAAAAGATTGTTCTTCCCAAACCGGGACGCCTGTGGCGTCCCGGTGTAGGAAGGAAATTCTTTTACCAGGATGGCCACCATGGAAAGGGAAGGCAGAGTGTATAAAGAGATCACAACAGGGCATGAGCTGGGGGTGGGAGGTAACAAGGCACACACAGGGCATGTGTGGGGTTGCGGGGGAACAGGGAGACACGGGGCATGAGCGGGGGTGGGGGAACAGGGAAAACACGGGGCATGAGCGGGGGGTGGGGGGGAACAGGGGAGACGCGGGGGGTGGGGAGGAACAGGGGAGACAAGGGGCATGAGCGGGGGGTGGGGAGGAACAGGGGAGACACGGGGCATGAGCGGGGGGTGGAGGGAACAGGGGAGACACGGGGCATGAGCGGGGGGTGCGGGAACAGGGAAAACACGGGGCATGAGCGGGGGGTGGGGGAGAACAGAAGAGACAAGGGGCATGAGCAGGGGGTGGGGGGAACAGGGGAGACAAGGGGCATGAGCTGGGGGTGGAGAGGAACAGGGGAGACACGGGGCATGAGCGGGGGGTGGAGGGAACAGGGGAGACACGGGGCATGAGTGGGGGGTGTGGGGAAACAGGGAGACAAGGGGCATGACCGGGGGGGAGAAAAGGAGGGAGACACAGGGCATGACCAGCGGGAGGGGGAACAGGGGAGACATGGGGCATGAGCGGGGGGTGGGGGGAAAAGGAGGAAGACACAGGGCATGAGCGGGGGGTAGGGAGGAACAGGGGAGACACAGGGCATTAAAGGGGGGGTGGCGGGAACAGGGGAGACACAGGGCATGAGTGGGGGGAGGTGGGCAACAGGAGGGAGACACGGGGCATGAGCGGGGGGTCGGGGGTAACACGAGGGAGATACGGGGTATGAGCGGGGGTGGGGGGGAACAGGGCAGACATGGGGCATGAGCGGGGGTGGGGGGTACAGGAGGGAGACACGGGACATGAACGGGGGGTGGGGGGTACACGAAGGAGACACGGGGCACGAGTGGGGGTGGGGGGGAACACGAGGGAGACACAGGGCATGAGCAGGGGGTGGGGGGAAAAAAAAGGGAGACACTGGGCATGAGCAGGGGGTGGGGGGCAACACGAGGGAGACACGGGTCATGAGCAGGGGGTGGGGGAAAACACGAAGGAGCCACGGGTCATGAGCGGGGGGTGGGGGAAAATACGAGGGAGACACAGGTCATGAGCGGGGTGGGGGGAACAGGAGGGAGACAGGGCATGAGCAGGGGTGTGGGGGTAACACGAGGGAAGCACAGGGCATGAGCGAGGGGTGGGGGAACAGTACAGACACGGGGGCATGAGCGGGGTGTGGGGGGTAACATGAGGGAGACATGGGGCATGAGCGGGGGTTGGGGGGCAACACGATGGAGACACGGGGCATGAGTGGGGGTGGGGGGCAACATGAGGGAGACATGGGGCATGAGCGGGGGGTGGGATCAACACAATGGAGACACAGGGCATGAGCGGGGGGTGGGTGGAACAGGGCAGACACGGGGCAAGAGCGGGGGGTGGGGGTAACAGGGCAGACACGGGGCATGAGCGGGGAGTGGGGGGCAACATGAGGGAGACACAGGGCATGAGCAGGGGGTGGCGGCCAACACGCGGGAGACACGGAGCATGAGCGGGGGGGTGGGGGACAACACGAGGGGGACACGGGGCATGAGCGGGGTGGGAGGAACACGAGGGAAACACGGGGCAGGAGCGGGGGTGGGGGAACAGGAGGGAGACACGGGACATGAGCGGGGGGTGGGGGTACCACGAGGGAAACACGGTGCATGAGTGGGGGGTGGGGGTAACAGGGGAGACATGGGGCATGAGCAGGGGGTGGGGGGAACAGGGAGACACGGGGCCTGAGCAGGGGGCAACACGAAGGAGACACGAGGCATGAGCGGGGGGTGGGTGGTACAGGAGGGAGGCACGGGGCATGAGCGGGGGTGGGGGGAACAGGGCAGACACAGGGCATGAGCAGGGGGTGGGGGGTACAGGAGGGAGACACGGGACATGAGCGGAGGGTGGGGGGTACAAGAGGGAGACACGGGGCATGAGCGGGGGGTGGGGGTACAGGAGGGAGACATGGGTCATGAGCGGGGGGTAGGGGCAACACGAGGGAGACACAGGGCATGAGCAGGGGGTGGGGGAACAGGGCAGACACAGGGCGTGAGCGGGGGTGGGGGGGTACAGGAGGGAGACACGGGACATGAGCGTGGGTGGGGGGTACAGGCGGGAGACGGGGGGTGGGGGTAGAGGAGGGAGACATGGGGCATGAGCAGAGGGGACACGGGGCATGAGCAAAGGGTGAGGGCAACATGAGGGAGACACGGGGCATGACCAGGGGGTGGGAGGCAACACGAGGGAGACACGGTTCATGCGCGGGAGATGGGGGAAAACACGAGGGAGACACGGGTCATGAGCGGGGGGTGGGGGGAACACGAAGGAAACACGGGGCATGAGCGGGGGGTGGGGGAACAGGAGGGATGCTCGGGGCATGAGCGGGGTGGGGGGAACAGGAGGGAGACAGGGCATGAGCGGGGGTGTGGGGGTAACACGAGGGAAGCACAGGGCATGAGCGAGGGGTGGGGGAACAGGGCAGACATGGGGCATGAGCGGGGAGTGGGGGGCAACATGAGGGAGACACAGGGCATGAGCAGGGGTGGCGGCCAACACGCGGGAGACACGGAGCATGAGCGGGGGGGGTGGGGGACAACACGAGGGGGACACGGGGCATGAGCGGGGTGGGAGGAACACGAGGGAAACACTGGGCAGGAGCGGGGGTGGGGGAACAGGAGGGAGACACGGGACATGAGCGGGGGGTGGGGGTACCACGAGGGAAACACGGTGCATGCGTGGGGGGTGGGGGTAACAGGGGAGACATGTGGCATGAGCAGGGGGTGGGGGGAACAGGGAGACACGGGGCCTGAGCAGGGGGCAACACGAAGGAGACACAAGGCATGAGCGGGGGGTGGGTGGTACAGGAGGGAGACACGGGGCATGAGCGGGGGCGGGGGGAACAGGGCAGACACGGGGCATGAGCGGGGGGGTGGGGGGTACAGGAGGGAGACACGGGACATGAACGGAGGGTGGGGGGTACAAGAGGGAGACACGGGGCATGAGCGGGGGGTGGGGGTACAGGAGGGAGACATGGGTCATGAGCGGGGGGTAGGGGCAACACGAGGGAGACACAGGGCATGAGCAGGGGGTGGGGGAACAGGGCAGACACAGGGCATGAGCGGGGGTGGGGGGGTACAGGAGGGAGACACGGGACATGAGCGTGGGTGGGGGGTACAGGCGGGAGACGGGGGGTGGGGGTAGAGGAGGGAGACATGGGGCATGAGCAGAGGGGACACGGGGCATGAGCAAAGGGTGAGGGCAACATGAGGGAGACACGGGGCATGACCAGGGGGTGGGAGGCAACACGAGGGAGACATGGTTCATGCGCGGGAGATGGGGGAAAACACGAGGGAGACACGGGTCATGAGCGGGGGGTGGGGGGAACACGAAGGAAACACGGGGCATGAGCGGGGGGTGGGGGAACAGGAGGGATGCTCGGGGCATGAGCGGGAGGAGGGGGGTAACATGAGGGAAACACGGGGCATGAGCGGGGGGTGGGGTGGAACAGGGGAGACACGGGGAATGAGCAGGGGGTGGGAGCAACAGGGCAGACAAGGAGCATGAGCGGGGGGTGGGGGATACAGGAGGGAGACACAGGGCATGAGCGGGTAGTGGGGGTAACACGAGGGAGACACGGGGCATGCGCAGGGGGTGGGGGGCAACTCGAGGGAGACACGGGGCATGAGCAGGGGTTGGGGGCAACACGAGGGAGACACAGGGCATGAGCGGGGAGTAGGGGCAACATGAGGGAGACACGGGCATGAGCCGGGGGTGGGGGGAACAGGGCAGACATGGGGCATGACCGGGGGGTGGGGGTAACACGAGGGAGACACAGGGCATGAGCGGGGGGTGGGGGGCAACATGAGCGAGACATGGGGCATGAGCAGGGGGTGGGGCAACACGAGGGAGACACAGGGCATGAGCGGGGGGTGGGGGACAACATGAGGGAGACATGGGGCATGAGCAGGGGGTGGGGGAAACACGAGGGAGACACGGGGCATGAGCAGTGGTGGGGTAAACAGGGCAGACACGGGGCATGAGCGGGGTGTTGGGGGCAATAGGAGGGAGACACGGTGCATGACCGGTGGTGGGGGGAACAGGGGAGACACGGGGCATGAGCGGGCGTGGGGGGAACAGGAGGGAGACATGTGGCATGAGCGGGGGGTGGGGGGAACAGGAGGGAGACATGGGGCATGAGCGGTGGGTGGGGGGTAACAGGAGGGAGACACGGGGATGAGTGGGGGGTAACACGAGGGAGACACGGGGCATGAGCGGGGGGTGGGGGGAACAAGACAGACATGGGGCATGAGCAGGGGGTGGGGGAACAGGGCAGACACGGGGCATGAGTGGGGGGTGGGGGCAACAGGGCAGACAAGGGGCATGAGCGGGGGGTGGGGGGCAACACAAGGGAGACACAGGGCATGAGCAGGGGGTGGGGGGAACAGGGCAGACACAGGGCATGAGAGCGGGGTGGGGGGTACAGGAGGGAGACACGGGACATGAGCGTGGGTGGGGGGGTACAGGCGGGAGACAGGGGTTGGGGGTACAGGATGGAGATAATCGGGCATGAGCGGGGGTGGGGGGTAACACGAGGGAGACACGGGCATGAGAAAAGGGTGGGGGCAACACGAGGGAGACACGGGGCATGAGCAGGGGGTGGGGGGCAACACGAGGGAGACACGGTTCATGAGCGAGGTGGGGGAAAACACAAGGGAGACACAGGTCATGAGCGGGGGGTGGGGAGAACACGAAGGAAAGACGGGCATGAGCGGGGTGTGGGGGGAACAGGAGGGAGGTTCGGGGCATGAGTGGGAGGTGGGGGGTAACACGTATGAAACACAGGGCATGAGCGGGGGGTGGGGGGGAACAGGGGAGACATGGGGCATGAGCGGAGGGTGGGGGCAACAGGGCAGACAAGGGGCATGAGCGGGGGGTGGGGGGTACAGGAGGGAGACACAGGGCATGAGCGGGTAGTGGGGGTAACACGAGGGAGACACGGGGCATGCACAGGGGATGGGGGGCAACTCGAGGGAGACACGGGGCATGAGCAGGGGTTGGGGGCAACACGAGGGAGACACGGGGCATGAGCGGGGGGTGGGGGCAACATGAGGGAGACACGGGGCATGAGCAGGGGGTGGGGGAACAGGGCAGACATGGGGCATGAGCAGGGGGTGGGGGTAACACGAGGGAGACATGGGGCATGAGCGGGGGGTGGGGGGCAACATGAGGGAGACATGGGGCATGAGCAGGGGGTGGGAGCAACACAAGGGAGACACAGGGCATGAGAGGTGGTGGGGGCAACACGAGGGAGACACGGGGCATGAGCAGTGGTGGGGGCAACAGGAGGGAGACACGGTGCATGACCGGGGGTGGGGGGAACAGGGGAGACACGGGGCATGAGCAGGGGTGGGGGGAACAGGAGGGAGACATGTGGCATGAGCGGGGGGTGGGGGGAACAGGAGGGAGACATGGGGCATGAGCAGGGGGTGGGTGGTAACAGGAGGGAGACATGGGGGATGAGCGGGGGGTAACACGAGGGAGACATGGGGCATGAGTGGGGGTGGGGGGTACAGGAGGGAGACACGGGGCATGAGCAGGGGTGGGGGGCAACACGGGGCATGAGCGGGGAGTGTGGGGCATCACGAGGGAGACACGGGTCATGAGTGGGGGTGGGGGCAACATGAGGGAAACACGATGCATGCGCCGGGGGTGGGGGGCAACACAAGTGAGACACGGGGCATGAGCAGCGGGGTGGGGGGAACAGGGCAGACACAGGGCATGAGTGGGGGTGGGGGGAACAGGGCAGACACGGGGCATGAGGGGGGGTAGGGGGTACAGGAGGGAGACATGAGTGGGGGTGGGGGGAACAGGAGGGAGACACGGGGCATGAGCAGGGGTGGGGGGCAACACGAGGGAGACACGGGGCATGAGCGGGGAGTGTGGGGCATCACGAGGGAGACACGGGTCATGAGCGGGGGGTGGGGGCAACATGAGGGAAACACGATGCATGCGCCGGGGGTGGGGGGCAACACAAGTGAGACACGGGGCATGAGCAGCGGGGTGGGGGGAACAGGGCAGACACAGGGCATGAGTGGGGGTGGGGGGAACAGGGCAGACTCGGGACATGAGCGGGGGGTGGGGGGTATCAGGAGGGAGATACAGGGCATGAGTAGGGGGTGGGGGAGCAGGAGGGAGACACGGGGCATGAGCGGGGAGTAGGGGGTAACACGAGGGAGACACGGGGCATGAGCAGGGGGTGGGGGGAACAGGACGGAGACACGGGGCATGAGCCGGTGGTGGGTGTAACACGAGGGAGACACGGGGCATGTGCGGGTGGTGGGGGGGAACAGGGCAGACACGGAACATGAGCGGGGGGGCGGGGTAGAGGAGGGAGACATGGGACATGAGCGGGGGAGGGGGCTACAGGAGGGAGCCATGGGGCATGACTGAGGGTGGGGGTACAGGAGGGAGACACGGGGCATGAGTGGGGGGTGGGTGGTAACACCAGGGAGACACGGGGCATGAGCAGGGGGTGAGGGGCAACAGGAGGGAGACACGGGTCATGAGTGGGGGGCAACACGAGGGAGACACAGGTCATGAGCGGGGGGTGGGGGGAACACAAAGGAAACACGGGGCATGAGCGGGGGATGGTGAACAGGAGGGAGGCTCGGGGCATGAGCAGGGGGTGGGGGGTAACACGAGGGAAACACGGGGCATGAGTGGGGGGGAACAGGGGAGACACGGGGCATGAGCGGGGGTGGGGAACAGGAGGGAGGCTCAGGGCATGAGCAGGGGGTGGGGGGTAACACGAGGGAAACACAGGGCATGAGTGGGGGGAACAGGGGAGACACAGGGCATGCACGGGGGGTGGAGGCAGCAGGGTGGACAAGGGGCATGAGCGGGGGGTGGAGGGTACAGGAGGGAGACACGGGCATGTGCGGGGGGTGGGGGGTAACATGAGGGAGACACGGGGCATGAGTGGGAGGTGGGGGGCAACACGAATGAGGCACGGGCATGAGCGGGGGGTGGGGGACAACACGAGGGAGACACGGGGCATGAGCGGGGGATGGGGCAACATGAGGGAGACATGGTGCATGAGCGGGGGGTCGGGGGAACAGGGCAGACATTGGGCATGAGTGGGTGGTGGGGGGTAACACGGGGCATGAGCGGGGGTGGGGGTAACATGAGGGAGACACAGGGCATGAGCAGGGGGTGGGGGGCAACACGAGGGAGACACGGGCATGAGCGGGGGGAGGGGGCAACACGAGAGAGACACGGGGCATGAGCGGGGGGTTGGGGGCAACACGAGGGAGACATGGGGCATGAGGGGGGGTGGGGGCAACACAATGGAGACACAGGGCATGAGCGGGGGTGGGGGGGACAGGGCAGACATGGGGCTTGAGTGGTGGTGGGGGGAACAGGGCCAACATGGGCATGAGTGGGGAGTGGGGGCAACACGAGGGAGACACAGGGCATGAGCAGGGGGTGGGGGCAACACGAGGGAGACACGGGGCATGAGCGGGGGGTGGGGGGAACAGGAGGGAGACATGGGGCATGAGCGGTGGGTGGGGAGTAACAGGAGGGAGACACGGGGATGAGTGGGGGGTGGGGGGTAACACGAGGGAGACACGGGGCATGAGCGGGGGGTGGGGGGAACAAGACAGACATGGGGCATGAGCAGGGGGTGGGGGAACAGGGCAGACACGGGGCATGAGTGGGGGGTGGGGGCAACAGGGCAGACAAGGGGCATGAGCGGGGGGTGGGGGGCAACACAAGGCAGACACAGGGCATGAGCAGGGGGTGGGGGGAACAGGGCAGACACAGGGCATGAGAGCGGGGTGGGGGGGTACAGGAGGGAGACACGGGACATGAGCGTGGGTGGGGGGTACAGGCGGGAGACAGGGGTTGGGGGTACAGGATGGAGATAATCGGGCATGAGCGGGGGTGGGGGGTAACACGAGGGAGACACGGGCATGAGCAAAGGGTGGGGGCAACACGAGGGAGACACGGGGCATGAGCAGGGGGTGGGGGGCAACACGAGGGAGACACGGTTCATGAGCGAGGTGGGGGAAAACACAAGGGAGACACAGGTCATGAGCGGGGGGTGGGGAGAACACGAAGGAAACACAGGCATGAGCGGGGTGTGGGGGGAACAGGAGGGAGGTTCGGGGCATGAGTGGGAGGTGGGGGGTAACACGTATGAAACACAGGGCATGAGCGGGGGGTGGGGGGGAACAAGGGAGACATGGGGCATGAGCGGAGGGTGGGGGCAACAGGGCAGACAAGGGGCATGAGCGGGGGGTGGGGGGTACAGGAGGGAGACACAGGGCATGAGCGGGTAGTGGGGGTAACACGAGGGAGACACGGGGCATGCACAGGGGATGGGGGGCAACTCGAGGGAGACACGGGGCATGAGCAGGGGTTGGGGGCAACACGAGGGAGACACGGGGCATGAGCGGGGGGTGGGGGCAACATGAGGGAGACACGGGGCATGAGCAGGGGGTGGGGGGAACAGGGCAGACATGGGGCATGAGCAGGGGGTGGGGGTAACACGAGGGAGACATGGGGCATGAGCGGGGGGTGGGGGGCAACATGAGGGAGACATGGGGCATGAGCAGGGGGTGGGAGCAACACGAGGGAGACACAGGGCATGAGAGGTGGTGGGGGAAACACGAGGGAGACACGGGGCATGAGCAGTGGTGGGGGGAACAGGGCAGACACGGGGCATGAGCAGGGGGTGGGGGGCAACAGGAGGGAGACACGGTGCATGACCGGGGGTGGGGGGAACAGGGGAGACACGGGGCATGAGCAGGGGTGGGGGGAACAGGAGGGAGACATGTGGCATGAGCGGGGGGTGGGGGGAAAAGGAGGGAGACATGGGGCATGAGCAGGGGGTGGGTGGTAACAGGAGGGAGACATGGGGGATGAGCGGGGGGTAACACGAGGGAGACATGGGGCATGAGTGGGGGTGGGGGGTACAGGAGGGAGACACGGGGCATGAGCAGGGGTGGGGGGCAACACGAGGGAGACACGGGGCATGAGCGGGGAGTGTGGGGCATCACGAGGGAGACACGGGTCATGAGTGGGGGGTGGGGGCATCATGAGGGAAACACGATGCATGCGCCGGGGGTGGGGGGCAACACAAGTGAGACACGGGGCATGAGCAGCGGGGTGGGGGGAACAGGGCAGACACAGGGCATGAGTGGGGGTGGGGGGAACAGGGCAGACACAGGGCATGAGGGGGGGTGGGAGGTACAGGAGCGAGACATGGGACATGAGTGGGGGTGGGGGTACAGGAGGGAGACACGGGGCATGAGCAGGGGTGGGGGGCAACACGAGGGAGACACGGGGCATGAGCGTGGAGTGTGGGGCATCATGAGGGAGACACGGGTCATGAGCGGGGGGTGGGGGCAACATGAGGGAAACACGATGCATGCGCCGGGGGTGGGGGGCAACACAAGTGAGACACGGGGCATGAGCAGCGGGGTGGGGGGAACAGGGCAGACACAGGGCATGAGTGGGGGTGGGGGAACAGGGCAGACTCGGGACATGAGCGGGGGTGGGGGGTATCAGGAGGGAGACACAGGGCATGAGTGGGGGTGGGGGGAGCAGGAGGGAGACACGGGGCATGAGCGGGGAGTAGGGGGTAACACGAGGGAGACACGGGGCATGAGCAGGGGGTGGGGGGAACAGGACGGAGACACGGGGCATGAGCCGGTGGTGGGTGTAACACGAGGGAGACACGGGGCATGTGCGGGTGGTGGGGGGGAACAGGGCAGACACGGAACATGAGCGGGGGGGCGGGGTAGAGGAGGGAGACATGGGACATGAGCGGGGGAGGGGGAACAGGAGGCAGACACGGGACATGAGCGGGGATGGGGGAACAGGGAAGACACGGGACATGAGCGGGGGGTGGGAGGGTACAGGAGGGAGACAAGGGACATGAGCGGGGGGTGGGGGGTACAGGAGGGAGACACAGGGCATGAGCGGGGAGTGGGGGTACAGGAGGGAGACACGGGGCATGAGCATGGTGGGGGGCAACACGAGGGAGACACGGGTCATGAGAGGGGGGTGGGGGCAAAACGAGGGATACGCGTGGCGTGAGCGGGCGGTGGGGGCAACACGAGGGAGACACGGGGCATGAGCAGGGGGTGGGGGGTAACACGAGGGAGACACGGGGCATGAGCAGGGGGTGGGGGCAACACGAGGGAGACACGGGCATGAGCGGGGGTGGGTGGACAACACGAGGGAGACACATGGCATGAGCGGGCGGTCGGGGCAACACGAGGGAGACACGGGGCATGAGCGGGGTGTGGGGGGAACAGGGCAGACACAGGGCATGACCGGGGGGTTGGGGGGAACAGGGGAGACATGGGGCATGAGCGGGGGTGGGGCGAACAGGGGAGTCACGGCGCATGAGTGGGGGGTGGGGGGATCGTGAGGGAGACACGGGGCATGTGCAGGGGGTGGGGGGTAACATGTGGGAGACACGGGGCATGACCGGGGGGTGGGGGGCAACACGAGGGAGACACGGGGCATGAGCAGGGGGTGGGGGAACAGGACAGACATGGGGCATGAGCAGGGGGTGGGGGGAACAGGGCAGACTCGGGGCATGAGCGGGGGTGGGGGGTACAGGAGGGAGACATGGGACATGAGCGGGGGGTGGGGGGTACAGGAGGGAGACACGGGGCATGAGCAGGGGTGGGGGGCGACACGAGGGAGACACGGTGCATGAGCGGGGAGTGTGGGGCATCACGAGGGAGACACGGGTCATGAGCGGGGGGTGGGGGCAATAAGAGGGAAACACGAGGCATGCGCCGGGGGTGGGGGGCAACACAAGTGAGACATGGGGCATGATCAGCGGGGTGGGGGAACAGGGTAGACACGGGTCATGAGTGTGGGGTGGGGGGAACAGGGCAGACTCGGGGCATGAGCGGGGGTGGGGGGTATCAGGAGGGAGACACAGGGCAGGGGGTGGGGGGTAACACGAGGGAGACACGGGGCATGAGCAGGGGGTGGTGGCAACACGAGGGAGACACGGGCATGAGCGGGGGGTGGGGGGCAACACGAGGGAGACACGTGGCATGAGCGGGCGGTCGGGGCAATACGAGGGAGACACGGGGCATGAGCGGTATGTGGGGGGAACAGGGGGGTTGGGGGGAACAGGGGAGACATGGGGCATGAGTTGGGGGTGGGGGGAACAGGGGAGTCACGGCGCATGAGTGGGGTGTGGGGGGATCGTGAGGGAGACACGGGGCATGTGCAGGGGGTGGGGGGTAACATGTGGGAGACACGGGGCATGACCGGGGGGTGGGGGGCAACACGAGGGAGACACGGGGCATGAACAGGGGGTGGGGGGAACAGGGCAGACACGGGGCATGAGCGGGGGTGGGGGGTACAGGAGGGAGACATGAGACATGAGCGGGGGGTGGGGGGTACAGGAGGGAGACACGGGGCATGAGCAGGGGTGGGGGGCAACACGAGGGAGACACGGGGCATGAGCGTGGAGTGTGGGGCATCACGAGGGAGACACGGGTCATGAGCGGGGGGTGGGGGCAACATGAGGGAAACACGATGCATGCGCCGGGGGTGGGGGGCAACACAAGTGAGACACGGGGCATGAGCAGCGGGGTGGGGGGAACAGGGCAGACACAGGGCATGAGTGGGGGTGGGGGAACAGGGCAGACTCGGGACATGAGCGGGGGTGGGGGGTATCAGGAGGGAGACACAGGGCATGAGTAGGGGGTGGGGGGAGCAGGAGGGAGACACGGGGCATGAGCGGGGAGTAGGGGGTAACACGAGGGAGACACGGGGCATGAGCAGGGGGTGGGGGGAACAGGACGGAGACACGGGGCATGAGCCGGTGGTGGGTGTAACACGAGGGAGACACGGGGCATGTGCGGGTGGTGGGGGGGAACAGGGCAGACACGGAACATGAGCGGGGGGGCGGGGTAGAGGAGGGAGACATGGGACATGAGCGGGGGAGGGGGCTACAGGAGGGAGCCATGGGGCATGACTGAGGGTGGGGGTACAGGAGGGAGACACGGGGCATGAGTGGGGGGTGGGTGGTAACACCAGGGAGACACGGGGCATGAGCAGGGGGTGAGGGGCAACAGGAGGGAGACACGGGTCATGAGTGGGGGGCAACACGAGGGAGACACAGGTCATGAGCGGGGGGTGGGGGGAACACAAAGGAAACACGGGGCATGAGCGGGGGATGGTGAACAGGAGGGAGGCTCGGGGCATGAGCAGGGGGTGGGGGGTAACACGAGGGAAACACGGGGCATGAGTGGGGGGGAACAGGGGAGACACGGGGCATGAGCGGGGGGTGGGGAACAGGAGGGAGGCTCAGGGCATGAGCAGGGGGTGAGGGGTAACACGAGGGAAACACGGGGCATGAGTGGGGGGAACAGGGGAGACACAGCGCATGCGCGGGGGGTGGAGGCAGCAGGGTGGACAAGGGGCATGAGCGGGGGGTGGAGGGTACAGGAGGGAGACACGGGCATGTGCGGGGGGTGGGGGGTAACATGAGGGAGACACGGGGCATGAGTGGGAGGTGGGGGGCAACACGAATGAGGCACGGGCATGAGCGGGGGGTGGGGGACAACACGAGGGAGACACGGGGCATGAGCGGGGGATGGGGGCAACATGAGGGAGACATGGTGCATGAGCGGGGAGTCGGGGGAACAGGGCAGACATTGGGCATGAGTGGGTGGTGGGGGGTAACACGGGGCATGAGCGGGAGTGGGGGTTACATGAGGGAGACACAGGGCATGAGCAGGGGGTGGGGGGCAACACGAGGGAGACACGGGCATGAGCGGGGGGTGGGGGCAACACGAGAGAGACACGGGGCATGAGCGGGGGGTGGGGGGCAACACGAGGGAGACATGGGGCATGGGGGGGGTGGGGGCAACACAATGGAGACACAGGGCATGAGCGGGGGTGGGGGGGACAGGGCAGACATGGGGCTTGAGTGGTGGTGGGGGGAACAGGGCCAACATGGGCATGAGTGGGGAGTTGGGGCAACACGAGGGAGACACAGGGCATGAGCAGGGGGTGGGGGCAACACGAGGGAGACACGGGGCATGAGCGGGGTGGGGGACAACACAAGGGTGACACGGGGCATGAGCGGGGGGTGGGGGCAACACAAGGGAGACACGGGGCATGAGCGGGGGGTCGGGGGAACAGGAGGCAGACACGGGACATGAGCGGGGATGGGGGAACAGGGAAGACACGGGACATGAGCGGGGGGTGGGAGGGTACAGGAGGGAGACAAGGGACATGAGCGGGGGGTGGGGGGTACAGGAGGGAGACACAGGGCATGAGCGGGGAGTGGGGGTACAGGAGGGAGACACGGGGCATGAGCATGGTGGGGGGCAACACGAGGGAGACACGGGTCATGAGAGGGGGGTGGGGGGCAAAACGAGGGATACGCGTGGCGTGAGCGGGCGGTGGGGGCAACACGAGGGAGACACGGGGCATGAGCAGGGGGTGGGGGGTAACACGAGGGAGACACGGGGCATGAGCAGGGGGTGGGGGCAACACGAGGGAGACACGGGCATGAGCGGGGGTGGGTGGACAACACGAGGGAGACACGTGGCATGAGCGGGCGGTCGGGGCAACACGAGGGAGACACGGGGCATGAGCGGGGTGTGGGGGGAACAGGGCAGACACAGGGCATGACCGGGGGGTTGGGGGGAACAGGGGAGACATGGGGCATGAGCGGGGGTGGGGCGAACAGGGGAGTCACGGCGCATGAGTGGGGGGTGGGGGGATCGTGAGGGAGACACGGGGCATGTGCAGGGGGTGGGGGGTAACATGTGGGAGACACGGGGCATGACCGGGGGGTGGGGGGCAACACGAGGGAGACACGGGGCATGAGCAGGGGCTGGGGGAACAGGACAGACATGGGGCATGAGCAGGGGGTGGGGGGAACAGGGCAGACTCGGGGCATGAGCGGGGGTGGGGGGTACAGGAGGGAGACATGGGACATGAGCGGGGGGTGGGGGGTACAGGAGGGAGACACGGGGCATGAGCAGGGGTGGGGGGCAACACGAGGGAGACACGGTGCATGAGCGGGGAGTGTGGGGCATCACGAGGGAGACACTGGTCATGAGCGGGGGGTGGGGGCAATAAGAGGGAAACACGAGGCATGCGCCGGGGGTGGGGGGCAACACAAGTGAGACATGGGGCATGAGCAGCGGGGTGGGGGAACAGGGCAGACACGGGTCATGAGTGTGGGGTGGGGGGAACAGGGCAGACTCGGGGCATGAGCGGGGGGTGGGGGGTATCAGGAGGGAGACACAGGGCAGGGGGTGGGGGGTAACACGAGGGAGACACGGGGCATGAGCAGGGGGTGGTGGCAACACGAGGGAGACACTGGCATGAGCGGGGGGTGGGGGGCAACACGAGGGAGACACGTGGCATGAGCGGGCGGTCGGGGCAATACGAGGGAGACACGGGGCATGAGCAGGGGTGGGGGGCAACACGAGGGAGACACGGTGCATGAGCGGGGAGTGTGGGGCATCACGAGGGAGACACTGGTCATGAGCGGGGGGTGGGGGCAATAAGAGGGAAACACGAGGCATGCGCCGGGGGTGGGGGGCAACACAAGTGAGACATGGGGCATGAGCAGCGGGGTGGGGGAACAGGGCAGACACGGGTCATGAGTGTGGGGTGGGGGGAACAGGGCAGACTCGGGGCATGAGCGGGGGGTGGGGGGTATCAGGAGGGAGACACAGGGCAGGGGGTGGGGGGTAACACGAGGGAGACACGGGGCATGAGCAGGGGGTGGTGGCAACACGAGGGAGACACTGGCATGAGCGGGGGGTGGGGGGCAACACGAGGGAGACACGTGGCATGAGCGGGCGGTCGGGGCAATACGAGGGAGACACGGGGCATGAGCGGTATGTGGGGGGAACAGGGGGGTTGGGGGGAACAGGGGAGACATGGGGCATGAGTTGGGGGTGGGGGGAACAGGGGAGTCACGGCGCATGAGTGGGGGGTGGGGGGATCGTGAGGGAGACACGGGGCATGTGCAGGGGGTGGGGGGTAACATGTGGGAGACACGGGGCATGACCGGGGGGTGGGGGGCAACACGAGGGAGACACGGGGCATGAACAGGGGGTGGGGGGAACAGGGCAGACACGGGGCATGAGCGGGGGTGGGGGGTACAGGAGGGAGACATGAGACATGAGCGGGGGGTGGGGGGTACAGGAGGGAGACACGGGGCATGAGCAGGGGTGGGGGGCAACACGAGGGAGACACGGGCATTAGCGGGGGTATGGGCAACACAAGGGAGACACAGGGCATGAGCGGGGGTGGGGGGCAACACGAGGGAGACACGGGGCATGAGCAGGGGTTGGGGGCAACACGAGGGAGTCACGGCGCATGAGTGGGGGGTGGGGGGATCGTGAGGGAGACACGGGGCATGTGCAGGGGGTGGGGGGTAACATGTGGGAGACACGGGGCATGACCGGGGGGTGGGGGGCAACACGAGGGAGACACGGGGCATGAACAGGGGGTGGGGGGAACAGGGCAGACACGGGGCATGAGCGGGGGTGGGGGGTACAGGAGGGAGACATGAGACATGAGCGGGGGTGGGGGGTACAGGAGGGAGACACGGGGCATGAGCAGGGGTGGGGGGCAACACGAGGGAGACACGGTGCATGAGCGGGGAGTGTGGGGCATCACGAGAGAGACACGGGTCATGAGCGGGGGGTGGGGGCAATATGAGGGAAACACGAGGCATGCGCCGGGGGTGGGGGGCAACACAAGTGAGACATGGGGCATGAGCAGCGGGGTGGGGGGAACAGGGCAGACACGGGTCATGAGTGTAGGGTGGGGGGAACAGGGCAGACTCGGGGCATGAGCGGGGGGTGGGGGGTATCAGGAGGGAGACACAGGGCATGAGTGGGGGGTGGGGGGAGCAGGAGGGAGACACGGGGCATGAGCGGGGAGTAGGGGGTAACACGAGGGAGACACGGAGCATGAGCAGGGGGTGGGGGGAACAGGAGGGAGACACAGGGCATGAATGGGGGTTGGGGAGAACAGGACAGAGACACGGGGCATGAGCCGGTGGTGGGTGTAACACGAGGGAGACACGGGGCATGTGCGGGGGGTGGGGGGGAACAGGGCAGACATGGAACATGAGCGGGGGGGTGGGGTAGAGGAGGGAGACATGGGACATGAGCGGGGGAGGGGGCTACAGGAGGGAGACATGGGGCATGACTGAGGGTGGGGGTACAGGAGGGATACACGGGGCATGAGTGGGGGGTGGGTGGTAACACCAGGGAGACAAGGGGCATGAGCAGGGGGTGAGGGGCAACAGGAGGGAGACACCGGTCATGAGCGGGGGGTGGGGGGCAACACGAGGGAGACACGGGTCATGAGAGGGGGTGAGGGGAACACAAAGGAAACACGGGGCATGAGCGGGGGGTGGGGAACAGGAGGGATGCTCAGATCATGAGCAGGGGGTGGGGGGTAACACGAGGGAAACATGGGGCATGAGTGGGGGGGAACAGGGTAGACACGGGGCATGAGCAGGGGGTGGGGAACAGGAGGGAGGCTCAGGGCATGAGCAGGGGGTGGGGGGTAACACAAGGGAAACACGCTGCTTGAGTGGGGGGGAACAGGGGAGACCCGGGGCATGAGCGGGGGGTGGAGGCAACATGGCGGACAAGGGGCATGAGCGGGTGGTGGGGGGTACAGGAGGTAGACACTGGGCATGTGCTGGGGATGGGGGGTAACATGAGGGAGACACGGGGCATGAGCAGGGGGTGGGGGGCAACATGAATGAGACACGGGGCATGAGCGGGGGGTGGGGGACAACACGAGGGAGACACGGGGCATGAGCAGGGGATGGGGGCAACATGAGGGAGACATGGGGCATGATCGGGGGGTGGGGGGAACAGGGCAGACATTGGGCATGAGCGGGTGGTGGGGGTAACACGAGGGAGACACGGGGCATGAGCGGGTGGTGTGGGGTAATATGAGGGAGACACGGAGCATGAGCAGGGGAGGGGGCAACACAATGGAGACACAGGGCATGAGCCGGGGTGGGGGGACAGGGCAGACATGGGGCATGAGCGGGGGTGGGGGGAACAGGGCCAACACGGGCATGAGTGGGGAGTGGGGGCAACACAAGGGAGACACAGGGCATGAGCGTGGGGTGAGGGGCAATATGAGGGAGACACGGGGCATGAGCGGGGGGTGGGGGACAAGACAAGGGTGACACGGGGCATGAGCGGGGGGTGGGGGCAACACGAGGAAGACACGGGGCATGAGCGGGGGGTCGGGGGAACAGGAGGCAGACACGGGACATGAGCGGGGATGGGGGTACAGGGAAGACACGGGGCATGAGCGGGGGATGGGGGGTACGTGAGGGAGACACGGGACATGAGCGGGGGGTGGGGGGTACAGGAGGGAGACACAGGGCATGAGCGGGGAGTGGGGGTACAGGAGGGAGACACGGGGCATGAGCGGGGTGGGGGGCAACATGAGGGAGACACGGGTCATGAGAGGGGGTGGGGGGCAAAACGAGGGAGATGCGTGGCGTGAGCGGGCGGTGGGGGCAACACGAGGGAGACACGGGGCATGAGCAGGGGGTGGGGGCAACACGAGGGAGACACGGGGCATGAGCAGGGGGTGGGGGGCAACACGAGGGAGACACGTGGCATGAGCGGGCAGTTGGGGCAACACGAGGGAGACACGGGGCATGAGCGGGGTGTGGGGGGAACAGGGCAGACAAAGGGCATGACCGGGGGGTTTGGGGGAACAGGGGATACATGGGGCATGAGTGGGGGGAACAGGGGAGTCACGGCGCATGAGTGGGGGCTGGGGGGATCGTGAGGGAGACACGGGGCATGTGCAGGGGGTGGGGGGTACCATGTGGGAGACACGGGGCATGAGCGGGGGGTGGGGGGTAACACGAGGGTGACACGGGGCATGAGCGGGGGGTGGGGGCAACACGAGGAAGACACGGGGCATGAGCGGGGGGTCGGGGGAACAGGAGGCAGACACAGGACATGAGCGGGGATGGGGGTACAGGGAAGACACGGGGCATGAGCGGGGGATGGGGGGTACAGGAGGGAGACACGGGACATGAGCGGGGGGTGGGGGGTACAGGAGGGAGACACAGGGCATGAGCGGGGAGTGGGGGTACAGGAGGGAGACACGGGCATGAGCGGGGTGGGGGCAACATGAGGGAGACACGGCGCATGAGTGGGGGCTGGGGGGATCGTGAGGGAGACACGGGGCATGTGCAGGGAGTGGGGGGTACCATGTGGGAGACACGGGGCATGAGCGGGGGGTGGGGGGTAACACGAGGGAGACACGGGGCATGAGTGGGTGGTGTGGGGTAATATGAGGGAGACACGGAGCATGAGCGGGGGGTGGGGGGCAACACGAGGGAGACACGGGCATTAGCGGGGGTGGGGGCAACACAAGGGAGACACAGGGCATGAGCGGGGGGTGAGGGGAACACAAAGGAAACACGGGGCATGAGCGGGGGATGGGGAACAGGAGGGATGCTCAGGGCATGAGCAGGGGGTGGGGGTAACATGAGGGAAACATGGGGCATGAGTGGGGGGAACAGGGGAGACACGGGGCATGAGCGGGGGGTGGGGAACAGGAGGGAGGCTCAGGGCATGAGCAGGGGGTGGGGGGTAACACAAGGGAAACACGCTGCTTGAGTGGGGGGGAACAGGGGAGACCCGGGGCATGAGCGGGGGGTGGAGGCAACATGGCGGAAAAGGGGCATGAGCAGGTGGTGGGGGGTACAGGTGGGAGACACGGGGCATGTGCGGGGGGTGGGGGGTAACATGAGGGAGACACGGGGCATGAGCAGGGGGTGGGGGGCAACATGAATGAGACACGGGGCATGAGCGGGGGGTGGGGGACAACACGAGGGAGACACGGGGCATGAGCAGGGGATGGGGGCAACATGAGGGAGACATGGGGCCTGATCGGGGGGTGGGGGGAACAGGGCAGACATTGGGCATGAGCGGGTGGTGGGGGGTAACACGAGGGAGACACGGGGCATGAGCGGGTGGTGTGGGGTAATATGAGGGAGACACGGAGCATGAGCGGGGGGTGGGGGGCAACACGAGGGAGACACGGGCATTAGCGGGGGTATGGGCAACACAAGGGAGACACAGGGCATGAGCGGGGGTGGGGGGCAACACGAGGGAGACATGGGGCATGAGCAGGGGTGGGGGCAACACAATGGAGACACAGGGCATGAGCAGGGGTGGGGGGACAGGGCAGACATGGGGCATGAGCGGGGGTGGGGGGAACAGGGCCAACACGGGCATGAGTGAGGAGTGGGGGCAACACAAGGGAGACACAGGGCATGAGCGGGGGGTGAGGGGCAACATGAGGGAGACACGGGGCATGAGCGGGGGGTGGGGGACAACACGAGGGTGACACGGGGCATGAGCGGGGGGTGGGGGCAACACGAGGAAGACACGGGGCATGAGCGGGGGGTCGGGGGAACAGGAGGCAGACACGGGACATGAGCGGGGGTGGGGGTACAGGGAAGACACTGGGCATGAGCGGGGGATGGAGGGTACAGGAGGGAGACACGGGACATGAGCGGGGGGTGGGGGGTACAGGAGGGAGACACAGGGCATGAGCGGGCAGTGGGGGTACAGGAGGGAGACACGGGGCATGAGCGGGGTGGGGGCAACATGAGGGAGACACGGGTCATGAGAGGGGGTGGGGGGCAAAACGAGGGAGATGCGTGGCGTGAGCGGGCGGTGGGGGCAACACGAGGGAGACACGGGGCATGAGCAGGGGGTGGGGGCAACACGATGGAGACACGGGGCATGAGCGGGGGTGGGGGGCAACACGAGGGAGACACGTGGCATGAGCGGGCAGTTGGGGCAACACGAGGGAGACACGGGGCATGAGCGGGGTGTGGGGGGAACAGGGCAGACAAAGGGCATGACCGGGGGGTTTGGGGGAACAGGGGAGACATGGGGCATGAGTGGGGGGAACAGGGGAGTCACGGCGCATGAGTGGGGGCTGGGGGGATCGTGAGGGAGACACGGGGCATGTGCAGGGGGTGGGGGTACCATGTGGGAGACACGGGGCATGAGCGGGCGGTGGGGGGTAACACGAGGGAGACACGGGGCATGAGCGGATGGTGTGGGGTAATATGAGGGAGACACGGAGCATGAGCGGGGGGTGGGGGGCAATACGAGGGAGACACGGGCATTAGCGGGGGTGGGGGCAACACAAGGGAGACAAAGGGCATGAGCGGGGGTGGGGGGCAACACGATGGAGACATGGGGCATGAGCAGGGGTGGGGGCAACACAATGGAGACACAGGGCATGAGCAGGGGTGGGGGGACAGGGCAGACATGGGGCATGAGCGGGGGTGGGGGGAACAGGGCCAACACAGGCATGAGTGGGGAGTGGGGGCAACACAAGGGAGACACAGGGCATGAGCGGGGGGTGAGGGGCAACATGAGGGAGACACGGGGCATGAGCGGGGGTGGGGGACAACACGAGGGTGACACGGGGCATGAGCGGGGGGTGGGGGCAACACGAGGAAGACACGGGGCATGAGCGGGGGGTCGGGGGAACAGGAGGCAGACACGGGACATGAGCAGGGATGGGGGTACAGGGAAGACACGGGGCATGAGCGGGGGATGGGGGGTACAGGAGGGAGACACGGGACATGAGCGGGGGGTGGGGGGTACAGGAGGGAGACACAGGGCATGAGCGGGGAGTGGGGGTACAGGAGGGAGACACGGGGCATGAGCGGGGTGGGGGGCAACATGAGGGAGACACGGGTCATGAGAGGGGGTGGGGGGCAAAACGAGGGAGATGCATGGTGTGAGCGGGCGGTGGGGGCAACACGAGGGAGACACGGGGCATGAGCAGGGGGTGGGGGCAACACGAGGGAGACACGAGGCATGAGCGGGGGGTGGGGGGCAACACGAGGGAGACACGTGGCATGAGCGGGCAGTTGGGGCAACACGAGGGAGACACGGGGCATGAGCGGGGTGTGGGGGGAACAGGGCAGACAAAGGGCATGACCGGGGGGTTTGGGGGAACAGGGGAGACATGGGGCATGAGTGGGGGGAACAGGGGAGTCACAGCGCATGAGTGGGGGCTGGGGGGATCGTGAGGGAGACACGGGGCATGTGCAGGGGGTGGGGGGTACCATGTGGGAGACACGGGGCATGAGCGGGGGGTGGGGGGCAACACGAGGGAGACACGGGGCATGAGCAGGGGGTGGGGGGCAACACGAGGGAGACACAGGGCATGAGCGGGCGGTGTGGGCAACACGATGGAGACACAGGGCATGAGCAGGGGTGGGGGGAACAGGGCAGACATGGGGCATGAGCGGGGGTGGGGGGAACAGGGCCGACATGGGGTATGAGCGGGGAGTGGGGGGCAACACGAGGGAGACACAGGGCATGAGCGGGGGCTGGGGAGAATAACGAGGGAGACACGGGGCATGAGCAGGGGTGGGGGACAACACGAGGGAGACACGGGGCATGAGCGGGGGGTGGGAGCAACACGAGGGAGACACGGGGCATGAGCGGGGGGTGGGGGGAACAGGAGGGAGACACGGGACATGAGCGGGATGGGGGAACAGGGAAGACACATGGCATGAGCGGGGGTGGGAGGGTACAGGAGGGAGACACTGGACATGAGCGGGGGTGGGGGGTACAGGAGGGAGACACGGGGCATGAGTGGGCGGTGGGGGTACAGGAGGGAGACACAGGGCAGTGGGTGGGGGTAACATGAGGGAGACACGGGGCATGAGCAGGGGTGGGGGCAACACGAGGGAAACACGGGTCATGAGCAGGGGTGGGGGGCAACACGAGAGAGACACGGGGCATGAGCAGGGGGTGGGGGCTAACACGAGGGAGACACGGGGCATGAGCAGGGGGTGGGGGCAACACGAGGGAGACACGGGGCATGAGCGGGGGTGGGGGGCAACACGAGGGAGACACGTGGCATGAGCGGGCGGTGGGGGCAACACAAGGGAGAGACTGGGCATGAGCGGGGGGTGGGGGGAACAGGGCAGACACAGGGCATGAACGGGGGGTGGGGGGCAACAGGAGGGAGACACAGGGCATGACCAGGCTGGTGGGGGGAACAGGGGAGACATGGGGCATGAGTGGGGGGTGGCGGGGAACAGGGGAGTCACGGGGCATGAGTGGGGGATGGGGGGATCGTGAGGGAGACACGGGGCATGAGCGAGGGGTGGGGCAGACAGGAGGGAAATATGGGGCATGAGCAGGGGTGGGGGATCGTGAGGGAGACACAGGGGATGAGTGGGGGGTGGTGGGGTACAGTAGGGAGACACGAGGCATGAGTGGGTGGTGGGGGGACAGGAGTCATTCACAGGGAATGAGCGGGGGTCGGGGCATCGTGAGGGAGACACGGCGGATGAGCGGGGGTGGGGGAACAAGGGAGACACGGGTCATGAGCGGGGGTGGGGGAACAGGGGAGACATGGGGGATGAGCAGGGGGTGGGGGGATCATGAGGGAGATGCGGGGAAGAGCGGGGGGTAGGGGGATCATGAGGGAGACACGGGGGGGGGAGCGGGGGTGGGGGGATCATGAGGGAGATATGGGGCATGAGCAGGGGACTGGGGGGAACAGGGGAGACTCGGGCATGAGCGGGGGTTGGGGGGAACAGGGGAGACATGGGAAAGGAGTGCAGGGTGGGGGAGAACGGGAGGAAACACGGACATAAGCTTAGTGTGCAGGCAGCAGATCCCGTTCCTCGGCCCTCCACAGGCCACCGTGTGCCGATGGCTTGAGCGGGGGCTGGAGGAACAGGGGAGACATGGAGCATGAGCAGGGATTTGGGGTGAATGGGAGGAAGACACAGGCATGAGCGGGCGTGGGGGAAATGGGAGGAAGACACGGGCATGACCTTACTGGCAGGCGGCAGGTCCCGCTCCTCGTGATAAACAAAGAAGGCGGGCGTCTTTCAAAATACAACGCACTGCACGCTGCACTGCAGCCAATGGGAACGCACATAACATGTCCGCGGACACCACGCAAGCCACTTGCCCAATCCCTGTCCTGTCCGTGGAGCGAACAGGGAAGTGTGTCCGCGAAGCGGACACAGATATCACTACTTTTTGGTCATTTAAAAAACTACTATACGGATTTTCACCAAATTTGCAAAAGCATGCTTTCGGGACCAAGCCGCTGCTCCTGGTCGAAATTTGGTGAAAATCCGTCCAGCGGTTTGTGCTGTAGGCGTGAGCAAAGTTTTTTTCCCATTCAGTCTTGGGGAAAAAATGTGGGACCCCCCTATAACTTTGCCCCCCTGGACCAAACCTCACCAAACTCTGCAAAATATTCAGAGTGGGCCATATACTGTTTTGGAACCGGAGGAAGACACGGGCATGACCTTGTCCCGCTCCTCGGGATAAACAAAGAAGGCGGGCGTCTTTCAAAATACGAAGCACTGCACGCTGCACCGCAGCTAATGGGAAAGCACTTAACATGGCCATGTAATATATACATATATATTAGATGGCCACGGTAGTGGCCATGTAGTTATGGTTAAGTTGCTGTTTCCATAGGAAGAGCACTTTTTGTACGGCTTATAACTGGACGAATTCACACCAAACTTTGCAAAAACAGTATATGGCCCACTCTGAATTTTTTTGCAAAGTTTGGTGAGTTTTTGCAAAGTTTGGTGAGTCTGCAAAACTGTTGGCAGCATTGGAATTGTCAACCTTTGGCAACATTTCCAATACAGAGAATTAACAGAAAACATGCAGCAATCTGCAGATCTTACTTATGCCAACATCTTAAAAAGTATCAGAGTTGGTATACTCTCTAAAGAAGCAGAAACAATATTGAAAACCCGGCAAATTACTGCACTTTATGGCGATAATGCATGTGCTACAGATATTATGGAACAATTAGCCCACAAAAATGTCAATTGTATGGCCTTAATGCCAACTCTTGCAAGCTGTTTTAAATCAATGAAATAATGTTAAGTAAAGAAATGCAACCAATAATGGAAATTAGCGCCACAGGCAAAATAGATGTACATGGTATGACACTACCTATGTGTGACCAAGCCACAACAAGACTAAATAGTTTAGAAAAATCAATCTCAAACACAGTAGGCTTAGAACAGATATTAAAATTATCCTTAAATTGCAGTGTCATGCTTAAAAGTAACCTTGACGTCGACCGAGGACTAATTAATGGAGCACTGGGTACAGTTGTTGGCTTTCAAACATACCCATGTGACAACAAAATTCAGTTTGTCAATATACTCTTTGACAAACTTTCAGAAGTTAAAATGATAGGACGCTTAACAGCTCGATTCCTTCTCTTCAAAGACATGTATGTACGCAGAGAACAATTTTCTCTAACTCTTGCATACGCAGTCACGATTCATAAATCACAAGGTCTTACCCTAGACAAAGCAATGATAGACATTGGTAACACAGTCTTTAAAGAAGGCATGAGCTATGTAGCACTATCACGCTTACGTACACTTGACAGTCTATTTCTAATCAACTTTGATGCAAGTAAAATAAACGCTGATATTCCTTGCATTTTAGAATACAATAGACTTCGCTCACTATACACTCCCCATCTAAACACATATTCTGTTCCACAAAAAGTAAAACATTATAAAAGAAAAATAAATCAAACAGAAAAGCAACAGGATGTCACTGCAAATCCTCCAAAGAGAGTAAAAGAAAAAGAAAGTAATTCTTCATCAAGTACCACAAGCAAAAAAGAATCAATTAAGGAAAGTAAACCAGGTACTTCTTCAAAGAAGGAAGACAAACTCCAAAAAAAGCAGTCATATACAGAACTCTCAAATATAGTTGGTGTAAATTGCTACGTAAATGTAGCAATGAATATTCTATTTCAATTACCACCAATTGTTGACAACATTTACTTACACAGTACAGACCCATTGTGTATGCAAATGTTAGTACTTCACAGAAATGTAGCAAACAATCCTGACAACACGTATAGTGTTTATGGAATAAGACAACAATTGGACTACTGTGCTGGAATGGTGAAATTCACTATAAACTCACAGGAAGAACCACAAGAATTTCTAATGTACTTACTACAAGTACTGGAAAACAAAAACATACCTATAAATGAAATCTTCCAGATTTCATACGTGTGGAAACATACATGCACTCTCTGCAACAATGTGACACAAGAAGAAATCCCCAATGAACGCTTCGTATATATATATATATCAATACCTAATTGTGAATCCATTCCATTTCAGCAACTTGTACAAAATGCAAACCATGGTAGATTATGTTCTACCTGCAATTCAGATAATCGCTCCACGTTAGTAATACAAACACATAGTAAATACGTAATACTAATGCTTCTACGTTACAATGCAGATGGTACCAAAAACAACTGCAAGCTGACTGAATTCACACATGATCAAATATCACTTGGTAAGAAAACCTTCATAAATAGGTATAATCTACCACACAGGAGCCATAACCAATTCAGGGCATTACACTGCATTTATAAAAAAAGAAATGTGGATGGTTTCAATGTAATGATAGTACCATTACTCTAAAGCAGAGATTACCAGCAAATCTTACAAACGCTTATTTAATGTTCTTAAAACCAAAATTTGATAACTAAACTGTACTTAAACCTCAAGTAAACTTGTAGTAAAAAATATAAACTGTTAGAATATTCCAAAAGCTATCTAACTGCCCAAAGATTCTACAACAATTAATCACATTAATGAATACCACTAAATTAGAGCACAAAATAGACAATTAGAATACGCCAATTGGTATCTAACTGTCCCAAAATTTAACAATATCCAAACAGATAAATCAATACCACTAAAATATATATAAAAAAAAATAGACAGTTAGAATACGCCTACAGGTCTAACTGTTCCAAAAGTTCATAATATCCAAACAAATAAATGATATGTTCCTGCTCCAAAAAAAATGCAACAACCCAATGTAAAAATAATTAGCCAGAAACAACAAATGAACACTGAAAACAAACAAACAAATAAACTGTAGCATAACAGAAAAAGGTTTTTTTTAATCCAACATGGATTTTGTTTTCTCCAACAGACCCAATGATTTTAGCAACGAACACAGAAACTGAGCAAATTGCACAGTACTCTGGTTTGTAATCTACTAAATATTAGGGTCCAAAAAAAAAAAAATGTTGATTATACAATGTAAAAAGTCATTACAAAATACTAATACTAACATGCTATTGTCTTTTATCACAGAAATTAACAAGAAATACATGTACTCCAGTTACTAAACCAAACAGTAAATATATTATACACTCTATGCCCTGGCCACAACCATCACAGCATATCACACCCATAGTATCTTATAACTTTGTTCCTTATAAAAAAAAATGTTTTGACCCAAAGTTATAAGAAACTATAAATGTGATATGCTGCGGTGCTTGTGGCCAGGGCATAGAGTGTTGGGTGCATGGCCAAATGGCCATGCACCCAACACTCTATGCCCTGGCCACAAGCACCGCAGCATATCACACCCATAGAGTATAACATTTCAACTATGGCCTATGGAAACTTTCAATGTCCGCGGACATTACCAGTGTTCTTAGAACACTTTCAATTTGCCAGCGAACAATACGGACAGCGTCTTCAGAACACCCCCTACGAACATTTCAGGACAATGAGAGAGTTCTTAGAACACTTTCAACTTGCCATCGAACAATATGGACAGCGTCTTCAGGACACTCCCTATCAACATTTCAGGACAGCGCGAGAGTTCTTAGAACACTTTCAACTCGACAACGAACAATACGGACAGCGTCCTCAAAACACCCCCTACGAACATTTCAGGACAACGCATGTGTTCTTAGAGCACACCCCGCATTTTGTTTATGTGCGAACATTTCAGGACAACCCGAGAGTTCTTAGAACACTTTCAATTTGACAACGAAAAATACGGACAGCGTCCTCAGAACACCCCCATGTTGTTTATTTGCAAACATTTCAGGACACCCCGAGTGTTCTTAGAACACTTTCAACTTGCCATCGAGCAATACGGACAGCGTCTTCAGGACACCCCCTGTGAACATTTCAGGACACCGAGACAGTTCTTAGAACACTTTCAACTTGCCATCGAACAATACGGACAGCGTCTTCAAGACAACCCCTACGAACATTTCAGGAAAACACGTGAGTTCTTAAAACACACCCCCATTTTGTTTATTTGCGAACATTTCAGGACACCCCGAGTGTTCTTAGAACACTTTCAACTTGCCATCGAACAATACGGACAGCGTCTTCAGGACACCCCCTGCGAACATTTCAGGACACCGGACAGTTCTTAGAACACTTTCAACTTGCCATTGAACAATACGGACTGCGTTTTCACGACACCCCCTATGAACATTTCAGGACAACGCGAAAGTTCTTAGAACACTTTCAACTTGACAACGAACAATACGGACAGCATCATCAGAACACCCCCATTTTGTTTATTTGCAAACATTTCAGGACACCCTGAGTGTTCTAAGAACACATTCAACTTGCCACAGAACAATACGGACAGCGTCCCCAGAACACCCCCATTTTGTTTATTTGCGAACATTTCAGGACACCCCGAGTGTTCTTAGAACACATTCAACTTGCCATAGAACAATACGGACAGTGTCCCCAGAACACCCCCATTTTGTTTATGTGCGAACATTTCAGGACACCCCAAGTGTTCTTAGAGCGTCTTCAGGACACCCCCTACAAACATTTTAGGACTCCGCAAGAGTTCTTAGAACACTTCAGGACAACGCGTGTGTTCTTAGAACACACCCCCATTTTGTTTATGTGCGAACATTTCAGGACAACGCAAGAGTTCTTAGAACACTTTCAACTTGACAACGGACAATACGGACAGCGTCCTCAGAGCACCTCCATTCTGTTTATAATAATAATAATAATATATCTTTATTTGTATTTGTTTTTTTTAAACAAAACCTTTACAAAAACACATTTAAAAATAAATAAAGCAATTAAAAGAAGATAAAACAACAAAGACGCTTTTTTAAAATAAACAAAGGACATGCTTACTTAGCTCCATTTTGAAACAGAACACACAGTACAATGCATATTCAATATTAAGAAACAGTTTCTGAAATGAAGTTTCTAAGAAGAGATTTCTTAAATGAAGATTCTGAGATGTAATTTTCCTTCAATATTTACATGCTTCATAACAGACCACATTCCAGTTTCAAAAACCTTACAATTGCTAGCTGCAAGGGAACTTTTTTGTCAAATAACGTGTGTTTCCACACTTGATTTGGAATTACTTTAGATTCATCTGTTACAAGAGTTGCAAAATGTAGTAGTCTTTTTCCTAACAATTTAGGACAATCCAATAATAGATGTCTTAGGGTTTCTTTTACATCTTGAGTATTGCAGTACCTGCACAAAATCAATGCAGCTGGCCCTTTAGTTCTTGCTGAGATAATTTCCCCAGTGAGGAGAACATTAAATCAGAATCTCATGTAGATGTTTCGGTAACCTTTGTTTGGGAATATGTATAAGTAGGGTTCCATATTTCCTAGGTCTTTGTAGTAAGAAATCATATGTTCATACAATCTATATGTAGATAGATTACTAATAGTTGCTGCCCAATCTGCATTTTGTAAGAGTTGTTTTACTTTCCTAGGATTGGTTACTAACGTTGAAATTGAGGCTCCAACACTGCTTAATAACGTTAGCGATAGATCCATTAAGTTGGTCAAAAAAACAGACTTGGGATTCCCTTGTTTCAATTTACTGGACAACACAAGATACAGATTATTTTGCGTTTCGCTTAAGAGGCAGCGAAACAAAGACATGCATTTCCATTGGACTAGACTCTTTAATGACTGGAGACCCAATTCATACCGAATTGCATGTATAGGAACACAGTTGGGTAGACAGACCATCATTTTCCTTAGGATAACTGATTCGAGTCTGTTTATATTAAGATGGCCCATTACAAATGGAATTTCGCTGCCATACAAGATCTTTGGGGTGGCTTTACACTTGTAGAATCTCAAACATGGATTAAACGAGAAACTTCCGTATTTTAGATCCACCATCCGCAATTGAATAGCGCATGTTTTGGCCTTAGTTAGAAAATGTGTAGCAATAGATAGGTTATTGCCTTTGCATTAACCAGAAAGCCCAGATATATCACTGAGCTTCTGATAGGGAGCTTATTCACCCCCAAGGTCCAATTTTTCAATGGTGGACTTCTTTTTCCTGTAAGGCACAGGATTAATGATTTTGTGGGATTCACTACTAAGGTATTAATTTCCATATATTTACCAAATGCTGTTAAGAGGCGCTGAAGTCCAATCGGGGACCTATCAAATAAAAGGAAATCATCCACATACGAACACCAGCACATTTTCTTTCCTTCAAGCATTGGTTGAAGAAATGCTGCTGGACAGAGCGCCTGACCAATATCTGAAGTGTATAGATTATACAAGGTTGGAGCAAAAATACACCCTTGACGGAGGCCAGTTGAGGTGTTAATAGGCACTGACAAGAGGTCTTCGTTGTTTAGCCTAATCTGTATGGTTGATCCTTCATGAAGATGAATCAAAATGGCTAATAGTTCACATGGTATCTGCATGCGTGACAACTTCATCCATAAGGTTGTTCTGTTAACCAGGTCAAACGCAAGAGATAAATCCATACTTGCCAGGTATACCGGACTCGCCCCTTTTTGCCAGCCCAATTCTTGCAGGAGAGAGATTATTAGTCCGCCTGCTAAAGTTCCAATCCCCTTTCTGAAACCAAATTGTGCAAAAGAGTAAATCTTTTCTGTAGTAGCCGAAGCTTCAATTCTTTGTAAAAGGAGACTTGCAAAAATGTTGGAGTCTGAATCAAGGAGGGCTATTGGACGGTAATTGGATGGCATGGATCTATCTCCCTTTTTGTAGACCGGTATTATATAACACATGTTCCATGATAATGGAATGCATCTTGTGCAAATTATATCATTAAAGAGTAGAAAAAGCGATTTAGACCAGATATCTGGATTTCCCTTGAACAAGATATTTGATAATCCGTTGGGGCCGGCAGCTCGGGATGAACTAAATCTTGTTATCCTCTCTTTTATCCTTCTAATAGAGAAGTTACCAGGCCAAGGTGTTGTCTTATAGTTTTGACTCAGGGGACCAGCATCCTGTGTACCACCATTTAGGTGCTCAAAGTGATTTTTCCATATATGCTCATTTATTGGATTCAGATTAATGATTCGAGAGGGGTTAGAGGATTTGTTAATAAGTTGCCAAAAATGCTTGGTAGAATTGTTTTTCAATGAACTCAGCATTTCCTCATTGTCTTCTTGGAGTATGTTATGTTTGTGTGATTTTGTCCAGTTCTTATAAACTTGTTTAATACCTTTAATCCCTCTTTTTTTGGTCTCATCCTCTAGATTCAGTTGATGCACTTGTCTGAGAGCGCGGCACAGCACAATTTTTGCTAAATAAACAGTAGAATCATATTTATGTAGATGCTGTTTGAAAGGATGGGTTCCTATCTTTTTTGTGGAGTTCTCAATCAATGTTTTTATATATGGACCAAAGTGATCATGTGTGAACCTCGCCTTTTTTTCCTCATAAGTGGAGTCTGTATAATCTTTGCAAAAAAATGTTATTGCATTTAGAAACATTTCCCGGGTGCCAACAGATCCTATTGCTCCCATTATCTATAAACAAATCTTGCAATCTCTCCTGATATAGTGGGTGTTGTGTAGAGATGTGTAGCTTCAGTTCCAGCATTTTATGGTCACTTTTAAGGGAAGGGGTTAATCCAAAGCTTTCAATCAAACTAAAACCCTCTGTGGAAACGTATATGTAGTCAATAGGTGAAGACTTTATCCCTGATGACCATGTTATATATGGAACATCCGAGTTCAGGATTAGGTGAGCCGATTTCAGACCCCAATTTTTAAAGAATGTTAACCAACCCAATAAATCTCCTTTTTTGTACGTGGAGTATTTCAAATGAAGATCCGGAGTTTCCCCTTGATCCCCTAATGTGAGCGAGGGGATTTGATTCAGATTGGGGACTATTTGATTTCTCTTTGATAATAAGTTGGTATTCAAATCCCCCATTACTACAAATTGGATACCTGGATAGGTATAGAGATGTTTCTCCATTATGTCTTCCATTTTAGAAATTGTTTCAAAGATGTTTATTCCTGGTGACCAGTATAGGTTCCACATTAGGATGTAGTTAACATTTTCAAGCTTTAGGATCGCACCCAATCCCACAGGGTGAATAGTGAAAGTTTCTACAATGGTGATAGCCAGGCCCAGCTTTATTGCCAACAAAAGTCCCCCCTTGGGGCGGCCTAGTCTTCCTTGTGAGGCTAAAAGATGGTGACATTCAAACCCGTCTATCTGAGCAGGCGAAGTCATCCATGTTTCTTGTATACAAATAATATTTTTTGTTCTCAAATATTTGCATAATTCCTCACAGGATGACAGATGAGAGCTCCCTCTTGAGTTCCAGGAGAGGATAGAGACATAATTGCTTACTGCTGGTGTTATTGTTTTAGATTTTGCAGACGGGCGATGGAGTCCCTCAAGCTCAAGGCTAACCATCTCCAGCTTGAGTCGTGCTCCTGGAGGATCTCTGACTCTTTTTTATTTTTTTGCTCTGCATCATCCAAGTCTCCAGATCTTTGAGCATGGGTGGATTTAGGTAATTCCGGTTGCAGGCTACCCTCTCCGAAATTTAGAAGATCGAATCCCCTCTTGTTAAATTCATCAAATTCCAAGATGACATTCCGATATACCAATTTAGAGAAGAATATAATTCTAACATTATCATAACAAGATGGATGTATAAAATCGATCCTCTTAATATCTGCAGAAGTAAGATTTGCTAATTTGGGAATATCATTAAGAAGCTGCAGAGTTCGACTTCTGTTCATAGAAGGCTGAAAACCACACTCAAAGAGAGGGAAAAGTAGAATGCTTGGGGAATCTAAAAAACATGGGGTTCTCCATGGTATATGTTTGAGTTCTGTATCCATGTAATGTTTAGGCTCCCTCCATTCAGCCACCTCCCTTTGTGTTTGAGATGTTCTGGAAGGGATATAAGGCGGCAGCTCTGGAGGTGGAGGGAATGATTCCGGAGGGATGTAGGAGATAGGTTCCGTATCCTTCAAGATGGAAGACTCTTCCCTAATCACATGCTGCTTTTTAGACTGAGGTGATTTAACAGTACCGGCCCAAACATTCGGAACCTGTCTTTCATGTACAGAATTTTCCTTCAATGCATCAGCGATTGCAGTACTTATAAGCAATTTTACCTCCTTTTCAGTCAGGGAAGGAGCCAAAGGTGGATTCCTAACTTCAGTATCTTTCGTCAACTTTTGAATTTGGGGGGGCAATGAGTCCAAAGTAATATTGGGCTCCAAAGTCAATGGCTTGGGCACACCAGAAAAAAGGTTCGTTGGCAGAGGCTCCTGAGTGTGTCTCTCCTTCAAAGCTTCTAATACTGCTGCATTAATAAGAGATTTTATCTCAGTACCACGCAGGGCAGGAATCTCTTGATTACTGGTACCGGTGGCAATCTGCTTAAGCGGACCCTCAATACTATTTTCAAGAGTGGGAAGAACAGGGGTTTCTAGATTGCCTGGCTCAAAAATGTGAGCCCCCTGCAGTGTTTTATTTGTGGAGAACTTGTTCGCTAACGGGTTCAAAACTGTAATAATATCATCTGTTTTTTGAGTTTTAGGCTTCGTGAAGAGTTCATAAGTCTCTTTTTGGGGTTTAGTAACTTTAGTTTTAGTTCGTTCATCTTCAGTCAGCTTACTAGGTCCCCTTACAATTTTTGAAGTTAGATTCTTATGTGTCATTTCATCCGTAAGAGAATTCTTCACGTGACTATACTCTCCTTCCTGTTCCTCCCCTTCAGCCTCTTGGTCAGAAGTCCCGGTCGGGTCTTCTGTTATTAAATTTTTCCAAGAGTTTTTGGTGATTTTACTTCTTTTATTAAAGAAGGACGCATGTCCCTTCTTCCTGTTATTTTTGTTAGTCTGGTGATTTTTATTTTTGTTTTTGTTGATTGATTTATTTTGTCCACACCCCTCTTCTATCACTGTAGAATTTTTGTTCAAGGGTATAGACAGTGCATCAGAGGTTTTCAATGCATCGGAATTCAATACAGGCACAGGCGTGTTTTTTAGGGCAAGGTTTTCCGGCACATCCCTACTGGGAAGCAGTCCCGTAGCCAGTAATACTTTTTGTGGGCAGAAGTTCTAGAGCTTCAATAAATCTATTCGTCTGAGCGATTTGTCTGCCTATTAGTATGCGGTTTTCCATAAATCCAGTAGAGTGGACTTTGAGTTCATGCAATATGTCCCGGAGAAGTGCACCGGTCTCTGAGGTATTACCCTGATTCAATTCATTGAAGGGATTAGAGGATTCAAGTATGTGCTGAGTAAGATCTCTCAGATCGGCATCAGCTGAAAAGAAATCAGGGGGGTCTCAAGGAAAGAGGATTCTGGCACCGTCACAAACTCCTCCCTGGATTCCATATCAATCAGTGGGAGAACTGTAATATTTATATCAGGGGCCTTAGTGGGGACTTTATGGAATAGATAGAAGAATGTACCATTGCATCCACGTCCAAAAGCATTGAGTTGCTTGGTTCAGGGGGGGACAGCGGTAGTGGCATATTCATGGCCATTCTCAAAGTATTTTTCACAGGAGTAAATATTAGAGGGGCTGACAAGATGTCCTCATACAGTTTAGTTCCCTGTATGGTAGAGCTCCTCGTGGAGGGGCCAGATGCAGCCCCACGAGAGTAAACATACTCAACGCTATTTCGTCTCCTGGACATCCCTGAGAAATAAAGTATCCTGGGCTCAGGCGGGTGAAAATGAGGACAGTGAAAATGAACCTTCGTATCTTGCCTAATACTAAATGGTTTATGAAGCTAAAAAAAGTAAACCTTTACTGCCTTTATATCTGTCCGAAGACTTACACTCTAAGAGTCTTGAACCTAACTTTTTACAAATTAAGCGGGAAGGGGAAGCCTTCTGTGTTCAAATTCAGAAGCCCGAGGGAAGCGGTTTTAATAAATTGTATACGTCTGTACAACCAACCTTTCATGCGGAAGCACAGGTACCCTTAACATCCTTTGTTGAGCTCAGCTTTCCACCGCCCCACGGGCAAAATAAAAATCAAGACTATGAAATTATTCAAACAAAAATTCACAGAATGGGACCAATATAGAAAAAGGAGCAATCCGAGGCTGCGTTCGTTCTCCGTCAATAGATTACCTCAGAGGGGTCTAAGGGAGCAACTTGCAGGTAACAGCATGCCCTTCGCCGCGCACCGCGAACAGTAAACATTGCTTGTAGTACTTCTTCGGTGCGCGGCACGGTGCGCAGGTGCTAGGGGCTTTATCCTCCCCCAAAATAATGGACACGTCCAGAGAGGGAGGGGTAGGCACACAAGGATAGTCCTTTTAGAGAAAGGAAAAATAAAAAAAGAGGAAAAAAAAAGGAAAGGGGGCTGTCAGGTAAATGCTCGCCAAAATGAGTAAGCATCCAGGCACGGCACAACGTGTACAACATGCATAATACTTAAACAACGTGCACAGTTCTTATACTAGTGCACAAACGTGCACAAGAGTCACCTTTGTTTGTTTCAGGTCCAGGCACGGCGGTGCAACCTGAGTAGACGTCCTCTGCCTCTCACAGGCACAGCACAGCAACACGAGCAAGTCGGCAGACAATTCCAAAAAGGGCCAGAAAGAAAAAAGCTTTGGGATACGGCAAACCACTGCAGAGAGATTTCCCCCAGCAAACAGTGCTTGTAGAGCTTCTTCGGTGCGCGGCGCGGTGCGCAGGTGCTAGGGGCTTTATCCTCCTCCAAAATAATGGACACGCCCAGAGAGGGAGGGGTAGGCACACAAGGATAGTCCTTTGTTTGTTTCAGGTCCAGGCACGGCGGTGCAACCTGCGTAGACGTCCTCTGCCTCTCACAGGCACAGCACAGCAACACGAGCAAGTCGGCAGACAATTCCAAAAAGGGCCAGAAAGAAAAAAGCTTTGGGATACGGCAAACCACTGCGGAGAGCTTTTCCCCCAGCAAACAGTGCTTGTAGTGCTTCTTCTGTGCCATTCTGTTTATTTGCAAACATTTCAGGACACCCCGAGTGTTCTTAGAACACTTTCAACTTGCCATCGAACAATACGGACAGCGTCTTCAGGACACCCCCTGCGAACATTTCCGGACACCGAGACAGTTCTTAGAACACTTTCAACTTACCATCGAACAATACAGACAGCGTCTTCAGGACACCCCCTACGAACGCAAGAGTTCTTAGAACACTTTCAACTTCACAACGAACAATACGGACAGCGTCCTGAGAACACCCCCATTTTGTTTATTTACGAACATTTCAGGACATCCCGAGTGTTCTTATAACACATTCAACTTGCCACAGAACAATACGGACAGCGTCCCCAGAACACCCCCATTTTGTTTATTTGCAAACATTTCAGGACACCACGAGTGTTCTTAGAACACATTCAACTTGCCACAGAACAATACGGACAGCGTCCCCAGAACACCCCCTTTTTGTTTATTTGCGAACATTTCAGGGCACCGCGAGTGTTCTTAGACCAGTTTCAGCTTGCTTGCGAACAAAACGGACACATATTGAGTCCTCAGAACACCCCCCATTCAGTTTATTTAGAACATTTCGTAACAGCCGTGATGTCCGCAGACAAATCGAACACAAAAAGAACGACTACCACATAAAAAAGCACAATCATCTCATACACTTCCATCCTCCCCAAACACTTCTACACACCAACACACTCTACTAAATACACATTTTGAACAAACTTTCACAGCGCTGTCCGCGGACGTCCGCGAATCCAAGATGGCGGGCCCTACCGAAAATCTGATGCACTTCATGCTTAACACCGTCGAATCAGCTTAACACGTCGCATGTCCGCGGACATCACGCAAGCCGATTGGGCAATCAGGACACTGTCCGCGTAGCGAACAGGAAAGTGTGTCCGCAGACCGAACACAGACACCACTAATTTTTTTTTACCTCATTTTTGGTCATTTTAAAAAAAAACTACTGGACGAATTTTCACCAAATTTGCAAAAGCACGCTTTCGGGACCAAGCCGCTGCTCCTGGTCCAAATTTGGTGAAAATCCATCCAGCGGTTTGGGCTGTAGGCGTGAGCAAAATTTTTTTCCTATTCAGTCTGTGGGAAAAAAAGACATTTTGGGGCCCCCTATAACTTTTCCCCCCCTGGACGAATCCTCACCAAACCTTGCAAAAAGATTCAGAGTGGGCGATATGCTTTTTTTGCAAAGTTTGGTGTGGATTCGTCCAGGGGGAGCCAAGTTATAAGCCGCCCAAAAAGTGTTCTTCCTATGGAAACAGCAACTTAACCATAACTACATGGCCACTACATGGCCACTGTGAGATAAGTGAGATCTGCAGATTGCTGCATGTTTTCTGTTAATTCTCTGTATTGGAAATGTTGCCAAAGGTTGACATTTCCAATGCTGCCAACAGTTTTACGGAGGAGTTTGTGTCCTAATGTTTTAAAAATAGGCTCACCTTTTACTGGTGTCAATTGAAGAAGATCTCCGAAAACAATAATGTGTTTTCCTGCAAAGAGCTCTTCATAGTTTGTTTTCAGTACTTCTTGTAATCTGAGGTGAATCAAAGCCAACATTAGGTTGGAGACCATGCTCACTTCATCTATTAGTAGCATTTTCATTTGTTTCAATACTCTGCGTAGTTCCATTGCAGCTTCTGCAGAAAGTTTGTAATAGTCTAATTTGTTCTGGTGTTCTACTGGCAATAGTAGTAATCGATGTAAAGTGATACCACCTATGTTGTAGGCAGCTAAACCTGTGGGGGCAGTGACAACAGCTGACAGTTTGTTGTTTGTCATTTGTTGAAGGAATTTACTGATGATTTTGATTAGGAATGTTTTGCCAGAACCAGCTTCACCACTGACGTACAGTAGTATAGGTTTATAATTATGGTAGGAACATTCTTTATTTTTATGTTGTACACCATGTGCAATTTGATTTGTTACTTCTTCAAAAATGCTATGTTGTTCGTTGTTTAGTTTTGATTGCAGTATTGTTAAGTCTTCTTTATCTTCATACTGACACATGGTGTTTTCTACTTCTATCATAGCTAATTCTGCCTCATTTATTATTAGTGGTTCTCCAAATGGTTCTTGGCTTCCTGTTACAGAAGGTTGACTACTGTCAGGAGTGTCTTTATCCAGTTGGGCCTGGAGTTCTTCTTTATGTTGCTGTTCATTGTGCAACATTGCTTTGTATTGTGTAAAGTTTACATCAGTTATAGTGCTTTCATTGCTTTGCAAGCATCTTCATATGAGTCATAGTTTTCTAGTATTTCTTCTTCTTTTCTCCATGGTTTAAATAGTTGTAGCAGGGACGTGTAATATATTTCTTTATGTTGAGGAGTCTTCAATGACAATTTGATATAATTAATTAAATTTGGTTTAGTGAGTTTAACTAAGCTTTCCTCACAGTTTGTCACTCTGTATTTACCTTTTTTTTCATCAGGTTTTATATTATTTTTTGTACGTGTAGTTTTGGGCTATGTGGTATAGACACATGGTTTCCAAAGTATTACTTCTGTTTGGGTAGTATGTGTCCAATAAATTGTTTTTTAAAATGTCTTGGCTGTTGGGATCATGTTTGGCTATTGTTTCTATATATTCATATGTTTTTAGAACTCTTTTTCTAGATTTAGCTGGACCAAGACTTAGCCATACTATATGTTCAGATTTACCATACAATGCAGTACCAGTTAAATGATCAGCTGCTTCATATGATCCACATTCTCTATGGGAGAGCATTTTTATGCCCAAGCTGTATAATTTCTGAGACACTGTTTTATCTGATGACAGGTCATTCCAGAGGTCTCGGAGCTCTGTCTTTTCTGCTTTGGTTACGTATGCTGTGACATATCGTGCAACTGCAGTAGAATTGTCTGCAATGTACTGCACATCTATGTTTGCATTCCATAAGTGGGCAATGATTGCATTATAATCATTGATATATTTTTCTTCTTTTCTTTTAATGTAATATGTATTTTTAGGTGACTTACCTTTGATACTATGTATAACTGAAAACATGAGGTTGTTCACTTGACCTGTATTTGTAACTGGTCTAGGGAAACCAAATTGTCATTTGGTGTAGTATTTCCCTTTGTTTTTGTATTTGCAACGACAATATTTGCCACATTTATGTCTTTGAAATTGTAAAATGTGTGCATGAAGATCACTATTTTTTGATTCTGATAGAATTTCACAAGTGACATATTTTTCAATAAACTGTAAAACAGTGGCATCACTGTCTTGACCAAATTTAGGAGCATCTTTAATCTATAAAAGCATGTGGATATGTGGTGCTCCTCTGGCTTGGTATTCTTTTCTCCAAAAGAAGTGTTGCACTTCTCCAAGGGGAGGAACAGTTTTATCACAAATAAAATGTAGCATAGCAATGAAGCGATGGTGAAAATATCTTGAAACATTAACAGGATCCAACGAATAAAGTTCTCCTGGTGTTAGTATATCTATGTTTGTTTTGTTTTTATTTTATATGCGTAGGAAATCATGTAAATCTTGCCATGCATATTCTGCACAACTTAATGTAACAAACCATGTGGGTGGGCCAAGGTTTCTGATCATACAACGTACATCTCCATGACGTTGAATCCAGTACTCTTTAGTACCACGCATATTTGCTAATAGATTTGTAATATTTGATTGTAAAACCTCATCCTTTTGTTGCACTTTTTGTAATAATTGTGTAGCTGTCATATTTGTAAAGTGTGATCCTGATTTTAATATGTGTGCAACTCCGTAACATAAAGTTGCTAGTTCACTTTCAAAGAGAAGATGGAATATGTATTCCACATTTTGTCTGAATCTGGGATCTTCAGAATACATCCGTAATGAGCGGTATTCTGAAGGAAAGAGTAGAGGAAAAGCACGTGCTTCTATACTTTTTTTCCCATATGCTGATTGGTAATCCTTTTGTTTGACGCATTTGGTATGTTTCCAGTGCATCTTCTACGGTGTCATTAGAGTGCATGGACGAATTGTATAATGGTCTATGTTAGGGAGAATTCTCTGTTTAGGCTGAATTTCCTAACCTAGTGAGTCCCCCAGCAGCTTTGCTGGATTTCTGGAGTTTGTTTTTTTTCCATCCTGCCAAGAGTGAGACTCGTTTTTTCCCACTCTTGGACATGTATGTGTGTAATTCCTTTAAATGTCAATGTGTTCGATGGGCTATGGGGTCTTTTACTCCATAGGGCCTCATATGTTTTTCTATGTGTGTTACACCGCACCCTACGTGCCGTAGCACAGGGGCGTCCTAGCGGACCTCCACCATAGACTCGATACCCGGGGACTGACTACTGTCTCCCCGGGCATGTAAAGTCACCATTGGCTTTACTAGACCTAAATTTACTAACAGAACTAGTACAAACCATCTTATTGTGGATGTACTAGTAGGGGTAATTCGATTACTCCTGGATCTGTTACTCGAGGGGGCACTGTCCCGTCCCCCCTCGTCGAGTTTTGGCTGGTGGCAGTGGAAATTACTTGTTATGTTCGACTCCGAACATAACCCTATGGGACTCGTCCCATTGTTGGAGATTGATACTTTTTCTCGTTAATCTCTAACGTACCACCGGTCTACTTATCGTAAATAGGTTTATCAGATGGTATTTTCTGCCAGAACTCGGTTTTTAAAATGGCGCTGTGTTTCGTCTCTGTGACTCCTAAACCAAAGGTTGAGCCCTTTGTTCCACTTTTGGCGGGCTCTGTACAGAGGGGTGTGGGAGGGTGTTTAGGCACCCTGGACTGAGTGGCCTTGCCAACTCCGGTCGCACTCTGGAGTGATTAGCCCAAGTGGTGAGCCTCCCCGCTCACCACTTAGCATGTGTTGATTGACAGCTAGGCTGAATGAATGGGGGTTTCTGCATAAAAGCAGGGCTTTTGGGACTGGATCTTCAGAAGTCGCCACGGGACCTAAGAATCCGACGAGGGTAACGCTGAGCCGACCTGCACGACGACACCTCCGGTGGAGCCCTGCGGAACCGACTCACCACTTCCCGACAACAGAGGAGATCTCCCTGCCAGAGAGTCTCTTCCCCTGACTGGTGGGAACAACCAGTCCCCTTTGCTTTTTATTCGCCTCAGGACGCCGTGGTCGAATTGCCCGTGCAGAGCACCTCGGCAACCGGATAGCCACTACCCCTGAACCGCGACCAAAAGGTGGTGCCTTGTGACGGAGCACTCCGCGGCTGGTCTCTTCCCTGGTGGTGCACCGGACTTCACTTTCCTTCGACGACGAGAACATCTCTACTCTTGGCAAAGACCCGACGTGCATCCACCGCCAGGAACAACTGCCCCCGCCGGAGCTGCCCTCCACAACAAGGTACCGTGTCCGCCTGGCTTCCCTTTCGATCGGTTCGAGTGAGGTGTCTTAATCCTCTCCTTTCCGTTGGGTCGCCTCCAAGCTTTCTCACGTATTGTTCTGAACTGGTTCAATCTGCCGATAACAATTTGCTACAAAGACTCGAACGCATTTCCACTAGAGACTTTTGGGACATATCGCCTTGCCTCTCTCCGAGTGGGCCTCGCCTCTGAACTTAATGATCTATTGTGATTCTTGCCTTCTTGCCTTGCATTTTTCCCGTGAAGTATTGAACTGTGTTGCTTTCGTAACCTCCCTATTTTTCTCTCCCGTCCTAACTAATATTAGAGTGCCATCTAGGTTGAGGCATACACCTCTGTCTGTAAATAAGTGGTGCAGGTAAAACCTAGACTTGTCAAAATATTGCTAGGGGATTTGATTGTTTCTTCTTCGTAGAGTAATTGTGTTTGATTTGTTTGCCGTGATATTGCCATAGTGTTTTTGATAGATGTTTCGTTATAAATAAATACCTTAATATCTTTACACTGAAGCCTTGTTGCGTGTTTGCTTGTCTTACTGTGAAGAATCGTCCTATATTGTATACTCCACATACTGCTTAACTCTTCTTGAGAGAAGTCTGACTGCTCAGCCACGGCTATCAACAGTGAATCTGTGTGGTGCAGACTGCTACCAAGTGGGTTTACTGCCAAACACCTGTAGTCCTAAATCTTCTGCAGTGGTCCCAGAGGGAACTGCACAGGTTTCCGCCTAACACTGGTGTACAGCGGTGGGATTTGTATCGAGTATACAGTTTAGAGTGCTTTTCGACACTTTAGGATAACTAACCACAAACTTAGCACTAAAAAGCAACTTTCAAAAAACATGTCTACGATAGAAACTTACAGTCAAGAATCTTTGTCAGGTGAAAATACTGAGAGTCTGCGAGCTCTCTGTAGGCAAGAGAATCTTCCTTTAAGAGGCAAGAAGTTAGAATTTATAGAGAGATTGCTGGCGAACCAAAGTCTGGGTACTGGTTCAGAGGAGCCAATTTCTCCAGCAAATGTAGATAACAGTGATGGTGTTGATCTGAATCGTAATACTGATGATAGCGATGAAGAGGCTGAAGAGGAAGGAGAGGCTAATGAAACTGTCTCCCCTGCTCCTCTACCTGCCTTACCAGCTGTGCCTACGGGGCCCATACCAGGTCCCACAAGTAACCCTGCTTATTTTAAACTTGAAAAAATGAAGCTCGAATTAGAATACAAACGGTTCTTGGCTCAATCTGAATGAAAACCAAGAGCTCGAGTTCAGACGGATGAATGCCCAGGCTGAGCAGAAGCAAGCTGAGTTAAGACTCAGGGAAATAGAACTTAATCCCGAGTTAGAGATGAAAAAGTTGTCTATGGAAAATGCTTCTCTCTCCTCTGGTTCCTCTAGGAGCTCCAGTCCCAAAAGACCCCGGATGCCGAAGGAATTAGTGGGTATGTATGAACCGAGATTGGATGTGTTGGATTGGTTGAAACTGTTTGAGTACAATCATGGGCTCCAGGCCTTCACCGGGAATGATTTACTTCCCTGGTTGTTCTCTAGGCTCCCTCCTGTTGCGACTGATGTGGTAATGGAGTTGGGGGAGGCGGATAAGACGGATTACGAAAGTGTGAAACTAGCTTTGATAGCTAGATTCGGGAAGACCCCTTCCCAGTATCTTAAGAGGTTTAGAACCCTCAAAAAGCATGATGGTACCCCTTGGGCTACCTGGGTGAGTGAAGGGTTGAAAAACTTAGAGGGATGGATTAAGGGTTACAAAGTGAACACTTATGAGGGTATGAGGAATCTTTTTTTGTTGGAGTCTATTTATGATGCCTGTTCTCCTGAGCTCAGACAGCACTTGGCTGATTCGAAGGAATTGGATTCCCGGAAGCTGGCTAAGGCTGCTGACTTATGGGTTGCCAACAGGGCTACTCATAAGGATTCTGGGGCAACTCAGAAAAAGGATGAGGGAAGACAGCCTAAAAAAGACTCAAAAGAGAATTCTAATAACCCAAATTCCAAAGAGGGCCCCAAACAAAACCAGAAGGGTAAGCCACAAGGAAAACCACAGCAGAATAGTGTGTCTTCTGGTGCCAAACCGGAAGGAGGTCATAACAAGCCACCATTCCAGAAAGCATTCGGTAAATGCTTTGTTTGTTGCTTAACTGACCACGTGAAAGGAGATCCCAGATGTAAAGGTAAACCTTCAGGGGTCCAGCTTGTCTCCTTAGCCTTCGCTCCAGAGGAGGAAGTCCCAATGGCAAGTGGAAACTTTCTACTGCTAGCTGACAAACCCATTGGAGTCTCAGCCAGCGTTTCTTTAGTATCTCTGGGGTTGTGGGAACAACAGAATTTAGATGTCTATAATTCTATCCCCGATAATACTAAAGAGTATTATAAGGACAGTGTCCAGGTGAATGGTCAGGAGACTCCTGCCATTAGGGACACTGGGGCCAGCATAACTGTGGTGGATAAATCATTTTTTCAGGCTGAGGATGTTGCTAAGGCACCCAAACGCCTCACCAAGTTAGCTGGAGGGCCTGTGCAGATGCTTCCCCAATTACCAGTTCTCATCCAGTGTAACGACATGACTGTGAAGATACCTGTCAGCATACAGAGTGAGGTACCAGGATGCGTACTGTTGGGTAACTATTTGAAAACTCTCGGAGTTGTATCGCATACTCCCAGACCTCCTAGTAAATGGTTACAGGAGCTATCCAGACCCGCAAGAGAGAGGACCATGCGCGGAACTCTCCAGGAGATGATGAAGAAAGATATCACTCCTGCTCCACTGGAATTGTCGGCCGCTGTCTCCAAGAAATCAGAAGCGAAAGGGAAACCTAAGACTTCTAGCCCGAAACCAGCAGCCAGCATTCCAGTGAAGCCAACACGGACTTCCCCGCGGTTGTCCCAAGTTACACCCGTAACTCCACCTCCAGCCGAGGCTGAGAGGGAGGTACAACCCTGTGTGGTAGAATTAGACTCTGAGGAAGAGCTAATGGAAGGCCAGGAACTCATTGGAGATCTGGATCCTGTTGACCATCCTGAGCTGCAGTCTTTACTGGCAGAAGGTGGGCCCAGCAGGGCAGACTTCAGTAAGGGACAGAGGGAATGTCCAACTCTGGAAGGTCTTCACCACCAGGCAGAAGCTCAGGCTGAAAGGCAAGAGCCTGGGAAAAACAGGTTGCACTGGGAAGTTGGCCTCTTCTACAGTGAACCGACCAAGTCTGCACCTGGAGACTACAAACGACTTGTAGTACCCCAAGAGAACAGACCACAGTTCTTGCAGTTAGCCCACGAGATTCCTTTGGCTGGTCACTTGAGTATCAAGAATACTAAGGAAAGGCTCTCGCTCTACTTCTATTGGTCAAAGATGGGGGCCGAAGTAGAAAAACACTGCAGGAGCTGCCACACCTGCCAGACCTCTGGTAAGGTTGGCTCCAAGAATGTGGCACCTTTAGTGCCTCTACCAGTCGTGGGAGTCCCATTTGAGAGAGTAGGGATTGACATTGTTGGTCCCCTTGATCCTCCAACCTCCTCAGGCAACAGGTTTATACTTCTTGTAGTAGACCATGCTATTAGGTATCCTGAGGCAATTCCTATGAGGACTGTTACAGCTCCGGCTGTGGCTAAGGCCCTCCTTGGTATTTTTACTAGGGTCGGTTTCCTAAGGAAGTAATCTCTGACAGGGGGTCAAACTTTATGTCCCACTACATGAAAGCCATGTGGAAAACCTGTGGAGTTACTTACAAGTTCTCAACAGCGTACCACCCACAAACCAATGGGTTGGTAGAACGGTTCAACCGAACCATGAAGAGCATGATAGGTGCTTTAGAAGAACCCCTTAAGCGTAAGTGGGACCTTCTACTGCCATGCCTTCTCTTTGCTTATAGAGAAGTCCCTCAGGAGGGAGTAGGTTACTCTCCCTTCGAACTACTCTATGGTCATCCGTCAGAGGTCCATTGGCCCTGATTAAGGAGGGGTTGGAGAGTGCTCCTTCCCCCAAGCCAGTCAGAGTGACTGACTGCGTGATAGGTCTCTGGAGGAGAATGTCACACATGGTGATGGAAGCAAGCGATAACTTGAAAGCTGGACAAGCATTGGTCAAGCACTGGCACGATCAAAAGGCTAACATGGTTGAGTTTGCTCAAGACCAGCTCGTTCTCGTTATGATCCCCACAAGGCAGAGGGCCTTGCAAGACAAGTGGATGGGACCCTTCAGAGTTGTGGGTAAACTCGGAGAGGTCAACTATCTGGTGGACTTGGGCAATCCCAAGGAGGCTCCGACAGTCTTTCACACCAACCGACTTAAAGCGTATGTCTCACGCCCTGATGTAGGACCGTTGCTTCTAGCATCATCCGAGGAAGAAGAAGAGAGTGAAGCTCTTCCGGATCTCCTCAGAGGCTTACCTCTAGATGAAAAAATTGAAGGAGTAAATCTCTCCTCCAATCTGACACCCGAGCAACGAGAAGAGTGCAAATCTATGTTGAATCAGTTTGCCTCTCTGTTCTCGCTTTCACCAGGCTTGACCCCTTGGGGCCAGCACGACATACTCACTGGTGACTGTCTGCCAGTCAAAATCAGAGGATACCAAATGTCAGAGAACGTACGAACCCACATCAAAGGTGAGGTCAACAAGATGCTTGATCTCGGGGTAATAGAGCCCTCTACTAGTCCATGGTCTAGCCCAGTTGTGTTAGTACCAAAAGCCGGATGTAAAGAACTTAGATTCTGCGTGGATTATCGAGCTCTTAATGCAGTCACCAAGACTGATGCCCACCCTTTGCCAAGAACAGATGAGTTGGTGGATAAACTTGGCGCTGCCAAGTTCCTCAGCACATTTGACTTGACGTCAGGCTATTGGCAAATAGCCCTGACAGACCATGCCAAGGAGAAAACTGCATTTTCTACCCTCGTTGGCTTATACCAGTTTAAGGTAATGCCTTTCGGATTGAAGAATGCACCTGCTATGTTTCAACGGATGGTAAACCAGGTTCTGAATGGGATGGAGGACTTCTGCATGGCATACTTGGATGACATCGCAGTGTTCAGCAATTCCTGGGAAGAACATGTAACCCACCTGAGAGATGTTTTGCAGGCTCTTGGACGAGCCAATCTGACCATAAAGGTGAGTAAATGCCAACTTGGACAGAGTAAGGTAGTCTATCTTGGACATGAGGTAGGAGGTGGAGAAATAAGGCCTTTGCTCAGTAAAATTGAAGCTGTGCAAAATTGGACAACACCGACTACTCAAACCCAAGTGAGAGCCTTCCTAGGCCTCACTGGGTATTACAGGAATTTCATAGAGAACTATGGGACCATAGCTTCTCCACTGAATGTCATCTCCTCGCCCGAATTTCCTAAGAAGGTTAGATGGAACGAGGAGTGCAATCAGGCTTTTGAAAACCTGAAAAAGGCTCTTTGCCAAGCCCCAGTACTCAGAGCTCCTGATTACCGCCAACACTTCATTGTGCAGACAGATGCTTCAAATGTAGGAATAAGTGCCATACTCAGTCAATTGGATGGGAAAGGTAGGGAGCACCCCTTTTGCTTCATCAGTCGCAAGCTGAAGGATCCTGAAACAAGGTGGGCAACAATCGAAAGAGAGTGCTTTGCTATCGTGTGGGCTCTGACGAAGTTTAGACTGTACTTGTATGGTTCTACTTTTGTCATTCAGACTGACCACCAACCCTTGAGATGGTTAATGCAAATGAAAGGGGAAAACCCAAATCTATTGAGATGGTCCATCTGCCTGCAAGGGTTTGATTTCACCATTGAGCACAGGTCAGGGTGTCACCACCAAAATGCTGATGGTCTCTCTAGAGGTATGAGATTCATCCAGGAGTTGATTAAATCATCCTGTCCCTTAGTCTGGGGGGGGCGAGTGTTAGGGAGAATTCTCTGTTTAGGCTGAATTTCCTAACCTAGTGATTCCCCCAGCAGCTTTGCTGGATCTCTGGAGTTTGTTTTTTTTCCATCCTGCCAAGAGTGAGACTCTTTTTTTTCCCACTCTTGGACATGTATGTGTGTAATTCCTTTAAATGTTAATGTGTTCGATGGGCTATGGCGTCTTTTACTCCAAAGGGTCTCATATGTTTTTCTATGTGTGTTACACCGCACCCTACGTGCCGTAGCACAGGGGCATCCTAGTGGACTTCCACCATAGACTCCATACCCGGGGTCTGACTACTGTCTCCCTGGGCATGTAAAGTCACCATTGGCTTTACTAGACCTAAATTTACTAACAGAACTAGTACAAACCATCTTATTGTGGACGTACTAGTAGGGGTAATTCGATTACTCCTGGATCTGTTACTCGAGGGGGCACTGTCCCGTCCCCCCTCGTCGAGTTTTGGCTGGTGGCAGTGGAAACTACTTGTTATGTTCGACCCCGAACATAACCCTATGGGACTCGTCCCATTGTTGGAGATTGATACCTTTTCTCGTTAATCTCTAATGTACCACCGGCCTACTTATCGTAAATAGGTTTATCGGATGGTATTTTCTGCCAGAACTCGGTTTTTAAAATGGCGTCTGTGTTTCGTCTCTATGGCTCCTAAACCAAAGGTTGAGCCCTTTGTTCCACTTTTGGCGGGCTCTGTACAGAGACCCTCCAAAGTGGTGCCATTCTGTCTGGGTTACCACAGGGGTGTGGGAGGGGGTTTAGGCACCCTGGACCGAGTTGCCTTGCCAACTCCGGTCGCACTCTGGAGTGATTGGCCCAAGTGGTGAGCGTTCCCGCTCACCACTTAGCATGTGTTGATTGACAGCTAGGCTGAATGAATGGGGGTTTCTGCATAAAAGCAGGGCTTTTGGGACTGGATCTTCAGAAGTCGCCACAGGACCTATGAATCCGATGAGGGTAACGCTGAGCCGACCTGCACGACAACACCTCCGGTGGAGCCCTGCGGAACCGACTCACCACTTCCCGACGACAGAGGAGATCTCCCTGCCGGAGAGTCCCTTCCCCTGACTGGTGGGAACAACCAGTCCCCTTTGCTTTTTTTTCGCTTCAGGACACCCTGGTCGAATTGCCCGTGCAGAGCACCTTGGCAACCGGATAGCCACTACGCCTGAACCGCGACCAAAAGATGGTGCCTTGTGACGGAGCACTCCGCGGCTGGTCTCTTCCCTGGTGGTGCACCGGACTTCACTTTCCTTCGACGATGAGAACATCTCTACTCTTGGCAAAGACCCGACGTGCATCCACCAACAGGAACAACTGCCCCCGCCGGAGCTGCCCTCCACAACAAGGTACCGTGTCCGCCTGGCTTCACTTTCGATCGGTTCGAGTGAGGTGTCTTAATCCTCTCCTTTCCGTTGGGTCGCCTCCAAGCTTTCTCACGTATTGTTCTGAACTGGTTCAATCTGCCGATAACAATTTGCTACAAAGACTCGAACGCATTTCCACTAGAGACTTTTGGGACATATCGCCTTGCCTCTCTCCGAGTGGGCCTGGCTTCTGAACTTTATGATCTATTGTGATTCTTGCCTTCTTGCCTTGCATTTTTCCCGTGAAGTATTGAACTGTGTTGCCTTCGTAACCTGCCTATTTTTCTCTCCCGTCCTAACTAATATTAGAGTGCCATCTAGGTTGAGGCATACACCTCTGTCTGTAAATAAGTGGTGCCGGTAAAACCTAGACTTGTCGAAATATTGCTAGGGGGATTGATCGTTTCTTATTCATAGAGTAATTGTGTTTGATTTGTTTGCCGTGATATTGCCATAGTGTTTTTGATAGATGTTTTGTTATAAATAAATACATTAATATCTTTACACTGAAGCCTTGTTGCGTGTTTGCTTCTCTTACTGTGAAGAATCGTCCTATATTGTATACTCCACATACTGCTTAACTCTTCTTGAGAGAAGTCTGACTGCTCAGCCATGGCTACCAACAGTGAATCTGTGTGGTGCAGACTGCTACCAAGTGGGTTTACTGCCAAACACCTGTAGTCCTAAATCTTTTGCAGTGGTCCCAGTGGGAACTGCACAGGTTTCCACCTAACAGTCTAAAGTATTTGATATTGTAGCAGGATATAGTAGCTCAAATTGACCAGCTTCTTGGGTTTCTTGAATTATTTCAGTTGTATCTTTCAAGTTTTCTTCAATATTAATTTCTTTGTAATATTCATTATTCTCTTTAAGATATTGTAAGGCTTGTCTAACTTTATGTAAATCTACCAGCTGTTGCCATATTTCTTTTTCTTTTGTAGGTACTCCATTTACTAAGATAATTAAAGATTGCTGCATTGGACATTGCACTCCTAGAGTATGCACATTTTCTTTTAGATCTAATGGTAAATAAACTACTTTTCCACAAATTCCTTTTACCAATTCAAGGGGAGGTAATTTTGCTGTTTTTGGTTGAAGGCGTATTAGTGCTTGAAATGGGTGTACTGTTTGAATTATGATGCTCTCATATAAATTAAGCTGTAGGGGTTTTGGTAGTGGGTATAATTCCAAATTATTTGTGATAGCACGTGAAGGAGTTGTCAAGTTTTGTAGAGCAGTAACTGCAAAGTATTAAGGGGTCACTTATTTCGTATTTGTTTTCTGCTACAAGGTAGAGAGCTAATTCAAACCATTTAGAATCTTCATTGTCTTCTATTTCATATGATAGGTCTACAGTTTTGGTGTTACTTTTATAAAAAGTTCTGCGGCAACATACACATACATGGTTTGGTACTTCAGCTGATGTACTTTTAAATTTTAGTATTTCTTTTTTGTATGTGTTTAGCAAAAGGTTGCCATGTGTAGAATTGTTGCTAATTAGGTTTAAAGCTATTTTATTCTGTAATTGGCTTTCACTTCCAAAATATTTTTTCTGGATATAGTCAATTTCTTGAAGTAGGTCTTTCACTGTACCATATAGAAGAATGTAATTTAACTTTGCTAGTGCTAAAGCAGGACTTTTAGCATAGTACAGTTTATAGACTAGATTTCTTATAGTTGAATGATGTGTTGATATTCTTTTGATATCATGGATGGTGGTTTTACAAGTAGGTCCTGTAATGCAGGCCAATGAATGTCCTTGTAGTCCTGTGTATTTGCGCACTGGACAGGTATCCATATTTTGCAGTAGTTTAATTTTGATTTTGTCTTTGCTTTTTACATATTGATTGAGGAATTGGCGTAAAGACTTGAAAAATTATTGGGGAATGTTACATATTGACGTGCATGGACATTTTTACACTAGACCTTCTGATTCAGTTGAATGGAGGGGTAATTCTAAGTTTTCAGGGCATATTTTTGTAAGTAGTACTTCTTGTTCCATTATGGTACTATTAACTTTTTCATAACCTCGACCACTGCTATGTATGTCAATTGTAGTTGTTTGCTTTTGTTTGTACGCTTCTTCATTAAACTATGGTTCTGTGCTCGTAGTGTGACTCCATTCACCTCTACAGATACTTAAGAAGTTCTTTCTGTTGACATTTCGTTCATGGAGAAGTCTTTTTTGTAATTTAGTTATTAGTTTTGTTAGTGGGTTCATTTTGTCTAACACTAAAATAAATAACTTTCTTATCAACGCTTCTAAAATTAATTTCCTACGATAGGTTTTAAGCATTGAACCTGATTTCGCTCCTGTTTTTATAAGATTTTGAAGGACTTTGTGAAAGAACATTTTGGCTAAAATACTTTTCTTGGTATGCTTACTTTGCACTATATTAAAATTTAAAGAAGTAGTTTTATCTGTAGTGATAGCTGATCTTCTGTTAATTGTTTTTTGTTTTTTTTTACATTTTGATAGAGAAGGCAAAGTTTTTGCACTTGAAACTTCTTGTGTTTCACTAAATGACTGTATTAGCTGTTTTGTTTCAACTTTTTTTTACAAATTCTGCTAGAGATGGATGCTTATTTTGGACACTTTTATTTTCATTTGCTCTACTTCTGCGTTGCTTTCTACGGACTTGACTTTTGGTAGGCATTCTTTAGGGTCTGTTGAAAAAAATAAAGAAGGTATGGGTTGGGGTGTTCTGCAATGTATGTGTGCTGTGTGCATGAGTGTTTGAGTAAGATGATGTATCTAATGGTGTCTGATTGTGCATTGGGAACTACAACTAGTAGGGATGTGTATTTTTCAATTAATATGTTACTAAACTCAGGTTCAGATGACAGAAAAAAATAAGCTAGTGGTGTGGAGAAGTACAAATAGTAAATCTAATGTATACAATAAAAACAGTTGTTTGTTCTATAATATGAAAATTCTAGTGGTTGAGTTGGGTAATTTGTAAAAAAAAGTTGAAACAAAACAGCTACTCCAAAAGTAGGAATTTGTGCGCCATTCGGGCTGTAAATCGCTGTTTAAGACATGGGGATTTTTGGACAGAATGGTGCACAATCTCAATTTTTAGGCACAAAATATCTTGAATTAACTTTACAGTATGTTTGAGTAATAATACAAATATTATGGTGATATTCTACTTACTTTTTTTCTAAAATGAGCAGTTTAATTCTTAGTTCTTCTTTGTTCTTGGAATTCGGCTGCTTCTTTTCAGGAGAATGGTCTTCAATGCAATTGTAAAAGAAACAAATCAGTAATTTTGTTTGTATTTAGCATTGTTTTTAATTTAGATATTGATTCTTTTAATTGAAATCCTCAACGCCTTCCTTAAAACCATTAAAACTATCTTATTCACATAAGATACGTCGCACCAGTTCAATACATATGATATGTTATTAATGAACAAATTGTATTGCAATGAGTAACTGTAACAAACAAAATATCTTTAGTATGTCTTGTGAAATTCATAATGTACCACTGAATACCACCATTTCTGTAACTTAGCTGTTCTAGGTAATAGTGCCTTAATGTCATGCTTAAATTAAAGTAAACAAATAAATAAATAAATAAATAAATGCAATTGTATAAGTATTATTTTTTGAGATTTGAACATAGAGTGGGCATACATGCAATTTTGTTTGAGTATATGTAGTCTATACATTTCATTTAAAAAATGTTAGTTTATCATGATTTGATAGTGTGTGTATAAAGAAAGTAAATAGTATAAAGGTTTATAAGTGATAGTTGATTTTAGGAAATTGGAAAAAAGACAGTAGATTAATTTAGAGATTACACAAGCTAAAAGTCAGTTTGAAAATGAGTTCATGTACTGTACAGAAAATATGCATACCTGTAGTTTGTGTTCATGCATATGGATATGCAAGGAGCTGCAAGTAGAAATCTTGGAGACTTGTACAGTATTTCTTGTAGATGGAGCTTGCCAAAGATATGACACTTGTACTCAGAGAGATTCACAGTACATTTGCAGTGCTGATCTATGATGATGCAGTTAGATGTAGAGGTCTTGAATGTGATTGGTGCATGGTCATGTGATTTCTTAGTTACATCCAATGAGGGAATGGCACAGAGAGTGAAGTGGAAATGGTCGAAGGGCTGTTCATGTTACGATATGTCTGCGGACATGGCGGTAGTTCGCGGACATCGGGAGTTACATCCAGGGATTTTTGGGTTCAGAAGTCATGCAAATGAGAATGAGCAGTGAAAGGGATTGGTCAAGAAAGTTTAGTGGGTGTGTTGTGCCAGGAGAGAGTTTCTCAGATACTCATTTTGCTGAGAGAACAACAAATAGCTATTGCTGTGTGTTTCAGAAAACAGATTGTTTGGAATTTGGGAGATTCGTGGATACATTGGTTGAAGGTGCATGCAGAAAGCTGTGGAGTAGCTGTAGATCTTGGATTTCCACATGTGGAAGTACACTGGCATGGAGTACGTGGAATGAAGAGGTTGGACTTGCTACCTCTCTGTGCTACTTTGGAAACAAAGCAACATCCAGACATAATTGTAATTCATTGTGGAGGGAACAGTTTAGGACATGTGTCTGGAATTTCTTTGCAATTTGCTATGAAAGAAGGACTTGGGAAAGTCATGGACATGTTACCTAATTCTCAAGTAATATTTTCACGGATTGAGCCTAGACAAATGAGGCCTGGTTCTTCTTCATTTGGTCCACAAATGGAAAAAGCAAGGCGCAATGTTAATAAGGCTGTTTGTGCATTTCTAAGAGATTTTGGCATGTCCTCTTTTCACAATGAAAATATTATGTTTCGTAGTACATACATTTTTCACAGAGATGGAGTCCATCTTACTTATGCTGGAAATCAGATTTTTCTGAGAAAGGTACAAAATGGATTGCAATCTTTTTTAGAAATACAGCATCCATTTTGAAGTAGGTGTTAAGTATTTATAATTTTTGACATACAAACACCTCCCAAAGGCTCTTTTCAGAGCCACCACTTCCTCCCAGAGAAAAATGCAATAATAACAATAGGGTAGCACCCCAATTTTTTTAATGTTCCCGAACTGTCCGCGGAATTTTAAGAAATACAAAGGGCCCTGCTTTATTTATTTTCACTTCTATTTTTTAACTGTGAAAGGCGGCTCTGAAAAGAGCCTTATTTTTTTTTATTTTTGTAATTTTGTATTTTTTTTGGTTTTTTAGACACGACACACTAGGAGAGGAGAGGAGAGGAGGGGAAAGGAGGGTAAAGGGGGGGACACCAACCACAGGGATAAGAAAGGGCGAGCTGAGAGAGGAAGATGTAGAGTGGGTTTTATTTGGGTAGTGAGCAGGTCTTCTCGTGCTCTGAGATGATAGTCTCAAAAGCACTCAGAAGTCGCTCCCCCCTGCAGAGCACTGTGTCACAGTACATACATACAACTGTGACCCGCGAAAGGTAAGGATCATCAGAATTCTGAATGGCATGTGAGGCAGCTTGAGGAAGACACTGTCCCACAGAGGTGGTCCTTGTGGTGACAGGATCAGAAACGGAGGATGAAGTAGAGGAAATCAACCTACTAAGTTCTTCGCAAGGTACAACCTTGCGAATAGCCCCAGAGTGAAATGACCTCAGGTGTCGCTTCATGGTCGTGGTCACAAAGCTGTATGAACCGTGCTTCCCGCGACTGAGTATCATTTTGCACTCATTGCAGATAACACGGTTCGCACGAGCCTTAGGACCATTCCCATAAATGGAAAATAACCGCCACACCCAAGACTCACGTCTAGTGAGGGTAGTAGGGATGTCCTCTACCTCATTCTCATCATCCTCTTCTTCCTTCTCTGCATCCTCACTCCTGTTCCCCTCTTCAGGCCCTTGGGAAGGTGGTGGTGGTGGAGGGAGTGGGGGTGGTGCTGAAGCAGGTGCATCACCAGGTGGCAGTTCTGCAGCCAGGGGTGCCATCTCAATGGTGTAATCAATAAATTTGCACAATGTGCTTGTATGCGGTTCGCGGACATGCGCGTTGTCCCCGGACAGATCGAACTCAAAAAAGGGTTCAAAAAGTTTCAAAAGATATGTAGAAACTCAGGATTACTATGTGGGACTTGTGCCATGATGAGTTTTTATGGAAAAATATTGTGGATTACTCGAAAATGTGCTTTTAAATTGAAAAAACCTTGTTAAAGGGACGTTTTGGTTCCAAGTAAAACCGAAAAACCCTTGAAATTCTCCAGTTATGGTAAACTAAGCAACCATAACTCGCGCCACCACCGTGCACTGTTAAGCCCAACACCCATGACATCACAAATGTCATTGATGACATTACTGATGACATCACATGTCTGACGCCCCCTTTTTTCCTTTCCTGACATATCTAGGCCACATGATTTTCTTCAGTAACAGTCAGGAACTAAAAATTGTAAATGTACTATATTTGTAGACTTATCCTTCAAGTATGTTCTTACAATAATTCCCTTATGGTCCAGTCATATCATATGAAACACATACATAGGGGAAGACACAACCTTGGAAGACAGTAATCCTTTTTGTGCTTTCAAATTATCAGTAGAGTTATCAGCACTTTCTGATAGTTTTGATGTTTTTTTATTACTGTACTTTCCCTGTATATGCTGATATTTTTATATGTTGTACTCACACTATTTTCCTTAGGGTCCAGACACATCATGTGATATATATAGATAGGGTAAGTAACAACTTTGAAACAGCAATCATTTCTCTGCATAAAGGTAATAAGTTAGGTTATGAACACTTTCTGCTACTATTGCTGTTTTTTTCCTTACTTCAATTCATTTGTATATATTCATATTTGTATGTGGTGTTGTCTCTTTGTGATTTGTCTATGATAATGCAATTATGTAGTAAGTGGGTTTTATTACCTACTTATCACAAGTTTCACTGTACGCAAAACTCTAATATGAACACAGTTATCATTTCACTATTCAACAAGGCAAGCTTATGAATATTGCACCTCCATCATGTATGCTGCACACAATGCCTATGTTTCTACATGAGTACCTTAGTATACTGGATGAAGTTAATAATAGAATGCTATTTATATCAATGCATAGCTTAATGCACTGATTAGCACTTGATATTTATTCCAATAATCTTTGACACTTTTTTTATTAACATTACACTAAGACTTTTCATGAAAGGTAAACGCACATGTGATGTCAGCAGTGATGTCATCAATGACATTTGTGATGTCATCGTTGATGTGTTAGGCTTAGCAGTGCACGGTGGTGGCGTGAGTTATGGTTGCTTAGCTTACCATAACTGTCGAATTTCAAGGGTTTTTCGGTTTTACTTGGAACCATAACGTCCCTTTAACAACGTATTTTCACTGAATTTCATAGGTTTTTAGTAGCGCAACTTAACCATAATGTCCCTTTAACAAAGTTTTTTCACTGAATTTCATAGGTTTTTAGTAGCGTTACTTAACCATAACATCCCTTTCACAAGGTTTTTTCACTGAATTTCATAGGTTTTTAGTAGCACAACTTAACAATAATAACTTTGACTTTATGTACATGTAATATGGAACATACTGAACCCCTTCTACTGAATTTGATGTCTGTGAACTTTTTTGATGTGCGCGGACATGTTCGGACAACAGTACTACTACCTAAAAACTCTGGGAGGGTATGTTTAATTGTTAGATCATAACATAGTAACATTTGAAAAATTCACAAAGCAGCACACATACATATTATATGTAGTAATACATATGAAATGTAACCCATATCTGTAACACACTAACCATTCATTTAAATACAATATGTTCTAAAATGGAATATACCAAAAGAAGATAAATTGGCTTCCAACAAAATTACCTCACAGACACTCCACAACTAAGAGCAAGACCAGACCTACAGAGTTCTCAGAACATATTTTACCTGAAATAGTGAGTGTACTTCATTTTACTCATATATTTATAAACTTTCTGTATTAGATAAAAAAAAATATATTATCTTTTTGTTTCTCACAGAAATGTCTAGTACTCTGGAATGGCTAGAGGAGCATTTCCCACATGAGGAAATGTCAGAAGATAGTGAAACTAATGGTACACACTTTACAATATAAACCATTTAATTATTATTATTTTATATACATTTAACATATATATATATTTTTGTACAGAGCATACCAAAATAGAAAATACCTCTGAAGAAACTGTTACGGATAACACTCTTAACAGCATAAAAGAAAAAATGGATATATTGTTCACCAATTTTAATAATTTGAAAACTTTTGTTGAGGAGCATTTTAAAACAAAAACCTCATACCATTGTCCCACATGTACTTGTCCCCCCTCACCATATCCCAGTCAATTATCCCCAAACCCTCTACATAACCCAAAACGTTTTGATAAGACTTCCATTCCTTCTTCACCTGATACCAATCATGTTGAAACCCCTAATTCTCCTGTTTTTGTTTCTGTTTCTGCCTCACCTTCTCTGCCATGAATTGTTAATATATGTTAAATAAAGTTAAATTTTTATATTGTGTTGTAATTAGTTTCATTTTTTTTTTAAACAATTTAGGTGTCCGCGGACAGCGCGTTTGTTCTGAAATGTTCATAAATAAATGAAAATGGAGGTGTCCTGAAGAACAGTGTACCTGTCCGTAGTATTCGCTAGCAAGTTGAAACTGTTCTAGAACACACGCGGTGTCCTTAAATGTTCGTAAATAAATGAAAATGGAGGTGTCCTGAAGGACACTATACCTGTCCGTAGTGTTCACTAGCAAGTTGAAACTGTTCTAGAACACATGTGGTGTCCTGAAATGTTCGTAAAGAAACAAAAATGGAAGTGTCCTGAAGAACACTATGCCTGTCCGTAGTGTTCGCTAGCAAGTTGAAATTGTTCTAAGAAAACACGCGGTGTCCTGAAATGTTCATAAATAAATGAAAATGGAGGTATCTTGAAGAACATTATACCGGTCCATAGTGTTCGCTAACAAGTTGAAACTGTTCTAAGAACACAAGTGGTGTCCTGAAATGTTCAAAAATAAACGGAAATGGAGGTGTCCTGAAGAACACTATACCTGTCCGTACTGTTCGCTAGCAAGTTGAAACTGTTCTAGAACACACGCGGTGTCCTGAAATGCTCATAAAGAAACAAAAATGGAAGTGTCCTGAAGAATACTATACCTGTCCGTAGTGTTCGCTAGCAAGTTGAAACTGTTCTAAGAACACACGCGTTGTTCTGAAATGTTCATAAATAAACAAAAATAGAGGTGTCCTGAAGAACAATATACCTGTCCGTACTGTTCGCTAGCAAGTTGAAACTGTTCTTAGAACACACGCAGTGTTCTGAAATGTTCGTAAATAAACGAAAATGGAGGTGTCCTGAGGACGCTATGTCTGTGTTAGGCGCAAACCTGTGCAGTTCCCTCTGGGACCACTGCAAAAGATTTAGGACTACAGGCGTTGGCGGTGAACCCACTTGGTAGCAGTCTGTACCACACAGATTCACTTGATAGCTGTGGCTGAGCAGTCAGACTTCTCTCAAGAAAAGTTGAGCAGTATGTGGAGTATACAAAATAGGGCAATTCTTCACAGCAAGACAAGCAAACACGCAACAAGGCTTAGTGTAGAGATATTAAGGTATTTATTTATAACAAAATGTCTATGAAAAACACTACGGCAAATCACGGCAAACAAATCAAACACAATTACTCTACGGAGTAGATGATCAATCCCCCTAGCAATATCGACAACGCTAGGATCTACTGGTACCACTTATTTTCAGACAGAGGTGTATACCTCAACCTAGATGACACTCGAATATTAGTTAGGAAGGGAGAGAAAAAGATAGGCAGGTTACGAAATCAACACAGTTCGCTCGTATCGGATAAAATGCAAGGCAGAAAGGCAAGAATCACAATAGATTATAAAGTTCAGAGGCCAGGCCCACTCGGAGAGAGGTAAGGTGCGATGTCCCAAAAAGTCTCTAGTGGAGATGCATTCAAGTCTGTATTGCAAATTGTTATCGGTGGATTGAACCAGTTCAGAACAAGGAATGATAAAAGCTTGGAGGCGACCCAACGGAACGGAGGGGATTAAGACACCTCACTCGAACCGATCGAAAGGGAAGCCAGGCGGACACGGTACCTTGTTGTGGAGGGCAGCTCCGGCGAGGGCAGTTGTTCCTGGTGGTGGATGCACGTCGGGTCTTTGCCAAGAGTAGAGATGATCTCGTCGTCGAAGAAAATGAAGTCCGGTGCACCACCAGGGAAGAGACCAGCCGCGGAGTGCTCCGTCACAAGGCACCACCTTTTGGTTGCGGTTCAGGGGTAGTGGCTATCCGGTTGCTGAGGTGCTTCTGCACGGGCAATTCGACCACCACGTCCTGAGGCGAATAAAAAGCAAAGGGGACTGGTTGTTCCCACCAGTCAGGGGAAGAGACTCTCCGGCAGGGAGATCTCCTCTGTCGTCGGGAAGTGGTGAGTCGGTTCCGCAGGGCTCCACCGGAGGTGTCATCATGCAGGTCGGCTCAGCGTTACCCTCGTCGGATTCTTAGGTCCTGTGGCGACTTCTGAAGATCCAGTCCCAAAAGCCCTGCTTTTATGCAGAAAACCCCCATTCATTCAGCCTAGCTGTCAATCAACACATGCTAAGTGGTGAGCGGCAACGCTCACCACTTGGGCCAATCACTCCAGAGTGCGACCTGAGTTGGCAAGGCAACTCGGTCCAGGGTGCCTAAACCCCCTCCCACACCCCTGAGGTAACCCAGACAGAATGGCACCACCTCGGAGGGTCTCTGTACAGAGGCCCGCCAAAAGTGGAACAAAGGGCTCAACCTTTGGTTTAGGAGTCACAGAGACGAACACAGACGCCATTTTACAAACCGAGTTCTGGCAGAAGATACCATCCGATAAACTTATTTACGATAAGTAGATCGGTGGTACGTTAGAGATTAACGAGAAAAAGGAGTAATCTCCAAAAATGGGACGAATCCCATAGGGTTATGCTCGAGGTCGAACATAACAAGTAGTTTCCACTGCCACCAGCCAAAACTCGACGAGGGGGGACGGGACAGTGCCCCCTCGAGTAACAGGTGTAGGAGTAATCGAATTACCCCTACTAGTACGTCCACAATAAGATGGTTTGTACTAGTCCTGTTAGTAAATTTAGGTCTAGTAAAGCCAATGGTGACTTTACAATCCCGGGGAGACAGTAGTCAGTCCCCGGGTATGGAGTCTATGGTGGGGGTCCGCTAGGACACCCCAGTGTTACGGCACGTAGGGTGCGGTGTAACACACATAGAAAAACATATGAGACACCATGGAGTAAAAGACCCCATAGCCCATCGAACCCATTGACATTTCAAAGGAATTATACACACATACATGTCAGAGTGGGAGAAAAGAGTCCCACTCTTGGCAGGATGGAAAAAAACAAACTCCAGAAATCCAGCAAAGCTGCTGGGGGACTCACTAGGTTAGGAAATTCAGCCTAAACAGAGAATTCTCCCTAACAGTCTGTCCGTATTGTTCGCAAGGAAGTTAAATTGTTCTAAGAACAAACGGTTGTCCGTAACTGTTCGTTTGATGTGTGACGCAATTTTAATTACTTCAGGACCCGAACAGTATCCGTAGAACATCAACGCGCATGCGCAAACCAATGTCCATGCATTTGGTGTCCTGTGGACAGCCGCTTCCTTCACGAACATGTTCGCGAAGCGATCATGTGACCGCGCCCATGTTGATCGTGTCTTCTGAATGCGGACACTGTTCGTGTCCCCGAACAATTTAAAAGAACATTTTCAAGTAATCCACAATATTTCTCAATAAAAACTCACCATAGCACAAGTCCTATATACTAATCCTGATATTCTACATACTTTTAGAAAGTTTTTGAACCTTTTTTTGTGTTCGATCTGTCCGCGGACAGCGCGCATGTCATCAAAGACCACGCCCTAGAGCTTACTCTCATTGTGTTTCTGGCTATTCTTCAGAGCACAACTATTTTTCCTGCAACTTGCAGATTACACCATCATCGAGATGGCATCCATGGCTGCACTGCTGCCACCTGGTGCTGCACCTGCTTCAGCACCACCCCCACCCCCTCCACCACCACCGCCTCCCCAAGGGACTGAAGAGGGGAACAGGAGTGAGGATGCAGAGGAGGAAGAAGAGGATGACGAGAATGAAGTAGTGGAAATCCTTACTACCCGCACTCGGCGTGAGTCTTGGGTGTGGCGGTTATTTACCATTCATGGGGATGGTCCTAAGGCTCATGCGAACCGAGTCACCTGCAATGAGTGCAAAATGGTACTCAGTTACGGGAGGCATGGTTCGTACAGCTTTGGGAGCACTACCATGAAGCGACACCTACGGTCATTTGTACCTTGCGAGGAGCGTAGTAGGTTGATTTCCTCTACTTCATCCTCCGTTTCTGATCCTGTCACCACAAGGAACACCTCTGTGGGACAGCGTCTTCCTCAAGCTGCCTCACAGGCCATACATAATGCTGATTACCCTTACCTTTCGAGGGTCACAGTTGTGTGTATGTACTGTGACACAGTACTCTGCAGGGGGGAGCAACTTTGTAGTGCTTTTGAGACTATCGTCTCAGAGCACGAGAAGATCTGCTCACTACCCAAATAAAACCCACTCTACATCTTCCTCTCTCAGCTCGCCCTTTCTTATCCCTGTGGTTGGTGTCCCCTCCTTTCCCCTCCTTTCCCCTCCTCTCCTAGTGTGTCGTGTATAAAAAAACCAAAAATTATGTAAAATAACAAAAATAAAAAAAAAATAAGCCTCTTTTCAGAGCCGCCTTTCACAGTTAAAAATTAGAAGTGAAAATAAATGAAGCAGGGCCCTTTGTATTTTTTAGAAGTCCGCGGACAGTCCACGGACATATAAAATTTTGGAGTGCTACCCTATCAAAACCATTGCAATTTTCTCTGGGAGGAAGTGGTGGCTCTGAAAAGAGCCTTTGGGAGGTGTGTGTGTTTCAAAAATTATAAATACTCAACACCTACTTCAAAATGGATGCTGTCATTCTAAAAAAGGTCGCAATGCATTTTGTATGTTTCTTAGAAAAATCTGATTGCCAGCATAAGTTAGCCGTACTCCATCTCTGCGAAAAATGTATGTACTATGAAACATAGGGGCTGATTCATGGAACAAACGTGCGCCGAAAATCTTCGCGCAAGCAGGCGCAAACGGAAAAAAACAGGCGATTCATGGAAGTCCCTGCGCGTGTTCACCTCAGGATGTGCGCCAAACCCGTGCATGGCGCACAAGTCACTGCAAAATCCCGAAAGGCGTGCGCAACGCGCACAGTGAAAGCGCACAACCTCGGCGCATACACCAGAAAGTGGGCGGGACACGGGGCGTAACGCGCGGAATGGGGAACAACGCGCGAAAATAAGGGCGTAACTGGGGATGTACTGCAGGGAAGTAGACGGAACGCACTCGAACCACACGTATTCATGGAATCGAATAGGGCAAAGCCACTCACAGCCAAAGACACGCACAAGCTGAAACACGTCCGCCACATGAAGGCAGGCGGTAGAGTCCCAGCGCCTCACAAAAGTGGCAACATACAGCAATTGGGCCTGTGCGAGCGGGGCACGTGTATTGCGGGGGTGCGCGGGAAGCAACACACGCGATCGAGCAGGGTATGTGTATTTCGGGGGTGCGCGGGAAGTTACACACGCGATTGAGCGGGGTACGTGTATTTCGGGGGTGCGCGGGAAGTTACACACGCGATTGAGCGGGGTACGTGTATTTTGGGGGTGCGCGGGAAGTTACACATGCGATTGAGCGGGGTACGTGTATTTCGGGGGTGCGCGGGAAGTTACACACGCGATTGAGCGGGGTACGTGTATTTCAGGGGTGCACAGGAAGTTACACACGCGATCACATCAGGGTACGTGTATTTCGGGGGTGCACGGGAAGTTACACACGCGATTTAGCGGGGTACGTGTATTTCGGGGGTGCGCGGGAAGTTACACACGCGATTGAGCGGGGTACGTGTATTTCAGGGGTGCGCGGGAAGTTACACACGCGATTGAGCGGGGTACATGTATTTCGGGGGTGCGCGGGAAGTTACACACGCGATCACATCAGGGTACGTGTATTTCGGGGGTGCACGGGAAGTTACACAGGCGATTGAGCGGGGTACGTGTATTTCGGGGGTGCGCGGGATGTTACACACGCGATTGAGCGGGGTACATGTATTTCGGGGGTGCGCGGGAAGTTACACACGCGATCACATCAGGGTACGTGTATTTCGGGGTGCGGGGGAAGTATCCCACGCAACATCAGCAGGGTACGTGTATTCCAGGGGTGCGCGGGAAGTTCCACACGCAATTCCATCAGGGTACGTGTATTACAGGGTTGCGCGGGAAGTTCCACACGCGATCTCATCAGGGTACGTGTATTACAGGGGTGCGCAGGGAGCAGCACACGCGAATTGCACGTGTGGGTCCTCCCAGGTGTTCCCTCTACACCCTCCACGGCCGCTGCAGGTGGCTCACACCACAGGGACCTACCCTGCACATGTCCTGCAGGCACCCCATCCACCATGGCCATGCCCCCCAGCCAACCCACATGTCAACTTGCACTACTGCCCACCAACGCATGTCCCCCTACACCCCCAGCCACCAGGGGCACCCTCCACCAGGCCCCCACCCATGTCTCCCACCACCCCCACCCCCGAGCACTGTGGGGCACCTGCCAGCAGGCCCCCACCCATGTCCAACTCATGTTCCCCACCATCCCCACCCCCCAGCCACCAGGGGCAGCCTTCACCAGGCCCCCACCCATGTCTCCCAGCACCCCCACCCCCAGCAGTGCAGGGGCATCCACCACCAGGCCCCCACCCATGTCTCCCAGCACCCCCACCCCCCAGCCACCAGGGGCAACCACCACCAGGCCCCCACCCATGTCTCCCAGCACCCCCACCCCCCAGCCACCAGGGGCAGCCTCCACCAGGCCCCACCCATGTCTCCCACCACCCCCACCCCCCAGCCACCAGGGGCACCCTTCACCAGGCCCCCACCCATGTCTCCCACCACCCCCACCCCCGAGCTCTGTGGGGCACCTGCCAGCAGGCCCCCACCCATGTCCAACTCATGTTCCCCACCACCCCCACCCCCCAGCCACCAGGGGCAGCCTCCACCAGGCCCCCACCCATGTCTCCCAGCACCCCCACCCCCCAGCAGTGCAGGGGCACCCACCACCAGGCCCCCACCCATGTCTCCCAGCACCCCCACCCCCCAGCCACCAGGGGCACCCACCACCAGGCCCCCACCCATGTCTCCCAGCACCCCCACCCCCCAGCCACCAGGGGCAGCCTCCTCAAGGCCCCCACCCATGTCTCCCACCACCCCCACCCCCAGCAGTGCAGGGGCACCCACCACCAGGCCCCCACCCATGTCTCCCAGCACCCCCACCCCCCGGCCACCAGGGGCACCCACCACCAGGCCCCCACCCATGTCTCCCAGCACCACCACCCCCCAGCCACCAGGGGCAGCCTCAACCAGGCCCCCACCCATGTCTCCCACCACCCCCGCCCCCCAGCAGTGCAGGGGCACCCACCACCAGGCCCCTACCCATGTCTCTCAGCACACCCACCCCCAGCCACCAGGGGCACCCACCACCAGGCCCCCACCCATGTCTCCCAGCACCCCCACCCCCAGCCACCAGGGGCAGCCTCCACCAGGCCCCCACCCATGTCTCCCACCACCCCCACCCCCCAGCCACCAGGGGCAGCCTCCACCAGGCCCCCACCCATGTCTCCCACCACCCCCACCCCCCAGCAGTGCAGGGGCAGCCTCGACCAGGCCCCCACCCATGTCTCCCACCACCCCCAGCCACCAGGGACAGCCTCCACCAGGCACCCACCCATGTCTCCCACCACCCCACCCCCCAGCCACCAGTGGCACCCACCACCAGGCCCCCACCCATGTCTCCCAGCACCCCCACCCCCCGGCCACCAGGGGCAGCCTCCACCAGGCCCCCACCCATGTCTCCCAGCACCCCCACCCCCCAGCAGTGCAGGGGCACCCACCACCAGGCCCCCAACCATGTCTCCCACCACCCCCACCCCCCCAGCACTGTGGTGCACCCACCGCCAGGCCCCCACCCATGTCTCCCAGCACCCCCACCCCCCAGCCACCAGGGGCACCCACCACCAGGCCCCCACCCATGTCTCCCAGCACCCCCACCCCCCAGCCACCAGGGGCACCCACCACCAGGCCCCCACCCATGTCTCCCAGCACCCCCACCCCCCGGCCACCAGGGGCACCCACCACCAGGCCCCCACCCATGTCTCCCAGCACCACCACCCCCCAGCAGTGCAGGGGCACCCACCACCAGGCCCCTACCCATGTCTCTCAGCACACCCACCCCCAGCCACCAGGGGCACCCACCACCAGGCCCCCACCCATGTCTCCCAGCACCCCCACCCCCAGCCACCAGGGGCAGCCTCCACCAGGCCCCCACCCATGTCTCCCAGCACCCCCACCCCCCAGCCACCAGGGGCAACCACCACCAGGCCCCCACCCATGTCTCCCAGCACCCCCACCCCCCAGCCACCAGGGGCAGCCTCCACCAGGCCCCACCCATGTCTCCCACCACCCCCACCCCCCAGCCACCAGGGGCACCCTTCACCAGGCCCCCACCCATGTCTCCCACCACCCCCACCCCCGAGCTCTGTGGGGCACCTGCCAGCAGGCCCCCACCCATGTCCAACTCATGTTCCCCACCACCCCCACCCCCCAGCCACCAGGGGCAGCCTCCACCAGGCCCCCACCCATGTCTCCCAGCACCCCCACCCCCCAGCAGTGCAGGGGCACCCACCACCAGGCCCCCACCCATGTCTCCCAGCACCCCCACCCCCCAGCCACCAGGGGCACCCACCACCAGGCCCCCACCCATGTCTCCCAGCACCCCCACCCCCCAGCCACCAGGGGCAGCCTCCTCAAGGCCCCCACCCATGTCTCCCACCACCCCCACCCCCAGCAGTGCAGGGGCACCCACCACCAGGCCCCCACCCATGTCTCCCAGCACCCCCACCCCCCGGCCACCAGGGGCACCCACCACCAGGCCCCCACCCATGTCTCCCAGCACCACCACCCCCCAGCCACCAGGGGCAGCCTCAACCAGGCCCCCACCCATGTCTCCCACCACCCCCGCCCCCCAGCAGTGCAGGGGCACCCACCACCAGGCCCCTACCCATGTCTCTCAGCACACCCACCCCCAGCCACCAGGGGCACCCACCACCAGGCCCCCACCCATGTCTCCCAGCACCCCCACCCCCAGCCACCAGGGGCAGCCTCCACCAGGCCCCCACCCATGTCTCCCACCACCCCCACCCCCCAGCCACCAGGGGCAGCCTCCACCAGGCCCCCACCCATGTCTCCCACCACCCCCACCCCCCAGCAGTGCAGGGGCAGCCTCGACCAGGCCCCCACCCATGTCTCCCACCACCCCCAGCCACCAGGGACAGCCTCCACCAGGCACCCACCCATGTCTCCCACCACCCCACCCCCCAGCCACCAGTGGCACCCACCACCAGGCCCCCACCCATGTCTCCCAGCACCCCCACCCCCCGGCCACCAGGGGCAGCCTCCACCAGGCCCCCACCCATGTCTCCCAGCACCCCCACCCCCCAGCAGTGCAGGGGCACCCACCACCAGGCCCCCAACCATGTCTCCCACCACCCCCACCCCCCCAGCACTGTGGTGCACCCACCGCCAGGCCCCCACCCATGTCTCCCAGCACCCCCACCCCCCAGCCACCAGGGGCACCCACCACCAGGCCCCCACCCATGTCTCCCAGCACCCCCACCCCCCAGCCACCAGGGGCACCCACCACCAGGCCCCCACCCATGTCTCCCAGCACCCCCACCCCCCGGCCACCAGGGGCACCCACCACCAGGCCCCCACCCATGTCTCCCAGCACCTCCACCCCCCAGCAGTGCAGGGGCACCCACCACCAGGCCCCTACCCATGTCTCTCAGCACACCCACCCCCAGCCACCAGGGGCACCCACCACCAGGCCCCCACCCATGTCTCCCAGCACCCCCACCCCCAGCCACCAGGGGCAGCCTCCACCAGGCCCCCACCCATGTCTCCCACCACCCCCACCCCCCAGCCACCAGGGGCAGCCTCCACCAGGCCCCCACCCATGTCTCCCACCACCCCCACCCCCCAGCCACCAGGGGCAGCCTCCACCAGGCCCCCACCCATGTCTCCCACCACCCCCACCCCCCAGCAGTGCAGGGGCAGCCTCCACCAGGCACCCTCCCATGTCTCCCACCACCCCCACCCCCCAGCCACCAGGGACAGCCTCCACCAGGCACCCTCCCATGTCTCCCACCACCCCACCTCCCAGCCACCAGGGGCACCCACCACCAGGCCCCCACCCATGTCTCTCAGCACCCCCACCCCCCGGCCACCAGGGGCAGCCTCCACCAGGCCCCCACCCATGTCTCCCAGCACCCCCACCCCCGAGCAGTGCAGGGGCACCCACCACCAGGCCCCCACCCATGTCTCCCACCACCCCCACATCCCCACCACTGTGGGGCACCCACCGCCAGGCCCCCACCCATGTCTCCCAGCACCCCCACCCCCCAGCCACCAGGGGCACCCACCACCAGGCCCCCACCCATGTCTCCCAGCACCCCCACCCCCAGCCAACAGGGGCAGCCTCCACCAGGCCCCCACCCATGTCTCCCACCACCCCCACGCCCCAGCAGTGCAGGGGCAGCCTCCACCAGGCCCCCACCCATGTCTCACACCCCCCCCACCCCCCAGCAGTGCAGGGGCAGCCTCCACCAGGCCCCTACCCATGTTTCCCACCACCCCCACCCCCCAGTCACCAGGGGCAGCCTCCACCAGGCCCCCACCCATGTCTCTCAGCACCCCCACCCCCCAGCCACCAGGGGCGGCCACCACCGGGCCCCCACCCATGTCTCCCACCACGCCCACCCCCCAGCCACCAGGGGCAGCCTCCACCAGGCCCCCACCCATGTCTCCCACCACCCACACCCCCAGCCACCAGGAGCAGCCTCCACCAGGCCCCCACCCATGTCTCCCACCACCCCCACCCCCCAGCAGTGCAGGGGCAGCCTCCACCAGGCCCCCACCCATGTCTCCCAGCATCCCCACCACCCAGCAGTGCAGAGGCACCCACCACCAGGCCCCCACCCATGTCTCCCAGCACCCCCACCCCCCAGCAGTGCAGGGGCAGCCTCCACCAGGCCTCCACCCATGTCTCACACCACCCCCACCACCCAGCAGTGCAGGGGCAACCTCCACCAGGCCCCCACCCATGTCTCCCACCACCCCCACCCCCCAGCAGTGCAGGGGCAGCCTCCACCAGGCCCCCACCCATGTCTCCCAGCACCCCCACCCCCCAGCCACCAGGGGCAGCCTCCACCAGGCCCCCACCCATGTCTCACACCACCCCCACCCCCCAGCAGTGCAGGGGCAGCCTCCACCAGGCCCCCACCCATGTCTCCCACCACCCCCACCCCCCAGTCACCAGCGGCAGCCTCCACCAGGCACCCACCCATGTCTCCCACCACACCCACCCCCCAGCCACCAGGGGCAGCCTCCACCAGGCCCCCACCCATGTCTCCCACCACCCCCACCCCAAAGCACTGTGGGGCACCTGCCAGCAGGCCCCCACCCATGTCCAACTCATGTTCCCCACCACCCCCACCCCCCAGCACTGTGGGGTACCTGCCAGCAGGCCCCCACCCATGTCCAACTCATGTTCCCCACCACCCCCACCCCCCAGCACTGTGGGGCACCTGCCAGCAGGCCCCCACCCATGTGCAACTCATGTTCCCCAGCCAACATGTCATCACAATCTAGATCCCTGGTCCCTATGGTCAGCCTCCAAATGCAAAACACCCACCCGAGTATTGCATCCACCCACTCATAATTTGCAATTACATCACAGAACACCAATTTCGAAACAAACACATTTCCCTCACATACACCCAATGGGTGTCAGTGAATCTCAAAACACATATCATGAAATGCATGAAACCAATGAGATACCACACATTGAAGTTCACCAAAAAAAATATGTATTAAAGGAAACATTAATAGAATCAAAAATGAAGAAACAGAAATGTGAATGTACAAAAATTAAAAGAAGCATGTCCGTGAAAAAAAGCAAAACCAAAAATAAAATTCCAAAGTAATGTTGTCCAAAGTCAATGTACACAAAACAAAATCCAATAGGAAATAAAAAAGAAAGCCATTGCTCCATGGTTAAAATGTGAAAAAATAAATACAATCCAACAGTGAACTATGTACATGGGAACAAGTCAGGGTCCATCATCCCAACAAAAGAAAAGAAACCTATCTAACTACACTAACTAATAAAATAAACTATATACAAAAATGTGGCCAATGTCCGAAAGGTCCAAATAAAATCAAAACAAAAATGAAACCTAACACTACCTACATAACTATGTACAAGGGCAGCGGGCTAGTTTCACGGCTCACTTGTGGATGTCCCGGGCCAGGGCATCATCGAACTCCTGCTCAATGTCCCGGAGGCGGTCCTCCTCCATGGCCCAGAGGGTCCGCAGGGCCGTCGACGTGTCCACCTCCAAACCCCTGCGGATTGCCTCGAGGCACTCGGCCCACCTCAGGGCCCTCCGCATGGAGTTCTCCGCCCTGACCATTGTGAGCCGTGCCTCTTCCGCCCGCTGCCGCTCCGCATCTATGGCGTGGCCCAACCGCTGCCACACGGAAGACACTCTCTGTCCTGGGTCCTCCTGCCCTCCGGCCGATGCCTGCCCCTCCGATGTTGAAGGCCCCGAGCCTTCATGGCTCCCACCACGTTGCTGCTGCTGCTGTGCCTCTGCCCGTGCACTGCCTCCTGCTGCCTGCACATCCTCCACCGGCTGGGGTGCAGTCGTAGATGTGGCCACCCCTGCTGGACGTCCGACTCCCGACTGTGGCAGGGATGCCTCCTCCACCAGCCTGGCCGCACCGTCAGAGGCAGCTCCACAGGGCACCCAGGTGACTGATGGGTAGGAAGATGGCACGGAGGACGACTGGCGCGTAGGGGGTCCAGTTGAGGAGGGGGTCATAGCAAGCCCCATCAGAAGGAGGAATCCGGCCTGGGTGACCTGTCCCAGCAGGCTGACGTGGTCAACGAGCCATTCGAGATGACGTGCAGTCTCCTCATGAAAAGACTGCAGGTCACCTCGCATGGCCCGTTGACGCAACGCCACACCAGCCAGGACAGGCTCAACCCGGACCCGGATAGCCACGTCCGCAGGCAGAGGAATGCCAGTTGACGTGAGCTCATCCCCTGCCTGAAAACGGGTCTGGACGTAGGCATCCCTGCTGGTGCAAGATGATGCAGGGACAGGATCAGGGACAGGATTGCACACAGGCACCTCCGCGGCGGCCTGTGCTGCCTCCTGTCCCTGGTCCTGCACTGCACCACTAGCACCAGTGGGATCTCCACCTCCAGACCCCGTCTCTGGTGCTTGCACGGCCTCCTCCTCCACCAAACCCCCCACCAACCTGGATGACTCTGTGCCATCTTCCCCTGTTGGGCCCTGTGGGGTCCCAGCTGCCCCTTCTGCTGCCGAGGAGTTCAACTCCAACCTCTGCCTCTTGGACCTCCCCCCGGCAGCTGCGGCCTGGGACGCGGCACCGGACTCCTCACTCCCCGACGAGATCACAACATGGGAGGGGAGCCGGGCCTTGTGTCTCCGGCTGGCGGTGGGATCCCCGCCGCTGTGCTCCACAGCACCTTCTCCGCCCTCTTCTTCAGTTGACGCTGCAGACAGGGAGAAACAAAACACAGGCATCAGGGCACTGTACAATGGACACATACACACATGACAGTTGTACATGAGTGGCATTGGCAAACCTCAGACATGTCATCACAATCCCCAACACACATGTCATTTCAACTCGCACACATGAGCCATACCACAGCCATATCGCAACTGCCAGCACCATCCATACACATACAACAGCATGAGCAGCCAAAGGTGAGCCAGACATCACATGCAACACAGGAAGTGCACCACACATGTACACACACCACCACCCTTGCATGCATGTGTACACCTCTGCCAAGTGTCGCAGTGTTCAGACGGGCATCCATGTCACATCTGCCAATCAGGCTTCCACATACCGCTGTCACATGCATCCATGTTGCATCACTGTTGCACCCTTGTCAAACACACACACATGCACATGTACACAGTGCTGATACATGCATCCGAAAACAACATACATGCGTGACATCACGGACATGTCTACTTACATACACATTCATCCAAACATGTGTGCCCACACAACTGCATTTGGCATGCAAGCCTACACACACAAGCACCATCCATGTCTCACACATACCAGCCCTCGCATGTGTTAGCCCGACGGCCCTGTACACCCCCACCCATACTCGACCCCATACAAACAGATGTGCAACCTGCACACTACTGAACAATCACCACACGCACTGCTCACAATCAGGATGCATGTACACTCACCGCTCGACTCCAGACGGGTCTGCCTCTCAAGGACCTGGACGTGGAGCGCTGGGGATATGCGTTCCAGGACCCTCATCTGTTCTTCCGACAAGTGGCCCCGGCGCCCCTTGGCATCCGCTGCCTTCAAGAGGCGCCGGGCCTTGTTCAGGGTCCTGGACCTGAAGTCCTCCCAGCGCTTCTTGACATGTTGTAAGTCTCTGACTGCCACCCCCTCCGTGTTGATGGCAGTCACGATGTCAGTCCAGATCCGAGTCCGTCCTTCCTTGTCGGCGCGGCAACTTCCGAAGAGGGCATCATACTGCCCCAGGACTTGCTCCACCAGGACACCAACTTCGGTGGCACTGAAGCTGGTGCCCCTCTGCCTCTCTGGCCGGGGGTTGCCAGTGGTCTCAGATGGTGTTTGCCCCGACATGACAACCCCAGAGGCAGGAGTGGGTGGCAAACTGGGTCCGGGGCTGGGCTGTGGAGCGATGGAATCCCAGTTGGGTGGTCACAGCAACAGCACCCCTGGCTGATGTGCAGGCAGCAAATGGCAGGGCACGTGGGCAGCAGGCAGTCAGGCAGCAGCAGATGGCAGGTGGGAGCGTGCTCGGGGCTCTGGGGGGCAGTAGTTCGGCCTTCTGGGCAGGAGCGTGGTCTTCCGTGTGCTTACGCGTGGCCAGCTTGATACGGAGTGATTTGACACGTGAAAAATCTGCACGTCAGCGTGTAATTCGAGGAAAGGCCCTTAGCGCGTAAGCGCGTCTGCACGCATACGCATTTTCATTGGACAGAAGGCCCCTCAAGCGCAAGCGCCCCTGTGACGTGACGCGTACAGACGTGCATGGGCATTTCAGCGTGCGTAAAAAACTGCACGTCCGCGTGTAATACGAGGGAAGGGCCCATGCGCGTAAGCGCGCATGGAAAACTGCACGTCCGCGTGTAATACGAGGAAAGGCCCTTAGCGCGTATGCACGGCAGCACGCATATGCGATTTCATTGGACCAAAGGCCCTTAGCGCGTGAGCGCGTCTGTGACGTGACGCGCGCTGGTGTTTCCCTCATTGCACGGGATGACAGAACACACGTGGATTTCCACCAATCGCGTGTGAAAGTTCCCGGCACCCCAGAACACAGTACCCAGGCTAATCGCGTGTGGAATTTCCCGCGCACCCCGAAACACACGTACCCAGGCCAATCGTGTGTACGCTCACTCCCCTCCGATCACACGCGATGACACTCGGACCTACAGTCTTACCACGTATCCGAATACGGGAAACCCGCCACGGCAAAAGACGTGCACAGGCGTCAACGCGTCCGCCCACACAAAGGCAGGCGTAGGCGTCCCCGCGCACAGCATAAAAGTGCGCGCAAACAACAAATGCGTATATACAGCTACGATGAATGCCCCATTTATCGCTGCACTGATCGTGGGACACCGCAGGAGGTGGAGAATAGCCAGGGAACCATTTTCGCACCACGGACAAGCCTTTTTGGGATGCCTGACGACCAGGTCTATGGCAGGTATAGGTTTCCACCCCATATCATCCTAGACCTGGTCAGGGAGTGGGAAGATGACCTCACATCCCCCACCCTTTGCTCCCAAGCATTGAGCCCCTTGGAGAAGCTGCTCAATGTCCTGCATTTTTTGGCCACTGGGTCATTTCAGCGGACCACTGCCATAGTGGGGGGGGTTTCACAGGCAACGCAGTCACGCTGCCTACACCAGGTACTGGCAATCATGACAGCGCGACCCTCAGTCCGCAGGCACATATACATGCCCAGAACACCCGAAGAAAGGCAGGCCGTTGTCCTGGATTTTTTCAGGGTGGCACACTTCCCCAAAGTGCTCGGTGCCATAGATTGCACCCATGTGGCCCTACGTCCACCTAGGGCCATTGAGCACATCTACCGAAACCGCAAGCACTGGCATTCCATCAATGTACAGCTGGTATGTGATGCAAAGGGAATCATCACCTCTGTCTATGCAAACTACCCTGGCTCCACCCATGACAGTTTCATATACAGAATGTCCGCCCTGAGCTGGGCCCTGGAAGCTGGGCAGCATGGCGACACATGGCTCCTAGGTCAGTACAAGTGCCCTTGCACATGCATGCAAGTCACACACAGACAAATATCCAAACCCTAATGATCTCAACTATTATCACCTCCCCAGGGGACAGTGCATACCCTCTGAGCAACCACATGATGACGCCAATCCAGAACCCCACCACACCACCCCAGGTAAGATACAGCGCCGCCCATATTGCAACCAGGGGCATAGTGGAGCGCACATTCAGAGTGCTCAAGTCACGTTTCCGCTCCCTTGACAACTCTGGTGGGCAACTACTCTATGCACCACCAGTAGTGTGCAGGATCATTGTGGCAGCATGTGTCCTGCACAATGTTGCAACACGGCAGGGAGTCCCGGTGGACATGGTGGTGCCCCCACATCCCCAACCACAGGCACAGGCGCTGCCCATGGGAGGGGACAGGGCACGTGGTGAGGAAGCCCGGACCCAGCTTGTGGCCACATTTTTCACCTAAACTCCCACCCCTGCAGAGTGCACACAGGCCTGGCACATACCAGGTGACAATCGATGATGACAAAGAGACAGTCAACTGTCACAACCCTACCACCCTGAGATAGTTGCCATGGAAGTGCCACATTGTCTGCATCCCTAGCTACTTAAACACAAGCTATCCTGTGTGACCAAAAGGCACACTTATGACATATGACATGACATGATATGGCATTTGTAACGTGCCTATACACAAGTGTTTCAAGGTGCAACGAGGTAGGGAGGGGGGAACAAGGGAAGACAGAGAACGATACTACTAGGCCAGGTGTCATTTAGATTGTGCAAGTGCAGGGGTAGGGGGAAGGGAAAAGTGCAAGGGGAAGGGGAGGGGGGGGATGCAGTACAGGGTAAGTAGAATAAAAAACAAATAAATAGGCCAGCTGGTGGCAACTGCAAAGGTAAGTGCAGACAAGTGCTGGGAAGTGGGGGCTGTAGGGATAGAGAGACAGTCCCGCAGTGCAGGGTTTGCCAGGGAGGCAGTGCAAGTGGAGAGTGGCTGGGCCAGGGACCGAGGTCGGTGAGAGTGGCCCAGTTGCAGATCCAGTGCAGTTGCAGTGAAGAATTTAGCAAGGGAGAGGAAGAGAAAAAGCAGAAGCAAAGAGGAAGGTCTTGAGGTGCTTCCGGAACCGGAGATGGTTCTCCTCAAGTTCCAGGGAGGCAAGAAGGCTGTTCCTGCCGCAGAGAGAGATCTACCCCCAGCTCGTTGCTTTGAGAAGCGGCTGACCCTGACATGCAAGGTGTGAATCACACACACCTGCAAAACAGGCCATGACCATCACTGTTATGTCACTCAAACCCTCCCAAACCAACACACAAGACATGGCAAGCAATAGCCATACATCAACACAGTACCAATAAGGTACACATTGCCATGTCAAAAATGTACAGTGGCATCAGACAATGATGCCTGACATGGAATCAGGTGAAATGACTGAACAAAAACCTCCCACCCAAAATAAGTCATTCCCAAATGCATTGCAACAGTTGTAGACGTAACATGACAATGAATGCCTGTCTACATGCACATTGTGCATTGCAAAATCAACACTGCAGCTTCTGTGTGCTGTGTCCAACTCCTGCAACACACTGCTCAGCGCACAGCACAGTGAACAGCTATTGTGTGTGATGCACACCCCGAGCATCACATCTAAGCGACAAACCACATCAAAAAGCAAATTAGGCATGTACAGGATCCATAATTGGTCACAGAACATGTTCTGCAGGGACACAGTGGGCACCAGAAGGCAAACAGAGTGTACACGTGGATATCCAAGGATGGTTGTACATGTAGTGCATCATAGTGCGAGTGTGTGGGTCAGTAAGGACATGCAGTCACCATATGCATGTGCAATCAAGAGACCATCAGTGTCCTCTACACATCACATGTGAACATTCACCATGTGTACACCCCAGCATGTCAAACCACAACTATCCCCTCACACCTGAAAGGTAAACAAAACACATCAACAGGCATTCATCAGCAGAACACAACATGTACATAGGATACCACAATTACAATGTCGGCTGGTGGCAACTGCAAAGGTAAGTGCAGACAAGTGCTGGGAAGGGAGGGCTGTAGGGATAGAGAGACAGTACTGCAGTGCAGGGGTTGCCAAGGAGGCAGTGCAAGTGGAGAGTGGCTGTTAGGGAGAATTCTATGTTTAGGCTGAATTTCCTAACCTAGTGAGTCCCCCAGCAGCTTTGCTGGATTTCTGGAGTTTGTTTTTTTCCATCCGGCCAAGAGTGAGACTCTTTTCTCCCACTCTTGGACATGTATGTGTGTAATTCCTTTGAAATGTCAATGTGTTCGATGGGCTATGGGGTCTTTTACTCCATAGGGTCTCATATGTTTTTCTATGTGTGTTACACCGCACCCTATGTGTCGTAACACGGGGGCGCCCTAGTGGGTCCCCCACCATAGACTCCATACCCGGGGACTGACTACTGTCTCCCCGGGCATGTAAAGTCACCATTGGCTTTACTAGACCTAAATTTACTAACAGAACTAGTACCAACCATCTTATTGTGGACGTACTAGTAGGGGTAATTCGATTACTCCTGGATCTGTTACTCGAGGGGGCACTGTCCCGTCCCCCCTCGTCGAGTTTTGGCTGGTGGCAGTGGAAACTACTTGTTATGTTCGATCCCGAACATAACCCTATGGGATTCGTCCCATTGTTGGAGATTGATACTTTTTCTCATTTATCTCTGACGTACCACCGATCTACTTATCATAAATAAGTTTATCGAGTGGTATTTTCTGCCAGAACTCGGTTTTAAAATGGCGTCTGAGTTCGTCTCTGTGACTCCTAAACCAAAGGTTGAGCCCTTTGTTCCACTTTTGGCGGGCCTCTGTACAGAGACCCTCCAAAGTGGTGCCATTCTGTCAGGATTACCTCAGGGGTGTGGGAGGGGGTTTAGGCACCCTGGATCGAGTTGCCTTGCCAACTCAGGTCGCACTCTGGAGTGATTGGCCCAGGTGGTGAGCCTTCCCGCTCACCACTTAGCATGTGTTGATTGACAGCTAGGCTGAATGAATGGGGGTCTTCTGCATAAAAGCAGGGCTTTTGGGACTGGATCTTCAGAAGTCGCCACAGGACCTAAGAATCCGACGAGGGTAACGCTGAGCCGACCTGCAACGACGACACCTCCGGTGGAGCCCTGCTGAGCCGACTCACCACTTCCCGACGACAGAGGAGATCTCCCTGCCGGAGAGTCTCTTCCCCTGACTGGTGGGAACAACCAGTCCCCTTCGCTTTTTATTCGCCTCAGGACGCAGTGGTCGAATTGCCCGTGCAGAGCACCTCGGCAACCGGATAGCCACTACACCTGTACCGCAACCAAAAGGTGGTGCCTTGTGACAGAGCACTCCGCGGCTGGTCTCTTCCCTGGTGGTGCACCGGACTTCACTTTCCTTCGACAACGAGATCATCTCTACTCTTGGCCAAGACCCGACGTGCATCCACCACCAGGAACAACTGCCCTCGCCGGAGCTGCCCTCCACAACAAGGTACCGTGTCCACCTGGCTTCCCTTTCGTTCGGTTCGAGTGAGGTGTCTTAATCCTCTCCGTTCCGCTGGGTCACCTCCAAGCTTTGCTCATTTTGTTCTGAACTGGTTCAATCTGCCGATAACAATTTGCTATAAAGACTTGAATGCATCTCCACTAGAGACTTTTTGGGACATCGCGCCTTGCCTCTCTCCGAGTGGGCCTGGCCTCTGAACTTTACGATCTATTGTGATTCTTGCCTTCCTGCCTTGCATTTTATCTGCATAGGATTGAACTGTGTTGATTTCATAACCTGCCTATCTTTTTCTCTCCCGTCCTAACTAATATTCGAGTGTCATCTAGGTTGAGGTATACACCTCTGTCTGAAAATAAGTGGTAACGGTAGAACCTAGAGTTGTCGATATTTTGCTAGGGGGATTGATCGTTTTCTACTTCGTAGATTAATTGTGTTTGATTTGTTTGCCGTGATTTGCTTTAGTGTTTTCCATAGATGTTGTGTTATAAATAAATACCGTACTATCTTTACACTAAGCCTCGTTGCGTGTTTGCTTGTCTTGCTGTGAAGAATTGCCCTATGTTGTATACTCCACATACTGCTCAACTTTTCTTGAGAGAAGTCTGACTGCTCTGCCACAGCTACCAAGTGAATCTGTGTGGTGCAGGCTGCTACCAAGTGGGTTCACCGCCAACGCCTGTAGTCCTAAATCTTTTGCAGCGGTCCCAGAGGGAACTGCACAGGTTTCCGCCTAACACTGGTGTACAGCGGTGGGATTTGTATCGAGTATAGGGTTTAGAGTGCTTTTCGACACTGTAGGATAACTAACCACAAAACTTTGCACAAAAAGCAACTTTCACAAACATGTCTACGATGGAAACTTACAGTCAAGAATCCTTGTCAGGTGAAAATACTGAGAGTTTGCGAGCTCTCTGTAGGCAAGAGAATCTTTCTGTAAGAGGCAAGAAGTTAGAACTAATAGAGAGATTGCTGGCGAACCAAAGTCTGGGTACTGGTTCAGAGGAACCAATCTCTCCAGCAAATGTAGATAACAGTGATGGTGTTGATCTGAATCGTAATTCTGATGATAGTGATGAAGAGGCTGACGAGGACGGAGAGGCTAACGAAACTGTCTCCCCCGCTCCTCTACCTGCCTTACCAGCTGTGCCTACAGGGCCCCTACCAGGTCCCACAAGTAACCCTGCTTATTTTGAACTTGAAAAAATGAAGCTCGAATTAGAATATAAACGGTTCTTGGCTCAATCTGAACGAAACCAAGAGCTCGAGTCCAGACGGATGAATGCCCAGGCTGAGCAGAAGCAAGCTGAGTTAAGACTCAGAGAAATAGAACTTAATCACGAGTTAGAAATGAAAAAGTTGTCTATGGAAAATGCTTCTCTCTCCTCTGGTTCCTCTAGGAGCTCCAGTCCCAAAAGACCCCGGATGCCGAAGGAATTAGTGGGTATGTATGAACCGAGATTGGATGTGTTGGATTGGTTGAAACTGTTTGAATACAATCATGGGCTCCAGGACATCACCGGGAATGCGTTGCTTCCCTGGTTGTTCTCTAGGCTCCCTCCTGTTGCGACTGATGTGGTAATGGAGTTGGGGGAGGCGGATAAAACGGATTATGAAAGTGTGAAACTAGCTTTGATAGCTAGATTCGGGAAGACCCCTTCCCAGTATCTTAAGAGGTTTAGAACCCTCAAAAAGCATGATGGTACCCCTTGGGCTACCTGGGTGAGTGAAGGGTTGAAAAACTTAGAGGGATGGATTAAGGGTTACAAAGTGAACACTTATGAAGGTATGAGAAATCTTTTTATGTTGGAGTCTATTTATGATGCCTGTTCTCCTGAGCTCAGACAGCACTTGGCTGATTCGAAGGAATTGGATTCCAGGGCACTAGCTAAGGCTGCTGACTTGTGGGTTGCCAACAGGGCTACTCATAAGGATTCTGGGGCAACTCAGAAAAAGGATGTGGGAAAACAGCCTAAAAAAGACTCAACAGAGAATTCAAATAACTCACATTCCAAAGAGGGCCCCAAACAAAACCAGAAGGGTAAGCCACCGGGAAAACCACAGCAGAATAGTGTGTCTGCTGGAGCCAAACCGGAAGGAGGTCAGAGCAAGCCACCATTCCAGAAAGCATTCGGTAAATGCTTTGTTTGTGGCTCGACTGACCACGTGAAAGGAGATCCCAGATGTAAGGGTAAACCTTCAGGGGTCCAGCTTGTCTCCTTAGCCTTCGCTCCAGAGGAGGAAGTCCAAATGGCAAGTGGAAACTTTCTACTGCTAGCTGACGAACCCCTTGGAGTCTCAGCCAGCGTTTCTTCAGTATCTCTGGGGTTGTGGGAACAACAGAATTTAGATGTCTATAATTCTATCCCCGCTAATACTAAAGAGTACTATAAGGACAGTGTAAAGGGGAATGGTCAGGAGACTCCTGCCATTAGGGACACTGGGGCCAGCATAACTGTGGTGGATAAATTGTTTTTTCAGGCTGAGGATGTTGCTAAGGCACCCAAACGCCTCACCAAGTTAGCTGGAGGGCCTGTGCAGATGCTTCCCCAATTACCAGTTCTCATCCAGTGTAACGACATGACTGTGAAGATACCTGTCAGCATACAGAGTGAGGTACCAGGACGCGTACTGTTGGGTAACGATTTGAAAACTCTCAGAGTTGTATCGCATACTCCCAGACCTCCTAGTAAACAGTTACAGGAGCTATCCAGACCCGCAAGAGAGAGGACCATGCGCGGAACTCTCCAGGAGATGATGAAGAAAGATATCACTCCTGCTCCACTGGAATTGTCGGCCGCTGTCTCCAAGAAATCAGAAGCGAAAGGGAAACCTAAGACTTCTATCCCGAAACCAGCAGCCAGCATTCCAGTGCAGCCGACACAGACTTCCCCGCGGTTGTCCAACGTCACACCAGTAACTCCACCTCCAGCCGAGGCTGAGAGGGAGGTACAACCCTGCGTGGTAGAATTAGACTCTGAGGAAGAGCTAATGGAAGGCCAGGAACTCATTGGAGATCTGGATCCTGTTGACCATCCTGAGCTGCAGTCTTTACTGGCAGAAGGTGGACCCAGCAGGGCAGACTTCAGTAAGGGACAGAGAGAATGTCCAACTCTGGAAGGTCTTCGCCATCAGACAGAAGCTCAGGCTGAAGGGCAAGAGCCTGGGAAATACAGGTTGCACTGGGAAGATGGCCTCTTCTACAGTGAACCGACCAAGTCTGCACCTGGAGACTACAAACGCCTTGTAGTACCCCAAGAGAACAGACCACAGTTCTTGCAGTTAGCCCACGAGATTCCTTTGGCTGGTCACTTGAGTTTCAAGAAGACTAAGGAAAGGCTCTCGCTCTACTTCTATTGGCCAAAGATGGGGGCCGAAGTAGAAAAACACTGCAGGAGCTGCCACACCTGCCAGATTTCTGGTAAGGTTGGATCCAAGAATGTGGCACCGTTAGTGCCTCTCCCGGTTGTGGGAGTCCCATTTGAGAGAGTAGGGATTGACATCGCTGGTCCCCTTGATCCTCCAACCTCCTCAGGCAACAGGTTTATCCTTGTTGTAGTAGACCATGCTACTAGGTATCCTGAGGCAATTCCTATGAGGACTGTTACAGCTCCGGCTGTGGCTAAGGCCCTCCTTGGTATTTTTACTAGGGTCGGGTTTCCTAAGGAAGTAATCTCTGACAGGGGGTCAAACTTTATGTCCCACTACATGAAAGCCATGTGGAAAACCTGCGGAGTAACTTACAAGTTCTCAACGGCTTACCACCCACAAACCAATGGGTTGGTAGAACGGTTCAACCAAACCCTGAAGAGCATGATAGGTGCTCTAGAGGAACCCCTTAAGCGTAAGTGGGACCTTCTATTGCCATGCCTTCTCTTTGCTTATAGAGAAGTCCCTCAGGAGGGAGTAGGTTACTCTCCCTTCGAACTACTCTATGGTCATCCCGTCAGAGGTCCATTGGCCCTGATTAAGGAGGGGTTGGAGAGTGCTCCTTCCCCCAAGCCAGTCAGAGTGACTGACTAAGTGATAGGTCTCCGGAGGAGAATGTCACACATGATGACGGAAGCAAGCGATAACTTGAAAGCTGGACAAGCATTAGTCAAGCACTGGCACGATCAAAAGGCTAACATGGTTGAGTTCGCTCAAGACCAGCTCGTTCTCGTTATGATCCCAACAAGGCAGAGGGCCTTGCAAGATAAGTGGATGGGTCCCTACCGAGTAGTGGGTAAACTGGGAGAGGTTAACTATCTGGTGGACTTGGGCCATCCCAAGGAGGCTCCGACAGTCTTTCACACCAACCGACTTAAAGCGTATGTCTCAAGACCTGATGTAGGAGCGTTGCTTCTAGCATCATCCGAGGAAGAAGAAGAGAGTGAAGCTCTTCCGGATCTCCTGAGAGGCTTACCTTTAGATGAAAAAATTGAAGGAGTGAATCTCTCCTCCAATCTGACACCCGAGCAACAAGAAGAGTGCAAATCTATGTTGAATCAGTTTGCCTCTCTGTTCTCGCTTTCACCAGGCTTGACCCCTTGGGGCCAGCACGGCATACTGACTGGTGACTGTCTGCCGGTCAAAAGCAGAGGATACCGCATGTCAGAAAAAATACGAACCCACATCAAAGGTGAGGTCAGCAAGATGCTTGATCTCGGGGTAATAGAGCCCTCTACAAGTCCATGGGCTAGCCCAGTTGTGTTAGTACCAAAGGCCGGATCTAAAGAACTTAGATTCTGCGTGGATTATCGAGCTCTTAATGCAGTCACCACGACTGATGCCCACCCTTTGCCAAGAAGAGATGAGTTGGTGGATAAACTTGGCGCCGCCAAGTTCCTCAGCACATTTGACTTGACGTCAGGCTATTGGCAAATAGCCCTGACAGACCATGCCAAGGAGAAAACTGCATTTTCTACCCCCGTTGGCTTATACCAGTTTAAGGTAATGCCTTTCAGACTAAAGAATGCACCTGCTACGTTTCAACGGATGGTAAACCAGGTTCTGAATGGGATGGAGGACTTCTGCATGGCATACTTGGATGACATCGCAGTGTTCAGCAATTCCTGGGAAGAACATGTAATCCACCTGAGAGATGTTTTGCAGGCTCTTGGACGAGCCAATCTGACCATAAAGGCAAGTAAATGCCAAATTGGACAGAGTAAGGTAGTCTGTCTTGGGCATGAGGTAGGCGGTGGAGAAATAAGGCCTTTGTTCAGTAAGATTGAAGCTGTGCAAAATTGGACAACACCGACTACTCAAACCCAGGTGAGAGCCTTCCTTGGCCTCACTGGGTATTACAGGAATTTCATAGAGAACTATGGGACCATAGCTTCTCCACTGAATGTCATCTCCTCGCCCAAATTTCCTAAAAAGGTTAAATGGAACGAGGAGTGCAATCAGGCTTTTGAAAACCTGAAACAGGCTCTTTGCCAAGCCCCAGTACTCAGAGCTCCTGATTACCGCCAACACTTCATTGTGCAGACAGACGCTTCCAATGTAGGGATAGGTGCCATACTCAGTCAACTGGATGGGAAAGGTAGGGAGCACCCCGTTTGCTTCATCAGCCGCAAGCTGAAGGATCCTGAAACAAGGTGGGCAACAATCGAAAGAGAGTGCTTTGCTATCGTGTGGGCTCTGAAGAAGTTTAGGCCGTACTTGTATGGTTCTACTCTTGTTATTCAGACTGACCACCAACACTTGAGATGGTTAATGCAAATGAAAGGGGAGAACCCAAAACTATTGAGATGGTCGATCTGCCTGCAAGGGTTTGATTTCACCATTGAGCACAGGCCAGGGTGTCACCACCAAAATGCTGATGGTCTCTCTAGGATGTATGTCATCGACTAGAGGTATGAGATTCATCCAGGAGTGGATTAAATCCTCCTGTCCCTTAGCCTGGGGGGGGCGAGTGTTAGGGAGAATTCTCTGTTTAGGCTGAATTTCCTAACCTAGTGAGTCCCCCAGCAGCTTTGCTGGATTTCTGGAGTTTGTTTTTTTCCATCCTGCCAAGAGTGAGACTCTTTTCTCCCACTCTTGGACATGTATGTGTGTAATTCCTTTGAAATGACAATGTGTTTGATGGGCTATGGGGTCTTTTACTCCATAGGGTCTCATATGTTTTTCTATGTGTGTTACACCGCACCCTACGTGTCGTAATACGGGGGCGCCCTAGCGGGTCCCCCACCATAGACTCCATACCCGTGGACTGACTACTGTCTCCCCGGGCATGTAAAGTCACCATTGGCTTTACTAGACCTAAATTTACTAACAGAACTAGTACCAACCATCTTATTGTGGACGTACTAGTAGGGGTAATTCGATTACTCCTGGATCTGTTACTCGAGGGGGCACTGCCCCGTCCCCCCTCGTCGAGTTTTGGCTGGTGGCAGTGGAAACTACTTGTTATGTTTGATCCCGAACATAACCCTATGGGATTCGTCCCATTGTTGGAGATTGATACTTTTTCTTATTTATCTCTGACGTACCACCGATCTACTTATCTTAAATAAGTTTATCGAGTGGTATTTTCTGCCAGAACTCGGTTTTAAAATGGCGTCTGTGTTCGTCTCTGTGACTCCTAAATCAAAGGTTGAGCCCTTTGTTCCACTTTTGGCGGGCCTCTGTACAGAGACCCTCCAAAGTGGTGCCATTCTGTATGGGTTACCTCAGGGGTGCGGGAGGGGGTTTAGGCACCCTGGACCGAGTTGCCGTGCCAACTCAGGTTGCACTCTGGAGTGATTGGCCCAGGTGGTGAGCCTTCCCGCTCACCACTTAGCATGTGTTGATTGACAGCTAGGCTGAATGAATGGGGGTCTTCTGCATAAAAGCAGGGCTTTTGGGACTGGATCTTCAGAAGTCGTCACAGGACCTAAGAATCCGACGAGGGTAACGCTGAGCCGACCTGCAACGACGACACCTCCGGTGGAGCCCTGCTGAGCCGACTCACCACTTCCCGATGACAGAGGAGATCTCCCTGCCGGAGAGTCTCTTCCCCTGACTGGTGGGAACAACCGTCCCCTTCGCTTTTTAATCGCCTCGGGACACAGTGGTCGAATTGCCCGTGCAGAGCACCTCGGCAACCGGATAGCCACTACCCCTGTACCGCGACCAAAGGGTGGTGCCTTGTGACGGAGCACTCCGCGGCTGGTCTCTTCCCTGGTGGTGCACCGGACTTCACTTTCCTTCGACGACGAGATAATCTCTACTCTTGGCCAAGACCCGACGTGCATCCACCACCAGGAACAACTGCCCCCGCCGGAGCTGCCCTCCACAACAAGGTACCGTGTCCGCCTGGCTTCCCTTTCGTTCGGTTCGAGTGAGGTGTCTTAATCCTCTCCGTTCCGCTGGGTCGCCTCCAAGCTTTGCTCATTCTTTGTTCTGAACTGGTTCAATCTGCCGATAACAATTTGCTATAAAGACTTGAATGCATCTCCACTAGAGACTTTTTGAGACATCGCGCCTTGCCTCTCTCCGAGTTGGCCTGGCCTCTGAACTTTACGATCTATTGTGATTCTTGCCTTCCTGCCTTGCATTTTATCCGCATAGGATTGAACTGTGTTGATTTCATAACCTTTTTCTCTCCCGTCCTAACTAATATTCAAGTGTCATCTAGGTTGAGGTATACACCTCTGTCTGAAAATAAGTGGTACCGGTAGAACCTAGAGTTGTCGATATTTTGCTAGGGGGATTGATCGTTTTCTACTTCGTAGATTAATTGTGTTTGATTTGTTTGCCGTGATTTGCTTTAGTGTTTTCCATAGATGTTGTGTTATAAATAAATACCGTACTATCTTTACACTAAGCCTCGTTGCGTGTTTGCTTGTCTTGCTGTGAAGAATTGCCCTATGTTGTATACTCCACATACTGCTCAACTTTTCTTGAGAGAAGTCTGACTGCTCAGCCACAGCTACCAAGTGAATCTGTGTGGTGCAGACTGCTACCAAGTGGGTTCACCGCCGACGCCTGTAGTCCTAAATCTTTTGCAGTGGTCCCAGAGGGAACTGCACAGGTTTCCGCCTAACAGTGTCTGGCCCAGGGACCGAGGTCGGTGAGAGTGGCCCAGTTGCAGCTCCTGTGCAGTTCCAGTGAATAATTCTGCAAGGGAGAGGCAGAGAGTAAGCAGAAGCAAAGAGGGAGGTCTTGAGGTGCTTCCAGAACTGGAGATGGTTCCCCTCAAGTTCAAGTCAGGCAGGAAGTCTGTTCCAGGGGGAGGGCCCTGCTGCGGAGAGAAATCTACCCCCAGCTAGTTGCTCTGAGAAGCGGATGACCCGGACATGCAAGGTGTGCATCACACACACCTGCAAAACAGGCCATGGCCATCACTGTCATGTCACTCAAACCCTCCCAAACATCAACATGACATGGCAAGCAATACCCATACACCAACACAGTAACGATAAGCTACACATTGCCATGTCCTAAATGTACAGTGGCATCGGACAATGATGCCTGACCCGGAATCAGATGAAATGACAGACCAACAAAATCTCCCACCCAAAATAAGTCATTTCCAAATGCATTACAACAGTCGTAGACGTAACATAACAATGAATGCCTGTCTACATGCACATTATGCATTACAAAATCAACACTGCAGCTCATGTGTGCAGTGTCCTACTCCTGCATCACACTGCTCAGCCATAGCACAGTGAACAGCCATTGTGTGTGATGCACACCCTGAGCATCACATCTAAGTGACAGACCACATCAAACATCAAATTAGACATGTACTGGATCCATAATCGGTCACAGAACATGTGCTGCCGGGACACAGTGGGCACCAGAAGGCAAACAGTGTACACATGGATATGCAAGGGTGGGAGTACATGTAGTGCATCAGAGTGCAAGTGTGTGGTTCTGCAAGGACATGCACTCCACATATGCATGTGCACTCAAGTGACCATCAGTGTTCCCTACACATCACATGTGAACATCCACCATGTGTACACCACAACTATCCCCTCGCACCTGAAAGGAAAACACAACACATGAACAGGCATTGATCAGCAGAACACAACATGTACATAGGATACCACCATTACTATGTCAGAGTTCCCATCACACTGCAGGGCAAGGCAACTATCAACAACAGCCCCCCCCCTCCCTCACAAATGACCATGACCCACTGAACAACTGCACCTGGGTCATGGAGTCCCCAACCCTCAATTCCACCTGGCCACAGGATCACCTTTACCCTTCGTCACCATCTCCCACCTTGTGTGTAAAAAGATGCCTGAACCCTCAGAATACACACTCATTTCCAAAATCACAAAATCCAAGGCATAAAAACGAACCCGAACACCCTCCAGTAGATGACTTGACGTAGCAGTACCTCACAAAGGCCAAGTACTACCACAATGATACAACAACCAAGGTAGCACAGCAAAACAATGTCACGATAGGATGTGAGACATGTGTGGTACATGACATAGGATGATGCACCATGAATGGATGTGTACTGTCACAGGTCCCCTGTACAGGCGCGGGAGTGTCACGAAACAACCACCCCCACCATGTCCCGGGTGCCTGCAAGGTCAAACTCACACAGGCCCCTGAGACCCTGTGGGGAAGGAGGTTCAGGGATATGCAGTCGGGACAGGTGTTGACACACTGGATGACTGGAATGAGTGGCAGGAGAGGGGAGGAGGAATGACTCATGAAACTAGGGAATGCACGAAAATGTACAACCTGCATGAACACATACACAATCCAAATAAACTTGGACATCATTGTCATGGCTTTCTGTAGTCCAGGCTCAGGAGTGGTACGAACCAACCACCCCCTCTAGGGTTTTGGCGCCTGCAAGTTCGGGGCTTACACAGGCATCCGCAACCCCAGTGGGGAAAGAGGGTCAGGGAACGATGTTTGGATAGGTACGGGAAGCAGGAACACCGGGTAGAGGGTACAGGTTTCAAAATTGCATAGGATCACGGGTGATTAGGGAGAAAAAACATACCAAATTGAACCACACATACATCCATGCATAGGTACACTCCCCAGCAAGCCTATGCAGAGCAGTTCGAAAGAAAAACAACAAGACACTTAGCTCTGATTTTGAGTGCTGGCCTCCTGCCTGTGCACTCTCAGGTCCGGTTACAGGAGCACTGCAATGCTGCAAAGAGAGCCACAGTCAACAACCTGTATGTGCCAATTACACAAAAACACAACACCCAACACAACACCAAACATGCCCCATAGCAACAAACTACTCTACAAACAGACAATCTGTGGTCGATGCTTCGTACCCATATATAACATTACCCCTGTGACGGGTCATACACAGTCAATGCAGTAAGTCAGCCGCTGGTGGGTACGTGGCAAATGGAACACCAATGTGTCACAATTCACACAACATGCAATGTTCCCTGGGTAAGCAGACAGACCCATATAGCAAGCCATGGCAATAGAGCAAGTTGCGTACCACCGAAACGTGACTGAAACAAAGTTGGCAGGGCATTTATCATGAAGTACGTGGAAAAGACATGCACTGCACCCGAGTATGTCCCTTGCTGTATGTCCCTGTGAGCTGCCCCTTTCCATGTCTCGGAAGGCTACATGGTTGATACAAGTGCCTCAATGGACCTTGGTGTACCGGAGAGTATGTTCCACTGCCCCTGCATGTGTCCCAGACAACCCTACTATCAACAGCCATCAGTTCACAAACACATCTGAGCTGCATTGTGTGCTTCAACACCAATATTCGTCTAAGCTCACCCCCAGTGCTGTGACTAAGCCTGCATGTGCAACTCGCCTGGTGCAAGCTTTGCTGTGTCGTGGCTCCCCTGTGATGCTCACCTTGCCTGGAGTTCCTTGGAACAGGTCAGCAGTTCTAGGATGTGGGTTTGCAATCACTGTGCCTCTGCATGTGCACACATGTGCATGTGTGCACCAACAAATGGGTCCAGAATTCTGTCGTCCAATGGGCCATGTCTGCTGGCAAAGGTGCTCTGGAGGCTCATCCCCCTGCAGAAAGGGCATGAAACACATGATTAATGCTTCAAAGTCATCTGTGTGTGTCTCATCAGGGATCTCATTACTAGACCATGTCAGAGAGTCACATCACAAATCACACCATCAGTCTGTCTTTCACCTCCAAAGTGTGGAACATTATCTACAGCATGAATTGCAACAAGCACGTGTACAGGAAAGATATGAAACATACTACACAATGCATAGCAATCAATGTACACGTTAATCATGACACACCCCATCTAGCAAAAGCTGAACAGTGGACAATGACACCTAAATCATCCCCACTAGGGGTGTCAACACAAGTCACACAGCACCAGACATGCCACGGATATGACAGTCCAAAGCCCTTGTGTAATATTCTGTAACACCGAACCATCCTTGCGAGCCCATGGATAAGGGAGGCAGGAGTGGCATATGTGAGTCAAGGACCCCAAGCAGCAAACACATACACAAGACAACCATGAAGGGTCCAGCTGGAACAGACAGTGGATGCCTTCAAAAGCCACAAAGCACCGCACCGTCACATGAAAGCACAGTAACTAATTACACTAACAATGGAAAACCTACATTACCTATTTAAACTAACTATCCAACAGAAACTTAACTAACTAAACTAAAAGAAAAATCAAAAATGGCCACATACGACCCGGGGGGGAGGGGAGGCACCCAGGAGGGGAGAGGTACAGGGTGCTGTTCAACATCCACATGCGATGATGCTGAGCCAAAAAAAAAATCCTCCATGGGCTCAACGCCTGTACAGCCCGACCTATGTGGGAGATAGATGGTCGTCCGAGTCTGGCTCATCCTGTAAAGGAGGACGTGGCACAGTAGCCTGGCCACACCTAGCCGCAGCTTGCCCCTCGTCGGCAGCAAGTCTGCCAGACGGGTGAGCCTGGTTCTGTGTGGCGATGTGACATAGGTCTGCATGCAGAACCTCACGTGATACACGTGCTTCCTCTTGCAAGGTAGCACGTGTAACACGGAGTTCCTCCTGCAAGGCCTGGCTGGACAACCGCTGCACCTCCCGGCAAGCCTGTAGCTCAGCCGAGATGGTACGCTCAAGCTGTGCAAACCTCTCCTCTGCCTGCTGCCTCTGGGACATCATAAGGACACCCAGAGTGGATCTGAGGGAAGCATACTCCTCCCTCAAGGCATCCATGTGCGCCTCTGCGTGAGCAGCAATTGCTTGACGCAGAGACGACATTTCAGCCTGGCGTGTCCTGTCTGAGGCCGCCATGCCCAGCCTGAGCGAGCGGGCCGTGGACCGTGCCGCCTGCAGCTGGAGAAGCACCTGCCTAGCAGGGGGGAGCACAGATCGGGCCACACGCTCCATGCTCTCAGCGATGTTCTCCATTGCTGCCCCCTGCTGTTCGGAATTGGCAGTCATGTCTTGCTCCCACTCAGTATACAGCGGTTGCACGCGGCAACCGCGTTGCCGGGCTTGACCCCTGCGGGACCCAAGGACCGGGGGTCCTCACTGTGTTGGCACCGCCTGCGGCTGCACGACTACATGCCCCCGTCGACGTGATGTTCCAGGCACATCAGTGACTGGTGTGGAGGGTGACCCTGCGTCCCGATCCACCACAGGCGGAGGAAACAAGACTGTCTGATCACTCAGTGCAGGTGTCGCAGACAGCGGAGTGTCCACATCAGAATCACTCACCCCTGACACATGGACTTGATGCTCATCCAACTCAACATGGACGTCAGAGTCGTCATCAAGGCTGGACTCATAGGCAGCCAGAGACAAGATGGACTGCAGCACTTGGGGGTTTTCGTGGCCTACCACCCCACGACCCCCACTAGTGCCGGGTTGATGTGGTGTTACCAACCCTGTGTCTGGCATGACAACACCATCCTCCGCCTCTATTGCGTCATCACCTGAAAAATAGTGAGAAAAAGGTCACTACACATGTCAGAAGCACACGACACACACACACACCGACAGCAAAGGCATCCGGCAGACATGTGACACACAACATATGACCTGGCATGCATGCTGGGTCTACTTTGAATAGCTTCTGTGATCAGACCTGTTGAAAGGTGGCAGTTTCCATGGAAGTGGGTCTATGCAGTGCAGAAAATGTGTACGCCACTCACTACCTACATTTACAAGCACTCCATGGTGTGTGCCAGGAAATGTGAAGGCAGTGCAATGTCAAATTCAGACATCACGTGCATTGTGCATTCAATATATACCATGTCTAGAAGCCAAGCATCCCTCCACCCCAGTACCAAAGCAGGGATGCCTAGCATGGTATCAAAAGGCTGACCATACACCTGTGTATTGACAGGCAGTGTTGACTGGCATCAACAGCTTAATGTGATTCAAATTACAACACTGCAAATGATGCTGGGACAGTGGGCAGGACACATGATGAAAACTCTGGAGGCCGCCCACGGGTGAAGAAGACACAACAAGAGTTGGACAGAGTCATTGGCCATTGAACAGGCTGAGGCCTGTGAGCCACACAGATTGTCAGAGCCTAAACATGTGTGCAACGCAGGACTGAGCCACAGTTGACATGGGGAGGCCGATGAGATGGCAGGCAATGTATGTAACCAGGGACTCATATTACAGTGATCATCCAATCAAGGACACATAGGGGCATGCGTGCAATGCACATGGAGCATGAATGGGCACTCATGTCCCTGCGGGACATCTGACCCATGCACAGTACAAGTGGGATACCCTGCATCGAGTACTAAGGCTGTACCACACGGCATATGTCTGGCAGTTTCTACGCTGGAAGTTAGCATCTACACAGGACACATGAACAAGAAACTACTCATTGGCAAGATTGAAGCAGACCAGTGCAAAGGTGGAACTGGGGTGCAGAGTGGCGGAGGAGGGGCAAGGGAGCATGCCCACATGGAGTCTCGCATGCAGGCAGAGGAGACATGCATGACGGTAGCATTGCATTACTTACACATCAGAACCATGTACACGTCACATGTAGCAGCAATCATGCACAACACATCCCACAAGTGAAACACACACGTCCTCAACAAACACGCTTCAACACTCACTGGACTGGGCATCAAAGTCCAGCATCTCTCCCACTCCTTTGACCAATTCAGGTGGTATGAACTCCGCAACGAGAGCCTCATGCGGAGTGAGTTCTTCCTCCTCTGGTGCAGGCCCACCGCCAGTCACCAGAGTCAAGTTGTAATTTGAGGCACGCTTAGCCTTAGTGCTGCGCTTGATGTCATTCCAATGCTTTTTGCACTCCTGCACCGTGCGCACCTCATGGCCGAATAAACTGACATGTTCCACAACATGCTTCCAGTGGGTGTCAAGTTGGACAGCCGTAGTCTGACTATTGGCACCCACTAGCATGTCACGGCTGTGGCCCCGCACGTAGTCCACGAGGAAGTCCAGTTCCTGCTTACAGAAAGGCTTCTTCCTCAACGTGCAGGAGGTCGTGGCTGTGTGTGGGGTCCCAGCCTGTGCTGCAGGTGCAACCTTCCTCCTCTTGGACTGTGGCGCAGACCCTGGCTGGCTAATGCCGCCCTGACCAGTATGGCCAGTGCGTTCGGTGGAATGAGCCAAGGGAGTGGCAGGTGGAGGGATGACCAAAGGCCTGACTTGTGTCAGTGGGAGCTGGGTGCCCACTAATGGACCCTACGCAGCAACATCAGCTGTGGCAGGGTCATTGACCGCAACGGTCCTGGTTGGCAGACTCACAACCGGGGTGCTGTTGGGTGCATCTGCCCCTGCACTTGCCAACACCCGGCTGTTCGGGGCAGCAGATGACATGACTGCCCCAGGGACACGTGTCTTGGTCTGAGCAGCCCGGCGTGCCCCTATGGTTTCCCCCCTGGCCTGTTGGAGATCTACCAAGGGCTCTTCAAGTGTCAACCCAGCCTGCGCTGGCAGACCCTGAGCCTGGGTGGCGGTGTCCACAGCTGCACCTGCAGCTACCACTACCCTTGGGCCCGTGGCAGTCGATGGAATGGACTGCCGGGTCATACGGGTGCCAGTGCCAGATACAGGAGCTGCATCCCCCGGAACCACAGGGGGTGGTGGCATGGCTGCACCGAAACATGGCACAACATTGTGCTCAAGTGGCGCACCCCTGCCTCTTCCCCCTCTGTGGCTGCCCTGGACACCCTGGAGTCCCCCTACTCCCTGGTCACCACGGCCACGTCCCCGACCACGCTCGCCACGAGGAGGACGCCCAGCTGAGGTGCCCCTCACCTTTGGTGGCCTCCCAACCATGGCACAGATGTAGTAGTGCTGGCACAGATGGAGTGGTGCCAATTGGAGGTGTACACCACAATTGACCTGGGCAATTGGGGTGAAGGGGGTAGGAAGCAAGATGTTAACAGCCCCCCTGCACCTGCAAGGCTGTATGTGACCCCGGTGATGTGGTGACAGGTCACGCAACGCTCAGGCACCCCAAAACTGCAGTAAAACCGTGCACGCAACCCTTCAGCCTACGTGGGTGGATTCAACCTCCCGCAGTACGCGGTGGCACCCAGTAACACGAATAACGCGTATGCGTGGGACACGCAGGCTACTATGACATCGAAAATGGGTGCGATACATAGGGGCACCCGCAATGGGAAAAAGAGCGTGTGCAACTCACCGTCTGACTAGCGCGATGCAGAAAAACACGCGTAGCCAATACCCCGCCAAAAGAAGAGATATGTCCTTGATAGCTGTGAAGTTGTGATGGCGCGCGAAACAACAGGAAGCAGCAACACACGTCGGTCTCCACGAAAGGCACATACAGCGAACTGCTGGGCCCGCTCACCTTTAACCCGTGCTGAGGGAAACGCACGCGCGCGTCACGACACTTACGCGCATGGGCCCTTTCCTCGTATTACACGCGGACGTGCAGTTTTCCACGCGCGCTTACGCGCATGGGCCCTTTCCTCGTATTGCACGCGGACATGCAGTTTTCCACGCGTGCTTACGCGCATGGGCCCTTTCCTCGTATTACACGCGGACGTGCAGTTTTTCACGCACGCTGAAATGCCCATGCACGTCTGTACGCGTCACGTCACAGGGGCGCTTGCGCTTGAGGGGCCTTCTGTTCAATGAAAATGCGTATGGGTGCAGACGCGCTTACGCGCTAAGGGCCTTTCCTCGAATTACATGCTGATGTGCATATTTTTCACGTGCCAAATCACTCCATATCAAGCTGGCCACGCGTAAGCACACGGAAGACCACGCTCCTGCCCAGAAGGCCGAACTACTGCCCCCCAGAGCCCCGAGCACGCTCCCACCTGCCATCTGCTGCTGCCTGACTGCCTGCTGCCCACGTGCCCTGCATTTGCTGCCTGCACATCAGCCAGGGGTGCTGTTGCTGTGACCACCCCTGCTGGAACAGAAGACTCCCGACTGGGATTCCATCGCTCCACAGCCCAGCCCCAGGACCCAGTTGCCCACCCACTCCTGCCTCTGGGGTTGTCATGTCGGGGCAAACACCATCTGAGACCACTGGCAACCCCCGGCCAGAGAGGCAGAGGGGCACCAGCTTCAGTGCCACCGAAGTTGGTGTCCTGGTGGAGCAAGTCCTGGGGCAGTATGATGCCCTCTTCGGAAGTTCCCGCGCCGACAAGTAAGGACGGACTCGGATCTGGACTGACATTGTGACTGCCATCAATGCGGAGGGGGTGGCAGTCCGCGACTTACAACATGTCAAGAAGCGCTGGGAGGACTTCAGGTCCAGGACCCTGAACAAGGCCCGGCGCCTCTTGAAGGCAGCGGATGCCAAGGGGCGCCGGGGCCACTTGTCGGAAGAACAGATGAGGGTCCTGGAACGCATATCCCCAGCGCTCCACGTCCAGGTCCTTGAGAGGCAGACCCGTCTGGAGTCGAGCAGTGAGTGTACATGCATCCTGATTGTGAGCAGTGCGTGTGGTGATTGTTCAGTAGTGTGCAGGTTGCACATCTGTTTGTATGGGGTTGAGTATGGGTGGGGGTGAACAGGGCCGTCGGGCTAACACATGCGAGGGCTGGTATGTGTGAGACATGGATGGTGCTTGTGTGTGTAGGCTTGAATGCCAAATGCAGTTGTGTGGGCACACATGTTTGGATGAATGTGTATGTAAGTAGACATGTCCGTGATGTCACGCATGTATGTTGTTTTCGGCTGCATGTACCAGCACTGTGTACATGTGCATGTGTGTGTATTTGACAAGGGTGCAACAGTGATGCAACATGGATGCATGTGACAGCGGTATGTGGAAGCCTGATTGGCAGATGTGACATGGATGTCCGTCTGAACACTGCGACACTTGGCAGAGGTGTACACATGCATGCAAGTGTGGTGGTGTGTGTACATGTGTGGTGCACTTCCTGTGTTGCATGTGATGTCTGGCTCACCTTTGGCTGCTCGTGCTGTTGTATGTGTATGGATGGTGCTGGCAGTTGCGATATGGCTATGGTATGGCTCATGTGTGCGAGTTGAAATGACATGTGTGTTGGGGATTGTGATGACATGTCTGAGGTTTGCCAATGCCACTCATGTACAACTGTCATGTGTGTATGTGTCCATTGTACAGTGCCCTGATGCCTGTGTTTTGTTTCTCCCTGTCTGCAGCGTCAACTGAAGAAGAGGGCGGAGAAGGTGCTGTGGAGCACAACGGCGGGGATCACACCGCCAGCCGGAGACGCAAGGCCCGGCTCCCCTCCCATGTTGTGATCTCGTCGGGGAGTGAGGAGTCCGGTGCCGCGTTCCAGGCTGCAGCTGCCGGGGGGAGGTCCAAGAGGCGGAAGTTGGAGTTGGACTCCTCGGCAGCAGAAGGGGCAGCTGGGACCCCACAGGGCCCAACAGGGGAAGATGGCACGGAGTCATCCAGGTTGGTGGGGGGTTTGGTGGAGGAGGAGGCCGTGCAAGCACCAGAGACGGGGTCTGGAGGTGGGGATCCCACTCATGCTAGTGGTGCAGTGCAGGACCAGGGACAGGAGGCATCACAGGCCGCCGTGGAGGTGCCTGTGTGCAATCCTGCCCCTGATCCTGTCCCTGCATCATTTTGCACCAGCAGGGATGCCTACGTCCAGACCCGTTTTCAGGCAGGGGATGAGCTCACGTCAACTGGCCTTCCTCTGCCTGCGGACGTGGCCATCCAGGTCCGGGTTGAGCCTGTCCTGGCTGGTGTGGCGTTGCGTCAACGGGCCATGCGAGGTGACCTGCAGTCTTTTCATGAGGAGACTGCACGTCATCTCGAATGGCTCGTTGACCACGTCAGCCTGCTGGGACAGGTCACCCAGGCCGGATTCCTCCGTCTGATGGGGCTGGCTACGACCCCCCTCCTCAACTGGACCCCCTACGCGCCAGTCGTCCTCCGTGCCATCTTACCACCCATCAGTCACCTGGGTGCCCTGTGGAGCTGCCTCTGACGGTGCGGCCAGGCTGGTGGAGGAGGCATCCCTGCCACAGTCGGGAGTCGGACGTCCAGCAGGGGTGGCCACATCTACGACTGCACCCCAGCCGGCGGAGGATGTGCAGGCAGCAGGAGGCAGTGCACGGGCAGAGGCACAGCAGCAACGTGGTGGGAGCCATGAAGGCTCGGGGCCTTCAACATCGGAGGGGCAGGCATCGGCCCGAGGGCAGGAGGACCCAGGACAGAGAGTGTCTTCCGTGTGGCAGCGGTTGGGCCACGCCATAGATGCGGAGCGGCAGCGGGCGGAAGAGGCACGGCTGACAATGGTCAGGGCGGAGAACTCCATGCGGAGGGCCCTGAGGCGGGCCGAGTGCCTCGAGGCAATCCGCAGGGGTTTGGAGGTGGACACGTTGTCATGATGCCTACCTCCAAGGAGCCAGGTCCGACCCAGCAACCCCAGAGACAGGCATCATTTCCCCCAGGGGAGTGCCAGCGGGCCCAAGCTGGGGCCCTTTGGACGCAGTCCTGGCGCCTTAGGCGCCAGGCTTATGTTGGACCCCTGTCCTGGCGCCTTAGGCGCCAGGCTCATAAAGCTAAACATGTGTTCAAGTGTTTTAATGTGCACTTACCTGATGCAGACAATGCTGCCACATCCAGGCCCTCTTGAGGCCTGAATGGAACTACTTTACCTGTGGGATTACTTTCCACCCAGGTGTGGTCGGGGAAGGATACATACCTGATTGGAGGAAGGATACACTTTTCGAACTTCTTCCAAAGCTATTTAAACCACACCCGATCAGCAACTCACGCTTCGCGTTGTTCTGCTCCACGCAGCTGGACGCTCACCGTGTCAGCTCCTGCATCTGGACTTCAGCCACGCCTGTCAGCATCCTGGGTCACCTACAAAGGGAGACAAGAGACCTTACCAGCTAAATCTGCACCACGGAGACATCACCGACTATCCTGAAAGGGAAGACATTATTTTTAAAAGCATTTCGTTACGATCGCTGCAGCGCTGCATTTCACTCACCTTTCCTGGGTTCCACCATCTTCAGCAGCGATCATCCGGATACACAGCCACTTCCCAGAGCCTAGAGAAAAAGACAAGAATAAGATTTGAGAGAAGGAAGGGAATAAGACTTACCTGTTGGGTCATTCCCATTTCATTTCGGGTCTTGCCGCTTCCAGGCATGTTCCGGACCCCGGCCCCTATGGGGAAAAAAGACAAAGGCCCTCATTACGACCCTGGCGGAAAGCGACTGACCGGAGCGCCACAGCGTAAATAGCGTTTCCGCCATTGCACGAAGGAGCAAAGTGCGGCCCATTCTGACCCATCGGGCACGAGCACCACGGCATGGCGGAAGTGCAAAGTCCGCGATGGCGGAAATGACCCCAAAACGGCCCACACCGCCGACGTACGGCGCCCCAGGTGCAATACCGCCACCCCTCTTAGCGGTCACCGCAGTGTGCGCCTACCGGAAAGTACGGTGGCCGGAAATATACGGAAACGGAAGTTAAAACATGGGCCCGGAACGGGAAACATCCCGGCGTACACCTATAAATTCACTAAAACCACACAACCACTAAAATCACTACCCTGAAACACACCCCAACCCGTCAACCACCCTAGCGAAACCAAGAATAATGAGAAAAGCAGCGAAGAAAGCGTGCGACCGCAAGCGGCAGGTCCACTTCTCCCGTGAGGAACTCACCGTGCTAACAGAGACCCTCCAGGAGAATGCTGCCGTCGTCTTCTGCACGCAAATGACCAGGACGGCACTTGCAAACAAGAAGGCCATATGGGCTCTGGTGGCACAGCGGGTAAGTGCGGTGGGGACCGCACCCCGCACCCCACAGCAATGCCGCAAGCGATGGGACGACCTGCGGATACGCGTCCGCAGCATACTCTCTGCCAACCGCAACATTGCCACAGCCACCGGGGGAGGTCCTGAATCACCCATCAAGTTGACCCCCTGGGAAGAAATCTGTGCCTCCATCATCGGAATGGAGAGCATAGAGGGAGTCGGAGGGATGGAGAAAGGAGTGCAGACATCCGAAGATACAGGTAGGTGGGCCAGGAAAAACAATGCCAAATCCACACAGTCCATCCATGTGAAGTACCATGCGTCCACATAGTGCAACAGAAACACATGTCCAGGAGAACGTCCACACACAACGGCCTGATAGCGCACGTTAAAACCCACAATAAATACATAAATAATTAAAAACCCCTAATACACGCACTACACGTGCAGCAGGCACACCCTAACTGCAGGCTGCCAAACAACTGCACCCTCACTCCACACACAAATCAAAGCACCTCCAAGGGCCCGGCCCAAATCACCCTCAGGTACCACCCCAATGCATGTGACACAATGCAATTCCAATTCCCACAGACCCACCAATAACCCTCGCCCTCCTCTACTCCACCACAGGGTCCGATCCAAACGACGACCTACAGGACACCCCTACCAGCACACCTGCAAAGAGGGCCAAGACCAACGGCCAGAGACCCTCCACCTCAGCTGCACGCATCAAGACACGGCAGCAGCACAAATCAGGTGGCAGCACAGAGGAGGGAACATCAACAGGCACCCCAGCAGCCAGCATGCCCACAACACCACCACCACAGGTCCCCCCAATGGATGCCACAGAAGGCACTGCCTCCGGTGGCAGCAGCACCATAGGTGACACCCAATTGATGGCAGCATGCTCCGACACAGAAAACGGGGATGCCGAAGTCAGATCCATCCATGACCTGTCCCAATCCCCCTGTCTGTCCCATCCCGTACAACATGAGGATACCACGCAGGGGCACCCACAAGACGACGACTGGCCATCCCCCACAAGCCCTGTGGCAATGCAACATGAGGACAACAGCCCCTCTGTGACACCCCCGCAAATGGCCTTGGCCCAGCAGAGGCAACAGTCCCTCGACCAGTTGATCGAACAACAGCAGCAACTGGCCACGCTCCTCAAGGACCATGCTGATGAATGTGGGGGCACTAAGGCAGACATAGAAACATCAAGTGAGACACTTAGGGCACAAATCGAGAGTAGCACCGAGAGCCTGAGAGTCCAAATGGAGAGAAGCACCGAGAGCCTCAGGGGGGAACTGCATGCGACGTCCAAGGACGTATGTGCCGAACTTGCCGCAGTGCGCCGTGTGCTCACTGAGCTCTCGCAAACCCTTAGGGACATGCATGGACGTGAGCAGGCAGACACATCATCCGTTGCAAGCTCCGTCCAGGGCAGCCCCCAACGTAGATCTGGAAGGAACCTGCGCTCCACAGGCAGGGGTGCCCCTGATACCCGCAGAGGGGGCTTGCAATAGCGACAGCCCACTGACAATGAGCATCTTTGGACACTGGTGTTCGGGGGGGAGGTAGGGGGGTGGAGGGGGTGTGTTGGGCTCACTTGGGTGGCGGGTCGATAGGGTGTTCAACATGACATCACATATGCCATAAAAAGTGCACGATCAACCAATGAGATGTGTGGACATTGATCTTTGTGTACTAGGCCATCATAGGCGTACAGTCCATATTGTGCATGTCCCAGACACACGCAGTGCCACGAGTCCCGTGTCCATGTATCAGCCACCAGGCGTGAGTGCTAGAAGCATACATCAATGAGATGCTGACGAATGTCACGGGCCTCCGGTGCCTCGCAGACTCCATGAGGTGCTGCCACATCCCCACCCTCATCATGACCATCATCAGGTGCTTGCAGTTCTGCGTCAGGGGGCATGGGCACATTTCTACGTACGCACATGTTGTGGAGCATGACACATGCCATCACCATCTTTGCAACCTTCTCATGGCGGTACAGGAGTGCCCCGCCAGACCTGCTGAGGCAGCGGAAACGGCCCTTCAGTAGGCCGAATGCCTGTTCTATGACTACACGGGTACGTGAGTGGGCATGGTTGTAGTCCTCCTCATGCTGGTCCCGTGGGTTCCGGACTGGTGTGAGGAGCCATCTCTTCAGTGGATATCCAGCATCACCTGTATGTGGACGAGAAACGTATGATGTGGAATGCCATTGATACGTACGCACACCCCCCCCCCTTCCTGCCAGGTCATTGCCAATTCACATACCCCACATCATCATGCATGTAATGAGACTCACCGAGTAGCCAGGATCTGTTCCCTGCGTGTCGCTCCATGTAGCGTGGTATTGTAGAGTTCCTCAAGACCATAGAATCATGGGTTGATCCAGGGAATCGGGCACAACAATGTGTAATGATCCTGTTGGAGTCACACACCATTTGTACATTCAGGGAATGAAATTGTTTTCGGTTGCGGTACTGGGCCTCCATGGCATGTGGGACGACCAATTCCACATGGGTGCAGTCGATGGCACCAATGCAACCCGGTATGCCGCCAAGTGCATGGAATCCCACTTTCGTGTTTGTAATTTCCTGCTCCGAGCGTGGTAGGGAGATGTAGTCGTCTGCGTGCTGCAGGAGGGCATCAAGCACTTGCAATAGTGTCCGTGAGAACAGTGGCTGAGAAATGCCATGCAACTGTCCGACTGTGTGCTGGTAGGTGCCTGTGGCCAGGAAGTGGAGTACAGACACCACCTTCAGTAGGGGTGGGATGGCGGTTGGGCTATCTATCATGCTGACAAGGTCAGCCTGTGTCATGTCCACAATGGCGGCTATGGTGTCCCGGTCCAAACGGTAGAGGGTGTGGATCTGCTCATCAGTGAGGTTGAACGGATGTGCTCGGAGGCGTGGGATTGCGGGCTGCCTGCGTGGTGGTAGTGGCTGTGCTGGTGGGCCTTGCTGGCCCTGCCTTGCCCTCCTCCTCCTCCTGCGTCTCCTCCGTGCGGCCGGTTGTAGTTGGTGTTCGTCTTCCTCTTGGAGTTGGAGCACTTGCAGTGCTATCAGGTCCCCCAGGGCCAACATCGCGAGTCCTGCCGGTAGCATTTCGGTGTGGTTGTGGGAGGAGACTGGCTGTGCAATTCATGTGTTTTCAGGCTGTATGGCCTCCACCTGTGGTGATTCATTCCACCTGTGCAAACTGCTCTCCCCTTTGGCCGAGCACGTCACGCGCACAACGCTGCAATTCGGGGAATGGTATCTTGCTATTGCTATCATGTATTTGTACCCGATGGGCGTGTTGGATTGGTTGTTATGTTCATTCGGCTATGGTCCCATTGTTTCCCATTCTATCTGTGCAGTCGCGAACAGACTTGTGAAGGGTCAGTGGAACGTAGTACTCGAGTAACGGTGGGCCCTCATGCATCACTGTATCGAGTTGCAACGACGGGCGGGGCGTCCCATTCGTGGGTGAAGGCAGTTGCCATTTTCACACACAGCCGCACTCGATGGAATAATTAGTGATTTCAAACGGCCACAGATGCCTTTTCGACGTGATGTTGCAAATGAGGAATTCGAAGGGCGGCGCTTTCGGTTATCAGCTGGCGGCGAGGAGATGCCCACAGGTCTGACTGCAAATATTACGTTCTATTGTTCAATGTCCTTGAGACAGGGCCCATGGCGAGGGAGCAATGATTGATATGAATAGTTTGGGATGCGCATTAGCTACGTGGGCGATGAGGCCGGCCGTTCCCAAATACATGTTACTTCACAACACTGGAATTACGGGCTGGGGCACTGTGGATTTTGCAGGCTGCATAACGCACAGACTCAATGGATGTTTCTAATGTCATGTGAGTAAATATTCAGGCGTTTTGATCCCGGGATGAGGGAATGATGAATGGATGCATGGGCAGGTGATTTGATACAGAGTTTGCCATGTACAGGGCTTCTTGGGATCTATCCGCCTCCCCTACGCTATGTGATGCAGGCCTGCCATAGTGGGACCATCGTCTATCTGGCCTTGTTGAGCCCTCCCTGTCTCGAGGCGCCCTCAGACACTTGTGTCCATGCACGTTGACATTCCCATCTGATGGATTCTGTTTTGACAGACGCATGCACAGGTACACTCGTTTGTGATGGTGTTTGCACCTCGATATAGATGGTTATGAGTCGCAAGTGGTTTTGGGGTGGTGATGATCCTTTTGAGTGGGCTAGCATGCATATGGCTGTGGATTTCGTGTGATCATTGAAGTGAGTTGTTCGAATGTAGTTCTGATGGCCATTCTGTTCTTTTTCTTTTCTTTTGGTTGACAGGTATCTCCTCCCCTTTTGCCACTGCCATCTGTATGCCACTCCTGCAGATGGATTTTACTCCCGACACCTGCTGCTTCGTGTTAATCGGTGGAGCAGCATTACGATCTTATGGGACGATCGCCAATGGCCCACATGCCCTTACGCAGTACTGGTGTCTCGGAGCAACATTTCGGCCTTTCAGCTGGACTAGTGCCTCCCCATTGGGACAGCCCTGCGGTTCTGTGCGCTTCCATGTTGCCTTTTCGTACGTGAATGTGGCTCTGTGTACCATGGGGGTACAGGGCGACACACAAGTAGTGGCTGGTCATTTCTTGCGGATGCAGCCCACAATGGTGGTTAGTGTTTTGGAGTTCATGGCCTGATGGCTGTATGGGCTTGGTGTCTTTGATGTGCATAAATTGCTATTCTGATTTGGCCCGTGTAGCGTTTTTCTTTGCAAGTGATGTGGCATATGCCTATTTGGGGGGCGATGTATTGTGAGGAGATCTGCATTGGGTTCCAGCTTCGGGGTTTAGTTGCGTGGTACTGTACTGGGCGCGTTTGCCTACTAAGCCCGTGGGGTCAGGGATGGGGGCTGCCTATATGACAGTTTGAATGTTGTCATGCTCAGGGGCGGGGGATTGGGTTTTGTGTAACAGATGCCGGTCAGCCAGGTGGACTGGTGGAATGATGTGATTTTCGGAATGTTGCTGGGCACAGGTGCCTGTGTTTGCGTGCGTTTCTTGGTGGGGGACTGTGGTCATGTCCATTGGGATGGCTTCTGTATTGGTGCCATCTGTGACCTGCAGCTCCCATTGGCCCCTCTTGTGTTGCTTTTGTTCGTTGGCATGCATGGGTGCTTTGTACATTTCAATGGTTGCATTGTGACTTCATTGCACCTACCGGGAGTTGTACTTTGTGGGCAGGGAGCGGTGTACAGGCACTCAGTGGGGCCGTTTACGGTTGATTCGCGATGCCGTACTTCTCGCCATGGCGGAATGGTACATTCCGCCATGCCTGATGGCGTTAGGTACATGTCCGCTAGGGTCGGAATTGGCGTACCGTTGCACCATGGTGGTGTTTGCGGTTTGGCATGGCGCGCGCGCGCGTGCTTGGTGCAGTTAGCGTTGGCGTTCACTACGGTGTCGCTAATGGCTTCGTACTTTGCGGTGACGGGTCATAGTCGCACCGAGCGCTATTCGATGGCGGTATTGCATTTCCGCCATCGTTTTTCGATTTCCGCCAGGGTCGTAATGAGGGCCAAAGACATTGAATGAGCATATGCAAAGACAGTTCCCGAGCGCTCATCCAGAACTAACCTGTCATTTACTGGAACTGCACGTTTCACTTCCGGTCGGCGCCATATCTCCGGCATTCCGAACCCCGGCCCCTAAGGGGAAAAAAGACATAGGCCCTCATTACGACCCTGGCGGAAATCAACTGACATGACCGCCATAGCGTAAATAGCGTTTCCGCCACTGCACGATGGAGGAAAGTGCGGCTAATTCTGACCCATCGGGCACGAGCATTACGCCATGGCGGAAGTGCAAAGTCCGCGATGGCGGAAATTACCCCAAAACACCCCTTACCGCCGTCGTACGTCACCCTAGGTGCAATTCCGCCACCCATATTAGCGGTCACCGTAATGAGCGGTCAGCGCAAAATACGGTGACCGTAAATATACGGAAACGGAAGTAAAAACATGGGGCCGGAACGGGAAACAGCACGTCGTACACCTATAAAATCAGAATCCCAACACAACCATTAAAAATCCGACCCTGAGACACATCCCAACCCGTTAGCCACCCCAGTTAAAAAAATAAATATGGGAAAAGTTGCTAAAAAAGCGTGCGACCGCAAGCGGCAGGTCCACTTCTCCCACGAGGAACTCACCGTGCTCACAGAGACCCTCCAGGAGAACGCTGCCGTCGTCTTCTCGACGCAAATTACCAGGACGGCACTTGCGAACAAGAAGGCCATATGGGCGCTGGTGGCACAGCGGGTAAGTGCGGTGGGGACCGCACCCCGCAACCCACAGCAATGCAGAAAGCGATGGGACGACCTACGGATACGCGTCCGGAGCATACTCTCTGCCAACCGGAACATTGCCACAGCTACCGGGGGAGGATCGGAATCACCCATCAAGTTGACCCCCTGGGAAGAAATCTGTGCCTCCACCATTGGAATGGAGAGCATAGAGGGAGTCGGAGGGATGGAGAAAGGAGTGCATACATCAGAAGAATCAGGTAGGTGGCCCAAATGAAACTATGCCAAATCCACAATTACCAACCATGTGAAGTACCATGTGTCCCCATAGTGCACTAGAAACACATGTCCAGGAGAACGACCACATACATTGCCATGACAGCGCCCCTTAAAAGTCAGATTAAATAAATAAATATTTAAAAATCCAAAAAACACACTCTACATGTGCAGCATGCACACCCTAACTGCAGACTGCAAAACAACTGCATCCCCAATGCACACAAAAATGAGACCACCTCCAAGGCCCTGACCCAAATCACCCCCAGGTACCACCCCAATGCATGTGGTACAATTGCCATTACAATTACCACAGACCCATGAATAACGCTCGCCCTCCTTTACTCCACCACAGGGTCAGATTCCAATGACGAGCTTCAGGACACCCCTACCAGCACACCTGCAAAGAGGGCCAAGACCAACGGCCAAAGACCCTCCACCTCATCTGCACGGAGCAAGACACGGCAGCAGCACAAATCGAGTGGCAGCACACTGGAGGGGACATCAACAGGCACCCCAGCAGCCAGCATGTCCACAACAGCAGCACCACAGGTCCCCCAATGGATGCCACAGAAGGCACTGCTTCTGGTGGCAGCAGCACCATAGGTGACACTGCTTTCATGCCAGCATGCTCCGACACAGAAAACGGTGCTGTAGATGTAGGATCCATCCATGACCTGTCCCAATCCCCCTGTATGTTTCATCCCATACACCATGAGGACACCACGCAGGGGCACCCACAAGACGACGACTGGCCAACCCCCACAAGGCCTGTTGCAAGGCAACATGAGGCGTCCAGCCCCTCTGTGACACCACCGCAAATGGGCATGGCCCAGCAGAGGCAACAGTCCCTCGAACAGATGATAGTGCAACAGCAGCAAATGGCCACGCTCCTCAAGGAGCATGCTGATGAATGTGGGGGTTCTAAGGCAGCCATTGAAACATCTACTGAGACACTTAGGGCAGAAATGGAGCGAAGTACAGAGACACTAAGGGCACAAATTGAGGGAAGCACCGAGAGCCTGAGGGGACAAATGGAGAGAAGCACCGAGAGCCTGAGGGGGGAACTGCATGCGACGTCCAAAGACGTATGTGGTGAACTTGCCGCTGTGCGCCGTGTGCTCACCGAGCTCTCACAAACCCTTAGGGACATGCATGGACGTGATCAGGCAGAGACATCATCCGTTGCAAGTTCCGTCCAGGGCAGCCCCCAACGTAGATCTGGGAGGAACCGGCGCTCTACAGGCAGGGGTGCCCCTGATACCCGGAGAGGGGGCTTGCAATAGCGTCTGCCCACTGACGATGAGCGTCTTCGGACACTGGTGTTCGGGGGGGAGGTGGGAGGGTGTAGGGGGTGTGTTGGGCTTCATTGGGTGGCGGGTCGATTGGGTGTGTAATGTCATTTCACAAATGCAATACAACTCTTCACAATCATCGAATGAGATGTGTGGACATTGATCATTGTGTACGAGGCCTATCTTTGCGTACAGTCCACATTGTGCATGTTCCAGACACACACAGTGCCACAAGTCCCGTGTCCATGTAACAGCCACCAGGCGTGAGTGCTAGAAGCATGCATCTATGAGATTCTGACGTAATTCACGGGCCTCCTGTGCCTCGCGGACCCCTTGAGGTTCTGCCACATCCCCACCCTCATCATGACCATCTTCAGGTGCTAGCAGTTCTGCGTCGGGGGGCATGTTCACATTCCTACGTACGCACATGTTGTGTAGCATTACACATGCCATGACCATCTTTGCCACCTTCTCATGGCGGTACAGGAGTGCCCCGCCAGACCTGCTGAGGCAGCGGAAACGAGCCTTCAGTAGGCTGAATGCCTGTTCTATGACCACACGGGTACGTGAGTGGGCATGGTTGTAGTCCTCCTCATGCTGGTCCTGTGGGTTCCGGATTGGTGTGAGGAGCCATCTCTTCAGTGGATACCCGCAATCACCTGTATGTGGACAAGAAAGGATGTTTGTGGAATGTCATTGCTACGTACGCACCCCCCCTTCCTGCCAGGTCATTCACGCATCACCTACCCCACATACTCATGCATTAAATGACACTCACCGAGTAGCCAGGATTGGCGCCCTGCTTGTCGCTCCATGTAGCGTGGTATTCTAGAGTTCCGCAAGACCATAGAATCATGTGTTGATCCTGGAAATCGGGCAGTACAATGTGTAAAGATCCTGTTGGAGTCACACACCATTTGTACATTGATAGAATGATATTGTTTCCGGTTGCGGTACTGGGCCTCCATGGCATGTGGGACAACCAATTCCACATGGGTGCAGTCGATGGCACAAATGCAACCCGGTATGCCGCCAAGTGCATGGAATCCCACTTTTGTGTTTGTAAGCTCCTGCTCCGAGCGTGGTAAAGTGATGTAGTCGTCTGAGTGCTTCAGGAGGGCATCAAGCACTTGGAATAGTGTCCGTGAGAATAGGGGCTGTGAAATGCCATGCAACTGTCCGACTGTGTGCTGGTAGGTGCCTGTGGCCAGGAAGTGGAGTACAGACACCACCTTCAGTAGGGGTGGGATGGCGGTTGGGCTATCTATCATGCTGACAAGGTCAGCGTGTGTCATGTCGACAATGGCGGTTATGGTGTCCCGGTCCAAACGGTAGAGGGTGTGGATCTGCTCAGCTGTGAGGTTGAAGGGATTAGCTCGGAGGCGTGGGATTGCGGGCTGCCTGCGTGGTGGTAGTGGCTGTGCTGGTGGGGCTTGCTGGTCATGCCTTGCCCTCCTCCTCCTCCTCCTGCGTCTCCTCTGTGCGGCCGGTTGTTGCAGTCGTTGGCGTTCGTCTTCTTCTTGAAGTTGGAGTACTTGCAGTGCAATCAGGTCCCCCAGGCCCAACATCGCTAGTCCTGCCGGTAGCATTCTGGAGTGGGTGTGGTTGTGGGAGGGGTTTGGGTATGCAATTTATGTGTTTTCAGGCTGTATAGCCTTCACCTGTGGTGATTCATTCCACCTGTGTCAGCTGCAATGCCTTTCGTGCGAGCACGTCCCGCACACGACGCTGCAATTCGACGCATGGTATCTTGCATTTGCATTCATGTTCTTAATCCCGAAGGCTGTGGAATATTGGTTTATATGTTGATTCTGCTATGATCCCATTGTTGCACATACGATATTTGCATTCGCGAGCAGACTTGTGAAGGGTCAGTGGAATGTAGTGCTCGATCAACGGTGGACCCTCATGCAGCACTGTACCGAGGTTCACCGACGGCGGGGAGTCCCATCAGGGATTGAGGGCAGTTACCATTTTCACACACAGCCGCACTGCATAGATGTATTTGTGAATACAAGCGTTCACTGATGCCTTTTCAACGTGATGTTGCAAATTAGGAATTCGAAGGACATCGCTTTCGGTTTTCAACTAGCGGCGTGGAGACACCCACAGGTCTGACTGGAAATGTAACGTTCTATTGTTGAATGTCCTTGGGACAGGGCCCATGACGGGAATGCAATGATTGATATGATTTGAATGGGATGCGCTATAGCGTAGTGGACGATAAGGCAGGACGTTCCCAAATACATGTGACTTCACTACACAAGGAATCCGGGCAGGAGCACAGTGGATTTTGAAGGCTGCATTATGCACAGACTCAATGGAAATTTCGAATGTTATGTGAGTGAATATTCAGGCGTTTTCATTACGGGATGAGGGAATGATGAATGGATGCATGGGAAGATGTTTTAATTGGGAGTCGGCCATGTACATGGCTATTTGGAATGTATCCCCTTCCCCTGCGCTATGTGATGCAAGGCTGCCATAGTGGGACCATCGTCTGTCTGCCCTTGTTGAACCCTCCCTGTCTCAACGCGCCTTCAATCACTTGTGTCTATGCACGTTGATGATCCCATCTGATGGATCCTGTTCTGACAGGCGCATGCACACAGACACTCGTTTGAAATAGTGTATTCACCTCGATTTGTGTCGTAATGATTCGCAAGTGAATTTTGTGTGCAATTGATCCTTATGAGTGGGCTAGCATGCATATGGTTGTAGGTTTGGTGTGTTGTATGTAGTGAGTAATACATATGGAGTTCGGATGCCCATACTATCTTTTTTTTCATTTGGGTGACAGGTATCTCCTCCCCTTCTGCCGCTGCCATCTGTACGCCACTCCTGCAGATGGCTTCTACAGTCGACACCTGCAGCTTCGAGTTAATCAGTGGAGCACCATTACGATCTTATGGGACGATCGCCAATGGCCCACATGCCCTTACGCAGTACTAGTGGCTAAGTGCAGCATACCTAGCTTCCAGCTGGACTAGTGCCTACTTCATGGGACGGGCCTGCGGTCCTAGGCGCTTCCATGTTGCCTTTTTGGACGTGGATGTAGCCCCTGTGTGCCATGGAGGTGCAGGGCGTCACACATGGGGAAGCTGGTCATTTATTGCGGATGCAGCCCACAGTAATGCTGATCATTTGTGAGTTTATGCTCAAATGGCTGTATGGGCTTGGTGATTTTGATGTGCATTAAATTTATATTCAGATATTAACCGTGTAGCGTTATTCTTTGCTAGTAATGTGGCATATTCCGATTTGTGGCGCGATGTATTGTGAGGTGTTCTGCATTGGGTTCCGCCTTCTGGGTACAGTTGTGTGGTACGTGCTTATGCTGATGGTTGGTTTGACTACTGCCATGTGTACAGGGCTGGTGCAGTCTCCCTCAGGTTACTGCTTTGACTGTTGGTTTACACTGGTGGCAAGCGATGGGGGACTGTTGTTGTTTTGTGTCATGGAATTTTCAGTTCATTTTGATGTACTTGCACCTTCAGATGCCTGTGCTGCATCAGTACGGCAATGGTGTGTTGCCAATTGGGGATGGCCACTCACAGGGCACTTGGGGCCCCTGCATGCATTTGTTCGTTGGCATGCATGGGTGACTTGTACATTTCACTGGTTGCATGGTGTGACTGCATTGCGCCTACGAGGAGTTGTGCAATGTGGCCAGGGAGTGGAGTACAGGCACTCAGTAGGGCCATTACGGTTGGTTCGCGATGCTGTAGTTCTCGCCATGGCGGAATGGTACTTTCCGCCATGCTTGCTGGCGTTAGGTGAATGTCCGCTGGGGTCAGCATTCGCGTACCGTTGCGCCATGGCAGATATTGCGGTTTTGCACGGCGCGCGTGCGCGTACTTGGTGCAGTTAGCGTTGGCGTTCATTACGGTGTCGCTAATCGCAACGTACTTTACGGTGACGGGTCATAATCGCAACGGCCGGTATTCGATGGCGGTATTACATTTCCGCCATCGTTTTTCGTATTCCGCCAGGGTCGTAATGAGGGCCATATGCATTAGCGCTTGCTGCAAAAAGACAATGAACATTATTATTAAGCTTGGACTTTTGAACTTGTAACTGGACTTTTACAGAGCCTTACCTGAATAGTCAAGCTTACCTGAACTCCCATCAATCCTCAATCCAGTGAAGTAACTGGGTTTCAACGCGCCCCTGCATCAGAAGCAGGATGGAGAGCTCATCCTTCCTGACCCTAAGGTGAGACTTCACGGGGAATCGTGGAAGGGTATCGTGGAGGGTTGGAAGAGAGTGGGAGGCTTGAGCATAACTCAGTCAGTAGGTAATACTCCCTTTTCACGCACAGGGGAATATTCGTGCAAGCCGGAAAAGCCAGAGTAGAGGGCCCTTCCTGTCCATCTTCAGAGTCCTGCGCTTCAACATTGAAGAAGCATCAGCACTCGAAGCCAGACCTGCGCCTCCATGGGAATCAGGTGAGCGTTACACACGTCGACGGCCCTGCAGACCCTCGGGGCCATGGAGGAGGACCGCCTCCGGGACATTGAGCAGGAGTTCGATGATGCCCTGGCCCGGGACATCCACAAGTGAGCCGTGAAACTAGCCCGCTGCCCTTGTACATAGTTATGTAGGTAGTGTTAGGTTTAATTTTTGTTTTGATTTTATTTGGACCTTTCGGACATTGGCCAAATTTTTGTATATAGTTTATTTTATTAGTTAGTGTAGTTAGATAGGTTTCCTTTCTTTTGTTGGGATAATGGACCCTGGCTTGTTCCCATGTACATAGATCACTGTTGGATTGTATTTATTTTTTCACATTTTACCCATGGAGCAATGGCTTTCTTTTTTTATTTCCCATTGGATTTTGATTTGTGGACATTGACTTTGGACAACATTACTTTGGAATTTTATTTTTGGTTTTGCTTTTTTTCACGGACATGCTTCTTTTAATTTTTGTACATTCACATTTCTGTTTCTTCATTTTTGATTCTATTTATGTTTCCTTTAATACATATTTTTTTTTGGTGAACTTCAATGTGTGGTATCTCATTGGTTTCATGCATTTCATGATATGTGCTTTGAGATTCACTGACACCCATTGGGTGTATGTGAGGGAAATGTGTTTGTTTCGGAACTTGCAATTGGTGTTCTGTGATGTAATCGCAAATTATGAGTGGGTAGATGCAATACTCGGGTGGGTGTTTTGCATTTGGAGGCTGACCATAGGGACCAGGGATTTAGATTGTGATGACATGTTGGCTGGGGAACATGAGTTGCACATGGGTGGGGGCCTGCTGGCAGGTGCCCCACAGTGCCGGGGGGGTGGGGGTGGTGGGGAACATGAGTTGGACATGGGTGGGGGCCTGCTGGCAGGTGCCCCACAGTGCCGGGGGGATGGGGGTGGTGGGGAACATGAGTTGGACATGGGTGGGGGCCTGCTGGCAGGTGCCCCACAGTGCTGGGGGGTGGGGGTGGTGGGGAACATGAGTTGGACATGGGTGGGGGCCTGCTGGCAGATGCCCCACAGTGCTGGGAGGTGGGGGTAGTGGGAGACATGGGTGGGTGCCTGGTGGAGGCTACCCCTGGTGACTGGGGGGTGGGGGTGGTGGGAGACATGGGTGGGGGCTTGGTGGAGGCTGCCCCTGGTGACTGGGGGGTGGGGGTGGTGGGAGACATGGGTGGGGGCCTGGTGGTGGGTGCCCCTGCACTGCTGGGGGGTGGGGGTGCTGGGAGACATGGGTGGGTGCCTGGTGGAGGCTGCCCCTGGTGGCTGGGGGGTGGGGGTGCTGGGAGACATGGGTGGGGGCCTGGTGGAGGCTGCCCCTGCACTGCTGGGGGTGGGGGTGCTGGGAGACATGGGTGGGGGCCTGGTGGAGGCTTCCCCTGGTGGCTGGGGGGTGGGGGTGGTGGGAGACATGGGTGGGTGCCTGGTGGAGGCTGCCCCTGGTGACTGGGGGGTGGGGGTGGTGTGAGACATGGGTGGGGGCCTGGTGGTGGCTGCCCCTGCACTGCTGGGGGGTGGGGGTGGTGTAAGACATGGGTGGGGCTGGTGGAGGCTGCCCCTGCACTGCTGGGGGGTGGGGGTGGTGTGAGACATGGGTGGGGGCCTGGTGGAGGCTGTCCCTGCACTGCTGGGGGGTGGGGGTGGTGGGAGACATGGGTGGGGGCCTGGTGGAGGCTGCCCCTGGTGGCTGGGGGGTGGGGGTGCTGGGAGACATGGGTGGGGGCCTGGTGGAGGCTGACCCTGCACTGCTGGGGGGTGGGGGTGCTGGGAGACATGGGTGGGGGCCTGGTGGTGGGTGCCCCACAGTGCTGGGGGGGGGGTGGGGGTGGTGGGAGACATGGGTGGGGGCCTGGTGGTGGGTGCCCCTGCACTGCTGGGGTGTGGGGGTGCTGGGAGACATGGGTGGGGGCCTGGTGGAGGCTGCCCCTGGTGGCTGGGGGGTGGGGGTGCTGGGAGACATGGGCGGGGGCCTGGTGGTGGGTGCCCCTGGTGGCTGGGGGGTGGGGGTGGTGGGAGACATGGGTGGGGGCCTGGTGGAGGCTGCCCCTGGTGGCTGGGGGGTGGGGGTGGTGGGAGACATGGGTGGGGGCCTGGTGGAGGCTGCCCCTGCACTGCTGGGGGATGGGGGTGGTGGGAGACATGGGTGGGGGCCTGGTGGAGGTTGCCCCTGCACTGCTGGGGGGTGGGGGTGGTGTGAGACATGGATGGGGGCCTGGTGGAGGCTGCCCCTGCACTGCTGGGGGTGGGGGTGCTGGGAGACATGGGTGGGGGCCTGGTGGAGGCTGCCCCTGCACTGCTGGGGGTGGGGGTGCTGGGAGACATGGGTGGGGGCCTGGTGGAGGCTGCCCCTGCACTGCTGGGGGGTGGGGGTGGTGTGAGACATGGGTGGGGGCCTGGTGGAGGCTGCCCCTGCACTGCTGGGGGGTGGGGGTGGTGGGAGACATGGGTGGGGGCCTGGTGGAGGCTGCCCCTGTACTGCTGGGGGGTGGGGGTGCTGGGAGATATGGGTGGGGGCCTGGTGGTGGGTGCCCCACAGTGCTGGGGGGGAGGGGGTGGTGGGAGACATGGGTGGGGGCCTGGTGGTGGGTGCCCCTGCACTGCTGGGGGGTGGGGGTGCTGGGAGACATGGGTGGGGGCCTGGTGGAGGCTGCCCCTGCACTGCTGGGGGGTGGGGTTGGTGTTAGACATGGGTGGGGGCCTGGTGGAGGCTGCCCCTGCACTGCTGGGGGGTGGGGATACTGGGAGACATGGGTGGGGGCCTGGTGGTGGGTGCCCCACAGTGCTGGGGGGGTGGGGGTGGTGGGAGACATGGGTGGGGGCCTGGTGGTGGGTGCCCCTGCACTGCTGGGGGGTGGGGAGGCTGTGAGACATGGGTGGGGGCCTGGTGGAGGCTGCCCCTCGTGGCTGGGTGGTGGGGGTGCTGGGAGACATGGGTGTGGGCCTGGTGGTGGGTGCCCCTGGTGGCTGGGGGGTGGGGGTGGTGGGAGACATGAGTGGGGGCCTCGTGGAGGCTGCCCCTGGTGGCTGGGGGGTGGGGGTGGTGGGAGACATGGGTGGGGGCCTGGTGGAGGCTGCCCCTGCACTGCTGGGGGGTGGGGGTGGTGGGAGACATGGGTGGGGGCCTGGTGGAGGTTGCCCCTGCACTGCTGGGGGGTGGGGGTGGTGTGAGACATGGGTGGGGGCCTGGTGGAGGCTGCTCCTGCACTGCTGGAGGGGTGGGGGTGCTGGGAGACATGCGTGGGGGCCTGGTGGTGGGTGCCTCTGCACTGCTGGGGGGTGGGGGTGCTGGGAGAGATGGGTGGGGGCCTGGTGGAGGCTGCCCCTGCACTACTGGGGGGTGGGAGACATGGGTGGGGGCCTGGTGGAGGCTGCCCCTGGTGGCTGGGGGGTGCGGGTGCTGGCAGACATGGGTGGGGGCCTGGTGGAGGCTGCCCCTGGTGGCTGGGGGGTGGGGGTGGTGGGAGACATGGGTGGGGGCCTGGTGGAGGCTGCCCCTGGTGACTGGGGGGTGGGGGTGGTAGGAGACATGGGTGGGGGCCTGGTGGAGGCTGCCCCTGGTGGCTGGGGGGTGGGGGTGCTGGGAGACATGGGTGGGGGCCTGGTGGAGGCTGCCCCTGCACTGCTGGGGGGTGGGGGTGCTGGGAGACATGGGTGGGGGCCTGGTGGTGGGTGCCCCACAGTGCTGGGGGGGTGGGGGTGGTGGGAGACATGGGTGGGGGCCTGGTGGTGGGTGCCCCTGCACTGCTGGGGGGTGGGGGTGCTGGGAGACATGGGTGGGGGCCTGGTGGAGGCTGCCCCTGGTGGCTGGGGGGTGGGGGTGCTGGGAGACATGGGCGGGGGCCTGGTGGTGGGTGCCCCTGGTGGCTGGGGGGTGGGGGTGGTGGGAGACATGGGTGGGGGCCTGGTGGAGGCTGCCCCTGGTGGCTGGGGGGTGGGGGTGGTGGGAGACATGGGTGGGGGCCTGGTGGAGGCTGCCCCTGCACTGCTGGGGGGTGGGGGTGGTGTGAGACATGGATGGGGGCCTGGTGGAGGCTGCCCCTGCACTGCTGGGGGTGGGGGTGCTGGGAGACATGGGTGGGGGCCTGGTGGAGGCTGCCCCTGCACTGCTGGGGGGTGGGGGGTGGGAGACATGGGTGGGGGCCTGGTGGAGGCTGCCCCTGGTGGCTGGGGGGTGGGGGTGGTGGGAGACATGGGTGGGGCCTGGTGGAGGCTGCCCCTGGTGGCTGGAGGGTGGGGGTGCTGGGAGACTTGGGTGGGGGCCTGGTGGAGGCTGCCCCTGCACTGCTGGGGGGGTGGGGGTGGTGTTAGACATGGGTGGGGGCCTGGTGGAGGCTGCCCCTGGTGGCTGGGGGATGGGGGTGGTGGGAGACATGGGTGGGCGCCTGGTGGAGGGTGCTCCTGGTGGCTGGGGGTGCAGGGGGACATGCGTTGGTGGGCAGTAGTGCAACTTGACATGTGGGTTGGCTGGGGGTCATGGCCATGGTGGATGGTGTGCCTGCAGGACATGTGCAGGGTAGTCCCCTGTGGTGTGAGCCACCTGCAGGGGCCGTGGAGGGTGTAGAGGGAACACCTGGGAGGACCCACACGTGCAATTCACGTGTGGTGCTCCCCGCGCACCCCTGTAATACACGTACCCTGATGGAATCGCGTGTGGAACTTCCCGCGCACCCCTGAAATGCGCGTACCCTGATGGAATCGCATGGGGAACTTCCCGCGCACCCCTGTAATACACGTACCCTGCAGATGTCGCGTGTGAAACTTCCCCCGCACCACGAAATACACGTACCCTGAAGAGATCACGTGTGGAGCTTCCCGCGCACCCCTGAAATACACGTGCCCTGCTGATGTCGCGTGTAAAACTTCCCCGCACCCCAAAATACACGTACCATGATGAAATCGTGTGTGGAAATTCCCGCGCACCCCTGAAATACACGTACCCTGCTGCAATTGCGTGTGGCACTTCCCGTGCACCCCTGAGATACGCGTACCCTGCTCGCACGGGCCCAATTGCGTGTGGAATTTCCCGCGCACCCCTGAAATACACGTACCCTGCTGAAATCGCGTGTGGCACTTCCCGCGCACCCCTGAGATACGCGTACCCTGCGGAAATCGCGTGTGGAACTTCCCACGCACCCCCAAAATACACATACCCTGCTCGCACGTGGCCAATCGCGTGAGGTACTTCCCTCGCACCCCAGTGATACACGTAGCCCGCTTGCCGTGCTGGTACAGAGTTAGCGCAGCCCTTTGTTCTGGATTGGGTATATTGATGGCTTTTCCCTGCGCGAGAGGCGTTCTTGGGGGCATAACTGGCGCTGCTGCAGGGTCGCTGCGCCACTGTGCGCCACGGCTGGTTTTGGTGGCTGTAATCCATGAATACGCTGTGCGCGGAAATGGATTTTAGCGCACACGGCTGGCGTAGGGATTCGCACGCACACACTGTGCGCCAGCCGCGTGCGGCACTTGAGCGCTGAATTCTATGAATTACCCCCATAATGTTTTCATTGTGAAACGAAGACATGCCAAAATCTCTTAGAAAGGCACACACAGCCTTATTGACATTGCACCTTGCTTTCTTCATTTGTGGACCAAATGAAGAAGAACAAAGCCACATCTGTCTCTGCGCAATCCGTGAAAAAATTACTTGAGAATTTGGAAACATGTCCATGACCTTCCCAAGTCTTTCTTTCATTGCAAATTGCAAAGAAATTCCAGACACGTGTCCTAAACTGTTCCCTCCACAATGAATTATAATTATATCTGGATGTAGCTCTGTCTCCAAAGTAGCACAGAGAGGTAACAAGTCCAACGACTTCATTCCACGTACTCCATGCCAGTGTACTTCCACATGTGGGAATCCAAGATCTAAAGCTACTCCACAGGTTTCTGCATGCACCTTCAACCAATGTATCCATGAGTCTCCCAAAATCCAAACAATCTGTTTTCTGAAAAACACAGCCATAGCTATCTGTTCTTCTCTCAGCAAAAAGAGTATCTGAGAAACTCTCTCCTGGCACAACACACCCACTAAACTTTCCTGACCAATCCCTTTCAGTGCTCATTCTCATTTGCATCACTTCTGAACCCATAAATCCCCGGATGTAACATCCGATGTCCGTGAACTACCGCCATGTCCACGGACATATCGTAACATGAACAGCCCTTCTACCATTTCCAGTTCACTCTCTGTGCCATTCCCTCATTGGATGTAGCTAAGATGTCACATGACCATCCACCAATCACATTGAAGACCTCTACATCTAACTGCATCATCATAGATCGGCACTGCAAATGTACTGTGAATCTCTCTGAGTACATGTGTCATATCATTGGCAAGCACCATCTACAAGAAATACTGTACAAGTCTCCAAGATTTCTACTTGCAGCTCTATGCATATCCATATGCATGAACACAAACTACAGGTATGCATATTTTCTGTACAGTACATGAACACATTTTCTAACTGACTTTTAGCTTGTATAATATGTAAAATGAATCTACTGTCTTTTTTTCAATCTCCTAAAATCAACTGTCACTTACAAATATGTATACTATTTAATTTTTTTTATACACACACATTCAAATCATGTTAAACTAACATTTTTTAAATGAAATATATAGACTTTTTTAAATGAAATTTATAGACTACATATAGTCAAACAAAATTGCATGCACACTCAAATCTCAAACAATAATACTTGTACAATTACATTTTTTTAAATTTCTTTATTTATTTAATTAATTACATTTATATAGGACAAGCAGCCCATGACATTGAGGCACTATTACTTGGAAGAGCTTAGTTACAGGAAAAATGGTATTCAGTGGTACATTATGAATTTCACAAGACATAGTAAAGATATTTTGTTTGCTACAGTTAGTCATTGCAATACAATTTGTTCATTAAGAACATATCATATGTATTCAACTGGTGTGACATATCTTATGTAAATTAGATAGTTTGAATGGTTTTGAGGAAGGCGCTGAGGAGTTCAATTGAGAAAATCAATGTCTAAATTAGAAACAGTTCTATATACAAACAAAATTACTAATTTATTTCTTTTACAACTGCAGTGAAGACCATTATCCTGAAAAGAAGCAACTGATTTTGAAGTACAAAGAACAACTAAGAAGTAACCTGTTCATTTTAGAAAAAAAATAAGTAGAATATCACCATAATATTTGTATTATTACTAACACACTGTTAGGTTAATTCATGCTATTTATGTGCCTAAAAATAGAGATTCTGCACCATTCTGTCCAAAAATCCCCATGTCCTAAACAGCGATTTACAGCCAGAATGGCCCACAAATTCCTATTTTTCGACACACAAATTACCCAACTCAACCGCTAGAATTTAGATGTTATAGAACAAACAACTGTTTTAATTGTATAGCATTAGATATACTATTTATACTTCTCCACACCACTAGCTTACTTTTTTCTGTCATCTGAACGCCAGTTTAGTAACACATTAATTCAAGAATACCAATCCCTACTAGTTATAGTTACCAATGCACAATCACACACCATTACATACATCTTTATAATCTTACTCAAACACTCATGCACACAGAACACATACATTGCAGAACACCACAACCCATACCTTCTTTATTTTTTTCATAAGACCCTAAAGAATGCCTACCCAAAATCAAGTCCGTAGAAAGCAACGCAGAAGTAGAGCAAATGAAAATAAGTGTCCAACATAAGCATCCATCTCTAGCACAATTTGTAAAAAAAAGTTGAAACAAAACAGCTAATACAGTCATTTAGTGAAACAAAAGAAGTTTCAAGTACAAAAACGTTGCCTCGCCTATCAAAATATAAACCAAACCAAAAAACAATTAGTAGAAAATCAGCTATCACTACAGATAAAACTGCTTCTTTAAATCTTGATATAGTTCAAAGTAAGCATACCGAGAAAAGTATTTTAGCCAAAATGTTCCGTCACAAAGTCCTTCAAAATCTTATAAAAACAGGAGAGAAACCAGGTTCAACACTTAAAACCTATCGTAGGAAATTGTTCTTAGAAGCGTTGATAGACAGTGTAATTCTTCTCAAATGAAAGTTATTTATTTTAGTGTTAAACAAAATGAAACCACTAACAAAACTAATAACTAAATTACAAAAAAGACTTCTCAATAAATGAAATGTCAACAGAAAGTATCTGCGGAGGTGAATGGAGTCACACTACGAACACCGAACCATACTTTAATGAAGAAGTGTGCAAACAAAAGCAAACAAATACAATTGCCATACATAGCAGTGGTTGAGGTTATGAAAAGGTTAATAATACCGTAATGGAACAAGAAGTACTCCTTACAAAAATATGTCCTGAAAACTTAGAATTACCCCTCCATTCGATTCAATCAGAACGTCTAGTGTACAAATGGCCATGCACGTCAATGTGTAACATTCCCAAACAATTTTTCAAGTCTTTACGCCAATTCCTCAATCAATATGTGAAAAGCAAAGACAAAATCAAAATTAAACTACTGCAAAATATGGATACCTGTCCAGTACGCAAGTACACAGGACTACAAGGACATTCATTGGTCTGCATTACAGGGCCTACTTGCAAAACCACCTTCCATGATATCAAAAGGATATATACACATCATTCAACTATAAGAAATCTAGTTTATAAACTGTATTATGCTAAAAGTCCTGCTTTAGCACTAGCCAATTTAAATAACATTCTTCTACATGGTACAGCAAAAGACCTACTAGAAGAAATCGACAATATCCAGAAAAAATATTTTGGAAGTGAAACCCACTGACAGAATGAAATAGCTGTAAACCAAATTAGTAACCATTCTACACATGGCAACCTTTTACTACACACATATTTATTTATTTATTTATTTGAATTTGTATAGCGCACATCTGCCCAGGGGCATTGTGGCGCTGAAAGCAATCTTACTTGTTACAGGCAAACATGGTGTATATATAGATACAATGCAGATCATAATTGCATATTTGCATACAGTTGTGCTAATTTGCATACAGTTGTGGTAATACAGTAGGATGGGGGTGGGGAGGAGAGGTTAGTTAAACAATGTGGTTTTGAGTAATCTGCGGAAGGCATGGTAAGAATTTCCGATCCTTAAAGCGGTGGGGAGTGCGTTCCAGTTTTTGGGTGCTAAGTGTTGAAAGCTAGACCCTCCGGCTTTGCTTCTTTTGAATGTGGGTACGTAGGTCTGGTTAGTCATGTGTGACCTAGTGGGTCAAGTGGATGTATTGAGGGTGATTCTTTCAGAGAGATAGGGCGGAGCCTTGGCGGAGAGGCATCTTTGGGTGATGGCCATGGATTTCAATAGTATACGTTCTTTTATTGGTAGCCAGTGGGATTCTTTTCTGGCTTGGGAGACGTGCTCCCTTTTAGGGAAAGAAAAGAAATAGAAATACTAAAAGAAATACTGAAAGAAAAGAAACGAAATAATAAAATGTAAAAGTACATCAGCTGAAGTACCAAACCATGTATGTGTATGTTGCCGCAGAACTTTTTATAAAAGTAACACAAAAACTGTAGACCTATCATACAAAGTAGAAGACAATGAAGATTATAAATGGTTTGAATTAGCTTTCTACCTTATAGCAGAAAACAAATACGAAATAACTGACCCCGTGATACTTTTTAGTTCCTGCACTAAAAAACTTGACAACAACCAAACTCCTTCACGTGCTATCACAAATAATTTGGAATTATATCCACTACCAAAACCCCATTCTACAACGTAATTTATATGAGAGCATCATAATTCAAAGAGTGCACCCATTTCAAGCAATAATACGCCTTCAACCAAAAACTGCAAAATTACCTCCCTCTGAATTAGTGAAAGGTATTCGTGGAAAAGTAGTTTATTTACCTTGAGTTCTAAAAGAAAATGTGCACACTCTAGGAGTGCGACGTCCAATGCAACAATCTTTAATTATCTTGGTAAATGGAGTACCTACAAAAGACAAACAAATTTGGCAACAGCTCTTAGATGATTTACATAAAGTTAGAGAAGCGTTGCAATATCTTAAAGAGAATAATGAATATTACAAAGAAATTAATATTGAAGAAAACTTGAAGGATACAACTGAAATAATTCAAGAGACACAAGAAGCTGGTCAATTTGAGCTCCTAGATCCTGCTACAATATCAAACACTTTAGACCATTATACAATTCATCCATTTCACTCTAATGACACCATAGAAGATGCACTGGAAACGTACCAAATGCGTCAAAGAAAAGGATCACCAATCAGCATATGGGAAAAAAGTATAGGAGCACATGCTTTTCCTCTATTCTTTCCTACTGGCAAAGGAGGAAGGTACGATGATAGCTCTATTCAAATATCAGCATCAGAATACCGCTGATTACGGATGTATTCTGAAGATCCCAGATTTAGACAAAATGTGGAATACATATTCCACCTACTCTTTGAAATTGAACTAGCAACGTTATATTACAGAGTTGCACACATATTAAAATCAAGATCACACTTTCAAAATATGAAAGCTACGCAATTATTACAAAAAGTGCAACAAAAAGATGAGGTTTTACAATCAAATATTACAGATCTATTAGCAAATATGCGTGGTACTAAATAGTACTGGTTTTGACGTCACAGAGATGTACGTTGTATGATCAGAAACCTTGGCATACCCGCTTGGTTTGTTACATTAAGTTGTGCAGAAAATGCATGGGAACATTTACATGATTTCCTACGCATATCAAACAAAAACAAAACAAACATAGATATACTAACACCTGGAGAACTTTGTTCTCTGGTTCCTGTTAATGTTTCAAGATATGTTCACCATCGCTTCAGTGCTATGCTACATTTTACTTGTAATAAAACTGTTCCTCCCCTTGGAGAAGTGCAACACTTCTTTTGGAGAAAAGAATACCAAGCCAGAGGAGCACCACATATCCACATGCTTTTATGGATTAAAGATGCTCCTAAATTTGGTCAAGACAGTGATGCCACTGTTTCACAGTTTATTGAAAAATATGACACTTTTGAAATTCCATCGGAATCAAAAAATAGTGATCTTCCTGCACAAATTTTACAATTTCAAAGACACAAATGTGGCAAATATTGTCATCGCAAATACAAAAACAAAGGGAAATACTACACCAAATGCCGATTTGGTTTCCCTAGACCATGTACCAATAACAGGTCAAGTGAACAACCTCATGTCTTCGGTTAGACATAGTGTTAAAGGCAAGTCACCTAAAAATACATATTACATAAAAAGAAAAGAAGAAGAAAATATATCAATGATTACAATGCAATCATTGCCCACTTATGGAATGCAGTACATTGCAGACAATTCTGCTGCAGTTGCATGATATGTCACAGCATACTTAACCAAAGCAGAAAAGTCAGAGCTGCAAGAGCTCTGGAATGACCTGTCATCAGATAAAACAGTGTCTAAAAAATTATACAGCTTGGGCATAAAAATGCTGTCCCATAGAGAATGTGGATCCTATGAAGCAGCTGTTCTTTTAACTGGTACTGCACTGTATGGTAAATCTGAAAATATAGTATGGCTAAGTCTTGGTCCAGTCAAATCTAGAAAAAGAGTTCTAAAATCATATGGACATATAGAAACAATAGCCAAACATGACCCCAACAGCCAAGACATTTTAAAAAAACAATTTATTGGACACATACTACCCAAACAGGAGTACCACTTTGCAAACCATGCATCTATACAACATAGCCCAAAACTACACATACAAAAATAATATAAAACCTGATGAAAAAAACGGTAAATACAGAGTGACAAACTGTGAAGGCAGCTTAGTGAAACTCACCACACCAAATGTAATTAATCATATCAAATTGTCATTAAAGACTCCTCAACATAAAGAAGTAAATTACATGTCCCTGCTACAACTCTTTAAACCATGGAGAAAAGAAGAAGAAATACTAGATAGCTATGACGCATATGAAGACGCTTTCAAAGCAAATGAAAGCACTATAACTGATGTAAACTTTACACAGTACAAAACACTGTTGCACAATGAACAGCAACACGAAGAAGAACTGCAGGCCCAACTAGATAAGGACACTCCTGACAGTAGTCAACCTTGTGTAACAGGAAGCCAAGAACCACTGGGAGAGCCACTAACAACAAATGAGGCAGAATTAGCTATGATAGAAGTAGAAAACACCGTGTCAGTATGAAGATAAAGAAGACTTAACTATACTACAATCAAAACTAAACAATGAGCAACGTAGCATTTTTCAAGAAGTAACAAAAGAAATTGCACATGGTGTACAACATGAAAACAAAGAATGCACCTGCCAAATTTACAAACCTATACTATTGTACGTCAATGGTGAAGATGGTTCTGGCAAAACATTCCTAATCAAAATCATCAGTAAGTTCCTTCAACAATTGACAAACAACAATCTGTCAGCTGTTGTCACTGCCCCCACAGGTTTAGCTGCCTACAACATAAGTGGTGTCACTTTACACCGATTACTACTCCTGCCAGTAGAACACCAAAACAAATTAGACTATTACAAACTTTCTACAGAAGCTGCAATGGAACTACGCAGAGTATTGAAACAAATGAAAATGCTTCTAATAGATGAAGTGAGCATGGTGTCCAACCTAATGTTGGCTTTGATTCACCTCAGATTACAAGAAGTACTCAAAACAAACTTTGAAGAGCTCTTTGCAGAAAAACATGTCAACCTTTGGCAACATTTCCAATACACAGAATTAAAAGAAAACATGCGGCAATCTGCAGATCTCACTTATGCCAACATCTTAAAAAGTATCAGAGTTGGTATACTTTCTAAAGAAGCAGAAGTGATATTGAAAACCCGGCACATTCATGCACTTTACGGTGATAATGCATGTGCTACAGATGTTATGGAACAATTAGCCAACACAAATGTCAATTGTATGGCCTTTATGCCAACTCTTGCAAGCTGTTTCAAATTTAATGAAATAATTTTAAGTAAAGAAATGCAACTAATAATGGAAATTAGCACCACAGACAAACTAGATGTACATGGTATGACACTACCCATGTGTGACCAAGCCACAACAACACTAAATAGTTTAGAAAAATCAATCTCAAACACAGCAGGATTGGAAAAGATATTAAAATGATCCTTAAATTGCAGAGTAATGCTTAAACATAACCTTGACGTGGACCAAGGACTAGTTAATGGAGCACTGGGTACAGTTGTTGGCTTTCAAACATACCCACGTGACAACAAAATACAGTTTGTCAATATTCTCTTTGACATACTTTCAGAAGTAAAAAGGGTAGGACGCTCAACAGCTTGATTCCTTCTCTTCAAAGACATATATATATACGCAGAGAACAATTTTCTCTAACTCTTGCATACGCAGTCACGATTCATAAATCACAAGGTCTTACCCTAGACAAAGCAATGATAGACATTGGTAACACAGTCTTTAAAGAAGGCATGAGCTACATAGCACTATCACGCTTACGTGCACTTGACGGTCTATTTCTAATCAACTTTGAGTAAAGTAAACACTGATATTCCTTGCATTTTAGAATACAACAGACTTCGCTCACTATACACCCCCATCTAAACACATATTCTGTACCACAAAAAGAAAAATATTGTAAAAGAAAACTAAATCAAACAGAAATGCAAGAGGATGTCACTGCAAATCCTCCAAAGAGAGTAAAAGAAACTAAAACTTCATCAAGTACCACAAACATAAAAGAACCCATTAGGGAAAGTAAACCAGGTACTTCATCAAAGAAGGAAGACAAACTAAAAAAAAATCAATCAGATACAGAACTACCTGGTCCATTTAAACTCTCAAATATAGTTGGAGTAAGTTGCTATGCAAATGTAGCACTGAATATTCTATTTCAATTGCCACCAATTGTTGACAACATTTACTTACACAGTACAGACCAATTGTGTTTGCAAATGTTAGTACTTCACAGAAATGCAACAAACAATCCTGATAACACGTATAGTGTTTATGGAATAAGACAACAATTGAACTACTGTGCTGGAATGGTTAAATTCACTATAAACTCAAAGGAAGATCCACAAGAATGTCTAATGTACTTACTACAAGTACTGGCAAATAAAAACATACCCTTGGATGAAATCTTCCAGATTTCATACATGTCGAAAAATACATGCACTCTCTGCAACAATGTGACACAAGAAGAAATCCCCAATGAACGCTTCATATATATATATCAATACCTAATTGTGAATCCATTCCATTTCAGCAACTTCTACAAAATGCAAACCATGGTAGATTAAGTACTACCTGAAATTCGGATAATCGCTCCACGTTAGTAATACAAACACATAGTAAATAAGTAATACTAATGCTTCTACGTTACAATGCAGATGGTACCATAAACAACTGCAAGCTGACAGGATTCACACATGGTCAAATATCACTTGGTAAGAAAACCTTCACAACAATAGGTATAATCTACCACGCAGGAGCCACAACAAATTCAGGGCACTACACTGCATATATAAAAAAGAAATGTGGATGGTTTGAATGTAATGCTAGTACCATTACTCTAAAGCAAAGATTACCTGCAAATCTTACAAACGCTTATTTAATGTTCTTAAAACCAAAATTTGATAACTAAACTGTACTTAAACTTTAAGTAAACTTATAGTAAAAAAATATAAACTGTTAGAATATTCCAAAAGCTAACTAACTGCCCAAAGATTCTACAACAACTAATCAGATGAATGAATACCACTAAATTAGAGCAAAGAATAGACAGTTAGAATATGCCAATTGGTATCTAACTGTCCCAAAATGTAACAATATCCAAACAGATAAATCAATACCACTAAAATATATCAAAAAATAGACAGCTAGAATACGCCTACTGGTATCTAACTGCACCAAAATTTTACAATATCCAAACAAATAAATAATATGTTACTGCTCCATCATCAATCATTAGCCAGAAACAATAAGTGAACACTGAAAACAAACAAATAAACTGTAGTATAACAGAAAACGTTTTTTTTTTTTAATCCAACATGGATTTTTTTTTCTCCCACAGACCCAATGATTTTAGCAACAAACACAGAAACTGAGCAAATTGCACAGCACTCTGGTTTGTAATCTACTAAATATGAGGGTCCAAAAAAAAATAGTGATTATACAATGTAATAAGTCATTACAAAATACTAATACTAACATGCTATTTTCTTTTATCACAGAAATGAACAAGAAATACATGTACTTCAGTTACTAAACCAAACAGTAAGTATATTATAATAAGTACAACCATCGCAGCATATCACACCCATAGTGGCTTATAACTTTGTTCCTTATAAATTTGTTTTTGACTCAAAGTTATAAGCAACTAAGAGTGTGATATGCTGTGGTGGTTGTGGCCAGGGCATAGAGTCTTGGGTGCATGACCAAATGACCATGCACCCAAGACTCTATGCCCTGGCCACAACCATCGCAGCATATCACGCCCATAGAGTCAAACATTTCAACTATGGCTTATGGAAACTTTTAATGTCCGTGGACATTATGAGTGTTCTTAGAACACTTTCAACTTGCCAGCGAACAATATGGACAGCGTCCTCAGAACACCCCCATTTTTTATTTGCGAACATTTCAGGACACCGCAAGTATTCTTAGAACACATTCAACTTGCCAGCGAACAATACGGACAGCATCTTCAGGACACCCCCTAAGGACATTTCAGGACACCCCAACAGTTCTTAGAATAGTTTCAACTTGACAACGAACAATTCAGACAGTGTCCTCAGAACACCCCCATTTCGTTTATTTGCAAACATTTCAGGACACCGCGAGTGTTCTTAGAACACATTCAACTTGCAAGATATCAATATGGACAGCGTCCTCCGAACACCCCCATTTTTATATTTGCGAACATTTCAGGACACCGCGAGTGTTCTTAGAACACATTCAACTTGCCAGAGAACAATACGACAGCGTCTTCAGGACACACCCTATGAACATTTCAGGAAACCCCTAGTGTTCTTAGAACACTTTAAACTTTACAACGAACAAAACGGACAGCGTCCAGAGAATACCCCCATTTTGTTTATTTACGAACATTTCAGGACACCACAAGTGTTCTTTGAACACATTCAACTTGCATGAGAACAATACGGACAGCGTCCTCAGAACACCCCCATTTTTTTATTTGCGAACATTTCACGACACTGCGAGTGTTCTTAGAACACATTCAACTTGCCATCGAACAATACGGACAGCGTCCTCAGGACACCCCCATTTTGTTTATTTACGGACTGTTCTTAGAACACATTCAACTTCCCATCGAACAATATGGACAGCATCCTCAGGACACCCCCATTTTGTTTATTTACGAACATTTCAGGACACCGCGACTGTTCTTAGAACACATTCAACTTCCCATCGAACAATAGGGACAGCATCCTCAGGACAACCCCATTTTGTTTATTTACAAACATTTCAGGACACAGCAAGTGTTCTTAGAACACATTCAACTTGCCAGAGAACAATACGGACAGTGTCTTCAGGACACCCCCTACGAACATTTCAGGACAACGCGAGTGTTCTTAGAACACTTTAAACTTGACAATGAACAAAACGGATAGAGTCCTCAGAACACCCCCATTTTGTTTATTTACGAACATTTCAGGACACCACAAGTGTTCTTAGAACACATTCAACTTGCAAGAGAACAATACGGACAGCATCCTCAGAACACCCCCATTTTTTTATTTGCGAATATTTCACGACACCGCAAGTGTTCTTAGAACACATTGAACTTGCCATTGAACAATACGGACAGCATCCTCAGGACAACCCCATTTTGTTTATTTACAAACATTTCAGGACACCACGAGTGTTCTTAGAACACATTCAAATTGCCAGAGAACAATACGGACAGCGTCCTCAGGACACCCCCATTTTGTTTATTTGCGAACATTTCAGGACACCGCGAGTATTCTTAGAACACATTCAACTTGCCATCGAACAATACGGACAGCGTCCTCAGGACACCCCCATTTTGTTTATTTACGAACATTTCAGGACACCACGAGTGTTCTTAGAACACATTCAACTTGCCATCAACAATACGGACAGCGTCCTCAGGACTCCCCCATTTTCTTTATTTACGAACATTTCAGGACACCACGAGTGTTCTTAGAACACATTCAACTTGCCACAGAACAATACGGACAGCATCTTCAGGACACCCCCTACGAACAGTTCAGGACACTGCGAGTGTTCTTAGAACACTTTAAACTTGACAACGAACAAAACAGGCAGCGTCCTCAGAGCACCCCCATTTTGTTTATTTATGAACATGTCAGGACACCACAGGTGTTCTTAGAACACATTTAAATTGCCAGCAAACAATATGGACAGAGTCTTCAGGACAGCCCCTACGAACATTTCAGGACACCGCGAGTGTTCTTAGAACACATTCAACTTGCCATAAACAATACGGACAGCGTCCTCAGGACACCCCCATTTTGTTTATTTACAAACATTTCAGGACGCCACAAGTGTTCTTAGAACACATTCAAATTGCCAGAGAACAATACGGACAGCATCCTCAGAAGACCCCCATTTTTTTATTTGCGAACATTTCACGACTCTGCGAGTGTTCTTAGAACACATTCAACTTGCCATCGAACAATACGGACAGTGTCCTCAGGACACCCCCATTTTGTTTATTTGCGAACATTTCAGGACACCATGAGTGTTCTTAGAACACATTCAACTTGCCAGAGAACAATACGACAGCGTCTTCAGGACACACCCTATGAACATTTCAGGAAACCCCTAGTGTTCTTAGAACACTTTAAACTTTACAACGAACAAAACGGACAGCATCCAGAGAATACCCCCATTTTGTTTATTTACGAACATTTCAGGACACCACAAGTGTTCTTTGAACACATTCAACTTGCATGAGAACAATACGGACAGCGTCCTCAGAACACCCCCATTTTTTTATTTGCGAACATTTCACGACACTGCGAGTGTTCTTAGAACACATTCAACTTGCCATCGAACAATACGGACAGCGTCCTCAGGACACCCCCATTTTGTTTATTTACGGACTGTTCTTAGAACACATTCAACTTCCCATCGAACAATATGGACAGCATCCTCAGGACACCCCCATTTTGTTTATTTACGAACATTTCAGGACACCGCGACTGTTCTTAGAACACATTCAACTTCCCATCGAACAATAGGGACAGCATCCTCAGGACAACCCCATTTTGTTTATTTACAAACATTTCAGGACACAGCAAGTGTTCTTAGAACACATTCAACTTGCCAGAGAACAATACGGACAGTGTCTTCAGGACACCCCCTACGAACATTTCAGGACAACGCGAGTGTTCTTAGAACACTTTAAACTTGACAATGAACAAAACGGATAGAGTCCTCAGAACACCCCCATTTTGTTTATTTACGAACATTTCAGGACACCACAAGTGTTCTTAGAACACATTCAACTTGCAAGAGAACAATACGGACAGCATCCTCAGAACACCCCCATTTTTTTATTTGCGAATATTTCACGACACCGCAAGTGTTCTTAGAACACATTGAACTTGCCATTGAACAATACGGACAGCATCCTCAGGACAACCCCATTTTGTTTATTTACAAACATTTCAGGACACCACGAGTGTTCTTAGAACACATTCAAATTGCCAGAGAACAATACGGACAGCGTCCTCAGGACACCCCCATTTTGTTTATTTGCGAACATTTCAGGACACCGCGAGTATTCTTAGAACACATTCAACTTGCCATCGAACAATACGGACAGCGTCCTCAGGACACCCCCATTTTGTTTATTTACGAACATTTCAGGACACCACGAGTGTTCTTAGAACACATTCAACTTGCCATCAACAATACGGACAGCTTCCTCAGGACTCCCCCATTTTCTTTATTTACGAACATTTCAGGACACCACGAGTGTTCTTAGAACACATTCAACTTGCCACAGAACAATACGGACAGCATCTTCAGGACACCCCCTACGAACAGTTCAGGACACTGCGAGTGTTCTTAGAACACTTTAAACTTGACAACGAACAAAACAGGCAGCGTTCTCAGAGCACCCCCATTTTGTTTATTTATGAACATGTCAGGACACCACAGGTGTTCTTAGAACACATTTAAATTGCCAGCAAACAATATGGACAGAGTCTTCAGGACAGCCCCTACGAACATTTCAGGACACCGCGAGTGTTCTTAGAACACATTCAACTTGCCATAAACAATACGGACAGCGTCCTCAGGACACCCCCGTTTTGTTTATTTACAAACATTTCAGGACGCCACAAGTGTTCTTAGAACACATTCAAATTGCCAGAGAACAATACGGACAGCATCCTCAGAAGACCCCCATTTTTTTATTTGCGAACATTTCACGACTCTGCGAGTGTTCTTAGAACACATTCAACTTGCCATCGAACAATACGGACAGTGTCCTCAGGACACCCCCATTTTGTTTATTTGCGAACATTTCAGGACACCATGAGTGTTCTTAGAACACATTCAACTTGCCAGAGAACAATACGACAGCGTCTTCAGGACACACCCTATGAACATTTCAGGAAACCCCTAGTGTTCTTAGAACACTTTAAACTTTACAACGAACAAAACGGACAGCATCCAGAGAATACCCCCATTTTGTTTATTTACGAACATTTCAGGACACCACAAGTGTTCTTTGAACACATTCAACTTGCATGAGAACAATACGGACAGCGTCCTCAGAACACCCCCATTTTTTTATTTGCGAACATTTCACGACACTGCGAGTGTTCTTAGAACACATTCAACTTGCCATCGAACAATACGGACAGCGTCCTCAGGACACCCCCATTTTGTTTATTTACGGACTGTTCTTAGAACACATTCAACTTCCCATCGAACAATATGGACAGCATCCTCAGGACACCCCCATTTTGTTTATTTACGAACATTTCAGGACACCGCGACTGTTCTTAGAACACATTCAACTTCCCATCGAACAATAGGGACAGCATCCTCAGGACAACCCCATTTTGTTTATTTACAAACATTTCAGGACACAGCAAGTGTTCTTAGAACACATTCAACTTGCCAGAGAACAATACGGACAGTGTCTTCAGGACACCCCCTACGAACATTTCAGGACAACGCGAGTGTTCTTAGAACACTTTAAACTTGACAATGAACAAAACGGATAGAGTCCTCAGAACACCCCCATTTTGTTTATTTACGAACATTTCAGGACACCACAAGTGTTCTTAGAACACATTCAACTTGCAAGAGAACAATACGGACAGCATCCTCAGAACACCCCCATTTTTTTATTTGCGAATATTTCACGACACCGCAAGTGTTCTTAGAACACATTGAACTTGCCATTGAACAATACGGACAGCATCCTCAGGACAACCCCATTTTGTTTATTTACAAACATTTCAGGACACCACGAGTGTTCTTAGAACACATTCAAATTGCCAGAGAACAATACGGACAGCGTCCTCAGGACACCCCCATTTTGTTTATTTGCGAACATTTCAGGACACCGCGAGTATTCTTAGAACACATTCAACTTGCCATCGAACAATACGGACAGCGTCCTCAGGACACCCCCATTTTGTTTATTTACGAACATTTCAGGACACCACGAGTGTTCTTAGAACACATTCAACTTGCCATCAACAATACGGACAGCGTCCTCAGGACTCCCCCATTTTCTTTATTTACGAACATTTCAGGACACCACGAGTGTTCTTAGAACACATTCAACTTGCCACAGAACAATACGGACAGCATCTTCAGGACACCCCCTACGAACAGTTCAGGACACTGCGAGTGTTCTTAGAACACTTTAAACTTGACAACGAACAAAACAGGCAGCGTCCTCAGAGCACCCCCATTTTGTTTATTTATGAACATGTCAGGACACCACAGGTGTTCTTAGAACACATTTAAATTGCCAGCAAACAATATGGACAGAGTCTTCAGGACAGCCCCTACGAACATTTCAGGACACCGCGAGTGTTCTTAGAACACATTCAACTTGCCATAAACAATACGGACAGCGTCCTCAGGACACCCCCATTTTGTTTATTTACAAACATTTCAGGACGCCACAAGTGTTCTTAGAACACATTCAAATTGCCAGAGAACAATACGGACAGCATCCTCAGAAGACCCCCATTTTTTTATTTGCGAACATTTCACGACTCTGCGAGTGTTCTTAGAACACATTCAACTTGCCATCGAACAATACGGACAGTGTCCTCAGGACACCCCCATTTTGTTTATTTGCGAACATTTCAGGACACCATGAGTGTTCTTAGAACACATTCAACTTGCCAGAGAACAATACGACAGCGTCTTCAGGACACACCCTATGAACATTTCAGGAAACCCCTAGTGTTCTTAGAACACTTTAAACTTTACAACGAACAAAACGGACAGCATCCAGAGAATACCCCCATTTTGTTTATTTACGAACATTTCAGGACACCACAAGTGTTCTTTGAACACATTCAACTTGCATGAGAACAATACGGACAGCGTCCTCAGAACACCCCCATTTTTTTATTTGCGAACATTTCACGACACTGCGAGTGTTCTTAGAACACATTCAACTTGCCATCGAACAATACGGACAGCGTCCTCAGGACACCCCCATTTTGTTTATTTACGGACTGTTCTTAGAACACATTCAACTTCCCATCGAACAATATGGACAGCATCCTCAGGACACCCCCATTTTGTTTATTTACGAACATTTCAGGACACCGCGACTGTTCTTAGAACACATTCAACTTCCCATCGAACAATAGGGACAGCATCCTCAGGACAACCCCATTTTGTTTATTTACAAACATTTCAGGACACAGCAAGTGTTTTTAGAACACATTCAACTTGCCAGAGAACAATACGGACAGTGTCTTCAGGACACCCCCTACGAACATTTCAGGACAACGCGAGTGTTCTTAGAACACTTTAAACTTGACAATGAACAAAACGGATAGAGTCCTCAGAACACCCCCATTTTGTTTATTTACGAACATTTCAGGACACCACAAGTGTTCTTAGAACACATTCAACTTGCAAGAGAACAATACGGACAGCATCCTCAGAACACCCCCATTTTTTTATTTGCGAATATTTCACGACACCGCAAGTGTTCTTAGAACACATTGAACTTGCCATTGAACAATACGGACAGCATCCTCAGGACAACCCCATTTTGTTTATTTACAAACATTTCAGGACACCACGAGTGTTCTTAGAACACATTCAAATTGCCAGAGAACAATACGGACAGCATCCTCAGGACACCCCCATTTTGTTTATTTGCGAACATTTCAGGACACCGCGAGTATTCTTAGAACACATTCAACTTGCCATCGAACAATACGGACAGCGTCCTCAGGACACCCCCATTTTGTTTATTTACGAACATTTCAGGACACCACGAGTGTTCTTAGAACACATTCAACTTGCCATCAACAATACGGACAGCGTCCTCAGGACTCCCCCATTTTCTTTATTTACGAACATTTCAGGACACCACGAGTGTTCTTAGAACACATTCAACTTGCCAGAGAACAATACGGACAGCATCTTCAGGACACCCCCTACGAACAGTTCAGGACACTGCGAGTGTTCTTAGAACACTTTAAACTTGACAACTAACAAAACAGGCAGCGTCCTCAGAACACCCCCATTTTGTTTATTTATGAACATGTCAGGACACCACAGGTGTTCTTAGAACACATTTAAATTGCCAGCAAACAATATGGACAGAGTCTTCAGGACAGCCCCTACGAACATTTCAGGACACCGCGAGTGTTCTTAGAACACATTCAACTTGCCATAAACAATACGGACAGCGTCCTCAGGACACCCCCATTTTGTTTATTTACAAACATTTCAGGACGCCACAAGTGTTCTTAGAACACATTCAAATTGCCAGAGAACAATACGGACAGCATCCTCAGAAGACCCCCATTTTTTTATTTGCGAACATTTCACGACTCTGCGAGTGTTCTTAGAACACATTCAACTTGCCATCGAACAATACGGACAGTGTCCTCAGGACACCCCCATTTTGTTTATTTGCGAACATTTCAGGACACCATGAGTGTTCTTAGAACACATTTGACTTTCCAGAGAACAATACGGACAGCGTCCTCAGGACAACCCCATTTTCTTTATTTACGAACATTTCAGAACACTGCAAGTGTTCTTAGAACACATTCAACTTCCCATCGAACAATACGGGCAGCGTCCTCAGGACACCCCCATTTTGTTTATTTACAAACATTTCAGGACACCACGAGTGTTCTTAGAACACATTCAACTTGCCAGAGAACAACACGGACAGCATATTCAGGACACCCCCTACGAACATTTCAGGACACCGCGAGTGTTCGTAGAACACTTTAAACTTGACAACGAACAAAACAGGCAAGGTCCTCAGAACAGCCCCATTTTGTTTATTTATGAACATTTCAGGACACCACAAGTGTTCTTAGAACACATTCAACTTGCCAGCGAACAATACAGACAGCGTCTTCAGGACACCCCCTACGAACATTTCAGGACACCGCAAGTGTTCTTAGAACACATTCAACTTGCCATCAAACAATACGACAGCGTCCTCAGGACACCCCCATTTTCTTTATTTATGAACATTTCAGGACACCACGAGTGTTCTTAGAACACATACAAATTTCCAGAGAAAAATATGGACAGCGTCCTCAGGACATCCCCATTTTGCTTATTTGCGAACATTTCAGGACACTACGAGTGTTCTTAGAACACATTCAACTTGCAATCGATCAATACGGACAGCGTCCTCAGGACACCCCCATTTTGTTTATTTACAAACATTTCAGGACACCACGAGTGTTCTTAGAACACATTTAACTTGCCAGAGACCAATACGGACAGCGTCCTCAGGACACCCCCATTTTGTTTATTTATGAACATTTCAGGACACAGCGAGTGTTCTTAGAACACTTTAAAATTCACAACGAACAATACGGACATCGTCCTGAGAACACCCCCATTTTGTTTTTTTACGAACATTTCAGGACACCACAAGTGTTCTTAGAACACATTCAACTTACCAGAGAACAATACGGACAGCGTCCTCAGGACACCCCATTTTGTTTATTTACGAACATTTCAGGACACCGCAAGTGTTCTTAGAACACATTCAATTTTCCATCGAACAATACGGACAGCATCCTCAGGACACCCTCATTTTGTTTATTTACAAACACTTCAGAACACCACGAGTGTTCTTAGAACACATTCAACTTGCCAGAGAACAATATGGACAGCGTCTTCAGGACACCCCCTACGAACATTTCAGGACACCACGAGTGTTCTTAGAACACTTTAAACTTGACAACGAATAAAACGGACAGTGTCCTCAGAACACCCCCATTTTGTTTAATTACGAACATTTCAGGACACCACAAGTGTTCTTAGAACACATTCAACTTGCAAGACAACAATACGGACAGCGTCCTCAGAACACCCCCATTTTTTTTATTTGCGAACATTTCACGCTCTGCGAGTGTTCTTAGAACACATTCAACTTGCCATCGAACAATACGGACAGTGTCCTCAGGACAACCCCATTTTGTTTATTTACGAACATTTCAGGACACCACGAATGTTCTTAGAACACATTTGACTTTCCAGAGAACAATACGGACGGCGTCATCAGGACAACCCCATTTTGTTTATTTACGAACATTTCAGAACACTGCAAGTGTTCTTAGAACACATTCATCTTCCCATCGAACAATACGGACAGCGTCCTCAGGACACCCCCATTTTGTTTATTTACAAACATTTCAGGACACCACGAGTGTTCTTAGAACACATTCAACGTGCCAGAGCACAACACGGACAGCATCTTCAGGACACCCCCTACGAACATTTCAGGACACAGCGATTGTTTGTAGAACACTTTAAACTTGACAACGAACAAAACGGGCAGCGTCCTCAGAACACCCCCATTTTGTTTATTTATGAACATTTCAGGACACCACAAGTGTTCTTAGAACACATTAAACTTGCCAGCGAACAATACGGACAGCGTCTTCAGGACACCCCCTACGAACATTTCAGGACACCGCGAGTGTTCTTAGAACACATTCAACTTGCCATCAAACAATACTACAGCGTCCTCAGGACACCCCCATTTTCTTTATTTATGAACATTTCAGGACACCACGAGTGTTCTTAGAACACATTCAAATTGCCAAAGAAAAATATGGACAGCGTCCTCAGGACATCCCCATTTTGCTTACTTGCGAACATTTCAGGACACTACGAGTGTTCTTAGAACACATTCAACTTGCAATCGATCAATACAGACAGCGTCCTCAGGACACCCCCATTTTGTTTATTTACAAACATTTCAGGACACCACAAGTGTTCTTAGAACACATTCAACTTGCCAGAGACCAATAAGGACAGCGTCCTCAGGACACCCCCATTTCGTTTATTTACGAACATTTCAGAACATCGCGAGTGTTCTTAGAACACATTCAACTTCCCATCGAACAATACAGACAGCGTCCTCAGGACACCCCCTATGAACATTTCAGGACACAGCGAGTGTTCTTAGAACACTTTAAACTTCACAACGAACAATACGGACATCGTCCTGAGAACACACCCATTTTGTTTTTTTACGAACATTTCAGGACACCACAAGTGTTCTTAGAACACATTCAACTTACCAGAGAACAATACGGACAGCGTCCTCAGGACACCCCATTTTGTTTATTTACGAACATTTCAGGACACCGCGAGAGTTCTTAGAACACATTCAACTTGCCAGCGTCCAATACGGACAGCGTCTTCAGGACACCCCCTACGAACATTTCAGGACACAGCGAGTGTTCTTAGAACACTTTAAAATTCACAACCAACAATACGGACAGCGTCCTGAGAACACCCCCATTTTGTTTTTTTTACGATCATTTCAAGACACCACAAGTGTTCTTCGAACACATTCAACTTACTAGAGAACAATACGGACAGCGTCCTCAGGACACCCCATTTTGTTTATTTACGAACATTTCAGGACACCGCAAGTGTTCTCAGAACACATTCAACTTGCCAGCGAACAATATGGACAGCGTCTTCAGGACACCCCCTACGAACATTTCAGGACACCGCAAGTGTTCTTAGAACACATTCAACTTGCCATCAAACAATACGGACAGTGTCCTCAGGACACCCCTATTTTGTTTATTTACGAACATTTCAGGACACTACGAGTGTTCTTAGAACACATTCAAATTGCCAGAGAAAAATATGGACAGCGTCCTCAGGACATCCCCATTTTGTTTATTTGCGAACATTTCAGGACACTAAGAGTGTTCTTAGAACACATTCAACTTACAATCGAACAATACGGGCAGCGTCCTCAGGACACCCCCATTTTGTTTATTTACGAACATTTCAGGACACCACAAGTGTTCTTAGAAAACATTCAACTTACCAGAGAACAATACGGACAGCGTCCTCAGGACACCCCATTTTGTTTATTTACGAACATTTCAGGACACCAGGAGTGTTCTTAGAACACATTCAACTTGCCAGCGTTCAATACGGACAGCGTCTTCAGGACACCCCCTACGAACATTTCAGGACACAGCGAGTGTTCTTAGAACACTTGAAACTTCACAACGAACAATACGGACAGCGTCCTGAGAACACCCCTATTTTGTTTATTTACGAACATTTCAGGACACCACAAGTGTTCTTAGAACACATTCAACTTGCCAGAGACCAATACGGACAGCATCCTCAGGATACCCCCATTTTGTTTATTTAGGAACATTTCAGAACATCGCGAGTGTTCTTAGAACACATTCAATTTCCCAACGAACAATACGGACAGCGTCCTGAGAACACCCCCATTTTGTTTTTTTACGAACATTTCAGGACACCACAAGTGTTCTTAGAACACATTCAACTTACCAGAGAACTATACGGACAGCGTCCTCAGGACACCCCATTTTGTTTATTTACGAACATTTCAGGACACCGCGAGTGTTCTTAGAACACATTCAACTTGCCAGCGTACAATACGGACAGCGTCTTCAGGACACCCCCTACGAACATTTCAGGACACAGCGAGTGTTCTTAGAACACTTTAAAATTCACAACGAACAATACGGACAGCGTCCTGAGAACACCCCCATTTTGTTTTTTTTTACGATCATTTCAGGACACCACAAGTGTTCTTAGAACACATTCAACTTACTAGAGAACAATACGGACAGCGTCCTCAGGACACCCCATTTTGTTTATTTACGAACATTTCAGGACACCGCAAGTGTTCTTAGAACACATTCAACTTGCCAGCGAACAATACGGACAGCGTCTTCAGGACACCCCCTACGAACATTTCAGGACACCGCAAGTGTTCTTAGAACACATTCAACTTGCCATCAAACAATACGGACAGTGTCCTCAGGACACCCGCATTTTGTTTATTTACGAACATTTCAGGACACCACGAGTGTTCTTAGAACACATTCAAATTGCCAGAGAAAAATATGGACAGCGTCCTCAGGACATCCCCATTTTGTTTATTTGCGAACATTTCAGGACACTAAGAGTGTTCTTAGAACACATTCAACTTACAATCGAACAATACGGACAGCCTCCTCAGGACACCCCCATTTTGTTTATTTACAAACATTTCAGGACACCACAAGTGTTCTTTGAACACGTTTAACTTGCCAGAGACCAATACGGACAGCATCCTCAGGACACCCCCATTTTGTTTATTTACGAACATTTCAGAACATCGCGAGTGTTCTTAGAACACATTCAACTTCCCATCGAACAATACAGACAGCGTCCTCAGGACACCCCCTACGAACATTTCAGGACACAGCGAGTGTTCTTAGAACACTTTAAAATTCACAACGAACAATACGGACAGCGTCCTGAGAACACCCCCATTTTGTTTTTTTACGAACATTTCAGGACACCACAAGTGTTCTTAGAACACATTCAACTTACTAGAGAAAAATACGGACAGCGTCCTCAGGACACCCCATTTTGTTTATTTACAAACATTTCAGGACACCGCGAGTGTTCTTAGAACACATTCAACTTGCCAGCGAACAATACGGACAGCGTCTTCAGGACACCCCCTATGAACATTTCAGGACACCGCAAGTGTTCTTAGAACACATTCAACTTGCCATCAAACAATACGGACAGTGTCCTCAGGACACCCCCATTTTGTTTATTTACGAACATTTCAGGACACCACGAGTGTTCTTAGAACACATTCAAATTGCCAGAGAAAAATATGGACAGCGTCCTCAGGACATCCCCATTTTGTTTATTTGCGAACATTTCAGGACACTACGAGTGTTCTCAGAACACATTCAACTTACAATCGAACAATACGGACAGCGTCCTCAGGACACCCCCATTTTGTTTATTTACGAACATTTCAGGACACCACAAGTGTTCTTAGAACACATTCAACTTAACAGAGAACAATACGGACAGCGTCCTTAGGCACCCCCATTTTGTTTATTTACGAACATTTCAGGACACCGCGAGTGTTCTTAGAACAGTTTCAGCTTGCTTGCGAAAAAAAACAGACAAATATTGCGTCCTCAGAACACCCCCCCATTTAGTTTATTTAGAACATTTCAGAACAGCTGTGTTGTCTGCAGACATATCGAACACAACAAGAGCATCCACCACATAAAAAAACACAACACTTAACCTGTCTCATACTCTCCCACCCTCCCCAAACACTCTTACACACCAACACACTCTACTAAATACAAATTTTAAACCAAGTTTCACTGCGCTGTCCGCGGACGTCCGCGAATCCAAGATGGCGGGCGCTACCGAAATTCTGACGCGCTTCACGCTCCACGCCGTCCAATCAGCAAACACGTCGCATGTCCGCGGACATCAGGCAAGCCCATTGGCCAATCAGGACACTGTCCACGGAGCGAACAGGGAAGTCCGGAACGGAGAAATCACTAATTTTTTTGCCTTACATTTTGGCCATTTAAAAAAAAAGTACTGGACGGATTTACACCAAATGTGCAAAAGCACGCTTTTGGGACCAAGCCCCCGCTCCTGCCACAAATTTGGTGTAAATCCGTCCAGCGGTTTGGGCTGTAGGCATGCGCAAAGTTTTTTCCCATTATGTCTATGGGAAAAAACAAAAGTTTTGGGACCCCCTCTATATCTTTGCCCCCCCTGGACCAAACAACTTTGCAAAAGGATTCAGAGTGGGCCATATACTTTTTTTGCAAAGTTTGGTGAGGATTCGTCCAGAGGGAGCGAAGTTATAAGCCACCCAAACAATGCTCTTCCTATGGAAACAGCAACTTAACCATAACTACATGGACGCTACCGCGTCCATGTAGATATGGTTAAGTTGTATATAGTTTTATATATATATATATATATATCTTCAAAGCACTGAAAACGTCAGGGTGAGTAGCACTCTTCACTCTTCCAAAATTAGCAAGGTCCGGACTTCAAAGTTGAGAATAAAATATAGTCTTTATTTATGCCTTGCAAAGTGGCAAAAAGGTTAAAAAGCCATTACAGTGAGGCTCTCCCAAAGTGCAAAAATATCTGTGCTCGTTAGGAACGTTAAAGCGTTTTGCAGCTTGCCTCGCCGTTTGATCACAACAACCAATATATATATATATGTTAAGTGTACATACGGTAATGCTTATTAATTTGGTTATATAGAGAAGTGTCTACCATTTGTATCACTATCTTCGGCCATTTGCTCACATGGGAAATTCTCCTCAAGCCATTCTAAAGTACTGGACATTTCTGTCAAATAAAAAAATATATATTACTTTATTCTATCTAATACAGACATTTTAGAAATATATAAGAAAAATGAAGTATACTTACTAGCTTCTGGTAAGTTGTGTTCTTACTGGTCTGCAGATCTGCTGTTGCTCCTAGTTGTGCAGTTTCTGTGAGGTAATTATGTTGGAAGCCTATCTTTCTTCTTTTGGTATATTCCATTTTAGTACATATGGTATTTGAATGGATGGTTGATGTGTTAGATATATTGGTTCCACTTCTTATTTATTACTACATATAATGTGTTTATGTGCTGGTTTTTGAACTTGTGCAGTGTTCATATGGCATGATATAACAATTTAAGATACCCCTTGCGTGGTTGTACGCATCAATGACATGTGTGATGTCATCTTTGATGTCCTGGGTGTAAGTCTTAGCAGTGCACAGTGGTGGCACGAGTTATGGTTGCTTAGCTTACCATAACTGGCGAATTTCAGGGGGTTTTCGGTTTTACTTGGAACCATAACGTCCCTTTAACATAGTTTTTTTACTGAATATATATATATATATATGTGTGTATATATATATATTCCATGAAAATACACTATTAAAGGGACGTTATGCTTAAGTTGCGCTTTGGATAAAGATGCTATATAAATAACAGATCATTATCATTAATAAAATCCCATAAAATTCATTGCAAAACTTTGTTAAAGGGACTTTATTGTTACAAGTAAAACCAAAAAACCCAGAAATTCGCCAGTTATGGTAAGCTAAGTAACCATAATGCGTGCCACCACTGTGCACTGCTAAGACTAACACCCAGGACATCAAACATATCACAAATGCCAGTGCACCATACGCTGAGAAGGTCTGTGTGTGCTCCCTGGCTACATGCACATGTCATGGTGGTGTGCACCCAATTAGTCCACAAGGATCTGGGGTTCATCATCATTGAAGCGCCTCGTCCTTGACGTGGCGGTGTCCTGTGCAGTGCTTTAGGGTTGAGCCTCTTCCAGTTGTGAGTGCTTTGTCTTCTAGGATTGTGGTGCTGACCCTGTGTGGCGGGGACCACACAGGGCACAAGATGCTGGACCACTAGTGGCCTGGGCCATGGCATCAACCACTGATGCTGGGACAGCAGCTGCTCCTGATGGTCCCTGACCCTGGGTGGTGGGGACAGCAACTGCCCCTGCAGGTCCCTGAACCTGGGTGGTGGAGACAGGAGCTTTTCCTGCATGTCCTTTACCCTTTGAGGGATGGACAAAATCTGCCCACGCATGTCTGTTTACGTGGGGGGATGACAGCAGATACTGCTGCAGCTCCCTGACCCTGGGTGGGGGGACAGCAGCTGCCCCTGCAGGTCCATGAACCTTGGGGAAGAGAACAACAGCTGCCCCTGCAGGTCCCTGACCCTGGGTGGTGGGGACAGGAGCTGGTCCCTGAACCTGAGTGGTGGGGACAGGAGCTTTATGCGGATATCCCTTACCCTTTGGGGGATGGAAAGCATCTGGCCCTGCGTGTCTGTGTACCTGAGGGGGGTGACAGCAGCTACCGCAGCAGCTCCCTGAACCGAGGTGTTGGGGACATCAGCTGCCCCAGTAGGGCCCTGAATCTTGGGGGGGACACTAGCAGCTTCCCCTGGAGGTCCCTGAACCTGGTGGGGATAACCACAGATACCCCTGCAGGTCCCTGACTGTGTTGGTGGGGGACCAAATCTCTCTCTGTACATCCCCTACACCTAGAGTGGCAGGCTGCAGCTTCTGCTCCACATCCCTGACCCCGGCCACATCTGCCACCTTTTCCTTCTGGGGCCTTACCAATCATCGTACAAACAGACTTGTGCAATTGAAGGCACACCAAGCAATTGTCCTGGGCAATCGGAGTCAGGGGGCAGTCATGCACTTTCCTTCATGATTTCCTTTCTTGGATGCAGCTGCCTGAGCGGCTGCAGCTCTTTTTCTCCCCCCTGCCTTGGATTTCTAGTGCATACATAGCACGGACACCAGAAAGGTAAGCCCCACATTTCTGGGCTGCCACAAAGCAGTGCGCGACGGCGTATTTGAATGGAACTTTCATTTTGCTATGACTTTGCCTGCATAGGCACACTTACCATGCTGAAGTCCCACACATGTGTGAGCATTTTTATTGCCCAGTTCTAACTGCAATGCTGTGTGCCTACTTCGTTTTTGTTGAATTCCGCCATTCCAAGATGGCTGTGTTTATTGCCTGCACTGGAGTGATGGGCATGGTGCTGCTGGGGGTCTGGGATTGACTGTAGCCTTGCTCATCTGGGCCAATGGGAAGGCCGGCAGGCTTGGCTGGCCCTCCTCACAAGGCCCGATCCTAAGGCCCTGTCTACCCCTGTCCACCATGGTACACCACCTGCTCCCGGGGGTCGCCTGTGAGCTGTGAGTGGATAAACCCCCCCACCCCGCTTGTCGCCTGTGAGTGCATGAACCCCCCCACCCCGCTGGTCACCTTTGAGTGCATTAACCCCACCCCGTTCCTTGCCTGTGAGTGCATGTACACCCCCACACCCCTAGTCACCTGTGAGTGCATGAACCCCCACACCCTGCTGGTCTCCTGTGAGTGCATGAACCCCCCACCTCGCTGGTAACCTGTGAGTGCATGAACCCCCCCACACTACTGGTCGTCTGTGAGTGCATGAACCCCCCATCCCGATGGTCACCTGTGAGTGCATGAACCCCCCCACGCCGCTGGTCACCTTTGAGTGCATGAACCCCACTCTGCTGGTCGCCTGTGAGTGCATGAAACCCCCCACCCCTGGTCGCCTGTGAGTGCATGAAACCCCCACAGCGCTGGTCACCTGTGAGTGCATGAACCCCTCCAACCCGCTGGTCACCTGAGAGTGCATGAACCCCACCCCGCTGGTCACCTGTGAGTGCATGAACCACTCCCCCCACCCCGCTGGTTGCCTGTGAGTGCATGAACCCCCCCACCCCGATGGTCGCCTGTGAGTGCATGAACCCCACACCGCTGGTAACCTGTGAGTGCATTAACCCCACCCCGCTGGTTGCCTGTGACTGCACGAACCCCCCCTCCCCGCTGGTCACCTATGAGTATATGAACCCCATCCTGCTGGTCGCCTGTGAGTGCATAATCCCCCCTCCCCGCTGGTCGCCTGTGAGTGCATAAACTCCCCCACCCCGCTAGTCGCCTGTGATTGCATGAACCCCCTCCACCCCGCTGGTCACACCTACCCTATCCCATGCACTACCTTCCTGACTACATGCATTACCTTGATGTTGCCACCCTTTAAGATAGGGCTGGCACTCCTGTTTTATGCCACCATTTCTGACCACATGTATTACCTTGTTGTTGCCACCCTTTAAGATGGGCTTGGCGCTCATGTTTTATGCCACCATCTCTGACCACATGCATTACCTTGTTTTTGGTTTTTGCCACCCTTTAAGATGGGGTTGGCGCTCATGTTTTATGCCACCAATTTTGACCACAAGCATAACTTACTGTTGCCGACCCTTTAAGATGGGGATGACGCTCATGTTTTATGACACCAATTGTGACTATATGCATTACTTGTTATTGCCACCCTTTAAGAAGGGGGTTTACAGTCATGTTCTTATACCACCAATCTTGACCTATGCATTACTTGTTGTTGCCACCCTTTTAGAGGGGGTTGGTTTTCATGTTTTGCTACCGATTTGACCAAATACACTTATGTAACCAAGCAAATATTCTTAACAGCGCCACGGTGCCCGAGGGCAGTTGTGCGCTTTACAAATGGAAATAAATAAATAAAAACAAATAAAATAAATAAAATAAGTGATGAAAAACATACTTCTGTGGTCAAGCAAGGCTGAATATTACCGATGGTGAAAAAATAAATGGGTTATGTAACACACAGGCACCCCACAAATCAAAAATCCATGTGTGCGACACCCTGGTAGCTCACATAAAAAGAAAAAGTGTTAAGCGATATGCTGTGGTACCCAGCAACACGAAAAATGCATACGCGAAGGCCGGAAAGCTACTGTAATGGTAATAATGGAGGTACACAATACACACGGGCACCCAGAGTATGAATAATGTGTACGCGACTCACTGTTTGCCTCTGAAAAAAGAAAAGTAGACTTGTGTATGCGCGGAGGCAAATCCACCACCAAAATAAGAAGTTCGTACTGTCACAGTAGTGAACGAATTCCGTGGCACCTCAAAATTCTCAATGATGCACTCATCCGTTCACTCCCAATTGCACATACGGTCGGATTTTTTCCTATGCACTTTTTTGTTCTGATTCTGGCATTCTGAAAGCCAGCGCGCCCAGTGCGTGTCATGTAAGTTACGGGCTGAGGGCCTTTTCTCTAATTTCACGTGTCCATGCTAATTTCGAACGCGCAAAGTAACCGAAACTCTGTTTCCGGCTGCCCATGGAATAGACAGAGGAGACCCATGCTCCTGCCGGCAAGAATTTCTACCTGCCTCCTACTGCCCTGAGCTGCCTCTACTGAGCCATCTGCTGCTGCCTACCCACTGAGTGGGCCTGCTGCCCACCTGCCCTGCTTTCCAGCCATTGCCAATGTTCCTGTCCTTGGACCTGTGACCACCTCAGCTGATTCACCAGACTCCCAATGTGCCATTCCTTCACCACCGCTCCACAGCCCAGCCCCAGGACCACCTTGCCCACCCACACCTGCCTCGGGGGTTTCCATGTCTCAACCAACCTCTTCAGAGGTAAGTGGAAACTTTGTGGCAGCGAGGCAAAGGGCTGTCAACTTCACTGCCAAGGAAGTTGACAACCTGGTGGAGCAGGTCCTGTGGCATTATGATGCCCTCTTCAATGCACCAACGCAACTCGGCAAGGAAGGAGATAAGCTCATCTGGGAAGGGATAGTGGATACCATCAACATGGAGGGGGTGGCATCCTGCACTTTCAGACATGTGCACAAGTGCTTGCAGGACCTAAAATTCAGAACCCACAACAAGGCCCTGAACTTCATCCAAGCCGGTGCCATCAACACCACCAACATGCAGGTCCTAGAAAAGTTCTACACGGTGCTGGTCACCCAGGTCAGCAAATTGCAGCAACTTCTGGAGTCGTCAGGTGAGTGTCCATGTGTTGCTAGGCTCCACAGTGCATGTGCATGTTTCAGTATGTTGGGAGACAACACCTTAGGATTAAAGCAAGTATGCGTCTTGTATGGATGTCTGCATGCGTGACCCAGACAGTGCTCTACATGTGTGCAGTGAACCATGTGTAATTTTAATGAGTTTCATTTGCATTGTGTGTTGCACTGCTGGCTTTAACTACCGACATGTGTTTTGTGACATGTGTTTGAGACATGCCCGCGTGACAGATGAGGTGGTTTTGCTGATCCGATGTGCTTGCATGGTGTTCATGTGTATGTGTCAAAGATGTGATTGTGTGACTTGCCATCACTCATGGCTGGGTGAAACAGGTGCATTTCAAGGTGTGAGGTAGTCATGTGGCAGGATTTCAGTTGACGGTACTCTGATGTGATTGCTCATCACACTGCTTGAGGACTGTCAGTTGATGTGTCAGCATGACATGTGTATGGGCACATGATGCATGTGTTTGTAACATGCACAATTGATAGGTTGTGACAGTGCCATGTCCCCGGATGTGATTGCTTGATGGGATAGACAGGCACACATTGTTGCGGTACCCTGATGTTTGTGTCTATGTCTCCCAATCCCCAGTTGCATTGGAAGAAGAAGGCAGAGACTGTGCTGTAGAGCAAGGCAGCAGGGATGCCTCCACCAGGCAGAGGCACAAAGCCCAGCCAGGCCCCCTGGACAGTACATTGTCAGGGACCATCAGGCACTGCTGCTGGGGGTAAATCCAAGATGGCAAAGGTGGACATGGACTCCTCAGCCGTGGCGGGGACAGGTGAGACAACACAGGGGCCATCCAGTGCAGAAGGCGGTCGGGAGTCATCTAGGTTGGCGGGGGTGGAGGGGGAGGAGGTGGCCATAGTAACACAGCCCATGGGGTCAGGTGGGATGTTGAGGTGGGTGTGACTACTGCAGTCCTACCCGAGGGGCATGAAGCTGTGTAGGCCCTGCTTGTGGTGTCTGTGCAAATTCCTGTCCCAGGGCCAGTGGCTACAGCTGTATTCATCTGCTGGCATGCCTCAATCCGGACCCAGCCCCAGGTGCTAGATACTTCCACCCAGACCAACATCCCAATGCCGGCAGCTGTTGCTATTCGGGACAGAGTGGTACCCCTGCTGGTCCGTGTTCGGAGGTGGACCAGCGTGATACGTGATGAAGTGCAGGCTTGCTGTCGAGTGCTTGCACATCATCACAATGACGTATGGTGTATCCTCAACTGGGTAGCAACATTCCTCATCCAGATTGTGCTGTGTGGGCTATACAGTAATACAACCCCTCCTCATCTTCCTCCTCTGTTCACCAATAATACTTTGGGGTGCCTTCCGGCCCAGATACCACCAGGCCCCCTGTGCACCAGTCCCACCCATAGCGGCCCGTCTGGTGGAGCCAACATACCTGCCTGATTTTGAGAGTCAACAGTGAATCAGCTGAGGTGGTCACCATGCCGATCCAGGCACCAACAGGAGCAATGGCAAGGCGAGGGAGAGCAGGCATCCAGGGACACGGCCAGACACCCCAGTTAATGTCATCAGCCCGGAGGTTGTCCACAGGAAACAGACACCAGGTGCTATGGCAGCAGCAGGCTCTGAGGAGAAGGCTCTTTTACTCAGGACATACCATCACTAGGGGGCTGGTACACAGCGTCAGGCAGGACAGAAATGTGAATCTGCGCAGCAGAATGTTTTCTGTGTTTGTGCGCTATGGGCAGAGTATCAGATCAGAGGGGCAGCTGGCTTGGGAGGCAAGAGTCACAATGGTCAGGGCGGAGGTCCCACTGCGTCGGGCAAGGAGGCAGGCTGCCATCCTATAGGCAACTTGCAGGGAGGTGGAGGGGTTGGAGAGGAACATGCTGAAGGCCCTGCAAGACCTCAGGAAACAATGGAGGCCACCCGGGGGTAATGGACGCAGTGCTTGATGATGCCCTGGGGCAGAGTTGTGAGTGAGATAGGTGATGAAGAGATGGAGTAGCCCACTGCCTGCATGCATAGTTCTGTAGATGTACGTTTCCTTTAATTTTTTGTTCAGTTGGAGCAGACAATTACGACAATACTCAATTTTTTGTTTCCTATCTATGTGTTGTGTCTTTGGAGCTGACAATTTGGACAATACTCAATTTTTTGTTCGTACATAGTTCTTTAGGTGTAGGTTTTATTTATTTTAAACCAGACTTTATGGACATTTTTTCTATTTTAAATTGTACATAGTAATTTAGGCATGTAGATAATAATGTTTTGGATGATAAACATTGACACTTTTTTTATATTTTTGGCAGTCTGTATGACTTTAATACTTCTGTATATAATATTACTTTTTTACTCCAATTCATCACTCCTTACTGTTCTTTTTGGTGTGTGCCTGTTTGCTAGTCTATTCAGAAACCGTGCTTGTCACCATTGGTAGTCATGTGTCTGGTTGCATTTTTGCCTGTGTATTGTTGCTGGGATGGTTAGCGAGTGAATTATACACATGTGGGTGACCGGTGGTGGTGTGTCAAGTGGACGGATGGTTGTGCACTGTCAAATGGTATTTCCTTTCACATGTGCTGCATCACTCTGTATTTACCTTCACTGTGGTTCAGGTGGAGGGAGTTGGGGTGACTGTGGGAGTGTTACGTGTTCACCATCAGGGCACATGACTTAATTAATGCTGTGTACCACACATGTAGTGCATTCACCTTTACCAGCATGTGTTTACACAGTGTTCATTTGCTCAGTTGTTGGTCAACGTCTTGTAATGGGGTACAGTAGTGGCATTTTGTATATTCAACAATGGCTACCCAATTCATCAGTCTCTGTGAGTTGTGCACTCTCTGACTGCCATGTCAGTCACACATGGCTGGAACGGTGAAGGGATTGTTAGGCAATATTTTAGATAATACCAGCTCATTGATGCTCAGGCTCTGACACACCTGCCCATTGTTTGTTTGTATGTTTGCTTCTGTCATTGGCAAACATTCGGTCACTGGGGCTTAATAACATGTCATTGGTACATGGGCAGCAGGACCTCACTTTAACATTCACTTGTCACATGTGTATGTTGGGGGATGGTTAAGGCCAGGAGGTGCGTTTGAGCAGATGCAGCACTCATAGATGTAACTCTGGTGAATGCATTTATTTTGGTTTGCAGGATACCTGTTCCTGGAGATATACAGGCTGATGTCCCAACACGGCGGTCCAGGTGCGCAACGCACAATCATTGCAGTGATGATGTGTCACAATGTCACGGTATGGCTTGCAGGTGATGTCGCTTGTGCAGGGTGCTGCCTGTAGGGGTTTGTCACAGGTGAGGGGGTCTGAGGGTGGCGTCCCCTCTGGTGGGGGCTGCCTGCAGGGGGTTGTCACATGTGCGGGGGACTCGGGGTGGTGTCCATTCCGGTGGGGGCTGCTTGCAGGTGGTGTCACTTGTGGAGGGGGCTGCCGGCAGGGTGTTGTCACAGGTGAGGGGTGCTGGGGGTGGTGTCCCATCTGGTGGGGGATGCCTGCAGGTGGTGTCATTTGTGGAGGGGGCTGCCTGCAGGGGTTGTCGCAGGTGATGGGGGCTGGGGAATGGTGTGCCTTCTGGTGGGGGCTGCCTGCATGGCTTGACACAGGTGAGGGGGTCGGGGGTGGTGTCCCTTCTGGTGGGGGCTGCCTGTAGGGGTTTGTCACAGGTGAGGGGGGCTGGGGAATGGTGTGCCTTCTGGTGGGTGCTGCCTGCATGGCTTGACACAGGTGAGGGGGTCGGGGGTGGTGTCCCTTCTGGTGGGGGCTGCCTGTAGGGGTTTGTCACAGGTGAGGGGGGCTGAGGGGTGGCGTCCCCTCTGGTGGGGGCTGCCTGCAGGGGGTTGTCACATGTGCGGGGGACTCGGGGTGGTGTCCATTCCGGTGGTGGCTGCTTGCAGGTGGTGTCACTTGTGGAGGGGGCTGCCGGCAGGGTGTTGTCACAGGTGAGGGGTGCTGGGGGTGGTGTCCCATCTGGTGGGGGATGCCTGCAGGTGGTGTCATTTGTGGAGGGGGCTGCCTGCTGGGGTTGTCGCAGGTGATGGGGGCTGGGGAATGGTGTGCCTTCTGGTGGGGACTGCCTGCATGGCTTGACACAGGTGAGGGGGTCGGGGGTGGTGTCCCTTCTGGTGGGGGCTTCCTGCTGGGTGTTGTCACAGGTCAGTTGGGCTTGGGGGTTGTGTCCCTTCTGGTGGGGGATACATGCAGGTGGTGTCACTTGTGGAGGGGGCTGCCTGCAGGGGTTGTCACAGGTGAGGGGTCTGGGGTGGTTTAATTTCTGGTGGGTGCTGCCTGCAGGGGGTTGTCACAAGTGAGGGGGGCTGCGGAGTGGTGTCCCTTCTGGTGGGGGGGTGCATGTAGGTGGTGTCACTTGTGGAGGGGGCTGCCTGCAGGGGGTTGTCACAGGTGAGGGGGACTGGGGGTGGTGTCCCTTCTGGTGGGGGCTGCCAACAGGGGGTTGTCACAGGTCAGGGGGGTTGGGGTGGTGTCCCATCTGGTGGGGGCTGCATGCAGGTGGTGTCACTTGTGGAGGGGGTGTCTGCAGGGGTTGTCACAGGTGAGGGGGGCTGGGGCATGATGTCCCTTCTGATGGGGGCTGCCTGCAGGGGGTTGTCACATGTGAGGGGGGCTGGGTGGTGGTTTCACTTCTGGTGGGGGCTGCCTGCAGGGGGTTGTCACAGGTGAGAGGGTCTGGGGGTGGTGTGTGCACTACAGTGGTTAATGTGCATTGGGTGGTTATGTGAGTAGGCTGGTTGCCAGGGGTGTGGGGGGAATCATGTTTTGGAAGCGGGTGTAGCCTACACTTACAAGGGGGCAGTGATTTAGCTGGGGTGCGGTCAGGGATTGCAAGGTGTTGGTGCGAGATTTCACTGGTGTACGGCCAGGGCTTGCATGGGTGGGCACGTGTTTTCTCAGGGGTGCCGCCAGGAATTGCGAAGTGCTGATGGGCGATTATGCTGGGGTGCGGCCAGGTATTGCTAGGTGTTGACATGCATTTCTCTGGTGTACGGCCAGGGCTTACGTTGGTGGGCACGCATTTTCTCAGGGGTGTGGCTAGGGATTGCGAGGTAGTGATGAGCGATTATGCTGGGGTGCGGCCGGGGATTGTGAGGTGGTGAGGCGTGATTTCGCTGGTTTACGGCCTCGGCTTGCATGGGAGGGCATGCATTTTCTCTGGGGTGCACTCGTGGATTGCAAGGTGTTGGCGCGTGATTTTGCTGGGGTGCTGGATACTGGGCCAGGGATGGAGCAGAGGCTTGCACCATGTTAGGCCTTTCACTTGCCTTTTGGTGTGTGTGGAGGCATGTTGGGGGTTTTCCTCACGCAGTTTGCTTTTACTTGCACGACGGCTACTGATGCCTCTGGAACCCCCTATACCCCGCTGGTCACACCTACCCTATCCCATGCACTACCTTCCTGACTACATGCATTACCTTGATGTTGCCACCCTTTAAGATAGGGCTGGCGCTCCTGTTTTATGCCACCATTTCTGACCACATGTATTACCTTGTTGTTGCCACCCTTTAAGATGGGATTGGCGCTCATGTTTTATGCCACCATCTCTGACCACATGCATTACCTTGTTTTTGGTTTTTGCCACCCTTTAAGATGGGGTTGGCGCTCATGTTTTATGCCACCAATTTTGACCACAAGCATTACTTACTGTTGCCGACCCTTTAAGATGGGGATGACGCTCATGTTTTATGACACCAATTGTGACTATATGCATTACTTGTTATTGCCACCCTTTAAGAAGGGGGTTTACAGTCATGTTCTTATACCACCAATCTTGACCTATGCATTACTTGTTGTTGCCACCCTTTTAGAGGGGGTTGGTTTTCATGTTTTGCTACCGATTTGAGCAAATACACTTATGTAACCAAGCAAATATTCTTAACAGTGCCACGATGCCCGAGGGCAGTTGTGCACTTTACAAATGGAAATAAATAAATAAAAACAAATAAAATAAATAAAATAAGTGATGAAAAACATACTTCTGTGGTCAAGCAAGACTGAATATTACCGATGGTGAAAAAATAAATGGGTTATGTAACACACAGGCACCCCAAAAATCAAAAATCCATGTGTGCGACACCTCGGTAGCTCACATAAAAAGAAAAAGTGTTAAGCGATACGCTGTGGTACCCAGCAACACGAAAAATGCATACGCGAAGGCCAGAAAGCTACTGTAATGATAATAATGGAGGTACACAATACACACGGGCACCCAGAGTATGAATAATGTGTACGCGACTCACCGTTAGCCTCTGAAAAAAGAAAAGCAGACTTGTGTATGCGCGGAGGCAAATCCACCACCAAAATAAGAAGTTCGTACTGTCACAGTAGTGAACGAATTCCGTGGCACCCCAAAATTCTCAATAATGCACTCATCCGTTCACTCCCAATTGCACATACTGTCGGATTTTTTCCTATGCACTTTTTTGTTCTGATTCTGGCATTCTGAAAGCCAGCGCGCCCAGTGCGTGTCATGTAAGTTACGGGCTGAGGGCATTTCCTCTAATTTCACGTGTCCATGCTAATTTCGAACGCGCAAAGTAACCGAAACTCTGTTTCCGGCTGCCCATGCAATAGACAGAGGAGACCCATGCTCCTGCCTGCAAGAATTTCTACCTGCCTCCTACTGCCCTGAGCTGCCTCCACTGAGCCATCTGCTGCTGCCTACCCACAGAGTGGGTCTGCTGCCCACCTGCCCTGCTTTATTAGTGTCTGCTTTCCAGCCATTGCCAATGTTCCTGTCCTTGGACCTGTGACCACCTCAGCTGATTCACCAGACTCCCAATGTGCCATACCTTCACCACCGCTCCATAGCCCAGCCCCAGGACCACCTTGCCCACCCACACCTGCCTCGGGGGTTTCCATGTCTCAACCAACCTCTTCAGAGGTAAGTGGAAACTTTGTGGCAGCGAGGCAAAGGGCTGTCAACTTCACTGCCAAGGAAGTTGACAACCTGGTGGAGCAGGTCCTGTGGCATTATGATGCCCTCTTCAATGCACCAACGCAACTCGGCAAGGAAGGAGATAAGCTCATCTGGGAAGAGATAGTGGATGCCATCAACATGGAGGGGGTGGCATCCTGCACTTTCAGACATGTGCACAAGTGCTTGCAGGACCTAAAATTCAGAACCCACAACAAGGCCCTGAACTTCATCCAAGCCGGTGCCATCAACACCACCAACATGCAGGTCCCGGAAAAGTTGTACACGGTGCTGGTCACCCAGGTCAGCAAATTGCAGCAACTTCTGGAGTCGTCAGGTGAGTGTCCATGTGTTGCTAGGCTCCACAGTGCATGTGCATGTTTCAGTATGTTGGGAGACAACACCTTAGGATTACAGCAAGTATGCGTCTTGTATGGATGTCTGCATGCGTGACCCAGACAGTGCTCTACATGTGTGCAGTGAACCATGTGTAATTTTAATGAGTTTCATTTGCATTGTGTGTTGCACTGCTGCCTTTAACTACCGACATGTGTTTTGTGACATGTGTTTGAGACATGCCCGTGTGACAGATGAGGTGGTTTTGCTGATCCGATGTGCTTGCATGGTGTTCATGTGTATGTGTCAAAGATGTGATTGTGTGACTTGCCATCACTCATGGCTGGGTGAAACAGGTGCATTTCAAGGTGTGAGGTAGTCATGTGGCAGGATTTCAGTTGACGGTACTCTGATGTGATTGCTCATCACACTGCTTGAGGACTGTCAGTTGATGTGTCAGCATGACATGTGTATGGGCACATGATGCATGTGTTTGTAACATGCACAATTGATAAGTTCTGACAGTGCCATGTCCCCGGATGTGATTGTCTGATGGGATAGACAGGCACACATTGTTGCGGTACCCTGATGTTTGTGTTCTATGTCTCCCTATCCCCAGTTGCATTGGAAGAAGAAGGCAGAGACTGTGCTGTAGAGCAAGGCAGCAGGGATGCCTCCACCAGGCAGAGGCACAAAGCCCAGCCAGGCCCCCTGGACAGTACATTGTCAGGGACCATCAGGCACTGCTGCTGGGGGTAAATCCAAGATGGCAAAGGTGGACATGGACTCCTCAGCCGTGGCGGGGACAGGTGAGACAACACAGGGGCCATCCAGTGCAGAAGGCGCTCGGGAGTCATCTAGGTTGGCGGGGGTGGAGGAGGAGGAGGTGGCCATAGTAACACAGCCCATGGGGTCAGGTGGGATGTTGAGGTGGGTGTGACTACTGCAGTCCTACCCAAGGGGCATGAAGCTGTGCAGGCCCTGCTTGTGGTGTCTGTGCAAATTCCTGTCCCAGGGCCAGCGGCTACAGCTGTATTCATCTGCTGGCATGCCTCAATCCGGACCCAGCCCCAGGTGCTAGATACTTCCACCCAGACCAACATCCCAATGCCGGCAGCTGTTGCTATTCGGGACAGAGTGGGACCCCTGCTGATCCGTGTTCAGAGGTGGACCAGCGTGATACGTGATGAAGTGCAGGCTTGCTGTCGAGTGCTTGCACATCATCACAATGACGTATGGTGTATCCTCAACTGGGTAGCAACATTCCTCATCCAGATTGTGCTGTGTGGGCTATACAGTAATACAACCCCTCCTCATCTTCCTCCTCTGTTCACCAATAATACTTTGGGGTGCCTTCCGGCCCAGATACCACCAGGCCCCCTGTGCACCAGTCCCACCCTTAGCGGCCCGTCTGGTGGAGCCAACATCCCTGCCTGATTTTGAGAGTCAACAGTGAATCAGCTGAGGTGGTCACCATGCCGATCCAGGCACCAACAGGAGCAATGGCAAGGCGAGGGAGAGCAGGCATCCATGGACACGGCCAGACACCCCAGGTAATGTCATCAGCCCGGAGGTTGTCCACAGGAAACAGACACCAGGTGCTATGGCAGCAGCAGGCTCTGAGGAGAAGGCTCTTTTACTCAGGACATACCATCACTAGGGGGCTGGTACACAGCGTCAGGCAGGACAGAAATGTGAATCTGCGCAGCAGAATGTTTTCTGTGTTTGTGCGCTATGGGCAGAGTATCAGAGCAGAGGGGCAGCTGGCTCGGGAGGCAAGAGTCACAATGGTCAGGGCGGAGGTCCCACTGCGTCGGGCAAGGAGGCAGGCTGCCATCCTATAGGCAACTTGCAGGGAGGTGGAGGGGTTGGAGAGGGACATGCTGAAGGCCCTGCAAGCCCTCCAGGAAACAATGGAGGCCACCCAGGGGTAATGGACGCAGTGCTTGATGATGCCCTGGGGCAGAGTTTGAGTGAGATAGGTGATGAAGAGATGGAGTAGCCCACTGCCTGCATACATAGTTCTGTAGATATACGTTTCGTTTAATTTTTTGTTCAGTTGGAGCAGACAATTACGACAATACTCAATTTTTTGTTTCCTTTCTATGTGTTGTGTCTTTGGAGTTGACAATTTGGACAATACTCAATTTTTTGTTCGTACATAGTTCTTTAGGTGTAGGTTTTATTTATTTTAAACCAGACTTTATGGACATTTTTCCTATTTTAAATTGTACATAGTAATTTAGGCATGTAGATAATAATATTTTGGATGATATACATGGACACTTTTTTATATTTTTGGCAGTCTGTATGACTTTAATACTTCTGTATATAATATTACTTTTTTACTCCAATTCATCACTCCTTACTGTTCTTTTTGGTGTGTGCCTGTTTGCTAGTCTATTCAGAAACCGTGCTTGTCACCATTGGTAGTCATGTGTCTGGTTGCATTTTTGCCTGTGTATTGTTGCTGGGATGGTTAGCGAGTGAATTATACACATGTGGGTGACCGGTGGTGGTGTGTCAAGTGGACGGATGGTTGTGCACTGTCAAATGGTATTTCCTTTCACATGTGCTGCATCACTATGTATTTACCTTCACTGTGGTTCAGTTGGAGGGAGTTGGGGTGACTGTGGGAGTGTTACATGTTCACCATCAGGGCACATGACTTAATTAATGCTGTGTACCACACATGTAGTGCATTCACCTTTACCAGCATGTGTTTACACAGTGTTCATTTGCTCAGTTGTTGGTCAACGTCTTGTAATGGGGTACAGTAGTGGCATTTTGTATATTCAACAATGGCTACCCAATTCACCAGTCTCTGTGAGTTGTGCACTCTCTGACTGCCATGTCAGTCACACATGGCTGGAACGGTGAAGGGATTGTTAGGCAATATTTTAGATAATACCAGCTCATTGATGCTCAGTCTCTGACACACCTGCCCATTGTTTGTTTGGATGTTTGCTTCTGTCATTGGCAAACATTCGGTCACTGGGGCTTAATAACATGCCATTGGTGCATGGGCAGCAGGACCTCACTTTAACATTCACTTGTCACATGTGTATGTTGGGGGATGGTTAAGGCCAGGAGGTGCGTTTGAGCAGATGCAGCACTCATAGATGTAACTCTGGTGAATGCATTTATTTTGGTTTGCAGGATACCTGTTCCTGGAGATATACAGGCTGATGTCCCAATACGGCGGTCCAGGTGCGCAACGCACAATCATTGCAGTGATGATGTGTCACAATGTCACGGTATGGCCTGCAGGTGATGTCACTTGTGCAGGGTGCTGTCTGCAGGGGGTTGTCACAGGTGAGGGGGGATGAGGGTGGTGTCCCTTCTGGTGGGGGCTGCCTGTAGGGGTTTGTCACAGGTGAGGGGGGCTGAGGGGTGGCGTCCCCTCTGGTGGGGGCTGCCTGCAGGGGGTTGTCACATGTGCGGGGGACTCGGGGTGGTGTCCATCCGGTGGGGGCTGCTTGCAGGTGGTGTCACTTGTGGAGGGGGCTGCTGGCAGGGTGTTGTCACAGGTGAGGGGTGCTGGGGGTGGTGTCTCATCTGGTGGGGGATGCCTGCAGGTGGTGTCATTTGTGGAGGGGGCTGCCTGCAGGGGTTGTCGCAGGTGATGGGGGCTGGGGAATGGTGTGCCCTCTGGTGGGGGCTGCCTGCATGGCTTGACACAGGTGAGGGGGTCGGGGGTGGTGTCCCTTCTGATGGGGGCTTCCTGCTGGGTGTTGTCACAGGTCAGTTGAGCTTGGGGGTTGTGTCCCTTCTGGTGGGGGATACATGCAGGTGGTGTCACTTGTGGAGGGGGCTGCCTGCAGGGGTTGTCACAGGTGTGGGGTTTGGGGTGGTTTAATTTCTGGTGGGTGCTGCCTGCAGGGGGTTGTCACAAGTGAGGGGGGCTGCGGAGTGGTGTCCCTTCTGGGGGGGGGGTGCATGCAGGTGGTGTCACTTGTGGAGGGGGCTGCCTGCAGGGGGTTGTCACAGGTGAGGAGGTCTGGGGGTGGTGTCCCTCTGGTGGGGGCGTCCAACAGGGGGTTGTCACAGGTCAGGGGGGTTGGGGTGGTGTCCCATCTGGTGGGGGCTGCATGCAGGTGGTGTCACTTGTGGAGGGGGTGTCTGCAGGGGTTGTCACAGGTGAGGGGGGCTGGGGCATGATGTCCCTTCTGATGGGGGCTGCCTGCAGGGGGTTGTCACATGTGAGGGGGGCTGGGTGGTGGTTTCACTTCTGGTGGGGGCTGCCTGCAGGGGGTTGTCACAGGTGAGAGGGTCTGGGGGTGGTGTGTGCACTACAGTGGTTAATGTGCATTGGGTGGTTATGTGAGTAGGCTGGTTGCCAGGGGTGTGGGGGGAATCATGTTTTGGAAACGGGTATAGCCTACACTTACAAGGGGGCAGTGATTTAGCTGGGGTGCGGTCAGGGATTGCGAGGTGTTGGTGCGAGATTTCACTGGTGTACGGCCACGGCTTGCGTGGGTGGGCACGTGTTTTCTCAGGTGTGCCGGCAGGAATTGCGAAGTGCTGATGGGCGATTATGCTGGGGTGCGGCCAGGTTTTGCTAGGTGTTGACATGCATTTCTCTGGTGTACGTCCAGGGCTTGCGTTGGTGGGCACGCATTTTCTCAGGGGTGCGGCTAGGGATTGCGAGGTAGTGATGAACGATTATGCTGGGGTGCGGCCGGGGATTGTGAGGTGGTGAGGCGTGATTTCTCTGGTGTACGGCCTCGGCTTGCATGGGAGGGCATGCATTTTCGCTGGGGTGCACTCGTGGATTGCAAGGTGTTGGCGCGTGATTTTGCTGGGGTGCTGGATACTGGGCCAGGGATGGAGCAGAGGCTTGCACCATGTTAGGCCTTTCACTTGCCTTTTGGTGTGTGTGGAGGCATGTTGGGGGTTTTCCTCACGCAGTTTGCTTTTACTTGCACGACGGCTACTGATGCCTCTGGAACCCCCTCCACCCCGCTGGTCACACCTACCCTATCCCATGCACTACCTTCCTGACTACATGCATTACCTTGATGTTGCCACCCTTTAAGATAGGGCTGGCGCTCCTGTTTTATGCCACCATTTCTGACCACATGTATTACCTTGTTGTTGCCACCCTTTAAGATGGGCTTGGCGCTCATGTTTTATGCCACCATCTCTGACCACATGCATTACCTTGTTTTTGGTTTTTGCCACCCTTTAAGATGGGGTTGGCGCTCATGTTTTATGCCAACAATTTTGACCACAAGCATTACTTACTGTTGCCGACCCTTTAAGATGGGGATGACGCTCATGTTTTATGACACCAATTGTGACTATATGCATTACTTGTTATTGCCACCCTTTAAGAAGGCGGTTTACAGTCATGTTCTTATACCACCAATCTTGACCTATGCATTACTTGTTGTTGCCACCCTTTTAGAGGGGGTTGGTTTTCATGTTTTGCTACCAATTTGACCAAATACACTTATGTAACCAAGCAAATATTCTTAACAGCGCCACGATGCCTGAGGGCAGTTGTGCGCTTTACAAATGGAAATAAATAAATAAAAACAAATAAAATAAATAAAATAAATAAAATAAGTGATGAAAAACATACTTCTGTGGTCAAGCAAGGCTGAACATTACCGATGGTGAAAAAATAAATGGGTTATGTAACACACAGGCACCCCACAAATCAAAAATCCATGTGTGCGACACCCTGGTAGCTCACATAAAAAGAAAAAAGTGTTAAGCGATACGCTGTGGTACCCAGCAACACAAAAAATGCATACGCGAAGGCCGGAAAGCTACTGTAATGGTAATAATGGAGGTACACAATACACACGGGCACCCAGAGTATGAATAATGTGTACGCGACTCACCGTTAGCCTCTGAAAAAAGAAAAGTAGACTTGTGTATGCTCGGAGGCAAATCCACCACCAAAATAAGAAGTTCGTACTGTCACAGTAGTGAACGAATTCCGTGGCACCCCAAAATTCTCAATGATGCACTCATCCGTTCACTCCCAATTGCACATACGGTCGGATTTTTTCCTATGCACTTTTTTGTTCTGATTCTGGCATTCTGAAAGCCAGCGCGCCCAGTGCGTGTCATGTAAGTTACGGGCTGAGGGCCTTTCCTCTAATTTGACGTGTCCATGCTAATTTCGAACGCGCAAAGTAACCGAAACTCTGTTTCCGGCTGCCCATGCAATAGACAGAGGAGACCCATGCTCCTGCCTGCAAGAATTTCTACCTGCCTCCTACTGCCCTGAGCTGCCTCTACTGAGCCATCTGCTGCTGCCTACCCACTGAGTGGGCCTGCTGCCCACCTGCCCTGCTTTTTTAGTGCCTGCTTTCCAGCCATTGCCAATGTTCCTGTCCTTGGACCTGTGACCACCTCAGCTGATTCAACAGACTCCCAATGTGCCATACCTTCACCACCGCTCCACAGCCCAGCCCCAGGACCACCTTGCCCACCCACACCTGCCTCGGGGGTTTCCATGTCTCAACCAACCTCTTCAGAGGTAAGTGGAAACTTTGTGGCAGCGAGGCAAAGGGCTGTCAACTTCACTGCCAAGGAAGTTGACAACCTGGTGGAGCAGGTCCTGTGGCATTATGATGCCTTCTTCAATGCACCAACGCAACTCGGCAAGGAAGGAGAAAAGCTCATCTGGGAAGGGATAGTGGATGCCATCAACATGGAGGGGGTGGCATCCTGCACTTTCAGACATGTGCACAAGTGCTTGCAGGACCTAAAATTCAGAACCCACAACAAGGCCCTGAACTTCATCCAAGCCGGTGCCATCAACACCACCAACATGCAGGTCCTGGAAAAGTTCTACACGGTGCTGGTCACCCAGGTCAGCAAATTGCAGCAACTTCTGGAGTCGTCAGGTGAGTGTCCATGTGTTGCTAGTCTCCACAATGCATGTGCATGTTTCAGTATGTTGGGAGACAACACCTTAGGATTACAGCAAGTATGCGTCTTGTATGGATGTCTGCATGCGTGACTCAGACAGTGCTCTACATGTGTGCAGTGAACCATGTGTAATTTTAATGAGTTTCATTTGCATTGTGTGTTGCACTGCTGCCTTTAACTACCGACATGTGTTTTGTGACATGTGTTTGAGACATGCCCGTGTGACAGATGAGGTGGTTTTGCTGATCCGATGTGCTTGCATGGTGTTCATGTGTATGTGTCAAAGATGTGATTGTGTGACTTGCCATCACTCATGGCTGGGTGAAACAGGTGCATTTCAAGGTGTGAGGTAGTCATGTGGCAGGATTTCAGTTGACGGTACTCTGATGTGATTGCTCATCACACTGCTTGAGGACTGTCAGTTGATGTGTCAGCATGACATGTGTATGGGCACATGATGCATGTGTTTGTAACATGCACAATTGATAGGTTGTGACAGTGCCATGTCCCCGGATGTGATTGTCTGATGGGATAGACAGGCACACATTGTTGCGGTACCCTGATGTTTGTGTTCTATGTTTCCCAATCCTCAGTTGCATTGGAAGAAGAAGGCAGAGACTGTGCTGTAGAGCAAGGCAGCAGGGATGCCTCCACCAGGCAGAGGCACAAAGCCCAGCCAGGCCCCCTGGACAGTACATTGTCAGGGACCATCAGGCACTGCTGCTGGGGGTAAATCCAAGATGGCAAAGGTGGACATGGACTCCTCAGCCGTGGCGGGGACAGGTGAGACAACACAGGGGCCATCCAGTGCAGAAGGCGCTCAGGAGTCATCTAGGTTGGCGGGGGTGGAGGGGGAGGAGGTGGCCATAGTAACACAGCCCATGGGGTCAGGTGGGATGTTGAGGTGGGTGTGACTACTGCAGTCCTACCTGAGGGGCATGAAGCTGTGCAGGCCCTGCTTGTGGTGTCTGTGCAAATTCCTGTCCCAGGGCCAGTGGCTACAGCTGTATTCATCTGCTGGCATGCCTCAATCCGGACCCAGCCCCAGGTGCTAGATACTTCCACCCAGACCAACATCCCAATGCCGGCAGCTGTTGCTATTCGGGACAGAGTGGTACCCCTGCTGGTCCGTGTTCGGAGGTGGACCAGCGTGATACGTGATGAAGTGCAGGCTTGCTGTCGAGTGCTTGCACATCATCACAATGACGTATGGTGTATTCTCAACTGGGTAGCAACATTCTTCATCCAGATTGTGCTGTGTGGGCTATACAGTAATACAGCCCCTACTCATCTTCCTCCTCTGTTCACCAATAATACTTTGGGGTGCCTTCCGGCCCAGATACCACCAGGCCCCCTCTGCACCAGTCCCACCCATAGCGGCCCGTCTGGTGGAGCCAACATCCCTGCCTGATTTTGAGAGTCAAAAGTCAATCAGCTGAGGTGGTCACCATGCCGATCCAGGCACCAACAGGAGCAATGGCCAGGCGAGGGAGAGCAGGCATCCATGGACATGGCCAGACACCCCAGGTAATGTCATCAGCCCGGAGGTTGTCCACAGGAAACAGACAACAGGTGCTATGGCAGCAGCAGGCTCTGAGGAGAAGGCTCTTTTACTCAGGACATACCATCACTAGGGGGCTGGTACACAGCGTCAGGCAGGACAGAAATTTGAATCTGCGCAGCAGAATGTTTTCTGTGTTTGTGCGCTATGGGCAGAGTATCAGAGCAAAGGGGCAGCTGGCTCGGGAGGCAAGAGTCACAATGGTCAGGGCGGAGGTCCCACTGCGTCGGGCAAGGAGGCAGGCTGCCATCCTATAGGAAACTTGCAGGGAGGTGGAAGGGTTGGAGAGGAACATGCGGAAGGCCCTGCAAGCCCTCCAGGAAACAATGGAGGCCACCCGGGGGTAATGGACGCAGTGCTTGATGATGCCCTGGGGCAGAGTTTGAGTGAGATAGGTGATGAAGAGATGGAGTTGCCCAATGCCTGCATACATAGTTCTGTAGATGTACGTTTCCTTTAATTTTTTGTTCAGTTGGAGCAGACAATTACGACAATACTCAACTTTTTGTTTCCTTTCTATGTGTTGTGTCTTTGGAGCTGACAATTTGGACAATACTCAATTTTTTGTTCGTACATAGTTCTTTAGGTGTAGGTTTTATTTATTTTAAACCAGACTTTATAGACATTTTTTCTATTTTAAATTGTACATAGGAATTTAGGCAGGTAGATAATAATGTTTTGGATGATAAACATGGACACTTTTTTATATTTGTGGCAGTCTGTATGACTTTAATACTTCTGTATATAATATTACTTTTTTACTCCAATTCATCACTCCTTACTGTTCTTTTTGGTGTGTGCCTGTTTGCTAGTCTATTCAGAAACCGTGCTTGTCACCATTGGTAGTCATGTGTCTGGTTGCATTTTTGCCTGTGTATTGTTGCTGGGATGGTTAGCGAGTGAATTATACACATGTGGGTGACCGGTGGTGGTGTGTCAAGTGGACGGATGGTTGTGCACTGTCAAATGGTATTTCTTTTCACATGTGCTGCATCACTCTGTATTTACCTTCACTGTGGTTCAGGTGGAGGGAGTTGGGGTGACTGTGGGAGTTTTACATGTTCACCATCAGGGCACATGACTTAATTAATGCTGTGTACCACACATGTAGTGCATTCACCTTTACCAGCATGTGTTTACACAGTGTTCATTTGCTCAGTTGTTGGTCAACGTCTTGTAATGGGGTACAGTAGTGGCATTTTGTATATTCAACAATGGCTACCCAATTCAGCAGTCTCTGTGAGTTGTGCACTCTCTGACTGCCATGTCAGTCACACATGGCTGGAACGGTGAAGGGATTGTTAGGCAATATTTTAGATAATACCAGCTCATTGATGCTCAGGCTCTGACACACCTGCCCATTGTTTGTTTGTATGTTTGCTTCTGTCATTGGCAAACATTCGGTCACTGGGGCTTAATAACATGCCATTGGTGCATGGGCAGCAGGACCTCACTTTAACATTCACTTGTCACATGTGTATGTTGGGGGATGGTTAAGGCCAGGAGGTGCGTTTGAGCAGATGCAGCACTCATAGATGTAACTCTGGTGAATGCATTTATTTTGGTTGGCAGGATACCTGTTCCTGGAGATATTCAGGCTGATGTCCCAACACGGCGGTCCAGGTGCGCAACGCACAATCATTGCAGTGATGATGTGTCACAATGTCACGGTATGGCCTGCAGGTGATGTCACTTGTGCAGGGTGCTGTCTGCAGGGGGTTGTCACAGGTGAGGGGGGATGAGGGTGGTGTCCCTTCTGGTGGGGGCTGCCTGTAGGGGTTTGTCACAGGTGAGGGGGGCTGAGGGGTGGCGTCCCCTCTGGTGGGGGCTGCCTGTAGGGGGTTGTCACATGTGCGGGGGACTCGGGGTGGTGTCCATTCCGGTGGGGGCTGCTTGCAGGTGGTGTCACTTGTGGAGGGGGCTGCTGGCAGGGTGTTGTCACAGGTGAGGGGTGCTGGGGGTGGTGTCCCATCTGGTGGGGGATGCCTGCAGGTGGTGTCATTTGTGGAGGTGGCTGCCTGCAGGGGTTGTCGCAGGTGATGGGGGCTGGGGAATGGTGTGCCTTCTGGTGGGGGCTGCCTGCATGGCTTGACACAGGTGAGGGGGTCGGGGGTGGTGTCCCTTCTGGTGGGGGCTTCCTGCTGTGTGTTGTCACAGGTCAGTTGGGCTTGGGGGTTGTGTCCCTTCTGGTGGGGGATACATGCAGGTGGTGTCACTTGTGGAGGGGGCTGCCTGCAGGGGTTGTCACAGGTGAGGGGTCTGGGGTGGTTTCATTTCTGGTGGGTGCTGCCTGCAGGAGGTTGTCACAAGTGAGGGGGGCTGCGGAGTGGTGTCCCTTCTGGTGGGGGGGTGCATGCAGGTGGTGTCACTTGTGGAGGGGGCTGCCTGCAGGGGGTTGTCACAGGTGAGGGGGTCTGGGGGTGGTGTCCCTTCTGGTGGGGGCTGCCAACAGGGGGTTGTCACAGGTCAGGGGGATTGGGGTGGTGTCCCATCTGGTGGGGGCTGCATGCAGGTGGTGTCACTTGTGGAGGGGGTGTCTGCAGGGGTTGTCACAGGTGAGGGGGGCTGGGGCATGATGTCCCTTCTGATGGGGGCTGCCTGCAGGGGGTTGTCACATGTGAGGGGGGCTGGGTGGTGGTTTCACTTCTGGTGGGGGCTGCCTGCAGGGGGTTGTCACAGGTGAGAGGGTCTGGGGGTGGTGTGTGCACTACAGTGGTTAATGTGCATTGGGTGGTTATGGAGTAGGCTGGTTGCCAGGGGTGTGGGGGGAATCATGTTTTGGAAACGGGTGTAGCCTACACTTACAAGGGGGCAGTGATTTAGCTGGGGTGCGGTCAGGGATTGCGAGGTGTTGGTGCGAGATTTCACTGGTGTACGGCCAGGGCTTGCGTGGGTGGGCACATGTTTTCTCAGGGGTGCCGCCAGGAATTGCGAAGTGCTGATGGGCGATTATGCTGGGGTGCGGCCAGGTATTGCTAGGTGTTGACATGCATTTCTCTGGTGTACGGCCAGGGCTTGCGTTGGTGGGCACGCATTTTCTCAGGGGTGCGGCTAGGGATTGCGAGATAGTGATGAGCGATTATGCTGGGGTGCGGCCGGGGATTGTGAGGTGGTGAGGCGTGATTTCGCTGGTGTACGGCCTCGGCTTGCATGGGAGGACATGCATTTTCGCTGGGGTGCACTCGTGGATTGCAAGGTGTTGGCGCGTGATTTTGCTGGGGTGCTGGATACTGGGCCAGGGATGGAGCAGAGGCTTGCACCATGTTAGGCCTTTCACTTGCCTTTTGGTGTGTGTGGAGGCATGTTGGGGGTTTTCCTCACGCAGTTTGCTTTTACTTGCACGACGGCTACTGATGCCTCTGGAACCCCCTCCACCCCGCTGGTCACACCTACCCTATCCCATGCACTACCTTCCTGACTACATGCATTACCTTGATGTTGCCACCCTTTAAGATAGGGCTGGCGCTCCTGTTTTATGCCACCATTTCTGACCACATGTATTACCTTGTTGTTGCCACCCTTTAAGATGGGCTTGGTGCTCATGTTTTATGCCACCATCTCTGACCACATGCATTACCTTGTTTTTGGTTTTTGCCACACTTTAAGATGGGGTTGGCGCTCATGTTTTATGCCACCAATTTTGACCACAAGCATTACTTACTGTTGCCGACCCTTTAAGATGGGGATGACGCTCATGTTTTATGACACCAATTGTGACTATATGCATTACTTGTTATTGCCACCCTTTAAGAAGGGGGTTTACAGTCATGTTCTTATACCACCAATCTTGACCTATGCATTACTTGTTGTTGCCACCCTTTTAGAGGGGGTTGGTTTTCATGTTTTGCTACCGATTTGACCAAATACACTTATGTAACCAAGCAAATATTCTTAACAGCGCCACGATGCCCGAGGGCAGTTGTGCGCTTTACAAATGGAAATAAATAAATAAAAACAAATAAAATAAATAAAATAAGTGATGAAAAACATACTTCTGTGGTCAAGCAAGGCTGAATATTACCGATGGTGAAAAAATAAATGGGTTATGTAACACACAGGCACCCCACAAATCAAAAATCCATGTGTGCGACACCTCGGTAGCTCACATAAAAAGAAAAAGTGTTAAGCGATACGCTGTGGTACCCAGCAACACGAAAAATGCATACGCGAAGGCCGGAAAGCTACTGTAATGGTAATAATGGAGGTACACAATACACACGGGCACCCAGAGTATGAATAATGTGTACGCGACTCACCGTTAGCCTCTGAAAAAAGAAAAGTAGACTTGTGTATGCGCGGAGGCAAATCCACCACCAAAATAAGAAGTTCGTACTGTCACAGTAGTGAACGAATTCCGTGGCACCCCAAAATTCTCAATAATGCACTCATCCGTTCACTCCCAATTGCACATACGGTCAGATTTTTTCCTATGCACTTTTTTGTTCTGATTCTGGCATTCTGAAAGCCAGCACGCCCAGTGCGTGTCATGTAAGTTATGGGCTGAGGGCCTTTCCTCTAATTTCACGTGTCCATGCTAATTTCGAACGCGCAAAGTAGCCGAAACTCTGTTTCCGGCTGCCCATGCAATAGACAGAGGAGACCCATGCTCCTGCCTGCAAGAATTTCTACCTGCCTCCTACTGCCCTGAGTTGCCTCTACTGATCCATCTGCTGCTGCCTACCCACTGAGTGGGCCTGCTGCCCACCTGCCCTGCTTTTTTAGTGCCTGCTTTCCAGCCATTGCCAATGTTCCTGTCCTTGGACCTGTGACCACCTCAGCTGATTCACCAGACTCCCAATGTGCCATACCTTCACCACCGCTCCATAGCCCAGCCCCAGGACCACCTTGCCCACCCACACCTGCCTCGGGGGTTTCCATGAATCAACCAACCTCTTCAGAGGTAAGTGGAAACTTTGTGGCAGCGAGGCAAAGGGCTGTCAACTTCACTGCCAAGGAAGTTGACAACCTGGTGGAGCAGGTCCTGTGGCATTATGATGCCCTCTTCAATGCACCAACGCAACTCGGCAAGGAAGGAGATAAGCTCATCTGGGAAGGGATAGTGGATGCCATCAACATGGAGGGGGTGGCATCCTGCACTTTCAGACATGTGCACAAGTGCTTGCAGGACCTAAAATTCAGAACCCACAACAAGGCCCTGAACTTCATCCAAGCCGGTGCCATCAACACCACCAACATGCAGGTCCTGGAAAAGTTCTACACGGTGCTGGTCACCCAGGTCAGCAAATTGCAGCAACTTCTGGAGTCGTCAGGTGAGTGTCCATGTGTTGCTAGGCTCCACAGTGCATGTGCATGTTTCAGTATGTTGGGCGACAACACCTTAGGATTACAGCAAGTATGCGTCTTGTATGGATGTCTGCATGCGTGACCCAGACAGTGCTCTACATGTGTGCAGATAACCATGTGTAATTTTAATGAGTTTCATTTGCATTGTGTGTTGCACTGCTGCCTTTAACTACCGACATGTGTTTTGTGACATGTGTTTGAGACATGCCCGTGTGACAGATGAGGTGGTTTTGCTGATCCGATGTGCTTGCATGGTGTTCATGTGTATGTGTCAAAGATGTGATTGTGTGACTTGCCATCACTCATGGCTGGGTGAAACAGGTGCATTTCAAGGTGTGAGGTAGTCATGTGGCAGGATTTCAGTTGACGGTACTCTGATGTGATTGCTCATCACACTGCTTGAGGACTGTCAGTTGATGTGTCAGCATGACATGTGTATGGGCACATGATGCATGTGTTTGTAACATGCACAATTGATAGGTTGTGACAGTGCCATGTCCCCGGATGTGATTGTCTGATGGGATAGACAGGCACACATTGTTGCGGTACCCTGATGTTTGTGTTCTATGTCTCCCTATCCCCAGTTGCATTGGAAGAAGAAGGCAGAGACTGTGCTGTAGAGCAAGGCAGCAGGGATGCCTCCACCAGGCAGAGGCACAAAGCCCAGCCAGGCCCCCTGGACAGTACATTGTCAGGGACCATCAGGCACTGCTGCTGGGGGTAAATCCAAGATGGCAACGGTGGACATGGACTCCTCAGCCGTGGCGGGGACAGGTGAGACAACACAGGGGCCATCCAGTGCAGAAGGCGCTCGGGAGTCATCTAGGTTGGCGGGGGTGGATGGGGAGGAGGTGGCCATAGTAACACAGCCCATGGGGTCAGGTAGGATGTTGAGGTGGGTGTGACTACTGCAGTCCTACCCGAGGGGCATGAAGCTGTGCAGGCCCTGCTTGTGGTGTCTGTGCAAATTCCTGTCCTAGAGCCAGTGGCTACAGCTGTATTCATCTGCTGGCATGCCTCAATCCGGACCCAGCCCCAGGTGCTAGATACTTCCACCCAGACCAACATCCCAATGCCGGCAGCTGTTGCTATTCGGGACAGAGTGGTACCCCTGCTGGTCCGTGTTCGGAGGTGGACCAGTGTGATACGTGATGAAGTGCAGGCTTGCTGTCGAGTGCTTGCACATCATCACAATGACGTATGGTGTATCCTCAACTGGGTAGCAACATTTCTCATCCAGATTGTGCTGTGTGGGCTATACAGTAATACAACCCCTCCTCATCTTCCTCCTCTGTTCACTAATAATACTTTGGGGTGCCTTCCGGCCCAGATACCACCAGGCCCCCTGTGCACCAGTCCCACCCATAGCGGCCCGTCTGGTGGAGCCAACATCCCTGCCTGATTTTGAGAGTCAACAGTGAATCAGCTGACGTGGTCACCATGCCGATCCAGGCACCAACAGGAGCAATGGCAAGGCGAGGGGAGCAGGCATCCATGGACACGGCCAGACACCCCAGGTAATGTCATCAGCCCGGAGGTTGTCCACAGGAAACAGACACCAGGTGCTATGGCAGCAGCGGGCTCTGAGGAGAAGGCTCTTTTACTCAGGACATACCATCACTAGGGGGCTGGTACACAGCGTCAGGCAGGACAGAAATGTGAATCTGCGCAGCAGAATGTTTTCTGTGTTTGTGCGCTATGGGCAGAGTATCAGAGCAGAGGGGCAGCTGGCTCGGGCGGCAAGAGTCACAATGGTCAGGGCGGAGGTCCCACTGCGTCGGGCAAGGAGGCAGGCTGCCATCCTATAGGCAACTTGCAGGGAGGTGGAGGGGTTGGAGAGGAACATGCTGAAGGCCCTGCAAGCCCTCAGGAAACAATGGAGGCCACCCGGGGGTAATGGACGCAGTGCTTGATGATGCCCTGGGGCAGAGTTTGAGTGAGATAGGTGATGAAGAGATGGAGTAGCCCACTGCCTGCATGCATAGTTCTGTAGATGTACGTTTCCTTTAATTTTTTGTTCAGTTGGAGCAGACAATTACGACAATACTCAATTTTTTTTTTCCTTTCTATGTGTTGTGTCTTTGGAGCTGACAATTTGGACAATACTCAATTTTTTGTTCGTACATAGTTCTTTAGGTGTAGGTTTTATTTATTTTAAACCAGACTTTATGGACATTTTTTCTATTTTAAATTGTACATAGTAATTTAGGCAGGTAGATAATAATGTTTTGGATGATATACATGGACACTTTTTTATATTTTTGGCAGTCTGTATGACTTTAATACTTCTGTATATAATATTACTTTTTTACTCCAATTCATCACTCCTTACTGTTTTTTTGGTGTGTGCCTGTTTGCTAGTCTATTCAGAAACCGTTCTTGTCACCATTGGTAGTCATGTGTCTGGTTGCATTTTTGCCTGTGTATTGTTGCTGGGATGGTTAGCGAGTGAATTATAGACATGTGGGTGACCGGTGGTGGTGTGTCAAGTGGACGGATGGTTGTGCACTGTCAAATGGTATTTCCTTTCACATGTGCTGCATCACTCTGTATTTACCTTCACTGTGGTTCAGGTGGAGGGAGTTGGGGTGACTGTGGGAGTGTTACATGTTCACCATCAGGGCACATGACTTAATTAATGCTGTGTACCACACATGTAGTGCATTCACCTTTACCAGCATGTGTTTACACAGTGTTCATTTGCTCAGTTGTTGGTCAACGTCTTGTAATGGGGTACAGTAGTGGCATTTTGTATATTCAACAATGGCTACCCAATTCACCAGCCTCTGTGAGTTGTGCACTCTCTGACTGCCATGTCAGTCACACATGGCTGGAACGGTGAAGGGATTGTTAGGCAATATTTTAGATAATACCAGCTCATTGATGCTCAGGCTCTGACACACCTGCCCATTGTTTGTTTGTATGTTTGCTTCTGTCATTGGCAAACATTCGGTCACTGGGGCTTAATAACATGCCATTGGTGCATGGGCAGCAGGACCTCACTTTAACATTCACATGTCACATGTGTATGTTGGGGGATGGTTAAGGCCAGGAGGTGCGTTTGAGCAGATGCAGCACTCATAGATGTAACTCTGGTGAATGCATTTATTTTGGTTTGCAGGATACCTGTTCCTGGAGATATACAGGCTGATGTCCCAACACGGCGGTCCAGTTGCGCAACGCACAATCATTGCAGTGATGATGTGTCACAATGTCACGGTGTGGCCTGCAGGTGATGTCACTTGTGGAGGGTGCTGTCTGCAGGGGGTTGTCACAGGTGAGGGGGGATGAGGGTGGTGTCCCTTCTGGTGGGGGCTGCCTGTAGGGGTTTGTCACAGGTGAGGGGGGCTGAGGGGTGGCGTCCCCTCTGGTGGGGGCTACCTGCAGGGGGTTGTCACATGTGCGGGGGACTCGGGGTGGTGTCCATTCCGGTGGGGGCTGCTTGCAGGTGGTGTCACTTGTGGAGGGGGCTGCCGGCAGGGTGTTGTCACAGGTGAGGGGTGCTGGGGGTGGTGTCCCATCTGGTGGGGGATGCCTGCAGGTGGTGTCATTTGTGGAGGGGGCTGCCTGCAGGGGTTGTCGCAGGTGATGGGGGCTGGGGAATGGTGTGCCTTCTGGTGGGGGCTGCCTGTATGACTTGACACAGGTGAGGGGGTCGGGAGTGGTGTCCCTTCTGGTGGGGGCTTCCTGTAGGGGTTTGTCACAGGTGAGGGGGGCTGAGGGGTGGCGTCCCCTCTGGTGGGGGCTGCCTGCAGGGGGTTGTCACATGTGCGGGGGACTCGGGGTGGTGTCCATTCCGGTGGGGGCTGCTTGCAGGTGGTGTCACTTGTGGAGGGGGCTGCCGACAGGGTGTTGTCACAGGTGAGGGGTGCTGGGGGTGGTGTCCCATCTGGTGGGGGATGCCTGCAGGTGGTGTCATTTGTGGAGGGGGCTGCCTGCAGGGGTTGTCGCAGGTGATGGGGGCTGGGGAATGGTGTGCCTTCTGGTGGGGGCTGCCTGCATGGCTTGACACAGGTGAGGGGGTCGGGGGTGGTGTCCCTTCTGGTGAGGGCTTCCTGCTGGGTGTTGTCACAGGTCAGTTGGGCTTGGGGGTTGTGTCCCTTCTGGTGGGGGATACATGCAGGTGGTGTCACTTGTGGAGGGGGCTGCCTGCAGGGGTTGTCACAGGTGAGGGGTCTGGGGTGGTTTAATTTCTGGTGGGTGCTGCCTGCAGGGGGTTGTCACAAGTGAGGGGGGCTGCGGAGTGGTGTCCCTTCTGGTGGGGGGGTGCATGCAAGTGGTGTCACTTGTGGAGGGGGCTGCCTGCAGGGGGTTGTCACAGGTGAGGGGGTCTGGGGGTGGTGTCCCTTCTGGTGGGGGCTGCCAACAGGGGGTTGTCACAGGTCAGGGGGTCTGGGGTGGTGTCCCATCTGGTGGGGGCTGCATGCAGGTGGTGTCACTTGTGGAGGGGGTGACTGCAGGTGTTGTCACAGGTGAGGGGGGCTGGGGCATGATGTCCCTTCTGATGGGGGCTGCCTGCAGGGGGTTGTCACACGTGAGGGGGGCTGGGTGGTGGTTTGACTTCTGGTGGGGGCTGCCTGCAGGGGGTTGTCACAGGTGAGAGGGTCTGGGGGTGGTGTGTGCACTACAGTGGTTAATGTGCATTGGGTGGTTATGTGAGTAGGCTGGTTGCCAGGGATGTGGGGTGAATCATGTTTTGGAAACGGGTGTAGCCTACACTTACAAGGGGGCAGTGATTTAGCTGGGATGCGGTCAGGGATTGCGAGGTGTTGGTGCGAGATTTCACTGGTGTACGGCCAGGGCTTGGGTGGGTGGGCACGTGTTTTCTCAGGGGTGCCGCCAGGAATTGCGAAGTGCTGATGGGCGATTATGCTGGGGTGCGGCCAGGTATTGCTTGGTGTTGACATGCATTTCTCTGGTGTACGGCCAGGGCTTGCGTTGGTGGGCAAGCATTTTCTCAGGGGTGCGGCTAGGGATTGCGAGGTAGTGATGAGCGATTATGCTGGGGTGCGGCCGGGGATTGTGAGGTGGTGAGGCGTGATTTCGCTGGTGTACGGCCTCGGCTTGCATGGGAGGGCATGCATTTTCTCTGGGGTGCACTCGTGGATTGCAAGGTGTTGGCTCATGATTTCGCTGGGGTGCTGGATACTGGGCCAGGGATGGAGCAGAGGCTTGCACCATGTTAGGCCTTTCACTTGCCTTTTGGTGTGTGTGGAGGCATGTTGGGGGTTTTCCTCACGCAGTTTGCTTTTACTTGCACGACGGCTACTGATGCCTCTGGAACCCCCTCCACCCCGCTTGTCACACCTACCCTATCCCATGCACTACCTTCCTGACTACATGCATTACCTTGATGTTGCCACCCTTTAAGATAGGGCTGGCGCTCCTGTTTTATGCCACCATTTCTGACCACATGTATTACCTTGTTGTTGCCACCCTTTAAGATGGGCTTGGCGCTCATGTTTTATACCACCATCTCTGACCACATGCATTACCGTGTTTTTGGTTTTTGCCACCCTTTAAGATGGGGTTGGCGCTCATGTTTTATGCCACCAATTTTGACCACAAGCATTACTTACTGTTGCCGACCCTTTAAGATGGGGATGACGCTCATGTTTTATGACACCAATTTTGACTATATGCATTACTTGTTATTGCCACCCTTTAAGAAGGGGGTTTACAGTGAGGTTCTTATACCACCAATCTTGACCTATGCATTACTTGTTGTTGCCACCCTTTTAGATGGGGTTGTTTTTCATGTTTTGCTACCGATTTGACCAAATACACTTATGTAACCAAGCAAATATTCTTAACAGCGCCACGATGCCCGAGGGCAGTTGTGCGCTTTACAAATGGAAATAAATAAATAAAACAAATAAAATAAAAAAAATAAGTGATGAAAAACATACTTCTGTGGTCAAGCAAGGCTGAATATTACCGATGGTGAAAAAATAAATGGGTTATGTAACGCACAGGCACCCCACAAATCAAAAATCCATGTGTGCGACACCTCGGTAGCTCACATAAAAAGAAAAAGTGTTAAGAGATACGCTGTGGTACCCAGCAACACGAAAAATGCATACGCGAAGGCCGGAAAGCAACTGTAATGGTAATAATGGAGGTACACAATACACACGGGCACCCAGAGTATGAATAATATGTACGCGACTCACTGTTAGCCTCTGAAAAAAGAAAAGTAGACTTGTGTATGCGCGGAGGCAAATCCACCACCAAAATAAGAAGTTCGTACTGTCACAGTAGTGAACGAATTCCGTGGCACCCCAACATTCTCAATAATGCACTCATCCGTTCACTCCCAATTGCACATACGGTCGGATTTTTTCCTATGCACTTTTTTGTTCTGATTCTGGCATTCTGAAAGCCAGCGTGCCCAGTGCGTGTCATGTAAGTTACGGGCTGAGGGCCTTTCCTCTAATTTCACGTGTCCATGCTAATTTCGAACGTGCAAAGTAACTGAAACTCTGTTTCCGGCTGCCCATGCAATAGACAGAGGAGACCCATGCTCCTGCCTGCAAGAATTTCTACCTGCCTCCTACTGCCCTGAGCTGCCTCTACTGAGCCATCTGCTGCTGCCTACCCACTGAGTGGGCCTGCTGCCCACCTGCCCTGCTTTTTTAGTGCCTGCTTTCCAGCCATTGCCAATATTCCTGTCCTTGGACCTGTGACCACCTCAGCTGATTCACCAGACTCCCAATGTGCCATACCTTCACCTCCGCTCCACAGCCCAGCCCCAGGACCACCTTGCCCACCCACACCTGCCTCGGGGGTTTCCATGTCTCAACCAACCTCTTCAGAGTTCAGTGGAAACTTTGTGGCAGCGAGGCAAAGGGCTGTCAACTTCACTGCCAAGGAAGTTGACAACCTGGTGGAGCAGGTCCTGTGGCATTATGATGCCCTCTTCAATGCACCAACGCAACGCGGCAAGGAAGGAGATAAGCTCATCTGGGAAGGGATAGTGGATGCCATCAACATGGAGGGGGTGGCATCCTGCACTTTCAGACATGTGCACAAGTGCTTGCAGGACCTGAAATTCAGAACCCACAACAAGGCCCTGAACTTCATCCAAGCCGGTGCCATCAACACCACCAACATGCAGGTCCTGGAAAAGTTCTACACGGTGCTGGTCACCCAGGTCAGCAAATTGCAGCAACTTCTGGAGTCGTCAGGTGAGTGTCCATGTGTTGCTAGGCTCCACAGTGCATGTGCATGTTTCAGTATGTTGGGAGACAACACCTTAGGATTACAGCAAGTATGCTTCTTGTATGGATGTCTGCATGCGTGACCCAGACAGTGCTCTACATGTGTGCAGTGAACCATGTGTAATTTTAATGAGTTTCATTTGCATTGTGTGTTGCACTGCTGCCTTTAACTACCGACATGTGTTTTGTGACATGTGTTTGAGACATGCCCGTGTGACAGATGAGGTGGTTTTGCTGATCCGATGTGCTTGCATGGTGTTCATGTGTATGTGTCAAAGATGTGATTGTGTGACTTGCCATCACTCATGGCTGGGTGAAACAGGTGCATTTCAAGGTGTGAGGTAGTCATGTGGCAGGATTTCAGTTGACGGTACTCTGATGTGATTGCTCATCACACTGCTTGAGGACTGTCAGTTGATGTGTCAGCATGACATGTGTATGGGCACATGATGCATGTGTTTGTAACATGCACAATTGATAGGTTGTGACAGTGCCATGTCCCCGGATGTGATTGTCTGATGGGATAGACAGGCACACATTGTTGCGGTACCCTGATGTTTGTGTTCTATGTCTCCCTATCCCCAGTTGCATTGGAAGAAGAAGGCAGAGACTGTGCTGTAGAGCAAGGCAGCAGGGATGCCTCCATCAGGCAGAGGCACAAAGCCCAGCCAGGCCCCCTGGACAGTACATTGTCAGGGACCATCAGGAACTGCTGCTGGGGGTAAATCCAAGATGGCAAAGGTGGACATGGACTCCTCAGCAGTGGCGGGGACAGGTGAGACAACACAGGGGCCATCCAGTGCAGAAGGCGCTCGGGAGTCATCTAGGTTGGCGGGGGTGGATGGGGAGGAGGTGGCAATAGTAACACAGCCCATGGGGTCAGGTAGGATGTTGAGGTGGGTGTGACTACTGCAGACCTACCCGAGGGGCATGAAGCTGTGCAGGCCCTGCTTGTGGTGTCTGTGCAAATTCCTGTCCCAGGGCCAGTGGCTACAGCTGTATTCATCTGCTGGCATTCCTCAATCCGGACCCAGCCCCAGGTGCTAGATACTTCCACCCAGACCAACATCCCAATGCCGGCAGCTGTTGCTATTCGGGACAGAGTGGTACCCCTGCTGGTCCGTGTTCGGAGGTGGACCAGCGTGATACGTGATGAAGTGCAGGCTTGCTGTCGAGTGCTTGCACATCATCACAATGACGTATGGTGTATCCTCAACTGGGTAGCAACATTCCTCATCCAGATTGTGCTGTGTGGGCTATACAGTAATACAACCCCTCCTCATCTTCCTCCTCTGTTCACCAATAATACTTTGGGGTGCCTTCCGGCCCAGATACCACCAGGCCCCCTGTGCACCAGTCCCACCCATAGCGGCCCGTCTGGTGGAGCCAACATCTCTGCCTGATTTTGAGAGTCAACAGTGAATCAGCTGACGTGGTCGCCATGCCGATCCAGGCACCAACAGGAGCAATGGCAAGGCGAGGGGAGCAGGCATCCATGGACACGGCCAGACACCCCAGGTAATTTCATCAGCCCGGAGGTTGTCCACAGGAAACAGACACCAGGTGCTATGGCAGCAGCGGGCTCTGAGGAGAAGGCTCTTTTACTCAGGACATACCATCACTAGGGGGCTGGTACACAGCGTCAGGCAGGACAGAAATGTGAATCTGCGCAGCAGAATGTTTTCTGTGTTTGTGCGCTATGGGCAAAGTATCAGAGCAGAGGGGCAGCTGGCTCGGGCGGCAAGAGTCACAATGGTCAGGGCGGAGGTCCCACTGCGTCGGGCAAGGAGGCAGGCTGCCATCCTATAGGCAACTTCCAGGGAGGTGGAGGGGTTGGAGAGGAACATGCTGAAGGCCCTGCAAGCCCTCCAGGAAACAATGGAGGCCACCCGGGGGTAATGGACGCAGTGCTTGATGATGCCCTGGGGCAGAGTTTGAGTGAGATAGGTGATGAAGAGATGGAGTAGCCCACTGCCTGCATGCATAGTTCTGTAGATGTACGTTTCCTTTAATTTTATGTTCAGCTGGAGCAGACAATTACGACAATACTCAATTTTTTGTTTCCTTTCTATGTGTTGTGTCTTTGGAGCTGACAATTTGGACAATACTCAATTTTTTGTTCGTACATAGTTCTTTAGGTGTAGGTTTTATTTATTTTAAACCAGACTTTATGGACATTTTTTCTATTTTAAATTGTACATAGTAATTTAGGCAGGAAGATAATAATGTTTTGGATGATATACATGGACACTTTTTTATATTTTTGGCAGTCTGTATGACTTTAATACTTCTGTATATAATATTACTTTTTTACTCCGATTCATCACTCCTTACTGTTCTTTTTGGTGTGTGCCTGTTTGCTAGTCTATTCAGAAACCGTTCTTGTCACCATTGGTAGTCATGTGTATGGTTGCATTTTTGCCTGTGTATTGTTGCTGGGATGGTTAGCGAGTGAATTATACACATGTGGGTGACCGGTGGTGGTGTGTCAAGTGGACGGATGGTTGTGCACTGTCAAATGGTATTTCCTTTCACATGTGCTGCATCACTCTGTATTTACCTTCACTGTGGTTCAGGTGGTGGGAGTTGGGGTGACTGTGGGAGTGTTACATGTTCACCATCAGGGCACATGACTTAATTAATGCTGTGTACCACACATGTAGTGCATTCACCTTTACCAGCATGTGTTTACACAGTGTTCATTTGCTCAGTTGTTGGTCAACGTCTTGTAATGGGGTACAGTAGTGGCATTTTGTATATTCAACAATGGCTACCCAATTCACCAGCCTCTGTGAGTTGTGCACTCTCTGACTGCCATGTCAGTCACACATGGCTGGAACGGTGAAGGGATTGTTAGGCAATATTTTAGATAATACCAGCTCATTGATGCTCAGGCTCTGACACACCTGCCCATTGTTTGTTTGTATGTTTGCTTCTGTCATTGGCAAACATTCGGTCACTGGGGCTTAATAACATGCCATTGGTGCATGGGCAGCAGGACCTCACTTTAACATTCACTTGTCACATGTGTATGTTGGGGGATGGTTAAGCCCAGGAGGTGTGTTTGAGCAGATGCAGCACTCATAGATGTAACTCTGGTGAATGCATTTATTTTGGTTTGCAGGATACCTGTTCCTGGAGATATACAGGCTGATGTCCCAACACGGCGGTCCAGTTGCGCAATGCACAATCATTGCAGTGATGATGTGTCACAATGTCACGGTGTGGCCTGCAGGTGATGTCACTTGTGGAGGGTGCTGTCTGCAGGGGGTTGTCACAGGTGAGGGGGGATGAGGGTGGTGTCCCTTCTGGTGGGGGCTGCCTGTAGGGGTTTGTCACAGGTGAGGGGGGCTGAGGGGTGGCGTCCCCTCTGGTGGGGGCTACCTGCAGGGGGTTGTCACATGTGCGGGGGACTCGGGGTGGTGTCCATTCCGGTGGGGGCTGCTTGCAGGTGGTGTCACTTGTGGAGGGGGCTGCCGGCAGGGTGTTGTCACAGGTGAGGGGTGCTGGGGGTGGTGTCCCATCTGGTGGGGGATGCCTGCAGGTGGTGTCATTTGTGGAGGGGGCTGCCTGCAGGGGTTGTCGCAGGTTATGGGGGCTGGGGAATGGTGTGCCTTCTGGTGGGGGCTGCCTGCATGACTTGACACAGGTGAGGGGGTCGGGGGTGGTGTCCCTTCTGGTGGGGGCTTCCTGTAGGGGGTTGTCACAGGTGAGGGGGGCTGAGGGGTGGCGTCCCCTCTGGTGGGGGCTGCCTGCAGGGTGTTGTCACATGTGCGGGGGACTCGGGGTGGTGTCCATTCCGGTGGGGGCTGCTTGCAGGAGGTGTCACTTGTGGAGGGGGCTGCCGGCAGGGTGTTGTCACAGGTGAGGGGTGCTGGGGGTGGTGTCCCATCTGGTGGGGGATGCCTGCAGGTGGTGTCATTTGTGGAGGGGGCTGCCTGCAGGGGTTGTCGCAGGTGATGGGGGCTGGGGAATGGTGTGCCTTCTGGTGGGGGCTGCCTGCATGGCTTGACACAGGTGAGGGGGTTGGGGGTGGTGTCCCTTCTGGTGGGGGCTTCCTGCTGGGTGTTGTCACAGGTCAGTTGGGCTTGGGGGTTGTGTCCCTTCTGGTGGGGGATACATGCAGGTGGTGCCACTTGTGGAGGGGGCTGCCTGCAGGGGTTGTCACAGGTGAGGGGTCTGGGGTGGTTTAATTTCTGGTGGGTACTGCCTGCAGGGGGTTGTCACAAGTGAGGGGGGCTGCGGAGTGGTGTCCCTTCTGGTGGGGGGGTGCATGCAGGTGGTGTCACTTGTGGAGGGGGCTGCCTGCGTGGGGTTGTCACAGGTGAGGGGGTCTGGGGGTGGTGTCCCTTCTGGTGGGGGCTGCCAACAGGCGGTTGTCACAGGTCAGGAGGGTTTGGGTGGTGTCCCATCTGGTGGGGGCTGCATGCAGGTGGTGTCACTTGTGGAGGGGGTGTCTGCAGGGGTTGTCACAGGTGAGGGGGGCTGGGGCATGATGTCCCTTCTGATGGGGGCTGCCTGCAGGGGGTTGTCACATGTGAGGGGGGCTGGGTGGTGGTTTCACTTCTGGTGGGGGCTGCCTGCAGGGGGTTGTCACAGGTGAGAGGGTCTGGGGGTGGTGTGTGCACTACAGCGGTTAATGTGCATTGGGTGGTTATGTGAGTAGGCTGGTTGCCAGGGGTGTGGGGGGAATCATGTTTTGAAAACGGGTGTAGCCTACACTTACAAGGGGGCAGTGATTTAGCTGGGGTGCGGTCAGGGATTGCGAGGTGTTGGTGCGAGATTTCACTGGTGTACGGCCAGGGCTTGCGTGGGTGGGCACGTGTTTTCTCAGGTGTGCCGGCAGGAATTGCGAAGTGCTGATGGGCGATTATGCTGGGGTGCGGCCAGGTATTGCTAGGTGTTGACATGCATTTCTCTGGTGTACGGCCAGGGCTTGCGTTGGTGGGCACGCATTTTCTCAGGGGTGCGGCTAGGGATTGCGAGGTAGTGATGAGCGATTATGCTGGGGTGCGGCCGGGGATTGTGAGGTGGTGAGGCGTGATTTCGCTGGTGTACGGCCACGGCTTGCATGGGAGGGCATGCATTTTCTCTGGGGTGCACTCGTGGATTGCAAGGTGTTGGCGCGTGATTTCGCTGGAGTGCTGGATACTGGGCCAGGGATGGAGCAGAGGCTTGCACCATGTTAGGCCGTTCACTTGCCTTTTGGTGTGTGTGGAGGCATGTTGGGGGTTTTCCTCACGCAGTTTGCTTTTACTTGCACGACGGCTACTGATGCCTCTGGAAATCAATGAATAGGCATGTTGTGCAAGTTTTTATCTGCGCCATGGCTCACGCAGGTTCCTTCTCGGCACGTGGGCCTTGCACCATTTCTGCACTCCATTCCATGAATAATAATGTATTCCGGGATTCCTTCTTCTATATTTACATTTAGTACAAAGATATAAACATAAATGAAAACATAAGAGAAACCAGCCAAATTATTAAAGACTCACCAACAACTGGCCAATTTGAACGTGCAGATCGTGTTACTGCAGCCAACATTTTAGACCAGTATTGAATTCACCCACTACACTCCAAAAACACAACTGACGATGCATTAGAATTATATCAAATGTATCAAGTCAAAGTATTCCCAATGAGCATATGGGAAAAAAGTGTAGAAGCACGTTCTTTTCCTCTACTTTTTCCTACAAGAAAAAGGGGAAGATATGATGAAAGGTCCACGCAAATTAGTGTTTCAGAATATTGCTATTTAAGAATGTATTCCGAGACCCCAGATTCAGACAAAAAGTTAAATACATTTTCCACTTCCTCTTCGAAAGTGAACTAGCAACTCTATGTTATGGAGTTGCACACACAATAAAAACAGGCTATAAGTTTTTAGACATATTCCCTACCAAACTGCTTAAAAAAATAAAAGACATAGATGAGGTTTTGCAGTCAAGTGTCACAAATCTCTTGACACACATGTGTGGTACTTAATAATACTGGTTAATACTGGTACTGGTTCGGACGTCATGATGATGTAAGTTGTATGCCAAGGTACCTAGGCCCACCCACATGGTTTGATACTTTGAGTTGTGCAGAGTAAGTAACTTCTTATGCACTGCAAACCAAAATAAAGATGGAATACATATAAAAACACCAGGAGATCTCTGTTCTCTTGACCCTTTCAATGTACCAAGATACCTTCAACATCGCTTCATTCAGAAAAGAATCCAGAGGAGCACCACACATCCACATGCTTTTGTGGATAAAAGTTCCTGAATTTGGCTATGATAGTGATGCCACTGTTTTACAGTTTATTGAAAAATACATTACCTGCGACATCCCCTCAGAAACCACAAATAGTGACCTTCATGCACAAGTGTTATGCTTCCAAAAACATAAATGTAGCAAATACTGGCACGTAGATATGAAAACAAAAGCTTCACAACACTATAAACCGGAGGAATCTCTGGTGGATCTCCCAGATTGGGGCATGGTAATTTGTGTCTTGTAGGTCTATGGATGCCAGCCAATCCCCTTTGGTTATGAATGGCAAGATCTTCTGTAGAGTCTCCATTTTGACCTGGGCTTTGGAAATACATGTGTTTAAAGTTTTTAGGTGCATTTGGAATTTGGTCTTGGTCTTGGGCACCAGGACGATGATTGTGTAATGTCCCTTCCTCTCATTGGCAGTGATCATCCTTATGACCTCTATCTCCAGAAACTCCTTGATGCCCTGGGACAATGCCTATTTCTTGTTGCTGGACCACAGGGAAGGTGTCCATACTGTCCCTGATGGTACTTGCAACTGAGAAAACTCCAGTCTTAAAATCCATCTGTCTGCCCGGAAGCCCACATGTTAGAGGCAACTTCTGCCATATCTTTGTGAAATGTAGTAGCCTGCCCCCTACCAAACCACATGCTTTTCAGGACTGCTACATGCCCTGCGGGAATGTCCCCTTAACTGTGTTGTACCAAGGCCTGTCTCTGGACTTTTGACTTGCTCTCATCCTGAGCACTTCTCTCACTTTAGCGTTGGAGTATCCTGAGGATTTTGAGCCTCCTGATGCCTTATGCTTTTCTGGAACCTGTTTGCTTTCTTCTCCACCTTTGACACCTAATGGACGTTCTCTTCCACGGTGCCTCCTAACAGCTTACTGCATTTGAAGGGAAGCTTAAGTGCAATAGCCCTCTATGACCCATCAATATGACAGTCCCTTATGTGCACTTGTCTTTGCCCAGCAATGGCAAAACCCAAAGCCATAGCAGCCCCTCTGGCTCCATATTAGGAGATGTTCAAAGTGGCTCCACCTGCATCTCTCTCTCCCCAAAAATGGGACCACAATCATTGCCTTCTTCAATAGCTTTGTGAAGCCTCTTGAAACTATTCAGAACCTTCTTTGATGTTTAGGAGCCATATGTATTGCCCTGAAGGGTCAACAAGGCCCCTGAATAGGCTGTTTTGATTGTCAGCCTCCGCTGCTGCCATCAATTACCTTCCCACCAGTCTAGAAAGGATTGAATCCACTCCCACAGATTCTGGCATTGACTTTTCCTCACCACTTAATCGATAACGTTTTGACCTGAACCTTGTCATCTAATTGTGCTCCAGATCCTTCCACTCATGCAGGATCTCGTCCCTGATGTCTGGAATCAGGGGTAGCCCCACCTTATGGAGATGCTTGTGTTGGTGAATTTGGGAATCTGGCAATGGACCTGGACCTAGTAGCTCCACACACCCCATGGAGTCTGATACCTGGGGAAGTATCTTGGAGACTTCCTCTCTGTCAAGGGACTTTCCCTTAAGGTCTGAATCCTCCTGTGATGAAGAAGATTAAGTGGATAAAGAGGCACTCGTGGTTGTGCTGCTTGAGGATGAAGAAAACGTGAAAGACGGATCCTTCCCCCTTCTTCTGGAATGCCTGTGTTCATGTAGAGCCTGCTTAACAAACATCTTAGCATCCTTTTTGGAGAAGCCCTTCCTCTTTTTCTTATGAGACTTAGACATTTTACTCCTATTTAGGCGCTGTCCTTCCAGGAAAGAGGGACAATTATCTTGTTCCCTATGCCTCTTCCGTTCTTTCCTTTTTAAAGTGCTCATTCTGCCATCAACTTCTAATGAGCCCATTGAAAATTGTCCCCGAGGATTGCAGCCCAACACAACCTCAGGCCTTTGCTGTACAGTGTTATGCCCCAAACAAGATGGCAACTGGATCTGACAACAGGAGAGGATCCACTTTCTGGACCCACCCGTCAATCCAATCTCCCGGCTTTGCATTGGTCCCCAGTGAGCACTCCTTCCTCCCTCAACCCATGAATCCCCTCCATATCATTGCTGGTGCACGCAATGGCTTTCCATCCCTAGCCCGTGCCTTGGCTGCATGGCTCACCCCTCTCCTCATGCCTCGCATGTTTCAGCCTTCCCTCCTGGTGCAAGTGGGTCTCCCCATCCACTGCCCGGATCACAAACGACCCCAGCCAGCAGAATGGAACAGGAACTTTCGCCCCCAAAGCACAGCAGCAGGAGGATCACTGGATGTTCAGGTAAGTCTTACCTTCTGGATCCTCTCCAGAGGACAGACATTTTTAAAGAACCGACGGATTGTGGGTAAGAGAGATGTACTTATAATTTAAGGAGGGGTAAGGGGCAGGAGTAAAGATGTTGGAAGAAGTTTCCTGCCGTGAAAGGTGTCTCATGAACCTGTTCCTATGAATCATGGTTTGCCAGTTGCTTTTTGATTTCAGTGCAAAGTTCTTTCAGCTAATTGTGCTGAATGTAATGGCTACTATCAGTTGTACGAATGTGATGCTGCTTTATAACATGGCGTGTAATTTCCAGTTAATTTCTATAGTTAGCAGTATTTTACCAATGGCCATATTTCGCGAGTATCTGCAGCAAGGCATTTGCCTTAATGTGTGCAAGTCCAAAACCTCTACCAAGTAAGCACTTCATGGCAGGGTGAAATGCCATAGCAGCGGCTGTATGTGCTCTGAGCAGACTTGCTTTATATCACGACTGATTCCATTGGACCAGGCACCTTCTCCGAACTCGAGCTTTGACAAACAGTGCCAGAACAATTGTGTTTTTACACATTTGCATCTTTATGAAGGGGCTCTTGTCGACAAATCCAAGCCTCTTACATGCTCATTGAATTTGGAGCTCTGAAATTCTTTCCTTGGCCATGTCTGCATAAAGAAGTTACTCTAGGATGCTGTTTGATTTAAAATATCACCATATTCACCTAGGAATAGAATCAGGTTTCAGAAAAGGCAAGCCCTCCCCAGGGGACCGTTTCAATATGGTCCAAATTCAATCAGTGCTCCATTGTAAGGTAACTTGTTATATATCTGTCGACACTACCGCCTGTACAGTTTTTTTTCCAGCGGGGACATCCTCTGAAACAGGATCTGAAACGGAAGAAAGACACAGTGGTTTGTATTCCCAGCACAGTTATTAGCTCTGAGATAAGGTTGTTACTGTTTTCAGCCAAGCTATTCGTTACAGAATCTCGCTACAAGACATTTTTCCCATCCTCCCCCCTCGAGACTCCACTGACATGCTCTCTCGGGAGCGTTGTCAAGCAAGGTGTTACAGCAATGGATTATGCCATGTAGATCGGCACTCCATGATTACTCATTGGTTGTCATCACCCCATTCAAACATTTCAAGCAATGCGTTCTGTATGTTCAACCGCTGGCATAAGTAATCTTCCCCTGGCAATTTGGAGCACTTATTCCAGCAGGAGGAAGAGCACAGCACTCGGAAATGTCTGAACACTCTGCATCTGTTCAAATGCACACGGGTTGCCTTTGCTGATCAAGGTCAGCATTGTCGACTTTGAAAGCGTCGTACAGAACTAGATTGCTGACGCTGTGAAAACAAGCAGGTCATTTACCTCAGCAGTTCCCCGCAGAAACAAAGGATGGCAGTGCTGTCCTCATTCCATTAATTACAATATTCAATGTACTGAATTGAGCAATGCTACTTTTGAAGAAAAAAAATGAACTAATTTCGATAAAGTTATGGTATTATGAAAAGAAAATTGAAGAACAAGGCCGAACGCTGGGATTGGATTAATAATTACGAACACGTGCATCAGATTTGTAAGTGGGCTGTGTAGTACATACTTATCTTAAAGAACGACCATATTTATTACACAGCCTCCGCACAGCTGTTTGTGACCTTAGCATAAACCAATTACCATTATTGGTTACACAAGGTATATATAGTAAAATGCCCATTGCATACAGACGTTGTTGCATATATAGTTCGCAAGATAAGCTAGAGAGCGCCCGACCTGTGTGTTCACTGAATGCAGAGTTCTGTGTTGTATCTACATGTGCACTCTGAGCCGATGTGTGGGTCGATGTGACTCCATTAAAACAGCTGAGTTCTGGGACTACTGTTTGAATACAGATCCTGAGGCTATGCACGTTGCACTTTTTTTGCTTGTGCAAATCCACTCGAATGCACCCTAAGGAATAAAGGAACTAACACATCTCTTATATAATCTAAGATTAACTCACGTTTCTTATGTCTTAAACCTCTATTTTATCGGATATGTATATGCTTGTGTTGCCGTGTTGTGCCGTTTGAATATTACGTCTGATCAAACTTTTAGTATAACTGATTGTGATTGTGGTTTAAATGTTCTATCTGCATATGCATCTGTTCTTTGTTCTTTTAACATATTTGTGCAATTCATCTATACATTGTAATAAATACATTTTGAGAGTTATGAAATGGTGAATGATATTAATTGTTACTTTTAATGAACAAATAATATTAATGGTTGCTTATATTTGAATGGATGTATTTGCAGTTATGGTTTATAAAAGTTCTTATGAACTAATACACATTAATAAATACGTAAATAAATACATTAAAACAAATATGAAGTTTCATAATGAGCAACTCGGCCATTGTGTACACGTTAGCTGCAATAGCTTTCATTTGTGTTTTGGGATGTTTCTGATTCTTGAGGCCCAAACGTCTGAGAAATGTGGCAGGTATACATACATATAGGTCGTGCGAAATGAATGTACTGATCTCAGTAAAGTTGATGTTGTTCATGTACAAAACAAGGACACTTTGCGAAGGCAAAGCTGTCGAAAAGAGGTGTTTCCCTACAGTCAGCCATGCTAATGGTTTTCATCGTGGATGACGTCCAAAAGCGGCACCTAATTACTGGGACCAAATAAGGCTTGATATTGTGATAGGTGTCAAAACAATCTGTAGATACTGTTTGTATTGTCCATAGTGGGGCCGTGGTGTGCATATAGATTTCAATATTGCTGGAGGCCAGCCACCGATTCATTCAGGTTTAGCGGGAAGCGAAATGTGTCAGTCCTGATTCATGCCACCCACACAAGTAAGCATTACAGCAACACGTTCATGGAGACAGTGCTGCAAACATCATGCAAGCCCATTATCATCATGCGGCATATGATGTCAATCGCCATGGTCTGTGCTATAAACCGGGATTCCCAACATCTACTTCGTGCATATGGCAGTGCAAAACATAGCACCGTGACATTATTTTGTGGCTGACATCTACAAGTTGTGTTCATATGTTATGAAATTAATAATAATAAAATATATGCAAGTAATATGTTTGGGAAATACATTTGAAGCAATTATATGTTGTATATGTTGTAAACATAGATTTTTTTAAAGACATTATTATTGTTTTGCATGTTATTATGCATTATTAGTAGTAGTCAAAACCTCTAATCTACAGCTGGTTACGGTTCTCTTTCAATTACGCTTCCATGTCCTATGCACTATGGATAATGTCGGTGCTTGGGATAAGACCCCTTATGCTTTGCGAAAAATGTCAATTTCGTACAAATGAAATTGAGACATTGCGTCATATTCTGACCTGATGTGTGAAATTGTATGTGACTATGAGGAAGGATATGGTAAGTAAAAAACACATAATTTGTTAGGTAGGATAGTTTACAATGTCTCACTTTATACAATCTGACATATTCATGTACTTTTTAGACTCTCATAATCAGTACACTCTAAGTACTATGTTTGAAACAACATTACTGTGTGTTCTCACAGTTGCTGTTTTTGTTTGGATAATCATTGAGAAAAAATGACTAAATTTATTTGATGTTACGTGTCACAGTATGTTTGTTTGAAGTGTGCGGTAAATAAGGGAATGTTTAGGGTGCATACATATATGTATTTGTTGTTACAAGCAGTGTTACAGTAGGAAGACTGGTAATGGTGTATTTGCAATGAAATGAAATGAAGCATATTTTCTATGTACTTAGATACCTGTTGGTGTATCGCAACTATTTTGCTTTTCAAGAGTGCTGTTGGACTCCTTTTTTAAAGGAATTTTTGAAGTAATTAGATATCTGTTGGTGTATTGAAACTGCTTTCCATTTCAAAAGCAGCATTGCAGTACTATAGATGTAGTTAGAAACAGTTGGCATAGTCTAACTGTAGATATGTCTATAGTTCTGAAGGGTATTTTTTGAAGCAGTTTGATTGCTGTTGGTGTATTCTATCTATTTTCCTATTCAAAAGTAGCATTGCAGTATAATGGATTCAGTAAGATACCAGTTCTGCTGTTCTAACTGTTGATAGTTGTACAGTTCTGAAGGGTATTTTTGGAAGCAGTTTGATTCCTCTTGGTTTATTTAAACTATGTTGCTATTCAAAAGTAGCATTGTAGTACTATGGATGCAGTCAGATACCAAATGGCATATTCTAACTGTTCATAGTTCAATGAGGTCAGTGACTACACTTTGTAGACCCTCATAATCAGTGCATTGTAAGTACTATGTTTGAAGCAACATGACTGTGTGTTCTGCACAGTTGTTGTTTCTGTTTGCATAATGATTGGGTCATTGGGAGAACAATATATACAGCATTAGAAAATACATAGTACATTTATATCTGTTGGCGTATTGAAACTGTTTTCCATTTCAAAAACAGCATTGCAGTACTACAGATTTAGTTAGATACCAGTTGGTGTATTCTAACTGTTGGTAGTTTTATAGTTATGAAGGGTATTTTTGGAAGCAGTTTGATACCTGTTGGTGTATTCTAATTGTTTTGCTATTCAAAATTAGCATTGCAGTACTAAGGATGCAGTTAGATACCAGTTGGCGTATTGTAACTGTTTACAGTTCTGCAGGTCAGTGACTAAACTATGTAGACCCTCATGATCAGTACATTGTAAGTACTATGGTTGAAACAACATTACTGTGTGTTTTGCACAGTTGTTGCTTATGTTTGCATAATCATTGGGTCATTGGGAAAAAAATCTATACAGCATTAAAAAAATGTACTTCTTTTATGTGAATTTAACTTTCACAGTAGTATGTTTGTTTGAAGTGTGCAGTAATTAAGGGAATGTTTAAAGTGCAGTAACTATTGATAGCTTCACAGGTCAGTGACTACATTTAGGTTTATGGAAAATTAAGTAGGCATTTGTTAGATGTGCTGGTAATCTTTGTTTTAGAGTAATGGAAGTGCTGCTTTCAAACCAATCATATATTTTTGTAATGTATGTAATATAGTGACCTGCAGTGGTTGTGGCACCCGTGTGGTATATTATGCCTACTGTTGTGAAGTTTTATTGCCATGAGATACTTGCCTATGTGTGAAGCTAGTTAGCCTGCAGTTGTTTTATTATCATCTGTGTTGTATCTTAAAAGCATTAGCATTACTTATTGGCTATATAAGTTTATTTTGCAAGGTGGAACGATTGTATGAATTGCAAAAAGTGCATAATATGGCATGATTTGCATTTTGCACCAGCTGATTAAATGAAATGGATTCACAATTTGGTATAGATACATACACAAATCGTTCAGTAGGGATGTGTTTATGGTAAATGTTACTATACCTGCACAGTAGTCCAATTCTTGCCTTAAACCTGAGACACTATAAGTGTTGTCAGGATTATTTGTGGCATTTCTATGAAGGACGAGAATTTGTAAACACAACTGTTCTGAGCTGTTCAAGTAAATGTTTTGAAGTATTGGTGGCAATTGGAACAGAAGATTGATTGCTACATTTGCATAGCAATTTACACAAGTCATGTTGGAAAATGTAAATGGACCAGAGAGTTTTGTCTCAGTGTCATTTGCTGGACCTCCACATTTTTAGAAGAAATATTTCTCTTCATATCTGCTGCTGGGTGTGCTCTTGTGCTTGTACTAGATAGTTTTGTGGTTGTACAACTTTATGGAGTAGCAGTTGTTTTTATTTTTTTTTGGTGGTATTGCTGGGAGGTCTGTTTGCATTATTTTCCTTTTCAAAAGGTTACATTTTACAGGAACAGAGTACATATCGAGATGGGGTGTGTATAGTGCAAGTAGTCTGTTGTACTCTAGGATGCAAGGAATGTCAGCCTTGACTTTGTTGCATCAAAATTGACTAGAAATAGTCCTTGAGTAGACATGAAAGTGCTACATAACTTAAAGTGGATGTTGTTGTCATGTGCCTACGTCTGTAAGCCAACAACTGCACCAATTGCTCCGATGACTAAACCTTGCTGCACATCAAGGTTACATTTCAGAATGACTCTACAGTTTAAACACAACATTAACATTTTCTCCAAACCGGCTGTGTTGGAGATACATTTTTCGAAGCTATTTAGTTGGGCTGTTGTTTGTTGACATATAGGGAGTGTCATGCCGTGCACTTCCAGTTTGTCTGTGGAGCTAATATGCACTACTGGTTGCATTTCTTTTTTTAACATTGTCTCAATTATTTGCGTACAGCTTGCTAGGGTTGGCATTAAAGACACACATTTAAAATGTTTTGTGCTAATAGTTCCATGACATCAGGAGCAGATGCGTCATGCCCCTATAGCTCATGGATGAGTCTACTATTTAAGATAGATTGTGCATCTTTAGAAAGAAGACCAGTCCTAATGCTTTTTAAAATGTTAGCGTAGTTGAGGTCTGCCGACTGACACGTTTTGAGTTAGTTCTGTGTATTGGAAATGTTACGATGGATTGACATGTCCTATGCTGCCAAGTGTGTTGCAGCACTGTTTGTGTCCTAAGGTTTTAAAAATACGTTCACCTTTCACTGATGTTAATTGTAAGAGATCTCCATAACCAGTTACGTGTTTTCCTGCAAAGAGTTCTTCGTAGTCCATTTTAAGGACTTCTTGCAGTCTGAGGTGAATTAAATACAACACTAGGTCGGAAACCATGCTTACCTCATCTTTTATGATCACTTTCATTTGCGTCAGAATTCTGTGTACTTCAGTAGCAGCTGCTGTTGATAGTTTGTAGTACTGAAATTTGTTTTGGTATTCTACTGGAAGGAGCAGTAGTTGGTGTAAAGTAACACCTCCTATTTTGTAGGCAGCTAAACCTGTGGGTGTTGTTACATTAATTATTTGAATTAAGAATGATTTTCCTGAACCAGTTTAACCCTTACATAGAGTAGTAGAGGTTTATAATTTTGACAGGTACAAGTTTTACTTTCATGCGTCAAACCATTTTCAATTTATTTAGTCGCTTCTAGGAAAATGCTAAGTTGCTGATCATTTAGCTGTGGTTTCAGCATTGACAAGCTTTCTTCTGATTGCTCATATTGATACATGGTGTTCTCTTCTTCAGTCATGGCTAATTCTGCTTCCTGTAACAGAAGGTTGACTTCCCTCAGGAGTGTCTTCATTTAGTTGTGCTTGAACTTCTTCCTCTTGTTGGCGTTCATTGACCATCATGTGTTTGCATTGCTTGAAATTGACATTTTGTTATACTGCTTTCATTTGCATTGAATGCAACTTCTAATAAATCATCTTCTTTTCTCCATGGTTTAAAACATTGTAATAGGGCCATGTAGTACAGTTCTATATGTTGAGGAGATTTAAATGATAATTTCTTTTTTATTAATTAGGCTGGGTTTGATAACTTTGCCAAGCTTTCCTTCAGAAGCTGAGAATTCGTATTTTCCAAATGTTTCATCTGGTTTAATATTGTTTTTGTTTTATAAATGTTGGGTTATGTGGTACAGGTACATGTTTTCCAAAGCAGTACTTCATTATGGGTAGTATGTGTCTAATACATTGTTTTTCTAAATTCCTGGCTGTTGGGATCATGTTTGCAGCTGGACCAAGACTTAGCCAAGGCTTAGCCAGACTATGCACCTCATTACAACTCTGGCGGTAGCCGTGCCCTTATTAAGGGAACGGCTGCCGCCGGAGTTGCATTTTTTCCGGCACCAGCGAATGGGCAATAACCGGGTCATGCCGAGTTTGGCGGACCCGGTAATTGCCCATTTACAGGTGCCGGAATCAAGGGACGCCCGATCCCCATTATAACCCATAGGGCTGAATGGGGATGGGAAGGTTGAATGCACTGGCATATACAGAGTTGTGCCGGTGCATCCAACATGCTCGGCTCACGGGTGCCGTTACACCCGCCAGGAAAAAACCTGGTGGATGAAATGGCACCCGCAAGCAGAGCACGCAGTATGGCAGTCCGGGAACTACGGTACTGACATGCTTACCGGTACCATAGTTCCCAGAATGCCATGTTTGTAATTTGGCCCAATGTGTTCATATTTGCCCTATAAGGCTGTGCCTGTTAAACAGTATGCAGCTTTATAGCATCCACATTCTCTATGGGACAGCATTTTTATGTCAAAGCTATACCATTTCTGGACAGTATTTTGTTAGATTATATGTCTTCCTAGAGGTCTTTTAGCTCTGTTTTCTCAGCTTTGGTTAGGTAGGCTGTGACATACCCAGCAACAGCTGTGGAATTATCTGCAATATATTGTATATCTATGCTTGCAATCCACAAGAGAACAATGATTGCATTGTAATCATTGATGTACTTTGAAGCTTTGCTTCTTTTAATGCTGTATGTGTTTTTAGACAATTTGCTTTTCACGCCATGTCTAACAGAAGACATGAAGCTGTTTACTTGTCATTTTGCTGAAAATGGTCTCGGTAAACGAACACAGTGTTTGGTGTAGTATTTCGCTTTGTTTTTATATCTGGGTCAGCAGTATTTGCCACACTTTTGTTTTTGGAAACATAAAATTTGTGTACGTAGGTCAGTATGTGTGGTTTCTGAAGGGATGTCACAAGATATGCATTTGTGAATAAAGTGTCATCACTGTCATAACCAAATGAAGGAGCATCTTGTATCCCAAAATAAAGTGGAAGTGTGGTGCGTCTTTGGATTGATATTTTTTTCTCCAAAAGAAGTACTCCACTTCTGTGAGGGGAGAGATATTTTTATTACAGGTGAAGTGCAGCATGGCAATAAAGCAGTGGTGAAATTATCTTGATACATTTGCACGTCAAGAGAGAGTTCTGGTGTTTTTATGTCTATTCCTTCTTTGTTTTGGTTTGCTATGCATTGAAGGCGTGCAAGTCCTCTCATGTATATTCTGCACAACTCAATGTAACAAACCATGTGTGTGGGATGAGGTTCCTTAGCATACACCATACATCAATGTGACATCGAAACCAGTATTCCTTTGTACCATGCATGTTTGCCCAGAGATTTGTGATAATTGATTGTAAAACATCATCTTTCTCTTTTATCTTTTGAAGTAGTTGGGTAGAAGATATGTTTAATGAATTGGAGCCTTTTTTCAATGTGTTTGCAACTCCATAACTTAGAATTGCTAGTTCACTTTTGAACAGGAGGTGTAATATGCATTCAACATTTTCAGGCCGATTCATGGAATTAATGTGCGCTGAAATTTTCGGCGCAAGCGTGCAAAAGCGTGCGAATCGCAGCGCAAGTGTGAAAATTGCAGCAAAACCCGTGCACAGTGATTCATGGAAGTCTGTGCGCGTGTAAATCCCTAGATGTGCGCTAAAATTCTGCATGACACATGCTGGCACACACGTCTCCAAAACAGCGTGCGCTAAGCGCACAGCGAAAGCGCACATAGGGCACCGCACACAACAAAAGTAGGCGGAACAGGGGGCGTAACACGCGGAATGGGAAACAACGCGTGAAAATGTGGGCGTCCTGGGGGAAGTACTGGAGGCAAATGCGCGAAACGCCCACACGCACGTCTACAACACGTATTCATGGAATCGAATGGGGCTAATGCATGCGCCAAAAAAGATGCGCTAATCCGGAAACACGTACGCCAGCAGGAAGCAGGCGTACGTGGACCCGCGCAGCATAAAAGTGTGTGCAAACAACAAACAAGCTCAGATGCCAAGATGAACATACCGTTCCTAGCAGTAGTGGTCGTGGGATACTGCAGGAGGAAGAGGAGGATAGTCAGGCCCAGAATTTTTAACACCCAGAACCAGCCTTTTTGGGATGCCTGATGACCAGGTGTATGGGAGGTACAGGTTTCCACCTCACATAATACTCGACCTGGTGAGTGAGTGGGAGGATGAGAAGACCTCACATCACCCACCCTGTGCTCCCAAGCACTCAGCCCCCTGAAGAGGGTCCTCAATGTACTGCACTTCTTGGCCACTGGATCATTTCAGCGGACAAGGGCTATAGTGGAGGGGGTGTCACAGGCCACGCAGTCACGCTGCCTACACCAGGTGTTGGCCATCATGACTGCACGCCCATCAGTCCGCAGGCACATATACCTGTCCTGAACAACTGCAGAAAGGCAGGCTGTCATCCAGGATTTCTACAGGGTGGCACAATTCCCCAAAGTGCTAGGTGCCATTGATTGCACCCATGTGGCTCTACATCACCCCAGGGCATGTGAGCACATCTATAGAAACCGCAAGCACTAGCATTCCATCAACATGCAGGTAGTATGTGTTGCCAAGAGAATCATCACCTCAGTATATGCCAACTATCCAAGGACCATCCACGACAGTTTCATTTACAGAATGTCAACCCTAAACCGGGACCTAGAAGCTGGGCGGCATGGCGATACATGGCTGCTTGGTGAGTATAAATGCCACTGCACATGCATGCATGTCAGATACTGAGTAATGTCACAACCCCACTAATGATACCCATCACCACCTCCCCAGGGAACAGTGCCTACCCTCTGAGCACCCACATGATGATGCCAATTCAGAACCCTACCATGCCACCCGAGGTAAGATACAACACAGCCCATATTGCAACCCAGGGCATAGTGGAGCGCACAATCGGAGTGCTCATGTCACAGTTTCGCTCCCTTGACCGTTCTGGTGGGCAGCTGTTTTACGCTCCCCCAGTAGTGTGCAGGATCATAGTGGCAGCATGTGTCCTGCACAATGTTGCAACACGCCGGGGCCTGCCGGTGGACATGGTGGTGCCCCCACATCCCCAACCACATGCACGTCTGCTGCACATGGGAGGGGAAGGGCACGTGGTGAGGCAGCCCGTACACGGCTGGTGGCTAATTACTTCACATAGAATCACACCCCTGTGGAGTGCACACAGCCCTGGCACATTCCATCTGACAATCAATGATGATGACATAAGGGACAGTCAGCTGTCACAACCATACCAGCCTGAGTTGGTCACCCGCAAGTGTAACATTGTGTGCATCCCTACCTACCCAAACACCACCAATGCTGTGTCATCAAAAGACATACATCTATGCTGCTAAATTCATTACCCTCTTGCTAACTACAACATGAGAACAGCTCCATGTCACCCAACCCCTCTCCAGATCCACCACCAAACACACCATGGCATGTCATGCAATGTGAAAGCAAACAAAGCAATGCACAAGACCTGACACAAGTGTCAGAAAGTACACTGTCCCTAATGGAAACTGCCAACACACAATATGCTCCCAGTAATGTATAACTAACAGCACACATTACCAAATACTAACCACCAACACAATGCTGGAACACACCATGGAAAAATGCAAAAACATGACAGTACTAAGTTCAAGTAGTGGTAGTCTTACAACCTGAATATGCCAGCACATCGAGCCATTCCAACTGTAGAGTGTTACTGCCACGCAAATGTCTCAGTGTACTGCATACAACATGAACTGCATCTGCAAAGTAGAGGGCCTTGTGAAGACATGAGGAAGGTACCTGCAAATTAGGAGGAAGACATGGATGTACAAGCACATATCAATACACCATGTAGTGTACAATACAACAACAATATCCACTAGGGATGTCTATACAGTATTGACTACAGACTGCCCACACAGCTCATGGGAGCCCAATGTCACTGTGAAATTCACTGTCACTTGGTCACACCCTTTGCAAGCCCATGCAAACGGGAAGCAGGAGGGGTGTGTGTCTCACAAACCCAAGCATCTAACCCAAACTCAGGACAAACCGGCATGTGCCCAGCCGGAATACAGTGGATGCCCACGGGAGCCACACAATGCAACACACTGTAAAAAAAAAAAAAGAATCAAAAATCAAAAATGGACATGTGGGGGCAGGGGGGTAGGGGAGGCCACCCAGGAGGTTCGAGGATAGGGTGCACACCAACCCCCACCTGCATGGATGTTGCGAAAAAAAAATACCGCCTTGGGCTCATGGCCTGCACGGCTATGCCATTGTGGGAGAACTGCTGTCGCTCTGCTCATCCTCTGCTGCTGCATCAGGAGATGGTGGCACTATGGGAGGCAGCCCACGCAAAGCCCTGGTATGGTCCTCTATGGCAGCAAGCATGCGGGTCTGGAAGGTCTGATTCTGGAGGATTAAAGTGCGGAGATCCCCATGCAGCACATCACGGGTTGCCTGCATTTCTGCATGCATGGCCTCGCGTGATGCCCGGATCTCCTCACATATTGCATGCAGCTCAGCTGATCAGCTGAGAGCAAAAGTGTGAGCTGCTCCAGCTGCTGTTCTGCCTTAAATTACTGGAAGCCTCAAGTTCAACCAGAGTCTGCCTGAGGTTATGTAGTTCTACCCTCAGGGCTTCCCTGTGGCCCTGGGACTCTATTGATATGGATTCGCGCAGAATCTCCAGTGCCGCCCGCCGGTCCCTGTTGGACGCCAACATGTCTTCCCTGTGTGATTGGCAAATGGAGTCTGTTGCCTGCTGTTGTTGCTCCATCTGCCTTTCCGGGGGGATAATGGAAGTGGCCACCCTCTCCATTGCCTGAGCTATCATTTCTACTGATACTGCCTGTTGGGTTGCCATACCGTACATTGAGTTTTCCCATACAGTATTGCCTGGTGGCACACGGCCAATGCGTCGACGGGCACCACACCTGTTTGGGGCAAGGCGATCTGCACTTTGCTGTGCTGGCACTGCCTGAGGCTGCAGGACTGCATTCCCCCTCTGATCTGCTGGCCCAGGAACAGGATCAGATGCTGTGGAGTGTGACCCTGCATCCGTAACCGCCAAAGGTGGACCTACCAAAACTGACATCCCCATAAAGGGTTCTACCCCTGGTGCAGTTGGGTTGGACAGAACAGAATCCCTGCCAGAAACATTTACCTGCAATGGCACATAAGTCTCATCATCCGATTCAGCACCTGAATAGAGGTCTGGGGAGGTGCACCCAGAGACACCCCTGGACATTATGGTCTGCAGTAACATTGGGTTTTCACCCACCACCACATTACGTCCCCCACTGGTGCCCGGTCGTGCCTGAGATTCCTCCTGGGTCTGCACCATCTCCTCAACCTCAACACATCAAGTGCGTCATCACCTGCAAAAACATGAAAGACAACAAATGGAAACAGGAATGAGCACCATAGCACACACATAGGCCGTGACAAGCCAGAGATCCAGTACATGATTTACACATGTCCCACATGACTCTAACCCTGCCATGCATGCACTTTCAAAGAGTTGGAAGTGGAGTCAAAAAGGCAGACACTGGGAGAGCAAGATGGAAAAGCAACACATTTGTAGCACTGGCATCACACATCAGGCTGTGAGTGGCATGTCCAATACACATACATGACACATGCCACCACACAGATGTCATGTAGGATAGCCATGGTAAATTACAAAACTACAGCAATATGTCAGTGAATGAATACTGTCACACATCCATGTCACATCGACATGATGCAAAGATTATGTTGAAAAGTGTTGCTAAATATGCATGTGCCACACACTGAAACACATCCAGTGTCCAATAATACAGTCATTGTGGGCTGATCAATGGTTGGTCACTTTATCATTACAGGAAACATCTATCATGTTCCACATGCAAACAGGCCCTAATAAAAAATGTCTGCAGCCCAATACTCCATCGGCCTGAATGGTGTAATCATTAACATAACCAGGTAAAAATAGTGGCCCAGTGTGTGCTGTAAACAATGACCGAAGCATATCACATATGTTGCAATAGGGCAGAAAAATGCATAGTAAAAATGGGAGAGTGGAACCAGTCAGCCTGAGTGAACACGTACAAAATCTGAACAATGTAGTTGCAAGATGACAGTTCAAGGTAAAGTGCACTAATGTGGGCCTAATTGGCAACTGTGGGCAGAAGGGATACAGTCAAACCTAAATCCAAGGCACGTAAATGTATGGGAGGAAGCAAATGGGTGACCCATAACACTCAGGAGTACACACCCTCACCTGGCACTCAATCAGAACCCGTCACCCAAACAACATACACATGGATTACACACACACGCATGGGCACTCACCGGACAATGCGTCGTAATCAGGTAGATCTCCCACACCTTGGATCTGTTCCTCTGTGACGAAGGTCCCAGCAACAGACTCATTTTCAGTGAGTTTGTTGTCCTTTTGTGGAGACCCACCGCCAGTCACCAGAGTAGCGGCATGATTTGAGGCCAGCTTGTTCTTTGCTCTGCGTTTCAGGTCATTCCACCGCTTGTAGCAATTATCAGCTGTGCGCCTCACAAATCGAAGGGCACTTATGCGGTCCGCGATGGTCTGCCAGTATGCCCTACGTTGACCAGGTGTGGACTTGCACCCTGCAGTCACCAACATTTCGCGGCTATGTGCCGACACATAGGTCACAAGTGCATCAAGTTTGGGGTCATTAAAGCTAGGCTTCCTTGACGTGCCGGACTGTGTAGCTGTGTCTGGGGTCTCAGCCTGTAGTGCCAGAGCACCCTTCTTCCTCTTCTTCAAAGGTGGAGCAGAGCCTGAGTGGCTTGCGCCGCTCTGGTCAGTAGCGGCAGAAGCGCAGGTGGACTGGGTACTGGGAGTGTGCAAATGCACAATGACCATAGGTCTTGGTGCAGGCATTGGCTGAACTGTGATGTTGGCAGGGGAACATCAGTTTGATGGACCAGGACCGACACTGTCCCGGCTGGGAGACTGAGAGCTGGGGTGGATAGATCTGCAGCTGCCCCTGCAGCCTCCCCACCCTGCCTACTTGGGGCAGCAGATGACATCGCTGCCCCAGATCCACGTGGCCTGGTGACACCAATTGGCACTGGCACACGTGGCTTAGACTTGCTGACCTGGAAGTCAGCCTGGGAGTCATCCTGTGCCGGGTCAGGTGCCACAATGTGCTGGTCCAACAAGGAATGAGCTGGGATGGTGTCAGCCACGTTTCCCTCAACCATGGGGGGGCATGGGTGTCCCTGATTGGTCCTCCACACATGGGGGTCTAGGGGCACCCTGCTAATCATGGCCACGTCTCCTACCGCACCCACCACACCTACCTTTTGGAGGTCGGCCACCTTTGCCTCCCTTACCGCTTGGTTGCCTCCAAACTGTGGCACTGATGTTGTTGTGCATATGGGAGTTGCAGTAAACAATTGTCCTGGGCATTTGGGGGGGTAGGGTACTAGTGCTCTAGCAAGGCTGTCTGTGACCCCTGAGGGAAGATGACAGGTCACGCAACACACAGGCACCCCAAAAACAAAAAGTAACGTGTACGCAACCCCTCGTAGACCACATGCATGGAAAAATGAACCTGCACTACGCTGTGGCACCCAGAAACACAAAAACAAGCGTACGCGTGTTACACGCAGCCTACAGTGACCTCTGAAGGGGTACGCGACACACGGGGCAAGCACAGTTGGTAAATGCATGCACGACTCACCGTCTGCCTGGAAAAAGAATGTGAAAAAAACATGCGTGTGCGTGTAGGCAACACCCCCGCCAAAAGAAGAACTGTACGCTGTCTGAGGAGACAGGACAAAAGAAGAAGTGAACACTGTTTGAGGAAACAGGCCCAAAAAAAATAAAGAACGCTGTCAGAGGTAACAGGGAGTACGAACTTGAAACGCTGTGAAGTAATCGCGTGAAAACTGACAAGAAGTACAGAATTCACCCACTTGCTCTCCACGAAAAGCAAGTACAAGGGAATGAGGTCCTACACCTTTTAAAGCGGCCCACACGTACAGCATCACTTACGGGTGTACGCGCTAAGGCCCTTTTCTTCAAATACACAAGCTGACACTCAGACGTGCAGTTTTTGGACACGTACGATGAATATGCACCTGTGTTGATGGAAACGCCCTTGCGTGTCACGTCACTTACGCACGTAGGCCCTTTCCTCAGATTACACGCATTCACACACGGACGTGCAGTTTTTTTACGCACGCTGAACCACTATGCCCATGTCACGAGGGAAACGCCCGCGCGAGTCATGTCACAGAAGCGCTTACGCACTAAGGGCCTTTGGTCCAATGAAACCGCTTATGTGTGCTGACACGCTTACGCGCGAAGGGCCTTTCCTCGAATTACATGCTGATGTGCAAGATTTTCACGTGCCAAATCACTCCGTATCAAGCTGGTCACGCAACAACACACGGAATACCACGCTCCTGCCCAGAAGGCCGAATTACTGCCCCCAGAGCCCCGAGCACGCTCCCACCTGCCATCTGCTGCTGACTGACTGGCTGCTGCCCACATGCCCTGCTATTTGCTGCCTGCACGTCAGCCAGGGGTGCAGTTGCTGTGACCACCTCTGCTGGAACCAAAGACTCCCGACTGGGATACCATCGCTCCACAGCCCAGCCCAAGGACCCAGTTGCCTACCCACTCCTGCCCCTGGGGTTGCCATGTCGGGCACAACACCATCTGGCACCACTGGCAACCCCCAGCCAGAGAGGCAGAGGGCCCCCAGCTTCAGTGCCAGGGAAGTTGGTGTCCTGGTGGATCAAGTCCTGTGGTAGTATGATGCCCTCTTTGGAAGTTTGCGCGCCGACAATGAAGGACGGACTAGGATCTGGATGGACATCGTGACTGCCATCAACGCGGAGGGGCTGGCAGTCCGCGACTTACAACATGTCAAGAAGCGCTGGGAGAACTTCAGGTCCAGGACCCTCAACAAGGCCCGGTGCCTCTTGAAGGCAGCGGATGCCAAGGGACGCTGGGGCCACCTGTCCGACCACCAAATGAGGGTCCTGGAACACATATGCCCAGCTCTCCAGGTCCAGGTCCTTGAGAGGCAGACCTGTCTGGAGTTGAGCGGTAAGTGTACATGCATACTGATTGGACGCTGTGCATGTGGTGGTGTGCCAGTAGTGTGCAGGTTGCACCTGTGTTTTCACAGGGCCATGTAGGGATGTGTATGAACAAGGGTGTGAGGCTGCAACATGTGAGTTCTCTTAGGTGTGAGACACATCGATGGTGTATGTGTTGGTAAGCATGCTGTGCAAATGCAGGTGTGGGAGCACACATGTTTGAATTTCTGTGTATGTACGTTGGCATGGTTGTGGTGTCACACATGGATGGTGGTTCCTGCTGCATGTATCGGCACTGTGTACATGTGCATGTGTGTGTTTGACAAGTGTGCAACTGTGATGCAACATGGATGCACGTGACACTGATATGTAGAAGGCTGAATGCCAGATGTGACATGTATGGTGATAGCATTACTGCGACAGTTGGAGTAGATGTAAACATGCATGTAAGTGTGGTGGCGTGTGTGCATGTCTAGTGCACTCCCTGTGTTTCATGTGATGTCAGGCTCACCTTCGGCTGTTCATGCTGTTGTATGTGTATGGATGTTGCTGCCTGGTGCAATATTGCTGTGGAAATGCTCATGTGTGTGAGTTGAAATGACATGTGTGTCGTGGAGTGTGATGCCATGTCTGAAGTTTGACACTGCCACTCATGTGCAACTGTCATGTGTGTATCAGTCCATTGTACAGTGCCCTGATGTCTGTGTTTTATCTCTCCCTGTCTGCAGCGTCAACTGATGAAGAGGGCGGAGAGGGTGCTGTGGAGCACAGTGGCAGGGATCGCACCACCAGCCAGAGACGCAGGGCCCAGCTCCCCTCCCAGATTGTCATCTCGTCAGGGAGTGAGGAGTCTGGTGCCGCGTCCCAGGCTGCAGCTGCCGAGGGTAGGTCCAAGAGGCAGAGGTCGGAATTGGACTATCTCGGCAGCAGAAGGGGCAGCTGAGACCCCAAAAGGTCCAATGGAGGAAGATGGCACGGAGTCATCCAGGTTGGTGGGGGGTTTGGTGGAGGAGGAGGCTGCGGAAGGGACACACATGGGGTTTGGAGGTGGGGATTCCACTGGTGCTAGTGGTGCAGTGCAGGGGCAGGGACAGGAGGCAGCAAGGTCACCGTGGAGGTTCTTGTGTGCAATCCTGTCCCTGATCCTGTCACTGCATCATCTGGCACCAGCAGGGATGCCTACGTCCAGACCCATTTTCAGGGAGGGGATTAGCACACAACAACTGGCCTTCCTCTCCCTGCGGACGTGGCTATACGGGACCGTGTTGAGCCTGTCCTGGCTGGGATAGCGTTGCGTCAACGGGGCATGCGAGGTGACCTGCGGTCTTTTCATGAAGAGACTGCACGTCATCTCAGATTCCTCTTTGACCACGTTGACCTGGTGGGATGGGTCACTGGTGCTGGATTCCTCCATGTGCTGGACCTTCTTGCAACCCCCTCCTCACCTGAACCCCCTACGCGCCAGTCGTACTCCATGCCATCTTCCTACCCATGTATCACCTGGGTACCCTATGGAGCTGCCTCTGACCCAGCGGCCAGGCTGGTGGAGGACACATCCCTGCCACAGTTGGGAGTCGGACGTCCAGCAGGGGTGGCCACCACGACAACTGCACCTGAGCCAGAGGAGGACGTGCAGGCAGCAAGAGCCAGGGTGCAGGCACAGGCACAGCAGCAGCAGCAACATGGTGGGAGCAATGATGGCTCGGGGCCTTCAACACCGGAGGGGCAGGCATCAGCCAGAGGGCAGGAGGACCCAGGATTCCAAGTGTCTTCCATGTGGCAGCGGTTGGGCCACACCATAGATGCGGAGCAGCAGCAGGCGGAAGAGGCAAGGCTTACAATGGTCAGGGCGGAGAACTCCATGCGGAGGGCACTGAGGCGGGCCGAGTGACTCGAGGCAATTCGCAGGGAGTTGGAGATGAACATGTCATCGTCCCTGCAAACCCTCGGGGCCATGGAAGAGGACCGCCTCCAGGACACTGAGCGGGAGTTCGATGATGCCCTGGCCTGGGACATCAAAAGTGAGCCGTCGGACTAGCCCGCTGCCATTGTAAATAGTTAGATAGTGTTGGGTTTCCTTTCTGTTTTTGTTTATTTTGGGCCGCTTGGACAAAGCACCACATTTTTGTATATAGTTCTTTATTAGGAAGTGTTTTTTGTAGGTGTCATTTCATTTGTTGGGCTCATGGACCCTGGATTGGTGATTTGTATATAGTTGAACAGTGGATGTTTCTCTTTTTTATTTTAATTTCACCATGATGCTATGGATTTCCGATATTTTGTTTCCCTTGAATTTGCTTTGTTGGACTGAGACTTTGGACACATTTTCATTTGGATTTCTTTGGATTCTGATTTCATATTTTTTATTCTTTTCCGGACATGCTGCATTTTATTTCTTATTCCCATTATTTAGTGTTTTCTTTTATTACATTCATGTTGTGTTCAATACATTTTTGTTTCATACTTCGATGTGTGGTATTCTCTCATTGGTTTCATGCATGTCATGATATGGGTTTTCACATTCACTTGAACCCATTGTCTGTGTGTGACGGACATGTGTTCATGTACATACTTGCCATTCGGGTTGTATCATGTAATGGCCATTTCTCTGTGGGTGGATGCCATACTTGGTTGGGACTTTGGGCTGGGGTGGGATGGGGTGTGATGTGGGTGGCCATGAGGCCCATGATTGACGATCGTCATGACGTGGGTGCTGGGGGACATGAGTGGAGGCCTGCTGGAAGGTGCCCCTGACTGCTGGGGGGTGGTGGTGCTGGGGTACTTGTGTGGGACATGAGTGGGGGCCTGCTGGCAGGTGCCCCTGACTGCTGGGGTGTGGGGGTGCTGGTGGACATGTGTGGGACATGAATGGGGGCCTGCTGGCAGGTGCCCATGACTGCTGGGGGGTGACAGTGCTGGGGGACATGAGTGGGACATGAGTGGGGGCCTGCTGGCAGGTGCCCTTCACCGCTGGGGGGTGGGGGTGCTGGGGGACACGAGTGGGACATGAGTGGGGGCCTGCTGGCAGGTGCCCCTGACTGCTGGGGGTTGGGGGTGCTGGGGGACATGAGTGGGGGCCTGCTGGCAGGTGCCCCTGACTGCTGGGGGGTAGGGTGCTGGGGGACATGTATTGGACATGAGTGGGGGCCTGCTGGCAGGTGCCCCTGGCTGCTGGGGGTAGGGGTGCTGGGAGACATGAGTGGGGGCCTGCTGGCAGGTGCCCCTGACTGCTGGGGTTGGGGGTGCTGGGGGACATGTGTGGGACATGAGTGGGGGCCTGCTGGCAGGTGCCCCTGACTGCTGGGGGGTGGTGGTGCTGGGGGACAAGTGTGGGACATGAATGAAGTCCTGCTGGCAGGTGCCCCTCACTGCTGGGGGGTGGGGGTGCTGGGGGACATCTGTGGGACATGAGTGGGGGCCTGCTGGCAGGTTCCCCTGACTGCTGGGGGGTGGGGGTCCTGGGGGACATGTGTGGGACATGAGTGGAAGCCTGCTGGCAGGTGTCCCTCACTGATGGGGGGTAGGGGTGCTGGGGGACATGAGTTGGTGATCACTAGTGCAAGGTGACATGTGGCTTGGCTGGGGGGCATGCCCATGGTGGATGGGCTGCCTGCGGGACATGACCAGGGGTGCAGGGTAGACCTTGTGGTGTGGGCTGCCTGCAGGGGCCGTGGAGGGTGTAGAGGGAACACCTGGGAGGACCCACACTGCCAATTCATGTGTAGGACTCCCCGGGCATCCCCGAAATTCACGTACCCCGCTCTGACAGCAAAATCGCGTGTGAAACTTCCCGCGAAGCCTAGTTATTCATGTACCCCACTCGCACAGGGTCAATCGCATGTGAAACTTCCCACGAACCCCAGTTATACACGTACCCCACTTGCACAGGGCCAATCGCGTGTGAAACTTCCCGCGCACCCCAGGAATACACGTGCCCCGCTCGCACAGGACATTTCACGTGTGAAACTTCCCACGAACCCCAGATATACACGTACCACACTCGCACAGGGCCAATCACATGTGAAACTTCCCGCGCACCCCAGGAATACACGTACCCCACTCGCACAGGGCCTATCGCATGTGAAACTTCCTGCGCACCCCAGGAATACACATACCCCACTCGCACAGGGTATTTCGCATGTGAAACTTCTCGCGCACCCCAGGAATACACGTACCACACTCGCCCGGGGCGTTTCGCGTGTGAAACTTCCTGTGCACCCCCGAAATACACGTTCCCCTCTCCAATCGCGTGTGAAACTTCCCGCGCACCCCAGTTATACATGTACCCCACTCGCACAGGGCCTATCGCGTGTGAAACTTTCCGCGCACCCCAGGAATACACATACCCCACTCGCACTGGGCATTTCACATGTGAAACTTCCCGCGCACCCCCGAAATACACGTACCCCGCACCAATCGTGTGTGAAACTTCCTGCGCACCCCAGGAATACACGTACCCCACTCGCACAGGGCCTATCGCGTGTGAAACTTCCCGCGCACCCCAGGAATACACATACCCCACTCGCACAGGGCATTTCGTGTGTGAAACTTCCCGCGAACCCCTGTTATACATGTACCCCACTCCAATTTGTGTGACACTCCCGTGCAGCGGGGTACGTGTATTCGGAGGGGTGTGCAGGGAGTTTTACAGGCGTTTTTGTGGCTGTGGCTTGTGCGCCATGTACAGGATTTGTGCGCTGTGCATGGTGCACGGGGAGGGTCTGGGGGCATAACTGGCGCTGCTGCAGGGTCGCTGCGCCACTCTGTACCACGGCTGGTTTTGGGAGCTAAAATCCATGAATACGCTGTGCGCGGAAATGGATTTTAGCGCATGCAGCTGGCGCAGCAATTCACACGCGCACACTGTGCGCCAGCCGCAGGCGCCACTTGTGCGCTGAATTCTATGAATTACCCCCTTTGTCTGAATGTGGGTTCTTCAGAATACATTCGTAAAGAGTGATATTCTGATGCTGTTGTTTGTGTGGATCTTTCATTATATCATTCTCCTTTTCCTGTAGGAAAGAGTAGAGGAAAGACATGTGTTTCTAGAGTTTTCTTCCATATGCTGATTGGAGATCATTTAGCTGGATATGTTTCTAATGCATTGTCTATGCTGTCTTTGGAGTGTAGTGGGCGAATTTTATATTGGCCTAACATTTTGGATGCACTAATAGAATCTACAAGTTCAAATTGGCCAGTTGGTAATGAATCCTGAATTATTTGGGTGGCTTCCCGGAAGTTCAATGTTTATATCTTTGTAGTACTCATTGTTTTCTTTTAAATATTGTAGGGTGTTTCTAACTTTGTTTACATCTATTAGTTGTAACCAAATCTTTTTGTCTTTCTTTGGTACATCATTAACTAGGATAATCAAAGATTAATCTATTGGCCGTTGCACTCCTAGAGTTTCTATATTTTCATTAAGATCTAATGACAATTATACTACTTTGCCACACATGCCTTTTAGTTGTTCAGAAGGAGGCCATTTGGCTTTTTTGCCTTAAAGGCATATTATAGCTTGAAAGGGGCGTACTGTTTGGATTATAATGCTCTCATACAAATTGAACTGTTGGAGAGGTTTTGGAAGTGGGAATATTTGCAAGTTATTAGTGACAGCAAGTAAAGGCATTTGGTTATTATCAAGCTTTTTATTGCATAATGTGCAAAGTATTGAGAGGTCACTTATTTTGTATTTATTTTCTGTTATAAGATGTAGGCTAATTGGAATCATTGGGATTCCTCATTGTCTTGTATTTGTAAGTTATATCTACAATTTGTGAGCTCTTTTTATAGAAACGTTCTTCGACAACACACACATACTTGGTACCTCAGCAGATGTGCTTTTAAACTTTATTTCTTTTGCGTATGTGTGTATTAGAAGATTGGCATGTGTAAGGTTTTTGTGAACGTTCTCTAAAGTTACAGAATGTTCTAAGTCATCTTCACTTTTGAAATATTTACTTTTGGATGTGTTCTATTTGTTGAAGGAATCATTTGGCTGTCCCATGTAGGAGAGTGTTATTAAAATGTTGGAGGTGTAAAGTAGGACTGTTCGCATAGTACAGTCTCTGCAGAAAATTCCTTATAGTGGAATGGTGTGTGTGTTGCTAACATGTTGATATGGTGGAAGGTGCTTTTGCAAGCAGGTCTCAAAATACAGGCTTATGAATGTCCTTGCAGTCTAGTGTAATTGTGCACTGGATAGGAGTGCATGGGTTATAAAGTTTTTATTCTAATTTTGTCTTTTACTTTCACATAGTGATTGTGAAATTGTCATAAAGATTTGAAGGATTGTCCTCGGATATTACACATTGAGCTGCATGGCCATGTGTAGACTCGACGGATTGGATGGGTGGAACAGTTGATTTCAAGTTTGTGGGGATGTTTTTGCAATAAGTGTTCTTGTGTCATAATGTTTTTTCTAACATTTCATACCCTTGGCCATTACTCTGTTCTTATTTATAAGCCTCTTCATTGAAATATGGTTCTGTGCTGTTTGTGTGAATCCATCCACCTTCACAGAAGTTCACAAAGGTATCTATGTTGACAATGCACATGTTTAGAAGTACTTTTGGTAATGTACCAATTAATTTTGTTAATGGTTTAATTCTGGTTAAGATTAATATAAATAATATCTTTTGAGCAGAATTGTGCTGTCAACGAGTACTTCCAGGATTAGACTTCTGCAGTAATTTGTAAGGGTTTAACTTGACTTTTCCGCTGTTTTCATAAGATTGTGAAGTACTCTACGGCGGAACATTTTTTGTAAAATACATTTTTTGGAATGCTTAACTGTGGCTACGTTTTCCTTGACAGATATAGTGGTAGGGTCATTAGCAGTGTTATTCTTCTTTATGCATTTTGTTTTATTTTTATTTTTTGGAAGATGGGCCCTAGTTATTTTAGTGCTGGCTGGTTCAGTTTTGTTGATTGACTGTATTAGCAGTTTTGTTTGAAATATTTGTTATATATTCTGATAGAGGTTGATGAATATGTTATGATATGTTACTTTGCATTTATATAGCACCTTATGTACCATTGGTGTGGTCTGAAGGCGCTGGTATGATGAACGCCCTTGGGAACCGAAGTTCAAGTCAGTAGAGAGAGTAGAGAGAGTCAAAGGTGCGTGTGAGCACCGGATATGGGTGCAGCTGGTGTGGCATTTGTGTAATAGCTGCTTCTTAGCGGTAGGTGTGGTGGTTGAGAGATCAAGAGTATGTGTTTGTTCTGGCAGGATTTATCCAGACCGATTGTGGCTGTGTTAGGCCTGAGGGAACGCCTGGCTGGGGGATGTGTAACCAGCAGTGTTTAGTTAGAGTGATGTGGAGTATGGGGCAGATGTTGGTATGAGAACAGCTATGCCGAATGGTGTCATAGTATCTCTGTGTTCTAGATGAATGGTGGTGTAAGGAAGAGAGTAAGCGTGGTGATGTGATATGCACTCGTAACCATTCCATGTAAGTCATGCAGTTCTATGCGCTCCAATCCGTTCCATGCACTCCAGTCTGCTCCATGCATTCCAGTCCGCTCCACGCACTCCAGTTCGCTCCACACACTCCAGTCCGCTCCACACACTTCAGTCTGCTCTACACACTCCAGTTCGCTCCATGCACTCCAGTCTGCTCTACACATTCGAATCCGCTCCACGCACCCCAATCCATTCCACGCACTCCAATCCGTTCCACGCACTTGAATCTGTTCCATGTACTCCGATCCGTTATGCGTATTTCTAATTTGTTTTATGCACTCCAGCCAAGTATTTCATTCGTACCATCCACATACTTACCAAACTTTTCAAATATTACACCAGTACCTTCTACATACTTTATCTGTTCCATCCACACATTTCACCCATTCCATCCACATATGTCACCCGTTCCAAGCAAGTACGTTATCCGTTCCATCCACATGAGTCACCCGTTCTATTCACATACATCACTCGTTCTGTCCATATACGTCACCCATTCCATCCATGTACTTCACCCATTCTGTCTGCTCTACGCACTCATCTGCTCTACAAGCTCTATGACTCATCCGCTCTACGCACTCATCTGCTCTACGCACTCATCCGCTCAATGCGCTCATCCGCTCTACGTGCTCATTCGCTCTACACACTCATTCGCACTACGCTGTCATCCGCACTACGGTGTCATCTGCCCTACGCAGTCATCTGCCCTACGCACTTGTCTACTCTAGGCACTCGTCTGCTTTATGCCCTCGCACGCTCTACACATTCACCCACTCTACGCACTCACCCGCTCTATGCACTCATCCGCTCTATGCACTCACCCGCTCTTGCGCACCACTCTGCTTTCACGCACCCTGCGCTCTTACGCACTTGTCCGCTCCATACACTCATCCCTTCTATTCACTAGTCTGTTCTATGCAATCATCCACTCTACACACTCCTTCGGTTCTTACACATTCCTCTGCTGTACACATTCCTCCACTCTACACATTCCTCTGCTCTGCGCACTCTTCTGCTCGGTGCACTCTTCCGCTCTGCGCACTCTTCCGCTCTGCGCACTCTTCCACTCTGCACACCCATCGCATTCTGCGTACCCATCCGCTCAGAGCACCCATCCGCTCTGCGCACCCATCCGCTCCACGTACTCATCCGCTTTTATGCATTAGTCTTTCCATGTACTCATCTGCTATATGCACTCATCTGTTCTACAAAGTGTTCGCTCATAGGCATTCATCTGCTCTATACACTCATCCGCTCTATACACTCACTCGCTCTATACACTCATCCGCTCTATACACTCATCCGCTCTATACATTGATCCGCTCTATATACTAATCCGCTCTGCATTCGTCTGCTCTATGCATTCCTGCATTCTACACACTCCTCCGCACTTATGCACTCACCGCTCTATACACTCGTTCGCTCTTACACATTCATCCGCTCTACACACTCATCCGCTCTGCACATTCATCTGCTTCTATGTACTCCTGCGTTCTACATACTCTTACGCACTCATTCTCGTCACACACTTGTCCTCTCAAGGCACTCATCCCTTCTACACCCCATCCGCTCAACACACTCATCTTCTCAACATACTTATCCGCTCTATACACTCATCCGATCTAGACACACATCTGCTCAGCACATTCATCTGCTCAGCGCACTCATCCGTTCCACGCAATTCATCTATTCTAACAATTTCATCCACTCCATTCACTTTGTTCATTCATTATGCATTATCGATTCCGGCCATGTCACTTGTCATATGCACTGGATCCGTTCTGTGCTCTCAATCTGTTTCATGCACCACACCCGTCTCATTTACTTGAATCGTCTATTCTGTACTTTCCATTTATGCCATGCACTCATACAGTCAGAGTCATCTGTCTGGCTTGTTTTAATATTTTATTCTGGTCTATTTATTCTTTGTTTTCTGCAGAGTTGCTTTTTAGTAGGCATTCTGTTCTATCTGTTGGAGAAAAAAGGAAATTGTGGGTTTGAAAGTTGTGGAATACATTTTTGTGTGTATTGTGAATGAGTGTGTGAGTGTGAGGGCAGACAAAAGTAGAGGGCTATGTGACTGTGCAATGGGCTGCTAGTTGTGGTTGGGAATGTTGTCAGAGTAGCTGTGTGTGTAGATGTGTGAAGGGCATGGTAATTTTAGTACAAGAAGACATTATTTGTGAATGTAGGTGGAAGTTTTGGGAAGAAGAGTTAATGGCATTGGGCATGGAAAGTCAGGTGCTGGAGAATGTTAGTCCCTAATTCTGTGTGGCCGCATAGGGCTCAATGGGAATCAGTACACAAGAACACTGGCAGCGTTGCTAATGGGGCTGGTGGTCCCATGATAAGTATGCCTAACAGGGCCGTGGCAAGAAAGTGTGACATTTTTATACAAGTAAAAATGGAAAATGCTGAGCATTTAGAAAGCTGTCCTTTTTGGGATGCTGTACATGAAAGTAAAAAAATGGTTTTGTGGATTTATAGCAGCACTGTGCGTAACCTTTTTTAAAATAAAGTAATGGAGATGGAAAATATTTGTAGAACAGTTTTAAGTGGCACTTGTGTGAAGGTTTGTTATGTTGTCAGTACATGCATACTTGTGAATGAGATGCATTGTAATGTGTAGTTTACTTATTAAAAATTACACACAACAATGTTGTAAATGTATACATGCATTTAAGTGTTTTAGTTGAAATGGTGCTGAAATCAATATTTCTAAATGCATTGCATTTTGCCATTTTTCATTCCATGATTTGGTAACATACATGCAGTTTTCCTTTTGCGTTTGAATTGTGGGAGTTTTAGTGTAACTTTGTTAGTTGGAGAAGTTGTGTTAAAAGTGACAGAATGACAAATAACACTTGGTAGATTATAATGGGTCATATTGGCAAGTATGCATGTACTGGTAATATACTGAACTTTGACACAGGATCTGGCACTTAAACATGCTGTGGAAATGTTTTAAATGTGGTTTTCTTTTCTTTCACAAAAAAGGCACAGCCTGATTCATGTAATTGTTTTATAATGGCGTAATGCCATAAGAAAATGTTCTGTGAATCAGGCCCAGAGAGTGCTGCTGAAATTGCAAATATGTGTTTTTAAACTGTTATGAAATTCCTCATTAAAATAAAACTTTGCAGCCACACAGCATTCTAATTAACTGCCACTTGATGTCAGGAGGTGGGACAAACAAGAGTATGATTATTGAGTAGGTTAATGCAGAGCAAGTGGTAGGAACCCTGTTTACATACATTTGTAAAAGAACTGGACATTTTATTTTAAACATGTATGCATACCTGTACTTTGTGTTGATAGATGCAAATGTTGTTGAATCTGCAAATAGAAATCTTGGAGATTGTTACCATAGTTTTTGATGCAGGAGCTTGGGAGTAACATGAGACATGTACTCTGAATGTTCAACAGTACATCTGAAGTGTTGATCCGAGATGACAGTTAGATGTAGATTTTTTAGATGTGACTTAAGGATGGGTGTGTGACTGCTTGAAAGTAGCCAATGAGGGAGTGTTACAAAGATTAAAGTGGAAAGGGAAGTAGGGCTGCTGAGTGTTATTGGGCCTGTGAACAGTGCTGTATTCTGCGGACACGGCATGCCACATTGTGGTCTTTTAAGGATGCTTGGCATGGAAAGGGGACTCTGTGGATTAGCCAATGAGGTCTTCTGGTTGTGCTTTACAGGAAGAGAGGGTAACCATTATTTTTATTGCTGTGTGTAGGAATGTTGGCTGTGGATGAGAAGGCTTAATGTGTGGATGGTGGGAGATTCTGGCATGGTGAAACTTAAAAGGTACACAGAAATGTGTGGCATTTCTGCTAACTTTGGATTGGTGAGAGTGGATGATTTTTGGTGTGGTGTGACTGGGCAAAACTGGCAGACTTTATTTGCGCATTGCAAAAATATGTCTTATTTCCAATGTCCAGATGTCATTTTGGTGCATTGTGGAGGACAGAGTTCAGGTTACATCAGTGCAATTACTTTGCAGATTGCATTCCAAGGTATGCTGAAGGAACTGTTTCCATGTGGAAAGGTAATCCTTTCACAGATACCTACCATGGAACTGTGGAGATGCACCGATGTCTTTTGTCCTCAATAAGACACAGGAAGGTGCCTTGTGAACAAAAGATTATGCTAATTTATTTATGGTGTTGGGATGACATCCTTCCCAAATGAAAACATTCTGTGGGATGGTGAACATATTTTGTTCATTGATGGCATCACTTTTACTGATTGTGGCAATGCAATCTTTCTTGACAATATTCAAAATGGACTCAGAAAGTTCTTGTGAAAATTATGTAGAGTGCATGTAAGTAGTTGTAGGAAAAAAAATCTGAAAAGCTCGCCCAGAAAAATCAAAACACAAAAAAGGTTCTGTTCGGAGCCACCCTTAAAGAGTAAATAACTTACATTGCGTTTAATTTCTCTCCCCACCCCATTAATTTGGCCGATCTATCCACAAACACTGCGGTAGTCTGCGGACAACGCATGACACACGCGGGTCTTTTGAGGATACCAGGCATGGCAATGTGACTGTGCAGCCCAGGGGATTAGGCAATATTGTTTCCTGGCTGTGGTATGCAAGGAGAGAGTTTGGCAGAAGATGTGTTTGGAGAGAGGAGTGCAGGCAGCTATGGCTATGGCTTTGTCTTTTAGGAGGCAGAGTGTGTGGATTTTGGGGGAATTGTGGATCCATTGGTTGAAGGTGTATCCAGAGCAGTGTGGAGTGACTGAAAATCTTGGATTTCATGATGTTCATGTGCAATGGTATGGAGTGCATAGATGAAGGGGGTGAACTGGCTCCCATTTTGTGTCGATTTGGTCACACTGCACCATACCAACATTTTCATTGTTCATTGTGGAGGGAGCACTTGCGTATAGGTGCTTTATAAATGCCATATCATATCATATAATTTTAGGGCATGTTACTGGAATTTCACTGCAGTTTGCAATGGAGGAGACATTTGGCAAATTGAAGGAAATGTTCCAGAATTTCAGACTGATTTTTTCTCGCATTGCCCAGAGATGGATGTGAATGCGCTCAAGTTTATTTGGTCCACAAATGGATAAAGCGAGGCATAATGTCAACAAGGCTATCTAAAGCATTTTGTAGTAGGTGAATGCACAGTGAATACAAAATGCCTACTGTTTTGCAAGTTGAAAGTTTAGTTTAGTCGAAGGGTGGATAATGTACTTTAAAACTTGAAAAAAACTTTTTAAAACAAAAAAATACAAAAAAGGTTTTTTTCAGAGCAAGCCCATTCCCAGGTAAAATAGTTCAATGTTTTTGATGCACCACCACCCACATTGTTTAGATTAAGAATGTTTTTCCAGAACCAGCTTCACCAATTACATTGAGGAGCAGAGGAGTATCATTTTGACAGCTACACATTTTACTTTCATGCTTCAAACCATGTTCAACTTCTTTTGTCACTTCTAGGAAAATGCTAAATTGCTGATCATTTTGCTGTGATTTCAGCACTGACAAGTGTTCTACTGATTGCTCATATTGATACATGGTGTTCTCTACTTCAGTCATGGCTAGTTCTGCTTCATTTACAATGAGTGGCTCTCCAAGTGGTTCTTGGCTGAACTTCTACCTCTTGTTGGTGTTCATTGTCCAACATGTTTTTGCATTGCTTGAAATTGACATTTGTTATACTGATTTAATTTGCATTCAATGCAGCTTCAAATGAGTCACGGTTACCTAATACATCCTCTTCTTTACTCCATTGTTTAAAACGTTGCAGTAGGGTACTAGTACAGAACAGTAGTACAGTTCTATATGTTGAGGAGTTTTAAATAATAATTATATATGATTAATTAGGCTGGGTTTGGTAATTTTGAGGAGGCTTCCTTCACAAGCTGAGACAACGTAAGTTTCACATTTTTCATCGCTTCTACATTGTTTTTTAGGAGAAATATAGGGCTATGTGGTACAGGCACATGTTTTCCAGAGCAGTACTTCTGTTTGGGTAGTATCCATCTGATAAATTGTGTTGCAAAATGCCCTGACTGTTGGGACCATTTTTGGCTATTGTTTCTACGTGTTGATAGGATTTTAGCACTCTTTTTCTGGATGCAGCTGGACCAAGACTTATCCAGACTTTGTGTTCAGATTTGCCATATAAGACTGTGCCTGTTAAACAGTATGCAGCATCGTAGCATCCACATTCTCTATACAACACAATTTTTATGCTAAAGCTGCACAGTTCTTGTGATAGTGTTTTGTAAGATGATATGTCATCCCACAGGTATTTTAGCTCAGTTTTCTCAGCTTTGGTTAGGTATGCGGTGACATATCTTGAAACACCAGTGGAAGTATCTGCAATATATTCTATATCTATGTTTGCATTCCAGAAGAGGGCAATGGTTGCATTGCTATTACTGATGTACTTTGAAGCTTTGCTTCTTTTAATGCTGGAAGTGTTGTTAGGCGATTTGCCTTTCACACTGTGTCTAACGGGAGACATGAAGCTGTTTACTTGTCCTTTTGCTGGAACTTGTCTACGGGCACCAAAGCAGCATTTGGTGTAGTATTATCTTTTATTTTGTATCTGCCTTGGCAGTATTTTCCCCACTTATGCTTTTGGAAGCGTGTACATAGGCCAGCATGTGTAGTTCCTGAAGGGATGTTGCAGGATATGTATTTGTGAATAAACTGCAAACCAGTGGCATCATTGTCATGGCCACATTTAGGAGCATGTGGAAGTGTGGTACTCCTCTGGATGGATTTTCTTTTCTCCAAATGAAGTGTTCCACTTCATACGAGAGGAGCGGTATTTGTATTACAGATGAAGTGCAGCATCGCAATACCGCAGTGGTAAAAGTATCTTGATACATTTACAGGTTCAAGAGAGCAGAGTTCTCATGGTGTGCTTCTGACAATGATAAGATGAAGAGCCATACCGGACTCCGTAATCCCTCAACTTTCTGTCCACCTTCCTGCAGTTTTTCTCCAGAATCCCTCATTTTTGAGAAAAGGGTCAACGCTGAAGTTACAGCTCTAGAAGCTAACCACCAAAAACCTTTCCAAAATCTGACTAAAGCAGAACAAGGAGCTTTAAATTCACTGGCCAATAACCCTGCCATTATTATTAAAAAGGCAGATAAGGGTGGAGGGATCATGATGCTGAACCGGTCTGACTATATAACCGAATGTGAAAAGCAATTGAATAATAGTCACTACTATAGACGACTTAGAAAAGACCCCACCAAAGAACTTCTAGGTTTAATCACAGAGAATGTCACCAAAGCTAAAGACCGAGAGTGGATCTCTAGACAAGAGGCGGATTTCCTTATTAATACTAAACTAACAACTCCCGAAGGTGCATAAAACCCTGATTAAATCTCCGGGAAGACCGATTGTGGCAGGGATTAACTCAATTTCAGAACCCCTCTCCACTTTTGCACATCATTACTTGAAAGACTACGTTCAAAAGATGACCTCATATATAAAAGACACCAGAGATGTAATTAAAATCTATGAAAATCTGGACTTCAATCCTGATAGTATGCTCCTCCTGGGTTTCGATATTGTATCTCTTTACAGGAATATCCGGCAACAAACAACATTAGATACAGTGGAAGAAATTCTATTGACCAGACTTGATCAGGATCCAGCTCCCACCTCGTTTATACTATGGTGTGTGGAAGTGGCCCTAAAGCGAAACTGTTTTGAGTTCAACGGGACGTATTACCAACAAGTGGAAGGCACGGCAATGGGGGCCACCATGGCTCCTAGTGTTGCCAACCTATATGTAGAAACGTTTGAAAAGATCAATATATATAGCAGTCTAAATCCATTTAAATTGAACATCATCAAATGGAACCGCTATATAGATGACATTCTGGTAATATGGGAAGGGACAAGTCAGATGGCAACCAATTTCTTAACATGGATGAATAATTTGAACCCCCATCTCCAAGTCACAATGACCATTGGGAGGGAAACTATCGATTTCCTAGACTTGACTATCTTCCATTCGAATGGGATGTTACAACTTAAAACCTACCATAAACCCACCGATAAAAACTCTTTACTTCAATATACCAGCCATCACATTAAACATCTCCGTGACAATTTACCATATGGTCAATTTTTGCAACTTAAAAGGAACAGTTCCAACAACAGCACTTACGAAGCGGAAGCTACAGTACTCAGCGAGAAGCTAAAACAGAAAGGGTACCCTAAAATATGGATTAAACGGGCGGCCAAGCAAGCTTTCAACAATAACAGAGAGGGTTTGCTAGAAGAGAAACCCAAGAAACCCAAGGATGATAGAATCGTATGTGTTAATACATTTACAAATCTAAGTCTAAAAATCAAAAACGTGATCACAAAAGAGTGGAAGATTTTCAAGACCTCGAAAACGCCTTTACCTACACCAATGTTCGCCTACAAAAGAAGTACCACAATTGTCAATAGAATAAGTGGAAGTAGACTTAAACCACAAATACAGAACACCACGAATGTAACCGCCCTTTGGGGTTTGCCCTCCCGCTAGTGGCCACTACCCATGCGGCTCGTGTGGAGTATGTAAACTCACCTGCAAAAGTAAGGAGATCGATGTAGGACTCTCTAAACCCTGGATACAGAAAACTATAACTAATTGTAATACCAATCCTGTGGTATACATGATAAAATGTAGTTGTGGCTTGATATATGTGGGCAAAACTATACGCAAAATCAAGGTGAGGATTATGGAACATCGGAGCTGCCTCAAAATATGCCCCAATGGTGAAGCACTTTATCCAAGCTAAACATGAACATGAGGACTTCACCTGGACCGTACTTCTGACACTCAAAGGTGGCAACCCACAGACACTAGAAAACAGACTCTTGAGGAAAGAACAAGAAATGATTTTTAGATTACAGAGCAATACTAAGGATTTGAATGATTCTGTAGAGTGGCACAATGTCCGCCAGTAAAGATGCAGTAGCTCCTTAGCCTTTTTCTGCAATATATATACATACCTATAAGTACATTCATCTGTATAGCTGGCAGTAAGTAGTTTTCCTCTGTTATTCCTACATCTAGGATTTTTGATTGCCTTGTTTGTGAAAACTTAAGTGAAGCCTGTATTTGTCCTTTTGCTGTAAGCCCCTTGAATAATAACTACCCACTACAGGTAGGAATGCATTTATTGATAAGCACACTTGTAGACTGTGAGGCAGTCCATTCTTTTGAGTATGTAGTATTTCTTGACTTCTTATTTGAAGGGTAGAGCTATGTGGTTTAGCACACATGTGAACTAGGTACATAACTACCAGCCGTTTCTGTTATGAATGCATTGACAGCCGCGCACGCTTGTGTCCTGAGTTTTCCCCTACTTTAATATATACAAGTGTAGAGTCACGCTACAAGTTAGGGGGCGAAGTTGGTATATATATTTATTACATTTAACTCGACCGCGCAAGTAATCTAATTGCGTTTTAGTGGTCCTTTTAGAAAAACATTAACATGCAGTGCAAATGCCCTTCCTCGTTTTAGGATTATGACAGGATCTTGTTAAGGATCAGATCTCTGCCACACTACTAACAACACTGGAGGTAGTTTTCAAATTAGTTCCAAGATGGCCTACCCATTTTTCCATCACAGTGATTGATGTCCCGAATGTTCACGCAGACACGCAGGGTTCCTATAGCAACCAATATACACAAGCGTCTGAGCAGTGCACCGGTTTTGAGACGCTGGCTGCAAGCCTTTTCAGTTGAAACAAGCCTGCCATTAGATCCACTCACCGGACGGAAGGCTCTGAGGTACTTTGTATACACCCTTCCTTGTAGTTTATGAATAGCACAATTACATCGGTAACGAGCCGTTAGTTACGGACGATACTTGTTTTATTCATATAGATTCTGACAAAAGCCTGAGTCGAACAGAGAGGTTTTTTCCACTACAGGGAGCCATCACAGCAGCATTATTAGCACAAGAGCTATACTTTCAACTGACCTGGTGGTAAGCTTTTGTACCCTTTTATCTTAATGGAGTCCCCTCAACCTCCCTTTTGACTTAACTGGGGAAGCATGTTATGGGTCAGATACTCCCCAACGAGCGCTTGTGAACTTGGTGATGGTCTTATAGTTAGCTCCATTGGTGCCTTTCCACACCCTACAGGGTTACCACGGGACAGTGTTTTTCGCTTTTAGAAACTAACTAATGCATGTTTCTTTAAATTCTTTAAATTCGCTCTAATTGGCTAAAGAGTGAAAGCGGTACTTTTGTGTGACTGTGCATTTTTAAGCAAATGTTACTCGGTCAAAGTAAGTAAGAAGGAGAGAGGAAAAAAAGCAAGGAGGAATTAGCACTATGGAGGAGGGAGTAGCAGGTTTTAGGAAGTGAGTATTGTGAACAGCAAAACAAAGGTCCTAGGCCCTCATTACGACCCTGGCGGAAAGCGACTGACCGGAGCGCCACAGCGTAAATAGCGTTTCCGCCATTGCACGAAGGAGCAAAGTGCGGCCCATTCCGACCCATCGGGCACGAGCACCACGGCATGGCGGAAGTGCAAAGTCCGCGATGGCGGAAATGACCCCAAAACGGCCCACACCGCCGCCGTACGGCGCCCTAGGTGCAATACCGCCACCCCTCTTAGCGGTCACCGCAGTGTGCGCCTACCGGAAAGTACGGTGGCCGGAAATATACGGAAACGGAAGTTAAAACATGGGCCCGGAACGGGAAACATCCTGGCGTACACCTATAAATACACTAAAACCACACAACCACTAAAATCACTACCCTGAAACACACCCCAACCCGTCAACCACCCTAGCGAAACCAAGAAAAATGGGAAAAGCAGCGAAGAAAGCGTGCGACCGCAAGCGGCAGGTCCACTTCTCCCGTGAGGAACTCACTGTGCTAACAGAGACCCTCCAGGAGAATGCTGCCGTCGTCTTCTCCACGCAAATGACCAGAACGGCACTTGCAAACAAGAAGGCCATATGGGCTCTGGTGGCACAGCGGGTAAGTGCGGTGGGGACCGCACCCCGCACCCCACAGCAATGCCGCAAGCGATGGGACGACCTGCGGATACGCGTCCGCAGCATACTCTCTGCCAACCGCAACATTGCCACAGCCACCGGGGGAGGTCCTGAATCACCCATCAAGTTGACCCCCTGGGAAGAAATCTGTGCCTCCACCATCGGAATGGAGAGCATAGAGGGAGTCGGAGGGATGGAGAAAGGAGTGCAGACATCCGAAGATTCAGGTAGGTGGGCCAGATAAAACAATGCCAAATCCACACAGTCCATCCATGTGAAGTACCATGCGTCCACATAGTGCAACAGAAACACATGTCCAGGAGAACGTCCACACACATCGGCCTGCAAGCGCACGTTAAAACCCACAATAAATACATAAATAATTAAAAACCCCTAATACACGCACTACACGTGCAGCAGGCACACCCTAACTGCAGGCTGCCAGACAACTGCACCCTCACTCCACACACAAATCAAAGCACCTCCAAGGCCCCGACCCAAATCACCCTCAGGTACCACCCCAATGCATGTGATACAATGCCATTCCAATTCCCACAGACCCATCAATAACCCTCGCCCTCCTTTACTCCACCACAGGGTCCGATCCAAACGACGAGCTACAGGACACCCCTACCAGCACACCTGCAAAGAGGGCCAAGACCAACGGCCAGAGACCCTCCACCTCAGCTGCACGCATCAAGACACGGCAGCAGCACAAATCAGGTGGCAGCACAGAGGAGGGAACATCAACAGGCACCCCAGCAGCCAGCATGCCCACAACACCACCACCACAGGTCCCCCCAATGGATGCCACAGAAGGCACTGCCTCTGGTGGCAGCAGCACCATAGGTGACACCCCATTGATGGCAGCATGCTCGGACACAGAAAACGGGGATGCCGAAGTCAGATCCATCCATGACCTGTCCCAATCCCCCTGTCTGTTCCATCCCGTACAACATGAGGATACCACGCAGGGGCACCCACCAGACGACGACTGGCCATCCCCCACAAGCCCTGTGGCAAGGCAACATGAGGACAACAGCCCCTCTGTGACACCCCCGCAAATGGCCATGGCCCAGCAGAGGCAACAGTCCCTCGACCAGTTGATCGAACAACAGCAGCAACTGGCCACACTCCTCAAGGACCATGCCGATGAATGTGGGGGCACCAAGGCAGACATAGAAACATCAACTGAGACACTTAGGGCAGAAATGGAGAGAGGTACAGAGACGCTAAGGGCACAAATTGAGAGAAGCACCGAGAGCCTGAGGGGGGAACTGCATGCGACGTCCAAAGACGTATGTGCCGAACTTGCCGTGCTCACTGAGCTCTCGCAAACCCTTAGGGACATGCATGGACGTGAGCAGGCAGACACATCATCCGTTGCAAGTTCCGTCCAGGGCAGCCCCCAACGTAGATCTGGGAGGAACCTGCGCTCCACAGGCAGGGGTGCCCCTGATACCCGGAGAGGGGGCTTGCAATAGCGTCTGGCCACTGACAATGAGCATCTTTGGACACTGGTGTTCGGGGGGGAGGTAGGAGGGTGGAGGGGGTGTGTTGGGCTCACTTGGGTGGCGGGTCGATAGGGTGTTCAACATGATATCACATATGCCATAAACAATGCACGATCAACCAATGAGATGTGTGGACATTGATCTTTGTGTACTAGGCCATCATAGGCGTACAGTCCATATTGTGCATGTCCCAGACACACACAGTGCCACGAGTCCCGTGTCCATGTATCAGCCACCAGGCGTGAGTGCTAGAAGCATACATCAATGAGATGCTGACGAATGTCACGGGCCTCCGGTGCCTCGCAGACTCCATGAGGTGCTGCCACATCCCCACCCTCATCATGACCATCATCAGGTGCTTGCAGTTCTGCGTCAGGGGGCATGGGCACATTTCTACGTACGCACATGTTGTGGAGCATGACACATGCCATCACCATCTTTGCAACCTTCTCATGGCGGTACAGGAGTGCCCCGCCAGACCTGCTGAGGCAGCGGAAACGGGTCTTCAGTAGGCCGAATGCCTGTTCAATGACTACACGGGTACGTGAGTGGGCATGGTTGTAGTCCTCCTCATGCTGGTCCCGTGGGTTCCGGACTGGTGTGAGGAGCCATCTCTTCAGTGGATATCCAGCATCACCTGTATGTGGACGAGAAACGTATGATGTGGAATGCCATTGATACGTACGCACACCCCCCCCCCCCTTCCTGGCAGGTCAATGCCAATTCACATACCCCACATCATCATGCATGTAATGAGACTCACCGAGTAGCCAGGATCTGTTCCCTGCGTGTCGCTCCATGTAGCGTGGTATTGTAGAGTTCCTCAGGACCATCGAATCATGGGTTGATCCAGGGAATCGGGCACAACAATGTGTAATGATCCTGTTGGAGTCACACACCATCTGTACATTCAGGGAATGAAATTGTTTTCGGTTGCGGTACTGGGCCTCCATGGCATGTGGGACGACCAATTCAACATGGGTGCAGTCGATGGCACCGATGCAACCCGGTATGCCGGCAAGTGCATGGAATCCCACTTTTGTGTTGGTTATTTCCTGCTCCGAGCGTGGTAGAGAGATGTAGTCGTCTGCGTGCTTCAGGAGGGCATCAAGCACTTGCAATAGTGTCCGTGAGAACAGTGGCTGAGAAATGCCATGCAACTGTCCGACTGTGTGCTGGTAGGTGCCTGTGGCCAGGAAGTGGAGTACAGACACCACCTTCAGTAGGGGTGGGATGGCGGTTGGGCTATCTATCATGCTGACAAGGTCAGCCTGTGTCATGTCCACAATGGCGGTTATGGTGTCCCGGTCCAGACGGTAGAGGGTGTGGATCTGCTCATCAGTGAGGTTGAACGGATGTGCTCGGAGGCGTGGGATTGCGGGCTGCCTGCGTGGTGGTAGTGGCTGTGCTGGCAGCCCTTGCTGGCCCTGCCTTGGCCTCCTCCTCCTCCTGCGTCTCCTCCGTGCGGCTGGTTGTAGTTGGTGTTCGTCTTCTTCTTGGAGTCGGAGCGCTTGCAGTGCTATCAGGTCCCCCAAGGCCAACATCGCGAGTCCTGCCGGTAGCATTTCGGAGTGGGTGTGGTTGTGGGAGGAGACTGGCTGTGCAATTTATGTGTTTTCAGGCTGTATGGCCTCCACCTGTGGTGATTGATTCCACCTGTGCAAACTGCTCTCCCCTTTGGCCGAGCACGTCCCGCGCACAACGCTGCAATTCGGGGAATTGTATCTTGCTATTGCAATCATGTATTTGTACCCGATGGCCGTGTAAGATTGGTTGATATGTTCATTCTGCTGTGGTCCCATTGTTTCACATACTATCTGTGCAGTCGCGAACTGACTTGTGTGGGGTCAGTGGAACGTAGTACTCGAGTAACGGTGGACCCTCATGCATCACTGCACCGAGGTTCAACGACGGGCGGGGCGTCCCATTCGTGGGTGAAGGCAGTTGCCATTTTCACACACAGCCGCACTCGATGGAATAATTAGTGATTTCAAACGGCCACAGATGCCTTTTCGACGTGATGTTGCAAATGAGGAATTCGAGGGGCGGCGCTTTCGGTTTCCAGCTAGCGGCGAGGAGATGCCCACAGGTCTGACTGCAAATGTAACGTTCTATTGTTCTATGTCCTTGAGACAGGGCCCATGGCGAGGGAGCAATGATTGATATGAATAGTTTGGGATGCGCAATAGCTACGTGGGCGATGAGGCCGTCCGTTCCCAAAAACATGTTACTTCACAAAACTGGAATTACGGGCTGGGGCACTGTGGATTTAGCAGGCTGCATAACGCACGGACTCAATGGATGTTTCTAATGTCATGTGAGTAATTAATCAGGCATTTTGATCCCGGGATGAGTGAATGATTGATGGATGCATGGGCAGGTGATTTGATACAGAGTTTGCCATGTACAGGGCTTCTTGGGATCTATCCGCCTCCCCTACGCTATGTGATGCAGGGCTGCCATTGTGGGACCATCGTCCATCTGGCCTTGTTGAGCCCTCCCTGTCTCGAGGCGCCCTCAGACACTTGTGTCCATGCACGTTAACATTCCCATCTGATGGAATCTGTTTTGACAGACGCATGCACAGGTACACTCGTTTGTGATGGTGTTTGCACCTCGATATAGATGGTTATGAGTCGCAAGTGGTTTTGGGGTGGTGATGATCCTTTTGGTTGGGCTAGCATGCATATGGCTGTGGATTTCGTGTGATCATTGAAGTGAGTAGTTGGAATGTAGTTCTGATGGCCATTCTGTTCTTTTTCTTTTCTTTTGGTTGACAGGTATCTCCTCCCCTTTTGCCACTGCCATCTGTATGCCACTCCTGCAGATGGATTTTACTCCCGACACCTGCTGCTTCGTGTTAATCAGTGGAGCAGCATTATGATCTTATGGGACGATCGACAATGGGCCACATGCCCTTACGCAGTACTGGTGGCTCGGAGCAACATTTCGGCCTTTCAGCTGGACTAGTGCCTCCCCATTGGGACGGGCCTGCGGTTCTGTGCACTTCCATGTTGCCTTTTCGTACGTGATTGTGGCTCTGTGTACCATGGGGGAACAGGGCGACACACAGGTAGTGGCTGGTCATTTCTTGCGGAAGCAGCCCACAATGGTGATTGGTGTTTTGGAGTTCATGGCCTGATGGCTGTATGGGCTTGGTGGTTTTGATGTGCATTAAATTTCTATTCGGATTTGGCCCGTGTAGCGTTTTTCTTTGCAAGTGATGTGGCATATGCCAATTTGGGGGGCGATGTATTGTGAGGAGATCTGCATCGGGTTCCGGCTTCGGGGTTTAGTTGCGTGGTACTGTACTGGGCGCGTTTGCCTACGAAGCCCAGTGAGGTCAGGGATGGGGGCTGCCAATATGACAGTTTGAATGTTGTCATGCTCAGGGGCGGGGGATTGGGTTTTGTGTGACAGTTGCCGGTCAGCCAGGTGGACTGGTGGAATGATGTGATTTTCGGAATATTGCTGGTCACAGGTGCCTGTGTTTGCGTGCGTTTCTTGGTGGGGGACTGTGGTCATGTCCATTGGGATGGCTTCTGTATTCGTGCCATCTGTGCCCTGCAGCTCCCATTGGCCCCTGTTGTGTTTCTTTTGTTCGTTGGCATGCATGGGTGACTTGTACATTTCAATGGTTGCATTGTGGCTTCATTGCACCTACGGGGAGTTGTACTTTGTGGGCAGGGAGCGGTGTATAGGCACTCAGTGGGGCCGTTTACGGTTGATTCGCGATGCCGTACTTCGTATGGCGTTAGGTGCATGTCCGCTAGGGTCGGAATTGGCGTACCGTTGCACCATGGTGGTGTTTGCGGTTTGGCATGGCGCGCGCGCGCGTGCTTGGTGCAGTTAGCGTTGGCGTTCACTACGGTGTCGCTAATGGCTTCGTACTTTGCGGTGACGGGTCATAGTCGCACCGAGCGCTATTCGATGGCGGTATTGCATTTCCGCCATCGTTTTTCGATTTCCGCCAGGGTCGTAATGAGGGCCCTAATGTTTTGCAATGAATGGAACAAATAATTCATTGGTTTGCCAGAATGGTAGAGAATACACTTCCTGTGTACAGATGAACACTTCTTCTTTTGGCAATGCTTTTGTGGGGTCAATCCCAGTTCATAATGTCCCTCTTGTCTGTGTGTTTGTTACAGACTTTGCTTTTATTGTATTTGTCACGCTACCAACAACTCTCAATCAAGCATGATGTCAACTCAATGATATATAGAAGTGATTATTAGACCCATTGTCCTGCTGGAACGCTGTTCAGCATGACGATGGGCCCAATAATGTCATTGAAACATACGTTAACATCGTTTCAATATGATGCTGAAATAAAATTGTTGAAATGTAACAAAAATAAGGAACTTTGTGCCATTAAATCACTTACAAATAATTATCAGCAGTATTTATGCTTAAAAAAGTGCATTTTTCAGTTGTACAAGAAAAAACTGAAATTTTTGCAAATTACCAAATCAAATAAAATTAATTTCGAGCTTATCAGAGACATATGTAAGCATGACTCTAAAGCAATATGGTCAGTAATACGCAACGCACATTCAACACCTTCTGCAAACAATGAGACTATTATACCTGCTCAAGCTTGGGTAAAATATATATCTGAGAAATGTTGTCTTCCCTCATGTTTCAGTAACATTAAGTACCATCATGATTCAACCTTGAATCGGGAGTGTTTTTCATGGACCAAGCATGACATTGTTTGGGCTATAAATAAACTTTCTCACTCTAAAGATCCTGGCCCTGACGGGATTCCCCCATGTGCATACAAAGGTGATCCCCTCTTATGGGCTGTGATTCTTAAGGACAAATTTGATATTTTCTTACAGACTTGGAATACTCCTGAACAATGGGGTACCTCCATAATTGTACCTATATATAAAAAAGGAAATCAAAATGATCCTCAAAAATATTGACCTATATCATTAATCAAAACTATTGCCAAAATATTTGCGATCTTAGTCCTCCATGATCTTGATACATTTATATTGCAGAATAACATCCTCTCCAAATTCCAGATTGGATTCAGGAGAGACATGGGGACTACCTTGAATGCTACTCTGATGGCTCATATTTTGGCATGTACTAAAAAGAAGGCAGCATACCCTGCTTACATGGCTAGTATTGATATGTCATCTGCCTGAGATACTGTTGTGAGAGACCTGTTATGGAGCAAAATATCAAAATCAGGGATTCCTGCTGCTTTGATTTTCTGGATTGTGAGGCTACATAGTTATACTGCATACAAGGTCAGAATTACCAGAGAAGGAGCAACCACTGAGTCCATTAGAACATACATTGGACTAAAGCATTTTAATGTGTACTTATGTGATCTGGTGAATCAATGGAACGATATGAGAATGTACCCAGTGAGAATGGGTAACCTCAGGATGCATTGGCTCACATTCGCCAATGATCTTCGAATTATGGATTCTACTCCGGAGGGGCTTCAAGCGTAGATGTATGCATTTGAGATAAATGCTTTTTCCTTGAACTTATCTCCCAATGTAGCAAAAACAAGTATCATTGTACTTGATGCAGGAAGGAAATTGAAGGTGTATACATGTAAGATAGGTGACCTCTCAATACAGCAACTGCCTGAGATAACTTATCTAGGCTATTATTTGAGCAGCAATTCCTCTGCTAAATTGTGGAAGGAAAGGCTCAATCAGAAAGTTTGTCCTTTGGCAAGTCACCTGAAGCAAATTGTTGCTAAATATTGCTGCTTTTCATTGATTCCCCTACGTGATTTTTTAATACTGAAAGTACAGGCTGTGTTAATTTACATCCTAGATATGTGTCTGTTCGACCTAAGTCTCTACTTGGATTCCCTCCAGGGGTGCCTGCTTAAAGTTGCTCTGCACTTAGCACCATCAATCCCAAACTGTGTGATCTGGCAATTCTCTGAGTAACTGCTTATACAAAGACCTGCAAGAATTACTTGAATCTAAATCTGTTTATTCTCTCAACGCATATCAAAGAAGTATGCAAGGCTTACTAGATAATCTTTCCATATCTAAGGATGACCTTTGATATAGACCAGCCTTTGTTAATAACATTTTTTTGAGAAAGATTGGATTGCAACACTCGATCAACTGAAACAGTACAACACATATTCAGAATATTCTAAATTTACGCATAAGAGTCTGCCCTGTTGTCAGTATATTTGCATCTTTCCTGCATGTCCAAAAGAATGTACTTTATGCATTTTAAACTTAATCAGTTTCGTACTAAGGAACAATGTAAGCATTGGGCTTATTCTGCATCTATTATGAAGCTTACGAAATGCAGATATCCTGCTTGTAAAGAGCCTTATCAAACGCTTAAGCACCTGGTACTGGAATGCCCTCGCTTTACATCAGCTCTTACCAAGTTCTCGATAAAATGTGTCAACCCTAATTTTGTGGATTGTACAGAATTCCTTTGGGAAAGGTTGATGCATGGGAATCACAATCCACTAATTTTTGCCCTAGTTTGCCCTAGGTCGTTTATTAAAGATCATTGAAAGTGATCTGGTATTATATGCTTAATTCATAGAGAATGTAAAAAGAAGTTAGATGAATTTTAACCTGATGATTTTATCTTAATCTCTGTAATGTCTTAAACCTTGTAAAGTTTTATTCAAATGTAATTTGTATTTTTAATATTGTATTGTTTTGTTAAGTTCTTTTTAACCAAATACAAATAAAAAAATGTTTTAAAAAATGACTCTGAAGAGGACCAACACCCTGAAACACCAATAACATAAGAATGAAAGGTCTATCAAAGCACTGGTACATATCCAATTAGACATAAGACGGCAAGATCAGGAGGCATTGTCAACCTGCAAGAGGTGGTTACGAAAAGACTAGAAGAACTCATCTATCATGCCCGTAAGATTACAAAAATTGAGAATGTGTGAAAACTCTACCAACTTCTATGCAAACTTCGAAAGAGTCACTGAAATGGCCGTTGGGCACTGGGAACATTGGGCTAGCTATGTTGTCCCATAGCTAGCTGGGAAATCCAACAAGCCTTCCAGATCATCAACCCAGATGGGCATGCCCCTTATACAGAAGGAAAGCTGGGGTTCTTGAATGGAAGGGACAGGACAGGAAGGTCTATCAATTTCAGGTGTGACATTATGTTTATGTCAAGGTGAAACACCCTGCCAACTTTCTTATAATGTGAGAGATTTTCTCAATAAATAGCAGGTCGACAAAACATTTGTGGAGATAAAGGAGATGCTGGTGCTAGAACAATTCCTATTATCCTTTTCCCATATTTTCAGAAGATCATATGGCAGCTTCATGAACCCCCCTTCGAAGAAGCATTACAAATTTCTAATGCACACCTCTTAGCCATGTATGCCAAAGAGGCCAGTGTGGAACCAGAGAAACCAGACAATGTAAGACTGACAAAGAACAGAAGAGAGGCGTATCCAACCATCTTCTGGACTGTCCCCAATATCGCACCCCATGCTGTGAAGGCAGCCAGGACACCCCCTCACAACCAACTGGTAGAAATCTCTTCCGCTGCCTTGTCTTGAACTCATAAAATGCTATGGCAGTGGGAAATTAGGCCAACTGGCACGATTCTGTCCTGAAAACCCAAAAGAGGAACAAAGGCAGGTTGGGCTTCTCCACATAGGAAGCAATTCCGACTCAGTTCCTGGCAAACATATTGAACGGTCTTAAGAGGATTCAGACCTCAAACAGCATGCGGGCAGCTTTCCAGAAGAAGAAATAAAACGTACACTGGGTGCCTAGGCAGTCTGCACCATAAGAGACAACAAATCCATGTTCCATCTTCCTGTCCGAATCAAGGCATCCCAGCTCAGACTCTCCTTGACTCAGAGTGCAAGAGAATTGCCATTTGGGCTGACCTGGTCGAACAAGGAGATCTATACTTCAACCATTCAAAACAGGTTAACTGAGTGCAAGGAGATATGGACCTCTTTCCCTAAAGAAACATTAAACTTCAGATATTACACCAAGAGGTTACCATGACAATAATCATAATGTCAAGGTTACATGAAGATGTTAAACTGGGTGCTAAATTTCCACTCTTCACCCAATGTTCTGCTGTTTGAGAAAAATGATTTCAAATGTTTATGACTGCTATTTAATCTCTGAGTTCATCCACAATTGCATGATTTATGCCTTGGGATGTTAGACTGGCTATTTCTCTGGTTAAGGGATTTCAAGTGGGCGTTACGCCATACTTCAAGTGATCTGGCTCAAGTATGAAAGGGGCAGGGACGCCATTCCAGAGGGAGGCACCTGTGGAGGAGAGATATCTACATCCGACTCTCTGTTTGGAGAAGCATCAGACCCAGAGAGAATTTGAGGTAGCTGATTGGAGAGCTCTAGAAGGAAGGTATTTAGGAAGAGAGTGTTGAATATAGAGGGGACCACAGCCCCTGAAAGCATTGTGGATGATGCAGAGTTTATTGAACTTGAGCCTTGTGGCCACAGGAAGCCAGTGGAGAGATTTCAGAGCTGGAGAGATGCGGTCCCTGGGATTGAGGCCAATGATAAACCGTGTAGTCCTGTTTTGGATTAATTCCAAGAGGACAAATTGAATATTGAGAAAGAGACTATTGCAGTAGTCCAGCCTGGAGAGAACCAGGGTTCTGGAGACAGTGAGCTTCTGAGGGAAGGTAAGAAAAGGTAGGATATGTCTGAAGAGGTGCATCTGTAAGTGGGTCTTCTTGTCAAGTCCCATGATGTGTAGAGAGAAGGGGAGAGTGGGGTCAAAGATGTTGCCAAGGTTTTTTGCGTGGGAGGGCTTGGGGAGAGGGCCGAAGGAGGGCAGCCAGAGGTAGAGAGGAAAATCAGGAGTAGGGGTACCAATGAGAAGAATCTCTGTCTTACTAGCATTAAGGCAGAGGTCGTTAGAGGCGCACCATCCCTGAATAGCGGATAGACAGTCAGGAATGAGCGAGAAGGGTGAGGAGACTGAGGGTAGCTGAAAGAGAACTGTGTGTCATCCGCATAACACTGAATGTTAGATGAGAAAGTAGAGATCAGGTAAGCCTGGGGCCAGATTGACATTGAAGAGCCAGGGTGAGAGGATAGATCCCTGGGGAACACCATGTGTGGAAAGAGAGGTGTTGGAGAGAAAGGACCCAATTTGGACTTGGGAGGGTTAGTCCAAGAGGAAGGAGGTCAGCCATGCCAGGGCTTGACCAGTGATGCCAAGGTTTACACTGAGACGGTTTATCAGGGTGGCATGATTGACCATGTTAAAGGCAAAGGAGAGGTCAAGGATGAAGAGGACAGAGTGAGAGCTGGAGTCAAGTTTGGAGAGCAGATCTTCAAAGGCATTCTGGAGAGCAGGTCTATGCCCCTGGCCAATCTGAAGCCAGGCTGATGGCCATGGACATAACCAATAGATTCAGTGTAGAGGCTTAGCTGAGAGATGGCCAGTTTCTCATGGAGTTTGCCCAGGAAAGCAGTGATAGAGATTGAGCAATAGTTGGCCAGGTAGGAAGGGTCAGCAGGAGGCTTTTTCAGGAAGGGGTGGTTAAGGGAGTGATTGAGAAGAGATGGGGAATATCCAGTGTCAAAGGAATGATTGCAGATATCGGCCAAGGTTGGAATAAGGGAAACAATGTTTTCCTTAATGGTTCTTGAGAAGCAGGGCAGCACCTGTTTGGATGAAACTTTCATAGACCGGACTCGTCTAGAAACATCATCAGGTGTTATAGGAGAGAGAGAGAGGAGAGAAGGGGAGGAGAGGCAAGGGTGGCCAGGGGGGCCTGAGAGAGGTAGAGGGAGAGAGATGAGGACAGGAGTATAGCGTGTACAGCATGTCTTGAGTTTTAGTGGTGAAATGAGAAGCCAGGGCCGTAAAGAGGCCCTGGCAAGGAACATGAGAGGTAGAGACTGCAGTCGGATTGGCCAGCTCCTGTCAGATTTGAAAAATTCTGGCCATACTGTCAGAGGCTCCAGCAACACAGGCTTGAATGTGGACCATCTTTTTGGAGAAGACAGAGAGTCTGTATTGCCTCTGGAGCAGGTAGAAGTCCAGTTTGTCTGAGGATGTGCCTGAAGTCCTCATTTCCACTCGGCCGCTCTGCACTTGCATTTCAAAGTGGCCAGGTTGGAGCCATAACAAGAATTGCACTTTGAGGCAGGCTTCAGACGGATCCCCATGACAGGGGCAAGGATATTGAGAGCATTGGAGATAGAGAGATGAAGGTTGGAGATGGCTGCGTCAGAGTGGGAGTCAGCTGCAGAAGAAGGAGGAGGAGAGAAAGTCGAGGCAAAATCGGCAACTGACACCCATTTCATCGGTCGAATGACCACAAAGGTAGGTGCCAGTGCTGGGGTAGGTTTTGTCATGGGGATAGACAGTTTCAGGTGCAAGGAAAGCTGAAAGTGGTCAGTCCAAGAGATGGAGTAGTGAGAGGGTTAGAGAGGAGTATGTCTGAGGGGATGAAAACATCCAATGTGTGTCCGGCTATGTGTGTCAGTGCAGAGGAAAGAAAAGTGAGGGAGAGAGAGTTGCAAAGCTTGTGGAAAAGCCCACAGTGATCAGGGGAGTCCAAATGGATGTTGAAATCCCAGAAGAAGAGAAGTGTAGAGGTAGAGGGAAGGAGAGAGAAGGAGAGATCAGCCCATTCAGAGAGCAAGAGGGCGTCCAGGAAAGGTGGCCTGTAGATGGTGGTCAGAGTCAGATAGAGGTCAAGAGAGATAGAGAGCCTGCAGACCAGGCATTCAAAGTAGGAGTAAGCCTGGGTGGTAATGATAGAGGCAGGGACCCACTCAGAAAAGATCAGTGCCACTCCACCTCTGGGCCAATTGGTCATGGGATCAGAGAGGCTCTTGTAGCCTTCAGGGAAGAGAATGTCAAAGCATTTGACAGAGCTAGCTGTGAACCAAGTCTCAATGAGAGCAAGAACATCTAGCTCAAGGTCTTCGAGGAGGTGGCAGATGTCAGAGGAGTGTCTGACAGCAGAGCGAGTATTGAGAGTAACTATGTGGACCAGGTTGCCACTTTTGAAAGACCTTGGGCTGAGATACAGGAGAGAGGTACACCCAGTTTATGAGGCAGAGGGGCCCAAGAGAGGGCAGATGTAGAAGGAGGAGCAGATGGCCAAGAGAGGAGGAAAGAGAGGGCACCAGAGAGGAGGCAGTGGATGAGTAGGTGAGTAGCAGAGGAGCCAGAGTAGTAGAAGAGAAAGGTGGCAGAGGAGCCAGAGAGGTGGTAGAGGTAGCGCTAGGTGCAAAGGGCCCAGAGAGGAGGCAGAGTGGATTGGCACAGAGGAGGTAGCATAGGTAGAAGAGTGTGGCAGAGGAGCCAGAGAGGTAAAGGAGGTTAGTGGCTGTCTGATTTCTGAACTCTGCTCTGGTGAACATATGTTCAGGAGGCCACCATAGTTTACTGAAACCGGGAACACTTCTGCAAAGTTAGTCAGGACAATTCAGGGTAGCTTGGAGAGCAGTCAAGGCTCAGTCTCAGGAATAGTGGGGTGATCTGAGGTTGTGGATGAGCACACACAGTAGGACACAAGAATGACTCTTAGACAGAAGTATATAAAAAAAATATAATTTATTAGGCTCAGACCAAAGACAGGTGAATAATGAAGAACACAATAATACTACTACTTAAACACACACCAGGTAAAATATATGTACAGTCACTTTTTCGTCAATGCGGTAAAGTGTGGATTCTCGCCAAAACCTGTAAGGAGGGAAAACACACAAACATTAACACAATGTCCTACTCCAGAAATTGATATCCCTATCTTAAAAAGTCCATCCCTACAAATATTGTCGCTGTGTGCTCAATGTTATGTTTGTGTGTAAAAGCGTTTGTCAATGGATAAAGATCACAAGGGAAAAACTTCAATGGGAAGCAAAAGTTAGAAGAGCACACTGGAGTGTGAGGAATTAGGTTCCAAGAGTCAGAGGTGGGTCGGCTACAGAGAACAAAGTTGCCCCCAACCTTAGGACGACTATAGGAAGCAATTGCCACCCAAGCCAAGATTGGGACAACAAGGGATCCCTTGTGCTTAAAAATGGTATGGATGAACTAGGGGCCACTGGTGAGTGGAATGATTACTCACCACCCTCAGCTCACTCTGGGCTCAAAATTGGCAGGTTTGAAGGAGGTCTCCTGGACTACAAAATCCCCTCCTTGGTTACTCTTCAAAGTGCACAGGAGCTGTGAGTGCAGATGCTGGTCCGATTTACATCAGGAGCTGTATCTATCATCACAAGTGCAGGACAATTGAAGAAAGGTGGGAAAGTTGCCAACAGTGATGGTCACTGTCGCACAGTGGTGCAGGAGCACCCAAGTCTTGCAGACTGATGTACGCTGCTCTCTCGTGGCCCAAAGCAGTAGGGACAATGAGATTTGGCAAGAAGGAGCCTTGCAGTGTGACCTAGTGCACTCCAAAACCTTGAACCGAAACTTGATGTAGCAATGATCCAGCATGGGTGCCAAATGATAAGCTGGTCAGTCCACTGGAGTGTCCAGGGACACTTCCAAGAAGGCTCATTTGCAGAGCAACAAGAAGACATTGAGAGTGATTGATCCCATCACTCAAAAGGGTTGAAACACCTTTGCAGGTCTTTGGAGATCAAGCACAAAGCAGAGCTCAACCGGGACACCAGCGGGCTCAGTGTGCCAAACCTTCTCTGTGTGGTTCAGGACAGTCCTTTGATCTGCTTTCGCTTCACAGGAAACCTGGCTCCATTCAGAGTTTTATTTGGACCTCAGGGTGATCAGCGGGTCTGCTCTCAGAGCCCCTCTGCTTATCCTAAAGTCCAGTGCATGCTTGCACCCCAGCTGGCCAATGAGGAGATCTGCCCAACTCATGCACACTAGCAATGGTCCAATCAGTGACCACTGCAGCTCTAATGCACACCAGACATCCTGGCACCAGTATTGTGGATTGGGGCCAGACAGTCCCAGCCCACTTCCTGGCTACTCACACAGGTGACATGCATTAGCCCATGAAAAGCACTGGCTTTCGCTGGTGAATGTATGCCCAAATAAGGACTCCCCATGTCATAAAGAGCAAGTGGAATGCCAAAGGACAAAATGGCCAAAGGAGAAGACAAAAGACCTCATGGCACAGCCATGACGGACACTAGCCTCAGTCATGAGCCAAACGCGGTATGCACGGTATGGCTCGATAAAAATTAATAGAAATACACAAACAGCTTCTGCTGCCACCAGTCTACTCCTAGGCCCATTGTACAGTTACCAGAAAATCTTTAAGGGATGTCTAGGGCCCAAAAACAAAGTCATAAAACCAAGGGAAACAATGTTTCCCAGTACTGACTGTAAAAAGGACAAGTCAGTTTACCCAGATCAATGAGCGAAATCCCAGTGGAGCAGAGCTGAAGGCTGTGCTTCACTGGCAGATATCCAGGTCAGGTGACTGAAGTAAAAGCAAAAGGTTGAGGGGTCCACACATATGGTTCCATGTGTTAAAATTGCAGCAAAAATGGCTGTGGTTACAAAATATTGCAGAAAAAAGGCAGTGGTTTTGCCACCACAATCCATGTAAAGGATGCGGGGGACACCCCCCCAGCTGCTGTACCCATTATACTATTAAAGGGGAACAGGGGGGGACACCCCCGCAACCCCGGCTCCCCTTAATTGGTATAATGGAGTACACCTTTACTGGGTCAAACCATGGCATTTTTGCTGCGATTTTATTTTACAGGTGACATGTTTGCATCAATTTTATCACTGCATACCACAAATATAGAGGAAGAGCGGCAGTAAGTGAAATTCTACCTAACGGTGGCTAAGAGGCAAGATAGTTGGTACTTAGCGTAGCAGGAGAAGGGAGGAAATTGATAAGACGTGGGAGATGCCTATCCAGGAGGAGGAAGTTGGGCTGAGTGCCCTGGACTCAATACAATTACATATTTACATTTACATTTCACATATTTACCATGGGTTTTCCCATTCTCTCAATGTATTCTTCACAAAATATGATCAGACAAATGTCTTATAGTTTCCCAATCCTCATTTCACAAGTCCTCATTTCACAGCTAACTTCACCATGATTGATTTCCGGTTTACATCCTTGGGTCTTATAAAATTCAACATAAATCTTTAAAAAAACATGAATACTCTAAAAAGTACAATACTATTAAACCATTAGTCTACAATATTTCATCTCATTTTACCACAATTCTCTGTTAGCCAATATATTGGCTGCAATAAGCTACTAACTTGTGGTACTAAAGTGCTCAAAGTGGAATTTTTTGTTAAGCCTTGTTTTAATTTGTTTCCACAATTGGTACAGGGCAATATGCACCCCCTGACATTCTGACATTCTCTGTTCAGACAATATATCCAAAATATCTAGCTTTTAATTGTGTCATAATTGTGTACAAGGTGGGTACCCTCATGCAGACATTTCAATATATTAATCAACCAGGGCGAGCACCCTAATTTCCTAAGTTTATTCCAGAGGCAGTGACTTGGGTGTCAGCGATGTGAATGCCTTGATTGGAGACCAGGATGTCTTTCTTGAACTTCTTCTTTCTAGACTTCGTGAGAGGCAATGATGACTCATAGAAAAGCAGTTTGAGAAGATGGGTGAGACCGAGAGAACCATATTGGGGTGTAGGTAGAAAGGAGGTGGAAAGAGAGAGGGAGAAGAGGAAGGAGAGGAAGCACAGCACATAACTATGCCACACAGGATGCATCTGATGAGGAGATAGCAGGTGGGGTGAGGACATAGAGGGAGGCACAGTAAGGAAGGCAATAGAGAAGCACAAGGACATAGACTCAACAGTGGGAACAAACATGCAGGGAATGGGCAAAGAAGAGGAAGAGGAAGACAACTGGGAGCAGCAGGTCTAGAGGGGTGGCAAAGAACAACAACCGGCAGTAGCCCAAGGGGAGGCACAGAAGAGCAGGCCCCTAGAAGGGGGGAGAAAGACCTAGTGGGCACCAACAATAAACACAGAGGTGGACCCTAGAGAGGGAAAAAGGGCATAGGGGACACAACAGAAGCAGAGTAAAAGTAACAGCACAGGAATAACACACCTCGAGAGAGAAAAATGTAAAATGAAGCAGCAGGGAATCAAAGTGAGGCAACCATGATAGAGGAGGCCTAATGGGTGCACAGAGAAAGTGTACATTTAGACAAGCATTTAAGTGGAAGTATGTGTGAGTGCAGAGCAGTTTAGTAGAGAGCAGTAATGGCTGATCCCCCTCCTTTCTTACCGTCGGTTGCTGATGGTTGATAGCTGCACAGGGTACTCACACTGTCGCCCAGCACTTTGTGCCCTTAGCCTGCGCGGGCTTTGCAGCAGAGGGTCCGATTATCATTATTTAAAGGATCGAATTCGTGGAACATAGCGCATCATGCTACATATCAAACGGCCACCTTCTCCTGCGGTTCTGTATCACACAACACTCTGCCGTTAGCCTGTGCAAGCTTTGCCGAAGGGGGGCTGCTCTTCTGTTCTTAAAGGCTACGATTCGTGGAACGTAGAGCAGCTTGCTACATATCAAACAGCCATCATCTCCTGCAGTCCTGCATCGCACAACACAGCACCCTTAGCCTATGCGGGCTTTGCCGCAGAGGGTCTGAGCCTCGGATCTTAAAAGATCTGATCTGTGGAACATAGCTCAGCCTGCTAAATATCAAACAGCCAGTGTCTCTTGTGGTCCTACATCGCACAACATATATACATGTTTCTATTTTTTTCCTTTTTAAGTGTTTTTTTTTTAGCGGCATGCAATGCTTGGATATGTGTGTTTGTGTCTGTTCGAAATGTTCAGCATACTTCTTAACATGCTACAAACCTGAAATATGCAATGTTGGCATGTTCCATGGTGTAGACAATGTAAAAAGTATAAAATATAAATATACCTTTGTCTAATTCTTTTTTGGGGGGGAATCTGTGGATGTGTGTGTGCCTGTTCGAAATCTTCAGCATACTTCCCAACATGCTACAAACCCACAATTTGGCATGTGTGTAGGTTCCATGATGTAGACAATGTAAACAATATAAAATAAACATTTTCAATATTTTTGTTTAAGCGTTTTTTTAAGTGGTATGCACTGCTTGGTTATGCGTGTGTGCCTGTTTGAGTGTTCAGAAAACTTGCTACATGCTACAAAACTTAAATTTGGCATGTGGATAGGTTCCATGGTGTAGACAATGTAAAATGTATTAAAACATACATTTTTAAGCTTTTTATTTTTTTTAAGTGATCTGCAAAGCTTGATTTGAGTCTGTGTCAGTTCGCAATGTTCAGCATATTTCCCAACTTCGGTTCCATGTTGTCCACAATGTAAAAAATATAATGATATGATATGATGTGGCATTTATAACACGCCTGTACACAGGTGTTTCTAGGTGTGACAAGACAAGGAGGGGGAAACAAAGGGAGGACAAAATAAGGATATTACTAGGCCTTGTGAAATTCAGATTGTGCAAGTGTGGGGAAGAGGGAAGGGAGAAGTGGCAGAGGAGAGGGGAAGGGGGAGTGCAGTTAGCTCACAAGTGTAGCCAGCCGGTGGCTCATAAGTCCAGAGAGAAGGGACTGTAGGGCTGCAGATAAAGACCCTTAAGTGCAGGGGAGCCCGGATGCAGTGCAAGGGCAACTGGACATTTAGAAGCCTGGGCCGAGTTCAGAGAGTGACCAGGTGACCAGTGCACAGAGCAGTCAGATGCATCAGCAAGGGAGAGGAAGAGAGCAAGCAGAAGTGAAAAGGATGGTCTTGAGTTGCTTCCGGAACCGGAGGTGGTTCTGCTCAAGTTTGAGAGAAGTAGGGAGACTGTTCCAGAGGGAGGCCCCAGCCGAGGAGATATTTCTGCCCCCAACTCACTGTTTGGAGAAGTATCTAACCCTAAGAGACTTGGAGGTGGATGAGCGTAGAGCTCAAGAAGGAAGATGTTTTGGAAGAGAAAGTTGGAGATAGAGTGGTCCCAGTCCCCATATAGCCTTATGTATGATGCAGAGGGTCTTGAAGTTGATCCTTTCAGACACTGGAGAGGCTGTGAAGAGATTTCAGAGCTGGAGAGATACCATCCCTGGGCTAGAAGCCAAGGACAAGTCTCATAGTCCTGGTATGGATAAGTTGTAAAGGTCAAAGAATAGAGGCAGGACAATTTAGAAAGAGGCTGTTGCAATAGTCCAGCCTAGAGAGGACCAGAGCTCTGGAGACAGTGAGCTTCTGGGGGAAAGTGAGAAAAGGAAGAATACCTCTGAAGACGCGCAGCTGATAGTTTGACTTCTTACAGACATCAGAGATGTGAGGAGAGAAGGAGAGGGTGGAGGCGATATGTTTATAACTTATAAATATACATTTGTCTATTTTTGTGGGTGGAATGTGTGGATGTGTGTGTCTGTACGAAATCTTCAGCATACTTCCCAACTTGCTACAAAACTAAAATGTGGCATGTGGGTAGGTTCCATGGTGTACACAATGTGAACAGTATAAAATATACATTTTCGATTTTTTTGTTTTTTTAAAGCATTTTTTAAGTGGTCTGCAATGCTTGGATGTTTGTGTGTGTCTGTTTGAAATGTTCATTATACTTCGGAACATGCTACAAACCTGAAGTTTGGCATGTGTGTAGGTGTCATGCTGTAGACAATGTAGAACATATAATATCCAAATAAACCTTTGTCTAATTCTTTTGTGGGGGGACATTTGTGGATATGTGTGGGTGAGTCTGTTTGGGATGTGCAGCATACTTCCCAATGCGCTACAAAACTGAAGTTTGGAATGTGGGTAAGTTCCATGGTCTTGACAATGTAACAAGTATAAAATATAGATGTTTCAAATTTTCCTTTATTAAAGCATTTTTTTAAGCTTTCTGAAATGCTTGGTTATATGTGTGTGTGGGCCTTTTTGGCGGTATGAAGAACATGGCAACCTTTTTGGCATAATTCCCAACATGCTACAAACCTGAAATTTGACATGTGGGTAGGTTTCATGGTGTAGACAATGTAAAAAGCATAACATATAAATAAACCTTACTGTTTTTTTTAGGTGGAATTGCTGTGCACAGCATGGGTACAATTGCTAGTAATGTATATATTAATTGAAAAAACATCATGTAGACCTTAACATTGTGCTATGTTCGTACTGTCCTTTTCTTACTGTTTGGCCTGAGCTCATGGTGCACATACACAGAACAAAAAGCTGGCCCCAGGCAGTCAATTGATTTTTTAAACATGATGATGAACTCTAATATTAGTGTCATTTTCTGGCCATGGTATTTGTTTCCTCCTTACTAGAGTTTCCCTGTATATGGCTCAGATGTTTATGCATTGATGCTCTCCATATTTATTATTTGTACTAACTCAAGTGTGTTGTAATTCTTTAATTGTTAGCGGTTAATACCAGGTTTAACATTAGTCAAGATTCTTATAGGCTTGGACTTATGATTCTACAGGCCAAACATACTACAATGAAAATACTCCAATTCTATTGTCTATGCTGCAATCATTGCCTTTGTGTATGTATTATTAGATTGCCATATTAACAGCATTTCAATAAGTACATTGTGTGATACATATAGGAAGTAGTTCATGAGAGGTCTCCCAATCACGCTTCATATTTAGCTAGCAGCATTCTGAACAGAACAGCTTGGAGGGACTTTTCATTAGAATTGATGTCATATGGGATGTCATTAGTGATGCCATCAATGATGCCATTTGTGATGTCATGTTTGATTTCCTGGGAGTTAGTCTTAGTAGTGCATGGAAGTGGTGCAAGTTGTGGTTGCATAGCTTACCCTAACTGATGAATTTATTTGATTTTACAATTTCACCTTGAAACCATAAAATCCCTTTAACAAAGTTTGTTTCAATTAATTTCATAGGTATGTATTAGTGCAACTGACATATAATGTGCCTTTGACAACGTTTTTTAAGTGAATTTCATAGGTTTTACGTGTGCAACTTAACCACAAGGTCCCTTTAACAATGTTTTTTTCACTGAATTACAATGGTTTTATATGAGTGAAAATCCTTCTTGATGTTTCAACACTTTATATAATGTAATAATAATTCCTCTTTTAACTTATAGGAAAAGATTATAAACCTCCTTTAATAAACATATTTTTTGCAGCACAAACAGATGTGTGTTGTGCCATGGTTGAATTGCCTAGGGCATGAGGCTCAATCATGATCCCAGCCCCACCGAACCAGCCCCGTTATCCACTGCACCTAGCCTGCATTCTGGTCAGTGTCCACTATACCCCCATAGTGTGACAAATGGTCAGTGCTCATGGCTTGCAGTTATCACCACTCTCCACAATCCATTGGGCATGAGGTTTGGCCATGCTGCAGGCCCCAATAATCAAATCAGAGTAGATATTTGTCCTTGCCAAGGACCAGGCCCACTGCACATGCACCCAAGTTATACCACAATTTTTTGTATCTACATTTTGACATGCTTTGGGGTCCTTTCCAATGATCTTTGCACATGGTTTTTGTACATTCGTCCATCACTTTGGGCTGTACCCACAAGCAGAATTATTGTTCCCATTCAAGTCTATCCAGATTTGGAATATTTTGGGACCCCTTACAATTTATCCACACTTGACAACATCCCTTCAAACTTTGCATAAACATTCAAAGTTGGTCTTTAATCTTTTTGCAAACTTCTGTGCAGCAAAGTGATAAACCATCTAACAATGTTGAGACCCCCCTCTAATTGTGCCCCCTCTGTACAAAACCCCTCCAAAAGTGTGCAAAAACGCTCATAGTTGGGTCTAAAATCTATTTGCAAAGTTGTATGCAGATTCAGCAAATGGCACCAAGTTTATAAGCCACTCAAACATTTTGGGACATCTCCTCTAATTTTGCCCCTCTTTGTGAAACGGCACCAAACTTTGTATGAACATTCAAAGGTTTTGCTACAACTTAATTCCATCATTTCATGCAGTTTATTTAAATGGTGGCAACGTTATAAGCCATCCACTAACTGCTATTCCCCAACTCTGTAATGCAGACATATGCATGGAAGTCCTTGAACATTTGTTAGGTTTGCGAGCATCAGAGCAATGTGCCCAAACATCTGCGATCTGAGATGTTCAGGGACATCAGAGAAGAAAAAAACCCAGATTTTTGGTTTTCCTGAACATATCCCATTCCATCCTCACTTCCCCAGAGATTGTTTGATTTGTTTGACAAGTGTAATGTTTTTTTTTTTTGTTTTTTTTTTAGCATGTGTTTACAGCGGTGTCCACGGGCTATGGCCGCAGTTCGTGAATCGAAGTTTGCATCCATTTAAAATGTTTTGACGCACCTCATGTTTTTAATTGACCAATCCTTGGGCACCTTTGATCTCCGCGAAAGCTACACACTTCCCTGATTGGCACAGCGACATCCACAGACACCACACCAGGAAGTGAGTATGCTATCTGGACAGAGCTACCACAAATTTTTGGGACCTACATTTTGGGCATTAAAAAAAAAAAAAAAACTGGACAGATTTACACCAAATTTGCAAAAGCACACTTTTGGGACCAGGCCACCCCAAAAGCACACTTTTAGGATGAGGCCACCCCTCCTCATGCAATTTTCGTGCAAATCCGTCCATCGTTTAAAAATGTTTCCATTCATGTGTATTTGGATTTCAAATGTTTTGGTATCAAGTTAGCATAATAATGGAGAGTTGGTTGTATACTTTTTTTTGCAATGTTTTGTGAGTATTCGTCAAACATCACCAAAGAATAAGCCACCAAAAATATGCTCTTTCTATGGGTTGAGTAACTGAACCATAAATACAGGGTTACTACTGTAGACCCTGTAATTACTTAATTGTTCATATGTTCAGAACAGTCTGTACACCAAATTATGTTGTTTGTAATTTATTAAACTTGTAACTTGAATTTTGTTTCATCTTAATTATTATAGTTGGCAAAAATGTGTATGGTATGGTATCTCACAGGCCACGCAGTCACTCTGCCTACACCAGGTGTTGGCAATCATGACTGTGTGCCCCTCAGTCCACAGGCACATATACATGCCCAGAACACCTGCAGAAAGGCAGGCCATGGTCCAGGACTTTTTACAAGGTGGCACACTTCCCCAAAGTGCTCGGTGCCAAAGATTGCACCCTTGTGGCCCTATGTCCACCTAGGGCCACTGAGCACATCTATCGAAACCGCAAGCACTGGCTTTCCATCAACGTGCAGGTTGTATGCAATGCCCATGGAATCATCACCTCTGTCTATGCAAACTATCCTGGGTCTACCAATGACAGTTTCATAAACAGAATGTCCGCCCTGAGCCGGGACCTGGAAGCTGAGAAGCATGGTGACACATGGCTCATTGGTGAGAACAAATGTCTGTGCACATGCATGCATGTCACACACAGACTAATACACAAACCCAACTAATGCCAACCATCCTCACCTCCCCAGGGGACAGTGCCTACCCTCTGAGCAACCACATGATGATGCCAATACGGAACCCCACCACACCACCCCAGGTAAGATACAATGCTGCCCATATTGCAACCAGGGATATAGTGGAAGGAACATTCGGAGTGCTCAAGTCACGCTTCCGCTCCCTTGACCGCTCTGTTGGACAGCTACTCTATGCACCCCCAGTAGTGTGCAGGATCATTGTGGCAGCATGTGTTCTGCTCAATGTTGCAACACGGCAGGGCGTACTGGTGGACATGGTAGTGCCCCCACATCCTCAACCACAGGCACAGGCGCTGCTCATGGGAGGGGAAAGGGTACGTGCCGAGGCAGCCCAGGCCCAGCTTGTGGCCACATTTTTCACCTAAACTCCCACTCCTGCAGAGTGCACACAAGCCTGGCACATACCAGGTGACAATCGATGATGACAAAGAGACAGTCAACTGTCACAACCTTCCCATCCTGAGAAGGTTGCCACGGAAGTGCTACATTGTGTGCATCCCTAGCTACCTAAACATAACCAATCCGCTGCGACCAAAAGGAACAAATGCAAGGTGTATATCACACCACCCCCCTGCAAAAAAGGCCATGACAATCACTGGTATGTCACCCAAACCCTCCCAACCCACATCACCCTTGTTGGCCACACCATGACATGGCATACAACAGCAAAAGAGCAAACCAAAAGCATAACACATGACCAATTAGAAACAAAGTGACAAGTGATAAACATAAAGAGGCCTGAGACAACCACACCTGACATGGAATCAGATGAAATGACTGACCAACAAATCCACACACATACAAAGTCATACACAAATGCATGCCACCAGTCGTACCGCCAACAAAAGAAAGAATGTCTGTTGGCATGCACATCGGCCAATCCAAATCCGCAAATTCCAAACCCATGTGCTGTCTGTGTCTCCTGCAACACACCACTCAGCACACAGCCCAGTGAGCGGCCATTGTGCTGGGGATACACCTTCAGCATCATATAAAAAGGACAAGCAATACAAATAACCTACTGACGCATGTACACAGTCCCCAAATGGTAAGTGATCATGTGCTGCACAGACACAGCATGCCAGAGAAGGCAATCTATGTGCATGTGTGGGCATGGAACGGTGGTTGTATGTGTGGTGGAGCATTGTGTACGGGTGTGTGTCAGTAGGTACATGTACTCAATACATGCATGTGAAATCAAGTGACCCTCAGTGACCTGTACTCATCACATGTGAACATTGGCCATGTGTACACCCCAGTATGTCAAACCACAACAATCCCCTGACACCTGAAAAGTAAACACAACAGAGGAACAGCCATTGACCAGCAGAAAACATCATGTACATAGTACCCCACAATGAGAATGTCAGAGAGTGCCCAAACACTGTAGCCCAAGCGTACCGTCAGACAAAAAAAGGCCCTCCCTCATTTACTCATCACCATGACCTTCAGAAGAACTGTGTCTGGGTCCGTTGGCATCTTCCTTCTAGTCTACCTGGCTTCAGGATCCCACTACCCCTTGGTCTCCTTGTTCTACCTTTAGTGTAAATAGGCTCCAGCCCCCTCAGAGGCCACCTTGACTGGTAAAAATACCAAATCACAGAGAACTCTAAGGAACCAAACCCCCAAACCAGGGAAAAAGCCTGTAGCCACCAAAAAACCCTGGAAGAGTCTCCAGTAGATGACTTGAAGTCACTGAATATGGCCAAGCACATGTCCAAGCAGAATGATAGAATAACTACCAAGGTAGCACAGTTGAACAATGGTTCAACAGGATGGGGAGCAATTCCAGTACACAACAATCAATGAAGATGCAACAACTGATAGGTAGTGTCACAGTTCCGGTCTCCAGGCACAGAAGTGGCACAAACAACCACCCCCTCCGCGGTCTGGGCGCCTGCAAGGTAAAACGTACACAGGCCTCCGAGACCTCGGCGGGGAAAGAGGGTTAGGGATCCGTTGGTTGGATAGGCATTGGTATTTAGTATAACCAGAAAGAGGATCAGGAGAGGGGAGGTGGATGGGCAAGGGAAAGAAGTGAAAGTACAAAATACAACTATTGACAATTACACATACTCAATCAGAGAAACCATGTACTTCATGCACATTGTACAAAATGTCTCAAAGTGGAGCCAAAGAGAGACTTATCTCTGGGATTAGTGCTGGCCTCCTGTCTGCGCACTCTCAGGTCAGGTAACAGGAACAGTTCAATGCTGCAAAGAGAGGATGAGTTACTATTCTGTGTGTGATTTCCCCACACACACATAACACCATTCATGCCTCAAACTTAGTAACTCCTCCCCAAACAAGGACTCTTGCCTGCTGCTTCATTCATATAGTTTTGCTTGCCCCCATGATGGTTTTTACACTGTGAATGCGGTAAGGAAGCCGCAGGTGGCCCTGCGTTAAACGAAAGATCATGTGTTAAGAATCACACATGATATAATGTGCCTTGGATGTGCTGCTAGACACATGTGGCAAGGTGTGACTTCAGTACAAGTTCCGTTATGCCAGCCGCGGCTTTCTATAGGCAGCGCACTTGGCTAATTGCATATGCTAATGATATGTACTGCACTCAAGTTTGTGCGTCACTGGGTGCCCCCCCTTGCGCTGTATTAGTTTGTGGCTAGGAACGCTACTGCATTAATAACTTAGCATCAATGGACACGAGGATATGGGCGACGCCCCCTGCGTGTACCCCTGACACCTTGGAAAGCTTCTTGGCATTTGCTCCTCAGAGCGGCTTAGCTGGACTGTGCGCATCTTCCCCAACGCCTGGCTAAGCTCCCCAGCACTGGCACAATTTAGCTTGCATGTGTGAGGGGCCTGGAGGAAGGTTGGCCTCTCGTGCTGCTCACCTTGCTCAGAGCTCCTGGAAACACGTCTGCTTCTGTCAGATGTCTAAGCACAAGCCCCATCCTTCTGCTTGTGCACGCAGGCACATGTGTGCACCACCCAGCGTGGCCAGGGTTTTGTAATTCTTGGCCCGGTGTCTCCTGGGAAAGGTAGTCTGGAAGTTCCTTTTCCTGCAGCATGGGCATAAAAGCCTTTAATAAGGCTGGAAAGTTTCCTGTGTGTGTGTCTTTATGCTGCTTGTCACTGGGCCATGTCTGAGACCTACATCTGACCTCCTCCAACACAACCCCAGGTTTTTTGCCCTGACAGGTAGAGCTGGAACTTGAGTTGAAAATAACCAAGGAGGCTGGCACAACTGGATGGTTTAGCTGAAACTCAATCAATCCTTGATAGCGTGAACAAAGAAAGGCAGAGACTGCACAAGTCTGGAAAGGCACAGAGAATGTGAAATAGCCGGAAACAGCTGACAGCAAGTTAAAAGTCACAACAGTTGAATAGCATTGGTAAAAGCCAACAGTCAACATAAAGGCATGGATGTAATAGATGAAAGACAGGAGGAGTGACAGAAAGATGCTGTTGAACAGAAGTGTACTGAGGCAAACCAAGGCAGTGTAAGAGTACGTGGAAATAACAGTCCGAGAGATGGGTGGACAGATCTGCAACAAGGACAGTAGCAGGAAGAAGAACAGGGACTAAAGGCACCAGAGTGTGAAAAACAAGTAAAAGAGCAGTAGTCCGGTAGGAAAACTGCGCCGTCAAGCAGCATCAAAGTCCAAGAGGGAAGACAGACACAACATGCCGTCCAAACGGAACGGAGCGTAGTAGTATTATAGGTGGACATCTCAGGTGAGGACTGGACTGTGAGTTGTGCCTCTTGGGTGACATTCCTAATGCATCCTTCTTTGCCACATTCCCCAGGGGAAGAACTCAACACGTACCAACTTGACATTGTCAACACCCGGCCCCCTCCCACCATCAGTGTGACTTTGACAGCCAAAGGGTGCAGGCTACCGTCTACAACATGAAGTGCATCAAGCACGTATACAGGCAAGAAAAGAACATACATCACAATCAACATCAATAAATGGACAGAACAATAATGTCCTCACCAAAATTGATTGCAGACATGCCGTGGAGAAAACATCCATAATCCCCACTAGAGGTGTTTACACAAGTAGTACAGCAGCAGACAGGCCACAGATATGATGAAAGTCCAATGCCCTTGTGTAAATGGTTGTCACACTGAACCATCCTTGCGAGCCCATGGATAAGGGAAGCAGGAGTGGCATATGTGTCAGGACCCCAAGCCGCAAACACATGCACGAGAAAAGCTTTGAATGGGCCCAGCTGGAACAGACAGTGGATGCTTTTAAAAGCCACAAAGCCCCACACTGTCACATGAATGCACAATAGACAATCAATTTTAAACTGTATTAACTAATTAAACTAACTAATAAGAACAAAAAAGGGCCACATATGACCCGGGGGAGGGGGGAAGGCACCCAGGAGGGGGGAGGTACAGGGTGCACCTCAACACCTACATGCGATGATGTTGAGATAACAAAAAAAAACCTTCATGGGCTCAACGCCTGCACGGCCCGACCTGTGTGGAAGATAAGTCATTGTCTGAGTCACCCTCTGGATGGGAAGCAGAAGGTGGACATGGCACACTACCCAGACCACGCCTATGCGCAGCTTGCCCCTCTTCGGCAGCAAGTCTGCAGGACTGGTAAGCCTGGTCCTGTGCGGCGATGACACGTAGGTCAGCATGCAGCACCTCACGTGATATGCGTGCTTCCTCTTGCAAGGTAGCACATGTAACACGGAATTATTCCTGCATGGCCTTGCATGACATCTGGAGCACCTCCCGTTATGCATGTAGCTCAGCCGAGATGGTATTCTCAAGCTGCTCCATCCTCTCCTCTGTCCGCTGCCTCTGGGACATGTTGAGCACACCCAGAGTCGATCTGAGGGATTGATGGTCATCCCTCAGGGCCTCCCTGTGTGCCTCTGTGTGAGCAGCAAGTGCTTAATGCAGAGACACCATTTCAGCCCGGCGTGCCCTGTCTGAGGCCCCAATGCCCAGCATGAGTGAGCGGGGCCCAGAATGTGCCCGCTGCTGGAGCTCCACCTGCCTAGCAGGGTGGAGCATGGATTGGGCCACACATTTCATGCTCTGAGTGGCTTTATTAATTTCTGCCCCCTGTTGTTCTGAATTGGCACACATGAATTGCTCCCACTCAGTATACCCCGGTGGCGCATGGCCACCGCATTGCGGGCTTGACACCTGCGGGGACCAAGGAGCGGTGGTACTCGCTGGGTTGGCACCGCCCACTGCTGCAGGACTACATCCCTCCATTGATGTGATGCCCCAGGCACATCATCAACTTGTGTGGAGTGTGACCGTGCATCCCAATCCACCACAGACGGAGGTTCCAACACCGTCTGGCCCCTCATTGCAGGCGTCACGGACAGAAGATCATCCACATCAGAATGACTCACCGTCGACGAATGGACATGACACGCATCCAACTCAACATTGTTGTCAGAGTGATCATCCGAGCTAGGCTCATTGCCAGCCCTGGACACGATGGTCTGGAGCACAAGTGGGTTCTCGTGGCCTACCACCCCAGGACCCCCACTTGTGCCGGGTTGCTGATATGATAGCAACCCCGTGTCAGGATTGACATCACCATCCTCTGGCTCCATTGCGTCATCATCTGTAATGTGGAAAAAACAAACATGAGTACACATGTCAGAAGCACATAACCCAAACACACATAGACATCACATCGACAGACAACACATGAAGCAGACGTGTCACACACAAATTAAATTCTGCCATGCATCCAGTGGCATTGATATGCAAACACATCCCAAATGCAGAAATGGATGTGTGTAAATAGCAAAGCCTACACATGTACAGAATGTAGTATATCAACTCCATCACACACCACCTCTGTCAGGCACATGTCACAGGCAGAAATGACAGATGGCAACAAAGAGATGGCACATACCATAAGCATGTCTGAACTGCAAAATGGCCACAGCTGCAAGTGATTCCAAACACACCATGACACACGTACTATGCATGTACACATGCATCTATAAACCATCATCACCAATATAGCTTCATCCATCTGCAGCTCGGCCCGTATCAGGCGTCATGGGCCATGTAGACATAGTGAATGTCCTGAGCAAAGCGAGGACCTGCAACCAGGCATGAGGGACCATTACGCCCAGTACGGTCCAAGCTGCCGGCCATGAAGCCTCCAGAACACCCCACAGGGCCTGATTGAGCACATTGTGCATTGAGTGTGTCCTAAAACATTATTCAGTGTGTCAAATCATCACGCCCAGGCCCCACCAGATTAACAAAGTTGTCCTGGGCGTACACATACTGTACCCCAGTGCACCTTCAGGATTGTGCCAGTTGAACCTAACGGCCGGAATGCTGAAATCGCAGCAGCATTAACGTTAATCAACTACATTTTGGTCATTCAATAAAAAAGCTGCAGAGAACACGTGTAAATGAACACCTTCAAACACACATAAGTGAGTAGCTGCAATGATGCACTACACAACATTGAAGCTGCTTTCATATGTACATGTGAAAGTGTTCAAGAACGCCGTGTTCATATACACCCGTATGGTGATTATGAACAGCAACCTATACAGCAAAGCAAGCTGCTACAATGCTGCTTGCTTCGATGTATGTGAAAGTGTACACATACACATGTGAAGGCAGCTCCACAGTCATTACAACCTCATTGGCAGGCTATAATCAATCTGCGGCTTGTTTTAAAAATTACAAGTTTATTTAAACAAAGAAAATTGCAACAAAATGGCATTTAAAATTAAGCCTGACTCCAAGCCAAATCACAAACAACTTCTACCACAGTGCCAGGCACCTCCCTTCTGCTCTCTAGACCAGGAACTCACACCCTTGTGTTGATTAAGAGGGGAGGTGAACTTGGGCTGCTGTAGGAAGAGCTAATGTTTTAAAAATAGGCTCACCTTTTACTGGTGTTAATTGAAGCAGATCTCCAAAAACAATAATGTGTTTTCCCGCAAAGAGCTCTTCATAGTCTGTTTTGAGTACTTCTTGTAATCTGAGGTGAATCAAAGCTAACATCAGCTTGGAGACCATGCTCACTTCATCTATTAGTAGCATTTTCATTTGTTTCAATACTCTGCGTAATTCCATTGCAGCTTCTGCAGAAAGTTTGTAATAGTCTAATTTGTTCTGGTGTTCTACTAGTAATAGTAGTAATCGGTGTAATGTAACACCACCTATGTTGTAGGCAGCAAAACCTGTGGGGGCAGTGACAACAGCTGACAGTTTGTTGTTTGTCAATTGTTGAAGGAACTTACTAATGATTTTGATTAGGAATGTTTTGCCAGAACCAGCTTAACCACTGACGTACAGTAGTATAGGTTTATATTTATGGCAGGAACATTCTTTATTTTCATGTTTTACATGCTACTTTGCTCATTGTTTATTTTTGATTGTAGTATAGTTAAGTCTTCCTTTTCTTCATACTGACACATGGTGTTTTCTACTTCTATCATAGCTAATTCTGCCTCATTTATTATTAGTGGTTCTTCCAGTGGTTCTTGGCTTCCTGTTACAGAAGGTTGACTACTGTCAGGAGTGCCCTTATCTAGTTGGGCTTGGAGTTCTTCTTCGTGTTGCTGTTCATTGTGCAACTTTTATTGTACTGTGTAACGTTTACATCAGTTATAGTGCTTTCATTTGCTTTGAAAGCATCCTCATATGAGTCATAGTTATCTAGTAATTGTTCTTCTTTTCTCCATGGTATGAAGAGTTGTAGCAGGGACATGTAATATACGTCTTTATGTTGAGGAGTCTTTAATGACAATTTGATATGATTAATTAAATTTGGTTTAGTGAGTTTAACTAATCTGCCTTCACAGTTTGTCACTCTATATTTACCTTTTTTTTCAGGTTTCATATTATTTTTGTATGTTTAGTTTTGGGCTATGCGGTATAGACACATGTTTTCCAAAGTATTACTTCTGTTTGGGTAGTATGTGTCCAATAAATTATTTTTTAAAATGTCTTGGCTATTGGGATCATGTTTGGCTATTGTTTCTATATCTTCATATGATTTTAGAACTCTTTTTCTAGATTTAGCTGGACCAAGACTTAGCCATACTATATTTTCAGATTTACCATACAATGCAGTACCAGTTAAACGATCAGCTGCTTCATATGGTCCACATTCTCTATGGGTGAGCATTTTTATGCCCAAGCTGTATAATTTCTGAGATACTGTTTTATCCGATGATAGGTCATTCCAGAGGTCTTGGAGCTCTGTCTTTTCTGCTTTAGTTAAGTATGCTGTGACATATCGTGCAACTGCAGTAGAATTGTCTGCAATGTACTGCACATCTATGTTTGCATTCCATAAGTGGGCAATGATTGCATTATAATCATTGATATATTATTTTTCTTCTTTTCTTTTTAGGTGACTTACCTTTAACACTATGTCTAATGAAGACATGAGGTTGTTCACTTGACCTGTATTTGTAACTGGTCTAGGGAAACCAAATCGGCATTTGGTGTAGTATTTCCCTTTGTTTTTGTATTTGCGACGACGATATTTTCCACATTTGTGTCTTTGAAATTGTAAAATTTGTGCATGAAGATCACAATTTGTGGCTTCTGATGGAATTTCACAAGTGACATATTTTTCAATAAACTGTAAAACAGTGGCATCACTGTCTTGACCAAATTTAGGAGCATCTTTAATCCATAAAAGCATGTGGATATGTGGTGCTCCTCTGGCTTGGTATTCTTTTCTCCAAAAGAAGTGTTGCACTTCTCCAAGGGGAGGAACATTTTTATTACAAATAAAATGTAGCATAGCAATGAAACGATGGTGAAAATATCTTGAAACATTAACAGGATCCAAAGAACAAAGTTCTCCAGGTGTTAGTATATCTATGTTTGTTTTGTTTTTATTTGATATGCGTAGGAAATCATGTAAATCTCCCCATGCATATTCTCCACAAATTAATGTAACAAACCAAGTGGGTGGGCCAAGGTTTCTGATCATACAATGTACATCTCCATGACGTTGAAACCAGTACTCTTTAGTACCACGCATATTTGATAATAGATTTGTAATATTTGATTGTAAAACCTCATCCTTTTGTTGCACTTTTTCTAATAATTGTGTAGCTGTCATATTTTGAAAGTGTGATCCTGATTTTAATATGTGTGCAACTCCGTAACATAAAGTTGCTAGTTCACTTTCAAAGAGTAGGTGGAATATGTATTCCACATTTTGTCTAAATCTGGGATCTTCAGAATACATCCGTAATGAGCGGTATTCTGAAGCTGATATTTGAATAGGTCTATCATAATACCTTCCTCCTTTGCCAGTAGGAAAGAGTAGAGGAAAAGCACGTGCTTCTATACTTTTTTCCCATATGCTGATTGGCGATCCTTTTGTTTGACGCATTTGGTAAGTTTCCAGTACATCTTCTACTGTGTCATTACAGTGCAAAGGATGAATTGTATAATGGTCTAAAGTATTTGATATTGTAGCAGGATCTAGTAGCTCAAATTGACCAGCTTCTTGTGTTTCTTGACTTATTTCAGTTGTATCTTTCAAATTTTCTTCAATATTAATTTCTTTGTAATATTCATTATTCTCTTTAAGATATTGGAAGGCTTGGCTTATCTAACTTTATATAAAACTACCAGCTGTTGCCATATTTTTTTGTCTTTTGTAGGTACTCCATTTACTAAGATAATTAAAGATTGCAGCATTGGACATTGCACTCCTAGATTATGCACATTTTCTTTTAGATCTAATGGTAAATAAACAACTTTTCCACTAATGCCTTTTACCAATTCAGAGGGAGGTAATTTTGCTGTTTTTGGTTGAAGGCGTATTATTGCTTGAAATGGGTGTACTGTTTGAATTATGATGCTCTCATATAAATTAAGTTGTTGTAGGGTTTTGGTACTGGGTATAATTCCAAATTATTTGTGATAGCACATGAAGGAGTTTGGTTGTTGTCAAGTTTTGTAGTGCAGTAACTGCAAAGTATTAAGGGATCAGTTATTTTGTATTTGTTTTCTGCTACAAGGTAGAGAGCTAATTCAAACCATTTAGAATCTTCATTTTCTTCTATTTTGTATGATAGGTCTACAGTTTTTGTGTTACTTTTATAAAAAAAGTTCTACGGCAATATACACATACATGGTTTGGTACTTCAGCTGATGTACTTTTAAATTTTAGTATTTCTTTTTTGTATGTGTTTAGCAAAAGGTTGCCATATGTAGAATTGTTGCTTAATTGGTTTAAAACTATTTCATTCTGTAAATGGCTTTCACTTCCAAAATATTTTTTCTGGATATAGTCAATTTCTTGAAGTAGGTCTTTCACTGTACCATATAGAAGAATGTAATTTAACTTTGCTAGTGCTAAAGCAGGACTTTTAGCATAGTACAGTTTATAGACTAGATTTCTTATAGTTGAATGATGTGTTGATATTCTTTTGATATCATGGAAGGTGGTTTTACAAGTAGGTCCTGTAATGCAGGCCAATGAATGTCCTTGTAGTCCTGTGTATTTGCGCACTGGACAGGTATCCATATTTTGCAGTAGTTTAATTTTGATTTTGTCTTTGCTTTTGACATATTTATTGAGGAATTGGCGTAAAGATTTGAAACATTGTTTGGGAATGTTACACATTGACGTGCATGGCCATTTGTACACTAGACGTTCTGATTCAGTTGAATGGAGGGGTAATTCTAAGTTTTCAGGGCATATTTTTGTAAGGAGTACTTCTTGTTCCATGATGGTATTATTCACTTTTTCATAACCTCGACCACTGCTATGTATGGCAATTGTATTTGTTTGCTTTTGTTTGTACACTTCTTCATTAAAATATGGTTCTGTGCTCGTAGTGTGATACCATTGAACTCCGCAGATACTTAAGAAGTTCTTTCTGTTGACATTTTGCTTATTCAGAAGTCTTTTTTGTTATTTAGTTATTAGTTTAGGTTTGGTAGTGGTTTAATTTTGTTTAACAGTAAAATAAATAACTTTCTTTTAAGAAGAATTGCACTGTCCATCAACTTTTCTAAGATTAATTTCCTACGATAGGTTTTAAGCATTGAACCTGATTTCTCTCCTGTTTTTATAAGATTTTAAAGAACTTTGTGACGGTACATTTTGGCTAAAATACTTTTCTTTTTATGCTTACGTTGCACTATATTAAAATTTGAAGAAGTAGTTTTATCTGTAGTGATAGCTGATTTTCTGTTAATTGTTTTTTGGTTTGTTTTACATTTTGATAGAGGAGGCAAAGTTTTTGTACTTTAAACTTCTTGTGTTTCACTAAATGACTGTTTTAGCTGTTTTGTTTCAACTTTTTTTACAAATTCTGCTAGAGATGGATGCTTATGTTGGACACTTTTTATTTTCATTTGCTCTACTTTTGTGTTGCTTTCTACGGACTTGATTTTTGGTAGGCATTCTTTAGGGTCTGTTGAAAAAAATAAAGAAGATATGGGTTGGGGTGTTCTGGAATGTATGTGTGCTGTGTGCATGAGTGTTTGAGTAAGATGATAAAGATATATGTAATGGTGTGTGATTGTGCATTCAGAACTACAACTAGTAGGGATAAGTATTCTTGAATGTATGTGTTACTAAACTGGGGTTCAGATGACAAAAGAAAAGTAAGCTAGTGGTGTGGAAAAGTACAAATAGTAAATCTAATGTATACAATTAAAACAGTTGTTTGTTCTATAATATGAAAATTGTAGCGGTTCAGTTGGGTAATTTGTGTGTCCAAAAATAGGGATTTGTGGGCCATTCTGGCTGTAAATCGCTGTTTAAGACATGGAGATTTTTGGACAAAATGGTACACAATCTCTATTTTTAGGCACCAAAATAGCTTGTATTAACGTTATAGTATGTTTGATTAATAATACAAATATTATGGTGATATTCTACTTACTTTTTTTCTTAAATTAACAGGTAACCTCTTAGTTCTTCTTTGTTCTTCGAATTCGGCTGCTTCTTTTCAGGAGACTGGTCTTCACTGCAATTGTAAAAGCTTCAAATTAGTAACTTTGTTTGTGTATAGCGCTGTTTTTAATTTAGATATTGATTTTTTTTTATTGAAATCCTCAGTGCCTTCTTTAAAACCATTAAACTAATTTATTTACATAAGATACATTGCGTCAGTTCAGTACATATGATATGTTCTTAATGAACAAATTGTATTGAATGACTAACTGTAGCAAAAAAAAATATCTTTACTATGTCTTGTGAAATTTATAATATACCAGTGAATACCACTATTTCTGTAAGTAAGCTGTTCTAGGTAATAGCGCCTCAATGTCATGTCTAAATTAAAGAAATTAAGTAAATAAATAAATAAAAACAAAAAAAATATGAAATTGTATAAGTATTTTTTTAAAGATTTAAACATAGAATGTGCCTGCATGCAATTTTGTTTGAATATATGTAGTCTATATATTTCATTTAAAAAATGTTAGTTTAACATGATTTGAGTGTGTGTGTATAAAGAAAGTAAATAGTAAAATAGTATAAAGGTTTATAAGTGATAGTTGATTTTAGGAAATTGAAAAAAATACAGTAAATTCATTTTACAGATTACACAAGCTAAATGTCTGTTTGAAAATGTGTTCATCTACTGTACAGAAAATATGCATACCTGAAGTTTGTGTTCATGCATATGGATATGCATGGAGCTGCAAGTAGAAATCTTGGAGACTTGTACAGTATTTCTGGTAGATGGTGCTTGCCAATGATATGAGACTTGTACCCAGAGAGATTCACAGTACATTTGCAGTGCTGATCTATGATGATGCAGTTAGATCTAGACGTCTTGAATGTGATTGTGCATGGTCATGTGATTTTTTAGCTACATCCAATGAGGGAATGGCAGAGAGAGTGAAGTGGAAATGGTAGAAGGGCTGTTCATGTTACGATATGTCCGCGGACATGGCGGTAGTTCGCGGACATCGGGAGTTACATCCGGGGATTTTTGGATTCAAAAGCCATGCAAATGAGAATAAGCACTGAAAGGGATTGGTCAGGAAAGTTTAGTGGGTGTGTTGTGCCAGGAGAGAGTTTCTCAGATACTCTTTTTGCTGAGAGAACAAAAGATAGCTATGGCTGTGTGTTTCAGAAAACAGATTGTTTGGATTTTGGGAGATTCGTTGATACATTGGTTGAAGGTGCATGCAGAAAGCTGTGGAGTAGCTGTAGATCTTGGATTCCCACATGTGGAAGTACACTGGCATGGAGTACGTGAAATGAAGTGGTTGGACTTGCTACCTCTCAGTGCTACTTTGGAGACAGAGCAACATCCAGACATAATTGTAATTCATTGTGGAGGGAACCGTTTAGGACATGTGTCTGGAATTTCTATGCAATTTGCAATGAAAGAAGGACTTGGGAAGGTCATGGACATGTTTCCAAATTCTCAAGTAATTTTTTCATGGATTGCGCAGAGACAAATGTGGCTTCGTTCTTCTTCATTTGGTCCATTTTTTGCAATTTGCTATGAAAGAAAGACTTGGGAAGGTTATGGACATGTTTCCTAATTTTCAAGTGATATTTTCACGGATTGCGCAGAGACAAATGTGGCTTTGTTCTTCTTCATTTGGTCCACAAATGGAAAAAGCAAGGCACAATGTTAATAAGGCTGTTTGTGCCTTTCTAAGAGATTTTGGCATGTCTTCCTTTCACAATCAAAATATTATGTTTCGTAGTACATACATTTTTTGCAGAGATGGAGTCCATCTTACTTATGCTGGCAATCAGATTTTTCTGAGAAATGTACAAAATGCATTGCGACCTTTTTTGGAATTACAACAACCATTTTGAAGTAAGTGTTAAGCATTTATAATTTTTGACTTACAAACACCACCCAAAGGCTCTTTTCAGAGCCACCACTTCTTCCCAGAGAAAATTGCAATGTTTGTGATGGGGTAGCAACCCAATTTTTTAAATGTTCGCGAACTGTCCGCAGACTTCTTAAAAATACAAAGGGCCCTGCTTCATTTATTTGCACTTCTATTTTTTAACTGTGAAAGGCGGCTCTGAAAAGAGCCTTATTTTGTTTTGGATTTTTGATATTTTGTATTTTTATTTGGTTTTTTATACACGACACACTAGGAGAGGAGGGGAAAGGAAGGTAAAGGGGGGGACACCAAACACAGGGATGAGAAAGGGCGAGCTGAGAGAGGAAGATGTAGAGTGGGTTTTATTTGGGTAGTGAGCAGATCTTCTCATGCTCTGAGACGATAGTCTCAAAAGCACTACAAAGTTGCTCCCCCCTGCAGAGTACTGTGTCACAGTACATACATACAACTGTGACCCTCGAAAGGTAAGGGTCATCAGTATTCTGTATGGCCTGTGAGGCAGCTTGAAGAAGACGCTGTCCCACAGAGGTGGTCCTTGTGGTGACAGGATCAGAAACAGAGGATGAAGTAGAGGAAATCAACCTGCTACGTTCTTCGCAAGGTACAACCCTGCGAATAGCCCCAGAGTGAAATGACCTCAGATTTCGCTTCATAGTAGTGGTCCCAAAGCTGTACTTACTGTGCTACCCGCGACTATCATTTTGCACTCATTGCAGGTAACACTGCTCGCACAAGCCTTAGGAACATTACCATGAATGGTAAATAACCGCCACACCCAAGACTCAGGCCTAGTGCAGGTAGTAGGGTTTTCCTCTACCTCATTCTCATCATCCTCTTCTTCCTCCTCCGCATCCCCACTCCTGTTCCCCTCTTCAGGCCCTTGGGGAGGTGGTGGTGGTGGAGGGGGTGGGGGTGGTGCTGAAGCAGGTGCAGCACCAGGTGGCAGTTCTGCAGCCACGGATGCCATCTCGATGGTGTAATCAGCAAGTTGCTGGAGAAATATCTGTGCTCTGAAGAATAGCCAGAAACACAATGAGAATAAGCTCTAGGGCGTGGTCTTTTATAGGGGTGCTTGTGCGCGGTTTGCGGACATGCGCGCTGTCCGCGGACAGATCGAACACAAAAAAAAGTTTGAAAAGTTTCAAAAGGTATGTAGAAACTCAGGATTACTAAGTGGGACTTGTGCCATGGTAAGATTTTATTGAAAAATGTTATGGATTAATTGAAAATGTACTTTTAATTTGTTCAGGGACCCGAACAGTGTCCGCATTCAGAACACGCGATCAGCGTGGGCGCGGTCATATGATCCGTACGCGAACAAGTCCACGAAGGAAGCGCATGTCCGCAGGACACCAAATGCACGGAGATTGGCTAGCGCATGCGCGTTGATGTTCTACGGACACTGTTCGGGTCCTGAACAAATTAAAATTGCGTCACACGTGAAACAAACATTGCAGGACACTGCGTGTGTTCTTAGAACAGTTTAAATTTGCTAGCGAACAGTAAGGACAGATATAGTGTTCTTCAGGACACGTTCAATTTCGTTTATGTACGAACATTTCAGGACACCAATTGTGTTCTTAGAACATTTTCAACTTGCTAGCGAACAGTACGGACAGGTATAGTGTTCTTTAAGACACCTCCATTTTCGTTTAATTACGAACAATTCAGGACACCGCGTGTGTTCTTAGAACAGTTTGAACTTGCTAGCGAACACTACGGACAGATATAGTGTTCTTTAGGACACTTTATTTTTTTTTTCTTACGAACATTTCAGGACACCGCGTGTGTTCTTAGAATAGTTTCATCTTGCTAGCGAACAGTGCGAACAGGTATAGTGTTCTTCAGGACACCTCCATTTTTCGTTTATTTACGAACATTTCAGAACACCTGCACTGTCCGCGGACACCTACATTGTTTTTTTTAAAAAAAAAAAAACTATTTACAACACAATATAAAAATTAAACTTTATTTAACATATATTAATAATTTATGACCGAGAAGGTGAGGCAGAAACAGAAACAAATACAGGAGAATTAGGGGTTTCATCATGATTGTTATTAGGTGAAGAAGGGATGGAAGTCTCATCAAAACGTTTTGGGTTATGGAGAGGGTTTGGGGATAATTGACTGGGATATGGGGAGGAGGGACAAGTACATGTGGGGCAATGGTATGAGGTTTTTGGTTTAAAATGATCTTCCACAAAAGTTTTCAAATTATTAAAATTAGCCAACAATAAATCCATTTTTTCTTCTATACTGTAAAAAGTGTTATCCATAACAGATTTTTCTGAAGTATTTTCTATTTTGGTATGCTCGTTACAAAAAAATATATATATATGTTAAATGTATACAAAATAATAATAATTAAATGGTTTATATTATAAAGTGTTTACCATTAGTGTCACTATCTTGTGACATTTCTTCATGTGGGAAATGTTCCTCTAGCCATTCCAGAGTACTAGACATTTCTGTGAGAGAAAAAAAAAATAATAATATATTTGTTTATCTAATACAGAAAGTTTATAAATATATGAATACATTAAGTAAACTTACTATTTCAGGTAAGATATGTCCTATGTACTCAGTGGGTTCTCAGTTCTGTTGTGTTTGTGAGGTAATTATGTTGGAAGCCAATTTATTTTCTTGTGGTATATTCCATTTTAGAACATAGTGCATTTAAATGAATGGTTAGTGTGTTGTATATATGGGTTACATTTCTTATATATTAGTACATATGATGTGTTTGTGTGCTTTTTTAAAATTTGTTAAATGTTCCTATGTTATGATATAACAATCAAACATACCCCCCAGAGTTTTTTAGGTAGTGGTACTGTTCTTCGAACATGTCCGCGAACATTAAATGAGTTTGGGGACATCAAGTACAGTAGAAGAGATTCAGTCAGTTCCATATGATATGTATATAAAGTGAAAGTCATTATTGTTAAGTTGCACTACTAAAAACCTACGAAAATCAATGAAAAAACTTTGTTAAAGGGACGTTATGGTTAAGTTGCACTACTAAAAACCTATGAAATTCAGTGAAAAAACTTTGTTAAAGGGACGTTATGGTTAAGTTGCGCTACTAATAACCTATGAAATTCAGTGAAAAAACTTTGTTAAAGAGACGTTATGGTTAAGTTGCGCTACTAAAAACCTATGAAATTCAGTGAAAAAACTTTGTTAAAGGGACGTTATGGTTCCAAGTAAAACCGAAAAACCCTTGAAATTCACCAGTTATGGTAAGCTAAGCAACCATAACTCGCGCCACCACCGTGCACTGCTAAGACTAATGTGCATGTACTTTTCATGAAATATGTGTACAAGGGATTCTTATTATAATGTTGCGAAAAAAGTGTCAAGGATCATTGCAATAAATATCATACCCTAATTAGTGCATTGAACGATGCATTGATATAAATAGCATTCTATTATGGGGTTCTATCTAGTATACTAAGCTACTAATGCAGAACACAGCGTACAAGATGAAGGTATAATATTCGTAATGTTAATATGTTGAATAATGAAATGATAATTGTTTTCTTAATAGATTTTTGTGTACTGTGAAATATGTAATAAGTAGCTAATAAAAGCCATGTATTACATAATTGCTTTACTATAGACAAAACACAAAGAGACAAGAACACATACCAATATGGGTATATACGGGGAAAGTGAAGTTAGCAAAAAAGCACAAGTAGTAGCTGAAACAATTCATAACCTAACTGACTATTTTTATGCAAATAAATGATTGCTGTTTCAAAGCAGCTATTTACCCTATGTATATGTATCACTTGATGTGATTGGACCCTAAGGAAAATAGTGTTAGTACAATGTATACAAATATGACCATATACAGGGAAAGTAAAGCCATAAAAAAACAACAAAACTATCAGAAAGTGCTGATGTATATTGATTATCTTTATGCACAAAAAGGATTGCTGTCTTTCAAGTTTGTGTCTTCCCCTATGTATATGTTTCATATGATGTGACTGGACTCTAAGGGAATTACTGTAAGAACCTACTTGAAGGATACGTCTACAAATAAACTAAAATTTTTAGTTTCTGACTGTTACTGAAGAAAACCATGTGGCCTAGATATGTCAGCAAAAGAAAAAAGAGTGAGCCAGACATGTGCTGTCATCAGTGATGTCATCAATGACATTTGTGATGTCATCTTTGATGTCCTGGGTGTTAGTCTTAGCAGAGCATGGTGGTGGCGCGAGTTATGGTTGCTTAGCTCACCATAACTGGTGAATTTCAAGGGTTTTTCAGTTTTACTTGGAACCATAACGTCCCTTTAACAAAGTTTTTTCACTGAATTTCATAGGTTTTTAGTAGCGCAACTTAACCATAACGTCCCTTTAACAAAGTTTGGTTTTGGGGGGTTTGCCGTTGGGTCGGGGTTGTGGGGGGTTTCCCCCCACATATATGGTACAATTGACCTTCACAATTCGGTCAATTGTGAAAAGGTCAATTGTCATTCGAACAGTTGTAAAACGAACAATTCGTATACAACCAGATGAACCCCTTGCCCACCCAGACCTGACTCAGGGATTGCCATGTGAGCACCATCTTCCTCTGAACAGAGCGGGAACCACATGCCAGCGAGGCAGAGGCTGTCAACTTCCTCTCAAAGGAAGTTGGCATCCAGGTGGATAAGGTCCTGGAGAATGATGATTGCCTCTTCGAACCAGTGAAGGACGTCATCAGATCTGGGTGGACATAACGGCTGCCATCTCTGCAGAGGGGGTGACAGCCCACTGCTTCAAAACCATCCATGAGTGCTGGGAGGACCTCAAGTCCAGAACCCACACCAAGGCTCTGCATGCCGTGAAGGCCGGTGCAACCGTGGAGGTACACCATGCAGGAAGGTGCCGGTTCTCCAATAACAACATGTGGGTCCAGGTGAGGTTCTACCTGGAGCCGCATTCCCAGGTCTGCAATTGGCAATGATGTCTGGAATTGACTGGTGAGTAGGCATGTGTTGCAGTGCTCTATGGTGCATGTGTGTAGTGTATGTGCCTGCATTTCTGTAATGACACCCTTATGTTTGCAGCATGTGTTTCAGCATTTGGCAGTGGCATGAATGTCCCAGACAATGCTCCCCATGTGTGAGGTGTGACATCTGTGGATTGGAGATGTGCTGGTATTTGCAGTGTGTGTCATTGTACAGTTGTACAAACTGTGCATATGCAATGTCACTTGTGGCTGAGAGGTGCTTGTATGTCCATACTGGTAGATGAGGATGTGGTGCCCATGTCAGGTGCATGCATGATTGACATGATGCTGTGCAGACTATAGCAATGTTTGACTCTGCTTCCCTGGCATCTGGAAGTGACACATGCTTTTTGATGTTTGGTGTAGTGAAGTTGGGGCATTGCAAGTTCTGGAACTCTAATGTGATTTGCTATGGCACAGCTTGTGTACTCAGAGTTGATGTATGTGTGCTTGTATATAGTTTTGTTTAATACAGGTTGTATATGGTTCCATTCCATGCTTAATGCAGTTCCTTTGTGTGTCTGCTACTTTGTTGGCATTTCACCCAGTGCGTGCGTGTGTGTGTGTCCGTGTGTGTGTGTGTGTGTGTGTGTGTGTGTGTGTGTGATATAGCTGCTGTGATGGTTGCGGGTGGAGGGATGCACATGTGCCTGATGTGCAGGGGTGGGTCCATCAGACAGCTAGGGGCAGCACTGGATGGTTTGAATTGCATTACCATGTGCAGCATCACTGTGTGTTTCGCATCAGTATGGTTGAGGAGGAAGGTTCTGGTGTGTGTGAGATGATGTACATCCGGTATGGTTGAATTGATGTGTGAATGTGTGTTGTGTATTTTTTCTTTGACTCTGATTGTCTTTGCACAGTTTCACATCATTTTCATTTCAGGGACACTGTTGTTCATGTATCGCCTTTGCACATGCTTGTGATTGTGTATGTGCCCACACTCTGTTCACTGCATTGTGTACTTCACATTGTGGTTTCTGTGGTGGGAGGTGGGTTCACTGTGGATGGGTGGACTAGTCATTCCTCATGCACATTGATTTATCATTGCTGTGTCACTCCCATGTGTTGGGCACACAGCTACCATAATTCACAGTCACACACTGCCTGCTCTCATGTCTTGCTTCACCTCTGCCCCTGAAATGCAGTTGTAACCTGTGTTTGCTCATTCTGTGTGGCAGCACGTGTCTCAGCGAGTCATGCACTCTCAGACTGCACTCCCATCACCCATGCAAGGGCCGGTTATGTTGTGGTCCCTGACAGGGACTTTGCCACTCCTTCTATCCGGCTCACTTATGCTCATGCTTTAATGTGTGTGATCATTATTTGTTGATCTGGCCGATGTGTGAATCAGTTTACTTCTGTCCTCAAGCCAATTCAGTTGCTTTGCTTTGGTGCCTTTGCATTGACCCATGGCCAACATGCACATTCCACTGTGCATTGCATTCACTTGTTACATGTGGAAGGGGTTGCCACAGTGTTGTTGGTGCAATGTAGTGCTGTCTAGCTGGGGTGCTGCAGATTCAGGTCTGCCAGGAAGTGACAGCAGATGTTCTGGTCCAGGAATGATCTTTGGTGCTTCCTGTTGATTGTGTTGGTGGTGGACATCTTGGGACTCTGCTTGATGGGGAGGCAGACCACAGAGGCTCAGGTGATGTGCAGCCATGCATTGTACTGGTTGTGTGGGAAACTGTGAGATGGCTGGCTGGGGTAGTGTCTGAGGTGAGGGGGGCTGGTGGGTGGTGTCCAGACTTGAGGGGGCTGCCTGGGGGTAGTGTCAGAGGTGAGGGTGGTGTGGGGAGGGGAGTGTACTGTCAGAGGACTGACTGGGGTAGTGTTAGAGTTGAGGTGGGCTGGTGGGTGATGTGTGGACTTGAGGGGGCTGGCTAGGCTATTGTTGGAAGTGTGGGGGGCTGGTGGTTGGTGTCTGGACTTGAAGGAGCTGTCTGGGGGTAGTGTCAGAGGTGAGGTTGGTGTGGGGAGGGAGTGTACTGTAAGGGGACTGTCTGGGGTAGTGTCAGAGGTGAGGTGGCTTTTTGGGGGGTGTCTGGACTAGAGGGGGCAGGCTGGGGTAGTGTTGGAGGGGAGTGGGGATGGTGGGTAGTGTGTGGACTTGAGGGGGCTGGTTGGAGTAGTGTCAGAGGTGATGTGAGGGAGGCTTGTGGGTGGTGTCTGGACTTGAGGGGGCTGCCTGGGGGTAGTGTCTGAGGTAAGGGCACTGAGGGCAGGGGCGTGTACTGTCAGGGGAATGCCTGGGGTAGTGTCAGAGGAGAGGGGGCTGGTGGGTAATGTGTGGAATTGAGAGGACAGGCTGGGGTAGTGTCAGATGTGAGTGTAGGTTGGTGGTGTGGGGACTTGAGTGGGCTGGCTGGGATAGTGTTGGAGGTGAGGGGGGCTGGTGGGTGGTATCCGGGCTTTAGGGGGATGCCTGGGGGTGGCGTCAGAGATGAGGGCGGTGTTGTGAGGAGAGTGTACTGTCAGGGGACTGCCTGGGGTAGTGTCGGAGGTGAGGGGGACTGGAGGTTGGTGTCTGGTCTAGAGGGGGATGGCTGGGGTAGTGTCAGAGGTAAGGGGGCTGGTGGGTAGTGTGTGGACTTGAGGGGTCTGGCTGGGGTAGTGTCGGAGGTGAGAGAAGCTGGTTGGTGGTGTGTGGACTTGAGGGGGCTGCCTGGGGTAGTGTTGGAGGTGATGGGGGCTGGTGGGAGTTGTTTGGACTTGAAAGGGATGCTTGGGGGTAGTGTTTGAGCTGAGGGTGGTGTGGGGAGGGGATTGCACTGTCAGGAGACTGCATGGGGTAGTGTCAGAGGTGAGGGGGGCTGGTGGGTGGTGTCTGGACTTGAGAGGGCTGGCTGGAGTAGTGTCTGATGCGGGGGGACTGGTGGGTGGTGTCTGGTCTTGTGGGGTTGATGTGCAGTAGGGGTGTGTGGCAGATTGGGTGCCTAGGGTGTAGTGGGCGGACTCACAGTTTCGCAGGGGTTCTGCCTTGATTTACGAGGGGGCATGTGCATTTTCATAGGGGGTCCAGACTCAATTTACAAGGGAGCCTGCACAATTTCATATTTTCATAGGAATGCAGCTTCTACATACGAGGGAGCCCTAGTGTTTTCATAGGGGTGCTGTCTTGACTTACGAAGAAGATCTTGTGTTTTTGCAGCGGGTGCTGCATTGTCTTATAGGGAAGGCAACATGTTTTCGGAGGTGTACGAGGGAGCCTGTGCTTTTTTGTAGGGGGCGCAGACTCGACTTATGAGGGAGCCTGCACGTTTTCATAGGTGGTGCAGCCTCGACTTACAAGGGAGCCCGTGTGTTTTCGTAGTGGGTGCTGCCTCGATTTATGAGGAAGCTCTCACATTTTTGCATGGTTGCCACATTGTCTTACGAGGAAGGGCGTGCATTTTCGTAGGGGTTGCAGCCTTGACTTAGAAGTGAGCTTTCGGGTTTTCCCAGGGGTGTCAAATTGATTTACAGAGAAAGCTGTGCATTTTCGCAGGGGTTCAGCCTTGATTTACGAGGGAGTCCAGGCAGTTTTGCAGGGCTGGTGGATGGTGGGTCGGGTGGATGTGGAGGTTTGCACATAGGTTGGGATATGGCTTGGTTTTGGGTTTGCGTGGCAGTGTGTTGTAGGCGCTCCTCGCGGAGCTCATTTTGATTTACGGTCAGCTAGAAATGCACGTTTGGATACATGAAAATGTGGAGCGTGCAGATTTACGTATAGGTGCAAGCGCGTGCAGTGTCGTTCTCGGCGTTTAGCTCTTGTGGGATTAATGCACTCTTTTCCATGAATCAGGAAAATATGTTTTTTTTTTAAATATTAGGTTTGTTTGGCACTTTGGTGGGTGTTTTGGAAGTGTTTCTGGTGTCTCCCTGCCCATGTCCATGTCACTCCACTTTGTTGTTATATAATGAGGCTTAATGCATATTCGCCCCTTTCTCTGCCCTTGCATTAACCCTTCCTTTGTGCTAATGTTATGCTACTACTGTGGGGCGCAATGGGCATGTGTGAGAAGCAAGCGGTTCTGAGTCGGTGGCAAGTGCCTTTTGTAAATCATATTTGGACGGTGTGTGCCCCGGTAAGTGCACGTTTTGATTTTGATTTGATTTATTGTGCATTTGTTAGGTGCTTATACAGTAAGCCAACTCTGTTTCAAAGTGCCCACAGAGCAGCACGGAGGGAACATGAGATTGATAAGCAATGAATACAGTAGAAAATAAAAGACAAACCTACTATGTCTTGTGAGTGCAAGGAGAAGAGGGTGAGTGGGGTCTGGGGCTAATTGCTGGAATGTCTGTGATCGTGAGTGAGCAGCAGATAATGTGCATAGTATGGTAAATGCTATGCGGCCTGGCGCTGCATTGGGTAGAAAGTGCAGGCCTACAGGGTTGAGGCTGGTGGGTGCCGAGGAAAGTGTTGAGAGGTAGGCAGAGGCTGGGGCGATTGGGTATGGGAGGCCAGGTCCCCAAGGTATACATAAGGGTTCTGGCCACCAATCACATCGACTGTGAGATTAACAGAGGAGGGACAAGGAGAAGGAGGAGTTGAAGGGAAAGTCTTGTGGAGCTTCCATAATTTGAGGAAGTCCTGCTCAAGACGAAGAGGAAGGGGGAGTCTGTTCCATTTGAGGGAGCCAGCTGAAGAAAGTGATTGGCATCCGGCCCTCTGTTTAGCGGAACACTTTACACACAGAGATTTGGTGCCAGCGGAATGCAGAGGTCTAGAGGGAGAGTATTTAGTAAGAGAAAGTTGCAGATAGTGTGGTCCAGGCCACAGACAGCCTTGTGGATAATGCAGAGGGATTTTAATTTAATCTGTACAGCATCCGGGAGCCAGTATGGACGAAGAGCTGTATTGCCTTTGGAGCAGAGGCAGGCCAGTTTGTCAGATGGTGAGCCTGAGGTTTGCCGTTCTGCAGCTCTGCACTTGCGTTTCAGGGCTGCAAGTTCAGAGTCGTACCAGGTGTTAGGTTTGGAGGCTGGTTTCAGGCAGATCCTCATGACTGGGGCAAGAATGTCATGGGTGTTGGTAATGGCCAAATGGAGGTTGCTGAGGGCAGAGCCGGTGGTAGAGTCTGGGGGTCGGGCAGAGGGGGGATGAAGGTGGATGCGAAGGCAGCAGCTGACACTCGTTTCATCGGATAGATGTTCATGAACAAAGTTGGCAGGGATTTTTTAACTAGGGCTGGGTGCTGTGTCAGTGCAAATTGTATTTTGTGAAAAACATTCAGACTTTGGTCATCACTAAAAGCACAGTTTTTTTCCAGGGCAATGTCACTTTGTGCATCACAAACATTTTCTTAATCATGGCCAATATCTCTAAAAGAGAAAGTGATGCATTGTTCCTACGGAGATATGGGTAAACGACTGCAGATATCGGTATTATAAGAGCACTATCCAAACAAATGTTTTCATTCATTGAAGAAATTCACATTATCACTTGTGATCCAAGCCCTGCAACATATTATATAATCATTATAATGGTGGTAATTCACTACACTGTACGCGCGTATTGAACAATAATATAGACACAGGTATGTAACTGTTAACATTAGTAAATATTCGACCATATGGTGTATACAATATCATTGCAATATTGTTAAAACTGCACATTCCCAATGTCCTTCCCTAATAATGTTTGTCCTTTTAAGAGAAAGGTATTTTCTAAAATGCGTATTGCCTATTGCAATTTGTACAGCTAATTTGATAGGTGAACACAATTGTGTTTGTAGATATAACAAGGTGTTTAGTTTTATAACATGTATATGAAAGTGTAGCGTTTTGAAGAGCAAAGATGATGTTGTATTTCATACTGCATTTGCACCTACATGCTTAGACTTCATGTGCCCATTTTAATGATCTTTCTTTAGATATTGGCAGTACTGAACTGAAAAAAGTCCCAAATGTTTGGCACTAGGCTGCTTCAAACTTCACCACACACACACACACACACTTTGCTTTGGAAAGATGTGGCTTCATGTATTTAATCTGCCTGTACCACACTCTTATTAATTCTGATTAACGAGTCTCTATGTTATAATGTTTTGTTTTATTTTGTAATGGATTAGTCTGATCTTTTCTCAATTTGGATTATTTTTTTTCACACGACAACAGTCATATTAAAGAGTAGATGGGCCTAAAATATTGGAATCCTGTGTCTGTTGGTGAAGTTGTATTTTTCACAAAACTAACATTTGGTACAGTGTCATTTTTATATAGCTATATGTTATATAGTTTCGTTCCACTGTGCCAGGATCTCTTCTATTTCTGGTATGGTGTCCTCGTTTTTTGGGGCCCTATTCTATAATTCATCATGGTGCTCTAATCATAATGTATCATTCTACCTCTTCCATCAGCTCTGATAAGGCTGGCTTTCCGTGACGAATTATCACGATCATGTTCTTTACAGTTATGCCGAGGTCATGCATCACCTGTGACACTAACTAACTGCACATCGATCAAGAATATTTGCTTTAGGAATGTATGACCTCTAGGAATACAAATGTTCTCTCTTTTCCTAAGAGATGTTGTGGAAATGTAGAACCCTTTTTGAACACGTTCTATATTATCTTCTCGCTGCTCAAAAACCCACAGTCAAAAATTGCAGCAATGTTCTGGCCTTTGTGCGTATATAATAGAGCTGTCAATTATTGCATTGATGCAATTGAAATAAAGCATGCCGATGTTTATGTAGCTTAAATGTTATAGTCCATACTTTAGAAAAGACACTTTTATGCAAAATAACGAACAGATAAGCAGTTATATGAAAAATGCATCATCAGTGGACATTGCTAAAGGTAATATGTTCAAATATGATATGATATGATATTGCATTTGTAACGCACCTATAAACAAGTGTTTCAAGGGGTGACAAGACAAGGAAATGGGAACAGAGGGAGAACAGAGACAACAATCTTACTAGGCCAAGTGACATTGAGATTGTGCAAGTGCAAGGGAGGGGGAGGGAACAAGTGTCAGGAGAAAGGGGAGGGGGCAGTGCTGTAGATGGGATCAAAACAATAACAAGAAATGTGGCCAGCAGGTGGCAGGTGCAAGGGTAAATGCAGACAGCATGTGTCCAAAAGTGCAGGTAAGGGACTGTATGGCTTACCGATACAGACCCAAGTGCAAGGGTTGCCGTGAGGCAGTGCGGGTGTGGAACTGGGCGGGTAGGGACCTGGTCCTGAAATCAGAGGGTAGTCAGGTGACCAGTGCAGTATTAGAAAGTAAATCAGCAGGGGAGAGGAGGAGAGCAGGCAGAAGCATAGAGGAATGTCTTGAAGTGCTTCTGGAACCATCTCCTCAAGTTTCAGAGAGGCAGGGAGGCTGTTCCAGAGGAACGCCCCAGCAGAAGAAAGAGATCTGCCACCAACTCGTTGCTTGGAGAAGGGACTGACCCTGAGGGAGTTGGAGGCGGATGAGCGAAGAGCTCAAGAAGGAAGATATTTAGGAAGAGAGTTTTGAAGGTATTGAGGCCCCAGGCCCCAGAAAGCCTTGTGGACATTGCAGAAGGTCTTAATCCTTGCAGCCAATGGGAGCCAATGCAGAGATTACAGAGCTGGAGAGATACGATCCCTGAGCTTGAGGCCAAGGACAAGTCTCGCAGTCCTGTTCTGGATGAGTTGCAGAGGGCAGAGAGTAGAAGCAGGCAGATTTAGAAAGAGGCTGTTTCAGTAATCCAGCCTAGAGAAAACCACATCTCTAGAGACTGTGAGCTTCTGGGGGAAGGAGAGGAAAGGAAGAATAATTCATACTTCTGTGTAGGTGCAGCTAGTAGTTTGACTTCTTAGAGTTGTCAGAGATGTGAGGAGAAAAGCAGAGTGTGGAGTCAAAGATGACCCCGAGGTCAGAGGTTGAATGATTGAGTAATCATTTGAATGTAAATCATAAGATATCTATGGGCCAGATCACTGATTGTGCACCAAACCAAGATTGCTGTATGGGGAGAACAACGTGTCCTGCCTTGTTTCACCATTGCAAAAAAATGAACTCTCTCAGAGTGGGCTGGCAAAAACTTCTGTGTTGGTTGCTTACATCCTCCAACTACCATCTATATGGCAGAAGATTGCTGCTCAGTATTTTTTTGGGGTGCCGCAGTTTTCTGTAAAGGAGGTTTCGGGGCAGTTGTAGTCAAGAGCTACACCAATTGCATGTATCTTGTACTGCTAGTGTGAGAAATGAGGGCAGATTACAAGACTCTGCATGGGCAGTGTGTGTATGGTGGAACAGCAAGGTAAGGGATAAGGGATAAAGGCCACTCATATTTCATAGACATCTGCCAGCTTTGACACTACTTAGAGCATGCATTCCTGACTGACACAATTCACAGCTCGCAGGCGTATCTGTCAGTTGCACCCAACTAGACATCTCTGGACAAGAAAGAAAATTCCGAGCTGAAAGATCACTTGGATGGTCGATAGTTTGCACTATCAGAGGGAGGAAGACTTCCTACATCACACGTACTAAGGTATGATTGGGCACTAGCTGGGTGAGTCAGCAACTGCCAAGGAGCGAAGAATCCCTGTTATTTGCTAAAGCCGAATGAATGCTGTGCCATTTCGGTCATAGCAACATCATCTTGGACGACATTAACAATATCACACACATAGGAACTGTGGAAAATATTAACAACATAATATGGATGGTGAATGTGAAGACCAAAGCTTGGTGATTTGTATTGGATTTCTGTTGGACTTCCAAACTTATCGGGTGGGTTGACGCTTCTAAACTGCAGTCATTTGAGCCTCAGTCTGCCACACTCAGTGATGAGTTACAGCATAGGTTTGTATAAATACTGTTGGTGAAGAAACCGATGCACTAATACTGTTTTTTCAGGGTGCTGCTCTGTTCCCTTTGCAAGGAGATAGGGACCAGTGACAGGCGTGTTTAGTGGGTGGCTGTTCCCTTGGGGAAGATGGGTGCTCAGGTGTCCCTAAAACACTACTAGCCTGTTTTGAAAGGCATGAGATGTCTAATATGAATGTCAAGAGCACACCATTTTAAATCAGGTTGCATTAGAAGAGCAGAGAGATGCATTCTTCGATGAGAGTATATTTGCACCTGTGGAAGGGTGCTTAGCCATCAGGGAACTGGAAACATGGGCGAGAACTGGCAGTGATATCCAAAACAGGCCCTTCCATGGGTGCTTCCATTTCTTTTTGGTGCCTCCTGGCCCCTCCCCAACACCCCCATGTCATACCACAACTCCTAGCTACCGGCCCCACCTGCCTGCTGACTCTCCCAGCCCCAGCCTTCCTACCTGTTCGGCTACCAGCATAGAAAAATAAAAGGGACATGGTCCCGTTACTATCTTCTATGGTGGTGGCCATCTTTCTTTTTATTTTTTAGACCGGTCTAACAAAAATACGCACACAGCCCTTCTCCCAAAAGTATTTGCGATCTGGGCAGAGCCCCAGAGTGTGAATACCTATCACCACTTTTGCAGGAGTGTGGGGCGTACTGGGCAAGTAATGGCCCTGATCACTTACGGAGGCCCTCGCTTCAATCAAGTTTGCCTGTGCTGCGGCAGGTGGGCCATTACCAGCCTGGTGCACCCCCCGGCTATTGGGTGATTACTTTAATGATGAACATTTTTATTATGAAATGTCTGCATCAGAGTAATATTTGGTTGCTGACACATGCATTCTTGAACTTCAAAAGTGTATTATAGTAGGTACAAGCAATGAGGATTTGCAGGGGCGCACACACCATGCAAATCATGGTACACCCATCCTTGAATTTGCACCCTCATCAACAGTATGCGCGGAATATACAAGGAATGCAATTTTGCGAATTAGAGAACAGGGGCCCCGTTGAATACATGCCCATGTGCGAATTGGCTGCATCATGTTCAGACAGTGTCGAGGCCTTCTTTAAACACAAGAATTGGCAATGACAATCATTTTTGGCGTTTACTGCTGTTATTTGCATTTTGCATTCATATGCACCAGGGTGCAAGCAGGAGGGTGCACAGTTTCAAAGGAGGATGCAATACGGGTGCAGGTGTTCAATAGAATGAGAAGGCAGAGCATAGAACAAGGGATGAAATGACTGAGAGGCTGCCATTGATGATGAACAAGAGGAAATATGAATGAGAAAGGTTGAGAGTGAGAGGGTAAGAAATTAAGCAAGTGTGGGAGAGGGAGGACGAGAGGGGGTAGAGAGTGGCGGTGAGGTGGGTTGTACAGAGAGTTGGGTGGGTGATAGAGTGGGGGTAGGGTGGGTGGCGGTAGAGAGATTGAAGGATTTTGAGTGGAGATAGAGAGAGTGAAGGAAGTTGGATGGGGTAGAGGGAGTGGGGTGGGTTTGGTGGGGATAGAGAGAGTGTGGGTAGCAAGTGAGGGTAAAGAGAATGGAGATTGGTGGATGGGGTACACGCTGTGTCTCTCTCCTCATATGCCATTTCTCCCTACCCGTACTCTAATACAATAATTTCGGTTTATAGGTCGTGCAAGCGATACCTAATAGCCCAAACTAAAAAGCCCAGTTAATAATAAATAATATAGGATAGCGTACATTAGGATAACATTGAATGGCATGTCAGAAGATAAAGAATATAGTATCAAATACCACAGCAGAATATAATATGTTTTTTTGAGATCACACAATGTATGTTTCTTACAGCATATATTGTACAGTGATAAAATCACAAACAGGAACTTAAATTATATATTTTAGGTTCGAGTATTAGGACGACCAATGCAGTCATTCATACAATATTTTTAGTTGAGTACCATTCATTTTGTTAATAATAACACTTATTGTTAGAGCGCTTGGAACCAGGATGCATTTAGTATATATAGCTTTCCCATGGAATACAGCATGAAAGCATGAAGAGGCTCAGAGGCCCAACATATACATAGAGAGCACACTTTATATAACTAACACCCATACTATCCGTCAGAGAGAAGCCAACAAACTGAATGGGAATGAAGATTGTACTCGGCAGCCAAAGAGGCCTAGAAAGTGAAGGGGGACTGCGCAGAGGTCCCCACTTTCCTGCAGGCTCGTGTCGGGGGTTTCGTTGATATTTTGCGTGTGTGCAGTGTATGGAAGACGTTCGCTTAACATACTGCTTTCCACATGCCCACTATACACACCCAGTGTGGGTGTCTCCAGTGACATGTGCGTACATCACACCGAGACATTGTAAAATAAGAGACCCTTCTTCCATTGTAAGATTCTCTTCAGTAACCGCTCCAGGGGTGAGAGTCTGGATGCACGAACTCACCTGCATGCACCTACAGGGATAGACAGTGCGGTTTAAACCCGGAAATAGATATGGATGTGGGTAGGAAGGAAGCTGGCACGATCACAGCGGAAGGCGAGCGAGTAGTGCATAATATATGCCTGGATGTGGGAATGGTTGAGTGGATGAAGAGATGGCATGGTGGCTAGATGGAGGCAGTTGAGCTAGAGGGTGGTTGAAGGTATGGTTATGGGGACGATGCATGTATGTAGGCGGGTATGTATGTCTGCATGGATGTATGGATGAGGACAGGTGTAGAGGTGCAGGGCGGGTGGAGGGTGTTGTTGTTTGGGAGGAAGGGCTTACGAATGGATGGGTGATGGGTGTTCAGATGGGTGGGTGGAATAAGGTAGCAAAGGAGGGAGAGAGGCCGTTATACAGAGGATACGAAGGAGGGGCATAAAGCGTGAGGGGGGAAGGAAGGAAGGAAGGAAGGAAGGAAGGAAGGAAGGAAGGAAGGAAGGAAGGAAGGAAGGAAGGAAGGAAGGAAGGAAGGAAGGAAGGAAGGAAGGGAGGGAGGGAGGGAGGGAGGGAGGGAGGGAGGGAGGGAGGGAGGGAGGGAGGGAGGGAGGGAGGGACACATGGAGACAGGCTTGCTGTGAACATATTATTATTTTTATTGTAACATATAGTTTATTACAAACTTTTATTACAAAACTTTCACTTCCTATCATTATTATTCTCATTTTCTTTCCATGTTCACTTGACACAAATTAATCAGGTCATATCCGACTCCTATCTTTTCAATTTAGCTTTCCAGTCTTGGTTAGCACAACACTGTGTCTATAAAGTTTATCACTGAGCATGATAGGTGGACGGAACTTCCACTTAATATTCAAAGCCACCAATCGTCCGTGTTCATGTTCAACGGTGCAAACTTTCTTAAATGGAGAGTTCGTAAGTCTTTGAGCATCAAACATTCTGTTATTAAGTGTCTTGTTGATTCTTTTTCGGTCCCACAGTGTCTACATAGGTTGTCCGTGGTTACCTGATCATGTCTCATGAATAACATTTCTTTAGTCTTGATGGCATTTAATCTGAGGTGAAGAAATCTATCACGGTGATATCGGAAAGGAAATTGCACCAGATATCTTGGCATTGCGTTTAGTTTATTCTTTGTGGGTCCGAGTTTTGGAGAGGTTGTTAGGCCTTCAAGCTTTTCCAGGTTTTTCATCCATGACCATTCTTGCAGTTTTCGTTTTGCAATTTGTGGTTGTGCCAGCAACAACTCCGTTTTTATATCAGCCGCTTGCATTATCGCCTTTATACCTTGTACCCATTTCAATATTAAGCCTGTATGGTGTTGCCAGTTGCTTATCGCGAGTATTTCGTAGGCTGGTTCTTGTTTTGGCATGTGCATCTTTCGTAGCAGAGCTAACGACTTCCAGAGCACATTTGAATATAATTAGTCTAGGGCCAGCTCGTGTCTGATGGCGATAATCGATATATATTTTGGTAGCTGCAACACTCTCTTCCAAAATAAACTTTCAAGTTTTGCCCAAATTCAAAGGTCCAGATTCCACCCTGTCTCGGACCCATAGGTGATAGCTGGTATTACCTTTTGGTGATAAAACATTCTTACTGGAATTAGTGAGAATTTGCCATAGAGGTTATGAATGCGTCTGCCTTGTATTGCCAATGTTTTCATGCGTTGTGCAATATCTTGTGCCCAGCTCCATTCCCGTATCGATTTGTTGATAGTTACCCCTAGGTATCTGATTTCTTCAATTTCAGCAATCAGTGTGTCAGCAATCTTCCACCGAAAGTTTTTGTTTTTGTTACCTTTTACTGCTCCGATCTGCATTATTTTCGTTTTGGTACCATTTATCTTTAGATCATTGATGGTCATGTTCTGATGAAGTTGTGTCAGTAGACGTTGCAGTCCTATCTGTGTCGTGTCGACTAGGACTATATCGTCAGCATAAGTTATGCAGTTGATGTGGTGTCCATTTATTTTTTGTGAAAAGCACTTCACATTACTTAGAGCCAAGGGCACGTCTGCAATGAATAGTTTGAACAAGCAAGCAGCGAGCGGACAGCCTTGCTTCACTCTCTTTTTATCTGAATTGCCGTCATTGTGTGGAGTGCTTTTATAGGTTGTAGTAAATTCTCTGGGCAACCCCAAGTTGTTAGTTTCTGCCATAGTTTTTCACGATTTATTGCATCAAATGCTTGGTGCATGTCGATAAAAGCTATGAATAACTTTGACCTTTTTTCTAGAGAGTCCAGTTTTAGTATGTTTACCAGGGTCAGGTTGATTTCCGTTCTGACTCCCTTGGTAAAACGAGTTTGACGGCAATCGTTGATTTTCTTCATTTCTGCCCATGCTGATAGTTTCTTTTGTAGGAAGCTCGCAAATATCTTGCCAATTGTATCTAGTAGGGCAATCGGGCGATAGTTGGCAGGATCAGCCCGATTGCCCTTCTTGAAAATTGGAACTATAATGGCCGTTGTCCATGAGTGTGGTATTCTTTTATATTCTGCGATCCTTGCCAATAGTTTGGCGATGAAATTTGACCATTCATCTTTGTTGGCTTTCAACATCACATTGGTGATGCCATCAGGACCGGCCGCGCGCGAGTTGTTCAGCTTTGTGATTGCCGTGGATATATCTTCGGCTTTCTCGTTGCAGTCCCATTCAACTTCCGCTGCTTCATGTACAAGCATCGAGGTGCTGTTTTCGTTTGCGAACTCTTTATTGAAGTGGTTTTTCCAGTCACTTTCCGCGACCCCACTGGCCATTATGTCCGCGTGGTTTATGGAGCATTTGTTTATGATTTGCCAGATCTCTCTACAGTTGTTTGATTTTATAAGTCTCAACATTGCTTCGCCTCGTTCTTGATCGCGGAGGAAGGCAAAGGCTTTCCCCCAATTGCGGTATTTTTGCTTTAGTTGTTTTATCTTTACAAATGTGTCCAGTCCTTCTTGTAATTTCAATTTGCGAATTTCTTTTTGTGTCTTCTTTTTTTCTTCGATAACTTTAGTGCTCCAAGCATGGGTGTGAATTTTATTTGTTTGTGTCTTCAGGAGGGATCCTTTATTGGTACGGGGTAGAAGCATGTGATAATTCAGAGCCGCTCCGTCGGACAAGATCAACTTTTGGAAGTTCTTGGTCAGTGCAGTTGTTTGCTTACTGTTTAATCTTAGTCTGTTTTGCCCATTGTTTACCTCCAGACTCTGGGCCATTCTCGTAGTATGTTTTTTCGATGGTAAGTTCATGGCCAGAACTAGGACATTGTGATCGCTGTTTGTTGTCTCGATTATTCTCAAGTTCATGATTTTATGCCAAGAATGTCTTGATAACCATATGTAATACAAGAATTTCTTGTGACCCATGCTGTGCCAGGTGTTCTTCGGAGGTAGATCACCTTCTATCTGTCCATTTACCATATCGCAATCGCGAGTGTCCATTTCGATTGACCATAGTGCACTTCTTGACAGGTGAGGTGACCTTTTCTTCTTGGTTTCTTCTATTCAGGTCCCATTTGAGTTGAACCAGGTTGTTTTCATATCACCACAGACAATGATGGAAATTTCGCGATCAGTTTGTTGATGTTTATCTATGAGTGCCATTACCGATGACACAAATTTTTCACTAGTTATCTGAGCGGGGTTCCAGTACACGTTGATTAAAAGTATGTAATGTTCTTTAGAGTTTTTTTCAGTGTGGTATTGTAGCAACATGCTTTGCACAAAGATGTTTGGGTTCTCAACTTCAAGCACTTCCCAGTTAGTTCCAATTTTTATCATTGTTATGAGTCCTGAGAACGGGCGACCTTGTGGATTTTTTCCTGCAGGGTTTAGCAAGGTCACGTAGCCATCTTTCACCGGCGTGGTCCTCAGCCATGTTTCTTGGAGACAGATTGCGAAGTTGTTACTTAGGTCCACTGGAAAATCCTCGTAAAGATGATGAAATCCTCGTGTGTTCCAGGATATCAGTGTTGACGAGTTGCTTTCAGCACTCTGGATTAGCTAATGATTGCTCCTTCCAGTTTTCCCTTTGTCACTCGACTGTTGTAGGTTTGGTGCTGTCGTTAGAAGTTGTCTTAACTCGTCCCTGCGCTTTGTGTGGATTGACTCGTTCATGTCGTTTACACTGTTTTTGGGTTCATTGTTGTGTTTTTCCGTCCATACTTCCGAAACCTCAAAGCCAAGCAGCAAAAGATCCTCTTTTGAAGCCAGTATGGCCTTACGTACAGCATGCAATTTTATGTGGAGATGGACTCTGTCCGCATGTGCTTCCGAAATGTATTCGACTATTAGAATGTTATGGGAGGACACCGTTCTTAGAGCCGGTAGTGAGTGTAAAAGTCGCATGACATTTCCTCTGTTTAAGTTGACATCGTTATCATCTTCGAATACATTTGCGATGAGGATTTTTGAGGCTAGTGGCTTGAGGTCCGCCCTCATTTTCTGTTCGACATGGCTTAGCTCCTTCTGTCTCTGAGCTGCTGTCAATTTGGGATTCAATTTCACTTGCTTTTTTTGCTTTCGAATCTGAGTCCGCCAATCGTTGGCTTTCTTTCATCCCAGTTTGTGAGGCTGTGTAATTGTCCTTTCCTTGACCTCCCCTCGAGTTTCTTGGTCCTTTCTTCACGGCACTCTCGTCATCAGAATTTGTTCCATTCTGCATTTTTACCAGCCAGGGATTTGCTGTTTTCTTAGCGGCCTTTTGCCCTTGAGTTCCAGTGCATTAAGGTGTATTGGACTAGCCGCTCGTTCCTCTAGGCTGTGTTCATCCTTATAGTCGTCATAGTAGGTCGAGAGGTTGCATAGATCTTCAGATGATGACACAGATTGAATCGATTGTGCATCCGAATCCAATCTTTGGCGTTTTTTGGGATTTATTTTCGGTAGTTTAGACGTTGTGAGTTCAGCATTTTTCGTCGCTTCCGATTTTCTTGGTTTTGATGACTCGTCTTTTTTTTCCCTTTCAAATAGGCCAGATTTAGCAGGTGTGGTTGAGTTTCTTATACATTTCTTTGAATTGCTGGTTTGTTTGTTCGGCGCACAATGTTTCTTTTTCTCTTTTCTCTTGTTTGCAGGACAGCAACTTGCTCCTTGCACATTCTGCTTGGAATTCACAGTCGCCAGGGTTTTTGCAGGTCCAGTAAATATTCCGAATGACATTTTTGGTAATGAGCAATGTGCGATGGCCGGAGATTGTGGTATTTGATTCTTTTCACGGCATTCTTTATTTGCCGCTTCTTCTGGCTTGTCATTTGTAGCTGGAAAGGGAGTTGCACCTTCGATGTTACTGACTTGTTTAGTCTCCGTGGGGTAAGTGCAGTGACTCCCGACGGCAAGTAGGTTATTTGAGAACTTAACTGGTGGAGTCGTGTTTTCGTCTATAGTCCTCGGATATTCTCTAAACCCAACTTGTAGGTCAACATTGCTCTTGAGGTTCATCGTTTTGGGATCAGGAGGCAATTGTGCCCGTTTTGTCACATTGTTATCATTGGGGCTTGATTGATGGACCTTTTTTGGATTGCTCTTAGTTTTAATCACTTGGTTCATACATTCGATCATGGTTTCCATCAATTTTTTTTTTCTAAAATGTCTTGAACTGTTATTTCGTTCAATCTGTTAAGCCACAATGTAGAAGTTTTGGCTTCCTTTTGTTAACTTTTCGTTCAGTTGGCCCAGTATCGCCCCATTGTTTTGTACCGCTTCGTGCACATTTTCGTAGAGCTTGGCGAACAGAATTAATGCAAGTGAAGTTGCAGCAAGAACATTTTTGTGAATCTGTATGGCGGCTGCTGCCGACAAATTAGATTTCGATGTCGAGTAAATCTCCTTGTGGCCGTGCATTGAGTTATTTTCATTGCTTAAATTGCTTGGTTCAATGTCTCCTTGTGCTCCGCGGCCTGCGGTTTCGTTTGTCTGCTTGGGAGCACCATTCAAGTCATGTTGTGTTTTCGGAGTGGAGCAATGGGATGGGGGCTTTGCAGTTATCGTCTTCTCAAGTGTCTTTTGGGGGGGCCTGTTGTCTCGGTTGTTGATGGTCAAGATCTGTGCGGCCAATCTCGCCGGACAAGCGACGCCAAATCCTCGCTTTAAGTTGGATCATCAATGTAAGGTTGAGCTGCAGTATTGAAATGTAGATTGTATTGCGTGCAGCGCCTATCTTCCATCAGCGATTTCGCAGTTGTCAGGCTCGAAGGTTTTATTTTGTTGTTATTTGTGAAGGTCTCAGACATGCGTTCCTTCATTGTTTCGAAGTCTGCTTTGAGACATTCTGTGAGCCGAGCTTCGAGTCCGGCCAGATCCACTTCGTACATATGTGGTTTTGGGACTCTAGTCTGCAGTATCGCCGTTTGTGGGCTTGTCATACGCAGGGATTTGTGTGATGTGCTCCGTGCGTTGAACGTGGCATTCGCCAGAGTTTGTTTCATTCCGCTCTCCATAGCGTCTGTGTTTAGTTTATGTACATTTGTTTGTTTCACCACTTTGAGGAGAGACCCCGCAGCAAGAAGCTTAGCTCCTGCGCTATTTGTGATGGTCTCTGTGTTTGCCAATCTTGTGCAGGGATCTTTCCCTTTGTCAGGAAAAGTAAATTTCACAAGACTTGTATCAATGTGGTGTGAAGGTACTTCTAACTCCAGTAACTCGATGTCAGTTACGTCAAAGGGTGACTGAAAATCCGCTATGTTCACCTCGATCACGTTTGAGGTTGTCTCCGTATTTTTGTCGGCGTGCAACTTCTCTATACCGTTGCTCATCGAAGCGCCGCCCGCCTCTTCTTCCTCGGCTGCCTCAGCTGCCATGCAGATCGAGACCTCCGCCTCAGCCCGTAGGTCGCTTTCAGCAGCGTTATTGGATGAGGCGTTTGTGTGGGCGTTGCCTTTTGACGCTCTTGGGAGTGTTGTCTCGTCGATTTCCTTTGCCGCTTTGTATGCCACACATGGGGCTCTTGCCTGTTTCTTTGCGTTATGAACACATTCCGTCGCAATTTGGACTAAAGATTTGGGGTACACTTTTGTAGGGGTGCGTGAGGGCATATATCGGGGTTTCATACTGAGAGTGCTTGGAGGGTTTAGAGATGTTGTTCGCACTTCCTCGCCCTCTTCATGTCCCCCCCTTGACCAATCGTAGCCATCTAGTGTCCCTGTTCGATTTGCCTCATCACCAAGAACACATGCTGTCTTCAGGTTTGCAGTACAGTGTCGCAATTGCGCTGATTGTTTTAGCTTAGCGCGAGTTTGTGGTCCGGATTCGGCCATATATTGGGCTTACCTCTGCTTTCCACTGCTGACTGCTGCTGACTGCTGCAGACTGAACTCTGCGCTCGAACTCCACGCACGCTCCGCGCTCGCCTGGAGTTTTTAAGGGGAGTGGATGTTGTTTTCCTTAAAGGAGCACTCGCCCAGCAGCACAAAGTAGAAAACTCACAGAAAATTGCTCCACGGCACCAGTAGCTGCAGCTCCTCTCTCGACCCAGACTGCTGCAGACTGAACTCTGCTGTGAACATAGACATTGGAGGAATTTAGAAAGTCAGTGTGCAGTCGGCTTGTATGAGTCCATTTGTTGTCAGTACTGCAATAAAATCCATATTTTATGTACTGTTAATGTGGCACACTGAAAGTGCAGATACATGTCCCTCTCCAGCAACTGCTGGGGGGGTCGCCGAAGGAGCTGGCACTTCATCCCGAGGCTCGGCGTGATGCCCGCTGCAGCCCTGCGACCATTCTTGCAGGTGCAGTTGGTGGCAAATAGCTGCGCATTACCTGTGCCACTTCCACACAAATGCAACAGTTTCCTCAAGTAGTCGTCGTTCATGCCCAGAGGCAGAGCCAGGATTGTATAACAAGTGGGGCCTGAAGCTAATGTAGTTGGGCCTATGCAGTGACATTGCCATCTGTAAATGCCCACACAGCGCTGCTGAGTGGGCATTTATAGATTTTGGGTGGGCCTTGCCTGCTCATGCCAGCATGCATTTTCAGAAGGCTCCTGTACCAGAGACACCCTCCTGTGCAGAACACTGGTGGGGCCCACAAATATGGGCCTTCTCAGAGCCTGTGTACGAGAGCACTGTGCTCCTGCTCTGGGATGCCAGGCACCCTCACTCTGGTCCAGTGCAGGCCCCACACAATGCTCACACACAGCTGCCTGCCCAGTAGAGTGCACCACAATTGGACTTGCGTCGTGTGAGTTTGGCGAGAGCACGTGGGTAGCTTCCCGCGGTGAGAGAGCAGGACCACTTTTTGGTCGATATGCAGGAATGTGGACAACATTTGAATTGAGGAAATCATTAAAGCATGGAAGCATGTGAAAAAACAAGGCCCAGCTGCTGCTTCCGCCGTTTCATCGGCAAGCGTCTTGCAAGTTGCCAATGCCATACACGGCTCCTAAACTCCCCTTTCTTTTAACTCTTTTACTGTACCAATGTGTTGGCGATATTTGGTGGTTTACACCACTTTAAGTGCCCAAACCAATAATAATGTTTTGATGAGGTCTTGCTTTGTGTAGTAATATTCAGCATTCACTGACATAGTAGTTGGAGTGCCACTGCTGTCTCTGTGTGTACAGATGTTCGCATTATCCCAGCATGCCTTCAAATGCTAGATGCACTCACAAAATGCACCAATCATCATGGGTTCCCTCAACCCACTTCTAAAGATTTAGGCACAGGGGCACTTGCACATATATTTTCAGCAATATTCTGATGCATTGACAGTGTATGCACAGTTCCGCCACTGAGTGTGTTCTTATTTGTATGGGGATGCATCATGCGAACGAGAGAATCACTATTGCCTGTGGTCATGTTATTTTTAACGTAAAATAAACAATGACAAATAGACCCCTGGCATGTCCCAGAGGTCTGTTTGACCTTGTGCATGTTTTAGCACAATTAACGGGTTCACAGGCAATAGGGATTCTCAAATGTGCATGGTGCACCCCCTTAGAAATGAGCAACACCCACATTACAGTGTGCAGCCACCGAAAATGCAGCCCTCCCTGCATGGGTCACTTTATTCAGCTGGCTCCCTCTTATGGAACATCCTCCCATTTCCCCTCCGTCTTGAGCAGGACTTTCTCAAATTCCGGTAGCTCCTCAAGACGTTCCACTTTAACACCTCCTTCCCTTTGTCCCTCCTCTGCTAATCTCACAGTCGCTCTGATTGGTGGACAGGGCCCTTATGTACCCCTCAAGAAAATGTACACGGTTTTAATACACATAAATCCATGTTTCTTTTTTAAATATTGCTTCCGCTTTTCTGCATAGTATACTATCTAGTTCACATTTCCCACATTCATAAGCTTCCAATGTTCAAAAAAATAATGCTTGAATGCATGAATGCCATTAAAAAAAATATTCTGGTGAAGGTGTGTATTCGAGGTAGCCCTTCAACAGTCCGACAGGTCAGTGAGCCTCAAACCACATGAATGTTTGCCTTCTATTTCAAATAGGCTTTATCGAACTTTGAGTTGGTTTCCAGCAGAGTGATTCGGCTACTATGGGCTAACTTGTATAACTTTGGCTGCATGGTTAGACTTGCGTAGTCAAAGCTACAGTACACCTCAATTTAGAGCATAGGCTTTAGTCGAGGAATATATAGCGCTTTGAAACGATTTACTTGTGGCAGAGGCAGACAATTGATAGGATTTCTTTAAGGGAGAGGTAGGAAATTAAAATAGGTTTTTGTGAGGGAGAGGTAGCACATTGAAGTTGTATTTAGGTGAGGGTTACACTGTTCATGGAGAGCTTAGTGCAGGGAGATGAATTGGTTATTTTTGAGAAACTGCTTAAATTGCAAGACATAAAGGCAACTGTCTTGGAGGAGACTGGAAAGAATACTTTGGAAGCAGTTGCAGTTTTGAGATTACATTCAGTGTCTGTTTATATGTGCACCAACTATGGTGACAAAACCGCATACTCCCATACTTTTGCCAATAAATGATATAAGGCAAGAGTGCATTCATTGTCTGTAACTAAGAGCCATACCATTTTGAAGGAATAGTACTAAATACTCAGGTACTGTGGTCAGAGCAGGAAGAGGATGTTCAGTCCACGGTCTGTCGGGTAGAGGTGAGGGTTGCCTTTATCGTTGAGCAGGGGCAACAATCATGCATGATGAACATGTACAGTGTAGCAAAACATGATGAGCCAGGAGTAACAACCTACATTCTAGAGAAAGATAATGCGTCAGAAAATAACTGTTCACAGTAGGGAGAAGCAGGGCGTGCTCCAGTCACTGTGAGACTAATGATGATGAGCAAGATACAGTTTATGGCACATCAACGTCCAATCAAGAGCAACACATACTTTTTCAAATGGCTGATATTGAGGAGAAACTCAATGCCAAAATTACAAGCATGGGAGGGAAAGCCACACCTACTCATCCAACTATGTACAGTGTATTTGTTATGCCATCTGTAAGATCTAGAAGTGAAAAACACAACTAAGTGCACCAAACAACCAATAACAGCAGATATATGTGGTAGGACATGTCTTACCCAGCATATAATCCACATGTTGGATTTATGTCACGATATTACTCTTACTCTTCCTCTTCAAAGAACAAGGTCATCTGTCTGATAATAATCTGATGCATTGTGCAGAAATGTAGTTGGTCAACAACACCTTTGCACATGCATCAGGGGTCAGTGGATGGAGTGCAGGAAAGGGATGAGGCAGTTGTGTCACCACCAACCAAGGCACACAAGGGAGACATTCAAAGATGAGGAAGAAAAAGGGATTCCTGAAAATCCATCACCTGTGATTTCCTAGGGAACTGATGAAAATTAAGAACATGCTGAAGATTATGCTCCAGCCGCTGATTCAAGTTTGAGACTCAGACACCTATTCTTCGCCGATACCACAGGTAACAAGGGAGACCAAGAGACAAAATAAGAGGAGCAGATATTGACAATTGACAAGTGCAAGCACTGTACTAAGGAGAACACTTCAGACACTCCACATTAACCTGTATGCAATCTTTTTTTTAAAACAGTCCAAAAAAGAGAAACCTGCTTAGGGTAGTCAGGCTAGTCATTCAGAGCTACAGAACTGGCCCTCAGTCAACAGCACTCACACTACATTCACTGCACAGGATACCAAACAGACCCAAAGAAGGAGGAGAAGCAGGTGGAGTGGGGGCCTGGTGGAGGGTGCCCTGCACTGCTGGGTGGTGGGGGTGCTGGGAGACATGTGTGGGACATGAGTGAGGGCCTGCTGGCAGGTGCCTCGCAATGCTTGGGGGTGGGGGTGCAGGAGGACATGAGTTGGACATGAGTTGGAGGAGAAGCAAAGCCATTAACAGCCCCAACCAACTAATCAGTAGTGAGCAGTTATTTTACACTGGAAAAGAAACAAGCACAATTTAACACTTCCAATATATTCAATAAACATGGCTTGCAAACGATTTGTGAACCTCTTGCATGTGCACCCAAATGTGAAGGCATCATCCAAAGGGTCTGAGTACTATGGTCAGAAATTGTAGGTACTGCCTCAATTTTTGGTCAGTTTCTTTTGCTCTACAAAACCAGCAATTACACTGATACCTTTTTTTGCACTCGCTCAGTGCACCATGTACTGCATTTTGCTACCCTCTTTGCCAGGGACCTAAACAAGGGTATGGTGTTGAAGGAGCATATGTATCCCCATGACATCCACCGCTAATGTTAATCATCTTGCTTACACAGAAGTTGTAAGGGGATCTTGTCCATAGGCATGCACCAGGTGACAGTGGCAAATGAAAGTTGTTAGCTAATTTGCATATCCATAGAACATTGGTGTCTGTCTCCAATCGGAAGATGAATGTTCAGTTATGGCTACTATATGGTGGTGAGCATATGTGAATTTTAAGTTGAAATTGCCCATTATTACAGGGTCTGCTGTAGCAGGCCTGTAACTTTGGAAAAGTTGCTTAACCCATAGGAAGAGCACTTTTTGGGCAGCTTATAATGCCCTCCCGGGACTAATCCTTACAAAACTTTGCAAAAAAGGTTTATGACCCCGTCAGATTGATTTTGCAAGGTTTGGTGAGGTTTGTGCAGGGGTGGGGAGTCATAGGAGGGTACCAAAATGTGTGTTTTTCCCATAGACCCAATGGACATTTTTTTTGCTCATGCCTATACATGCCCCCGCAGATGGAATTTCACCAAATTTGTGCCAGTGGTGGCTTGGTCCCAAAAGTGTGCTTTTGTAAATTTCCATCCAAATTAGTGATATCTGGGTTTGATCTGTTGACTCACTTTGCTGTTCGGTATGCGGATGGGCCTCTGATTGGCCCAGAGGATGATGTGATGTCCGCGGACATTGGGCGTGCCCGCTGATTAAATGGTGAAAAGCGTGAGGTGCATCTTATTTTCTGAAACACCCGCCGTGTTGTATCCGCAGACAGTCCCCCTGACCGTGGACATCACGGTGGGGAGAAAGTCTGGAACACACATTTTGGATTATTTGGTGGTGGAAAGTGGGGCTGGGAAGAGTGGGTAGTGGAAAAAAAAGATGACTTGGAGCTATTTCTGTAGGTGGAAAAAGGTCGGGCAGGTATCATAGTGGTCTGTGGACACCACAGTAATTCGCGGATAGCACCACAAACGGATGGCTTGGGAAACACATTTAGAGTTATTTGGTGGGTGAAAGAGAGTTTGGAAAGGGTAAAGGGAGTGGAATTAATATGATGTGGAGCTGTTTCTATAGGTGGAAAAAGGATTTGCAGATGCTGCCGAGTCTGCGGTCAACTTTGGTGTCCGCAGACACCATTTTTATTGCATGGGGTTCAGGGTGAGTTTTATTAGTTAATGGTGTATGGTACATATCATATCATATGGCTAATTGTATTGTGTTGTTTGTGGCAAGTGGCAAGATTCCTGGGGGCATGGCCGCCACAGTAGTAATATGTGTATTGTAATTATAGGTCATGAAGTGGGATTATAAAGTGTATCTAATATGGTGGAATGATATAATTGAACTGTGTATCGTAGTAGTAAAATTGAGGATAGTGCTTATAGAATTTGATTATACTTGGTATGATTACTTAGTTCGATAGCGTTATGAAGCTAGAATCCCTGGTTCATTTTCTGTGGTAAAGATACAGAATGATTTGCTAAGCAGGAACGTGTAAAAGCTTTAATGATTGTGTACAATTTTACATATACATTTACTATTTTAGACCCTCATAAACTATGTACTATGTTTGGAACAACATTAGTGTATAAAACACTGCTGTTGTATGGACATTAAGGGGTAATTCATAGAATTCAGCGCACAAGTGGCCCATGCGGCTGGCGCACAGTGTGCGCGTGCGAATCCCTGCGCCAGCCGCGTGTGCCAAAACCCATTTCCGCGCACAGCGTATTCATGGATTCCAGCCACCAAAACCAGCCGTGGCGCACAGTGGCGCAGCGACCTTGCAGCAGCGCCAGTTACGCCCCAAAGAACGCCTTCCGCGCAGGGAAAAGCCATCAAAATCCCCAATCCAGCGCAAAGGGCTGCGCTAACCCTGTACCAGCACGGCAAGCGGGCTACGTGTATTTCAGGGGTTCACGTGAAGTTCCTCACGCGATCGGGCCTGGGGAAGCGGGCTATGTGTATTTCAGGGTTTCGCGTGAACTTTTTCACGCGATCGGGCCTGGGGGAGCGTGCTACGTGTATTTCAGGGGTTCGCGTGAAGTTTCTCACGCGATCGGGCCTGGGGGAGCGGGCTACGTGTATTTCAGGGGTTCACGTGAACTTTCTCACGCGATCGGGCCTGGGGGAGCGGGCTACGTGTATTTTAGGGGTTCGCGTGAACTTTCTCACGCGATCGGGCCTGGGGGAGCGGGCTACGTGTATTTCAGGGGTTCGCGTGAAGTTGCTCACGCGATCTGGCCTGGGGGAGTGGGCTACATGTATTTCAGGGGGGCGTGAGAAGTTCCACACGCGATTGGCCTGGCCGCGTGCATTTCAGGGTTGCGTGGGAAGTTCCACACGCGATTGTCCTGGCCGCGTGTATTTCAGGGGTGCGTGGGAAGTTCCACACGCGATTGGGCTGCGTGCGGGTATTAGGGGTGCACGCAAAGTTTCACACGCGATTGGGCTGCGTGTGGGTATTACAGGGGTGCGCACGAAGTTTTACACGCGATTTCAGCAGGGTACGTGTATTTCAGGGGTGCCGGGGAGTCCTACATGTGATTTGCCAGTGTGGGTCCTCCCAGGTGTTCCCTGTACACCCTCCACGGCCCCTGCAGGCAGCCCACACCACAGGGGACTACCCTGCATCCCTGGTCATGTCCCACAGGCAGCCCACCCAACATGGGCATGCCCCCCAGCAAAGGCACATGTCTCCTTGCACCAATGATCACCAACTCATGTCCCCTTGCACCCCCACCCCCAGCATTGCGGGGCACCTGCCAGCAGGCCCCCACCCATGTCTCCCAGCACCCCCACCCCCCCAGTCACCAGGGGCAGCCTCCACCAGGCCCCCACCCATGTCTCCCAGCACCCCCACCCTCCCAGTCACCAGGGGCAGCCTCCACCAGGCCCCCACCCATGTCTACCACCACCCCCACCCCCCAGCACTGTGGGGCACCTGCCAGCAGGCCCCCACCCATGTCCAACTCATGTCTCCCACCACCCCCACCCCCCAGCACTGTGGGGCACCTGCCAGCAGGCCCCCACCCATGTCCAACTCATGTCCCCCACCACCCCCACCCCCCAGCACTGTGGGGCACCTGCCAGCAGGCCCCCACCCATGTCCAACTCATGTCCCCCACCACCCCCACCCCCCAGCACTGTGGGGCACCTGCCAGCAGGCCCCCGCCCATGTCCAACTCATGTCCCCCACCACCCCCACCCCCCAGCACTGTGGGGCACCTGCCAGCAGGCCCCCACCCATGTCCAACTCATGTCCCCCACCACCCCCACCCCCCAGCATTGTGGGGCACCCTCCACCAGGCCCTCGCCCATGTCCCATCCATGCCCCCACCACCCCCACCCCCCAGCACTGTGGGGCACCCTCCACCAGGCCCTCGCCCATGTCCCATCCATGCCCCCACCACCCCCACCCCCCAGCACTGTGGGGCACCTGCCAGCACTGAAACACCCGCCGTGTTGTATCCGCGGACAGTCCCCCTGACCGTGGACATCACGGTGGGGAGAAAGTCTGGAACACACATTTTGGATTATTTGGTGGTGGAAAGTGGGGCTGGGAAGAGTGGGTAGTGGAAAAAAAAGATGACTTGGAGCTATTTCTGTAGGTGGAAAAAGGTCGGGCAGGTGTCATAGTGGTCTGTGGACACCACAGTAATTCGCGGATAGCACCACAAACGGATGGCTTGGGAAACACATTTAGAGTTATTTGGTGGGTGAAAGAGAGTTTGGAAAGGGTAAAGGGAGTGGAATTAATATGATGTGGAGCTGTTTCTATAGGTGGAAAAAGGATTTGCAGATGCTGCCGAGTCTGCGGTCAACTTCGGTGTCCGCAGACACCATTTTTATTGCATGGGGTTCAGGGTGAGTTTTATTAGTTAATGGTGTATGGTACATATCATATCATATGGCTAATTGTATTGTGTTGTTTGTGGCAAGTGGCAAGATTCCTGGGGGCATGGCCGCCACAGTAGTAATATGTGTATTGTAATTATAGGTCATGAAGTGGGATTATAAAGTGTATCTAATATGGTGGAATGATATAATTGAACTGTGTATGGTAGTAGTAAAATTGAGGATAGTGCTTATAGAATTTGATTATACTTGGTATGATTACTTAGTTCGATAGCGTTATGAAGCTGGAATCCCTGGTTCATTTTCTGTGGTAAAGATACAGAATGATTTGCTAAGCAGGAACGTGTAAAAGCTTTAATGATTGTGTACAATTTTATATATACATTTACTATTTTAGACCCTCATAAACAGTACATCCTTAGTACTATGTTTGGAACAACATTAGTGTATAAAACACTGCTGTTGTATGGACATTAAGGGGGTAATTCATAGAATTCAGCGCACAAGTGGCGCACGCGGCTGGCGCACAGTGTGCGCGTGCGAATCCCTGCGCCAGCCGCGTGCGCCAAAACCCATTTCCGCGCACAGCGTATTTATGGATTCCAGCCACCAAAACCAGCCGTGGCGCACAGTGGCGCAGCGACCTTGTAGCAGCGCCAGTTACGCCCCCAAGAACGCCTTCCGCGCAGGGAAAAGCCTTCAAAATCCCCAATCCAGCGCAAAGGGCTGCGCTAACCCTGTACCAGCACGGCAAGCGGGCTACGTGTATTTCAGGGGTTCACGTGAAGTTCCTCACGCGATTGGGCCTGGGGGAGCGGGCTACGTGTATTTCAGGGGTTCGCGTGAACTTTTTCACGCGATCGGGCCTGGGGTGCGTGCTTCGTGTATTTCAGGGGTTCGCATGAAGTTTCTCACGCGATCGGGCCTGGGGGAGCGGGCTACGTGTATTTCAGGGGTTCGCGTGAACTTTCTCACGCGATCGGGCCTGGGGGAGCGGGCTACGTGTATTTCAGGGGTTCGCGTGAACTTTCTGACGCGATCGGGCCTGGGGGAGCGGGCTACGTGTATTTCAAGGGTTCGCGTGAAGTTTCTTACGCGATCGGGCCTGGGGGAGCGTGCTATGTGTATTTCAGGGGTTCGCGTGAACTTTTTCACGCGATCGGGCCTGGGGGAGCGGGCTACGTGTATTTCAGGGGTTCGCGTGAAGTTGCTCACGCGATCGGGCCTGGGGGAGCGGGCTACGTGTATTTCAGGGGTGCGTGAGAAGTTCCACACGCGATTGGCCTGGCCGCGTGCATTTCAGGGTTGCGTGGGAAGTTCCACACGCGATTGTCCTGGCCGCGTGTATTTCAGGGGTGCGTGGGAAGTTCCACACGCGATTGGCCTGGGCGCGTGTATTTCAGGGGTGCGCGGGAAGTTCCACACGCGATTGGGCTGCGTGCGGGTATTAGGGGTGCGCGCAAAGTTTCACACGCGATTGGGCTGCGTGCGGGTATTACAGGGGTGCGCACAAAGTTTTACACGCGATTTCAGCAGGGTACGTGTATTTCAGGGGTGCCGGGGAGTCCTACATGTGATTTGCCAGTGTGGGTCCTCCCAGGTGTTCCCTGTACACCCTCCACGGCCCCTGCAGGCAGCCCACACCACAGGGGACTACCCTGCATCCCTGGTCATGTCCCGCAGGCAGCCCACCCAACATGGGCATGCCCCCCAGCAAAGGCACATGTCTCCTTGCACCAATGATCACCAACTCATGTCCCCTTGCACCCCCACCCCCAGCATTGCGGGGCACCTGCCAGCAGGCCCCCACCCATGTCTCCCAGCACCCCCACCCCCCCAGTCACCAGGGGCAGCCTCCACCAGGCCCCCACCCATGTCTCCCAGCACCTCCACCCCCCCAGTCACCAGGGGCAGCCTCCACCAGGCCCCCACCCATGTCTACCACCACCCCCACCCCCCAGCACTGTGGGGCACCTGCCAGCAGGCCCCCACCCATGTCCAACTCATGTCTCCCACCACCCCCACCCCCCAGCACTGTGGGGCACCTGCCAGCAGGCCCCCACCCATGTCCAACTCATGTCCCCCACCACCCCCACCCCCCAGCACTGTGGGGCACCTGCCAGCAGGCCCCCACCCATGTCCAACTCATGTCCCCCACCACCCCCACCCCCCAGCACTGTGGGGCACCTGCCAGCAGGCCCCCACCCATGTCCAACTCATGTCCCCAACCACCCCCACCCCCCAGCACTGTGGGGCACCTGCCAGCAGGCCCCCACCCATGTCCAACTCATGTCCCCCACCACCCCCACCCCCCAGCATTGCGGGGCACCCTCCACCAGGCCCTCGCCCATGTCCCATCCATGCCCCCACCACCCCCACCCCCCAGCACTGTGGGGCACCCTCCACCAGGCCCTCGCACATGTCCCATCCATGCCCCCACCACCCCCACTCCCCAGCACTGTGGGGCACCTGCCAGCAGGCCCCCACCCATGTCCCATCCATGCCCCCCTGCACCTGGGTCCCAACAATCCCCAATCATGTCCGTAATGGCCATCCTCCCCTGCCAAAAGGCCCAACCAACTATCACATCCACCCACATATCAAAGGCAATTACATGTTACACACCCAATGTAAATAATGCAAATGAACACATGTCTGTCACACACAATGGCTGCAAGTGAATGTTAAAACACCCAACATGACATGCATGAAAGTAATGAGATGATACGACACATTGAAGGATGAAAATAAAAATGTATTGAAAATCAACAAGAATGGAAATGAAATTAGAAAAACCACAAAGCAAAACAACAAAAAGAAGATGAATGTCCATGAAAAAAATCCAAAAAATCCAGAAATCCATAGAAGAAGTATATACAAGACAATCCCGGGTCCATGAGCCCAACCAAATGAAACCTAACTATGTCAACTAACTAAAAACTGAACTATATACAAAAAAGTGGCGCATTGTCCAATCGCAACCAAATAAAAAAAAAAATAATTTAAAGGAAACCTACCACTAACTATATAACTATATACAATGGCAGCGGGCAAGTCCTGCGGCTCACTCTGTGATGTTGCCGGCCAGGGCATCATCGAACTCCATGTCGATGTCCTGGAGGCGGGACTCTGTCCTGGCGCCGAGGTCTCGCAGGGATAACCCCATGTTCACCTCAAACTCCCTGCAAGCTTCCTCGAGGCACTCAGCCCGCCTCAACGCCCGACGCATGGAGAACTCCGCCCTGACCATGGTGAGCCGCTCCTCTTCCGTCCGCTGCCGCTCCGCACCTATCCGCTGGACCAACTGCTCCCACACGGAAGACACTACCATCCCAGGGTTCTCCTGCCCTCCGGCCGATGCCTGCCCCTCTGATCTTGCTGGCCCCGAGCCATGATGGCCCCCACGTCGAGCCTGCTGCTGCCTCCGACGCCACTGCCTCTGCCAGCACGACGGCATCCAGGATGATGGAAACCACCGACGCCGTCGTGCACGTGCCCTGCCCGATGATGTCGTCACATCCTCCATCTGCTGGGGTCCAGTTGCTGTGTTGTCCACCCCTGCTGGATCTCTGACTCCCGACTGTGGCAGGGATGGGATCCCCACCGAGCTGGCTGCATTGGTCAGGGCAGGTCCACAGGGGGCCCTGGTGGCATCTGGCCGGAAGACGGCAAGGAGAACGACTGGCGTATAGTCTCCACAGAGGAGGAGAGGGCCGCCAGATTGGCCGACACATGCAGGAAACCCCCGAACATGGCTGATCCCAATTGGGCCACGTCGGCACGGTGCTCTTCGTGATGACGTGCGTGCTCCTCCTGGGAAGCATGCACAGCATCACGAATCACAGCCGTGCGCATCGCGACCCCAATCAGGACCTTCTCCACACGACCAGGGGTCCCCTCGTCCGCAGGTGGAGGGGAGTCAGATGACATGGACATCCCCTCTACCTGCGGACGGGCCTGGGACGGGGCATCCCTGCTGGTGCAAGGTGGTGCACCCACAGGTTCAGGGACAGCGACATGCACAGGCCCATCCATGGTGACCTGTGCTGTCTCCTGCCCCTGCCCCTGGACTGCACCACTTGCACCAGCAGGGATGCCCCCACCAGGCCCCATGTGCGCCTCAGTGGCGGCCTCCTCCTCCTCTGTGGAAACCACCAACCTGGATGGCTCCTCGCCGTCTACCGCCGTAGCAGGCCCCTGTGGGGGCTCACCCACCCCTTCCGCTGCAGCCGTGGGGGCATCCCCGCCGCCTTGCTCCACAGCGCCGTCTCCGCCCTCTCCTTCACTAGCCGCTGCGTAGAGGGAGACATAGAACACAAGCATCAGGGTACTGTACAATGGTCCCCTAGAGAGGAAGCAATAGCAGATGAGTGCCACTGTCAAAGTACACTTCCATCATGTCACACCACAACACATGTGTCAGTCCAGGCAAAACACACACAGTGACAGTCATGGTGCGTGCCATGGACATTTCAATGCATGTCCAATGGACTCTCGAATCATACAATGTAATGGGACTCACATGCATCATGGGTCATGCCTATCACATGCACACACTTCACCTCAGTCACATCCATCTGGCCCCGTACACCCCAATCACAGTGCATACAAGGATGACTAGGCTGCATCAGTGAATCTGTACATTGTCACAGACATGTGTCATGCATCCATGGCACTCACAAGTCACAGACACGCAGGTCAGGCACACAGACATGGATACCACATATGTATCTGGCATCAGCACCCATCCCTCGCCCCCACCCATGTCCAGGAACAGAGACTGCCATGCTCTCATGTGTGCAATCTGCACAGGGCTCCCCATATCGCATTCAAACACATGCAACAACCGTGCGGTTCACACATTACAGGTCGCACATGCATTCCCATGATGTCCCTGCACACATTTATGCGTACATGGCCTATGTCACACATGCAGGCAAGTATCAGACAACCAGCACACTGCAACATGCCCTGTCTCACACAGCAATGCTTGGCCACTTACCGCTCAACTCCAGAAGGGTCTCCCTCTGAAGGACCTGGGCGTGGAGCGCTGGGTGTGCGCGTTCCAGGACCCTCAACTGGATGGAACTCATGCGGCCCCGGCCCCCCTCCATGAGGCGCCGGGCCTTCATGAGGGTCCTGGACCTCAAGTCCTCCCAGCGCTTCTTGACCTTCTGGATGGTGCGGGTTGCCACCCCCTCCGCATTGATGGCAACCACACAGTCGGCCCAGATCCTATCCCGTCCTTCCCTGTTGGCGCGGGACGATCCGAAGAGGGCATCATACTGCCCCAGGACTTCCTCCACCAGGACACCAACTTCGGTGGCAGTGAAGCTGGTGCCCCTCTGCCCCTCTGGCCGGGGGTTGCCACTGGGGTCAGATGTGGATGTGCCCGACATGGCAACCCCAGGGGCAGGAGTGGGTGGGCAACTGGGTCCTGGGGCTGGGCTGTGGAGCGATGTTATTCGAGTCGGGAGTCTTCTGTACCAGCAGGGGTGGACACAGCAACTGGACCCCTGCAGATGGCTGATGTGCAGGCACCAAATGGCAGGGCACGGTGGCAGCAGGCAGGCAGGCAGACAGGCAGCAGCAGATGGCACGTGGGAGGCTGCTCGGAGCACTGGGGGGCAGTGATTCGCCTTCTGGGCAGGAGCGTGGTCTTCCGTGTGTTTTCGCGTGGCCAGCTTGATACGGAGTGATTTGGCACGTGAAAAATCTGCACATCAGCGTGTAATTCGAGGAAAGGCCCTTAGCGCGTAAGCGCGTCAGCACGCGTACGCGATTTCATTGGACCAAAGGCCCTTACAGCGTAAGCGCGTCTGTGACGTTTTGCGCACGGGCGTTGCCCTGGCAGGGCTTGGAGATCCCGCGTGCCTTTATGTTCTGTACGTGCTTTTCGTGCGGTGCGTGTGTTTTCCATCCGTTGGGGTTCACACGCTATTACTTCACAGCGGGTGTTGGCTACGCGTTCTACTACACGCAAGGCAGACGGTGAGTGGTACCCCGCTCCCCCAGGCCCGAACGCGTGAGAAAGTTCACGCGAACCCCTGAAATGCACGTAGCCCGCTCCCCCAGGCCCGATCGCGTGAGAAACTTCACGCGAACCCCTGAAATGCACGTAGCCCGCTCCCCCAGGCCCGATCGCGTGAGAAACTTCACGCGAACCCCTGAAATACACGTAGCCCACTCCCCCAGGCCCGATCGCATGAGAAAATTCACGCGAACCCCTGAAATACACGTGCCCCGCTCGCACAGGCACTATTGCTGTATGTTGCCACTTTTATAATGCGCAGGGACGCTACCGCCGGCCTTCGTGTGGCGGACGAGTTTGGGCTTGTGCGTGTCTTTCGCTGTGCGTGGCTTTGCCCTATTCGATTTCATGAATACGTGTGGTTCGGGTGCGTGTGGGCGTTCCCTCTGCTTCCCTGCAGTACATCCCCAGTTACGCCCTTGTTTTCGCGAGTTGTTCCCCATTCCGCGCCTTACGCCCCGTGTTCCGCCCACTTTCTAGTGTATGCGCAGAGGTTGTGCGCTTTCACTGTGCGCGTCGCGCACGTCTTTCGGGATGTTGCAGTGACGTGTGCGCCATGCACGGGTTTGGCGCACATCCCGAGGAAGACACGCGCAGGGACTTCCATGAATCTTTTTTTCCGCTTGCGCCTGCTTGCGCCTGCTTGCGCCTGCTTGCGCGTAGATTTTCGGCGCACGTTTGTTCCATGAATCGGCCCCTTAATGATCATTGGGTCATTGGTAAATAAAATCCATACTGGATTAAAAAAAAACTTGATTACAATTATGTGAGTGTAAGTGTGATAATATGTTTGTTTGAAGTATGTTGTGATTAAGGTCAGTAGTTAGCTACCTGTTGGCATATTCGAACTATGTTAAAGTTTAGAAGATGTTTTGTCATATGGGAATTGTGATGGCGTATTTTAAGTGTTTCGCATTGGAGGGTATTTTTTAAGTAGTTAGATACCATTTTGTGTATTCTAACTATACTGACTTTTACAATAACGATTGTAGTATTATGGATGTAGTTAGATACCTGTTGGCTTATTCTCACTGTCAATGGTGGTACAGTTTAGTGACTAAAGTTGGGTTGAAGGAATATTAAGTAGGCATTTGTTAGATTTTCTGGTAACCTATGTTTGGGAGTAACAGAAGTGTTGTTACATTCAAACCAACCACTTCCATTTTAAAATATGCAGTGTCGTGTCCTGCAGTGGTTGTGGCATCAGCAAGGTATATTATACCTACTGTTGTGAAGCCTGTAAGTTTACAGTTATTTTTTGTACCATTTGTATTGTACCATAGAAGCATTAGTATGGCATATTGGTTATATGAGTTCATTTGTATGGTGGAACGATTATCTGAATTGCAAAAGGGCATGCTATGCCATGATTGGCATCCTACAGAAGTTGGTGAAATGCAATGGATTCAGAATTTGTAGTATCCAAATTTGTTTTGATGTTCTACAGGTAGGAGCAGTAATTGGTGTAAAGTTAGACCTCCTATGCTGCAGGCAGCTACACCTGCGGGGGCTGTTACTACAGGCAGAAGGTTGTTATTTGTTAAGTTTTGTAGAAATGTGCTGAATATTTTAATTAATAATCTTTTCCCAGAACCAGCTTCTCCACATACTTATAGGGGCAGTGGTTAGGAATTTTTACAGGTTTTAGTTTCATGTTTAAAACCATGTTCAAGTTCTTGAGTGACTGCTAAATAAATAGTGAGTTGTTCATCATTTAACTGTGATACGAGCACTGACAAGTCTTCCTCAGATTTTTTATATTGATGCATGGTATTTCCTACCTCATGCATGGCTATTTCTGCTTCATCTAGAATGAGTGGTTCTCCACGTGGTTCTTGGCTTCATGTAAGGGAAGTTTGACTGCCCTCAGGCGAGATTTTATCTAGTTGAGCTTCAATTTCTTCCTCTTGTTGGCGTTCATTGTCCCAGCATTCCTTTGCATTGTTTCAAATTGTCAATTGTTATACTGCTTTCATTTGCTTTGAATGCAGCTTCAAATGAGTCATAATCATCTAATAATTCTTCTTCTTTTCTCCTAAGTTTAAAAAGTTGGAGTAGGGCCATGTAATATAGTTCACTATGTTGAGGATATGTAAATGATAACTTTATATGATTAATTAGAGTGGGTTTTGTGAGTTTCAGTTGCCTTCCTTCACAAGTGGAGCCTGAATATTTGCTAGTTGTCTCATTCAGTGTTACCTTGTTTTTGTAGATGTAGTTTTGGGCAATGTCGTACAGACACATCTTTTCCAAAGCAGTACTTCTGTTTGGGTAGTATGTGTCAATTTAATTGTTTTTTTTTTAAAATGTCCTTTCTGTTGGGATCATTTGTGGCTATGGTTTCTATCTCTTGGTAGGATTTTAGTATTCTTTTAATGTTGTATGTGTTTTTAGGGGATTTTCCTTTTATGCTGTGTCTAACAGAAGACATCAAGTTATTTACTAGTCCTTTTTTTGATATCTGGTCTAGGGGAGCCAAAGCGGAATTTGGTATAGTATTTGCCTTTGTTTTTATATCTACGTTGGCAGTATTTGCCACACTTATGTTTTTCGAAGTGTAAGATTTGTTTATTTAGGTAACTATCTGTGGTTTCTGAAGGAATGTTGCAGGTAATATATTTTTAAATAAACTGTAAAACAGTGGCATCACTATCATGGCCCAATTTAGGAGCATTATTTATCTACAAAAACATGTGGATGTGTGGTGCTGTGGATTGATATTCTTTTCTAAAAAAGAAGTGTTGCAATTATCTGAGAGGAGGGGTAGTTTTATTGCGGATAAAGTGAAGCGTAGCAATGAATCAATGGTGAAAGTACCTTGATACATTGACAGGGACAAGAGAACTGAGTTCTTCCAGTGTTTCTATATCTATTCCATCTTTATTTTTGTTTGCAGTGTGTAAGAATGTGTGAAAGTTATCCCATGCACACTCTGCACAACTTAAAGTAACAAACCATTTGGGTGGGCCTAGGTTCCTTAGCATACAACATAATCAGCATGACGTCAGAACCAGTATTCTTTTGTACAACACATGTTTGCCAAGAGAATTGTGATAGTTAACTGCAAAACTTAGTCTTTGTCTATTATCTCTTGAAGTAGTTGGGTGGTGGAAATCTTAAAAAAAATTAGAGCCTGTTTTTAATGTGTGTGCAACTCCATAACATAGAGTTGCTAGTTCATTTTGAAAGAGGAGGTTTTAAATGTATTTAACATTTTGTCTGAATCTGGGCTCTTCAGAATACATTCTTAAAGACCGATACTCAAATGCACTAATTCTTCATATCTCCCTCCGTTTCCTGCAAGAAAGAGCAGATGATAAGAATGTGCCTCTAAAATTTTTTCCCATATGCTGATTGTGGATTATTTGGCTTGATGCATTTATTATGTTTCTAATGCATTGTCAATGGTGTCTTTGGAGCGTAGTGGGTTAATTGTGTACTGGTCTAAAATGTTGACTGTACTATTAGGATTAACACATTCAAATTGGCTAGTTGCTGGTGTCTCTTGAATTATTTTGGTGATTTCTCTTAACTTCTCCTCTATGTTTATATCTTTGTAGTATTCATTTTCTTCTTTTAGATATTGTATGGCTTGTCTAACTTGATTTAAGTTGACTAGTTGATGTCAGCTTTCTTTGTCTTTTGTTGGTACACCATTAACTAGTACAATCAAAGATTAATCTATTGGTTGTTGTACTCCGACAGTTTCTTGATTTTCTTTGAGATCTAATGGCAAATATAATTCTTTGTCATGGATGCCCTTCAGTATCTCGGATGGAGATAATTTGGCTGATTTCGGTTGAAGTTGTATTATAGCTTGAAAAGGGTGTACTGTTTGGATTGTAATGCTCTCATACAAGTTAAAGTTCTTTGAGAGCTTTTGTAAGTAGGAATATTTCTAAGTTATTAGTCACAGCACGTGATGGCCTTTCCTTTTTGTCGAGGGGTCAGTTATTTTGTGTTTTGTTTCTGCTGTTAGATATAAAGATATTGGAACCATAGGGATTCTTCATTGTCCACTATTTTGTAGGCTATGGGCCTCATTACGAGTTCGGAGGCAGCCATGGAGCTATTAGTTCCATGGCTGCCTCCAAACCGGGCTCCTTTACCGGGTTCCTGCAATGGGGACTTACCGGGTCATTCCGACATAGGTGTCATGATCTCTGCTTCCAAAAGGTCAGGACTTACCCAACTCCCTTGGAAGCAGACCCATAACCCAGGTTCCGAGTGAAAGAAAGATCCTGGGAACCTGCAGAATATGTCCACGCTCCTCGTCTAATCAAAAGATTTCACCGAACATTTCTTGACAAGTCCAAACCCCCGGAGAAGCCCGGTTTGGGAGGGGCCTTGAGGGGGGGTGCTGTCATGATCTCTGCTTCCAAAAGGTCAGGACTTACCCAAATCCCTTGGAAGCAGACCTATAACCCAGGTTCCGAGTGCCAATCAGTCCCAATTGGGACCTTTTGGACCCTGTCCTGGCGCCAGTGGCACCAGGCTCATAAATATGCCCAGTCCCAGCGTTGGAAGCGCCAGGCTCATAATGCTTGGGTGGACTTACCTGCAGCAGACCATGCTGCTTACTTACCTGCCAGTTGAGCCTCTGATCCTCTTCTGTTTGGGACTACTTTTCCTGTTGGGTGGGGCAGGAGCCACTCCCTAGGTTCAGAACACTGGAACTCTTCTGGAAAGCAGGAACTCTTTTTCTTCTAGGCGAGGCTGTGGAAGGAGACACCTAAGCACTACAGGAGGCTATTTAAACCCCACCCGATGGATGAATTTTGCTTTGCGTTATTCTGCATCCTCTGCAGCAGAACGCTCATCGTGTCTTCTGCATCTGATCCTGGGCCTAAGGGAAAAAGGCTTACCATCCTGAATCCAGTCTTCAGCAACACCTATAAAGACAAGAAAGAACAGGTTAGCACTACGGTCTTCAGTGACAGCTCATCTCTTACCTGGTCCATCGGCTGTCACCAACGCCTCGCGCTGCATTCCGGCATCTGAAAGACAAAGGCTTACCTACTCTTTGCGTGCTCCGGAGGTCTTCGCACTGCTTTCCGGCATCTGAAAGACAAAAGCTTACCAACTCTTTGCACGCTCCGGAGGCCTTCGGCGCTGCATCCCGCATCTGAAAGACAAAAGAAGGTGCGTTTAAAGACATTGGGTAACTTTAATACTCACGTGCCATTACTCCTTCCCACGCTGAACCCAGTGGGTATTCCGGCACCCTTCAGCAGCTCCGAACTTGTACCTGCAAGATAAAAGGACAGTTAGTGCGTATCGTGAAGCAGGCAACAAGCGCTTACTTACGTGCTTCCAGGCGCTTCTATTCCTCTCACGGGTTCCATCCTCAACTCACTTCGGCCCGTCATCCGCCATCGCCGGAACCCTGCAAAACAAGAGACATCATTACAAAAGACTTTTAAAGACATTTGAAATACTGGGAACTTACCGTTCGTGCAGTAAACGACGGACAGCAGTCCTCTGAAGTCAAGAGGCCTGCACCCTTATCCAGTGAAGAAACTGGTTACGGCACCCTGCCCCGAGGCAGATGGAGAGCACGGCATTCACTTACCTAAGGTGAGAGCGTTAACCTTTGGGGGTTCTACAGGAGAAGAGAAAGGGAAGAAGAGAGAGACACCCAATAACCCAGTTCATTAATCCCATATTTTCTACCTGCAGACATCTTACTCTTCGAGTCAGACATACAGTGCACAGAGGTCCAGCCCAAAGAGCCAACCGTGTGTTACACATCACCTTTGAAGATACGGTACTCGCCCAGTCAAGACCGGCGCCTCTGCGGGAATCAGGTGAGCGTTACAGAACGCAAAGCCTACCGCAAAACTCCCGCCCAGGCGCTATGGAAACCTCGGATACCGACCAGCTAGCCCAGTTACTTGGGGAACTAAGAGCAGAAGTGCATGCAGCCCGTCAGGAAACGAACGCTCTAAGAAGGGAACTGATTATTTCCAACGAGCAAACAGACGATCTCGCTAGACAATTGCTACAGTCACAAGCCGGACAGACCCCGTTACCCGCATCAGGGGCAAATCTTCCTTCAACATCCTCTATGAATCCAGTGCAGATCAACCTACCTGGGAATGTACCTCTGGCTCCGCGCGAATGATTTTCTGGTGACCCAAAGAGGTTTGCAGTATTTATTAATCAGTGCCGGTTGCATTTCTTATGCCGGCCAGCAGCCTTTCCAACTGATCAAGCTAAAGTATCTTTCGTGCTTTCGTACCTTAGTGGCAATGCGGCAGACTGGTCGATCCCTCTAGTTAATCAAGATGATCCGGTTCTCCATAATTTTCAAGCTTTTCAGCTCAGTATGGAAAAACTGTTCGCAAGACATTCACAGGGGCAGGCCTTGGACAATGAGCTTCTTTCGTTGCGACAGGGTAATCAAGACCTTTTGGCTTATATTGTGTCTTTCAACAGACTGATAGTGGAAACTCAATGGCCTGAGGACAAAAGGATTACGCTGTTTTATAGAGGTCTATGTGGAGAGCTCAAAGATGTGTTAGCCCAAGTAGTGAATCCCCCGCAAGACTGTTCGGACTATATAGACTTAGTCGTTCAAATAGATCACAGACTGCAGAACAGGAAGGCCGATCGTTCCAAGTTTGATGCTCGAGTATTTTCCAAACCACCAACTCCTTCCAAAGGAGTAGACTCCGGGGAACCCATGCAAATAGGGGGCCTGAAAGGACCACTAACACAAAAGGAGCGGGAAAGGAGAAAACAGTTGCAATTATGCCTCTATTGCGGAAACTCAGGGCACTTTTTTCGAGACTGTCCGGTGAAACCAGCCAAGAAGGCAGTAGGACCTGCAGTTACCAAGGTCACAAACTCTGAGCAGGGAAACAACCTCGCCCGACAAGAATAGAGGTCCTCTTGCCGAGCGTTAAAACCAGTTCCGTGACCTCGCATTTCGTGATACCTATGGTCCTCATTAGCCCTGATCATCCGGATCGATTACATGCGATTGAAGCTTACGTCGACAGCGGTGCCATCGGCAATTATGTGGATCAAGAAATGGTTTTGAGGATGAATCTAACTCTTTGTCCCAAGGCTGTAAAGGACGTCATTACTACGGTGGATGGTACGGAGCTAGCCTCCGGATCAGTAACGCATACCACTCAAGAAGTGACGCTAGTAAGTCAAGATGGACACCATGAGAAGATCGTGTTTGATGTGATCAAGGCCCCTCAGTTCCAGATTATTCTAGGAATACCTTGGTTAGAGAAACACAATTCTCAGATCGATTGGCGAGCAAGAACGGTTCAGTTTCCAGAATGTGTCTCTACTTGTCACCCTCCACCTGGTGTTGCACTGGCAGCAATTTCTTCGGAGACTCCCCAGTTACCTCCCGAATACCTAGAATTCCAAGATGTTTTCCGGAAGGATCAGGCTAACTCTCTACCTCCTCATAGGTCTTATGACTGCCAGATAGACCTGATACCTGGATCTACTCCTCCTTGTAGTAGAATGTATGCCCTCACCGAGCCTGAGAACCTTCACCTCCGACAATACCTGGATCAATACCTAGCGAATGGGTTTATTCGTCCTTCCAAGTCCCCTGCTTCTTCAGCTTTGTTCTTCGTTCCAAAAAAAGAAGGAGACCTTAGAACTTGTATAGATTATCGCGCCCTGAACCAGATCACCGTTAAGAATAGATATCCGTTACCTTTGATCCCTGAACTCCTGGACCAAGTCAGAAAAGCATGCATATATACAAAGCTGGATCTTAGAGGAGCCTACCACTTGGTACGAGTAAAAGAGGGCGATGAATGGAAGACGGCCTTCCGCACCAAGTATGGGCTATTTGAATATCAGGTCATGCCCTTCGGACTTTGCAATGCCCCGGCCGCCTTTCAATATTTTATGAACGATGTCCTCAGAGAGCTCATAGATGTGTGTGTTGTTGTTTACATTGACGACATCCTCGTTTATTCTTCATCGGAATCTGAACATCGGAAACACGTGAAAATGGTCCTCGAGAGATTGCGTCAACACAAACTTTTCGCTAAGTTGGAAAAATGTGTTTTCAACGTAACTGAAGTTGAATTCTTGGGATTCATATTATCACCTAGCGGAGTGCGTATGGATTCAAAGAAGGTCGATGCAATTCTCAAATGGCCATCACCATCCTCCGTGAAAGGTGTTCAAAGCATGTTAGGCTTCGTTAACTTTTACCGCAGGTTTATCCCCGAATTCTCCCGAATAATCCAGCCCATCACCGCCTTGTTAAAGAAAAACAAACGTTTTGAATGGTCTACCGAGGCGGAACAAGCTTTCCAGATTTGAAGACTAAATTTATCTCTGCACCAATTTTAAAACACCCTCGCCCCGAACTCCCCTACATCGTTGAAACTGATGCTTCGAGCCTTGCCATGGGGGCAGTTCTATCACAAAAGGACCCAGTAACCAATCAGTTGCATCCCGTGGCATTTTGGTCCCGCAAATTCTCGCCTCCTGAAATCAATTACACGATTACTGATAAGGAACTTCTGGCTATCGAGTCTGCCTTTAAGGCTTGGCGGCATTATCTTCTGGGGGCCCAACACACCGTTACTGTGATTACGGATCACCGAAACCTGCAATATTTGAAAACCGCAAAGGCCCAATCCTCTAGACAACTCCGTTGGGCACTATTCTTTGCCGAGTTTGACTTCATAATTACCTATCGACCTGATACAAAAAACGGTAAAGCTGATGCCCTTTCTCGGATGGGAGTGGAAGAACACTTGATCAACCCTAAACCTGTACCTATCATTCCCGAACAAAGAATTCTGGGTGTAATCGCCACACAATCCATAGAGGAAGTTAAGGATAAAGCCAGGCAACTTGTAACTCCAGCAGACATACAGAATTGGCATCTGCAGGGAAAGGACTTTGCAGTGAAGGACAACTTATTATATTTCCAAGAACGGTTATACCTGCCCAGCACAGATTTACAGAAAAAGGTAATCTCTTGTTATCACGATTCTTTAATGGAAGGACATCCCGGTATGGCTAAAACCTCAGAAAAGATCAAGCGCTACTTCTGGTGGCCGTCTTGGAAAAAAAATATCAGAGACTTTATAATGTCCTGTGGAGTATGCGCCCAAAACAAGAGTCAAAAGGAAAAACCAGCCGGCCTCTTACGCCCTATTGACATCCCACCTCGCCCTTGGCATACGCTTTCTATGGACTTCATCACCGATCTACCTCCATGCTCCGGATACAATACGATCCTAGTAATTGTGGACTTATTCTCCAAGATGGCGCATTTCATTCCACTCAAAGGCTTGCCAACAGCAGCAACTCTGGCCCGAGAATTTCTCGAAAACATCGTCCGACTGCACTGTTTTCCTTCAGTTCTAATTTCGGATCGAGGTAGTCAATTTATTTCTCATTTTTGGCGAAGTTGCTGTCGGTCGGCTCAAATTGATGTGAGACTATCGACCAGTCACCTCCCTCAAACCGACGGACAAACCGAGAGGACCAATCAAACTCTGGAACAGTATTTACGCTGCATGCTGCAACAAACTGAAAAAACTTGGAAAGATATCCTTTGGATAGCCGAATATGCCTACAATAACTCTGTCCACTCTGGAACTGGGAAAACCCCGTTTTTTCTTTTATACGGCAGTCACCCTCGAACCTCGGAGTTGGATCCACTCCAAGATCTGGGAACACCAGCAGTAGACTACCTGCATTCTACAATCACCTAAGCCTTTAAGGAAGCCGTTTCTCACCTTCAAAGGGCTAAGGAACAATTCAAGAAAGGAGCAGATCAACATCGGAAGGAAGCCCCCCAATATCAAGTAGGAGATAAAGTCTGGTTATCCACCAAATATCTATCTCTAAAAGGACCACGCACATTCAACCCAAGATACCTTGGTCCCTATTCCATCACTACCATAGTAAACCCAGTTACGGTCAAGTTGGACTTGCCCCCTCACATGAAGATACATCCGGTCTTCCACGTCTCTCTATTAAAACCCGTGCAACCTCAAACCCGACTAACTAAATCTCCAAAACCTATCCTAGTCGATGGAGAACTCGAGTTTGAAGTCAAAAGCATTCTGGACTCCAAGATCTCCAAATCTAAACTATTTTACCTAATTGACTGGAAAGGCTACGGCCCCCAAGAAAGATCCTGGGAACCTGCAGAATATGTCCACGCTCCTCGTCTAATCAAAAGATTTCACCGAACATTTCCTGACAAGCCCAAACCCTCGGAGAAGCCCGGTTTGGGAGGGGCCTTGACGGGGGGTGCTGTCATGATCTCTGCTTCCAAAAGGTCAGGACTTACCCAACTCCCTTGGAAGCAGACCCATAACCCAGGTTCCGAGTGCCAATCAGTCCCAATTGGGACCTTTTGGACCCTGTCCTGGCGCCAGTGGCACCAGGCTCATAAATATGCCCAGTCCCAGCGCTGGAAGCGCCGGGCTCATAATGCTTGGGTGGACTTACCTGCAGCAGACCATGCTGCTTACTTACCTGCCAGTTGAGCTTCCGATCCTCTTCTGTTTGGGACTACTTTTCCTGTTGGGTGGGGCAGGAGCCACTCCCTAGGTTCAGAACTCTGGAACTCTTCTGGAAAGCAGGAACTCTTTTTCTTCTAGGCGAGGCTGTGGAAGGAGACATCTAAGCACTACAGGAGGCTATTTAAACCACACCCGATGGATGAATCTTGCTTTGCGTTATTCTGCATCCTCTACAGCAGAACGCTCATCGTGTCTTCTGCATCTGATCCTGGGCCTAAGGGAAAAAGGCTTACCATCCTGAATCCAGTCTTCAGCAACACCTATAAAGACAAGAAAGAACAGGTTAGCACTACGGTCTTCAGTGACAGCTCATCTCTTACCTGGTCCATCGGCTGTCACCAACGCCTCGCGCTGCATTCCGGCATCTGAAAGACAAAGGCTTACCTACTCTTTGCGTGCTCCGGAGGTCTTCGCACTGCTTTCCGGCATCTGAAAGACAAAAGCTTACCAACTCTTCGCACGCTCCGGAGGCCTTCGGCGCTGCATCCCGCATCTGAAAGACAAAAGAAGGTGCGTTTAAAGACATTGGGTAACTTTAATACTCACGTGCCATTACTCCTTCCCACGCCGAACCCAGTGGGTATTCCGGCACCCTTCAGCAGCTCCGAACTTGTACCTGCAAGATAAAAGGACAGTTAGTGCGTATCGTGAAGCAGGCAACAAGCGCTTACTTACGTGCTTCCAGGCGCTTCTATTCCTCTCACGGGTTCCATCCTCAACTCACTTCGGCCCGTCATCCGCCATCGCCGGAACCCTGCAAAACAAGAGACATCATTACAAAAGACTTTTAAAGACATTTGAAATACTGGGAACTTACCGTTCGTGCAGTAAACGACGGACAGCAGTCCTCTGAAGTCAAGAGGCCTGCACCCTTATCCAGTGAAGAAACTGGTTACGGCACCCTGCCCAGAGGCAGATGGAGAGCACGGCGTTCACTTACCTAAGGTGAGAGCGTTAACCTTTGGGGGTTCTACAGGAGAAGAGAAAGGGAAGAAGAGAGAGACACCCAATAACCCAGTTCATTAATCCCATATTTTCAATCTGCAGACATCTTACTCTTCGAGTCAGACATACAGTGCACAGAGGTCCAGCCCAAAGAGCCAACCGTGTGTTACACATCACCTTTGAAGATACGGTACTCGCCCAGTCAAGACCGGCGCCTCTGCGGGAATCAGGTGAGCGTTACAATAGGAGGACCCGGTAAGTCCTCCTTGCAGGAACCATTCCCCATTCCAATTTGAGCCCCCATAGGGCTCACTGGGAATGGGGATGGAGGTAACAACGGGCACATTATAAGTCCCGTTGTTACCTCCCTCTTCCCCTCGCGGGACCCGGAAAAGACACCTGGTTTTACCAGACATCTGATCCGGGTCCCACAAAGGGAACCTCGTAATACGCGCTCCCGGAAAGAAGGGGGCCTGTCCTGTACCGACCCCCTTCATTCCAGGAGCACAAGGGTTGTAATGAGGCCCTATATTGATTATTTTTGTCCTCTTTTTTATAAAATGTTCTGGGACAACAGACATAAATTTAGTCTGGTATTTCAGCAAATGTGTTTTGAACCATAGCTATTTCTTTTTTTGTATATGTTTGTTGGGACATTGGTGTTTATGAGGTTTTCAGGAATGTTTTCTGTAGTTACAGAATTTTCTAAGTAAACTTCAATACCAAGGTATTTACTTTGGATGTGTTCTATTTCTTAAAGCCGTGGTTTGGCTGTTCCATGTAGAAGAATTATCATTTAAATTTTGCAGTCGTAGAGCAGGAGTTTTGCATAGTATAGTCTATGCACAAGATTCTGTATAGCAGAATGGTGTGTTGCTAACATTTTGATGTGGTGGAACGTGCTTTTGCAAGCAGTTCCTAAAATGCAGGCTAATGAATGTCCTTGAAGTTCAGTGGTGCTGCGCAATGGACAAGAGTCCATGATTTGCAAAGTGTTAATTTTACTTTTGTCTGTTAGTTTCACATTGCGATTGAGGAATTGTCCAAAAAATGTAAAGAAGTTTTGGTGTACATTACACATTACACATTGAGCTGCATGTTAATTTATACACTGGACGGTTTGTTTGGATGAAAGGAGCATTTGGTTGAAAGTTTGTTAGGGACTTTTTTCTGTAATGGATTTTTTGCCATAATGGTGGCTTTTACCATTTCATACCCTCAACCATTATTGTCTTCATTGAAATACTGTTCTGTTCTGCTTGTGTGAATCCATTCACCATCACAGAAGTTTGAAAAATGCTCTATATTGACACTGCACATGTTTTGAACTGTTTGTAATGTATTGATCAATTTAGTAAGTGGTGTCATTCTGTATAAAATCAATAGAAAAAATGTTCTCTTTCATAGAAAAGTACTGACAATTAGAGCTTCCAGGATTAGTTTCCAGAGGTAGTTTTTAAGAACTCTATGGTGAATGTTCTGGATTGCTTTACCTTGACTATGTTAACACTAGTAGATGCTGTGTTAGGTTTGTTAGCAGGTCTGCTTTTCTTTGTACATATTTTATTACTTTTTAGTTTTTGCATGAGGGGCCTTACCTTTTTTAGTCATGGCAGGTCTTGGGTTGTTGATTGAGGTTCCTAGATCTTTTGTTTTAATGTTTTCTATAAATTGTTTTAGAGGTGGATGACTTTTATTGTTTGCTTTTATTCTTATCTGCTATTTTGTTTCTTTTCTACAGAGTTGCTTTTTAGCAGGCACTGTGTGTGTCTGTTGGGAAAAGAGGAAGTTTGGCTTTCAAAGTGGTGCAATGTATATTCATGTATTGTGAATGGGTGCGCGGGCGTGATTGGAGAGCTTAATACAGTGCTGCTTGATTGTGAGGTGGTATATTAGGTGTGATTGTTAAAGTTGTGAGAGCAAGAGCCAACAGAGGTGTGATGGGGTTGGGTTAGTGAGTAAGGGAGTGGTGGTGTGATTGAATCTGTAGGGATATTGTGCTGGTTTCAGGAAAATAGTGGGTGTTGCAATGGTGGTGTTTAGATGGGAATAGGAAGAGTGTGAATGCTGCAATACAATGGGTTAGAGTAAAAGAAATGTTGGTTCACAAAGAGTAGTATAGAGTGGAACTGTGCTGCTGTAGTTACATGCATATACATGGTACATTAACATATTTAATTTGTAGGATAAGAAGGGTATTCTTTATTCACTTCTTGGATTCGGTAATGTACTGCTTTCCTGTAATTATACCAGAAAGTTAGTGGGTGTATGTGGTAACAGTGAAGTACTTTAGTAAGCAAGGTTGTTATTTATGAAGGTAGGAGGAATTGTTGGGTAAAACAATTAATGAAACTGCTGGACATTTAAAAATGTTTGTTTTTAGGAGCATTTTCATGAAAGTAAAAAAATGTGTTTGTGCATTTATAGAAGATCTGTGTGTAACGTTTGGTAAAAGAGAAGACATGTTGATGGAAAGGATTTGTAGTAGACTTTTAAATGGGAGTTGTTGTGTGGAAGTTTAATATGTTAGGAGTATATGCATACTTGCTAACATTAAAATTCTCAGGTGTTAATGTAGCCCTAGATTATTTGTTTGCGTTCTGGGTCTTGCAGTTCCACTTTTCCCATTATAAAAGTTGGAGTACAAGTCCCAGATTGTAAAGAAATAAATAGGACTGCATAAGCAGCTAAAGATTGGAATGGGTTACGTTAGGAAGTATACATGTACTGTCAGTAAATTAAACTGGCACACACTGAGTGCCAATTAAAAATGAAATGGTGCACAAATCTATTTTATCTGCTTTTACTTTCCTTAATGAAAACGTGACACAGTGCTGCTATGAATGCAGATATGCATTTTATACTTTTATCAAAATGTTACAAAAATAAATATTTTTAAATGCACAGCATTTTATATGTTTATTTGATATACATGTCACAGTTTCGAATCTTCAAGTACAGTCCTGATTTTTCTTTGCATTCTGGCACTTTTAGCTTGAGTTTTATGATCAGAGAAGTGGAAATGGAAGGGACAGAATGCAAAGGAAAATATGAAGACTTGATAAGCACCTTCAGATTGGAATGGGTGATGTTGGGATGTATGCATGTGCTGCCAACTTATCAAACTGATGCACACTTAGCGTCACTTAAACATTTTTTACAAATCTATTCTATCTGCTTTTCTTTTCTTTTATGAAAATGTGACACCGAGTGCTGCTTGAAATGCACAAATGGATTGTTTAACTTTCATGAAATTGCTCTTAAAAATAAACATATTTTAAACACAGAGCATTCTAATTATTTGCTGCTTCATGTGAGAAGGTGCTGAATGCTGCAATGCATGCCTTTTACATGGTTACAAAAGAGAATATGCTTATTGAGAAGCGTATTACAGAGTAAGTAGCTGTAACATTCTATATATATATATATATTTGTGAAAGAGTTGAAGAAAATATTTTTTTTAATATAAGCCCTATTACAGGGTAAGTAGCTGTAACATTATATATATATATATATATATATATATATATATATATATATATATATATATATATATATATATATGTATATATATATATATATGTGAAAGAGTTGAAGAAAATATTTTTTTTAATATAAGCATACCTGTATTATTTCTTGTTAGATGTCGATCTTGTTGAATCTGGAAGTAGAAATCTTGGACAATTTTACAGTAGCTTTTGATGCAGATACCTTTCATTAACAGGAGATATGTACTCTCAGAGTTCAAGTGTGCATCTGAAGTGTTGAACTGAGATGATAGGGTTAGCTGTAGAGGTTTTGGATGTGATTGGTGGGTGGATGTGTTACTCTGTGAAAGCAGCCAATGAGGGAGTGTTCATAACATGAAAGTGGAAAGGGTAGAAGGGCTGCCCCTTTGTTAGGGGGTCCGTGGACATCAGGGTAGTCCGGGGATGGTACATGCAACATCCGGGTCTTTTGAGGATGCCTGGCATGGAAAGGGGACTGTGGGGTTCAGCCAATTAGGTTTGTTGGATGTGGTGTAAAGGAAGAGTGGCTAGCATGAGTTTTATTTACAAGAGTTTTGAGAGCACTGACAATCGCTATGGCTATGTGTTTCAGAAGGCAGAGTGTGTGGATTTTGGGGGACTCTTCAATTCAGTTATTGAAGGTGTATGCTGAAAATCAGGGCGTCTTTGTAGATATTGGATTGGCAGAAGTGGGCATTTTGTGGCATGCAGTTTGTGGCTTAAACTGGGCAAGCTTATTTTCATTCTGTGAGAGTATGGCTCACTTCAAACGTCCAGACATTGTAATTGTTCATTGTGGAGAGGACAGTTTGGGGTTTGTGATTTGAGTGTATTTGCAGGCTGCCCTGAAGGATTTCTTTTACAGGCTAATGGAACTGTTTCCTGCTTCCAAGATAACTTTTCTGAAATAAATCAGAGGAAAACATGGAGAGGTCCAACAAACCTTTTCAGTCTACAAATGGAAGAATCAAGTTAACTTCTCAATAAAGCTGTATCTGCTTGTTATATGCTGCATGAATGCTATCTTTTGAAAATGACAATATAAGGTCTGAAGTTGTGAATTTTTTTGTGAAAATGGATTTCATTTCGCAGAGGTCGGAAATGCAATTTTTCTTTACAATATTAGGAATGCATTGAAAAAGTTCCTGTATGAAAATTGTAAGGGAAAATGTAGAGTGTACAGTACTTCTGTACATAAAAGCAAAACAAAGGGAAACAAAAGTGTATGTTTTTTTCAGAGCCACCACTAAAGAATAAATAGCTGAAATTGTGTTTAAATCCCCCCACCCCTTTGAGTGACTACAACGTCCTCAGACACTGTGGTTGTCCGTGGATAGCACATGCCACATCTGCGTCTTTTAAGGATGCCTGGCATGGAAAGGGTGGAAATAAGGGGGGTGGCATCCTGACACATACATTTTACCTCTTTACATACACATTTTTAGTAAAGGTATAACCGTTTTACATGCTTAGTATACAAAATACTGTATATTTAGCTTGCTTATTTTTAGGGTAGGGGAACACAAACACTGGTTGAGTACAATACAGCTTTTTATTTTTTATATAGCCAGAGTTTACAAATGCAGGCTCAGTTCTACATTGTGTTTATATTCCCCTGTATAGAGAATTCTTTTACGGGGAACCAACAAGTACTGTATTTCACTTGCATTCATATTGTATAGATTATAGAAAAGAAGCACATAAAACCAGGACATAAACAAGTAAACAGCGAGATAAAAATATATACACACAGATGTAGATCAATTACAGGGCAGTGAACACAGTTGTGGTTAGCCTTGTCAAACAAAACATTTTTATGCGTTAGACATATCTGAAGGCAACCAACAAGCAGTACAGTAACAATCAGGTTCAACCAGTAATGATCAATTTCAAGAATAGTCACTAGTATGTCCTTCTTTATATTTTTAAAGCGCACTGAATGTTCAGGGGCGACAGATTGGGGAGTGACCTAGTCGTTGGTCTACATCTGGATGTAGATCAAAATGATGTAGCAGGACAGACGTATCTTGCCCTCAGGGGGATTGTCCCATGACGTTTCGGCAAGGAAGCCTTCTTTGTGGGCCTAGACCGGGTCTCCCTGGACTGAGTAAAATGTGTCACATCTTCCAAAGTGGGAGAGGCGGAGGAGCATGTAACCGTATTGCTAGCGTAGAGTACTCCTTTTGGCGCACATTGCATAGAGAGTTCTGTTCAGCCTCTTGCACACAAATGGATAAGCTGTACAGCTCTGTAGGGGCTGCAGCCTGGTTCCTGGTGCCTGTATATTGGTGGAGCAAATTGGGATCCACTGGAGTTTCTTTATGGCATGTGCATTTGGTTGTTGGCCAGAGTGGACATGATAAATTGGTCCATCAGGCAGCAGAATTCCAGGAGTAGGGGCCCAGGTTGCATTGGCACCGTGGCGGTGTCTCCTTGAGGAGCTGAGAGTACAGCTCACTCAGCGTTGCTCGGCTAGTGTGCTGTGGCATGAAAAGGGGACTGTGGAGACCGTGAACAGCAGTGGTTTTGGCGGACATCGAGGGATCAGCTTATCAGGTTTCCTGGGTGTTGTGTACAGGAAGAGAGGGTAGCAGGAGTTTTGTAAGTGGGAGTTGTGAGAGCACTGACAATGGCTATGGCTATGTTTTTGAGAAGGCAGGGAGCGTGTGTGATGTTGGATATGCATTGGAGGGACAGGGCCTCCATGTCCTTGTCCTGTACTCCCTTATCATGTGTGTTCTGTGTTGTTTTTTGCACAGGAGTCCATGTGAGTACAGCTCTTCCTCTTTTTGGTTGTTGTGAACAGACCCTTGGGATACCCCTATGGCACCCATGGGTGGGGTTACAACCCTGTACCCCTAGCATATGTTTCTGGGCACCTGTGTGTGGCCCACAGAACATGGAATGGGCTGGTGGCAGCTCCATGCTGAATTTGCTCCATTTTGGGATACACAGACCGTACCATTGGAATCAGTTGATTCCTGATAGGAGATAATGATATGATATGATATGGCATTTATAACGTGCCTATACTCAAGACGCTATGAGGCAAGGGAGGGGAACAGAGGGTGGACAGACATCGATCCTTCTAGGCCAGGTGTCATTCAGATTGTGCAAGTGCATGGGGAGGGGGCAGCGACAGTGCAGTACATGGGAAAAGATAATAACAATAAATAAGTAACGGCCAGCATGTGCAAGGGTAAGTGCAGACATCAAGGTGTCACAGGTTGGTAGGGGGAATGTAGGGATACATAATTAGTCCCCAAGTGTGGGGTAGCCAGGTGGGTAGTGCTGGTGTTTGACGTTGGTGGGTGAGGGACCTTGGCCCGAGATCTGAGGGTGTCCAGGTAGCCAGTGGAATTCCAGTTACAGCCAGGAGGTCAGCAGAGGAGAGGAGGACAAAAAGCAGAAGCCAAGAGAAAGGTTTTGAGGTGCTTCCAGAACCGCTCATGGTTCTCCTCAAGTTTAAGGGAGGCAGGGAGGCTGTTCCAGAGGGAGGCACCAGCCGAGGAAAGAGATCTACCCCAACTCGTTGCTTGGAGAAGTGACTGACCCTGAAGGAGTTGGAGGTCGGATGAGCAAAGGGCTCGATATGGAAGATATTTAGAAAGAGAGAGTTGAAGGTATTGAGCCACCAGGTCCCAGAAGGCCTTGTGGAGGATGCAGAGGGGTTTGAACTTAATCCTCGCAGCCACTGGGGGCTTTCAGACCTAGAGAGATACAATCCCTGGGCTTGAGGTCAAGGACAAGTCTCGCAGTCCTGTTCTGGATGAGTTGCAGAGGGCAGAGAGTAGAAGCATACAGATTTAGAAAGAGGTTGTTGCAGTAGTCCAGCCTGGAGAAAACCAGAGCTCTGGAGGCAGTGAGCTTCTGGGGGAAGGAAAGAAAAGGAAGAATACCTCTGAAGAGGTGCAGCAGGTACTGAGACTTCTTAGAGACGTCGGAGATGGGAGGAGAGAAGGAGAGTGTGGAGTCGAAGATGACCACAAGGTTAGAAGCTTTGCCGGTGGATGCAGGAAGAGGTCCAAGAGAGGCTGGCCAGGGAGCTACAGGAAAGGAGGGAGCGGGTGTGCCGATGAGGAGAATCTCAGTTTTACAGACAGGCATTAAGGCAGAAGTCATTGGTGGCACAATAAGATGCTTCACCTTGAAGCCCTGCTGGAAGAAGAAGAATTGCTGCAGCCTTCCTTCACCAATCTGAAAGCTGCTGTGTCTGTCAAGGACTGATCCAAGAGAGGACCTGTTTAGGAGACTTCTCCCTGAGCTACAAGGGAACATCGTGAAAATGCTGATCTTTATCAAGGATCCCGGGAAGTCAGTCCCAAACAGCTATCGGCCAAAGATGGGGTCCGCTGAGAAACATTGAAGTAAGCGCCAGTTCGTCAAGGCCGTTGATGACCAGGTTCATAGGACAGCTGTAACCTCATCGACCGGAGCCGCAACGCTCCATTACCTTGCGATCACCATCGACCGCTTTGTCCCGCCAGAGAAAATCAAGGCCATTGATGACCGAGGAGAATCTTCCGGTTGGTTTCCCACCACCCAAAGTCCACAAAGACACCAACAAAAATCTGAAAGCCAGCTGCGGTCTAGTCCCGATCGTCGACGCCAAAGCGGATGACCCGACACCCTTGATGGGCCTACGTTCTTCATCAATCTGCTTTGCAGCAACAAACTCTTGTCATCGAGGTGCTCTGCACGCCTCATCTTCACAGGATGTCCACGTCTGATCGTCGACGAGCACCATGAAGGTCGAAGCTGCTCTCCCGATGACCGTGTTCACATTTCTTCGTTGGAATCTCAACGACCCGTAGCTCCTATTTTAAAGGGAGTCCACTCAAGAGGGACCCGTTAATGAACCATCGAAGAACTGTGCTAAACCAGGTACATTGGGGCAGTAGAACATTTTAGCAGGAAACAAGACTATCTTAAACTTATATGGACTGGTCTTGTTAATACACTTTATTTACAGGTTGCCCAAGTGGAAGGATCCTCACACAGAACTGTGTCTTGGGTAGGGACATGGTATTCTGCCATTGTTTAACCTAACTAGTCTTCCTTCCTATGTCTATTGTTGATTCACTTTACTATTTGATTTGTATGCCATTGAAACTGTCAGCAGTTGGTGCATTTTAAAGGAGTCAAGAGTGAACTGTGGTACCATATAGACATTGTACATGTTTACCATATTAGAATTGCCAGAGTATAAGGTGTGTTATTGATTGTGTATATATATTGAACCTTATTTATATAAAGAACTGTGTTATCACCTAACGTAGTGTGTGGACATTCCTTTGTGGTGGCTAGGGCACTACACTGTATTTAAGAAGCATCCTGCATCACCTCCTGGGAGCTTAAGCCTTGATTGTTCATCAATTGCTGCTGCATAGAGTATCTTGGCTGGGGTGCTCTGTCCTTCTACTCTGCCATCTAGAGGACAGGAATACAGGAAGCCCCCTCCAGTGTTTACACTGGTGGCAGTGGTGGGATGCTAATGGTTTCAAAAATCAGTGTGTAACCTTGCCACTTACAAAATATCTAAACTTTGTTGAATTTGATATTTAGTTGTGGACTAAGATAACTAAATTACAAGCAATGGAATCTATTGCAAATGGTAAACTGACTATGATGAGCTTAGAGGCTCTCCAAAGTACTTGTGAAGCCAGGGAGTTAGACTTTGAAAGATAATTCTAGGGCTGAACTGATAGCTGCCCTGGTGGACTACCAGACTGATGTTGCTGCTCTTGATGAAGGGGGAATGCATCCATTGAGGACCCTACCCCTGGGGTTGTTATTGAATCTGTTTCTGGGGGTGCCACCACTGCTACTGCCTCTATTCCGAAACCCAGCACTGTTTCTTCAGGGAATTCCTTGGAACTTGAATTATTAAGGATTAAATTGGCCTTTGAATATAACATTTCGAAACTGAAGCTGAACTAAAGAAGGGGAGTTGGCAGAGAAAGTGATACTCAAAGATAGGGATCTTGAACGTAAAAACAAGGACACTGAATGTCAGAGAATCCAGCTAGAGAAAGCTAGAGTCTAGACTACAGCCAAACCAGTGATAGTGTCAGGTCCCCTGCCACCAATTTTATGAACGATTTGGTTGGTGTGTATGTTGAGTATTCTGATATGCTCTAATGGATTGAAGCATTTGAAATGGCTTGTGGAATCCATGATGTTGATAAAAAGAGATTGGGCTAAGTGTTTGTTAAGTCGAGTGCCTCAGATTGGTTATAACTGTATTTTGAAACTGAGTGTGGAAGAAAGGGGTCAGTATGAGTGCATAAAATCTGCTTTGATTGTCAGGTTTGGCAAGACACCTGCCCAATACCTGAAAAGGTTCAGGGATTATAAGAAAAGAGAGAATGTGTCTTGGATTGACTGGTTGAGTGTTGCACACATGAACATGATGGGGTGGATTGATGGATACAAGGTGAAAACCTTTGTTGAATTGTCCCATATCATAACATTTGTTTTTTGAGCATTTTTCTGAACCCTGTTCACCAGAACTGCTTCATTATGTTGCTGACCGGAACATTTTGGATCCCTATAAGATGGCCAGGTTGGCTGACAATTGGGTTTCCCACTCTGTGTGCCCTAAGGAACCCAGTGGGAAGGACAAGGACAAAGAAAAGGGGGCCTGTCAGAAGTCTGAGGAGTCCAAAAAGCAGTCACAGTCGAGACAATCTAAACTTTCATCTCCTAAGACCCAAACATCTAGTGGGGATACGTCTTGGGTGGGTGGGAGTAACAGTAGCGGTCCTTCTACTGCATGGCAAGCTCCCAGTGAATCCAGTACCATACCTCACCTTCCTGGCACTTGTTGGGACTGTGGGGCTATGGACCACAGGAAGGGTGACCCCAAGTGTAAAGGTAAGGCACATGGAGTCCAGTCTGTAAGCCTGACCTCCCCTTACTTTATGCCTGAGGTGGAGGCAACTGTCCTCCCCGTCTCTACAGGATTCACATTTGGTGCTCCTGCAGAGATTTCCCTAGTGTCCCTTGGGACCTGGGATCAGTATGCAGAAGTTCTGGCTACAATCCTGCAAAACACCTGAAGAGGTTTGAGAAGTGTCCTCCAGAATGACCAGCTTTCTCCTGGTTTGGGAGACAATGGGGCTGATGCCAGAGGACTATGTGGGTGCTCCTCTGAGAAATAGCAGGTTAGCTGGTGGGCCTTCCAAAGTATCTCCTGTTTCCCTAGCCACCATCACGATTGCGTACAAGACTGCAAAGCTTCCCGTCCTGGTTCAGGACAATGCACCTTCTAACATTTTGTTGGGAAATTATCTAGTGGAGTTGTGGTTGATCTCTGATGGTGTACCCCTAACTGTTGCTGCAGTCACTAGGTCTCGTATCACACCGAGTCTGACTGCTAGTCAGGTACCCAAGCCAAAGTGTAGACCCAAGGCAAGACGGAAGAGTTAGAAGCCCACATCTGCGAAAGGGGCTCCATCTCTTCCTGCTGCTTCAGTAGCGCCCACTGGGATTCCTGCTCCGGACGGGCTGGGTCCAGTGGTAACCTGAGCCTCAACTCCTGAGGGAGAAGAGCCAGAAGACCCTCCTACGGCAGAGGTGCTCAACCCATGGGATCACCCCAACCTCCAATGCCTGCTGGCTGAAGGGGGCTCTCTAGGGGTGACTTCTGTAAGGGTCAAAGAGAATGCCACACTCTCAAGGCTCTAAGAAAACAGGACCAGGCACAAGATGAAGTGCCTAGGTCCTTCAAAATCTATTGGGAGGACGATCTCCTTTGTAGTGAGCCCACTAAGCCGAATCTGGTGCCCTCAAGAGGTTGGGGGTAACCCATGTTTCCAGGCCCTTCCTGTTGCAGTTGGTGCATGAGGTGCCTTTAGCTGGCCATTTTGGGACCAAGAAGACTAAGCAAAGGCTCTCTCCCATTTCTACTGGCCCTGGATGGGAGTAGAAGTGGAGTCCCTCTGCCGGATCTGTCCCACTTGTCAGCTGTCTGGCAAGACTGGAGGCAGTGTCATTGCCCCACTGCAGCCAATGCCAGTGATTGGCACACCATTTGAGAGGGTTGGCATCAACATTGTCGGTCCCCTTGGCCCTCCCACATTAGGTGGACACTGGTTCATCTCAGTCCTGGTTGATCATGCCACCAGGTACCCTGAGGATATACCCCTTCGGACCATTACTGCTAAGGTGGTTGCCAGGGCTCTCCTGAGTATTTTTACCAGAGTGGTATTCCCTAAAGATGTGGTCCCTGACAGAGGATTTAACTTCATGTCGAGTTACATGCACGTGATGTGTACGGAATGCGGAGTAACATATAGGTTCTCCACCTCCTACCATCACCAGACCAAGGTTTGGTTGAAAGATTTAATGAAACTCTCAAGGGCATGCTGGGTGCTCTGGAAGAGCCCCTAGGGAGGAAATGGGATCCCGTCCTACCATGCCTGCTGTCCGCCTACAGAGAAGTGCCTCAAAAGTGTGTTGGTTTCAGTCCATTTGAGCTTCTCTTTGGACATTCTGTGAGGGGGGCCCTTGCCTTTATCAGAGAAGGATTGGAAGCCACCCCTCCAGGTCCTGCCAAGCAAGTGGGGGACTGTGTGTTAGGGCTCAGATGGAGGATGACACAGATGATGGGCCAGGCAACAGCAAATCTTAAGGCCAGCCCGGAATTGAACAAGTACTGGCATTACCTTAAAGCATCACAAGTGGATTGGAATCCATGACAGGAGATTCTTGTGAAAGAGCCTACAAAGCCTCAAGCTTTGGCAGATAAGTGGACTGGACCCTTCAGGATAATCTCCAAGATGGGTAAAGTCAATTATCTGATTGACATGGTAGTCCCTGGGGTAGCCCCTCAGGTATTCCACGTCAACAGGTTCAAGCTTTTCCATAGGCGAGAAGAAGTCTCATGTCTTCTGCTAGCTTCAGAGCAAGAAGAGGATGAGAGTGAGCCCCTTCCTGATTTGCTGCATAGTAACCCTTAGAATGGCTCTGTGGAGGGAGTGCATCTCTCTCCAGATCTGTCACCAGAGAAGCAGAGGGTCTGCAGGGCTTTGCTCTGGCAGTATGCCCCTCTGTTCTCGCTGACACCAGGTTTCACCACGTGGTGCAGGCACGAAATTGACACTGGTGACAGTGTTCCGGGCAAAAGCAGTTGCTATCGAATGTCTGATACCTTGAAGATCCACATCCAGGCTGAGGTCAGCAAAATGTTGGATCTGGGTGTAATTGAACCCTCAACCAGTCCCTGGTCCAGTCCAGTGGCCCTTGTCACCAAAGCAAGTTCCGAGGCAGGTACCAAGGATTGGTGGTTATGTGTGGACAACAGAGGAGTCAATGCCATCACCAAAACTGACACACACCCGTTGCCCAGGGCTGATGAGCTTGTGGACACCATAGGTGCTGCCAAATTTGTGAGCACCTTTGACCTTACCTCAGGCTATTGGCAAATAGCTCTGACGGACCATGCCAAGGAAAAGACTGCGTTCTCAATACATGTGAGGCTCTACCAGTTTAGAGCCATGCCTTTTGGGTTGAAGAATGCACCTGCCACCTTCCAAAGATTAGTCAACCATGCACTCAGTGGGGTGGAGGGCTTTTGTGTAGCCTACTTAAACACAACTGTTGTCTATATTTCCACCTGGGAAGAATATTTGACTTACTTGGATAGGGTATTACAGGACTTGCAAATGGCTTACCTCACTGTCAAGGCCACAAAGTGCCAGATAGCTCAGGGGAAAGTCACTTACCTTGGTCATGAGGTAGGGGGGGTGAACTCCAACCTCTTCCCAGTAAGGTACAGGATATACATGACTGGGAGACTCCCACTACTGAAACCCAGGTGAGAGCATTTTTGGGATTTACAGGGTATTACTGCAACTTCATGGTGGACTATGGAGCCATAGCTGCCCCTCTGACAGCTCTGACTTCTCCCTAACATTTCAGGAAGGTTAATTGGACGGAAGACTGTCATATGGACTTTATTTGCTTGAAGGAAAGTCTTATTTTATCTATTTATTTATTTATTCATATTTTTAAAGCGGACATCAGCCCAGAGGTATTGTGGCGTTGTTACATATCAGACATGTCTGGTTACAGGGAAATCTTAGTGGTAACTTTCAAATTTGAATTTTACGGCTTAGTTTGCAGTAACATAGTAAGGAACAAGCATATATTTGCATTTAGGTTCCTCTACAAGGTTAAATGGTGCAAGTAGAAAAGCAAGTATATTGTAATTAGTGGGTTTACTCAGAGCAAAGGGCTCTCTAGACATTGATATATGATGCAACAGGGTGTAGTGATGGTTATATGAATAGTGTAGTTTTGAGGGATTTGCGAAAGGCAAATAAGGAGGGCTCTGCTCTAAGTGTGTTGGGAAGGGCGTTCCAGAGCTTTGGTGCTATTTGGGGCAAGCCCGGGCCACCAGCGTTGGCTCTTTTTATGGATGGTATGCAGAATTGATTTGCATGGTAGCTTCTTGTGTGGCGGGAAGAGATGTTTTTGGATATTGTTTCTAAGAGGTATGAGGGGGCGGAGAGATTGATACATTTGTGCGTAAGTGTGAGAATTTTGAAGTTGATCCTTTCCTTGACTGGGAGCCAATGGGCTTTGCTCCTGGCCTGGGATGTGTAGTCACTTTTTGGAATGTGTAGGGCTGCTCAGAGCGCATTATTTTGTGTTATTTGGAGCCTGTTGATGTTCTTTCTAGCGGTGCCTGCCAGACGTATGTTGCAATAGTTGAGTCTGGCTCCAATTGTTGCTCTGGCTATTAACAGGCAATTTTGAGAGGTAAGAAAGTGTTTTATTGCAATTATAAGTTTAGTGGTGTGGGCAGAGGCAGACCTGTCTTGTCATCGAGAGTATAGAGTCTAAGTAGACTACGAGGGTCTTTACAGTTGTAGAGACAGATATATTTGTGTGGTCGATGGTGAAGTGAGTCTATTTAGTGTTTAGATTGGAGTGGATTTCGGTAGGGCCAAGATGATGATCTCAGTTTTGTCCCCGTTTAGGCAGAGGACATTGATTGCCATCCAGGTTTGAATGGTGGCATATATCTGGAGGAGAGCTTTTGCATCATGATCATATTCTCCAGTAAGGAGTAGGAGGACTTGGGTGTCATCGGCATAGTTTGTGTGGGCTATGCCAAGTGCATCCAACAGGTTAAACAGAGGTTTGGTGAACAGATTATAGAGGGTAGGTGCCGTACATGAGCCCTGGGGGACTCCGCAGTTGATGGTGGTGGGGGCTGCATTGGCTTTATCAGAGTAATGGGTGGCATTGGAGAGGTGGGAGGTGAGGATATCATGGTCAACAAGATCAAACGCAGCAGAGAGAACAAATAGGAGCAGGAGTGCAGGTTTGCCAGTATCCATTATTTTGGTTATTTGATTCTTAAGATCTAGGAGGGCAGTTTCTGTGCCATGGCCTTTGTGGAAGCATGAATGTCTTCTGCTAAGGAGGGCATTGTCTTCCAGATATTGTTGGATTTGGATGCGGGCAGCTTTATCCAGGATTTTGAGGAGGAAGGGAATGGTAGTGCTGGGGCGGTAATTGTTGGGGCAAGTGTGGTATAGGGAGTTTTCTTTTTTTATGTGAGGGCAAACCCAGACTTCTTTTAGGCTTTGTGGTACTATTCCTGAGGAGAATGAGGCTTTAATGAATGCTGTGATGTTGGGGGTGAGAGAGTCTGCACACTCTTTAATGATGGTAGGGGGACAGATGTCCCCTTTGCATGTGGAGGGTTTGGTATGTCTGAGAAGGTTAGTAACTTCTGTCTCAGTGACGTCTCTGAAGACAAAGGGGAGTGTTTGGGAGAGAGGTTTAGGTGGGGGGAGGAAGTGGGATGTTTTGATTGGGAAGGGGTTTGCGTTGTGTAGAAATTTTTTTTTGGAGCATTTTAACTTTGTTGATGAGTGTGTCCTGGATGCTAGAACACCAGGCTTTGTCTTTGATGATTTCATCCAAGGTGGTGGCAGGGGAGGTGAGATCTTTGAAGATAGTGAAAATGTCTCTGTATTCAGAGTTTGCTTTAGATATTCTTTGATCGAAGGATTCTGACTTAGCTAGGAAAATGGCATTTTTTACATGTGGATGAGATCTTTTTAAATTCCTTTAGGGAGGATTGGTCGGGCGAAGATTGGCAATTGGCTAGAGCATGACACTTCTTGGTGCATAGGGTGGCTAGCTCTTCTGTGAACCAGGAATTAGAGAGCATAGACTTTTTTCTCTTTTTTGTCTTCGGGAGAGCTATGGATTCGATAGCTTGGTTGAGCATGTTGGCATAGGTGTTGGCCAGAGAGATGGGCTTGTTGTTAAATGGAGGTTTAAGTTCAGGGATATCGAAGAATGGTGCGAGGTTGGTTTTGGTTAGCGCTTCTGAATTTGGCAGGTGGGGCGTACAAGAGCCACTTGCTCTTAGGAGTGGTGGGAGTCTGTATAGGGCACCTGTGTTGTGTGTGCCTGACTACAGCAAACCCTTTATCATTCAGACGTATGCCTGCAACACCGGAATTGGATCTGTCTTGTCCCAGTTAGATGACAAAGGTAGGAAACATCCTATCATATTCATCTGTAGGCAACTCAAAGGTAGATAACTTAGGTGGGTTACTGTTGAAAAGGAATGTTTCAGTATAGTTTAGAGCCTTAGGCGTTTTAGACCCTACCTTATGGGGTCTACTTTCAAGGTTCAAACAGACCATAAGCCCCTAAAATGGCTTATGCAAATGAGGGGTGAAAACCTGACACTGTTCAGGAGGTCCATTCACCTGCAAGGGCTATACTTCACCATTGAGCATAGACCAGGGAAGAGTCATGATAATGCAGGAGGCTTTTCCAGAAGGTACGTTGACCGTCTGGATGACAGTGTCAATCTCGTGGGCGATTAGACCACCTTAACCTTAGTGTGGTGGGGGCGACCGTGATGCTGCAAATGCATCGGAGGAACAGGGCCTCCATGTCCTTGCCCTGTACTCCCTTATCATGTGTGTTCTGTGTAGTGTTCTGCACACGAGTCCATGTGGGACTCCTGGCAGTGCAGCTCTTCCTCTTTTTGGTTGTGGTGAACAGACCCTTGGGATACCCCTATGGCACCCATGGTTGGGGGTACAACCCTGTACTCCGAGTGTAGCCCACAGAGCAGGGTATGGACTGGTTGAAGCTCCATGCTGAATTTGACAGGTGCTCTGAGTAGCCAATATTTTGGGATACCCAGACCCTGCCATTGGAATCAGTTGATTCCTGATAAGAAACAAGATGGACCCTGTGGCACTTGCTTTCTATAACCTGTTAGCTTGTTTTCCCAGTCCTGAGAATCCCTGCACTGTCCCTTCCCCAGACTGGCTTTTGGGTGGAAGTACTATATATGGTTTTATGGGGAAGTCCAGGCCAGACTGTCTGGAGCCTTCCGAATTAATGTATGTTGTGGGTACACCCTTGGGGTGGGACCTGGGTGAACAGAGTGTGTGACCAATATGCATTTCATGTTATTGGTTTCTGGTTTCTGGTGTGTGACACAATGAATGATACAGCCCTGCCCGAAACTGGTATGAATGCAGTGTGGTGTGCTGAAAGACTGGGTGCTTGCCCCAATCCACATTCCTTGTTCAGAGTGTCTGGGTGGAACAGAATGGCCTGAATGCACTGGGAGCCTGATTGGCTGCCTGCCTGCATGAAAGCCCTTCTGAATGATTGGCTGCCTGAGCCTGGCTCATCAGTGTGAATGAGAGACAGAACAGTATATCTGGGGACCTTTTATCAGAATTGTTCCAAAGCTGAAGTCGAAACGTGATCCTTAACCTTGAAGCCTAGCTGGAAGGAGAAGAATTACTGCTGCTTTCCTTCACCAATCTGAAAGCTGCTGTGTCTGTCAAGGACTGATCCAAGAGAGGACCTGTTTAAGAGACCTATTCCCGAGCAATGTTGGAACATCATGCAGAAGCTGATCTTCATCAAGGCGCCCTGGAAGTCAGTCCCAAACAGCTGTCGACTGGATACAGGGTCCGCCGAGAAACATTGTAGTAAGTGCTAGGATGTCGAGGCCATTAAGGACCATCATCGTCGACCAAGGTTCGGAGGACTTCTGTAACCTCATCGACCAGAGCCGCAACACTCCATTGCCTAAGATACTTTGAAATCAAGGACTACCCTGCCATCACCGTCGACCGGTTTGTCCCACTGGAGAAAGTCAAGGTCGTCATCAACTGAGGAGAATCCACTGGTGGGTTTCCCACCACTTGAAGTCCATAAAGACGCAGACAAAGTTCCGAAAGTCAACGTTGACGACCCAACGCCATTGCTGGGCCTACGTTCTTCATGAATCTGCTTTGTGGCAACAAACTCTCGTCATCAAGCTGCACTGCACACCTCATCTTCACAGGACATCCATGACCAATCGTCAACAAGCACCGCAAAGGTCGAAGCTGCTCTTCCGAAGGCAGTGTTGACGATTCTTTGTAGGAATCTCAACGACCTGTGGCTCCTGCTTCAAAGGGAGTCCACTCAAGAGGGACCTGTCGACGAACCATTGAAGAACTCTGCTAAACCAGGTACATTGGGGTAGTAGAACATTTTAGCTGGAAACAAGTCTATTTTAAACTTATATGGACTTGTCTTGTTAGTACACTTTTTTTACAGGATGCCTAGGTGGGGGGATCCTCACACAGAACTGTGTCTTGGGTAGGGACAAGGTATTCTGCCATTGTTTAACCTAACCTGGCTGCCTTCCTATATCTATTGTTTATTAACTTTACTATTTGATTTGTATGCCATTGAAACTGTCATGGTATGGAGTGCAAGAGAAAAGGTGGGTGGATTTGCTCCCATTTTTGTACAATTATGGTTCAATTTAAACATTCAGACATAATTATTCTTCATTGTGGAGGAAACAGTTATGTGAATGGATTCCATTGCAGTTTGCATTGGGAAAGTTGAAAGAAATGTTCGAACATTATTTTTTCTTGCATTGCTCAGAGACAGATGTGGATGTGTTTGATTTTATTTTGTCCCCAAATGGAAAAAGCTAGGCTCATTGTCAATAAAGCTGGGTGTGCTTTTCTGGTAGATGTTGGCATGCCATCTTTTAATAATGAGAATATTAAATTTGATATTGCAAACATTTTGCAGAGAGATGGAGTCCATCTTACTGATGTGGGTAATCAGATTTTTCTAGAAAACATTCATAATGCTTTGAAGCAGTTTTTGTGAAAGTGAGAAGAAATAATAAAATTCAGTAAAGTGTTTCTTAGCTCAGTTTATAAAATGAAAAATTAAAAAAATAATATAAAGCCAAAAACACTCAAAAAAGTTCTTTTAAGAGCCGGGCATTTTTTAGATGTCTGTGCACTACTGTGCTGTCCACAACTATGCAGGCTGCAGAGCGGCCTGTGACTTTTTACAACTATGTTTTAACTATGAAATGTGGCTCCTCAGAGACAGAAGGGCAGGTGGACAGGGGAAGATGTTAGGAGTGCCTTAAATTTAACAAATGCCTCAGTGGCACTTCACAACTGCTCACCACTGCAGAGTGGTGTGTTACAGTACATGCAGAACACTGTGACCCTCGAATGGTAACGATCTACAGCATTGCATATGGACTGTGAGGCAGGCAGTGAGATCCTCTGCCCAAAAGGTGTACCATGTGTGCTGGCAGGAGTGGTTCTGGAAGATGGCGCAGTGGAAGATAGCCTTCTACTCCCTGAGAAAGAAACAGTCTTTCTCAGTGCAAACGGGTGGTTAGAACCGACGTGGCAGTGGATTGATGTAGTCAAACTCAGTTGTGCGCCTGTTGTCCACGAATGAGTTTGACCCCACAGTAAGTAGTTAATGATAGGTCTCCCGATCCCCCCTGAAATCTTGTTATTAACATTATAAACACAATCCCTTTTAGGGACTTTTTGTCAACATTAATGTCAAATGTGATGTAATCGGTGATGTCAACAATGACATTTGTGATGTCATCTTTGATGTCCTGGGTGTTAGTCCTAGCAGTGCAACAAGGTGGCACGAGCTATGGTTGCTTAGCTTACCATAACTGGCGAATTTCAAGGGTATTTCGGTTTTACCTGTAACCATAACATTGCTTTAACTAAGTTTATTCACTGAATACTATCAATACTATAAAGAAATAGAGCTTCTGTGTTGTCCCATATCATATTTGAAATGTATATGGGTCCATGCATTTTGCGTTCTCTTTGCATTTAGTTTTCTATTTAATAATGCCATATCTCATTTTATACGCATCCCCACAACTTAAACTTTCAAAGCAAAACACAACATTATGTTATCATAAATAATTACACACTATTGCCATCTAGGAACTTCTGTAGCAGACCCAAACATCTAAAAAAACATTGTTTCCCTTGCCTTGTTTAACAAATGTCGTTTTTCTGCAAAGCATGTTTCTAACAAGTCTTTATATGAATGCGTGGAATCGGCATCTTGTTGTGCATTCCATTTAGAAGCAATAATGTACCTGGCAATAACAACAGATTAAACAAAAACCTGCAAGATCTCAGTTGAGTACAATAAGAAGCATAAATGCAGTAGGCCCATGGACTCCTTTTTACAATGTAAATAAATATGCTTTTATTTCTGGCTAGAAAGTTGCCAATGACTGTGGCGTAAAGTAATACTGAAATATCAGTTTATACTGTGACAGAAAATGTATGGTGGACATACCAACCCTTCCCCACTTGTCCAAATAGTCTAAAAGTTCTATATATGTTAAAGAATACTATTTCTAGAGCAACTTCTATCCTATCTTTTTACATCCTGGGTCAATCCCCAAAAAGAGACCTTCTCATAACCTGCATATTAAGGAGGTAATTTACCACTCAATTGTCTTTGTGAATTTTATCTCCAAATCTGGAATGGGAGGTTAACATAATCAGTGTCCCTCAAGTGAATCACATTGAATCAGTGTGGTTATATGCTGTGGGGAACAGCTATTAGGATTTGTGGGACATTCTGAAAACATGAAGGTTGCTTCAGTATAGGGCAAGAGAGAGACATTGCTCATCTGTTTTAGGCTTGAACTTTGTCTCTTACTAGCTACCATGATACAAATGGTTGTTCCTGCAAAAAAGCAACAATCACTGATGCACGTGAGAGACATTATTCAACAAGTAAAAGAAAGCATCAAAAACTATCCACATTTATAAGGCCTTTAAGTACATGGGCCTCATAAGTATGGCGGTGCGGGAATACATGTCAGTAATGGAATAACCACCACATTTCCCGCACCATAATACTACAAGTATGGCCAAGGAGTGGGGGATTTACCTCCAGCATCATGCTGGAGGTAAATCCTCCCACTTTACGCCATAAATCAACTAAATCACTGCATTTACCATAGCAGAAATTCTGCTGGCTGTATTTCTACCCAAAAAGCCCATAGAGTCCAATGGATTCTAAAGAAATGGTTGATTAACTCTGCCACTTGTAATAAGGTCCATTCCACTGGACTATGTGGCGGTAACAGTAATCCAGTTGGGTGGTACTCTGGCGGACGTATCGCCGGAATACTGACCCAACTTGTAATAAGGACCATTGTGTCAAGAGACTGGGTTGCTGAGGCAAAAGACATACATGGAAAGTCTCCTGTGGAAATGAAGACATGCCTCTGAGTGATCACACCAGAGAGATTACAACCCACTGGGGAAGATGGGAAAAAGTCGATCTTGTATGTATAACAAGTTTAAATCTCACACACAGTTGAGAGCAACAGCAAAGAACTCTGCTGCTAAGAACATTCTGCCCAAAAGAGGTACAAGCAGAACATTTTAAAGGTACACAGCATCTTGATGATGCGACAACATACAGTAAAAACCAGCGCGGCTGATTGAACAGATCCTATCCAGGCAGCCCCTTTATCTATAATGGATAGCACCCTATTGGTCCCAGCCAAGTCCATCCATCTTCCATCACATAGGTGCTGCGGCGGTCATCTTCTTCTCACGCTGACGGTCAGAAAACAAATTAATTATACTCCTACTATACTGCTTGTTTTATCACTCATACTGTGCACATGGCAGGCCTTTAGATACAAAAAAAGTTCTGGGGCACTCCAGCCTTCGCACACACATTTCACTCGCTGCCTCTGCAACATCCGTCTCCATGGTCTCCACCTTCATTTTGAACTAGAATGTATCCCCCCAGCACCTCGCAATACACATCTTGTGATTGACACGTTGCCAATATGCCCTGGCTGCCCTCTTTGCACATTTCAGGACTTGTTACTTTGGGGTTGATGGTCAAAGGGCACCTGGCGCCAAGGAATGCAGGGGTCTTAGGGTTTAGTCAGTTATATGGGCTAGTATTTGTGGTCCCCCGGAAGTGAGGCGGGTCAGGCTTTGGCCAGTGTGAGATAACATGCACACGAGGGTCTGGTCTATGATTGTAGCCTTGTAGGACACATTCCTCTTGGGTAAAAAACACATCTTTGAAACACTTTTGGAACAATGAATAGTCGTTGTGGGCGTTGGGGTTGTGAGCTGTCCTTCTGGGAGCTCGGGAGTCGCTTGGGATTTCTGTGGTCTTGCAAATATGGACCTAGTGCATGCAATGCCACATTTAACATGCAAGCCTTCCCTTGGACTGATGATTAATAACTATGCGAACTAGCGGTGCCGCTCGCACCTTGAGCCACACCATGTATTTAGACTATGTTTGATTATATTAAAATGGGGTCCTGTTGAATGGGAAGGCATCACTTTCACTGTTCCCCATCCCCGCTGGCCCATCACAGTGCCTCGAATGCATCTCGCCTCACTTTAAAGCATCTTGGGGGCAGGGCTGACCCCTACCGAACATTCCCACATTGCGTTACTTCTACAGTAACACATTCTGGAACACTTCTGCGCTCCCGCTCCCCCGTCTCTGCATCCACATATGGTTGAGTCCTCTACTGGTACCCAAGCCCTACACAGTGATCACAAACTCTCCCACTATGCGCACACTCTTCAGGTGAACAAGTCATGAACAAGTCATATAAATGGATCCATCCTACCCCACAAGGTGCACCCAAACCTCAGTTTAATTTTCGGGATCAGGGGGTTGGAAAATGATCGTATGGTATAGAGGATCAACTTCATCTCAGTATGGGATGGGGAACATTTCATACTTTGGGCCACCCTGTGAGACATCAGTTTGTACCTCAATATTTTTTGTTTTGCAAGGTGCTTTTGGAACTCCAATTGATACCATCATTTTTTATGCGCTATGAGTTGCCATCGAAGGACCAGCTTCAGAAACTGACCAGGATAAACACAATGATGGCCATTAACATCTTCACAATCACTCCTAGCCACAAAGGGGCCCAGTTAAGTGCCACAGTCAGCCAATCAATGTCTTGTATTCCTCCCTCCTCCTTCATGCTAATACCCAGGCAATGGACAGATGCAATGATGTAGGATAATGACGTGTTCTCTGTGTCCTCTGGAGGCACGAATATACCGCAGGAACCGCCACATTTCTTGCAAACCCCACCGTCCTTAAGAGTTAATGTGATCAGCACATAGCAATTTTGCATTGTCATAAGTCTCAATGCCTGCAACTTGACCTTGATCACGTTGAACCCATTCTCTGTGTCGTTCACGGCTGGACCAGTTCCCACCTCACTATTTGCAACAATTTGGCATTTGCAGGAGCCTGTACTCCAGGAAAGAGTAAAGATGCGAAAAAGGATTCTGCTATGCTGAAAAGCCTGTATTCTTCTGGTATTTCAGCAAGCAATATGGAAGAGTCGTTGTATGCTTAATTTTCATCCTCTGCAGTTGTTGGAACTATCCTTTTCCTAGCCGGATGTGGGGCTCTTGTGTGGGTAGCACACTCTTATCTTCACTTTACACTGTGGGGATCTCTTTGGCCACTCTGCAGGCAGTACTCCCACCTTCAGGTGTTCGTCTGGGATTATTAATAATGCTGAGTGCAGCGTGGCCAGCAAACAACAGCCCCTACATGATGGTGGGAAGTGCAAGTAAGATTTTCAGCCGTAGACCCAGTAGTAATCCATCAGTGCCACCATTACTTTCCTCATGTCTGCGATCAAGAGAGTTTTATTGCAGTGTTCATTTGTGCCGACAAAGACTGTACCTTTGCTGTGGAAACAGTCTATACTCCTCTTCCGTGTGCACTCGCACCATTTTTTCCATTATTGCAATCAACGTCAGTTTTGTGATGTGATCTGTCCAGATTTGTCCACAGAACATGACCACTCATGCTACCCTTTCCTTGCTATATGTTACCAGTCCCTCAGCCAAGCAAGGTAGTGTGTTCTCTGGAGGTGTCCTACGAACGACAGAGAGGTAGACCGAGTAGCATAATTCTTTCACTTTAACTGCGAGTGGAGTACAAAACACCACCCCGTTTGGCCCTGGGAATGGAGGGTTATTCCATCTTTGTAAATAATTGTGGACTTATATAAGGTCCACAGGCATCAATGGTCGTGTGGTCATATGCTCAAGATCTGTTATTGTAGTAGTCTCAGCATCTGGCACCTCTGTCGTCACAATGCTGGGAGGTGCAATCTGTTGGGAGACACATTTAAAGGGCCGAGTTAGGCTGTTCATATGTTCTTTGAACTCCTCCCCTAGCACCACTGCAGCACTATGTGAGTCAGAAGCCCTTCTTACAGTGGAGATGGGATTATGCATACGCTGGCTAGTGACCACTTCATGAGGTGACAAATGATGGTTTTTGCATGGCTGCGTGTGTACACTGAAAAGGGCCAGGGGCAAACAGTGCACACAGTTTTTCTTCAACCTGGTACACTGGATGATTTACTTTTAAGGAGCCCATTTATTCTCTCCACGATGCCATTGGCCTGTGGGTGATAAATCAAATACATCAGGTGCTTGATGTCAAGTATTGCTGTAACAGGTTGAAATAATGCATTGAAAAAAAGTGTACTGCTAACTGACCTTAAAATCTGGCACACACCCAGTTGCGGGAATACTTCCCACACTAAAAACCTTGCAGCACACTTGGAATCTGGGTGTGCACATGGCCCTGCTTCCACCCACCTGGAGAAAGGACAGACCACCACAATGAGGTACCTAGATCCATTACACTGCTCAGCCATATCAGCATAATCTATGTGTAATTCCCAGATTGGCCCAGTAGAGTGGGACAACGAGCCCTGTAACTTCTGTAGTGTCATCTCTGTACTTAAACTTTCACATGTGGTGCAATGTATGACCATTTCTGTAATGTTTTCTGGAGGTTCGGTATAAACCAATCATCCTGTATGTTTGCTTCAAACGGTGGGATGGATAATATAACTGTTCGGAGGCCACTTCTAGCAACTCCCGGGGAATTACTGTCTTCCCAGAGGTCTCCAGCCTCCATAACAGATCTGATGGGGATTGATTGCAACCTCTCCACAACCACAACTCTTTCTCCCTTTCAGGTGCCCTTCGTTGTAGAGTGCTGTTTAAGGTGCTGGATGTTCACTTACAGGCAGGGCAGTCACAGCATACTCAGTTAGTATTTAATTTGGCAGATATGCCACCATTTTGTCTTTCCCCATAATATTTAATCTGTCCCATTACTGTGAGCGGCACACTTAACCACCACCATGGCAAATGGCTGTGATAATATTTCCTTAAGTATTTCTAACAGTGATGCATGCTGCACTGGGGATCCATCCATCCTCTGAAACCCCCTCCTTTTCCAGCAGGATAGACCAGCTTGTACCATTGTTACAACGTACGTCGAGTCTGAATATATTGTGACAGGACACCCTTGTGACAGTCTCAGTGCTTCGATTAATGCCACAATGTCAGCCACTTGTGCGTATTAATGCATAGGCAACCTTTTCATGACCACCAACTCATACTCCCCTTCTCATGTCATACCACAGCTGCCCCTGTCCATCTTTGCCCACCCTCCTGATTAATTGTGGATGACCCGTCAACAAAAAATACCTCACCCTTTGTCAATGCACAGTCCCTTGCTTTGGGAGTATCATCCTCCTGCCCCTCGTATGTGGCACAGTCGTGCACTGTCAGGTCCTCTGAGGTAGGCATGTCTGTTAAAAAGTTGGCAGAATTCACATTTTTACACCTAACCACATGAATGTGGGGTTTAGAATTGGTAGTCAGGGTAGATGTTGACCTTTCTAAAATGGCAAACAACAAATGTTCCTCATACAACATTACTGAATACCTGATTTCAATCGTAGAACATTTCTCTATTGCAAAGGCAACAGCAGCTATAGCTTGTTTGCATGCAAACTGCCCTTGCATCACTGCATACAAAGGACCACTATAATAGGCCAATGGCTTATGGCCCATAGTGCCTTTCTGTGTCAACACTGTGGTCATATGTTGACCATCAGAATGTGCGAATAAATCAAATTCCTGTGTATAATTAAGGGGTGGCCTACACGGATGCCAAACTAATCACTTCTTTTAATTTGTATTTGTATTTCTAATTTTATTCTGCTTTATATATCGCCTTTGTTCACAGCGCTTTACATAGGACTATCTACAACACATAAAATCAGAAATGCAAATCAGCGTTCATATACATCCAGTATCAATCAATCAGAGGACTGAAGCTGGTGAGTTTTTAGAGTTGAACGGAACATAGGAAGTAATAGAATGAAGAGACAGAGGGTGCATGTTCCAGTGAAGAGGGGCAAGGAGCTGAAATAAATGAAAGTGGGATTGAGCACAGGAGGGACAGGGACATTAAGTCTGAAAAGACAAGCAGAGCGGAGGGAGTGAGAAGGAAAAATTAAATTAAAGGAGAGATGTAGTGTAGTCAGGAGCAAGTTCATAAAGAGATTTAAAAACTGGACAAAGAAAGTTATATTTAAGCTGAGAATAGAAAGACAACCAGCCGAGAGAGTCAAGGGAAGAAGAAATTGAGTCCTGGTAAGAAAGAAGACAGAGTGAATGAACAGAAGAATGATAGATTTATTTAAGAGAAGCAAGGCATGAGCAGGGATGACCAAAGAACAGGACAGAACAATATAATAGTCGGGAGAAGACTAGTGAAGAGACAAGAAGTTTTGTGGCCTGAAAAGTAAGAAACAGGTGGACTTTGCAAATATTGTAGAGATGCAATCGACAGATGCGGGATGTAAGGGAGATATGATGGGCAAAGGAGAGATTAGATTCAAAATAAAGATCAAGATTGTGGGCAGTGGGGAGAAATTGAGAGACTAGAGGGAGGAAAAGAAATACAGGAGCGGGAGTTTGTGACATGAGGGTGTTGGCAGGAAAGAAGAAGACTTCAGTCTTTCCAGCATTTAAAGTGAGGAATTGAGAGGTCATCCTGGATGAGAGAGTGTGGTAAATGTCAGGGGATAAGGATGAGAAGGATAGAAAGAGCTGAGTATCCTCAGCAAAGAAGTGGTGTGATACTCCAAAGGATGAAATAATGGGGGCAAGAAAAGAACTATATAAGTAAAATTGAAAAGGACCCACGTGGGATTCAACCCGTAGATTGGCCTTTGAATTATAGGTATTGGGACCTACAAGCACAAAAATAGGAGGAACACCGTGGGACAGTGGAATGACAAAGAATATCAATTTGTTAAACACTAATTGAACCATTGATGGACAAGATTCAACGAATGGACCACGCAACTATGCCATATGGGGAGGAGTAATACAAGTTGTAATATAGATTTGCAAACTAAGACATTTTTCAAATAGAACAATGATTGGGAAGTTATTACTGGGAAACTCCAGCTATCATTACTAATAGGGAAACAGACTTTCAAAAGAAGTTGCCTTGAGGATGACCACAAGTCGAACACGTGTCGGCTGTAACAGACACCAGTAATAAAACGTGATTCCTCATTTGCAATGCTTTAGGCATTTCCATTTTGAAAGATAACCCAGGATATAGATGAGCAGTCTCATAGCACTGGTTGTCAGCATTATACTTCACCTTTTAAGAGCATAGCCTTCCTGCAAAGGAGATATTTCTGTTAACTGTCCCTGTTCTACCTTTATGATGGTGCCGTGTTTTGGTTTGTAGAATTGTGAGGGCCCAGTGGGCAATTCTAACCCTATTCATCCTTCTACTGCTCTGGAGCAGAATCCAATTCATTACCTCCATTCTATTTAACTTGAAATAGTTCATGTCTTTAGATGTAATAATGGATTCCACTTGGAGGAATAAGCCCCCACCAATGTAATGTGTCATAAGACTCAATTCACGAGAGAGTGTTGTTGTCTCCACAGTAACATCTATAACACTTAGCTGAAGCCCGTTCGAACCAGGCTGTGTACCCATGTGCTGCTGGGTTGTTGTCGACTGCAGGTGCTACCTACACAGTATTTTTTCACTTGCAGCGTTAATGTTGTGAGGCTGGTAGACAACGGTGCCATGGAGCCTGCACAGTCCAATGTTCTTTGAATAATGTGTGTTTCAATTTTGCTTTCATTCATTGAGTATTGTTTATATTATGGACACTTTATGCATTGTAGATCTTGAAAATATGGACACCCCTCGATCGGAAGGCTATGTATTAAGTTGGCCGAAGACCAACCGTCTCATGCATCTAGTATTAGAAATCGATAGCCTTAAGCTTGACTAAGGTGCAGCCATTTTGAAGCGACTGAAATCGCCATTTTGTTTTTTCTCTAACATTTGCTTTTTGCCTCATGTAAAACTGCTTTGCTGAAATGTTATTCTGCTTCACTGGTGCAGAATGCAAGGCCGCGAGTGGCATGTTGAAATATAACGCAGTAACTCAGACAGAGATGTCCGGTCCCCTCCCTCACATATCCTTGGAGAGCGAGCAACAATGCATTTTAATCAGTATAGCAGGTGCCAGCTAGTCTTGGTAAGCACAGTAGAAACGCTGGAGCAAACATTAAATGACTTGAATTATGCTCTTCTTTGCGGCCTCCCTTCCCTGAACACGGTACAGCCCTGGAGAGCAAGTTGACGCCCCGGCACATGAATAGAAACTAGGAGATAGCAAGGCCTGGAATGTGTATCTCCCTACGCACAACTGGCTTGTAGAAAACAGAAGCATTGTGTTCTTTAAAACACAGACTTAATGTCTGTGGGCTTACAAAATTGCAAACTGTTACACAATGAATGTTTGAAGGTGTCAAACTCGTCACCATTATCAATCATCGTGCCTAGTTCAAAGGAAATGCAATAGGGGCAGTATAAGTTGTGACACTACTAATTACTAGATGCTTTTTTTGTATATATGTAACTGTTTTATGAATTTCGCTCTCTTGCATCCCCCGAGGTCTGGTAGACACACGTCGCGGGGCGTGGGACCAGTTGGCCAACTGAGACTATTTGCTTTGCAATAAACCCTAGATTTTGGGAATACAACCTTGTGTCTGGAGTATCAGTTCATGTGTGGTGATTGTGCCTTGTTTCCGCAAACGAGGGTCCCTCAGGGGCCCCTTCAATATGGTGCCCGAATAGGGACCCTCCCCCACTTGTTCCATCATGTACTTTGTAAAATAAGGAAGGCAGAAAGGACGGCAAGGACGGGACAATCGAGCCGGATCAAGAGGTGTTTGGGGTGCCCCTGCGTAAGCGATGAGACTCCTATGCAGATCTGCACACATCTGATCCCTGATCGACGTGCCCGGCCAGAGAACAAGGAGGCGAGGGTCCCGAAACGAGGCAGAGTGAGTCAAGATACGCAGGCACAACATTATTGGTTGCGTCAGTATACGGACGAATTGTGTCTTGAAAAGACAAATTGATTGATCAGGTGAGTCGTGCCCCGATTCGTAAGTAATCCTGATATTGGTTGAGAGTTGATTTTGGAAAATCAAACACCCAGTGTAAGTTTGATTAGACAAGGGTAAGTTTAAAACATGCCTGGGGTATTGTCCACCCTAGCAGGGTTTTTCCGCTGCGGCAGACAATCTTTGGAAAATGGCCAGGACGCACCACCGGTGGGAACGCTGGCATATGAGATGTATGTGAAATATGGTGTGGGAGCGATAATGTTTTGTGAGATTTGGCATAAGCAAACCAGAAAGGAAGAAGATCGTAAGTGGCTGAATCATGGGAGTTTTGAGATGACGAGGATAGATAATTTGGAGAAGGTTTTAATAAAAAAGAAAACACGCCCTGCGGCATTTGATATCCTTAGGGACGGGAGGAGGGAATCTATGCTTCGTTTCAGAATCAAATCGAAGTCAGAAAGAGCAGAAGAAAAAGAGGAGGAGGAGTGGAGTAATAGTTTGAGAAGATCAAATAGACCCGACCAGTTGAGTATAGAAAAAATATATCCACAACGAGAATTGCATTCATCAGATGAATTGATAGAAAAAATATTGACTGATAGGAAACAAGGCCCAAGGCGAGAGACTCAAAAGACTGCGTCAGTGGCTATTGCTCAACGCCAACCTGTTGCTCAGCCCCTCCCATCTGTTCAGATCCTAGCACAGCCACAGACTGCACATACAGAGCCTCTAGTCAGCCAATCAGCATCGCAACAGATACAGCCCGTTCCCATGGTCCCATCTACACCTCCCTCTCTAGAGATCGTTTCTGTCCCATCTGCCCCTCCTGTAATTGAACTTGAAGTTGTTGAAACAGAAGAAGGGGCCAGACAGAGTGGATGTGCTAGAGTGACCCGTAGTGCGATTAGCAAGGAGAGGAAGCTAGAGTTGCAAGAACAGGCCGAAATGTATATAGATGGGAATGAAGAGACGGCAGCGATGGCTTCCACATTTGACTTCAGGAGGAGCAACGAAAGACAGGTAGTGTTGGAATGCATGGGTGAATATTTAGTGGCTAGATGGAAACAGTTAATTGGGAGGTTACCGCCACAACGATTGTTAGATTTGAATTCATTGGCACGTTGTAGAGGAAGAGATGAAGAGATGAGGGAACATGTAGACCAACTTTTTGAACTGAAGAATGAACTTGATAATGAATATGCTGAAATATTTGCCACACCTGGGTATAGGAGTAGGGATATTATAAGAGATAAAACTGAAGCGGTAGAGCCCTATATACAACGGCGATATTTGCCGTCATCAGGACAGACTATCGACCGACTAAGAGTGTGCATACGAGAGGCATTGAAATGGACTTCAGATCCTAATATTCCCACAAGGGAGATAAATGAGATATGTAATGAACACCCCTTGTCAATGAGAATAGAAGCGTTACGAACAATGGTTGGGGTGCTACTCCAGCAAGTAGCGGGACACAATAGAGCTAGAGGAAATGCCCAAGGCAGAGGTAATTCGAGCATGCATGGAGGGCCCCTGGGATTGAATCGGTGTGTGTATTGTAGAGAGGAAGGTCACTGGCAAGCACAATTTCCACACTTGCAAAATAGAAATGGGTATGTCCAGAGAAGACAGCATAGAGGGCATCCAGGAGCAAATGGGCATAACAGGAATAACATGCAACAACACCAAAATAGTCAAGGGAATGGCGCCCAAAACCAGAATGAAACCTCTACTCAGAATCAGAGCCAGCAGAATATGCAAAATGGCAATAGAGGAAGGGGCGGAAATATTTTTGATACTCATGCAAATGCGTAGTATAATAACAGCAGCGATTAAACATCGGATGATGTGTTGTTTCCTCAATAGGACAGCCCAAGACAGGGGTTGGAACCAGTGTCTATTCCCATGAATCAGAAAGGACCCTACGTAGAAATGAAAGTCGGGGATAGTGAGCACAGATTCCTCGTGGATATGGGGGCACACAAGTGTTCGATAGACCATCATTTGGTTTCAGAGATACCGCTGTCAGGGCAAAGAAATATTTCAGTAGGGTTCGCAGATACCCCAGTGATTAATCGAGTGTCCCAACCAGTAGCAGTAACATTAGGCCCATTCATTGAATACTGACCATTCCTTTTAACAGAGAACTGAGGGGAGAATCTGTTGGGATTGGATTTATTGAAAAAACGAAGTGCAGTTATCTACTGTACGCCGGATGGAGTATTTTTGACCATTTCTCCACAGGATGTGCCAGTATCTGAATTTTTGTCTAAACCTCTGCCAGGGGAATTAAGTGAAGTGCCAACTTGTATATGGGCGGAAAATGACAATGATGTGGGATGTTTGAAGACAGAGCCAGTGAAAATTACACTAAAAGAAGGAGTAACGTTAACACGTATTGCGCAGTACAAAATCTCAGCAGAAGGAGAAAAAGGATTGAAAAGTATTGTGTTTGATTTGGTAAAGTGATTGAAGAAATTACAGGCAGCACGTGCAACAGTCCCATTCTCCCAATGTATAAGAAAGGCTGTAATGAGGTACCATACCATTTTATAATTGATCTGCGTGCATTAAACAAGGTAGTAGATCCTCAATTTCCATTGGTCCCAGATGTTACCACAATTTTGACAATGATTCCTGCTTCAGCAGAATATTTTAGCGTTATTGATTTGAAGAATGCTTTCTTCGGTATTCCAGTACACCAAGAAAATAGATATTTGTTTGCCTTCACATTAGGAGGACACTCATTTACATTAACGCGCATTCCACAAGGCTACACAGAAAGTCCAAGTATTTACAGCAGAACATTGAAAGAACAACTAGACATGTTAGAGTTACCAACAGGTTGTGTATTGTTACAATATATAGACGACTTGTTGATCGCTGCAGATACAGAAGAGATTTGTAAAGAGAGTACTGTTTTGTTGTTAACACATTTGGCAGTGCATGGCCACAAAGCAAGCTTAAAGAAGTTTCAGTATTGTCGAAAGGTGGTGGCTTATTTGGGTCACCTACTTTCGAGAGACGGGAGAAGACTAACGCCAGAGCGAATAGAGAGTATTTCTGGTATGCCTATTCCAAAAACACAAAAAGGAGTCAGAGCTATAATAAGCATGGCTTCTTATTGTTAGCAGTGGATAGTGAATTTTGCTCTAATTGTGAAGCCAATGGTGGAGTTGACAAAGAAGGATGCTGTGATGCCTTTGCAGTGGAGTGAAGAATGTCAGAGAGCATTTGGGTTGCTCAAAACTGCGTTGTGTTCCGCTCCAGTTTTGGGCACACCAAATTATGAAAACATTTTTAGATTGTTTGTGCATGAGAATGACGGCTGCGCGCTGGCTGTTCTAACACAGGAACAAGGTGGAACAAATAGGCCGTGCGGCTATTTTTCTTGTCCACTGGACCTGTAGTGCGCGCATTACCACGATGTTTGCGAGCTGTTGCACCAGCTGCTGTGTCAGTGAAACAAACGGAAGGGATGGTACTGGGACACACTTTAATTTTGAAAGTGCCACATGCCATAGACATTCTACTCAATAGAACGCAGACGCAACACCTCACCTCTGCTAGATTGACTAGATATGCATCCAAATTATGAGGTGTAGCGCTTTGAATCCTGCTGAATTAATGCCACTGCCCATGGAAAAACTTGATGCAAATGAATCACCTCCCCATGATTGCTTAATGGTTACTGAGGAAGAAACGAAGGGGAGAATTGATTTGACAGACACCCCACAAAAAGAGCCAGATGGAGAGTTGTTTTGTGACGGCTCCTGTTTTAAATTGCCGGATGACATATCAACTGCCGCTTACGCTATCACCATGTTAAAAAGTATAGTGGAAAGTACTAGAATCCCCTACAACTCCGCACAAGCGGCAGAGATAATAGCTTTGAGCAGAGCTTGTGAGATTTCAGAGTATTTGAGTGTAAACATATATACTGACAGCCAATACGCCTTTGGCGTGGTTCATAAAGTTGGCCGACTTTGGGCTGAGAGAGGTTTCCTAACATCACATGAGGCTAGAATACAACATGGCCCTTTGATTGTACGATTATTGTCTGCATTTACGTGTCCCAAGCACCTGGCGATAGTGAAATGCAAGGCGCATAAAAAAGTAACATGCAAAGTGGGAAAGGGAAATGCATTTGCAGACAGAATTGCGAAACAAACTGCCACTGACATGAATACCAAAATGTTAACAGTAAAGTCGGAGGAAGTGCCCTGCATGATAGAGAATGGAATTGCCACTGTCAAAAAGATGCAGGCGGTGGCCACTGCTGATGAAATCCAAGGGTTGGCTGAGGGCTCTGCAGAATTAGATCTAGAGGGTTGCTGGGTAGACAAGAAGAGTAGGAACTGGATGCTGCCCAATTCCTATGTAACTGCAATGGTCACAATGTCCCACAGCCCTACTCATATTTGTGCCAAAAACATAGTCCAACATTTAGCCACAGTGTGGGAGAATGCACACATAAAGAAAAATGCCGAGAGGTTGGTTCAAAATTGTATCACGTGTTTACAACACAATGTGGGGAAGGGAACGGTGACTCCAACAGGCAGTTTTGGTCCTCCCTGTATGCCGTTTGAGGTAATCCATTTTGATTTCATAGAAATGGAGAGATGCCAAAATGTAAAGTATGTCCTAGTGGTCATATGTGCATTTAGCAAGTGGGTGGAAGCATGTCCATTGAAAGACTGCACTGCTATTAGCACAGTGAAAGTAATGTTGAAAGAATACTTCTCCCATTTTGGCTTGCCCCGTGTCATATGGTCAGATAACAGTCCACATTTTGTGGGCGCAGTAATACTACAGATATGTGCAGGCAACAAGTTAAGCTGGGTATATGCATTACCGCTAGCGCTACTGTGCATGCGCACATCTATGCAGGCAAGAACTGGGCTCTCCCCTTACGAAATCGTTATGGGGAGGCCGGCAAATGTTTGGTGTGCACCTCAGCCAAAAAGGCTGAGGGAAATCGAAAACCCTGTGCTCAGCATCTACTGTAATCTTTTAATACAAAAATTGCGTTTGATTCATCAGCAGGTGCAGGAGGCGTTGCCAATAAGATACACTGGCCCGGGACACGCACTGGAGCCAGGTAACTGGGTGCTAATCAAACATTTTGAGCAAAGGACATCATTAGCACCCAGATGGCGTGGGCCCTATCTGATCCTCCTAACTACGCAGACGGCAACTCGGGTGGATGGGAGGAAGGCATGGATACACACGACACACGCCAAGAAGGTCCCACCACCGCTTGAATAAGAGTGCCCCAACATTGTCCATCAGATCCTGTATCACTGCTGGCCGACACCAAGCGTGTACCGCTTTGGCGCCCACCATCTATTGCCACACCACAGCCTGAAACGAAATTTGCATCATCACGTGGGCGCCCACCATCATCTGTCAGAGTGCCACAGGCAGACTCCGAGTTTGAGTCTGGACGTGCATCCGCACTTTCCATTGATCACACGATACCAGGAGCAAGGCGATACAATTTGCGGCCCAGGAAGAAGGAGTGATCATACCTGCATTCCTGTTGATTTTCTTTTTGTTGCCACTGTTTCCTATTCTCGGATGAAGTAGGAACCGGAGGCCTAGTGTAAATCGGACAGCCCAATAATCGAGACTCCTCGGTGCTAACACAAAATCCATGTGTCCTGAACCGGTACAGACAAACGGGGCGCACATGATACAAAGGCAATTGATAACTGCTCTGGAGTTCTTTTGAGCAAATGTGCAGACGCACAGAGATCTTGCCCAACGTGTAGCAATCCAGACTGCTAAGAACTGGCAGGAAAGACTGTTGACATTATCAAACTTATTGACATTACAACGAGTGCAACAACGAGAGACATTCACGACGAAAACTGCAGAGGAAGAAGGACCGCGAGAGAAAATGCCGGAGCCAGCTTTTGCCTCCTCCTGCACCACTGCTGATAATGAATTAAACATAGAAACTGAAAGATTACACAAAAAGAGTTATCGAAAAAATGGTATGCTAATTCTAACAATAATAATGTGCTTAATGAGCATAATAGCCCCAGTAACAACACCACTGGTATTATGGTACCTGGAAGAAATGCACCCCTTAGAAATTCTCTTGCCCATAAGAAACAACTCCACCACTGAAAGCCCTGTTCATGTAATTACTAACACTGTGTCCCCAATGGAAGAAAGACATAGAGAAGGTTATGGGAATAACACATTACTGCAAATAATGAATATGACACATTCAATTTTGAAAAAGAATAACTGTTGGGTGTGTGCTCATTTGCCACAGCATGGTGGCAAAGGAATAGGTTGGTACGTGCAGCCACTAACATTAAGTTCTGCATGCATTGCATCTCTGAGTACATTGTAATATGGAAAATTGAATAAAAGTGAAATGGGTCAATTAGATAGCACAAACATGAATGAATTTGAGGAGATAATTATGAGACCCATAGGTTGCTCCATATTTCATAGAGCACGAATGATAATGCCAAAAGCTACGGCCAAACCAATGCCACAAGACAGATTGTTTGTGCCGGAAAAACCATCAGTAATCATATTTCGTATGAGATCAGAGGGAAATAAAGATGCAGTGCCTCCCTCCTATACAGTGAACTACAGCCTACGTTCTGTTCCTTTTTGTTTAAAGAAGAAGGGTTCTTATTCAGTAGGGACATTCACTAGATGTATGAATACAGCGGTTCTTACTAAGGAAGTAGAACCAGTATATGTAGGTGACCCTGGGCCTCATTACGACCCAGGCGGTAAGTTACCGCCTGGGCCGTGACTTTACCACCATGGCGTAAACTACGTTTACGCCATGGTGGTTGGCGGACTTACCGCCCCATTCCGAGGTCGGCGGGGCGGTAAGTCCCCAATCCCCATTTACCCTTCCCCATTCCCATTTTTGCCCCATAGGGCATAATGGGAGTGGGGAAGGCGTTAATTACGCCACCGTAAATTACAGTGGCGTAATTAACTCCATGGTCCCTTAGCGCCATGGATTTTAACACCTGCTAAAAGCAGGTGTTAAAAGCGCCATGGCGCTAAGGGACCTCGTAGTTGGCGGTAAGGGGTCGGCGCAGCTAACGCTGGCGTTAACCCCTTACCGCCAGGGTCGTAATGAGGCCCCCTGTGTATTTTATATGTGGAGAAAAAGTGTATCTTTGGTTGCCTAGAAACTGGGGAGGTACTTGTTATTTAGGACTTTTGTTCCCAGGAGTGTTTCTTTTAAAAACAACGGATATAGCCAAACTATCTAGATCTAGGCCACAAAGGAGTAATGAGGATGGATTAATAGTAGAAGACGTAGCAAAATCATTTGTACCATTTTTGGCCCAAGCAATAAACTCCTATAATATACGACAACTATCCAGAATCTTAGAAAAAAACAATAAACGCAACAACAGATATATTATACAACATGACATTAGAGGAGAAAGGGATTAGATTAATGATACTTCAGAACAGAATGTCTCTTGATGTAATCCTGATTGATCATGGCAGTGTTTGCAAAATCGTGGGATCAGCGTGCTGTGTATTTGTAAACGACTCCTCTCCCACGATTTTTGAAGTGATAAGAAAGCTGCATGTCTTAAGCTCTGAACTCCATACCCAAGAAGGAGGTTGGGATATGGGCTCCTGGTTCTGGGGGTTATTACATTCATGCGGATGGGAACTATTTGTAATCCTAGTAGCAGTATTAGGAATATTCATGACATGTTGTTGTTGCATACACTGCTTACCTGTAATATGCACTGAAATTAGTAAAGGTTGTGTACAGATGATAGAAAAAACGAGCACTATTAAATCGAGTACCAATGGAAATGAGGAAACAAAGGCAGTCAAAGAATTCATGTCCATCAATGTAGATGACAATGAGGTGGAAACTAAAAATGCACAAGATTCAGAATCAGAATCTGAATCAGATACTTGGTCAGAAGACGATGCAATGTACGGATGAGACGTTTGGCATACGGCCAAAAGGAGGGTTCGTCGATCTTGAAAAAATAGACACCCCTAGATCGGAAGGCTATGTATTATGTTGGCCAAAGACCAACCGTCTCATGCATCTATTATTAGGAATAGATAGCCATAAACTTAACTAAGGTGCAGCCATTTTGAAGCGACTGAAATCGCCATTTTGTTCTTTCTCCAACATTTGCTTTTTGCCTCATGTAAAACTGCTTTGCTGAAATGTTATTCTGCTTCACTGGTGCACAATGCAAGGCCGCGAGTGGCATGTTGAAATATAACGCAGTAACTCAGACAGAAATGTCCGGTTCCCTCCCTTGCATATCCTTGGAGAGCGAGCATCAAGGCATTTGAATCAGTACAGCAGGTGCCAGCTAGTCTCGGTAAGCACAGTAGAAACGCTGAAGCAAACATTAAATGACTTGAATTATGCTCTTCTTTGTGGCCCCCCTTCCCTGAGCCCGGTACAGCCATGGAGAGCAAGTTGACCCCCCGACGCAGGAATAGAAACTAGGAGATAGCAAGGCCTGGAATGTGTCTCTCCCTACGCACAACTTGCTTGCAGAAAACAGAAGCATTGTGTTTTTTAAAACACAGACTTAATGTCTGTGGGCTTACAAAATTGCAAACTGTTACACAATGAATGTTTGAAGGTGTCAAACTTGTCACCATTGTCAATCATCGTGCCTAGTTCAAAGGAAATGCAATAGGGGTGGTATAAGATGTGACACTACTGATTACTAGATGCTTGTTTTGTATATATGTAACTGTTGTATGAATTTCGGTCTCTTGCATCCCCCGAGGTCTGGTAGACACACGTCGCGGGCGTGGGACCAGTTGGCAAACTGAGACTGTTCGCTTTGCAATAAACCCTAGATTTTGGCAATACAACCTCGTGTCTCGCGTATCAGTTTGTGTGTGGTGATTGTGCCTTGTTTCCACAAACGAGGGTCCCTCAGGGGCCTCTTCAGCATGACATGCATTATTTTCTATTCGGGTGACTGAATACAGTTTTATATGTCAAGATATGTTGAGAGTTGAAGCAAGTGATTTGAATACTGACATGAGTTTGCAGATATTGCTTGGGCAAAATGTGAAGTTTACTATTTTAATACACAATCGTTGCTCTCCATGTATAATCACATGTACAGTGAGGGTATACTGTGCTGTCAGCTAATGAAATCATGTGTTTGTGAGATGAATTTCACACAGAGTTTCTGCTGTTTTCAACACGTTGAGTATGCAGAATTCCTACGTTGATATATGTTACCTCTTACAGGCTCCATCTCTAAATTAGCCCTGATGAAGGCGGTCTTACACAGTGGGTACAGACAAAACTTGTTGGTCTTCTATGCTGCTTTATTTCAGTACAGCAGCAAAGTCTGAATGTCTAGAGGCCTGAATGTGTACAGCCCTGAATGTCGGGAACCACTTTATAGTTTTACTTTGGATTACTGTATTGTTTTTAAGGTTTTCCTTCATGCATTTTTGTATCTGGTCGTGGTTTTTGATTGTTCACCCATTGGTGATATATACTCTTACTTATGTCTAGCATCCTACAGTATGTGTCCCACAGTGATATTGTTTCATATATGCTGATTTATTCAGTTCAGTCCGAGATATATATACTCGTGATGATGTTATTATTTTTTATATGTGGTTTGGTTCACCTAGAGTACCACTCTTTTTGTTACTGTGTACATGCTATCTAAAATGAGAATTACACATTTGAGTGTTCCTATATCAGTATTATGGAAAAGGGCTTGTTTAAAATGTAACACGAGTGACATCTGCAGGTTGAAAATTGCATTTATTTGACATACATTTCTGGTCAAGGTGAATAGAATGTTCCATGATTTGCATTTCAAACCAAACATATAATAGATTAAAAATCTATAACTTTATTTTGGAAGATCCTAGGAACAAGAAACACATTGTTATTCCTAGATAAAATAATGTTTGTTTAGAAGATACATTTGCAGAGTTTATAATGATACAAATTATGAAAGTTATGAAAAATGTATATCTCCAAAAATATATAGCTCACAGAGTTATGTATCATCTCAAATTGTCCATTTAGATGTATACATTAGAATGGCATTTTTTATTACATGAACAAATTCACAGAAAAGGTTATATAACATAAAATATCTCTCTCCATAACATAAGGAATGATGTAGCTCCCATCTTGTTCATGTCACAAGAAAGAAGTGGATAGCCCCACCTTGCCAGTCGCAAGGAACGGAGAAAATGCACCTACCATTTGTAACAATCCCATAGCTTGCAGGCAGATAAACAGATGATCATCAGTATTCTGAATATTATTGAAAGTACTATGGAGTACCGACAGGCAAAAGAGTATCCCCATTCTGGAGGTGAGAAACAGTTCACCTCTGAATCTGGCTATAACAGCTTAAGGGATCTTGCATATTGAGGGAATTCAAACTGACAGGGTCTGGGATGATTCCCTTAAATGTGAAGCTGCAATTAAAATGTAAGTACCAAGCCCCATTAAACCTAGATTGTCCTCATAGTGCTGTCTATGGGCAAATCCCAAGAATCAGGGAGGGTTGGCAACAAAAGGGGGTGCTTGTTTCAGCAAGGACATAGGGGCAGTATAGGATAAAAAGGCATTGGCCCTCATTACGACCCTGGCGGAAATCGAAAAACGATGGCGGAAATTCAATACCGCCATCGAATAGCGCTCAGTGCGATTATGACCCGTCACCGTAAAGTACGATGCCATTAGCGACACCGTAGTGAACGCCAACGCTAACTGCACCAAGTACGCGCACGCGCGCCATGCCAAACCGTAATTACCACCATGGCGCAACGATACGCGAATTCTGACCCTAGCGGACATGTACCTAACGCCATCAAGCATGGCGGAAAGTACCATTCCGCCATGGTGAGAAGTACGGCATCGCGAATCAACCGTAAACGGCCCTACTGAGTGCCTGTACACCACTCCCTGGCCACATTGCACAACTCCTCGTAGGTGCAATGAAGTCACACAATGCAACCAGTGAAATGTACAAGTCACCCATGCATGCCAACGAACAAATGAATCCAGGGGCTCCAAGTGCCTTGTGAGTGGGCATCCATATTTGCCATGGCACCATTGCCGCACTGATGCAGCACAGGCATGTGAAGGTTCAAGTACAGCAACATGAGCAGAAAAATGAGACAAACAAAAACAGGCCCCCCCATCGACTGACACCAGTGTAAGGCAACATTCAAAGCAGTATCCTGAGTGAGACTGCACCAGCCCTGTACTCCTGCCAGTAAACAAACCAACCATCAGCATAAGCATGTACCACACAAGTTGGCAGAGTGACAGAGCAGCCAGGCTCATCTCAAGAGGGGCCAATGGGAGCTGCAGGGCACAGATGGCACGAATACAGAAGCTATTCCAATGGACATGACCTCAGTCTCCCTCCAAGAAACGCACGCAAACACAGGCACCTGTGACCAGCCATAGTCTGATAATCACATCATTCCACCAATCCACCTGGCTGACCGGCACCTGTTACACAAAAGCTAATCCCCCGCCTCTGAGCATGACAACATTAAAACAGTCATAATGGCAGGCCCCATCCCTGACCTTACTGGGCTTCGTAGTCAAACGTGGCCAGTACAGTACCACGCAACTATACTCAGAAGCCGGAACCCAATGCAGATCTCCTCACAATACACCGCTCCACAAATAGGAATATGCTACATTACTTGCAAAGAATAACGCTACACGGTTAACATCAGAATAGAAATTTAATGCACCACAAAATCACCAAGCCCATACAGCCATTTCAGTATTGTGGGCTGCATCCGCAATAAATGACCAGCTTCTGCTTGTGTGACGCCCTGTTCCTTCATGGTACACAGGGGCTACATTCACGTTCAAAAAGGCAACATGGAAGCGCCTAGAACCGCAGGGCCGTCCCATTAGGTAGGCACTAGTCCAGCTGAAAGGTCGAAATGTTGCTCCTAGCCACTAGTACTGCGTAAGGGCATGTGGCCCATTGGCGATCGTCCCATAAGATCGTAATGGTGCTCCACTGATTAACTCGAAGCAGCAGGTGTCGGGAGTAAAAGCCATCTGCAGGAGTGGCATACAGATGGCAGCGGCAAAAGGGGAGGAGATACCTGTCACCCAAATGAAATGAAAAAGAACAGTATGGCCATCAGAACTTGATTTGTATTACTCACTTCAATGATCACACTAAATCTACAGCCATATGCATGCTAGCCCACTCAAAAGGATTATTCCCACCCAAAATATCACTTGCGAATCACAACTATAAAAATCGAGGTGAAAACACTATTACAAACGAGTGTTTGTGTGCATGCGTCTGTTAAGACAGAATCCATTAGATGGGATTAGTAACGTGCATAGACACAAGTGTTTGAAGGCGCGTCGAGACAGGGAGGGTTCAACAAGGGCAGAAAGACGATGGTAGCTCTGCATCACATAGCGCAGGGGAGGTGGATAGACTCCAAAAAGCCCTGTACATGGAAAACTCTCCATGAAATCATCTGTCCATGCATCCATACATCATTCCCTCATCCCGGTATGAAAACGCCTGATTATTTACTCACATAACATGTGAAATTTCCATTGAGTCTGTGCGTAATGCAGTCTGCAAAATCCACTGTGCTCCAGCCCGGAATTCTAGTGTTGTGAAGTAACATGTATTTGGGAACGTCCGGCCTTATCGTCCACTACGCTATTGCGCATCCCATACTATTCATATCAATCATAGCATTCTCGCCATGGCCCCTGTCCCAAGGACATTAAACAATAGAACCTTACAGTCAGACCTGTGGGCGTCTCCTCGCCGCTAGCTGAAAACCGAAAGCGCTGTCCTTCGAATTCCTCATTTGCAACATCACGTCGAAAAGGCATCTGTGACCGCTTGAAATCACAAATTCATCCATGTAGTGCGGCAGTGTGTGAAAATGGCAACTGGCTTCACTCACAAATGGGACGCCCCGCCCGTCGGTGAACCTCGGTACAGTGCTGCATGAGGGTCCAGCGTTAATCGAGTACTACATTCCACTGACCCTTCACAAGTTTGTTCGCGACTGTAAAGATAGTATGTGAAACAATGGGACCATAGCAGAATGAACATATGAACCAATATTTCACTGCCATCGGGATTAAATACATGATTGTAATTGCAAGATGCCATGCGTCGAATTGCAGCGTTGTGTGCGGGACGTGCTCGCCCAAAGGGGATTGCAGCTTGCACAGGTGGAATGAATCACCACAGGTGGAGGCAATACAGCTTGAAAACACATAAATTGCACACCTCACCCCCTCCCACAACCACACCCACTCCAAAATGCTACCGGCAGGACTAGCGATGTTGGCCCTGGGGGACCTGATAGCACTGCAAGTACTCCAACTTCAAGAAGAAGACGAACACCAACTACTACAACCGGCCACACAGAGGAGACGCAGGAGGAGGAGGAGGGCAAGGCAGGGCCAGCAAGGCCCGCCAGCACAGCCACTACCACCACGCAGGCAGCCCGCAATCCCACGCCTCCGAGCACATCCGTTCAACCTCACGGATGAGCAGATCCACACCCTCTACCGTTTGGACCGGGACACCATAACCGCCATTGTGGACATGACACAGGCTGACCTTGTCTGCATGATAGATAGCCCAACCGCCATCCCACCCCTACTGAAGGTGGTGTCTGTACTCCACTTCCACTCCACCTACCAGCACACAGTCGGACAGTTGCATGGCATTTCACAGCCAGTGTTCTCACGGACACTATTGCAAGTGCTCGATGCCCTCCTGAAGCACGCAGACGACTACATCTCTCTACCACGCTCGGAGCAGGAAATTACGAACACAAAAGTGGGATTCCATGCACTTGCCGGCATACCGGGTTGCATTGGTGCCATCGACTGCACCCATGTGGAACTGGTCGTCCCACATGCCATGGAGGCCCAGTACCGCAACCGAAAACAATTTAATTCTCTTAATGTACAAATGGTGTGTGACTCCAACAGGATCATTACACATTGTTGTGCCCAATTTCCTGGATCAACCCATGATTCTATGGTCTTGAGGAACTCTACAATACCACGCTACATGGAGCGACACGCAGGGAACAGATCCTGGCTACTCGGTGAGTCTCATTTCATGCATGATAATGTGGGGTATGTGATGCGGCAATGACCTGGCAGGAAGGGGGGGGTGCGTACGTAGCAATGTCATTCCACAAACATCCTTTATTGTCCACATACAGGTGATGCCGGGTATCCACTGAAGAGATGGCTCCTTACACCACTCCGGAACCCACAGAACCAGCATGAGGAGGACTACAACCATGCCCACTCACGTACCCGTGTAGTCATAGAACAGGCATTCGGCCTACTGAAGACTCGTTTCCGCTGCCTCAGCAGGTCTGGCGGGCACTCCTGTACCGCCATGAGAAGGTTGCAAAGATGGTCATGGCATGTGTCATGCTACACAACATGTGCGTACGTAGAAATGTGCCCATGCCCCCTGACGCAGAACTGCAAGCACCTGAAGATGGTCATGATGAGGGTGGGGATGTGGCAGCACCTCAAGGAGTCTGCGAGGCACAGGAGGGCCGTGACATTCGTCAGATTCTCATTGATTCATGCTTCTAGCACTCACGCCTGGTGGCTGATACATGGACACGGGACTTGTGGCACTGTGTGTGTCTGGAACATGCACAATATGGACTGTACGCCTATGAAGGCCTCGTACACAAAGATCAATGTCCACACATCTCATTGGATGATCGTGCATTGTTTATAGCATATGTGAAATTATGTTACACACCCCATCGACCCGCCACCCAAGTGAGCCCAACACACCCCCTCCACCCTCCTACCTCCCCCCCGAACACCAGTGTCCGAAGATGCTCATTGTCAGTGGGCAGACGCTATTGCAAGCCCCCTCTCCGGGTATCAGGGGCACCCCTGTCTGTGGAGCGCAGGTTCCTCCCAGATCTACGTTGGGGGCTGCCCTGGACGGAACTTGCAACGGATGATGTCTCTGCCTGCTCACGTCCATGCATGTCCCTAAGGGTTTCTGAGAGCTCAGTGAGCACACGGCGCACAGCGGCAAGTTCAGCACATACGTCTTTGGACGTCGCATGCAGTTCCCCCCTCAGGCTCTCGGTGCTTCTCTCCATTTGTACTCTCAGGCTCTCGGTGCTTCTCTCCATTTGTACTCTCAGGCTCTCGGTGCTTCTCTCCATTTCTGCCCTAAGTGTCTCAGTTGATGTTTCTATGGCTGCCTTAGTACCCCCACATTCATCAGCATGGTCCTTGAGGAGCGTGGCCAGTTGCTGCTGTTGCACGATCACCTGGTCGAGGGACTGTTGCCTCTGCTGTGCCATGGCCATTTGCGGTGGTGTCACAGAGGGGCTGGTCACCTCATGTTGCCTTGCCACAGGGCTTGTGGGGGATGGCCAGTCGTCGTCTTGTGGGTGCCCCTGCGTGGTATCCTCATGGTGTACGGGATGAAACAAACAGGGGGATTGAGACAGGTCATGGATGGATCTTACTTCGACATCCCCGTTTTCTGTGTCGGAGCATGCTGCCATTAATGCAGTGTCACCTATGGTGCTGCTGCCACCAGAAGCAGTGCCTTCTGTGGCATCCATTGGGGGGACCTGTGGTGGTGCTGTTGTGGGCATGCTGGCTGCTGGGGTGCCTGTTGAAGTTCCCTCCTGTGTGCTGCCACTTGATTTGTGCTGCTGCCATGTCTTGATGCGTGCAGCTGAGGTGGAGGGTCTTTGGCTGTTGGTCTTGGCCCTCTTTGCAGGTGTGCTGGTAGGGGTGTCCTGGAGCTCGTCGTTTGAATCGGACCCTGTGGTGGAGTAAAGGAGGGCGAGCATTATTAATGGGTCTGTTGAAATTGGAATGGCAATGTATCACATGCATTGGGGTGGTACCTGAGGGTGATTTGGGTCGGGGCCTTGGAGGTGGTTTCATTTTTGTGTGGATTGAGGATGCAGTTGTTTTGCAGCCTGCAGTTAGGGTGTGCCTGCTGCACGTGTAGAGGGTGTTTTTAGGATTTTTAATTATTTATGTATTTAATGTGAGTTTTAAAGTGCGCTATCAGGCCAATGTATGTGGACGTTCTCCTGGACATGTGTTACTGTTGCACTATGTGGACACATGGTACTTCACATGATTGGACATTGTGGATTTAGCATTGTTTTATTTGGCCCACCTACCGGATTCTTCGGATGTCTGCACTCCTTTCTCCATCCCTCCGACTCCCTCTATACTCTCCATTCCAATGGTGGAGGCACAGATTTCTTCCCAGTGGGTCAACTTGATGGGTGATTCCGATCCTCCCCCGGTAGCTGTGGCAATGTTTCGGTTGGCAGAAAGTATGCTCCGGACGCGTATCCGCAAGTCGTCCCATCGCTTTCTGCATTGCTGTGGGTTGCGGGGTGCGGTCCCCACCGCACTTACCCGCTGTGCCACCAGGGCCCATATGGCCTTCTTGTTCGCAAGTGGCGTCCTGGTCATTTGCGTCGAGAAGACGACGGCAGCATTCTCCTGGAGGGTCTCTGTGAGCACGGTGAGTTCCTCACGGGAGAAGTGGACCTGCCGCTTGCGGTCGCACGCTTTTTTCGCTACTTTTCCCATTTCTGTTGCTTTCACTAGGGTGGATGACGGGTTGGGATGTGTCTCAGGGTAGTATTTTTAATGGTTGTGTGGGAATTCTGATTTTATAGGTGTACGGCGTGCTGTTTCCCGTTCCGGGACCATGTTTTTACTTCCGTTTCCGTATATTTACGGTCACCGTACTTTCCGATTGCCGCTCATTACGGTGACCGCTAAGATGGGTGGCGGAATTGCACCTAGGGCGCCGTACGACGGCAGTGAGGGGCGTTTTGGGGACATTTCCGCCATCGCGGACTTTGCACTTCCGCCATGGCGTAGTGCTCGTGCCCGATAGGTCGGAATTAGCCGCACTTTGCTCCGTCGTGCAATGGCGGAAACGCTATTTACGCTATGGCGGTCAGGTCAGTCACTTTCCGCCAGGGTCGTAATGAGGGCCACTGTGTTCTATATTTGAAAAAAACAACTGAGATTTCATGTTCATCAAAACCGACTGCATTTTTGTAATGTGTGCCGGCGCAAAAACTGAAATAATTTTGTGGAATTTTAAGGCAGTTTTGTTATGAAAAATTAAGCACTGTTTAAAATAAAATCTGAGTGTTTCGCAACCGCACTGCCTAACAAAGATTAATTTATAATTTTTTATCGGTACAGAATTTAGTCATAATATGTGCTGTGGGTGAGAGGTAGTTATAATGACTTATTTCTGATCATTGATTATCATGCAAAGGCAAAATTGATGCAGTCTCTTCTCCTAAAATGCACATTTAGACCTATGCGTGATGTAAAAGAGCAAATGTGCTTTTACCATGTTACTTTTAAATGGAGAATATTGCATCTCCAGCCAAAAACCTGTCGATAGAAGGCAAACGATTAGAGGTAGATTTAAAGGTGCACACACATTTTTAGAAGCCCTTGAAACACATTTAGTTGAAATGCTCTGACTCCTATAACTGTGCTGTGATTCTGCAACAAGTGGCTTTCATTGTGGAAAATGAGGACAGGTATTGTGATGCATTTGAAAATGTGAATTTACTCATGGTGAAATGCTTTTGTGAAGCTAAGCATTGTGAGAAATTGCTATCGACAAGTGATAGGAATCTAATTTGAATATCCACTATTATTTCACGTTTAACAATATACATAGAAATGATTATGGTAATGAGTGCATGTTTATCAATTAGTGAGATTCATGCATGCAGGTAACATTTTGTTTTGCAGACAAATTGTTTATGTGTCTATACACTTGTGGTGACTTCCCTGGAATACAGCTGGAGACCACCTTTGTATGACTTTAATTATTTAAATAAAAACATTCTTACAACTTGATTATTACCAAGAATGTTTGGGTGAGACTGTGTCAGCAGGGGACATGAGATCAGTCATTTAAATGTAAAATATATATCTTTACAAACATAGTAGTAGGGCTCAGTTGTGTTAATCTGTAAACAACCATTTAGTTTACAGAAGTTAAATGTCTTTTAAAATTCATTATGTCCGTTTTCAATCATATGCAGAGATATAAAGCTGTGGTAGCACTGTGAAGAAATTAATGTTGCCCTGCAGTAGTACAAGAGTGAGTAGAAGCTGAAGTGACTACTCAGCCTTCAAACTGCTACAAAACAAGGGTGATCCCAAGCATAAAGGTAAAACAGGCACAGCTAATTAATATACCTCCTTCAACTTGTGTGGTATCTGGGAAGAGGAAAAAGGGAAGGCTATACTCTCAAAAGGGGTGTGAATGGGATCTAGTAGCAACCCAAACAGCAATAGAACAACAGTCCAAAAAAAGGGAATGTCCAATCAAGGTTGTATTTGAAAGTAGATATAAATTTATAAAACACACCATCAGCAAACATAAAAAAATAGGAAAACACTATACAAAAAACCACCCCTGAGGAAACAACACAGAATATACACAGTTATAGGATGTAGGACTCTGGGTCGTGAATCAGGGGTGCAAGGCAAGTTAAAACCACAGTTTTTGTAATTGGATATGTGTTTTGATGTAAAAAGAGAATTGATCAGCTAATCAGTTTCCAGGACCCACATCTAGACTAAGAGGTGCAGATATAAGTCAACAATACCTTATTTCATGTCAGTGTACATGTGATACCAAGATAACAAGTGTATGTGATAGCACCCAAAAGGAAAATCTGTATACAATAATTATTACTAAAGCATTGGCAGAAAAAACATACCCCTTAATGTCAAGTGTAATCAGCAGAAAATGTCAGATTGTATAATATATAATTTATATTTAAATTGAAACAATGAAACCAGTGGAATGAGGGGAACATTGTTCAAGAGGACACACATGGCTAACTGATACAGGTTATGCAATAGGGAGTTTCAGGTTTCTTTTGAACCACTTTAAGTGGAGGTTGATTTTCATATTTGAATTGAAGTTCTTTCAGTGTTTAGCACCTACAAGTGCTCAGAATACTCTTTCATTTCTCAGTCTTTTAAATCATGGTGTAGTTAGACTGTTTATGAGGGCAGATCTCAGGTTTGTTTGGAACATCTTTATTAGAAAGGGGTTGATTAATGTAGGGATGATTTTGTCATGAATTCAGAGAGAGAGTTGGAGTGACTTGTGTGCTATCCATTACTCAACACAGCCAATTATATATGTTTTGATCCTGGTGAGATGTGATCCCTTGCTTTTCACTGAAGGTTGCCTTGGTTACCTGGTTGCAGGGATTTGGATAATTTGGAGTTGGTATAGTTCTTTTTCTTTTCAACTCTAGAAAAAGGCTATTGTGATCAAGGCAAGAGAAGATGTGAGTTGCTTGAGTCAAGCCACTTTGATAAATAAGACAATCTACCTAAATATATGCAGTTGGAAATGTGAGTTTTGGGCCAGTGCATCAATGTAGGGTTGAAGAGTGAGTGTGATGTGAAAGTAGGATCTTTGCTTGTTCTGAGGGGGCGGCAGCTGGCCCATAAGAGGTGGTCATATGAATGGTAGTATGTTAGGGACATGGTACCCTACAAATGTTTTGTCTCTCTGGGAATTTAAGCATACATTCTAATATATGTCCCACTCCTGCATATTTTGAAGGGGGTCCATAATATCTGCAATTTTATTCACAGACCCAATACTCAGCAAAACATATGAGTCACCTGGGTATAGTTGAAATGAGACGGTGAGGGGTCGATAAGAAATGTCAAGAATTTAGCATATACATTAAACAACCATGGAGATATAATTGATTTTTGTGGCACCAATAACTAATATTAAAATGAACAGATTTGAAAACACTAAATTGATACCAGAGGTGCTAAATTCTTAATAAATAAATATAAATAAATGGAGATCCAGCTTGACATGGTTCCTCCTATTCCAATTCATGTTTTCACTCTTTAAACTGAAAACATATGGCACAAGGTAGTATGGTCTGGTTGATCGTAGACTGTGTCATATTAACGTCATAAGTCAATGAGAAGGAGATCTGTAGGCCAGTGTTTGTGCAGTGATTTTAATATTATCTCTTCCATGAAAAATAGTGTTGTTTCTGTACTCCGGTTAGGGTGGCCACTTACTGGTTTTTATGAAGCTTTCCAGGACATCCGGATGTGCAGTACATTTTATTAACAGTGTTGTGATGGAGGCTATTTGAAGAGAATATGGAATTATCGTTGTTGTTAATGAGGCATTGTAAAACTCTCTTTGAAGGGCTTCACTAAGGCAGTTATGTGCTCTTACAAAGAGATGCTGGGCAGGGGTCACTCTGTTCTGCTGGAGGTTTTGTTTCTTAATAAATCCGATGAGTTTCACTGAGGGGATTGTGCTAAATTTCAAGAATGCAGAAGTTTGGTTGTGCTCAGTGTCTAGACATTGTTGGAATTTTCTTGGAGGTTAATGATGCTTTGAATATTAGTGGTTGTATCCTAAAAAGCCTTTACTTGTGTTGGACAGTTCCTCTGAGGGTTTGGATATTTCTAGTTTGCTCAGGATTTGTAACTGCAGTACAATTTTTGAAACAGTCTTCGGTATTGCATTGGGACTCTGTAATGTGATTTTGGTAGACTCCTCTACTTCCATTTATGGTTCAGGTTGCATCGATTTACTTTGGATAATTCTTCATATAAAAAAATACAATTTTTGTCTAAAAGGTTATATTTATGGACCATTTCTGTGGTGATGGAGTTGAGTTATTTTTTTTAAAATTTCATTATTAGGGTTTTGCAGTAGGATATTGATTTTGCAGTTCATGTTTATACTGGAGAAATCAAAATGTCTGTTTGTACTCCCATCGATACAGTAAGCATTTGTAACTAGACCAAGTGTCTTCAACATTGGAAATATCTTTTAGATGGTCATCCAAAGAATGAATAATGTCTGAAGCCATGTCTGTCACGGTCCTCTGAACCATGTATTATTCGTAGTTTAAAGGATATTGAGTTGTCTAGATGCTCAGGACAAAGGTTGATGCCCCTAATAATCCATAGCTTAACTGTGCGTGGCCAAACAATAAATAATGCCTGAGTCATGTCTGTCGTTGTCTCATGAACCATTAATTATTCACAGTTTAAAGGATTTTTAGTTTTGTCGATGCTCAGGACAAAGGTTGATGCCCCTAATAATAATTTTAATTTGGTATGTCCTCACGACTATCAATACAAGACAATATTGCTTTTAATAGAGGGTTTCATGCCAGACTGCTCCAGTATCTAAGCACTGTAATAACAGGTTTCTCAACCTCTGAAGGATGAAAGGCTAAGTCGGCCGCTATAGGCAGTCGAACAAGAAGAAAAGTGGTGTTGAATCCTGGTACATGTCAGGCTACCATAACTGTTAAAGTGGTGTTATTGTTGATAGAGAATTTGAGTACCATTTTAAATGCTCCGAGTCATTAGGGTGTAAAATGGAAGTCTTGTAATCTCTCCTGGTAGGGAAAAGCTATTCCACAAATTCTTCTGTTATTTCTTCAATTATTACCACATTTTAGCTGTTAGATTGGATGGGATCTGCACCCTTTTTTGACGTTATCTAAGAACTAGGTTTTCACGTTTCCTGGTTGGTCCAAATTCAACCTTTTTAAAGCCAGACTTGGTATTGACAATCAACAGTTTTAAGATTTGACCATTATAAGAGGGACAATTGCATCTTCACCATTCACAAATCAACTTTATTATGAAGTGTCTGCTGCTAGTGGCTGCCACTGAAAGAATGATGCCAAAAAGAGCAATAGTGCAAAGGGCTATGGATTCTTAATGTAATGGAGGTTTGAGAGAAAAGGTTAAAACTGTAATTAATAGAAATGTTTCAATGATATATTCATGTCATAGTTGAAAATGCAATGCCAACACATGTTTGGCTAAGGAAGCACTTTGTAAAAACAATTCAACATTTTAGAAAATGCACTTAATATATCTTCCGGTGGTACATAGGTATACTCTGAAAAGAAAAGTAAACAAAAGGTAGCATATCTCTCACTATAGAAACAAACAGAAACCTACACGTTATTGGTAATGTGCATGCATTCTTTCTGATAAGTTTTGGCATATGTCAAGGAACGCATCAAATCTGAATTGTGTTTTTTGACATCATTACATCTATACATTGTGGACAGATAATATGGCATCACTTACCAGTGTAACTATTTACAAAAGGCAGTAGTCAGTATAACCAAACGTGAGATGTTTTCTGTATATTAAATTGGCATCCCCTGGTAGATTTCAGTATTTTATTTCACCAATTGGAAATAAAATACAAATAGACAATAGGAATACTTGTGACCAGTGTTGAGTTTTGGTTATGATAATACAGAGCAATTGTGTCTGTAGTAAACTGTTGTTTTCCCAGTTTACCGGAAATCATGTTCCAGAAGGAGAAGGTTTTCACGTGTTGCCTGCATGTTGTGTTTGGCATGTTCTGCTGCTGTTGGATAGGGATTCATTTGTATCTTTTGTTCTAGTAGAAATAGACAATGTGTCAACAGTTGCTTCTAACTCATCTGCCATTCTCTAGTATTTATTAAAAGTGAATCCTCATCTGTAATGTCTTCCATACTCAAGGGGAGATAAAGAGGAGTTAATAGGAAAAAAATATGCTTTCTCTCTTTTATTGGATGAAATCAAATATGTTAGGTCAATTGATGATTCCACCATTCAGGAATTGTGTAGATTAATGGTTACTGGTAGAGATAAGTAAAGCGACAACCAATGCCTTAATATGGGCTGAAAGTGTTTAATACAGCCTTTGCTTGTATTCAAGTACCTACATTGATTAGTCAATAGTTTGTATATGAGGCACTCATCCAATCACTGTGACTGTTCTCATTCTTAGAAACATTATACTATAAAGTTCTTCAACATTACTTCTGTGTTTACATTTAGGTAAGGAAAATATGACGCCATTGCTGCTGCATGTATCATATTTCTATTAGTTATGTACTTGTATGCTTGTTGACTATTTTAATGTTTGAACCACTATTGAAACTAATGTATGCTTCCAGCGTTAAAAAAAAAATCAATCTATATGTATTATGATTACATTTACATACGTTGCTTATAATTTTGATTGTTTGGGATCTTACTAAAATTACATTATGAATGTTAATAGAAACATTTGAAGAATTTAAACATATATTCAGTTCATAAGCAGTATTGAGCCCCAGGGTTGTAGGTCATAACGGCAAAGATGTGCTTTCATTCTGTTTGCACCCGATCACATGGATTTACTCTACACCAATGTAGAGATTCTCCTTTCTGTCTTTTTGATGTGCAGTCTTTCAAGGAAAACAGACATTGGAGTGAAATCTCAGGGGAGTTTAGTTGCAAAATTGAGAATAGCAGCATTTCAGTCAGCACACAGGCAAGCACATATGATCCTCACACAATTCAAGACTGTGATAAATCACCCCTTTATCATCTTTATACCTTTTCAGTAATTTGGCTCCAATGGAAGTGTAATTTAGTTATTTGATTTATTGTGTGCATGTGAGCACATTGAACAACTATCACACTTGCAATATATAATGTACTCTTGTGAGAGACATGCCCTTCGATTTTCGTTAAGCTTCAACATGTCACTGTAGCTGATCAGATTTGGTATGCTTGTTGAAGATCACAATATGCTTGTTGTCCATATATTGTATAAGCTAAGTCATTATCCAATGATAGCATATGACTATGCCATTTGTGTATTTCACTTAGTTTAATATTGTGTTATGAATGTCACTGTACTATCAAAATCTGATTTGATATTCTTGTCTTTGGGTGTCAATGATATTGTTCTGAATCTGAATCTGACATGACTTATCAAATGCTACTGTTATACATTTGTGATTGTATTCCGGTGTCTTAAATATTTTACTTCTTACTTTCTCAAGAACATAAATGTGTTTCAAAGCAGATGATTATTTATTTATTTTTAGGATTTTCTCCTCCAAACCACTCTAACTGCCCTCTTCATAGTGGGACATTTTATTTTACTCTAATGTTACTGCTACTGAATTCCAACTGTTCTAGTCTTTCCATGTTCTTCTGTAGGTGGAGGGGCTTCTTGACACATACAGCTGAGTGGAAGTAGATACTATTTGATCTGTTATTTTAGGAGTTACTGTGCCATACATGGCAAATTTTAACTGCCTTATTCATTCTATTTTGCTCTTACACTGACACTACTTCCTTGGGGGGTGGGGAGCTACTTAACTCTTTCCTTGTTTTCCTGTAAAGGGTGGGGCGTTTGAGATGTGCGTGGTTGAGTAGAAATGCAGTGTATGCATGCAACGGGCATGCCTGATGCATGTCAAAGGCAAGCCTTTCTGCGCCCATCTGCGCTTCAATTTGGCAGAGCTGGGAGAGCTCTGTCAAAATGTTTTACTCCAGTGCATTGTTGCACTTCCTTTAAAAATCTAACTAGCCTATGCCAATGTAACATACTTGACAGTATGGGTTCTACGACGCAGATTAAAATGCACTCACCTGTAAAACAATGGTCTTGAAAGCACCAATCTTATTTCAGCTCGCACATTTGAACTTGCATATTTTACACTATCATGGTACATGATTCTTGGTCCCCCTGGATACAAGATCGTCATGAAACCTGGTGGGCAATTATTAGTTTGTTCTGGTATTTCTTTTGTTTAATCAGTATATCTGCCAATGTGCAGCCCGCTGGGTTCAGACTCCATGTTTCTTTTTCTATCTGCTGATTTAGCAATTAGCCTTCTGTCAGATCTGTACAAATCTGACCATAGCTTGAGATGTTTACTTTCATGTAGATATTGTGATTCACACAGCATCTATGAAATTGGTAGAATCGATCAAGAATTAAAATTTTTCTCAAATTATCAACTACCCAGCACAAAGTGTGGGGCATATTCTGGATCTAATTTCAGCTCAACCCAAATCTACAACAGACCATGTGAGAGCACCTTTTTTTCCTTTCAACTCCCATGATCAGCCTTGCCTTACGGCAACTCCACCCCTATTGATTTATCTTGGAAAAATCTGCATTTTCAGTCCCGCGCAAAGCTAATGTCTTCCTAAACCCCGGACTCAAACTCAGGGGGAAGTTCAGTGATTGGTTATGACTTCTTCACAGATTCTGCTTTGGATAGTTTAATTCTTGCCAAAGAAATGGCACGGGTCAGAAACATAATGAAAGTAAGTGATTTTCCCAAGTCCTATGTTGCCTTTGTTGTCTATGGAGTTGTCTTTTAGTAAGCATTATGTTGTGTCTGTTGGAAAAAAAGAAACTTTGGGTTCAAAAGAATTGTGGAATGTATATGGATGTGTTATGAATGGGTGTGTTAATGTGATGGTAGAGATTAATAGAATGCTGTGTGATTGTGCAGTGGGATGATAGTTGTGGGTGAGAAGGTTTTAAGAGTGTGTAGGGGTATCAAGGGTTTGTGTTAGTGAGTAAGAAAGTAATGGTGTGAATGAATAAGTAGGGACATTATGATATATTTCTGGATAACCGTATGTTATATTGATTGTGCTTGGATGAGAATAGAAAGAGTGTGCATGTTGAAATATAATGAGCAAGAGTGAAATAAATGTTGATTTGAAAGGAATAATGTAGGCTAGTATACAACAAAACTACATTGTTACAATAATAGAGAAATTAATACTAAAGTAATGTACTTGCTTTGTAGGATGTGAAGATTAGTCTTCTTCTGGTTGGTGTCTTCAGTAATGTTCTTCTTTCATGTAATGTAAAAGAAAAATAGTGGTTGCATATGGTAATGGTGAAGTACTTCTAGTAAAAGAGATAGTTATTTATGAATATAGGAGGAGTTGTTGGGAAAAAGAGTTTATAGAGTTGTGTTATGGATAGTGTACTAATGTGTGGTAACTATGTTGTTAGAGCAATTAGAGTATGAGTAGTGTTGTTTGGGAGATTAAAAGGCACAAGGCAAACATGTGTAAGAAAAAGGTGCATTTGTAGGTTAGTCAAGTGCTGCTAATTGTAAGGAAAGAAGTTCTGTGTTTCTTGTGCAATGTATTTGTAATGTGTTGCACTGTTTTTAAACAATAGGGAAACGGTGGCCTGATAGCAATGCAATGGAGGATTGTTGTTACAGCATTGTTTGGTGTCTTATAGTAGAGGTTTGGAAATAAGAGTACCTTGTATGCGAGGGGAAGTACTGAGTGAGGGTAGAACGTGTGACATTTAAATGGAATGAAACATGGACTATGCAGAGTGTTTAATAAGAAATCTTTTTCATCAAAGTAAAAAGAAAATGATATGTGAGTTTATAGCAGCACTTTGTGTAACTTTTTTGTAAAAGAAAAGAACAGCAGATGGAAAAGATTTGTAGAACATTTTTAAGTGGCACTTGTTGTGTGGAAGTGTAATATGTTGACATTACATGTATACTTGAGAATATGATACATTCTAATACATTTGTACCGTCCACTGACTCTACAGCTGCTACAATGGGGGTGAGTACAATATGAAGAACATCTAGCAAATTAAGAGTGCAGTGGTAAAAACCTATGAAATTCATTGAAGACAGTTTTTCATAGGGATGTTATGGTTAAGTTGCACTAATATAAACCTATGAAATATAAATAAAATACATTGGCCCTCATTACGACCCTGGCGGAAAGTGACTGACCGGACCGCCACAGCGTAAATAGCGTTTCCGCCATTGCACGAAGGAGCAAAGTGCGGCCCATTCCGACCCATCGGGCACGAGCACCACGGCATGGCGGAAGTGCAAAGTCCGCGATGGCGGAAATGACCCCAAAACGGCCCACACCGCCGCCGTACGGCGCCCTAGGTGCAATACCGCCACCCATCACAGCGGACACCGCAGTGTGCGCCTACCGGAAAGTACGGTGACCGTAAATATACGGAAACGGAAGTAAAAACATGGGCCCGGAACGGGAAACATCCCGCCGTACACCTATAAAACCACTAAAACCACACAACCACTAAAAACACTACCCTGAGACACACCCCAACCCGTCATCCACCCTAGCGAAACCAAGAAAAATGGGAAAAGTAGCGAAGAAAGCGTGCGACCGCAAGCGGCAGGTCCACTTCTCCCATGAGGAACTCACTGTGCTAACAGAGACCCTCCAGGAGAATGCCGCCGTCGTCTTCTGCACACAAATGACCAGGACGGCACTTGCAAACAAGAAGGCCATATGGGCTCTGGTGGCACAGCGGGTAAGTGCGGTGGGGACCGCACCCCGCACCCCACAGCAATGCCGAAAGCGATGGGACGACCTGCGGATACGCGTCCGCAGCATACTCTCTGCCAACCGCAACATTGCCACAGCCACCGGGGGAGGTCCTGAATCACCCATCAAGTTGACCCCCTGGGAAGAAATCTGTGCCTCCACCATCGGAATGGAGAGCATAGAGGGAGTCGGAGGGATGGAGAAAGGAGTGCAGACATCCGAAGATTCAGGTAGGTGGGCCAAATAAAACAATGCTAAATCCACAATGTCCAATCATGTGAAGTACCATGTGTCCACATAGTGCAACAGAAACACATGTCCAGGAGAACGTCCACACACATCGGCCTGATAGCGCACTTTAAAACTCACAATAAATACATAAATAATTAAAAACCCCTAAAACACCCACTACACGTGCAGCAGGCACACCCTAACTGCAGGCTGCCAAACAACTGCACCCTCACTCCACACACAAATGAAAGCACCTCCAAGGCCCCGACCCAAATCACCCTCAGGTACCACCCCAATGCATGTGATACAATGCCATTCCAATACCCACAGACCCATTAATAACCCTCGCCCTCCTTTACTCCACCACAGGGTCCGATCCAAACGACGAGCATCAGGACACCCCTACCAGCACACCTGCAAAGAGGGCCAAGACCAACGGCCAAAGACCCTCCACCTCAGCTGCACGCATCAAGACACGGCAGCAGCACAAATCAGGTGGCAGCACAGAGGAGGGAACATCAACAGGCACCCCAGCAGCCAGCATGCCCACAACACCACCACCACAGGTCCCCCCAACGGATGCCACAGAAGGCACTGCCTCTGGTGGCAGCAGCACCATAGGTGACACTCCATTGATGGCAGCATGCTCCGACACAGAAGACGGGGATGTCGAAGTCAGATCCATCCATGACCTGTCCCAATCCCCCTGTCTGTCCCATCCCGTACAACATGAGGATACCACGCAGGGGCACCCACAAGACGACGACTGGCCATCCCCCATAAGCCCTGTGGCAAGGCAACATGAGGTCAACAGCCCCTCTGTGACACCCCCGCAAATGGCCATGGCCCAGCAGAGGCAACAGTCCCTCGACCAGTTAATCGTGCAACAGCAGCAACTGGCCACGCTCCTCAAGGACCATGCCGATGAATGTGGGGGCACTAAGGCAGACATAGAAACATCAACTGAGACACTTAGGGCAGAAATGGTGAGAAGTACAGAGACACTAAGGGCACAAATGGAGAGTAGCACCGAGAGCCTGAGAGTCCAAATGGAGACTAGCACCGAGAGCCTGAGAGTCCAAATGGAGAGTGGCACCGAGAGCCTGAGAGTCCAAATGGAGAGAAGCACCGAGAGCCTGAGGGGGGAACTGCATGCGACCTCCACAGACGTATGTGCCGAACTTGCCGCAGTGCGCCGTGTGCTCACTGAGCTCTCACAAACCCTTAGGGACATGCATGGACGTGAGCAGGCAGAGACATCATCCGTTGCAAGTTCCGTCCAGGGCAGCCCCCAACGTAGATCTGGGAGGAACCTGCGCTCCACAGGCAGGGGTGCCCCTGATACCCGCAGAGGGGGCTTGCAATAGCGACAGCCCACTGACAATGAGCATCTTTGGACACTGGTGTCCGGGGGGGAGGTAGGAGGGTGGAGGGGGTGTGTTGGGCTCACTTGGGTGGCGGGTCGATAGGGTGTTCAATATGATATCACATATGCCATAAACAGTGCACGATCAACCAATGTGATGTGTGGACAATGATCATTGTGTACTAGGCCATCATAGGCGTACAGTCCATATTGTGCATGTACCAGACACACACAGTGCCACGAGTACCGTGTCCATGTATCAGCCACCAGGCGTGAGTGCTAGAAGCATGCATCAATGAGATGCTGACGAATGTCACGGCCCTCCGGTGCCTCGCAGACTCCTTGAGGTGCTGCCACATCCCCACCCTCATCATGACCATCATCAGGTGCTTGCAGTTCTGCGTCAGGGGGCATGGGCACATTTCTACGTACGCACATGTTGTGGAGCATGACACATGCCATCACCATCTTTGCAACCTTCTCATGGCGGTACAGGAGTGCCCCGCCAGACCTGCTGAGGCAGCGGAAACGAGTCTTCAGTAGGCCGAATGCCTGTTCAATGACTACACGGGTACGTGAGTGGGCATGGTTGTAGTCCTCCTCATGCTGGTCCCGTGGGTTCCGGACTGGTGTGAGGAGCCATCTCTTCAGTGGCTATCCAGCATCACCTGTATGTGGACGATAAACGGATTATGTGGAATGCCATTGCTACATACGCACACCACCCCCCCCTTCCTGCCAGGTCATTGCCGAATCACATACCCCACATTATCATGCATGTAATGAGACTCACCGCGTAGCCAGGATCTGTTCCCTGCGTGTCGCTCCATGTAGCGTGGTATTGTAGAGTTCCTCAAGACCATAGAATCATGGGTTGATCCAGGGAATCGGGCACAACAACGTGTAATGATCCTGTTGGAGTCACACACCATTTGTACATTCAGGGAATGAAATTGTTTTTGGTTGCGGTACTGGGCCTCCATGGCATGTGGGACGACCAATTCAACATGGGTGCAGTCGATGGCACCAATGCAACCCGGTATGCCGCCAAGTGCATGGAATCCCACTTTCGTGTTTGTAATTTCCTGCTCCGAGCGTGGTAGGGAGATGTAGTCGTCTGCGTGCTGCAGGAGGGCATCGAGCACTTGCAATAGTGTCCGTGAGAACAGTGGCTGAGAAATGCCATGCAACTGTCCGACTGTGTGCTGGTAGGTGCCTGTGGCCAGGAAGTGGATTACAGACACCACCTTCAGTAGGGGTGGGATGGCGGTTGGGCTATCTATCATGCTGACAAGGTCAGCCTGTGTCATGTCCACAATGGCGGCTATGGTGTCCCGGTCCAAACGGTAGAGGGTGTGGATCTGCTCATCAGTGAGGTTGAACGGATGTGCTCGGAGGCGTGGGATTGCGGCCTGCCTGCGTGGTGGTAGTGGCTGTGCTGGCGGCCCTTGCTGGCCCTGCCTTGCCCTCCTCCTCCTCCTGCGTCTCCTCCGTGCGGCCGGTTGTAGTTGGTGTTCGTCTTCTTCTTGGAGTTGGAGTACTTGCAGTGCTATCAGGTCCCCCAGGGCCAACATCGCGAGTCCTGCCGGTAGCATTTCGGAGTGTGTGTGGTTGTGGGAGGAGACTGGGTGTGCAATTTATGTGTTTTCAGGCTGTATGGCCTCCACCTGTGGTGATTCATTCCACCTGTGCAAGCTGCTCTCCCCTTTGGCCGAGCACGTCCCGCACACAAGGCTGCAATTCGGTAATGGCATCTTGCTATTGCAATCATGTATTTGTACCCGATGGCCGTGTAACATTTGTTGATATGTACATTCGGCTATGGTCCCATTGTTTCACATACAATCTTTGCCGTCGCGAACAGACTTGTGAAGGGTCAGTGGAACGTAGTACTCGAGTAACGGTGGGCCCTCATGCATCACTGTACCGAGTTGCACCGACGGGCGGGGCGTCCCATTTGTGGGTGAAGGCAGTTGCCATTTTCACACACAGCCGCACTAGATGGATTAATTTGTGATTTCAAACGGCCACAGATGCCTTTTCGACGTGATGTTGCAAATGAGGAATTCGAAGGGCGGCGCTTTCGGTTTTCAGCTCGCGGCGAGGAGATGCCCACAGGTCTGACTGCAAATATAACGTTCTATTGTTCAATGTCCTTGAGACAGGGGCCATGGCGAGGAAGCAATGATTGATATGAATAGTTTGGGATGCGCAATAGCGACGTGGGCGATGAGGCCGGACGTTCCCAAATACATGTTACTTCACAACACTGGAATTACGGGCTGGGGCACTGTGGATTTTGCAGGCTGCATAACGCACAGACTCAATGGATATTTCTAATGTTATGTGAGTAAATGTTCTGGCGTTTTAATACCGGGATGAGGGAATGATGAATGGATGCATGGGCAGATGATTTGATACAGAGTTTGCCATGTTCAGGGCTTCTTGGAATCTATCCGCCTCCCCTGCGCTATGTGATGCAGGGCTGCCATAGTGGGACCATCGTCTATCTGGCCTTGTTGAGCCCTCCCTTTCTCGACGCGCCTTCAGACACTTGTGTCCATGCACGTTAACAATCCCATCAGATGGATTCTGTTTTGACAGACGCATGCACAGGTACACTCGTTTGTGATGGTGTTTACACCTCGATATAGATGGTTATGAGTCGCAAGTGGTTTTGGGGTGGTGATGATCCTTTGGAGTGGGCTAGCATGCATATGGCTGTGGATTCAGTGTGATCATTGAAGTGAGTTGTTCGGATGTAGTTCTGATGGCCATTCTGTTCTTTTTCTTTTCTTTTGGTTGACAGGTATCTCCTCCCCTTTTGCCACTGCCATCTGTATGCCACTCCTGCAGATGGCTTTTACTCCCGACACCTGCTGCTTCGTGTTAATCAGTGGAGCAGCATTACGATCTTATGGGACGATCGCCAATGGGCCACATGCCCTTACGCAGTACTAGTGGCTCGGAGCAACATTTTGGCCTTTCAGTTGGACTAGTACCTCCCCATTGGGACGGCCCTGCGGTTCTGTGCGCTTCCATGTTGCCTTTTCGTACGTGAATGTGGCTCTGTGTACCATGATGGAACAGGGCGTCACACAAGTAGTGGCTGGTCATTTCTTGTGGATGCAGCCCACAATGGTGAAATGTGTTTTGGAGTTCATGGCCTGATGGCTGTATGGGCTTGGTGATTTTGTTGTGCATTAAATTTCTATTCTGATTTGGCCCGTGTAGCGTTCTTCTTTGCAAGTGATGTGGCATATTCCTATTTGGGGAGCGATGTATTGTGAGGAGATCTGCATTGGGTTCCAGCTTCGGAGTTTAGTTGCGTGGTACTGTACTGGGCGCGTTTGCCTACGAAGCCCGTGAGGTCAGGGATGGGGGCTGCCAATATGACTGTTTGAATGTTGTCATGCTCAGGGGCGGGGGATTGGGTTTTGTGTAACAGATGCCGGTCAGCCAGGTGGACTGGTGGAATGATGTGATTTTCGGAATATTGCTGGTCACAGGTGCCTGTGTTTGCGTGCGTTTCTTGGTGGGGGACTGTGGTCATGTCCATTGGGATGGCTTCTGTATTCGTGCCATCTGTGCCCTGCAGCTCCCATTGGCCCCTCTTGTGTTTCATTTGTTCGTTGGCATGCATGGGTGACTTGTACATTTCAATGGTTGCATTGTGACTTCATTGCACCTACGGGGAGTTGTACTTTGTGGGCAGGGAGCGGTGTACAGGCACTCAGTGGGGCCGTTTACGGTTGATTCGCGATGCCGTACTTCTCACCATGGCGGAATGGTACATTCCGCCATGCTTGATGGCGTTAGGTACATGTCCGCTAGGGTCGGAATTAGCGTACCCTTGCGCCATGGTGGTGTTTACGGTTTGGCATGGCGCGCGCGCGCGTGCTTGGTGCAGTTAGCGTTGGCGTTCACTACGGTGTCGCTAATGGCTTCGTACTTTGCGGTGACGGGTCATAGTCGCACCGAGCGCTATTCGATGGCGGTATTGCATTTCCGCCATCGTTTTCCGAATTCCGCCAGGGTTGTAATGAGGGCCATTGTTAAAGGGATATTATGGTTACAAGTAAAACCAAAAAAAAATCAGAAATTCACCAGTTATGGTAAGCTAAACAATCATAACTCGCGCCACCACTATGCACTGCTAAGACTAACACAAATGATATCACAAATGCCATCCAGTGGGGCAAAGCTTTGGGGGGCCCAAGATTTTTGAAATCCTCATAGTCATAATGGAAAATAAATGTTGCTTGCATCTACAGCCCAAACTGCTAATTGGATTTTCACCAAACTTGCACGAGGAGCGACGGCTTGGTCCCAAAAGCATGTTTTTGTAAATTTGGTGTAAATGAAAATGACCAAAAAGTAGGTAAGTCAGTGATATCACTGTCTGGTCTGTGGATTCATTTCCTGATTCAGAGTTCGCAGATGCCTCTGGGCCAATCAGGGAGTGGACCGATATCCATGGACACAAAAAATGCATGCTGATTGGATGTTCAACAACGTTAGGTTTGTCGGATTTTTGGAAACAGTTGCCACGGACAGTCACATTTGTCCACACACACTGGTGAAAAAGGGTATGGGAAATACATTTGGAAAGATTTTGTGGCCAAAAGACGGATTGGAAAGGGTGTGGGAGTGGGAAAATGTTGAAAGGGAGCTGTTTTTTTATAGGTGAAAAAAGCAGTGCAGGTGCTGCCAAGTCTGCTGTCATTTTTACTGTCCACGGACATCATTGGGAATGGGGAGGTTCATGGTGAGTGTTGTTATTTGCAGATGATATATGATATGATATGATATGTCATTTATAAAACACCTATACACAAGTGTTTCAAGGCGCGATGAGGCAAGGGAGGGGAAACAGAGGGAACACAGAGACAACGATCCTACTAGGCCACGTGACATTGAGATCATGCAAGTGCTGGGCAGGGGGGAAGGGGAAAAGTGTAGGGGAAACGGGGAAGCGGCAGTGCGGTACAAAGGATAACAGTAAAATAAATAAGGCAATAAATAATAAATACATTGTGGCCAGCTGGTGGCAAGGGTAAGTGCAGACATCAGGTGTCAATTGCTAGTAGGGGCTATCGGAATGCAGAAACAGTCCCCAAGTGCAAGGGTTGCCAGGGGTGCAGTGCAGGTGTGAAACCGGTGGGGGGACCTGGGCCCGAGATCAGAGGGTAGCCAGGTAACCAATGTAGTTTCAGATTCAGCCAGAAGATCAGCAGGGGAGAGGAGGAGAGAAAGCAGAAGCAATGAGGAAGGTCTTGAGGTGCTTCCGGAACCAGAGAAGGTTCTCCGGAAGTTTCAGAGAGGCAGGGAGGCTGTTCTGGAGGGAGGCCCCACCAGAAGAAAGAGATCTACCACCAACTTGCTGCTTGGAGAAGCGACTGACCTTGAGGGAGTTGGAGGAGGATGAGCTAAGAGCTTGAGAAGGAAGATATTTAGGAAGAGAAAGCTTAAGGTATTGAGATCCCAGGCCCCAGAATGCTTTGTGGACAATGCAGAGGGTTTTGAACTTAATTGTCACCGCCACTGGGAGCCAGTGCAGAGATTTCAGTCCTGGAGAGATAAAATCCCTGGCCTTGAGGCCAAGAACAAGTCTCGCAGTCCTGTTCTGGATGATTTGCAGTGGGCGGAGAGTGAAGGCAGGCAGATTTAGAAAGAGACTGTTGCAATAGTCCAGCCTAGAGAGAACCAGGGCTCTGGAGACAGTGAACTTCTGGGGGAAAGAAAGGAAGAATACCTCTGCGGAGGTGCAGCTGGTAGTGTGACTTCTTAGAGGCGTCACAGATGTGAGGAGAGAAGGAAAGTGTGGAGTCGAAGATGACCCCGAGGTTTTTAGCCTTGCAGGTGGGAGCAGGTAGAGAGGCCAGCCAGAGAGTGACAGGAAAGGAGGGAGCAGGTGTGCCGATGAGGAGAATCTTGGTCTTACTGGCATTAAGGCAGAGATCATTGGCAGCGCACCACTCCTGGATGGTGGACAGATAGTCAGAGATGAGAGCAGGAGAAGAGGTGGCCGAAGGGAGCCTGAAAATAAGTTGAGTGTCATCCGCATAGCACTGAACGTTGGGGCAGAGAGCGGCAATGCAGTGGGCAAGAAGTGCCGTCAGGTATTGGTTGAATAGCCAGGGAGAGTAGTTAGAACCCTGGGGAACACCACAGGTAGAGCTAGAGATGGAGGAGAGTAAGGACCCAAGTTGGACCTTGGAGGGTCAATTGGAGAGGAAGGAGGTCAGCCAAGCCAGGGCCTGATCAGTGATACCCAGGTTATCATGGAGACGGTTGAGTTGAAGTTGAGTTGAAGATTAAGCTGGGAGATGGCCAGCTTTTCCAGGAGTTTGCCTAGGAAACATATTGTACGTACTTGCTATATGGTTTAATTCTATTGAGGTGGTTATTGCCAGTGGCCAGATTCTTGGGCGCATGGCCATAGGCCATGCCCCAAGAATCTGTTCAGTGACCACAGCCATAGTTATGTGTATAGTTCTTATAGGTAGTGTAGGGGGAGTAGAATCTGGCCACTGGTCATGGTCATAGTTATATGTGTATAGTAATTAAAGGTACTGTAGGGGGAGTATATAGTATTGGTAATATGGTAGACTGATATAATCGAAGTGTATATGGCATTTATGATCATAGCAGAATTGAGAATAGTGCTTATGGAATCTATATTTGTTTTTTGTAAAGACAAAAATAGGATAATAGTGGATATGGTTACGTAGTTGCATCTGGTAATAAAGCTGGAATCTCTGGTTCTTTTTCTGTGAAGAAAACACTATAATTTGTTAAACAAGAAAGTTTAAAATATATAATTGAACATCTAAATATATAATTGTACATCTAGATTTACTTTTTTGACTCTCATAAGTAGTATTTTCAATGCAGTATGTTTGGTACAACATTAGTGTCTGGTACACTGTTGTTGTATTGACATGAAATAAACATTGTATCATTGGCAAAAAAAAATCCATAGTGGATAAAAAAAGAATGACTGTAATTATATTCAATTTCCGTCATTTACATAGTTTTAAAGAATGGACATGTTTCAGAATACTTTTGGGTGGTAGCATGGTTATATTATGTGAGTGTAAGTGTGATACGTGTGTGTTTGAAGCGTGTTGTAATTAAGGGTGTGTTTAAAGTAATTTGATACCCGTTGGCGTATTCTAACTATATTGGATGTTACAAGTTTTGTAGTAACAGTAACGGTGATGGCATATTTGAAGTTTATTGCAATGAAAGGTATTATGGATGTAATTACATACTCGTTGGCGTATTCTAACTGTCTTGGATTTTAAAATTGATATTGTAGTGCTATGGATTTAGTTAGATACCTGTTGGCCTATTCTGACTTTGTATTTTAATTTACTTTAGTGAGTAAATTTGGGATGAAGGAATATTAAATAGGCATTTGTTAGATTTGCTGGTAACCTATGTTTTGGAGTAACAGAAGTGTTGCGTCATTCAAACCAACCACTTCATTTTTTGCAGTACAGTGGCCTGAAGTGGTTGTGACACCACTGTAGTAGATTATGTCTACTGCTGTGAAGGGTTTCTTGCCAAGAGATACTTGGCCTTGGGTAAAGCTAGCAAGTTTACAGTTATTTTTGGTACCATCTGCATTGTACCTTAGCAGCATTAGTATGACATACTGGCCATGTGAGTATATCTGTATGCTAGAACGATTGTCTGAATTGCAAAAATGGCATACTATGCAATGATTTGCATTCTGCAGAAGCAGGTGAAATGGAAGGGATTTACTATTTGGTATGGATACATGCACAAATCATTCATTGAGGATGCATTATTTTTATTTTTGTTAATGCACATTAGTTAGTTATAAACATTTAGCACCATAGCAACAAACTGTGCAATAAATAAACATAATTAGACCTACTAAAATATTAAATGATTTACATTACATAGTAGTACAATGAACATCAATATTATAAAAAACATAATTAATACTCACAATCTTATGTGATTACCTTTTCAACCATATAAAATGACCCCTATCCTACTACATGTCCATCAATGTTTTCCAAATCAAATAAGTGTATAATAAGTGTATAGAGACCCAAGCTACTCCTCACTGATGACGCCCAACAAGGCTGAAACATGTCTGGGGATGCTTGCGGTCTCGTGCAGAAGGGAGGTGACCTAACAGTTCGGGCTGGACTACCCCTTTTGGGGTAGGACCAAGCTTGATTTGCATATGGTTTTTCCCCTTCTGCAATGGCTTGGCAGGCTGAAAAATGATGGGCTGGAGGGTTGCCCAGAGCCGTGCCTGTGGTTATGATTAATTCAAAAACTTCCAGCCATCACCTTTCTATTCTGCTAAAATCACCCCGAATGGGACGCGTATGCCCAGACGTGGGTCCCGAGTCTGCCGGACCTAGATTACCCAAGCTACTCCTCACTGATGATGCCCAACAAGGCTGAAACATGTCTGGGGATGCTTGTGGTCAGGTGCAGAAGGGATGTGACATAGCAGTTCGGGCTGGACTGCCCCTTTGGGGTAGGACCAATCCTGATTTGCATATGGTTTTTCCCCTTCTGTAATGGTTTGGCAGGCTGAAAAATGATGGTATGGAGGGTTGCCCAGAGCTGTACTCGTGGTTATGATTAATTCAAATGCTTCCAGCAATCACCTTTCTGTTTTGCTATAATCTTTGCTCAGGGCCCAATTTTAAGCCATATTTGGAACAGTATAATTTACAATCTCCTTCCATATCATAAATGCTACTGATGTTATAACAATGAATTCAGCCCAGTAAAGAAATGATCATTAATGATATTCTCCATGTTTGTGACAAAGCTCGAATATACCTTTATGCATTGCTTTGATCAGGCATGGCAAGCTGTGAGCAAATTACAAGTCTCTATTTTATTTTGACACATACTGAAACCGAGGCTGAGCCTCGTTAACATCAGCTGGAACCGCCGGCAGGCGGATCGCGCCGGCGGCCAGCTCCAAGGCCACTCTAAGGCCTGTTGGGTGCCTGTTCGGAGCCACAGGAGCTAGGGGCCAGAAACTCTGCCCTTACCAATCCAGAGCCACCATGAGCAGGAGCTCCTTCCATCCACTGCTGGAGCTGCTGACACCAGGTATGTCACGAGTCCCTAGCTACAGCACGAGCGTGCGTCTTGAAGGCAACACGCGGCAAATTATTTAGTATTATCTGCTCTGCTCCAGCGTTGCCCAGGGCGGCCCTTCCTGCCAGGATCTGCCCCATTAATGCACTCTAAGTGCATCCAGCCACCAATCGAAGCCCCGAGGTTCACACCATTTAAAGATGGCTGTCCGCCGCACCTATAGCCCTCCATCCGGCCCCGCTACCCTGCAAACATCGTGATTGGCCCCTCTCCCCTATTGGGAGCCAACCACAAGCCAGCAGGTTCCGAACCGGCCCACCTCGAAGGCACTGCGCACTGTGCCTATCTCTAGCCTGTATACACCACCGAGCATAGGGCTAGATCCCCTGCCCATCTCCTTTGGGGTAAACACACCGCCCCTTACTGCAACCTTTTTTCAACTGTTCCAGCCAGCTACCTGAACTGTTTCAAGCCTTCACTGAACCCTATTCTCGCAGCACGGCATAACACAGACTATTGCTCACATTGTGTAGTGCCTTATGGTCGCGTAGAGACCACTGTGACCACTTGTGTTGTGCCTTATGGTCGCTTAGAGACTACTGTGACATTGTGTGGTGCCTTATGGTCGCGTAGAGACCACTGTAACATTGTGTAGTGCCTTATGATAGTGCCTTATGTAGTGCCTTATGGTCGCGTAGAGACCACTGTGAACTGTTTCAAGCCTTCACTGAACCCTGTTCTCGCAGTACGGTATAACACAGACTATTGCTCACATTGTGTAGTGCCTTATGGTCGCGTAGAGACCACTGTGACCACTTGTGTTGTGCCTTATGGTCGCTTAGAGACTACTGTAACATAGTGCAGTCCCTTATGGTCGCTTAGAGACCACTGTGACAACATTGTGTAGTGCCTTATGGTCGCTTAGAGACTACTGTGACATTGTGTGGTGCCTTATGGTCGCTTAGAGACCACTGTAACATTGTGTAATGCCTTATGGTCGCCTAGAGTACACTGCGTATTAGTACTGGGTATCAGCACTGTGCACTAGCATTTCTCTGATTCTCTGCGCTAGTACCCTCACTGCAGCACCATTGTGTACTAACATTGCGCACTAGCTTCTCTCTGACGATTTTGTGCGTCAGTTCCCTCTAAACTCAGAAATGATAACCTGGACCTTCCTCATTATGTTCCCATTCTGCCTGGTCCCCCATGACACCCCTTGTACAGGGTCACACTTTCGCTTACACTCCAACGGCCTCAGCAGACTAGCCTGCCCCAGACATTATCCCATACCCTGCCCCACCCCCTTCCTACCCAACATCAACCCCTTCCAGCCTACCTCCTCCACTGACTCTCATCGCATAGCAGACACCCCCAGCCCCCAAGAAGCATCACAAACTACTCCCATCGGCCAACCCACTATCACGAACCTCACTACCAGCAGATCCTATCCCTGCTCAGGATTATCGAGATTCACCCGACTCAGATCCAGAACACACACACCCGCATCCCTCCCCAATCTAGGCAACAAACAAAACATAACCTTAACCAAATCTGCCCCCCACTGCACACGCCCTACACTTCCGACAGACCAGATATCACACGGCCTGATCGCACCCTCCCCCCGCACCCACATCAAAAAATCATGCATCACCACCGAAACCATTAAAGGTGCACTCATCAATGCGAGATCTGTAGTCGCCCATGCCTTAGACATTGCCGACATTATTACCGTCAATGATCTCGACTTCATAGCTATTACAGAGACCTGGCTCCACCCAGCATCTGGCCCCTCTCTATCACTTGCTATACCCAATGACTATACCATCTACCGTGCAGACAGACAAACAGCTAAAGGTGGTGGAGTAGCCGTTATTGCAAAAAGCTCCATCAACATTAGACACATACAAAACCAATCACTGACATCAGCGGAATTACTCACCCTCAAACTATCCACAACGCACACAAGCACTATCACCATCCACCTCATCTACAGACCACCAGGCCCCATACTATCCTTCAATGACGACATAGCCCTTCTACTCTCTAACAATATCAAACCTAACTCTCGACTACTTATCCTAGGAGACTTTAATCTAGGTCTCAATGATGAGAAAGATGACAAATCTCACACTATCGCCAACACTATTTCAGAATTAGGACTCACCCACCATATCGCACAACCCACACATAACAAAGGCCGCATCCTTGACTGGATAGCTGACCTCAATTGCAACACTACCATCCTCTCCAACACTCCATGCGCCTGGACCGATCACCACCTTATTACCTTCACCATCAACAAAGGCTCTCAAACACCAGGGCCCTCCTCCAATGCCCCACCCACACTCACAAGAAACAACAAAAATATCACACTAGAGAAACTCCTCCCGCTACTCCGACCCATCATCGACTTCTCACCCACCATGACCAACCCTACTGAATTAGTAGATTTATACAACACAACTATCCTTAAGGCCATAAATACCATAGCACCACTCAAGCTTCGGAAAGCCAAACCACGAGCACACCTCAATTCCTGGTTCACCCCCAAACTAAAAACACTCCGCAAAGCCAAAAGACAAGCTGAATTAGCATGGAAACAGTCACCATCCACTATTAATAAGACATCCTACGCACTAGCATCGAACATCTATAAATCAGCCATCATCCAGTCTAAAAAAAACATGTACAATGAAAGAATCAGCAACGCCAAATCTAATACCAAAGAGCTCTTCAATATCCTGAGAGAACTCGAATCACCCTCCCCCACTCCAGACACTTGCAACAAAGACATCCACTGGTGCACGAACATCCAGGAAGCACTCCTAGGCAAAATTGCCACGCTACAAGCCAAAATCCTGACAAAGAAAGAAAGCCTCACCCTCTCCGATAACATCACCCCCTCTACATACACCCACACCACCCCCCAAAATGATGACAATAACCTCTTTGAGTTTTCCACCATAACCATTAAAGAGGTTGAAGAAATAATCTACTCTCTTAAACCGTCCAAATGCCAAGGCGACACTTGCCCAGCCCCTATCATTAAAGATGCTGCCAAACAACTTGCTCCCTTCATCACCTCCCTCATCAACGCATCCTTCACCTCCAACATAGTGCCCAACAACCTCAAGGACTCCTGGGTTCTTCCGCTACTTAAGAAGCCCACCCTTGACCCTAATGTCCCCACCAACTACAGACCCATAACGACTGTACCCTTCCTACTAAAAATCCTCGACAGAGCTGCCTATCTCCATATACAGAACCACCTCGAGAAAAATAACTTACTAGGACTCAGACAATCAGGATTCCGCCCCAAACACGGCACTGAGACCGCCCTGATTGACCTCAAGACACAGATGGACAACATTAAAGACAATGGTAAACTAGCCCTCCTTCTCCTCCTCGACTTATCGGCCGCCTTCGACCTGGTCAACCACGACATCCTCTGCAAACATCTATCCTCAGCAGCCAAATTTTCAGATAACGCCAACGCATGGATCCATTCCTTCCTTAACAACAGATCCATGAGAGTCTTCGCACCCACAGCCTCTGCCATCCCATCCCCAGTCACTTGCGGTGTCCCCCAGGGCTCCTGCGTCTCCCCCACTCTATACAATGTATTCACGAAACCCCTCTTTGACATACTGGACCGCTTGGGTGTCATCTACACCAACTACGCAGATGACACCCAAATACTGATCCCTTTAACAGGCGACTACTCCACTGACCTCACTGCTCTCAACAACATTTATTCCATTATACAAGAATGGATGGCCAAGCATGGCCTATGCCTTAATGACGACAAGACCGAGCTTCTTCTCCTAGGTTCCCAACCCAGACTTAATAAACTCGACAAACTCTATCAAGCATTCACTATAGACGGCAATAACATCACCGTCTCTAACAGCGTCAAAACCCTAGGAATCTACCTCGACTCCTCCCTCACACTGACAAGACAGATCAATTCCATCTCATCAGCCACTGCTTACACTTGTAAACTTATCAACGCCAGCAGACCTTACCTCTCACCATCCAACTGCATCACCTTAGCCAGAGCGCTAGTCCTTTCCAAAGTTGACTACTGCAATGCGCTATACTTGGGAACCAGTCAGAAAAACATCAACAAACTACAAGTCATACAAAACAACGCCTTGCGAGCAGCCCTGAACATACCCAAACAAGAACACATCTCGGACGCCAGACGCACCTGCCATTGGCTATCCATACCACAAAGAATTGAATACAAAACCATCTCACTCACACACAAATGCCTAGCTAACCAAGCACCCAGATACCTATCCGACAACCTCAAGCACCACACCCCAGCGCGCCCTACCAGATCAGCTCAAACACACTGCTTAAATATCCCAAGATTAAGCTCCAAAAAGCAGGTGGCTCCAGCTTCCCCGTGCTTGCCTCCAAACTTTGGAACTCACTTCCACTCGAGCTGAGATCAGAACCGTCCTTTCACAGATTTAGACACAACACCAAAACTTGGCTTCTATCCAAAGAAACTGCCTAGCCCTACCGCACTAGCATGCACCAAGACTGTAAATTTGTAAATATGTAATCGATTTGTACATTTCTGCTGCATTATTCTTGTTGTATTCATTATTCTTGCTGTATTCATCGCAAGCGCCCGGATGCCCTAGGGCCAGGCGGCGCTATACAAATAATAAACTAAACTAAACTAAACATACAGCATGCAACTGTATTATTTTCACCTTTATTCCATTTATTTGTGTATTCCCTAGTAGGAAAGATATTGAAACATAAATAAATAATAACATGTTTAAGTTCTGGTAAACACAGTTTCAACAAATATCTGCATGGTTTGTTAATGAAAGAACTCTGATGGAAATAGTCTAAATATCTTTACCTAGTATGCAGTGCATCTACATTACAGGACGTATTCCATAGTTTAACCTTCTGTTTTATAGAAGGTTTTATAGAAGGTAAACTTTCATAGTTCGGATCATTCGCCAACATATCATCATCCAAACCCAAGGCCCTAATAATTGATTGAGCACAAGCTCAAGTACACATTAATTATGTTCCTGATTGTTAAGCTTAGAGCCCAGTAATGTTATCAAATGTTGAAATTCAGGTTTTTTGCAATATTTTTGCATATAGTAAAGCTATTTGAGCATGCCATGATGACCTAAGCAAGATATGACCCAACTCAACAAGTTGCCTCAACAGGCACAGCTTGCAGGCACAGCTTGCAGTGTATTGATGAATGTCCGTAGTATTTTAGAATCAATATGGTTAAGCAAGTTCACCTGACACTCTGGAAGAACAGCTATGGCATTTAAAATGCCTGGTATAATCGCAGTGTGAAATATTTCAAGTAATCCTTCTATATTATACCACCCATTATGTATGATGTACTGCCTGGGATGTACATTAGGGATGTGCTCTTGGGAAACATGGGTGCACAGAGTGCATCTATGTTTCCACATGTATGAACTCTAGAGTATTTCATTTATAGGGATGTTTTGGGATTCTAGTACTTATAGTAAGTACATTAGGAATTATTGTGGATCATCCTGAAATGCAGTATGGGTTGCATTTCTTTTTTCACTATTGTATTGTTTTATTGACTACATCTTGCAAGGGTTGGCATTGCATACATGTATTATATATTTTGTTGAGTTAATTGTTCCATGATATGAAGGGAAGATGTGTTTTGCCCATATAGCTCACAAATTAGTCTAGTTTTTAAGATGGATTTTGCATCTTTATTAAGCAGACCATGAAAAAACAACTACGAAGAACTGTTTGGAGGAAAACACATTATTGTTTTCAGGGACCTCCTGCAGTTAACACCAGTAAAACGTCAACCTATTTTCAAAACATTAGGACACAAACAATGCCGTAACACACTTGACATCATTGGACATGGAAATCCCAGGCAACGTTTTCGCTACAGAGTACTAACTCATAACATGCATCACCTATGCTAACATCACCCCTGGCAGTCCCCTCAAGAACTAAAACCTCACATTGCCCCCACTCACCTATGCCACAACCCAAGGCAGCCCCCTGCTATTCGGCCCTACTCACCCTACCCTCACTCAACTGTGCCCATCACCCCTGGCAGCCCTCTCAAGTCCTGACACCGTCCACTACCACCACTCACCCCGACACTAACCCCAGTCAGCCCCGTGTTAGCCACCCTTCTCCCACTATGCCCACTCATCTCCACCACTACCTCAGACAGTCTCCTGCTAGTCCACCCAAATGCCCCTACCGCAATTCAACTCTGCCCATCACTCCTGGCAGCCTGTTCAAGACGGGATGCATCCCACAACCCCCACTCACCTCTGCCACAAACCCAGGAAGTGCCCTGCTAGTCCGCACAACTTCCACTACCCCCACTCATCTCTGTCCACCACCCCTAGCAGCTCACTGAGGTCCTGACATATCCCACTACCCCATGCTTACCCACACCCCATCCCCAGGCAGCCCCTTGCTAGCCCACCCTGCACCTACTACCCCAGTCACCTCTGCCCATCATCCGTGACAGCCCCCTCAAGTCCTGACACTTCTCAATACCCCCACTCACCTCTGCCACAAACCCAGCAGGCCCCTGCTATTCCACCCAACTCCCACTACCCCCACTAAACTTCCCATCACCTCTGGCAGCACCGCAAGTCCTGACACCTCCCACTACCCCCACCCCACACCCAGGCAGCCCTGTTATTTTGCCCTACTTCCACTACCCCCACTAACCTCTGACCATCACCGATGGCAGGTCCCTTGCTAGTCTGCCCTACTCCCAATATCCTCACTCATACTCAAACCAACCCCAGTCAGACCCCTACTTGTCCACCCTACTTCCACTACCCCCACTCACATCCACCCATCTCCCCTGGCAGCCCCCTGAAGTCTGACACTTCCCACTACCCCCACTCACCTCCACCACAAGCCCAGGCAGGCCCCTGTTAGTCCACCCTACTCCCACTACCCCCACTCACCTCCTCCCATCAACCCTGGTAGTCCCCTCAAGTTCTGACACCTCACGCTACCCTACACTCAAGCCCAGGCAGGCCCCTGCTAGTCCAGCCAACTCCCACTACCACCACTCAACTTCCCATCACCCCTGGCAGCCCCTTCAAGTCCTGATACCTCCCACTACCACCACTTGCCCCTGCCCCAAACCCAGGCAGCCCCTGGTAGTCTGCCCTACTCCCACTACCCCCACCACCTCCACCCATCACCTCTGACAGCCCCCTCGAGGCCTGGCACCTCCCACTGCCCCCACTCACCTCCACCACAAAACATAGTCATTCAATGCAAAGTAATGTGGCATTTGTATAGTGCTGTTATGACATTACAATAGCCTCAAAGTGCTGTAGAAGAATGCCCTGGAGGAACCAAGTCTAAGGAATCACTGATTGGTCTGGGTCATTAAGAATGCATGTGTGCATTTCAGCCTGTACAGAGGTAGGTAGGTAGTGGTGGCAGCATGCATGCCAGTGACCCAAACATTACAGACCAGTGGATGGGTAATGTGAAGGCTGTCAGAGATTGTATGATATGATATGATATGATATGATATGATATGATATGCCATTTGTAACGCGCCTATACACAAATGTTTCAAGGCGCGACTCAAGGAGTTCGATAATGTGTCCAGCTAGACTGTACAATCAATCATGGAACTCAGATGCATTACTGTGGCTGAGGTGATGCATGATTTCAGATTCGGTAGTGGCTGATTGAAGATGTCGGTGGGTTGGGGGGCCATACCTTGTTAGGGATAGACCAATCCCCACTGGGAACACACTTGATGAGTGTAGCTCATTAATCCACAGTGAACACCCACGATGTGAAATTCCCATAAGTGTGAAAGAAGTGTCTGAACTTACACATTGACAAGCAAGTGCCAAAAGAACACCGAAACATCAGTGGACTGGAAAGTAACACAACATAAATTAAACTCAAACTCCAGTAGCCAATGTGCAGAGATGAATGAGCTGTCGCCAGATACAACCCACAACTTAATCAAGTGGAACATGTGGAAATACACATGAAGAAGTAAGTATCCATCCCCAATGAGAGACCCCAACACTATCATTGCAAATCTCTTACATCGCCACAACCAACCCTGTATGCACACCATTACACACAAAAAGTCACTCCAACAAAACCAACACACCGACAATAAAAACACAGTGACACTGCACAAGGAATGGAATCAGATAAACAGCAATTGCACCTCTATTGCACACTCCTACATGTGAAATGCATGTGCACATGACCAAGTCAATTAAAAGGATGCCAACATGTCACACACAGACAAAATACATAACATCAACAAACACACATGAACACATTCTACAATGGAGTACAAATTCAACCATGCAATACGACTATCACACACACAAATCCACACCATGTACACAATTGAATAACCTGCTTGTATTTCAAAGCACGCAAATAGGCAAGCATGGCAAACCAGTCAAAAACTTCAATCCACAAGAACTTCAGTTACCCACATCTACAAGAGCCCACTCATGTACATCGAGCATGGATGCAACATTCACCACACACAAGGAGCATGCACACATATCCCCCAGCAAACATCACTGTAACAACATGACACACACAGTGAGGTTCCAATGCATATGGCTGCCTTAGGACCTATGCACTTAGAGAATATTGAAAAAATAAAAGTGCACATGGACAAAGCGACTTCAACCAAGTGTGGTATGAATAACATGAAAACTTGCATGAAAACTATTTACACATACATAAGGGAAGGGAAACATGTCCATGGATACACATAAAATATGTCAAAAAGTACACCTAACATTATGAAACTATGCACACTGGCAGTGGAATAGTCCGATGGGATGTCGGCTAGGGCTCCCACCAGGTCCAAGTCCACCACAACATGCTCATCCTGTACGTGGGCCTTCATACTTTCCTGGAGAGCTTCCAGGATGTCCAATAAATCTCTCTCTGCCTACTCCACCACAGGATGGCAGCATGCTCCCTTGCCCTTCACTCATCTGCCTTGGCCCTTGCCTGCTTCCTCTCCACCCCATGCTGCCTCGCAAAATGCACTCTGGCTGACACCTGATTGGCCAGTTAGATCCAGACCCCCTGCCTCAGTTGTGTCCCCTCAGTTGTGTTGCCTCCTCAAAGCCACCATATGATGTAGCCTAGCAGTGAGTTTCCTATGGATGGACTCCCTCTGTCCAGATAACATTTATCGTCGGAGGAGTACAGCACATGCCTTTCCCTGAAGTGTTTGCTATTCCTCCATTGCCTGTTCCTGTTGAGCTCCTGGGCAGGCTCAGTGACCACCTCTGCTGCCGATGTAGGGACTTCCACCTCAACCAGGGACATGGACACATCCAAACAGGGCAGTGGTGGGACTGGTGTACAGGGGGGCATGGTGGGAGGTGTCACGGAAGCTGCAATGAAGGACAACTGGGCCACAGAGGAGGAAGTGGTGGAGGGGGCAATTGCAGTGCCCAGCCAAGAGAGAACACCCAAGAGGAGTTCCGTCACCAAATATGCTAGGAAGACAAATATCTGATCATGATGCCATACAAGATTCATGCTAGAAACCTTTTCGGCAACAGAAATTGCTGCCATCCATCTGGCAAAACCTGCCAGCAGGGGCATCACTACTACTTGGATGGCCTCATTGGATACAAGTGGGGGATGGGTCTAAGTGGCGGCATCACAGAAGATGGTCACTGCTACAGCCAAAGGCCCATGGACAAGAGGTTCTGCAGAACCCTTCACGGTGGACTGCAGATCTTCATGTCTCTGGGGCAGGGGTGCAGCCTGAACACGCTCTACAATGCCCCCACCTGACACTGTGGGCTGAGCTGCAATGGCCCCCTTATCCACCTCCTCCCCAATCACCCCAGAAGCCTCCAGAGAGCCCACCACCCTATTGCCACCCCATCATCTCTTCTTTCGTTGTTTCTCACCATTTCTACGCTGATGAAACTCAGCTCTTCCTTTCCTTCTCTTCTTTCACTCACAATCTCCATCTCAATCTTTCTTCCTGTCTTACTGCTATCAAAAACTGGATATCATCCCACTTTCTCTCCCTCAACACTGATAAGACTGAAGTCTCATTCTTTCCCTCCAACACACTCCCTGCTCCCTCTCCCCCTACTTTTATTCACTTTTTCCCTTCTAATCTCCCCATCTCTGCCCATGCTTGCAATTTAGGCCTCCGCTTTGACTCCTCCCTCTCCTTTTCCCACCATATTTCTCTTACCTCTTGTGCCTGTCGCTACCACCTCTTCAATATTCATAAAATCTGTTCCTCCCTCACCTTCCATGCCACTAAACTCGTAATCTCTTCCCTCATCTTCTCTCGTCTTTTCTATTGCTCTTCTCCTCTTTGGACTCCCTGCCTCTGATCTTGCTCCCCTCAAATCCCTCTACCATTCTGCCATCGTACCCTTTGTCTTCTTTCTCCTCATGACTCCATTTCCTCCTCGCTTTCTTACCCCGGCGGGCTTCCTTTCCACTCCCAACTTAAATGTAACTTCCTCTGTCTTGTTTTCAAATCTCTTCATGCTCTCGCTCCCCCTACCTTTCCTCTCTCCTTTCATTCTACATTCCCTCCCGCTCTCTCTGATCTGCTGATCTCTTCCTACTCACGTTCCCCCGCCCCTATGTACCTCTCCTCGTTTCCTTTCTTTTCAGCCCCTTGCCCCCCTACACTGGAACGCTCTACCTCTCTCTATCTGCTCCATTCCCACCCATTCCTTCTTCCGTGCCTCCTTGAAATCTCTTCTTCTCCATTCCCCGCCTGACTTCCCTCACTGCCTCCCTTTACTTCTCTCTCACTTCCTAGTTCCGTGCCTCCTTGAAATCTCTTCTTCTCCATTCCCCACCCTGACTTCCCTGACTACCTCCCTTTACTTCTCTCCCACTTCCCTCTTTTCTCCCCCACTTACCTTCCCTACCCTCTCCAATTCTTCTCACGCTTACTCCACTCCCCTTGCACTTCATTTTATTCTCCCGTCCTGACTCCCCTCCCATCCTTTTCTCTCTCATTTACCTTGATAAATTGTTCTACATACTGTTTTAACGACTTGTTACATGTTTGTCAATTAGCTTCTAGTTTTATTATTTTAATTTTTTTACTTTTATTTTATTTTATTATATTCCATGTATTCTTACGTTATAATGTAAAGTGCTTTGGCGTAAAGTGCTATATAAACAAAATAAATACAAAACTGTGGAAAATGGGACAAAGAACATAGACATCATTCAACATTAACAATGCATATGCCACATACACAGCATTAACATTGCCATGAATACTGCATGATTCAACAATCAACTGCCACACACCCACACACACCCATGCAATCAGCATGAATGCTGACCCACAAGTGTAGGCCCAACAATGATTTACAATCATGAGACATGCACATATCAACACAGCACATTGATGTGTGGCCACATACACATGTCAATGCATCATCACTACACCAGTGCCAAAGTGGCACAAGTTGAACCTGCAGACAGGCCCATGGGAACTGCATCTGGGCATATGCCTTGGTACCACCACTGCATGGCTCACACTATCATCTTGTCCACTTGCATAGACATGCAGTGTAGGAAATGATACAAACAAGACAGCCACAAGGAGTCACGTATGGTACAGGAAAAGTTGACATACATGTCATACACAGTGGCACAGAAGTGTGGGGCCACAACATGCACAATTGGATCCATGCCATTGAATCCCCAGAGCAGTAACCTTCTGAGAGGATTGGGAACTGTGATAGCATTATGGAGCCCCACTAGCATTTCCCTGGTACTTACAATAGAGCACATGTCCTGCCTGTCCCTTCAAATCCTGGACTTACCTAGCCACTCCCACAGCAGCCATGCCTGTAGTAACACACCTGCGTTGGTGCCCAGGTACGAGCACAGAGGAGCACCTCAAGCCCCCATGCCACATGTCCATCACAAAGGGAGACACTTACCACAGACGACAATGCATGCACTAACTGGAATCCATAGAGCTTTGCTGCAGACAAATGTGGGATCCAGGTGGGCCAACTGCGACACAGGGCATCTGGTGAGCCAGGTCATGCCACATGGGCAGTCGGCATGGCTGAAGGAACTGGCCAAAGAAACGAATGGATGTGGGGCTATGAAGCAGGGCCACCCATAAGAACACCATAGAGGGTCTGAACTTGAGCCACCAACACTGCCATTGTCTGCGGGTGGCAGTACATTGTCTGTGGGGTTAATTCCAACAAAATGGCTAGTGCCCCCTGAGCATTGCTGGGATGTTAGTCACATTACGCCACATTCCCTGTGTTCGCTGTTTGATTTAAATCTAGCACTGTGCACTGTGGATGTCCCACATCACTCGGGGTGATAGAGGGACTCCTGGAAATGTAATGATGATCCACTCAATTAATTTGCCTTTACTTAGCAGTCTGTCACATCTTACATGAGCATGTATCCAGGAGAATCGAGCCCAGATGGCTGGCCTTTGGATGAGCATCATACCCTCGGGCCTGTCTGTGTGACCTCAGTGTCAGTGGATGGCCCAATGCTGCAGGTTGGGGTGCCCTGTTGGTCACTCATGTGCCAAGGGCACACCTGGATGGGTGGGAGGGAGAGCCTGGGTCCAGGCACCAATTTTGTGATAAGAGGTTGGCTGCTTCACATGCCCACCCCACCGGTGTGGGGAAGGTTGGTCTGCCACCGTGTGGAACTGTCTTCACCATACAATGCAGTTGAAAAATGAATTCATTTGAGAAGTGCAAGGGCATCGCTCTCATGGGACCACACCCACTTTGTGTTGGGACGGCCTGTGGTCAGTCCACCATCCTTGCACTCTCACATGAACACTGGGGTACTGCTGCACTGCCCTGCCTTTGCACTGCTTGGAGGGGAGAGATACCCATGTAAGAGTGCACTAATAGAGGTGGCATGCTCTCAAGTTAACACTGTCACAACACAGGAGGCATGCTAATGCCTGTCTCAATGGCCATGGCTGGACAAGAAGTCAACCCCAAGTTGAACCAAATGTGCAAAATTAACCCATGGATTGCAGGGAGCCAGACAGAGAGGTGCAAGTCATCTGAGGTTGTTTCATCAGCCAGGCACCCTGCTGGGCTGCCTATGAACTTGGCCACCTAGAATAGCATCACCAGCCTTGACTGGGTGTGTCTGTAAGTACCAAGAAGAGGGCAGACAGGGTCCTTACACACTGTTGCCAGTAAGCCATAGGAAGGCAACTATGCTTATGTGTAAACTGTGCACCCTGGCTGACAGAGAAAGTGATTTTGCCAAAAGTGTGATGCCTCCTCATAGACATAACAGATTGGAGCCCATTCAGACCTCCGAAGCTGACCAGCCATTTGGACCTACCATGCATTCCCAATGTCCACCATCAGATGACCGGGCAAAGAGAGTGGACAGCTGGTAATTCAAAGGAACATGATGGGCACAAGCGGCCCATGGCACTGGACTCTTTGCAAATACCCCTCCCTGTGCCCTTGCTGCATGGCCCAGGGAGGCAGAACAGAGTGTTAGAGGGGTGGGAAATGGTTCCCTTGGACGGGGGGCCAAACATACAATGCATGAGAGAATAGCAGGTCTAAGGGGCCTCCCATGCAGGACGCCTCAAGCCAGCCATGCATTGATTATTCACAGCATGTCCATGCAAGTGGGTGGGGAGGTCTCATGACACCTGCTTGGGCGTTTTACATCACAATTACATATAACAACATGCACCCATGACAGTTTGATCAGAAAGCATGCAACATGTACAGGCACCCATTGCTGAGGTACAAGCACTGATGGTGTTGCCCCCAGCCCAAACAAATGGCATGATCACACATCATCTCTGGTTCCTCATGCATGTTGGTGAAAAGCCATTGCAGGACAAGGCCACGGTGTTGAGCGAGGCAGGTGTGCAGGAGACGCTGCCTGATTATACTTACCATGCTTTGCTATGTCCATGCTTCCTTGCATATAGGAACTGAGGTTCGAACCCTCTGTGGGAAAGCCCTCACAGGACAAGGTCGCAGTGTTGAGCAACGCAGGTGTGCAGGAGAGGCTGCCTGATTATACATAGGGTTTCCTGTTTTAAGGGTTTAGTTTCTTTTACTTCAGGGGGTGTTTTTCCAGTGTTTTCAAAACATTTCAGAATCTGTGTTTATCAGTGTTTTCCCGTTTGCCCCTTTCAAAAAATCGCGGATACCTGTTTTTTCCGGTGTAAACACAGAAGTGTTCTTTTATTGTTTCAACATTTAAAAGAGTTGACGATCGAGGTGGGACTTGAACCCACAATCCCCAGCCTTATCCATTAGGCCACTCATTTATATTATAATTTATATTATATAATACGCAGTGCATAGAATTTGCGCAATTGGTCAATTCAAAGCAATTGCTAAGGATTGGTGCGTGTCAGGACTATTTGGCCCTATTTTGTGGCCCTCCATTTCCATCTGTACAAAGCACCAGTATAACCAAATTATTTAGAAGACAGAACATCAGAAGCCAAACCAAAACTGTTACAATACACAATCGCGAGGCGTACCAACCACCACACTGCATACCCTCTTCAGTTAAAAGGGATAAATATGAATTGCGGAAGGGTTTGTGTTGCAGGAGTTTTTCCGTTCTTTACCTTCGCTCACTGCAACATCATATGTAGGGTGTGTTCTCCAAACTCAAAGACCTGCTTTACATGTTGACCTGGTGTCTTCATGAGTTAGTTGTTTTTGCCATGGGGTGTTCATTTTGTGTGTGACAGGGTGTTCACTCAGTCTATCACGGTCAGATCAGAGCTCACCCATCAAATGGCCCAGTCAGTGGTCGAAGTGGGTGGGAGCGGTCGGGAGCGGTGCTCCTCTACTTCTTTTAATGAAGTTTTACCGTTCCTATACTTTTATTTTAAAAAGAAACTGTTACGGAACGGTTTCATTTTAAAATAAAAGTGTAGGAAGCAGTTGAAACTTGCACTTTCAGTGCAGTGCACTGGACATTCCCTTAAACTGCAGGCGCATGCATTTGGGGGTTTATATTGTGCTTTGAGGGGGTATGGCGATGGGGTTTGTGGGGAGCGGTGCAGACCAGTAGGGAACATAGCTCCACTACTTCTTTTCGTACACTTCGACCACTGGGCCCATTGGCCTAATGGATAAGGCATCAGCCTCCGAAACTGGGGATTAGGGGCTCAAGTCCCACCTGTCAAAAGTCGTTAACTCTTTTAAATTTTGATATAATTAAATATTAACAATTTCAACAAATAGTAACACAAAGATGATAACAACAAATAAATAAACAGGGCCGTAACAGTCCTCCCCACGTCCCGCTCCTCTGCCACAGCCCTGTTTATTTATTTATTTGTCAAATGTTTGTCGGGTCCACGGACCCGATTACTTGATTTATTTCTGCAGTGCAGAAATAAATAAAGTAATCGGGTCCACTGGCCTGACAAACATTGGACAAATAAATAAATAAACAGGGCCGTGGCGGTGGCCTGTAACTGCCTCTGGTGCCCCCTTGCAGAGGGCACCAAAGGCAGTAAGAGTCCTCCCCACGTCCCACTCCTCTGCCACGGCCCTGTTTATTTATTTATTTGTCAAATGTTTGTCGGGTCCACGGACCCGATTACTTTATTTATTTCTGCAGTGCAGAAATAAATTAAGTAATCGGGTCCACTGGCCCGACAAACATTGGACAAATAAATAAATAAACAGGGCCGTGGCGGAGGCCTGTAACTGCCTCTGGTGCCCCCTTGCAAGGGGCACCAGAGGAAGTAACAGTCCTCACCACGTCCCGCTCCTCTGCCACGGCCGTGTTTATTTATTTATTTGTCAAATGTTTGTCGGGTCCACGGACCCGATTACTTTATTTATTTCTGCACTGCAGAAATAAATAAAGTAATCGGGTCCACTGGCCTGACAAACATTGGACAAATAAATAAATAAACAGGGCCGTGGCGGTGGCCTGTAACTGCCTCTGGTGCCCCCTTGCAGAGGGCACCAAAGGCAGTAAGAGTCCTCCCCACGTCCCACTCCTCTGCCACGGCCCTGTTTATTTATTTATTTGTCAAATGTTTGTCGGGTCCACGGACCCGATTACTTTATTTATTTCTGCAGTGCAGAAATAAATTAAGTAATCGGGTCCACTGGCCCGACAAACATTGGACAAATAAATAAATAAACAGGGCCGTGGCGGAGGCCTGTAACTGCCTCTGGTGCCCCCTTGCAAGGGGCACCAGAGGAAGTAACAGTCCTCACCACGTCCCGCTCCTCTGCCACGGCCGTGTTTATTTATTTATTTGTCAAATGTTTGTCGGGTCCACGGACCCGATTACTTGATTTATTTCTGCAGTGCAGAAATAAATAAAGTAATCGGGTCCACTGGCCCGACAAACATTGGACAAATAAATAAATAAAAAGGGCCATGGCAGAGGCCTATAACTGCCTCTGGTGCGGCACCAGAGGCAGTAACAGTCCTCCCCACATCCCGCTACAAAGCCACGGCCCGGTTTATTTATTTATTTGGGCATTGTTGGACAGGTCCGTGGACCTGATTCATTTATTTGCATAAATAAATAAATTAATCAGGTCCACAGACCCGAAAAACATTGCCCAAATAAATAAATAAAGCAGGTCGTATTTATTTCTGCAATCAACATTGCAGAAATAAATAAAGTAATCGGGTGCCCAACACCAAACCCAGATGGCCCACTCAGGAGTTTTGCCCCGCCCCGCGCCACTTCTACTGCCAAAGAAAACACAAGACTAAACACAAGGCAGCACCCTCAGCACTTTCCCCTGCAGCCAGTTGGAAAGGAAAGATAGATGTGTGGGATCGATTTGGTTAATTCAACCTTCTGCCACAAGGTGGCAATAGTGATTAATAATATCAGTTCAAACAGCTTGCGACAGCTAGGGCTGGAAGAATAGCTCATCGGCAGTGCGTATGTCTTGAATACAAAACAACAGTAGTTCGAATCCCGCTCCTGCCGCAGTTATGTTAAAATTATATAAAATGCTGGGTTTATGGGATTCCCCGGGAAATATAAATACAGTGACAGGGGTCAGATATCGGTAAAAATCGGTAATCCCCGAAAACCGGACTCCCTAATTATACATAGCAAGCTTCAATACGTCAAAGCTTCCTTGCCTATAAGAACCGAGGTTCGGACCCTCACCGGAAAAACCATCGCAGGACAAGGCTGCATTGTTGAGTGATGCTGGTGCGCAGGAGACGATGCCCGATTATACATAGGAAGTTTCACTATCTCCATGCTTCCATGCCTTTAAAAACCGAGGTTTGGACCCTCTTGGGGCAAAGCCTTGACAGGACAAGACTGCTGTGTTGATCGACGGAGGTGTTTGGTGGAGATGGGGTAGCGGTACAGATTTTGAGCACCGATGACCTCAGCTTCCAGTCTGCGGCCACAAGGTAAGAAGGTGCGTGGAGGTGCGTGGAGAGTTAGCTTCGATACACTCCACGCTACCCCTGTGATCTTGTGCCTCTTCTCCCTCTTGCATATGCGTTGCTTCCCCTGCAACTGATTCTCACCCCCTTCACACTCACGCGCTCCTGTCTCCCCTTCTTACGTTCACTCCCTCACAACTTAGGCTGTGTGTGCTCTCTCAGAACTTCAGGTTGTGTGCGCTACCTTGCTTCTCTAGCCACGTCCGCTCCCTCGCATCGTTGCTCCCTGCACCCTGCCCACAGGCTTGCACTTCCTCACATCTTGGTCGAGTGCCCTCTCTTGCTCCTCTAGCCACATGTGCTCCTGCCCTCACCCTCATCCCGCTTCATTCCCTTCCTTCTTCATCTTATCTCCCCTTCTCTCATCTATTGTGTACTGTTTCCAACATTGTGTTGTGCTCCACTGCATTCCTTCAGCTAAGTTCCTGTGTTGCTCTTTGTCTTGTTGGGGGTACTGACCTTGCGTTGTTCTCTACGGTTTTCATATTTTGTTGTTCTCCACAGTCTGTGGCAATACAATGCATTGCCTGTATTCTTGACTTTGAGGTTCCTATTGAGCTCTGTGTTTTTGCTTTTGGCTCTGTATATGTACTGCATTGGATTGTTAGGTCTGTTGCTTGTGCTCTTTGTTGTTCTCCTTTCTCTCTCATGTTCCCCCCTTGTAACTACCTCCTGCCCCCCTCCTCCCGCCTTGAGCATCCCCTGCCCCCCTCTATCTCCCTACACCCACTATGGTGTTCTCTGTCTCAGTTATCTTCTCTAACTGTTTTTTTATCGACTACCCTATCCCTCTCACTAAGTCTAGCAGGGAGAAGCTCAAAGGGGACATCCTAGTCTCCAACCAAGGCCTTGTTATCACTGATAGCTACACCAGTGCTTCCTCCCGACAGACTCTTACTGACATACTATTTGTATTTCCATCTCCAGGACCATGGATCCCCTCTGTGGTGTCTGTTCTCTCTCCTTTTTCCTCTTCTCCCATTAATGGTGGCACCCGATGGGAAGTCCTCCTGGCCCCCTTCCACTACTCTAAGACCATCATTAATATCACCTTAAATGGCACCATATTGGTCCAGGTCCCTCAAGCCAATCTCCTTCTTTTTGATAGATGTTTCCTGCACCTTATCAACTTACTTTCCTCTCCTGCTATCCCCTCTTATCCCTCTCATGCCCCTCTGCTGTCTCCTTCCTCAGCCACCTCACCAGCACCTCCTGCTGCTTCTCTGGTCACCATGTTGCCTCCTTCATCCACCACTCCTCTGGCACTTTCCTCTTCCTCTCTGAGTACCTGCCTTCTCTTCCATCCTCCACTGCACACCCTCTGGCTCCTCCAACACTTCGCAGGGCATACCTCTGGACTGTACCCCATCCCGGAAGACCTTCAAATTTGGCAACCAGCTCCACATCGCTACTCTCAACCTTCGATCAGCTGCCAGTCATTCCTCTAACATCTGCTGTCTCCTGGAAGAGCTTGATTTGGATGTATTCGGTCTCATCGAGACTTGGTTCACGGCCAGCTCTGTCACAATTTTTGACACTTTCCTTCACGATGGCTACATTATACTCTCTGAACCCAAAAACAACCATCCTGGTGGGGGTGTAGCCTTGATTTTCCCTGAGTGGTTCCCTGCTTCTATCATTCCAATGCAGGACTACTCCTCCTTTGAATGCCTGGTCTGCAGGCTCTCTATCTCTCCTGGCCTCCCTCTCACTGTAGCCACTATCTAGAGGCTGCCCAGCCAGGTCACTTTCTTTCTCCCTGAGTGGGCTGACCTCTCCTCCTCCCTCCTTGCCTCTTCCTCTAAACTGCTCCTCCTCTGTGACCTAAATATCCACCTGGATGCCACCATCCCTTCTTCTGGACTCTTTTGCAACCTCTGCAACTCTCTTTCTCTCTCTATTCGCCCCTCTAGTCCGACTCACTCTGCAGCGCACACTCTGGATGTTTTAATCTCCTCAGACCTCCCCCTCTCTAACCCTCTCACCACTCCTCTCTCTTGGAGTGATCACTTTCTCCTTTCCTCCTATCTCTCTCTCTCTACCCCTCAAGCCACGCCTACAGCCACCTACCTTCTCCGTCTTCTGAACCATGGAGTTTGTGTCAGTTGAGGCTTTCACTGCCACTTTCTCCTCCTCCTCCTGCACCTTTGGCTAACTCATAACCTGACACAGCACTCTCTAACTTCTATCTCTCTATCACTAACAGTGTGGATGTCCTTGCTCATGTCATGAGGATCCGCTTGAAGCCCAAATCTAAGTGCAACTCTTGGTACGACTCCGACCTTGCCACCCTTAAGCGCAAGTGTAAGGCAGTGGAAAGGAAGTGGAGGGCATCGGGTGCACCCCTTGAAAATCTGTCCTGCCACCTACTCCAAAGCCTGTACAGACTTTCTGTCCTTGCTAAGAAGAGATCCTACATCCAAACCTGTGTCCCTGTGCCATCTAACAACTCAGCCATACTTTTCAATATCTGCAAGAAGGTGGCCAATCCTTCTGCAGTCTCTACCTCTCCTATTCCCTCCCATACCCACTGCACAGCCTTAGCTTCTCATTTCATCACAAAAACTGTGGACATCCTATCCACCCTCTCTTCCTCTACCTCTTCTTCCTCCTCTTCCATCAGTCCTGGCTCGTCCAAGGCCGTCTCTCTACTTCCTTTCTCCCCCTTTCCCCTGTTCACCCCTGACAATGTTTCTAGACAAGTCCATTCTATGAAAGTCTTGTCAAAGCATGTTCTCCCCTGCTCATCCAGAACCATCAAGCACTAAATCGAGACCCTTGCTCCAGCTTTGACCGATTTCCGCAATCACCCCTTCACCACTGGAACCCCCTTAAGCACTCCCTTCTGCACCCCCTGTAGAGGAGGTCCCAAATAAAGCCTGAACTCCAGTCACCCATTTTGAAGTACCAGGAACGTTCACACCAAAATATGTGATGTATGATGAGAAGATAAATCAGCAGAGAGCTGCAGTAGGGCTCTGCCCAGTACCTATTAAGAGAGCAAAACCTTTTGAAGTACCAATACCAAGCAAACCATGGACAGTAAGGTATCCATTAAGGAAACCTTACCAGCAAATGAGACAAAGTGAAAATTGCCTAAGTACAGTCCCGGAAGAAACCAAAAAGGTCTTAATGGAAGATGAATGGTGATGTCACGAGGACCCAGACTGACATACAATTAGAAGAGATGACAACCCGAGAATGACACTCAGAGACGAAACGCCATGAATAAGGATATTGTGAACCTAAAAGGGGAGAACAATGTTGAAATACAAAGAAGCTTAAGTTGTAAACAGGATGAAGATATTCATCCAGCTAACACCTGTACATATGCTTGGAACCGCAAGAAAGCTAAGAAAGCAATGCGGCTTGCAGTGCTAATTAGAAGAATAGTGCGGCAAGCGCCATTTTACATAATCTACCTCAAAACGAAGCACAGTATTATAAGTGTTATTCCACTTTGCATACAAAGCAGAATCAACCCAGGTTACTAAGGGCCGAATGAGCAGAGATTCATATTCTAGCAAAACGAGAAGAGACGGCTGAATCGAAACTTGGCAGATGCAACTCGTGCCAGGAGAGCCAAGGTCATACCAAAAGAAGGAAAGAACAGTAGCTACATATAATTGAAACTTAAGAACAGAATATCCTGTCTCTGAAAGGACAAGATAAGGAGGCGTAGGCAGGGGGCAAGCTGCATGAGAATCAAATGTACAAATTGAGAGAACCTAGACAAATTCACGGTGTGGGAAGCACGTACCAGCCGAGCGAGGAGAAGCTTGGGTTCACACCTACACTTGGCATCCACCCAGGCAGAGATATCAGAACTTTTCCAGAAGAAGATTCAGTTTCGAGGCCAACCAGAGTAAAATAATTGACACATAGTTGCTGAAGAGATGATTGATTGTAGCCTTAATTGGAAAAAGGCTGGGTAACTAGGGGGCACCCTACACCTGGCTGACCATTCTCCGTGCTGCTAAGCAAAGTGGAAATATATGCATGGGGTTGGTGCCAACCCAATCACAATGGACCAAATAATGTAGGGTCCTATAGTTAGTAGAACCAATGGGACATCATACTTTTAGTGACGTCTACAGTAGTCATTTTTGAAGGAAGGGCTTAGACGCCCACCTGACAGTGTTTACACTATCCCCTCAATTTATTACCATATACAGATATAGTACCTATATTAAAGTTACCTTTTCCTAACCAATAGAATTTCATATTAACTTTTGAATATTATACGTCAATTATGACAAGTTTTCAGTATAAATGCTATGATTTTTATGAAGTGCATTGGATTCGAAGCGAGAAGGATGATCGCATCCCTGCTGATTTCCATGACTCCCCGTTTTTTGTACTTGCATTAAATGGACTCCCTTTGCCAAACCATTGAGTTGTCCTCAATGATTGGTGTTGGAGTAATACATCTGCACCCCCATTCATCTCAAGGGTACAGCTATCTTGTCTTAAAGAACTTCGGAGCAAACCTCGGCTCTATGGGCCAGGCAGGGGACTCCGGAGTACACGTGGTAGCAGAGATTGATGTTTTATCGATTATTTATTACAATAAGACACCCATTGACAGTCTACATAAAGTAACTCTAGGTCTTGGGTAATATCACAAGTTCTTTGCCATTCGGCTGAGTAGACCGTGAAGCTCCCCGTAGACAGTGGTAGTGTAAGAAAAACTGCAAACCAAGGCCTGAAGGGACCCGTGTTCCCCACGGTATCCCTTCCCATTCCTATGGGCAGCTGAGCGGGTGAAAAGCCGAAGAAGGCAGTAACAAAGGCGGTGATCCCGAGGGTCCAGAAAAGAAATATGAGAACGGTGAGTAAAAAATATTGAATGTTTTGGCAAAAGTGCATACCTTACAACAAGTAAAGGGAAAAGGTAATGGAGGGAGGTGGGAAAACAAAATATAGTTAGAAGTAGAGAAGAATGTATATATATATATATATATATATATATATATATATTACATGGACGCGGTAGCGTCCATGTAGTTATGGTTAAGTTGGTGTTTCCATAGGAAGAGCATTTTTTGGGCGGCTTATAACTTCGCTCCCTCTGGACGAATCCTCACCAAACTTTGCAAAAAAAGTATATGGCCCACTCTGAATTGTTTTGCAAAGTGTGGAGAGGTTTGGTTCAGGAAGGGCAAAGTTATAGGGGGGGTCCCAAAACTTTCGTTTTTTCCCATAGACATAATGGGAAAAAACTTTGCGCACGCCTACAGCCGAAACCACTGGACGGATTTACACCAAATGTGTGGCAGGAGCGGAGGCTTGGTCCCAAAAGCGTGCTTTTGCAAATTTGGTGTAAATCCGTCCAGTAGTTTTTTTTTAAATGGCCAAAATGTAAGGCAAAAAAATTAGTGACATCTCCATTCGCTGTAGGTGTGAAACTGCATAAAAAGAAGGTCTCTGGGTCTGGAAAGGCAGAGTCGCCACTGGAACGAAAGAACCAATGAGGCGCTGACGGAAGAGGACCCCTATCACGACTGAACCACCCGGTGAAGCCCTGCTGCAGGACCAAATCCTCAAACTGCAACGACAGAGAAGATCCTTCAGGAATCTTCTTCCCCATAGCTGGTGGGACCAACCAGTTCACCCAAACTGCAAGCCAGGACTCCCTCCGTGGTCGAATTTGCTGTACAGAGCTACAGTAGGCCGGATATCCAGGAAGGTCACACCCTACTAGGGTTTTAAGGAACGTACCTTTTATTCATTGCTTTGCTATGCTGCTGGTTTCTTCCCTGGGTAGTGCAGGACCCTCAAGTCTTCCTACTTTGTGTCAGTCTGACAGTCACTTCAGGAACCGCGAGCCTGCAGGAACTACCAGGAACGTCCGCTTCAGCTACATCTTCTCCATTGAAAGGTACTGTTCAAATCTGGTTGTTCGTTTTGTTCGGCCGCAATGAAAGTGTGTGAAATCTTTCACCAATCCAAGGGCTCATCCTTCTCTACTCTTTAACCTAACTTTTCTGCTGCCAACATCGTCCGGATCTCTTGGCAAAGACTTAACCACGAACTACCCTGAGCTATGTGAACTTGAGCAAAAGACTTTTGTCCTATTGACTTTGGCCCTAAGCCTTTTTGATTTGATTCTATCTCTGTAGTTCCTCTTTCTAGATTGCCATGCTTACTTACCTGTTGGTGCTGTTCAATTTCTACCTAACTTTGTCTTTCCCTCCCTTTTACATTTCTGGAGTACCATATTGCTCCCACTTCATTTTGTGAGATTAACTTGTCTGGAACCTATTGGGAGAGGTGTGGTGTATTAAGAGTGTGATTTTTAAACTGCTTTACTTTAGTGAAATGTTATACAACTGATGTGTAAATAAATGTATATTCTTTTACTCAGAAATCTTGAGTCAGTGTTTGTTTGAATCATAGTAATTGCTGTCCTTTGTGTAACTATTGATACTGCTCACTTGCTCTTGAGATATGTCTGGCTGCTCAGCCATCGCTACCACTTTTACTGTGTAGTACAGGCTTGTACCAAAGGTGGATTTGTACTGTCACTTGTAGTCTTAATTGTGTGTGGTGTTACCAAAGGGTACTGCATATAGTTCTGCCTAACAGCAACCTCATGTAGTACCTATGCTTTTTGTAACACAATCTTCTTGAATGATTCCTACAAATAATATCATCTCATTAGATGTCAATATTACAAATAGATCAAAGGTACAAGCATGGAGTCTATTTACACCAGATATGGCAAATGTGTATATGTCATATTTTGAGGAAATATTGATTTACCATTCCAATAATCCTTTCAGGGCATATGTCACAACATGAAAATAATATAGCTGGTGTGTTCTTAAACAGTTGTAGGGGTAAGAGGCCACCCCATAGGACGTGCATAACTGGATAAACAAGGATGATCCACAACTGAGTTTACCATCACTTTGGACTGTAAGAACAATCCAATCATGATAACCTTATTCACTGCATTATGGCAAACTCACTGATAGGTATCATTTTCTATACTATTGTAACCATTCGAGCTGCTACTTAGAGGGTGGTATATACAACTTGTCAGTTTTAACGCATGTGTAGGATTCACAGCATAATCAGGGATTGTGAATACCATGAGGATGAGCTGTCATGCTGACATAAATCAAGAGGGTACCCTTAAAAATAGGGAAGAGGGAAGAACAAGTGAGCATTCAATAAACACAGAAAAATGTAGCTCACAAGTTGTATTAAAGAACAACAATAGAGGATTGCATGAGTGACAACCTTCAGTCCATTAGCAACACTGTGAAAAAGTAACCAATAGCAATTTCCAAATCCTCAAGCATAGATGCATTCTGACAAACAAAAAAAACAATGATTTTCTTACAGTAGAATAAGAACCTCAAAACAAAGGCTTGTTTACAAGAGCAAAGAAAAACATTCAGAATAACTCAAATTAGCTGGCAAATGTTTGCACTAGATGGTTTACATCCTAAGAAGCTACACTGTTTGGGATCATGGTCAAAGACAGCTTTTCAAGCAACTGAAGCATCATTCCTTTCTGCCTGAAGACATAAGGGATGTGAAGGATGTAGCAAACAGCGGCACAAGTGATTAGGGGACATTTTAGGTACGTGGGTGTTCCTACTAAACCCATCCACTGAGACAGAGGCAGACGGAGATATTGAGAGAGAGAGAGAGAGAGAGAGAGAGAGACACAGAGAGAAAGACAGAGAGAAAGAGACATAGGAACAAACAAGAGAGAGAGAGAGAGAGAGAGAGAGAGAGAGAGAGAGAGACTAAAACGAACTCTCATATATAGATTCAAGGAAAACACTTTGGTTGCAGGGATTTTAAGGTCAGAACTTAATGCAACAAAACCCTGGAAATTCAGCTAAAGCCACCTTAACGTTGCACTCCCTGTTGCATAGATTATGACCGCAATCATGACATCACAGATCACATCACTGATGACATCACTAATTACATTACAATAGCAACTGGCATTAAGCATGTGCTTCAGCCATGGTCAGTGTGCACGGCCAAATATACTTTAACACATGAATGGGGACTAGCCATGGCCTTCAGTTATGGACAATGGTCACAACTTTCACCCATGTGCACTGAATATTTTAAAACGCTAACAAGCAAGCAACCATAGATGTTGGCCTTTACCAGTGGATGCAGCTTTCAACAGTGTCCAACATATATTATAGACATTGAACATGCACTAGCATTGATCTTGTGCACAATACTGGCCAGTGGCCACAATCTTTGACTGTGCACACTATATATTCTAACATATAAATGGCCCACTACCCATGGTCTTTGACTGTCAGCAGTCGATACATATTTTGGCCATGTCCAGTGTAAATTTTAAAATAAAGAAATGCAATAAGCAATGGCCTTCACCTGTGTCCACTGTGTATTGCACAACTCTAACCAGCCACTAGCTATGGCCTTTGACTATGCTCACTGTATATTATATACACTAACCAGCCACTAGCCATGAACTGCAACACAATACTAGCCAGTGGCAACAGCCTTTTGCTGTGCTGACTGTATATTCTGACATATTAATAGACACTAGCTATGGCCTTTAGCCATGGCCACTGACTACAGCTTTCAGCGTTGCCTATTGTATATTTTAAAACAGTGACAGGCTACTAGGCGTGGCTTTTAACCATGCACGTTGATATTTCTGAACACTAACCGACCATGAGCTATGGACTTTGGTGCTGGCCACTGACCCCATCCTTTGTCATGGCCAAGTCTACGGCCTAAATTGTTATTAAGGTAATCAAAGTTTTCATGACCTAACTTAAACATTATGTTATGTCTAATTCCATTATTGATGTAATATATAATGCAATCAGTGTTGTCACCAGTGATGGCATCAGTGATGTGATTTGTAATGTCATCAGTGTTTCCATACAGCATGTAATTAGTGATGTCATTGGTGATGTGATGTGTGATGTCAACATTGTGGTCATAGTCTGCACAACAGGGAGTTCAAAGTTAGGTGGTTTTAGCTGAATTTCCAGGGTTTTGTTGCATGAAGTTCTCACATTAACGTCCCTGCAATTAAAGTTCTTTCCTTGAATTTCAAGGGTTTTGCTATTCCATACACAAAGTTGCACATTTTTAAATATTATATTTTGTAGCCGCAGCTAGCATCAGCCAATTAATTGTAGGATTTTATACGCAAAGCTAATACGAGCAGCGACTGGATTGCTTTTATTCGCTAAACTACTGCCACTGTTAACAGTGTAACCACGGAAACAGACAAACAATTAGGAGATTTGAATTACTGAAACTGCACTAAAAAAGGACTATAGATATTGTAATATATTTTTGCATTCTGTGTTCAATTTTATCTATTTTTGTAACTTAAAAGGCGACCCTTACAAGGGCAATTTTGGGGGACGGAGAGAGGGCGATGGAATAGGGGAGGAAAACACATAAGAATAAAACATCTAACAAAGGGAATAAAAATAAAAATCAATATATATATATATATATATTTTTTTAATTTTATTTTTAGAAAAAAGGGGGGAAAACGCCACTTAAAACAAGAAATACGAATGACAGGCAATCAGGTATTCAGCGATTAACTTCTATCATTCCTCAGATGTAGCACCTCCCTGGACTACCCATTCAATCCATCATCTACACATGAATTTCATCATGGAAAGATCAGGCGTTGGTAAACAACCACAGCTCACAGCTACAGTAAAGATATAAGACCACATAGAAGTTAATAAAAGACTGCAGCCCAGTATGGGCCAGACCATCTTGTCCAATTTCCAATACGCATAAACTACATCATTCAAGAAGACTTGCGCCAAGTGACTTATCATGATTAATGTTCTCAAGCTTTGATTCAGAACATTTGAAGTCCCACGGCGCAGAGCTTTGTTGCAGAGTGTGCAAAGTACCTTCTCCGCCTCTTTCATGGAACAGTGTTTATTAACTTTAAAGAAGTACCATCTCTCAGCAGTTCTATTCATGTGAGTTGCCTTCTTCCTCAGTGTCAATGAATTCAGAAACCAAATGATAACTTTATCACTGCTGGTACTCTTGTGATCGCACATGTTGGAATGTCCAACTGGGAAGGAATGTGTAAAACAATAAAAATTACAACATGAAAAAGAAATTGGGCCTCATAAGGACCCTGCCGGTCCAGATACAAGGGTGCTGGTAAGCATATTACACTACCCAATTAGAAACACCAAAAACATACAAACTCTGCTCAGCATCAAACATAGACACAGATTTTTAACACGGCTACAAAGCTCACTTGTAGCCACAGGTAAATATACATTTTTCTGCAAGCCCCAAATCAAACTAAATTTGGTTTGAAACCTTAAAATCAAATACGTGAACAATCAAGTACATGAAATAATGTACACAAATATAAATCTGTACTGTATCATCCACATAAAAGTATGATTATTGCACAGAAGATTCATATTTACAGATGCAGCTTTAAATATACCCGTGGCTCCAGCTGCAACAAATGAAATGCAAACTAGTATTGACGTGCCTACGCATGTGCTTTTTTATTGACACAGCAATACAATAGCAATTCTTAGGCATCATTTCCACTACACCAAATCCCAAAACTGTCCCCAACATGCCTGCCAGCCCCCTCTACTCCTCATAATCCTCCTCCACTCCCCTAGTCTGTTATAATCCCCCACAATACTCAATGCATATAACTTGCCACCCACCCAAAATCTCGGATAGCTATGACTTCCACATGTCCACAAACACATGACGTGTCACTTGCTCTAATATAGCCGCGGCTGCAATGGGGGAGGTGTCTACCCGTGACTAGCAATGCTGCACACTGGGCGGCTGTTGGTTAGCTGCAAATACTGAAAATAGCAAAATTCTCCAATTATAAAGTACAGCACACACAAAGCATACATGCCCTACTCACACAAACTACAAGAAATTCAACGTGGGAATCATTTTCCTGGAAACAGACACATACTGCAGATATTATGGCTGCTTTCAGAACTGAGTGGGTGATTGGAGACAGTTGGCTGTTGGTTCCAAGTTTTTACAAAAATTTTAAGTCTGAGAAGTACAAGGCTCCCAGACTTCATACTAATTAATTGTGGAGGCAATGATTTGGGGAATGTACAATGGATATCCCTTACTTTAATGATGAAACAAGACACAGAAAAACAAATGGAACTATTTCCTCAAACCATCGCCATCTTTTTCCAATCTAACTCTGAGGCAAAAATGGAGATGGACAACCAGATTTAATGGTAAAATTGAGGATTCCCTGAGAAATGTTTGTATAGGGGTGCCAACCTGCCCCCCCTCCCCACTTAACTGAGTATAGATACCATGATAGGCAGATCAAATGGTTCTATTATTGCAGTAATCAGGATTGGCACTGTGCATATTTTGGTTAGGATGATCCAGGAAATGAAGGGTGCTTTAAATATCACATACATACCATAAGTGTATAAAGCTATATCAAGAATAACGGATACAAAGTGAGAGATGCTTACATAAATAAATAATAGCCCCCTGAAGAATTATTACAGTGTCAGACAAAAATATATTTCAAAATGGATAAGTCAAGTACAAAATAGTGTTCAGTTCTAAGCCAGGTGTCAAAAACTATGATTCATGCTAAGAATTTTCAGACAAGCAACAGAGGCTGATAAATTAGAGATATTTTATGGCAGCATCTTGCAGTCATATAATTGGGTTTGCGAGGTTAAAATCGGAACTTGGCAGGAAAAGCAGACAAGATTAATGATGAAGTCAGATAAAGTAAGGGAAACGTGGATAAATGTATCTATGTTCTTAATGAGAAGGGCACAATATACTTCATGCATACCATTTTGAGAGACCGGGTATAATATGTGGCACCTTATATTAGAGTTTATCTATTTCTCCACAGTATAAGGCACTAACTAACTTGGCAGGACCTCGAAAATCAGATAAGGAGTAGACATTGATGAGATGAAGGTGTTTTTGGGAGAAGTTGAGAACTGTCATAAATGTGTCCTGCCAAGTCTAAAATAAGCTTCTCAGTTTTTGTGCATCAGAGAAAATGGTGGATGTCAGCTACGCTAATGTGGGCTTGGTGTACACCAGATGAGCCATCTAATGATATTGAAGAGATGTTTTTTCTCTAAGAGGAACTATCAGAAGCATACTCTGACCAAGGTAATCATTTGCATAAGGATGTTGCATCACCCAAATAGCTCATATAAGCAGGTTGAAGGCAAAATGTTTTTCAGTGTGTCCAGAGTGTGTCTTGTAACCACAGCTAATAAAGACTGCTGAGAACCCTCCAGGTGCCTGATTTTCTCTTCTCTCGCTCTCTCTCTAAGGAATGTTCATGGATGCCTAGTGTTTGATGGAAGATGGGGACCAGGACCCTCAGTTCATGTTAATAAAGCAGTTTCAGCATTCATGATAGACCACAACCATTTATGGATTTGAACAACATACAGTTCTACATGGCCAATTTCTATAGGCATGTCAGAGTACACCTAACCAATGAGGGAAATATGGTGTTCCTTGATAACATCAAAACAGCACTACTGATGTGCTAAAAATCTATACTTAGTATTCCCCCAAACGTTCCTTTTGAGGACTACTTATCATATATAAATAAACAAATACAAAAAAATAATAACCCATTTTTGTTATAATACCTGTGGCTACAGTTCATTGACTTTTATCATAGCCGCAGTTACAAAAACTTACTTGAGAAGCGGACTGACTTTAACTTTAATACTACTATACAACCTGAATAATTAGTACAGAACAACAATGGTCATGTACCAATGTGAAATAACTGAAAAATAATACAAATATGTAACAATAAACTAGGTAGACTAACATTCAACAGCCACACAATATAAAACCATAATTAAAAATACACATCCTAAAATGTATTCTATTGGACATCTAAAACTACAGTACAATTATTATTATATTAATTTTGTTAAACAATTTTCTTCTATTTCTCTCCAAAGTCTCACATGCTGAAAAGTCTGAAAACACACATCCAAAATAAAAAAGACTCTCTAATTTTATTTTATTTATTTATTTGTGTTTATAAAGTGTCAGCGGCCCAAGGGCATGTTGGTGCTTTTACAGGATTCTTATCTGGAGTGGCCAACCAGTTTATATAGCGAGAATGTCCAAGCAGTTTACATACATTTCACAAGGTGATAACGTCAAAATAGTTTACACAGAGGTGTACAACATACTTGTTACGGATGGCAGATGAGATGCGGGTAGAGCTACAGATGATTAGTACAGTAGTAGCGGTACAAGTAAGTCACCCCCTAAAGTGGGCTATTGAAAACGTTGTGTTTTGAGTGGCTTGCAGAATAGAGTGATGGAGGGCTCTTTCCTGAGGGCGGGTTGTAAGGCATTCCAGTTCTTGGGGGCTAGGACAGCAAAGCTGGAGCCTCCTGCTTTGAGTCTTTTAAACGTTGGGACCATGAGCTTGTTGCAGTGTTGGATCTGTTTTGGTCTGTTTGAGGTGGTTCTGTGAATGGCGTCTAATAGGTACGGCGGGGCCATTTGGGATGGGCATGCGTGTGTGATGGACAGACCTTTGAAGAGAATGCACTCTTTCACTGGGAGCCAATGGGCATCTTGTGTGGCCTGGGAGATGTGCTCTCTGTTGGGAATACTGAGGGATGCTCTTAGTGCATTGTTTCGTGTGGTTTGAAGTTTATTCATGTTTTTGGAGGAAGTGCCTAGGAATAGGATGTTGCATTAGTCTAGCATAGCTCCCACTTAAGCCCTTGCTATGGCTAGGCAATTTTTAGGTGAGAGGTACACTTTGACAGCATTAATGATCTTGGTGGTTAATGCCACATAGGAGGCGATCGTGTTCACTTGGCGTGACATGGAGAGTGTGGAGTCTAGGAATGGTTTTGGCAGCTGTTGCCGTGATGATGGTCGTATTGTCAATTTTGAAGGATGCGTATTTGTTATCCAATTTGTTGAAGATTTGTTTGAGACCTACCAGTAGTATTTCCATCTTGTCTCCATTGACCTTACAAAATGCTTCCCTGCCTCCCCAGGCCCTCCCCAATTGGAACTATTTCCATCTGTGCCTGTTCCCCCCACTCCCCAGATTGCCTTCCTACCTCCTCTGCCCTCTCCCTTTCACCCCTGAACACACGTTACTTCTGTGATGCAGTTTGCATCGAGATGTCACCTATTCCCGGCTATAGCCGAGTCTACAGAAAGCGTTATGCTTCATCCTCGGTCCCTACGCTCCCTCCAACTCCCAAATTTCACTCAGTGCCCTCTGGCCAACCTCCCCGCCTCTACCCTGATGACATTTGTATGTTTTTTCTACTTACAAATAGCTTTTTGCTGCATTTCATTTTCCCATAACCTCGCCTTTAGCCACAAATATCTCTTGCATGGAGAGTAAAACAACATGGCGGTCATTTCATTTCTGAAAACCATGATCCGGCAATGCACTATGGGAGATATATCTATAATATTTGTGGGGACAGGGGCACCCTCTTCTCTGTCAAATTTTAAAAGAACCACTGCACAGAATAACCCCAAACCGCAAAAGGATTGGGAGCCAACGCTTTGTGCCCAAGTTGTTTCAGACCTGGTCCAGATCCATCCAGCAGTTTAGGCTGTGCGCTTTGGCATACATGGACCTCTTTTGTCTATGCAAAAATGAATGGGAAGTAGGCCACACTTTTGGAGAAAATGAAAATTGACGCCTAATAACGTTTTCAATTTTTACTGAATCTTTAAGAAACTTTGCAGTCTGCTGGGTGGGGGAGGCTGGGGTGCGCACATTTAATCACTTTTGAAATTCCAGCCAAATCCGTTACTCGAATCTAAGGTTATTAAGAATGCTATTTTGAGGGGTTCCTATGCATCTCTGACTCACCTTAAGTATAGGGCGTGTTAGGCAGAATCCAGTGCAGTTCCCTCAGGGTGCACTACACCAGATCAGGACGACAGGTGAGAGCAATAAATACCCTTTCGTATCAGTCTGTACCACAAATATTTAGTTGGTAGCTGTGGCTGAGCAGTCAGACTTATCTCAAGAGGGAGATGAGCAGTATTCAGGGTTTACACAATAGGCAGTACAGTACTATGGAGCAACGAAACACTGACCAAAGCTTTGTATCAAAAAGAGAATATATTTATTCTATACAAATCTAGTTTCAACACATAGATCACAGTTGATAAAGTACGTTAAGTCAAGGAAAAGCATATAAAACTCCCTATTCAATTGTAGACAAATTTGCGGTAGAGTGAAAACTGAGGAAAACGGCACAGTGAAATCCAACTATAAATGGCACTCTAGCAATTCAACGAAAGGGAGGGAAAGCACAAGTTAAACCAAAATATATTCATACACCCCCTAGAAACACTTCCCTGAATTTATGTGAACAAGTAATGCACAGTAACACTTTAGCCAAAAGATAAGTGAATGAAAACTGAGCAAAATGGCACTCCACAAGTTAAAACAGTAGGAAGGAAGAGGGGTTTAGAAGATTTGGGTGTATCAACACATTTCTCATTGAAAACCAATCTAGTGAGAGCAGATCTAACAAATCAGCCAGAGTCAATAGGCCTGTGCAAGAGACAGTGGTACAGGACCAAGAGCTTAGGAGCAAAAATGTTCTTGTAGCTGCAGTCAAGTCTTTAGTAGAAAAATATTGAAGAGATAGATGTGAGGCGGAAGACAATATTAAGAGAGACGGCGGCCGACCCCACAAGTAGTTAAATGATTTAAAACACCTTTAGGGCTACTACGGAGAAAGGGCGGCCTGGCGGAACAATGTACCTTAAACGTGAAGAAGTGGCTCCTGCGGTGGCAGTTGTTCCTGGTAGTTCTTGCGGGTCGAGGGGTCCAACAGAGGAAGAGAGGCTCTCGTCGTGGAGGAAGGTTCGAGTCGCTGCACTACCCACGGATGAAACCAGCAGCGGTGCTGCCAAACGAAGTTTAAAATGTACGCTCCTTTTAATCGCGGTCCGGGTCGATAGCTGCCTGGCTATCCGGTCTCCAAGTGCTGGGCACTGTCGATTCGACCAAGGCAGGTCCGAGGAAGCGATAGGTGAACAGGTTGACCCCTCCAGCTCAAGGGAAGGAGGCGCTTTCACTGAAGATCTCCTCTCGTCGTGTGGAAGAAAAATGGTGAGATGATCCGGCAAGGCTTCACTGGTGGTGTAGATGCTGAAGATGTCCGTGGCTTCTCTCCCCTTCGGTTCTGTAGTTCCAGTGGTGACGTCTTGCTCTTCCAGTCCTCAGGACCCTGCTTTTTTGCAGAAAGTGACCCATTCATACAGCTTAGCTGTCACTCACACAGTGGACCTTCTAGCCTATCTGGTTAGAGTGCGACCTGAGGTGCTGCGGCAACTCTGTCCAGGGGTTCTACTCCCTCTCCCAAACAACAGACCCACCCCAGACTTAGAGGCATCGAAAGGAGGGCTTCTTGGCAGAAGCCCACCAAAAGAGCGAACAAAGGATCCCGGACCTGGGTTAGGAGTTTAGAGTAAGACACGAGAAAGAAATTATATCAAAGTTCTGGCAAATAAAACCTACCGGAGTAAAGTTAATAATAAAATAAACCGGCAGTGTGTTAGAGGCTGTCAGTAAAAGTGTTAGCCTCGAACAATGGGAAAATCCCATAGGGAAATATTTGCGGTCAAATATAAAAGGTAGTAACCACTTCCACCAGCCAGAAACTTTGTAGAGGGGGACTTTAAGGTACCCTCTCGAAAATGAACATAGGGGAAAAACTATTAACCCCTTCCAGTACTTCCATATTAAGATGGGTTCTACTGGATTAGTTCATAGAGATTGACTAGTAAAGTCAATGGGGACTTTACATGCCCTGGGAGACAGTAGTCAGTCCCAGGGTATGGAGTCTATGTTGGGGGGTCGCTACGACACCCCTGTGTCACTGCACGGATGGTGCTGTGTAACACATGTGCATAAAGATGGTTCCTATGGGTGAGAGAAAAGATCCCATAGGCATTAAACACAAAACTAGCCTAGAACACACATAGCAAAGATGCCTAAGAGTGGGAAAAAGAGTCTCACTCTTAGCAGGTAAAAAGAAAAAAACCCTTCAAATCCAACAAAGCTGCTGGGGGACTCTATAGGTAAGGGAAATTAGCCATGAAATGAGAATTCTCCCTAACAGGGCGGCAGTGTCTTAAACATAGTCAATGAGTCAATGACCAACCCAGTAACAGGATTCACATGCCTATAAAAAAATATACATATATCTTGTATAATGTTACTGCTAGCATCCCATTAATAGTCTGGATGGCTTCGTGGATAACCCATTAAATACGTCTGAGTGCACTGATGACCTGTTACAAAGGCAAGCTGCACTAATAACAGCATATTTCATGCAAACAGGTGAAGGATAAAGACGAGGATGAAAAGCCAATTTGATGAGTATGTCACTCCAAAATTCATTTCACAAAACATCAATTTAAATACATCAGATCCCTTATCATGCCACAATTGAGCAAGTGCAGTGTGGCATGAATACAGTCCACCAAAAATCATAAATCATGTTAACAAACATCAATAAATGCAACATCAGATGACTAAACTATCCATCAATTTTAAAAGTTGTGTATTCCTCATTCACAACTTGTGCTCACATCTGATTGTCAAAAGAACGCAGGTTCCAGATCATATTCCAATGCAACGTCGATGTGATCTTTTGGAGAAACAAATACAGAAGTACTCTGAACGCACTGACTTTCACTATATATTGAAATATATGGTGAGGCGTCGCCAGCACACAGGGCCCAGACTTCGGAATGATTGCGCTGCTTGTTGAGTGCAAACACAAATATACCACTCCTCAGAAAATATTTCATAACCAAACTATTCAAAGTAGGCTTTGACTCACCACTTGTAGAATGAGCTACCTGGACTCGTTAGCAATACATAGAGAAATAAACCTTCAGACCTGCTGGCCCCCACTTATGACTGCATGCAGAATTGTATTTGTTCTGCTACATATATTACCACCCTAAGGTAGAATGCCTCCTACCTCATGAACAAACAACTGCTCAATCAGACGGCATTAAGATGTCCCAAGTCCTGCATGGATCCACCCCTCCCTCCCGCCAGCCCTCCAGTAAGTCTACATGGAGCCATCAGAGCATTCCTGACTGACCCCCATATCAAGATGTATCAATATCAATGCAGCCGGTCAAGTGGCACAGCGAGTAGAGCGCTCGCTTAGGTTCGAATCCGGCGGGGCCAAGCCCAGCCTTTCATCCTTCCGAGCTCGATAAATGAGCGACCCTCAGATACCTGAGGGTTCGTAGCGCTATATAAATGCCAAATTATTATTATTTGTATTATTAAAACATACAACTGCACCTGAAAACCAACTGTTTCAATGAGATCCATCTCTGAAACAAGCCTCTCCATCGTTAGGTTCTTGATGATCCCCCATGAAACTCATTTTACCAGAAAATCTCTCCATGCAAGCTCTTTTCCTGAAATGCTCAACGAAAATGGGTCTGTTTTGAGTATCCCCCAGTTTTCAAAACTGTGCAAAATCACTATAAATCGCAGACCTCTCCTACAAGGTCCATTTTGCAAAGAAAGAACAGTGGCACTGGCAACAGCTTCCACTACTTTGAAGAGTCAAACCATTGAAACCATTGACCTTGCAGCGGTCATCTCGCACTTGGTTGGTAGCCCCATCTCCCCGCTGGTATCCCATCATCATTCTTGACAATCCTGGAAGCAGTCCAATAGGACTCAGCCTTCGCATTCACAGGTCAGAAAACATGTCAGCATATCACCCCCACCTTACAAAAAATGGCACTGGTTACCCCTTCATTAGCTTTAAATCAGTATTCACCACATACAAATCTTTGACAAGGTTACCCAGGCTTGGTTGAAATACCTTTTACACTCGAACACCCTGGAAATACCAAAAACAGAACTGCACGACTTGTCCTTGGCCTCAAGCCCAGGGACCGTATCTCTCCAGGACTGAAATCTCTACACTGGCTCCCAGTGGCTGCGAAGATTAAGTTCAAAACCCTCTGCATTGTCCACAAGGCCTTCTGGGGCCTGGGGCCTAAATACCTTCAACTCTCTCTTCCTAAATATCTTCCCTCCCGAGCCCTTCGCTCATCCATCTCCAACTCCCTCAGGGTCAGCCGCTTCTCGAAGCAACGAGCTGGGGGTAGATCTCTCGCCGTGGCAGGGTCCTCCCTCTGGAACAGCCTTCCTGCCTCCCTGAAACCTGAGGAGAACCATCTCCGGTTCAGGAAGCACCTCAAAACCTTCCACTTTGCTTCTGCTTTCTCACTCCGTCTCCCCTGCTAAATTCTCAACTGAATCTGCACCTAATCTGCAACTGGGCCACTCTTACCGACCTCGGTCCTGGGCCCAGCCACTCTCCTCTTGCACTGCCTCCCTGGCAACCCCTGCACTGAGGGACTGTTTCTGTATCCCTACAGCCCCCCCCCCCTTTCCCAAAACTTGGCTGCACTTACCTTGCACTTGCCACCAGCTGGCCCTATTTATTTACTTTATTCTACTTACTTGTACTGCACTTCCCCCCTCCCCTTCCCCTTGCACTTTTCCCTTCCCCCTCCCCCTGCACTTGCACGGTCTGAATGACACCTGGCCTAGTAGGATCGTTGTCTGTCTTCCCCTTGTTCCCCCCTCCCTGCCTCGTCGCGCCTTGAAACACTTGTGTATAGGCGCGTTACAAATGCCATATCATATCATATCATATCATATCATTTACACTCGAACACCCTGAAATAAACAGCCTCCATAAATCAGACTGTCCTTTATCTCTTGTAAAATAAGAATGAACTAAAGACTCAGATTAACAACAACAAACAGCAATTTGGCCACTTCTGAGAGCCTTTACACTTCAGCCTCATTTTTGTAGACTTCTTAGATCCTAGTCAGCTTGTTGTGTGCTACGGCAATTCTAAGGGTAATGATGCAAGACCCCAATTAAACTTAAAGTATTAAGGTATATGCAGTATGCACAGTGATACCCCCATGGTTTAAATATATTACTATTAGGGTTAACCAGACAGCAATTTGTTATGGTATATAAGAGAGCACTTTAAATTGGCTACAAGGTGGCATAATAGCCATGCAATTAACACCAGGAATATATAAATATTGACATTTTAGTGTTTCAATCTAATTGAGATGTTCATAGAACGTGTGCAGGAAGCAGCCATAGAATTCTCTACTGAGAAAGTAAACAACTACAAAGGACTGCTTTGACTTGGTTTTTCGGGGCTGAAATATTATCCTACATTTTACCATTCATTACTTTGCAACTTTTGAAAAAGTAATTTCTAAATAGAGTTTGCTTGTTTAGAGATTGAACTTTTCAGTTTCCCAGCCAACATTAATATAATCAAATTTTGAAGGAATATATCAAACATGAACATTAGATTGGTAGTTTAAAAGCTAATAGAGGATGGGATATGATAACACTGGTATGCTGTGCCAAGAGCACTGTAGGCAATTGTGAAATGCAAAATACAAATGATCAAATATTCTGTAGCTTAAAACCATGCCTAGATTTGTATATCATCAACCTGAATTAGATTTGCTTCATTTGTATCAATTTGGAGATCAGCAGTCTTGGCATCATTCACACGCACTGACCCAACCATCTAAATGAAATTGAATGTGTGCTGTGCGGTGAGTTTCATGAGTCAGTTTGCTATGTTTACTAGTGTCTATTTCAAGTAAAGGTCTTCGAATTAGCACATTATGGCTTGACTATGTTCAGCCTGGTATCACTTCTGCTCAGACTTCAGTATATGTTCTACTTCCCTTTCAGGTATAATATAAATGCCAAAAACCATAAGCTGACGAACCTCGATACTTTTCTCACTGAAGAATTATGCTCCACACAGATGCTTTACCCTTTGTAAGGTGTGTTGTAGCAGCGGGTGAACCCATGTTTACAATATATGCCAGGTGTTATGCATCATTATTAGTTATACATTTTTAAAATATGTGCAATGATTATGTTTCTTTGGTATTGGTGAACATAATTTCCAGATGTCAAAATTAGCAAAAGAAAAGAGGTGATGGCTGGAAGTTTAGAATTAATCTTAACCTCTGGCATTGCTCTGGTCAACCCTCCAGACCATTGTTCTTTGCCTGCTAAGCCATTACAGAAGGGGGAAGACACTGTCAAAATTAGCAACCTGAAACAAAAGGTGTGTGTGTTTAGGCATGTATGTATTTGCCAATATTCGTGCATTCATTATATGAGCAGACACAATTATTGCAGCTGTCAGAGCCTAATGTCATTTGCTTGTTTGCACGTCCATGTTCAAATTGTATACTATCCACGGCCTGTGCCAAATTCTAAACGTGTACAAGATTAAAATGTCAGGTTAAAATGGAACACCTTTAATATATGCAACCTACTGTGTAACTTGTATTAGCAGCTTTAGGGAAATACTCAGGCAAGCAGAAGCGAATCTGTGTTTCATGCCCACCTGCACCAAGCTGAACGTTCACATCTCACCCTTACCTTGCATCCTTTTTCGCCTGGTACCTGGCGCCATTGCCTTCCCACGTCATGGACTGTGGCCACACATTATTATTATTAATGTTATTATTAGTATTATTAGTATTATTAATATTATTAATATATTTATTTGTAACGTGATAAAAACCTAAAAGTCAACAAAACAGAGAGCAAGCAGGAGAGGACAACGTCCGATCCGAACTGCTATGCCACAACCATTTCCTGTGTGTCTGCTGGTGCTTAGTTCCTTCTCACTCCATGCACTGGTGCCGGCTTTGTCTTCACGTCCCCCTCTTAGCCTGTGCAGGTACCACATCTCCATCCCAACATACCACCATGTACCAGTCCCCATGGCTGACTATGTCTTCTTTAAATATGTTTAAATAACGTGTGTTGCAGCACTCCCCTCAAACCAGTGCCGAAAGCCTGTGGCCCTGGAGTGGGAGGTGGTGGGGGCGGAGGGGATGAAGGGGAGGAGGTATTAGCTGCCCAGGACGCCTTCCTCTAAGCAGGGGTCAAGACCTAAAAATTAAAGTGGGGGGACTCATCAACAAACGCAATAGGATTTGACTCGGAATTAGCATATCAAGGGGAATTATGCACATTTAATTAATTTGGCTTTGCATATCCACCCACATTGTACAGGACGAATGGCATTTGCCTTTCATAAAATCAACACACACAAAGCAGGATATTTTCTTCCAATAGTGTTTTTGAAAACGTTAAAATGTGTGCATGTTTTAAACTCCAAGAACCAATACAAATGTTTTCGCTGGAACATGCAGTACCGAAATGAGACATTTCACCTTTAGTTGTTTGTTATTTTTCATAGGGTCATATAGTGCAGTGGTGAAGTGTCCAGCCTGCAAACCTGACGACTGCGGTTTGATCTCTGAGGTCAGCTTTATTTCATAACTTCAAAGAGGATATCATTTTAGTGGGTGGGGACTGAGTCCACCCTCTGAAAAAAGGGGGTGGACTCCGTCCACCCACGTGTACCCTCGACTTGAGCCCTGCCTTTAAGCTCTTGGGAAAAGCTAAGCCATAGGTGAGTCTCGTGTCTCAAAACGGCATCTTCAAAATTCATACGTCCTGGCATCAATCGAAGCTTTTATCTTCCACATCAGTGTAACTTCACATATGATTGAAATTCACCTGATTCGCAAAAAAAGGCTGATAATTACTTGACGTTCCCCGAACTGAATGATATGATATTTTATTCATATGAAATGTTAACGCAATGGCCCAATTGCATACATGTAAAGTGATGTTCTAGCCGATCCCCTTCTGTTCATTCACAAAGGAGGTCCCGATAGCTCCTGTGAATGGGCTTGTTCAATTGCACGAACGTGCGGTGTTGGTGGCTGTGTTTCAATCACAGAAAAGTGCTTGTGATTCATGAATGAGGTAAAGGTGTAGCAACATATAGAAAATTTTCATTTGTACAATGTAAAACTAGCATTGCGTTTTATAGCCAAGAATTCCTTTGTTTTGCCTAATTGACTTCTTACGCTGGCCGTAAATAGTATGCAATTAAAAACAAATGCATGCTTGGAGCTTTCATTGGCTAAACCCTTCCAATACATTCCTGACTTTTAAAACTCAAAGTTACAATGCAAGGCAATCAATTTATCAATATAGTGATATTATTTAAATGTTCAGTTTCTGAATCGAATGAAGCCTTCTTGTTGCTCAGTCCATGATTAAGTGAATATTTTCTCTAGTGAGTACAATATACTGTATGCTCTAGAGGCCCAAATAAACATGGACCCTCTTCCTAGGGGAGTCCACAGCATATATTATCTCACACATTTCAATTGCCCCTATTTTCACACAACAGGTAGGGACTCGGGTGGTGCAACATTTGCCAAGAATGCATCCCTCTTTCTTGCACACATGATCTGCTGAACCATTGATGTCACACCATATGTGATGTCAGATGTCAGTGTCATCTCTGCAGTACAAAATGACTTAGAAATTGCTTAGCACTGCAAAAATACACTTTGCACAGTTCCATGAATCCGGGTTTGTGTTGGCAGTGCAGTCACTTTTCAGCAGTGCAAAGTCACTTTGAACCGTGCAAAAAATTCCATGAATCGTGTCATGTGTGTTTATCCTCCCATGTCAACTGAACACTTTCCTATGCTAACAGTTTGGGCTTTTAGGCCTCTCCGAAGTGTCACCTATGGGCCAAAATTGTGTAAAAAGTATGATTCTCTAAAGCAGGTGGAGATGGGCAAAAGGACAAAATAATTTTTATGTTCCTGTAAAGAACTTGGAGATGCACCATCTTCCGTCTGGGACATTTCCATCTGGAACATAACCCATTGCACCTTCAGCTGAGTCACTTTCAGTGGCAAACCTCAAAAGTCGACCTTTGAATGAAGTTGAGAACTCATTCATAAAACTGTGCCAAAGTTTAGAAAATTATGTGGCAAATACACAAAAAAACTCTAACCAGAACCCCTACTTTGTATTACATCCCATCCCCTAAAGGTTTGTCTGGTTAGAGGACTGGTAATGATATGGAAGAGATCAACAACAAACAAGAAGAATATGCCTGCACTCCTTTAAAGCTGTTTGTTACGAGACACAAATCTCTCCAATTGTGTTTATCAGACACATTGCCACTTGACGTCCACTGAGCAGCACTTAATTTAGTTGTTCAATAACAGTAACAATATATGACATCATATGTGAGGAAACAAAAACCCACTCATGCATCCTAACAAAATGTTAAGGCTTGTTGATACCAAGAAAATGGAGATGGTAAAATGCATGTCTTTGAATCAAACAAATACACTGGTTGAAGGCATCCAGGAAAGATCGTCCCCATGCGAATCACAATTGGAAACATATCATGGTACGGAAAATCCTTCACCAATCTGAGAAAGATCATAGTGACAAGGTTAATATAATCTTCAACCAGATTGACTTTTCTTCTAGCTCCATTTTCTTTCAACCTGAGACAAGTTGCCAAGTAGATGAGTCTCAGCAGCCATCTTTGACAGTGGGAAAGAAAAACTCGCAGACACACAAAACAAAAACATCCATGGACATTTTTATGATCTTTATATCCAGATCACTACTCAATCAGGATTATGTCTGGAAAAGACTTTGCAGAACCCCAAGAAATCATAACATTGGAAGATAAACCAAAGCAAAAAATAAACCTTCAAAAAGAAAAAAGGAAGAGGCGATAACTAAACTTGGTTCAAAATCTCAGCAATCATTTTAAATACCAACACATACTGAACATTTCACCTTTTCTGATGAGCAAAAAAGATTTAACAGAACCATAGAAAGTCTGGTGATTCCTCCCTTGATGAAGGTGACAATTATTCCCAAAAGTAAACTCTTGAGATACATGTTTTGGAAGAGGACAGCACCTGTTCCGGTAGCGGTGACTATGATAAAATGGTCAAATGTTACAAAGTCAAAGGTTACAAGCTAGCAACAAAGGAGTAAGCGAGGCTGCTTCAAGAAATCTTTGGGCAACACAATGTAAACAATTTAAGTTGGTTGCAAAAGACGGTTCATACCAAATTGGCATGTAACAAATCCTAAGAGAAGTGGATGATTCTTCATTGAACAGTACACAATTACTGTCTTATTTTCATTTAAATTCAAGTTTGAACTTAATTGAGTCTGTAGATATCCTCCAAGTAGACTTTGTAGATTAGCAGCGTACAGACTTGGTTTTGAACCAATTAGCTTCTAATCTCAAATGAAACTTGGTACTACAAGGAATCAAAGCTTTCCTTAACTTTCAATGTGTTTCCTTACTACTGTAGCACAAAAGAACAACCAAGAAGGTAGTGCAAGGCAATGAAGAAGAATCATTTTTACTAACTTAACACTTACATCCGGTGAGCAGTTGATAAAGTCAGCTGTGCGAGAAAAAGAGAAGGACATAGAAAGAAAATAAAGAATACTGGTCCTTGCTAACAAATTCTCTCATAAGCAAAAACAAACATGTATTTTTAACCTCCCATCTCTAATCCTCCAATGCATTGTATTATTTCATGGAACACTCTAGCATGTGCTAGTTTTCTAAACCCACATGACCCACATGACGATTTTCTGAACATACTCAATTTCCAAATATCCCAATTACAGGAAGTGGGATTTTTGATAAGAATTTACATAGTCAGATACACCATTTTCTTAAAAGAAGCAGCCCAGGAGTCCTGGGGAAGACCTTTTGGAGGCCTAATAATTTGTATAGAGAAGGTATTCTGTCCTGTTATGTTGACAGAGTCTGAAAGTGTTCTGGCTGTTGGCCTCAGTTTGAGTTAAGGTCTGAATATGGTACACCAGAAGCTACTTCTAATAAAAGTGTATTGGAATACACACCGTGCCAAGGAGGCCCAGCATTTTCCTACGATACATGAGAACCTCAATGCATGGCATAATTCGACTGGGCAGAACTATTTTCTCATTGCAGGAGATTTAAATTGTCACTATGCTGATTTAAATTGATGTAACATTGGGCAATCTGATTTATCAAGGAAATGCCTATATTGCGAAGGATATTCTGGGCAGAGTGTATGGGTTCATGACAAATGCCTCAATTAAATGGCAATGTAGAAAGGGACAATCCCAGTCACACGTAGAGGTAGTAGCAGTTCTTTAATTGAACATTTGTTCAGTTTGTCAACCTTATATTCTATAATACCTTTTTTCAAAATGTACATGTTAAACCATGCTTTGATCTCACTTTAAGAACATTGTCATCCAATTTTCTGTTACAAGGAGGTCATTTGCTTATTACTACTAACTCATCTTGATCAAGAATTGAATGGTAAAACTTTAAATTAAGGAACTACAATGTTTGTTGAATTCAGTTCTATTGAATGTAATGCAAGCATTAATGGGTTTGGGAACACTCGTTTACAAATTTCATACATTCACAAGTTTGATTGGCAACCAGCTTACACAAGACCTTGCCAATGTCTAGTAAGCAAACTTGTATATTAAACCATATGTATGATGAAGCAGTAATGATTAAGAAATTAGAATGTTGTAGGGCAGTTAGATCAATAGTCATGGATAGTACCTTAACACCAGAAACAATAAAGGAAAATAATAAGAAACTAAAACAGCAGTATAATAACTGAATAACATTTCATAGAATTAATTTGGACATTCAAGATTGCCAATATATGTTGCAGAGCATAAATAATCAATCCTCCGGGCATTTTGGAATCTATTAACTGTATACACAGCAACCCAGTGAGCCCTCGCTCTAATGTTATTTCTGAAGGGACTTTGTTGGCATTCTTTGAATGAAAATGTTGTTCCAACTTTGAAATCAGTTAATCGTTAAGGTAGAGTCTGGGTATTTGACGTGGCCCCTTTTCTATACTGGAGATAGAAAGAAAAATCATAAAATGATTATGAAGGAACGCAAATTTCGTAATGCTTAATGGCACAATTCAAGGTGACATCCCAGCCAAAACCTAGGTGGGGAAGAAATAAATCTGTTGCGATATAGACTATGTATTTGGAACATCAGATATGATAAATCAAATCACCAACTTCAAAATAATTAATAAAATGGAGAGTGATCATAATCTGATAGAAACAGCATGGGAGATGCCTAACAAAGACAACCAGCAATATTAGGCCAATAAATTAAGAATAAACAGTGGAAGAAATAGAATTAATTGGAAGGAACCAAACATTGAAAGATTAATAAATAAACCGAAGCATGACAAATCAATACTAATAGAAAATAAGCAAAGGAAAGACTGTCAGCAATATATTGATTTTTTTGCCTTGTTTACTGAAAGCAATCATAAGAATTACCGTCCAGAATTCAAACACAAATATACTAATAACGTAGAAATCCACAAATTAAAAGCAAAGATGAAGACAGCGATAAAAAGCTTAAAACAGCTACCTAATTAGGCAAAAAGAGCTGAATGCAGGAGAGTCAGAAAGAGATGTAAGAATCACATAAGACAACTTAAGTCGCTCAAAAAACAGGAGGATAATGTAACATGATAATAGCAATGGTGTCCAAGTCTCACGCACACATCTGGAAATTGCTATAAAATGTGAATGACCAAGCGAATCAACAAATACTCCTGAATATTATTAGTGAAAAGACTTGTACAGATCAATATTCACAAGTATATGCAGATCCTGAACATATACTCCAACATGAAGGAACTCTGATTAATGTAAAAGCTTAAAAAATGATTCATCTAGATATAGTACTACACATCAAAAGACTAAGCTCATCACATGCCCCAGGGCCTGACATGCTTTTCAATCACACATTAAAATTACATCCTGAAAAATGGGCTGAAGCTTTACATCAAACCTACAGAACAAGTGGACAGACAGGGACAATTCCCTTGAATTGAAAACAATCCATAATAATACCTATATTTAAAAAAGCAGAAAGAAACAACCCAAACAATTATAGACCTTTAGCTTTGTTGGATGCACATGTAAAATATATGTGCGTGTATTAATAAGAGACTTGAATAGATGGTTAAAAAATAAAAAACAAAAAAAAGGACACAAACCAATCTGGATTGTGCCTGGCCTAGGCAATGCTACGAACCTGTTAATATTATTGATACTTAAAGAACAAGTGGCAGAAACAAAGAGTCTATTGTATATTGCCTACGTCGACTTTAAACAGGCATTTGATTCTATATCAAGACCACTATCATGGGAAAATTAAAGAACAACCTGCTCTCCAACCTCGATTCCAACACCCCCTGCGTCCTTATCTTACTTGATCTCCCTTCTGCCTTTGACACGGTCAACCATTTGATCCTGCTCAATCGTCTCCGTGATAATCTGGGTATCACCGATCAGGCCCTGGCTTGACTGACCACCTTCCTCTCCGACCGACCCTCCCAGATCGAACTTGGATCCTACATGCATAATTCTATATGTCCAGCAAGAATGATTGCGCAATCCTTTAGCTAAGATCCCACCCATAAAACATCTCATAAAATGTGCTACATCATCATGCTTCAATATTATTGGTAGGGTCTAAATTACTTCTTCGGTGAAAAGGAAATGTGCTTATCGGTTAACATGCGGTCACACTCTGCGTGAACTGGCGGCATGATGACATGTTTTATGTAGATGGGAGGAGAGGACAAGGGTATCGCCTTTGTTCTTAATTAAATAAAACAGCTCATGTTATCTCTGCCATGGTGTCTCTGACTTTTCAAGGACCAACTTCTAATTATTCCAGCCCTCCTTATCCTCGCAACAGTAACCGCCATTCTATTCTTGACACATTTATGAATACTGTTATTATTAATCCTACTTTTACCATATCCGGTAATTATTTATCTTTTTAGCTGCATCTGTGTTTCTCTGTCATGGCTAGCCGATCGCTGAGTCATTAATCTGTCGGCCACTTAGTACATTTCCTGGGATGTTCAGTTTGTCCTATAGACTTCAAATAGTCTGCTGTTGTTGCAACTCAAATTACCTTGACAGTTGAATGCTCACAATGGTATATTGTTCCTCTATGTAACCCTCACCTATGGAGGCCTGGACTCTGACATTCCTTTGAGGCAGCTACAATCTAGCTGGCCACAGCATTTTCCTGAATTAAATGTATTTGTTCAAATAGCGTGCTTAGCTGGGGCCTTTCTTTAAAGCTACAAAGCTTAATTATCTGCTGTGCTTGTGCAATTTAAAATGGCAATTGCTTGTCTCGTTTTTTTCCTCTGCAGGACACATTTATTTTGCTATCTACCGAGTTCCTGGTGCATGCCTGTCACATTATCTCTTCCTGCCTATGGGTAGCAACAACCTTATCTGCCTACAGTTGTTCTGCCCTACGTTTGTAGTGAGTCCCTATATGTGTACATGCCTTCCTGTCACCAAATCTATTCTATTTTGAAACACACTCATTGTGCAAGCAAATGCCCTAACTGTTCCCTACTTGTGTAGCAAAAAATAGCTATCCTTTGGGCCAGCTGCATTTCTGGGGGAATTGAAAGTGCAGGTTAAAATGTGTCCTTTCTTATCTTATAATTTAGTTTCTTCTTAGGAAGTCAGGGGGGCAGTGCCTGAACATGCTCTCTAGTCAATAATTGCCCCAGTTCATTCCCCCCTCTGGTTGAGTCATCAACCACTCCTTAATTTTGTCTCAACATATTATAGCCATCCTTTGGCAGCCACACTCTGGTGAACCCCCTCAAGTTACCTCCTTGTGCTAGGTATTCTGCGGGGCTGCATGCATTAAGACAGCACTCAACATTGTCATCACATTGCATCCAGTGTTAATTGTGGTTATGGGTATCTTTTGGGCATGTGAACATGGTTCCAGGTTGTCTAGCTGCCTGGCCCAATGGGTGCATGGTACAGTAAAAATCATCATCAGTTTCAGTGTACTGATATACGATGTCAGTCACATTAACCATTATTGTCATTTGGAGTTCCTTCTTCCCAGTCTTTTTACATTGGCTTATTGCTATTCTCAAGATGCAAAAAGCCATTATGACCAGTACCGAACTTGCCTACAGAAATTTGAATGCTTCTGTCAGTCAGGTAGGCATCCAGGGGAATAAATAACTAAACCAGCTATCGTCCTCAATGTCATCCACTTCCTCCTCCATTTTATTGTGCAGCTCTTTCAAGGTGTATATGGCCTCTGTCAACATCCCATTGTCATGATCACTGCTTCCAAGGAGCTAGGACCAGCCCAACGTCCTTGGAAGCAGGCCCCTAACCTTCATCCTAGGCACCAGCCGGTCCCCACTGGGACCTTTTGGACCTCGTCCTGGCGCCGGTGGCACCAGGCTCATCAAAGTCACTGGTCCCGGCACTGGAAGCGCCGGGCTCATAATTTGTATGAAGATGCTTGGGTGGACTTACCTGCAGCAGACCATGCTGCTTACTTACCAGCCACATAGGAATCCTCTGTGAGCCGGGACTACTTTCTTACCTGGGTGGGGCAAGCTCCACTCCCTGGATACAACACTGGAACTCTTCTGGAACAGGGACTCTTTTCTTACCTAGGCGAGGCCGTGGAGGAAGACGCCTCATCACTCCAAGGGTATTTAAACCACACCCGATTGATGAAACGTGCTTCGCGTTATTCTGCATCTGCAGCAGAACGCTCACCGTGTCTGTTCCAGTTTTCTTCTTTCCGATCCTGAACCTGCAAGAACAAACGCTTACCATTCCTGTATCCAGCCTTCAGTAGCACCTGCAAAGACAAGAAACTACAGGTTAGCACGGCAACCTTCACGCGCAGCGCTTTCCTCACCTGATCCATCGGCAGCTACCATCTCTTCACGCTGCTTCTCCGCCTGTGAAGACAAAAGCATAGTTATTCCTGTGTGGAATTACTTACCGGCACTCGCCGAATTCCGGTTTTCTTCAACGCTGCAATCCTGCACCTGAAAGACAAAAGAAGAGACATTAGACAGGTATTTTACTTACGCGCCATCGCGCCCGCCACAATAGGGCGCCTGCAAATACTCCGGCGTTTCCAGCGTCTCTTCAACACCCGAACTCACAACTGCAAGGAAAAAGAGACAGTTAGAGAGCTTTTGAAAAGCAGGCAACCGGCATTTACTTACGCATTTCCAAGCGCGTCATTCCAAGACTCTGGCTCGAACTTCGGCTTTCTTCACACCATCTTCTACCTCAAGAGCCCTGCACGACAAATAGAAAAAGCATTATACAGAGCCCTGTTCCACATTAACGTGCCCACGCACCTAAAGACTGTAAGGGCTTAAAAGGTGTCCGGAAACTCACCGTTCGTGCAGTTAACGACGGTAGCAATCCTCTGAGGTCAAGAGGCCTACGTTTCACCCAGTGAAGGAACTGGCAACGGCACCCTGCACCAGACGCAGATGGAGAGTCCAGCATTCACCTATCTAAGGTGAGCACGTTGACCTTGGGGCTCCACGGAAAAGCGAGGAAGGGTAAGGGAGAGAGATACCCGACAACCCCAGATCATTAACCCCATATTCTTTCACCTGCAGATATCTCACTCTTCGAGTTAGACACACAGTGCGAAGAGGCTCAGCCCCGGAAGCCAATCGAGTCCTGCACTTCACTTTTCGAGTCACAGACACCATCCTGCCAAGACCGGCGCCTCCGTGGGAATCAGGTGAACGTTACACCCATTCTCCTCATCACATTCAGGTACATATTTGTACAGCAACTTGGCCCTATCTTTGAGCATACTCCTCCCTCCATGGCTGTGAGGAGGTCCAGAACATACCTGTTCTGTAGGGTCATCAATCTGACTACTCTTAACTCCGCCTTGATGGCATTGAAGCCTTTTATTGTGGCATTAATAGTTTGTAACAGTTCCCACTGAGTTATCTGGATCGAGTGTGCATTTGCTGCTGCTTGCAGGCAGGCATTAGAAAGGATGTGAAGAATGTTGTTGTTTTACCATACAACGTATTACTCTCTGGGATTTAATTGAATGCAGCATTGGTCTTTTTGGAATAATAGTTAGTTCTTTGTGTGTGTTTTAGGCATAGGGATCTTTTCTTCCGGTCGTGTGCCATTGAAGGAAAGCTCCAATGTTAACCTCACTTTGTGGTATTTATATTGCCGGTGCATTTAGTAGCACTATTGTACATATGCCACACCAGTTGCGTGGAAGCTGCATATAAGCTCTTGTACTGCAGGCCCAGTAATGGTCCATTAGTACAGCCGTGCCAACTTTCATATCTGGTAAATCCATAATGCGTTTGCACCATTCAATGTTATCAAGCATTAATGAACCATTATTTTTAAAGCATAATGTTGGTGCTTGTAGCTTGGTTGTGGGTAGTGGTCCTGCTTCACCTTAGACCCATTTTAAACATTTTGCAGGTGGTTTCCATTCCTCACAGCACACTAAATCTGCATCTTGTGTCCATACTGCCTCTAATTTGCATCCCATTATTCCATCAACCCATCCTCCCAAGGAATATGCTTTCCCTTTTATTTGCAATTGTGGTCTGTCAGCACAATGAGGTATCAAATTAAACTGGGCATCTTTACACCTTAATATTTGATGATCCACTACTTCAACATCTCCTCTTATTGGACCTAATAGTATGTACTTGAGCACCATACTTTTCCTTCTTATATTCTCCATCATGTGTGCCTTTTTTACATAGTAGTCTATACAAAGGAATTCTGATCCTGTGAGATACTTCATCATGCCTGAATGTCCCTGAAAGTGTCCTCTTGTCTGGCATACTGTGAGATGTACCAAGCAGTGTGTTCTCTACTCAGGTACTTCTTGAGGTATAAATACTCAAGAGGCTGTCATGGCATAGGGGATATGTGAGCAATCAAAGCAGCTTTCCCTTTATATCTCTCTCTCCACATTCTGCATTAACCTATACCATGAGTTTCATTCAATATTTGGAATGGAATGGAATTGTCAAAATATCTCCTCATGTACTATTCATAATCAGAAATACTTCTCTTAGCCCTTACTGTCTTCACACCGAGGCGGAATACCATTTCCTGCCCTAACTGGAAATCTACTTGTTTGTTAACTTCTTCACTAACATTATGCCATAGGGACACATTTATCTTATCTTAATCAGTCAAATGCAGTGTGCGATACAATAATAAATAAAAAAAAGAGAAAAAAAAGGAGGACTGTAATAGCCATAATGTCATTTGTTTGTAGATGTGTCCTGTGGCATATTGATCGGGGTATTATGAAGATATCAGGAACATAAGGATATGAACACATTTGTACAGTTTTCTTTGTACCGGGCAATAGTAGGCTATTATTTTTCAATCGTGAGTGAGGTGAGCTGTGTACACCTTTTTCAAAACATTTTGCAACCACTTCTAATGACAATAATAAAAGATTTTGATTGATGATTTCTTTTTTTAACCAGTACCACTATTATGTAGTTCATTAAAAAATTAAAATAAAAAAATATTGCTGATAAAAACATACAAATATAATCATGTGGTAGATAAAAAAAAATTAAAATGTAAAGATCAAAAAAGTAAAAAGAAATAGCCTATTATAGATGTATGCTCTTCTGAAAAATAGTATACAAAATAGTCCCAATAAAATTGTAAAGATAGAAAAGTAGAAAAAAAAATAGCCTGTTGTAGATGTATGCTCTTGTGTATTCAAAAAGTCCTCAGCATCAACTCCTTTCTTACTGTTCCAATGATAGTTCAGTGTCAGTGTTTCTCAAGTGGTGCAACATGATTTATATCTCTTTTATTCTCAAGTTCCTTATTCCTTTTATTTTATCTTCTTTCTCAGCATGCACCTTCGCTCTTGTCCTGATTCTGGTTTCATTCTATTCTCTCTCTATTCTATTCTTACTCTGGATCCTGGTAGTTGGGCAGGGAGGTGGCACTCTTGTATCATCTAATCTTGGCTATGTTGACCCACCAGAAATATGTTGACAACTGCAGTAGTATTCAATTCTAATTAATCTTTTCCTGTACCTCCCATTTTATCTCTGTCATGATGTCTCTGAGTTTTCAAGGACCAACTTCTAATTATTCCAGCCCTCCTTATCCTCACACCAGTAACCGCCATACTGCACATTTATGAATACTGTTATTATAAATCCTGCTGCTTTTACCATGTGCGCAGTCATTATTTATCCTTTTAGCCGGGGATGTTTAGTTCGTCCACAGATGTGTGAGTTTTAGATTGTTCAATGGCATTATGACAATTGTGGGGTTCATTAATGTGACAAACAACCCCAGCACATTCCCTGTCTAGGTGTGCATTTGGCACTGCTACTATTCATATTATAAGAAGGTCTATGCTTGTTAGCAGTGTAGAAGCAAGTTCTAAGGGAGGAATTAATAAAGGTCAGTTCCTTTTTAATAAAGGCTACTACCAAGTGATATCCCTTTAGGAGTGTCTCTAATGAACTCTTCAGTGTGCTGGTCACAACAAAATGTACAACAAATGTATTATTGTGATAATTACCATTGTTGAAATGTACACAGTCACTATGTATGAGCGTGACCAATGATGTCAGCCCTTCCAGGATTATAGTTTCATCCACTCAGTTAGATTGGTATACATTTTTGTTAAATTCCTGGTTTCCAAGCATATTCTGTTCCGACCATGGTTAATTTTAACAGTGCCTATTCTATTATGAACAACATCTGCACCATCCAAGCTAAATAATGCATTGATAATAAGTGATAGTACTGGACTATTCTAGATTGCAAAAGTAATTTAAATGGTGAAACTGTAAAACCTAAGTTCCATTTATATTGTAAATACAAATTCATTTAGATGTAGTATAATTTGTTGCTTGATGTAGCCTCTTTCACTTCAGCCTTGCAATGCACCATGCTATGTATGATGTCTAACTGAATCTATTTCTAAGCTGAATTGTTGATCATTGAGTTGGAAATGAAAATGTAAATAATTGAAAAATCTGTTTATGCAACTAAAACAATTTACTAAATAAAAAAAATAAAAATTCGTGGAAAGTGATCACTTTGATCACATGGAATAACATGTAGATTAGTATCAGAAGCATACAAAGAATTAAGTATAAAGGTATAATTGATGGTAATAGCATTGTTATGGGCACATCAAATGTAGCTACAGGGAGAGTCACCCATACAACGCAATTCAGCATGACCAATCCATAAAGGCCCATCACTTTAGCCCACTCTCAGCCTCTTTTATTTTAGATGGTTTGTTTAAGAATGGAAGAGGGTAGGCTTTAATTTTGAACCAGATTTGCAGTGATCTTAGAATTAAAGTCACCTCTTACAATGCAACCATAACATCCCAGATACATCTCCAGCAATCCACCATACTGCCTCATAAAATCAACATTAGAAGCATTACCAGGAGGATCATACATGGTTATCATAAGCAAGGTCAAGAATTGGTTTTCTGATGTAGTCCAAGTAAGGATGCCAGCCAAGAGTGAGTCACCAGGGACCTTTAATTTAATTAGGTCATTAAAGTTTTTTACACAAATTAATAAGCCGCCCCTGGGGCCTCCCTTGTTAGCTTTTTTTGCTGACATTGATTGAATGGTGCATCTGCCATTCTGCTAGACCTCATCAATAAACCAGGTTTCTTGAAGGGTCGCAATACTGATATTATTAATGTCTGCAAGTAAACCCTCTTCGCTGAAGCGATGAATATGGCCTTGTGTATCCCAGGAAATCACACTAATCAAATTGTTTAAAGATGAAGTTGATAGCCAGCCAGCAGAAAAGGAGACAGCCATGACCAGCTTTGATCATTGTATTTAGGAGCAGCGCTGATCATCGTCCTACGCTGAACACTCGTACTCCCAGTGCCATTTAGAGTGATCTTAAGCGGGGCACCATAATCCATAATGGATCGAAGATTAGGCATATGTCAAACCTGTCTGTCTACTGGACTGCATGGAATGGGAGAGGCGAGATATGTAAACAACGTATGTTTGCATAGATGTTTTCTAAATTATGTTATCTGAGGATACTATCAATTAATAGGAGGATAAACATCGAGAAATCACATTTTATTACTCGCACTTATCAATGTCCTAATTAAAAAAAACAATGCAATGGTAAAACCAATAGCTCTGGCTTTGAAACTGTGGAGTTTAAGATTGCTCAATAGCAAATGTAAATGTGTGCCAGTATATACTGTCAAAGAGAGAGAGAGGGGCATGAGGAAGACAAATAAAAATGAAAAGAGAATGAGAAAGACAGAGAGAGAGAGAGATAAAGAGAGAGGGAGAGAGAAAGAGGGAGAGAAAAAGAGGGAGAGACAGACAAGAGACAGAATATGAGATCCATAGAGAGTGTGAATGTACTGGGATGTGCAACTGCAGAACAGCACGTGTTTTTTTACTTCAGCACCAAATGTCAGGCAACTCGGATTATATAGCCTAGCCCCCAAACAACATTTGTTGAATGTGCTCATGTGCAAGTGTTGATTATGAGAGTGAACCTCTTAATTTGCTTATGTGCCACACTTTTTCGTTCATATTAAATAACATCACAAATCTAAAAATATGTTGAGCGGTCAAAAGGTTGAGACAGAGAGTGAGTGGTATGTCCCAGCTTCAAATAAAATGCATCCCACCCGCAGCCTCAACAAGGCTTATTTTCTCCTTATGACAAAATATCCTCCCGTCCTAAGAGGGTTGGTTGAATGGATGTGGTCTGTAAAGAATTGCCACCCTGAAAAATGTGCCACTCTCTGCTGTGTCCTGCTCCTCACTAAGCAAAATCTACATTTAATAAGCATGTGGACATAGTCACACATATAGTGCTTTAGTATTGTCTGCAGTAAGAAGGGCCAAATGGCCTTAGAGTTACCATGCATCATAAGGGAAATGGATAGTAGAGCAGAGGAACACAATATTGAACTGAGAGTGCCACTGCACATAAACACACACATCTCTCCTAGCACTGCATGGCGTGAAGGACCACCTGTGACCTCATATCACACACAGAAGAAGATTGGCCATCCTGTATTTGAAATGATTCTCCATTTCACACAAAATGGGCCTGAACATAACAAATTCGCCCAAAATGTACAAACCCCTAAGGTTATATACATTCTTTGGCATCTTACTTCAAATGTATTATTTAAAGTATGTAGATGCTCTGTAGATACTCTAACAAAATATTATTTCACAAAAGTCAAATTTAGCATTGCAATTCACATTGGAATGATAGTAGTAATCCTGGAATAAAGGTGGAATAGACAGCTCTGATATAACACAGCCCAACTTATGGTGAAAAGATGTCTGTCCACAATAAACGACATACATCTTCTTACTCTACCTAGTAGTATAGATGTGAGTAAATAAACACAAATACTGGCCAAAAAATGCAAACAAAATATAATGCAGTACAAAAGAGGAAACATATGTTTCAACCTCTACTTGGTCCCTTTGGCCCATCTGATATCTACCTTCTCCTGTAACTTTCAGTGTTATGCAGATGACACTCAGCTTTCCTTCAGGCTCCCCTCATCCTCCTTTCCTCTCTTGCTCATTCCTAACTGTTTATCCATGATTCAGAATTGGTGCACATCCAACGATCTCTGCCTTAATGCCAGTAAGACAGAGATCCTTCTCATTGGGACCTATGCCCCAGCGTTCCCTCTCTCACTCTAGATACCCGCCTTGGGCCCTATTCCTTCACCTTCCAGCAAGGCAAAAAACATTTGTGTCATCTTCAAATCCACTATCACTTTCTCTCCTCACATCTTGGGAGTCACCAAAAGGTCCCACTACCAGCTACACCTCCTCAAAGGGACTCTTCCCTTTCTCACTTTCCCCCAGAAGCTCACTGTCTCCAGAGTCCTGCTTCTCTCTAGGCTGGACTACTGCAATAGCTTCTTTCTCAATCTGCGTTCCTCTACTCTCCGCCCTATGTAACTAATTCAGACGAGGACTGTGAGACCTATCCTTGGCCTCAAGCTCACGGACTCTCACTCCAGCCCTGAAATCTCTCCATTGGCTCCGGGTTACTGCAAGAATCAAGTTCAAGTCCCTTTGCATTGTCCACAAGAATTTCTGGTGCCAGGGTCCACAATACATCCATCTATCGCTTCATAAGCATCTTCCTTCTCGAGCCCTTCGCTCATCTACCTCCAACTCTCTGAGGGTCAGACACTTCTCCAGGCAGAGAATGGGAGTAGATCTTTATCCTCACCTGAGGCCTCCCTCTGGAACAGCCTCCCTGCCTCTCTGATACTTTTGAGTAGGACCATCTCAGGTTCCAGAAGCAACACAAGACCTTCCTTTTTGCTCCCGCTTTCTTTCTCCCTCTCCTCTGCTGATGTCCCCGTCTGCTGCCATACCAGTGACCTGCCCGCCCACTGATTTTCCAGGCCCAGGCTCCTGCACGGCCAGTTGCCCTTGCACTGCCTCTGGGTTTATAACCACTTAAGGGACTGTCCCATCAACCCTACAGTCCTCTGACTCTATCCATGCACTGCCTATGGGCCCAACAATTTAGGGACTGTGGCTGCAACCTCACAGTCCCCTGACTCTCCGCAGTTATGAGCCACTTCTGGCAGCACTTACGAGAAACTTGCACTCTCCCTTCCCCACCCCCCTTGCACTTTCCCCTCCCTCCCCCACACTTGCGTGATCTGAATGACACAAGGCCTAGTAAAATCATTGTCTTGTCCTCCCTCCCTTGTCTTTTCTTGCCTAGAAACACTTATGTACAGATGCATTATAAATGACGTATCATATCATATCATACAATGTTTTTATAGATTTTACTGCAGCATTTCGCAGTGTTCTGTGAGAGACGCTCTTGTCTTAACGTTCTAATTGGGGAGTTCACTGGGCCCTTTTTATGCATGATCATGTTGTTGCATAGTCAAACCAGCATAAAACATACAACTTAATCTAAAGGCCGGTTTACTGATAGTCTTCCCTTATACGTTGGCCTCAAACAGGGGTGAATTCATGCATCTACTTTATTTGATCTTTATTTGTCAGACCTTTTTCTGGCCTTTTGTGACAAGCAAATATTTCCACCCAGACTGAATAAGCATGGTATGTAATGGTCCAGTTTTGCCGATGATTTAGTCTTACTCGACTGCACTCCAAAAGGTCTGCAACTTCAACTTGACTCCCTTGCAGTATATGCAAAGAAAATGTCAATACCCACTCTAGTTGGCAAATGGAACAGTTACAAGTGGGTCTTGGAACAAAATCCCTTTGACATTGCCTCCACCTATGAATATCTTGAGATTACTACTGACCGCAAGCTGAACTGGGTCCAAATAAAATGAGATCAATGCGTGACAGCAACTTGGTGCAGTTCTCCAGTTTGCCTGAGACCATAGTGTTTTCTTTTTCTCCATAGATTGCAGTACAGGTATATATGGCAATTATTAGATCCATGCTATTTATTATATGGTTCTGAATTTGTGTTAAGAAACATCTATTACATTTCCTTAAGATTGCAGGAATGTGTCTCAAGGCTATAACTAATAGTTCTACATTAACTCTGATAGAATATATATATATTCCGAATGTGGTCTAATCTAATGAGTATAGCTGGTTCTCTATCAGTAAGGATTAACAAGCTATACTGAAAATTAATAAATTACTCTGCTACTTCTTTACTCCACATTATTCACTCTGCTGACTTCATTCCTGTTGTTGGCTTTGGACAATCTTGCCTTAAATTGGCAAGGATGCAAGTGGAGAATCCACCTATTAGCTGATCCACTGGTCTATCATTATCCAAGCTTCAACCAAGGCATAAAATTAGCCGGCTAAACTGTTGATTAGGAGCATAATAGAGTTAACCTGGCTTCCAAATCAGATAGCAGGGAATACTAATTGCAGTTCACTAAATGCGTCGCCAAACCATGCTATTTACTGGATTATGCACATAAAATGATTATCATTGCATACTTGCGGTTGCAATTTAACCAAACAAATATGCTTGAAGTCCTAAGGGACTAAAATAGGTCTAGAAAAGCAACATAGGGCATCATTACGAGACCGGCAGTAACCGTGCTAAAACCGGCAGGCTACCGCCAGACCCGTATTACCATTCCGCCTCTGTGATTCCCGGAATCACCGGGGCATTACGACCCCGGTGACCCGGGAATTCCAGAGGCGGAATTCTGTAAGTCCCCATTCCTATGGAGTCCCATCGGACTCCATGAGGATGGGGACAACGTAAACAATGGTTGGCAGAGCCGGTGTTTCCATTTGCGCCTGCAGGCGGGTGGAGTAAATCCGGCCAGGTCAGACTTGGCAGGAGGGACACGCCCCGCCTGCAGGACTCTTCATCAGCCGGTCCGGAAACAATGGTGGCAGCGGCTTTACTGCCACCGTTCTTTCCGGACTGGCAGGGTCGTAATGAGGCCCACAGTCTTTGCAGCCTATGTGGATCCAGGTATTTGGAAACTGCTAAACACCTGATGATTTAATGTGAAAGTATTAACAATATAAATCAATGGCTTATAGGTGCTTCGGATTCACGTATCGTTGATTCCGAACATATTTGGGAATTATACTTTGAGGGCAACAATGTGTCTGTTATTTATTATCTGACAAAGATAATGTTTTTGTATTAATGAGGTTTTAGAAATAGTTACTTTTTGAATGTTCTTATAATTCTGATTATATACGCTATGCTACTGTGATTTAATGTGTTAAAAGCCTTACTGGCTGTTGAACACAAATAAAAAACAAAAACACAAAGATGTGGTATAATGAAGACATTTCTTTGGAAAAGAGATATGCGCTTAAAGTTCATTGGGTCATCTCATCACAACATTCAGCTTTTCGCAAATTAAATGCATTCACTCGAGAAAGTCATTAGGGAAAATGCTTGGGTTTTAAGAAAATTAAAAACAATGTGGCACGGAAAAGTCAATTAAGTTTCTAGACATCTTTAATGATTTGTGTTTCAAACATGAATGCAACTGCTTTCTTCTATGAGTTTGAAGACAGTAAAGACAGTAAGAGGTGTCAAGTGCCGAGGAGAGAAGAATTACACGGGACGCTAACACAATGCAGAAAAAAGAAACAGATGGCGCATATTACATAAAATATTACTTCCCACACATCCCAGGTTGGACTCTGAACATATCCCGGCACTTTTCAAAGAGATTTATGCAAACGAAACAGGTGTTCAACTGTACCGGACTGTTAATCATTTTCGGAATTCAATAAGAGAGGGACACACAGGACGGTATTGTCTAAACGGTTCCAAGAAAAATCATATCATGCTGGAAGGACATAAGGAAACATGTTGGTAATTTTTTATTGAAAGCTTGTGCATATGTTGCAGCTATAAAAAACAAAACACGGAGATTTGGCACACGCAGTCTCCCAATTTCCTGTTTTTAAAAGAGTAATGTATTCTGTATCAACACATACCGAATATAATAGACACATTTCAAAGCTATTGCATATTCGGCGCGTTATGGAGGTGAGCAAGTAAACACTTGTTTATAGGCGCGCTATAAATGCCATATCATATCATATCAAGTGGGCAAGCCTGAATAACCTCTCCAGGATGGGCACTTTCATCCTGTTGTGAGTGGCATATCCCTAACATTTTGATTTCATTTCACCTATCAAACATCATCTCAGGACAATGCAGTTTTTGAATGAAAATAAATGGAACAAACTATATGTGGTGTTTGTTCTCATAATAAGGTGCAATTTGCTATGTGTAAGTATTTCTTTCAGTTGCTGCATGCAGTATAACTCATAGGCATGTAATCTGGCACATACCTCCTGTTAATATTGTTACCACCCACTCCTAATGAGGCAGCTTGTGTTATTGAACATAGCATTTACAAATCTCACTTTGGTCAATCACATATGTGCTTGACCTTAAGGTGCTATCATCTCTGCCATGCACATTTGCAGAGGCACAGCTATCCTGGGTGTTCACTCACACTCTGGCAAACATTTCACATTGCAATGTGATCCAAATAAATGGACCATTAGGGAGGCCCAAACTTTGACCTATGATGTATTCCTCCACATCTGGTTACTTCCTTTACTCGCCCTATATGGGTTTGATGGCAGTGTTGACCTTGATCACATCAACATAGTTGGAATCCTGTACCACAGAGGTTAACAAACTCCGAAAACTGTCATACAGGCATTTAGCATATACTCTAAACCCCAATGTTTCATCACGTATGCAGTGGCACAGGTCCCCATACGCGTACCTCTGGTTTCAAATATATGAGACCTTTCCTTAGGCATTGAACAGACTCATCTTCACTATGCCTTTGTTGCACAGGACAGTAGTCTCTTTTCTCAGCCACTAAATCCATGTAATGTAATATCATTTAATGTAACAGAATTTATAGAGCACACGCAAAGGACCAGAGACACCTAAGCTCTGAAAATACCCAGTGAGACATAAACCACTGTATACAGTATTTATTTCTTTCACTTCTCCTATCCCTCCTTTCCTAGCCCCTTCTGTTTCCATTTCTTGTTTCAAATCTTTCACTAATGAGGAAACCTCTCTTCAATTCGCTAAAGCTCATCTTACTGCCTCCCCCACGGATCCTATTCCCTCAGCACTTATTCAAAGGTTTACCCATCTCTTGTCTCCTTTCTCACGTCCTTTTTCAACATCTTGAGCTTAGAGCCCTGCATCCCACATGCAATGGATGGGATGCAGAATAACTCTGACACCAAATAATCAAACCAACTCAGGAAGATGACAACGTTTTCTGTTTTAATATCAATTGTCTAAAACAGTGAGTTACTACATACATCAACGGATGTTTTCTCGAGCTCTCAGTATATTTTACAAAAAATCACAACTTTGTACAAAAAATCTTTCATACGTGACGTCATACTGTGTGGCAAATAAGAAAAGCCTACAAAGGATTGTCATATATTCAAGGGCACATCTAAGTATACTTTCTATACTGGTTGGGATTGTGATTGGATAGGTGGACAAATTATGCCTCCCTCTAGTGCAAGTCATCTTTAACACTTATTAAGTACACAGTATATAATCTGCTCACAAAGTATAACGTCCTTTTTTTATTTTATGACCCTCTACAATTGGTTGGCATGGTCGTGCTATGTATGGAACATTCGGTTCACTTAGGAGCACGCAAGCTTAGACCCAGGTGCCACGAGGTGGGCTTAAGTTTACTTCCCCACTCAATTAACCAAACGTCTCTCATCACCCATGCCTTCTGCCATGAAGAATGTCTTTGAACTTGGCCTTGCAGAGTATTCTTGTCTCTGGGAATATAAGGGAGTACGATCACGCACTATCGTTGTTCTAGAACTCCAAGCTCAAATGTATTTCCATCCTTGGCTCACGTGACAGGGGACCATGATTTAGTCCATTTTGCAGCAATTAAATGTCTTAAATGAATTAAACTTGGCACGCTTGGTGTTCTTTCTCAGCATCTTAACAAGGTATGATTCAGCTTTGAACGTTCACCACCTTCAAGAATAGATACCAGTCTTGGCTCCCTTCAGCCTTGACACCAGGCCAGACAGCCTCGCTGTTCATGTCCTCGATATCAGCTAATTCTTATTACAACACAGCTCTCTGCCTTTCCTTTCCATGGGCCCCAACTTACCACATTCATGACATTGATGTCCAACTTTTATACAATGGTGGCTCTGCCTGCTGTATATTCACTATGTTTAGCCAGCTTCTTTGATCACTTACTCTACTTGCATTACTGCAACTGTACAGTTATTGAATATTTTGCATTTTCTGCAGTGCTCTTTACACATGCAATCTTCTCTTCGCAAATGAAAGTTTATTTGATTCTTAACTTTGCCATCAGTTTATATATGGTCCATACGTTTTCTTCAGCCAGTCTTCCCAGGGCAGCACTTTCGTCTTTCATGATGTCATTAGCTCCTCTTTCACTCCTTTTCATATTTGTTCATGGAGTTCCTCCCTCAGAGTGTTGTCTCTTCAGGAATACATCTGCTAGGGCTTTCTCAAAGGGTACCTTCTTTCGAATATTCTCCATGGTATGGTCACAACTGTTGGTTTCAAGAATGGCACAATCTCAGGCTTCCAACACACTGAAGCTAGGGGGTGGGACTTCCTGCAGAGGCAAGTAACTGCTTCCCTACATTCCCTGCTCTGGTCGAGTCATCAACACCACCTTCACAGGTTTCCTCATCTTGATACTTCCTCTTGAAGAAGTGCTTCTTTGGAGTCCAGATCTTCATCACCCCCTTCAGGGTGCCAGCTGATTTTACATGTTCATCCACACTCTAGGTCATGCAGCTGCACTGTCCATTCAGATTACAATAGATCTATCATCCCACGTACTTCTTGTGATTCTTTGGATGCAGGAACTTCAGTCCTTCAGGTGCTACAATGATTGTCTCTGTGTATTTTCTGACATCTTCATCTGTCAATTCTTTGGGTCCAAACCCTCATTCGACATGAATCATGAGCTTCATTCCTACTGCCTTGTTTTACACTGTGTAATTATTATCCTGATCACACAGAATCCAAACATCACCATCACCAATACTGCTCCAAGAAATTTGAAGATGTTTGTCATCCATTGTGGAATCAAGAGAATATGGACTCAAACCCACTGTCATCTGCAATGTCCTCTGTCTCGTCTTCCATCCAGTTATGCAGGTTCGTCAGCAACGTTATGGCCTCTGTCAAGGTCCCGTTATCATCATCCTGAGAAGGTATGAATGTGCAACATGATGTCATGATTTCGGTGCAAATTCCTCCTTCCATCACTGTGATCATGTCAAGGACATATCTGTTCTGCAGGGTCATCAGTTGTATGGCCCTCAGCTCTTCCTTGATAGCATTGAATCCCTTTATGCTGGTGTTTATTGTCTGCATCAGCTGCCATCTGGTAATCTGTAACCATTTGGCATTGGCCTTCGTCTGGATCCCAGGCATGAAGATAGTCGTGAATATTGACGCAGTATTGCTGAACATCCTGTGTTCATGCAGAATAGAGTCAAATGTTTCCATTGACTTTTCTGGGAAATAATTCTCTCTTGTGGTTTGATTGAGAAATTCAAGCGCTCTTCTCTTTCTCAAATAGCCATCTACCTTTGGAAATTCTTCAATGTTCAAGTCATTTTGAGGAATTACTAATGCTGGAACATGGAGGAGCACTAAGGGACACATTCCTCCCCAATCCTTGAGCAGCTTCATGGAGGCCCCAGGCCCACAAGCCCAATTGCGATCCATCTGGACGGCTGTCCCTGCTCCCATCCTGGAAGTGTCAACTGTATTTTTGCAGTCTTTGTCATCTCACACATGATTCTTTCCCTGTCTTCGGAAGCATAATGTTGCATTTGCCAATGGGATCACAACCGTAGGACCCGATTAATCTTCTACCCATGTCAGTAGTTAGTTTGGCCAAGGACTTCAAATATGCATTGTTCACTCTCTGCACTTCTTCCACATATTCTGGCTTCAGTAGATGAGCTGCACAGGACATCAGTCCTTCTTCCCATCCCTTCTTGGATTTCATCCGTCCATAGACTAAGACTTGAGTTTCCTTCCACCATCCAGGTGATCCAGCAATGTCTGTTCTATCAGGGCAGTCCATTCCCTTCATCTCTTTAATGACTACCTCTTCCTGTCGCAGGGTACGTAAGCATCTTGCTCTTCCAATCAGGTTCCTCTCCCATCTGTGTAGTCTTTATATAAACCTCCTAGAATGGAAACAACAATTTCGACCTCCATCTTAAAGTGACACAGCTTCCCTGCAATTGTCCTCTGGTTATACATGCTGCAAGATGAACGAGGCACCTGGCATCATCCCCTGAAACGTCTCTAGAAATGAAATTTTGCACTATATTCAAGTCATAAATTATGAGAGCACAGACGTAGCAACTTTCCTTAGATGTTTTCTCTCTCCCACCTTTCTCATGTGCTGATATCACATATTATTACCCTCTGCATTTCTCCTATATCTCCCATATGCAAGGTTTGTGTAAAGGCCATGAAGTGAATCAAAAGCAGTTTTCACAGCGGGGAGAACCATAGAGGCCTTTGTCTCAGCAGAAATACCAGTATAATACAGAGTGTGAAAGAAGAGGAAAAGAACGACAAAACAAGTAATAATACAGGCATATACTATGCCCAAGACCATAGACATCCACCTTTCGTGCCATCCTGGCCACTGACTGCACTTGTCCATTCTCTAGAACCATGCCCGTTTGTAAATTTCTCATTTTTACAACATTCATTGAAAAATTATTTTACACTTGTAACTATCAAATCTGTTCTATTATGGCAATGAGGATTCTTTTGATCACAGGGCCATTTTTAGGATCCTGTAAAAAAGTGTGAATATCAGCGTCTCTTCTGACAAGCGCAGGATAAGCTTGAAGGATAAATAAAAAATAGCAAGCACAAGCCGATGCACATCACTATCGGTGATTAACATAGGATTTTCCTGCTGAGAACAAATATGCACCAAGAAATGATCTGGGTACTGAACTAATTTCCAATTTCTGATCGAAAACTGATGTTTAGGCATACCTTAGTGTTTCTAGAGTTCACTTTTGGCCTGCTACAACTTGCTGTACATCATTGAACTCCTAAAAAAATATCTATAAGGAGTATCATCTAAGTTTTAGTCCAAGCTAAAGCTGCATCATTCACTGGTTGTTGCTTTATCGTCCTTCTTCTTTGTCATCGATCGAATCTGCACATGCTGAAATGTTAGCTCTTGTCTTGCTTCTGGACCAGCAATGGTGGGAGAGTGGGTCTCACCTTTAAATACTTTTATGTCACCCAAATGAAGCCAAGCTCGTCTCCCTTGGACCTTCACAGCTGAAGGGGTTAGGTGTTGGACACAAAAGTGGCCATTAAAGTGCTACGCGTGCCACTTCCAGGTGAGTTTTTTTATTAACACTAAATCACCAACATACAAGTTGGGTGCCGAAAATAGTTCAACTGTGCTGGTTGTTGGATTGTCTTCATCTGTGTTCTGGGACCGACCCCCCTGGCACTTGAGTTGATCTGAAATGAGAGAGATGCTAGAGGTCATGAATGTCAAATAGCCATTTAATTCATCACTTAACATTTTAGCTACACTCTGGGCATCACTTCTCCTTCTAGACAGAGGTGTAAGAGGCTTTCTCATTCACTGCCCTGTCACTAACTTGTGAGGGGTGGGGTAATGGTCTGAAACAGGATGATTCCAAAAGGCATATAATGCTAATGGTAGGCAATATAGCCATCCCTTCTTCAAAGTCAATTTAAGACAATACTTTCTTTAGGGAGGCCGTTGAGTCCCTCACATATTCCGATCACTTGCAGGTGCTAAGCAGAACAAAATGTGTGCTTAATGTTCAAGAGAAGCCCTATTTGCTCGAACCTCAGTCACAAAATGTGGCCCATTATCAGATCTCAGCACTTCACACACACCCCATCTCAGGAATACTTTGCACACTAAAAACTTTGCTGCATGAGTGGCATCAGGGTGTGTATATGGACCTGCCTCAATCCACCAAGAGAAGGGACACACCACCACTAACAGATACCTATATCCATTACACACCTGCGGTATATGGACATAGTAATTATGTAAATGCTGGAAAAGACCATTTGGTTGAGGTATTACCCCTCTAATTGTTCTCAGTGTATGTCCAGCAGTAAACTTCAGACACACGATGCAGTTTACTATTAATAGTCCAGCAAGCTCCAATAAATTCAAAATTAACCAGTCTTCCACATTGGTTGCAGCAAGACTCTCCCTAGTTACATGTGCGGGGTAATGCAGCTGTTCAAGCGTGACATTTAATAATGCTACTGGCATCACTGGGTTTCCAGTGCTATCTTGTTGCCATAATGCTTATGTAGGGGATAAAGAACACCCCTTTTGTTTCCATAATTCCTGCGGTGCTCTTCTGAAGAAGAGGGCCCAACATCCTCTTTGATGGCATCCGTGGATCAGGCATGCAGAGTATGGACATAAGAGGCAGAGAGGAACACAGGAGCCTGGATTGATTTTCAAACATACTCTTTATTCAGACACCAGAAATAACAGCACTGTGTTGCCAAATTCACTGCCTTTTATACGTTTGGCAGTTGGCACAACATCTCATTTTATGATGCAATATATTTTGATTGGCCCTGACAATTAAGGACAAACCCTCATGTGCCTAGGATTTGCTGGCTTAACTGCTACTCACCAGGATCCTATGACATCACTTGGCATACAGGCTAATTACATTTGTGTGAGATCCTTCTGACCTTTATTTTAAACCCTTTGATGTCTAGAGAAAGAACAACCATGGCAACTTCCTTGAGGTCGTTTTGGCAGGCGATGGCATGCTTCTCTGCCAAGAAAGTCTAGAGCTGCATTGGACAGCCCATGAACCCAACACAATAGTTGCGAGTTTAACAGCTGTCTGCTCTAATTGTTACCTTCCCAGAACACTACCTGGTCTCCCCGGCTTATCACTGTCAAAATTGCTGCCAAGAAGTACCAACAAAATGTTCCAAACACGCCCTTCTTCAATTCACTTTTAATGAAAGTTTATAAGAGAAACATTTTATAATTTCAGCATGACTATATGAAATTCAACCAGTTTGTATTTCCAGCAACCATTTTAAAATCTGCCTGACCTTGTTTGTTTGTTTGTTTATTAGTTTGTAGGGCGCACCAAACTCTTAGGTAGCTGGGCGTACATCTTCACAAGAATACTTAAGCTTTGTTACAAGAATAGGCAATGCAGGCAAGTTCAATTCAGGCAGGTTCACAATACAGGCATGTTCACACAGTCATAATTACAAGAATCTGGTATAGAGGCAGGTAACATATTTATGCCTCCATTTGCCATCATAGTCTAGTGGTCTTTGAGGCGTAGCCAAGTGCGAGTGTTACGTTTCAAACTGTGGTATGGTTGGTCTCTTCTAAGCTCAACTTGTAAAGCATTCCATTGCTGTGCTGCTTTTACAGGGAAGCTGTTACCGCCTGTTATTTTGAGTCTGAACCTAGGAATTTGGAGGCACTAGGAATTGGGAGTCCTAGTGGGTTGTGCAGAAGTTTTTCTAATTATTCTTTCCTTCAAGTATGGAGGGGCTGCGTCATTGAGACATTTGAAGGTTAATGATACCGTTTTGAAGAGGATCCTATCCGTAATTTTCAACCAGCAATGGTTTCTCCTAGCGTTAGATATGTGCTCTTTGGTGGGGAGATTCAAGGCTGTGTTGTTTTGCAATGTCTGTAATTTATTAATAATGTATTTGTTGGCCCCTAGATATAGTGCATTGCAGTAGTCCAGTTTTTATAAGATGAGGGCATTTGCTAAGGTAACGCAACTTGCAGGTGAGAGGAAGGGTCTACGTGCTCTGATATGTTTGCCACTGTAGGCAGTGGATGAGGCCAGGGACTTAACCTGTGTTTTTAGATTTAGCGTGGAGTCCAGATAGAAGCCAAGTGTCTTCACTTCTGTTATGTTGCCATCGATATTGAAGGCACTGTAGTTGGTGTCAAGTTTTTTTACTTTGTTAGCCGAGCCAAGGATCAGGATCTCTGTTTTGTCATTGTTTGAGGCAGAGGCGTGGGTTGCCATCCATGCCTGAATGAGGGAGTATATTTCATTTACTTAGGCTGTATCTGAGGTGAAATTGCCTGAAAGGGGAATGAGGATTTGGGTGTCGTCTGGGTAGTTTGTGTAGGTGACACCCAGTCTGTCCAATTTGTCAAATAAATGCTCAGTAAAGATATTATACATGGTTGGTGAGACACATGAGCCCTGAGGGACACCACATGTTATTTGGATTGGGTCTACTGATGCTGAGGTGGAGAAGACTCACATGCTTCTATTATCAAGAAAGGACTAGACCCAAGCTATGGCTTCACTTGAAAAGTAGGCAGCCGATGCTAGGCGTTTGCATAATACTGCATGGTCCACCAAGTCGAATGCTGCCGACAGATCAAGGAGGAGTAGCATAGCTGTGTTTCCTTTATCATTACTTAATATTCCTTGTCTCAATCAAAATGGCTGACCACTCATCTTTTTAAGCAGAACACATTTTCTGCTCAGTTTCCAGCCTAGAATGTTGATACTCATAATATATGTATAGGACCTGAGATACCCTCCACTGAGTGTGGCATTCTGACCCCAAAAATATATATGTCGCACTAAAATGTACTTATCTGTAAGCACTACAATTCTGATTTTTGCAATACTGGAAGTATTGACCAGCCTGACAAGTGATCTGCATTCAGTTTGAGAGGGGGGCTTTAACATCTCCTCTACACTTCCTTGAATCTCCATTAATTGGGTCATCAGTCATTTACTGAACCCTTTTTACACTATCATGGCTGTGACTACCTTTTCTTTAATATTTGAAGTATCAAAACTTGACATATCCTGCTAATATGCAACCCTTTTTGCTTTAACGTCTGCGAGTTTGTTCCTGCAAGAGATAAAATCAGTTTGCTTAGTGTGAGCTGTGCATTTAACGACTGCTATGGCCACTGGGATTCGTAGTGCCTTAATAAGCCTGTCCAATAAGGATGTGTGATGCACTGGAGTGCCGGGTGGTCCCTCCTTTTCCAACGTGCTAACCCTGCGTGTACGGTTGATGTCACATAGGCAGAGTAACTGTACACTGTCACTTTCTGCCGTTCGTGTTTCTCGAGCATGACAATAAGCGCTACCAAATCTGCTGCTTGCACTGAAAAGTGAGACAGTAGCCTTGCACTTACTACAACTTCAAATTCTCCATTTAATCTATGTCTCACTACTGCTGCGCCTGAATGCCTTTCCTAGTCTGGTCGATTTTCAAAGAACCATCAATAAAGACAAGATCCCCTCCTGACAAAGCTTTTTCTTTCACATGGGGTATTCCATCATAAAATTCAACCTAATTACCTCAGTCATGCACCTGATCACCTTCTGCTACTGGGTCAGCTTTAAACGTGGCAGGATTCACTATTTTACATCTTACATTTTTACTCGTTGGATTTAAAATCATTACCTCATAAGCTGAAGCTCTCTGAGATGTCAATGTACCTTTGGGTTTCTCTAAAATAGCTAACAGAGCATGCTCCACGAAGAGAGTCAAAGAGCAGCCCATGACAATACTTATAGATCTGGAAATCGCGAAGCAGCGACTGCAAAATACTGTTCATAAAGAAAGTGTCCTCTCATAAGTGGATCTAAAATCCCACTGTAATATGCTAGAGGCTTGTACCCCAATGTAGCTCTCTGCATAAGCACTGCTGTCATGTCTGTCCCATTTGTGTGCAAAAACAAATATAATTCCTCAGTATTATAGGGAATTCCTAGAACAGTGGCTGTACACATTGCTTTTTTCAACTCCTCAAACCCTTCCTCCATTTCTTCAGTCCATTCTATTTTTACTTTATCCACTTGTGCTTACTTCAAAATTTGCAAAAGGGGCCTTGTGTATGAACTGTAATCAAACACCCAGGCTCTTACATGGTTGCATAGCTCCAAAAAGTGTTGCATCTGTTTCAATGTATTTGGCTTTGCGTTTCTCATAATAGCCTCAGCTCTTTCAGGTGTCACCTTCTTTCCTTCATGTGAAATCAACTGCCCTAGGTATAATACTTCTTCTTGGCAATATTGTAACTTCTCCTTGTCTACCTTGTATCCCTTGTCTGCTAGAATAGTCACCAACTGAATAGAATCTTGTCTGCACTCATCCTCTGTGGGGCTACAAATTAAAATGTCATCTAAGTACTGTAACACTGCACTCTTAAGATCAATATTGCCTAAATCCATCTGTAAGACTTTATTAAAGATCGATGGGTACTTACAGTACCCCTAGGGTAAACAAGTATGTTTCAGTCGAGTTTGGCGAAATGTAAAGGAAGTTAAGTCTTGTGAGTCCTTGTGCAACGGAATCGAGAAAAACACATTTTTCAAATGAATCACTGTGAAATGTCGAGCTTACACTGGGATACTGCATAGTATCGTGGCCAGTTTAGGAACTAAAGGAAACCCTGCCTCTACAATCCGGTTAATCTGTCTTATATCTTGTATGAATCTCCACGACCCTCCTTTAGATTATTTGATCAGATACATCGCAGGGTTACACAACGATTCTGGTGGAACCAGAATACCTTGTTTCATCAGTGCTGAAATAGTCTGAAATATACCTTCACCACCCTCTCGAGACATGGGGTACTTTCTTGCTCAAGGTAAAATTTCTCCTGGCTTCAACTTTATTTTAACTTCCCCTATTTCCTTCAATAGACATACGTCATAAGAGCCTGTGGTCGAAAGGACACTAGTCTTCCTGAAAAAATGCTGGACGCTACCTCATTATTGCCATTCGCTGTGGGGACTTTTCTCTATCCTTATCCAGCATGTGATGCTCATCAAGGACACCATTTCATCATCTGGTCGATCTTCCCTAAACATGTTGTCATCAGTGATATCAGTCAATCTGTATCCTTCTTCGAGAGCTATTACTGTTCTCCACAGTCTACCCTCATCGTCAATTCCTTCAAGGATTGCCATTTCCCTTTGTACTCTGGCTGCTTCTAGTTCTATAGGGATAGTCTATCCCACCTCTTCATTTATAGGTATCTGCGGTCTAAACAAGAACTCATCAGGTATCCTCACAATTTCTCCCACTAAGCTAGGTAGCCATGTCAGTAGAATGCTCACTCCATACAGAAATACCTGTGGTTCTACTGGAACGCCTTGCAGAGCCACTTTCCCAGTGAATGCCAGTATAGATTTGCCCACGTTTATATAGTGTGTTTCTGGAGTGGAGCACACTTTCCCTTGATCAATAAATTAAATCATCATGTCAAGTTTTGTCATCAAATCTCTTCCCAAAATGTTAACCGGTGTCTGTCGTGAAGATAACAAAGCAACCAACATATCACACTCTCCTATGGAGACTGGTAATTGGTCAGTAAAAGGAACTCAACTAGTAGCTCTAGAGAACACTTGAACATTCCTGGCAGTCTCTGACATTGGATATTTTCCCTCTCGTATACATGAACGAGTATCACCAGTGTCAACTAGAAAAGACAAAGATTTGCCTCTTATCATCACATCAATCTTTGGTTCCTCTTTGGGGTCTGGTGTCACAGATAGTACTGAACACATCAAGACACTCTGTGAGCTGCCTTATTGTGGGTAAAGACTCATCCCCATCCCTTTGAAAGGATTCCCTCCTACCACGGTGACACCTCGTATGCTGGGTGTCAGCACTTGTTCTGTGTTTGCATACTGCTGTGTCTGCATGGGGGCTTGTTGTGACTTTCCTTGTGGTAGATTCCTTTGCACTTGCTGTGGTTCCTGTACCTGCTGCACTCACAGCAGTTGTGTCTGATACAAAGTCTGATGTTCCCTAATTTTTGTGTTATATGGTGGAGGATAAGCTGTCCCCCCTCTTGAAAATTGGCATTTCTGTACATTCTCTTGGCTCCCACATACACGTGCAATGTGCCCTGTTGTCCGCAAGTCCAACATACTGGGGGTGCTCATCTGACAAGTCCCCCTTGGTTAACTTCTCTGTGGGTATGCTGAGTCTCATTCTGTGTATTCTGAAACCCACCATGATTGTTCTGGAATCCAACTCTTCCTCTATAGCCCATACCTATGTATCATGACACAAACCCATATCCACCTTGGTCGATCGGACGCCGATTATTCGCCTGTGGTGCACCTATTGCTTTCTGCATTCCCAATCCTTCTCCACTTGTCAATACCGCCCCTTCTATGGCAAATTTTGCCAACTTCTTCTGAACTAACTCGGCTTCCTTGAATTTCCTAGTTTCATCTTTCTTCCTATTTTTCTCCTGCAATAGCGAACAGTGATGTATTATCATCAACTATATCTCAGCCCACAGTTTTGCGTCCAGTCCCACTTGTTTCTTCATCTGCCTATGTACTGGCTCAGGCAACCTCTGACATAAAATGTGGTAACATAATGCTACTGTCTTTTCCCATGGCTTGCAAGTTTCAAGTTTCTCTTGAATATCCTGAATATAAGCAATAGGGTCTTCATCTTCCTTCATCTTATGTGTCATGATTGCACCCATATCTGATGTGTCAGGATACAGTACCCTGAGAACCCTCCAAACATCTGCTCTGCATATATTAGACAGTGCTTCCATCATGCGCTGTGTTTTGTGCTGTCACACTTGCATATCCTGTTCTCCTCCATATGTCATCAGCTCTTTCCTGAAGAATGCTGCCAGGAGACCTTTTATGTCCCCTGTGGTCAGCATGTTTTCCTCCTGTAATTTGTTCTCATTCGTATATCCATTTCCCAGTGCCCAAAGTCAAACTCAGGAGCTTACACCTTAAATTATCCTTGTACATCTGCAGCCATGGAATATACTGTGGTCTTGTTCCCCCTTTTTCCAATAAGGGAAGCTGCGTAAACTCCAACCCGCAGTCGGCTCCCATATTCAGCCTATCCATGGCAGGGACAATTGTCCCTGACCATCTCCTTGATGGTAGCAACCTATTTTTTTTTTCTTTTATTTTTTTTTTTGCATTTATTATACGCCCAAACCCTGGGGGATCACGGCGTAGTTACAGACATCTTGATTATGTTGGATAAAAATAACATTACATTCACGTTCAGCATTTGTACAGAGCATTAATAGGCATAATATTGTGCAGGTCACATGGTTAGAGGACGGCAAACACCATCCTGGTATTGGTTAAATAACCACATTTTTAGTAACGCTGGAAAGAGGCTTCAATTTTTATAGGTATTGTAAGTATATACCAGAGTTTAGGTGCCATAACATGTAAACTGCTTCCCCCTGCTCTAGAATATTTGTAGCAAGGGACAAAAAGGAGTGGATTCTTATCTGATTGGAGTGCTCTGGTGGTTTTGTGTAAGGTGACCGAATTGTTGTTGTATTTAGGTGCCTCATTGGTGAGACACTTATGAGTGACAGAGTGATTTGAAGATGATTCTAGCTTTAGTGGGTAGCCAATGAATACCCCTCGTGAGTCCGATTTTTTTAGTCCCACGGCTGCTTGTAATGTTTTATTTTGCATCAGTTGTAGTTTAGCCAGGTTGGTGTTAGAAGTACCTAGCAGAGGTACATTGCAGTAATTTAACTTGGAGAGTATCAGTGCTCTGGCAAGGGTAGTGCAGTTGTTTGGAGTGAGAAATTGGCGACTTAAGGCAATCAATTTCGAGGTGTGGGATGTGGCTGATGATAGGGAGTTCACATGTTCACATGATAGGCGTAAGCGTGGGGCACGCCCTTTGACTAAGTGGGATGGGAAAATATCCCCTTTACAATTAGACGCTTTTAGTTTAGATATACAGGCCGATTCATGGAATAATTAGCGCGGCGCAAGTGGGCAAAAACGTGTGAATCGCAGTGGAATAGCGAAAATCGCAGTGCAAGTGTGAAAATCGCACGAAAAGCAGCGCACGTCGATTCATGGAAGTCCGTGCGCGAGAAAACCAGCGGATGTGCGATAAAAAGTGCGCCGCGCACGTTGGCGCACAGGCCATCTAACAGCGTGCGCCAGGTCACAGCGAAAATCGCACAGGCCACAGCGAAATTCGCACATAGCGCGGCGCACGCAACAAAAGTAGGCGGAACACGGGCGTAACACTCGGAACGGGGAACAACTTGCAAAAACGTGGGCGTCACGGGGGAAGTACAGGGCACAAGTGCGCGGAACACCCACACGCTCGCCTACAACACGTATTCATGGAATAGAATAGGGCAAAAAAGCGCACGCTCAAACCAGCGCACAGGCACAAACACGACCGCCACAAGAAAGCAGGCGGTAGCGTCTCTGCGGCTGTAAGAAATGTGCGCCAAAAGGTGCGCCAACAAATAGCACCCATATACTGCCATGATGAATGTCCTATACTGTGGCCCTCCTGGACAAATGACGTGCAAAGGGGTACCCACAAACACGGACATGCTGACAAAAAATACGTGTGCGTGTATACCGGGGTGCGCGGGAAGTCTCACACGCGATTTGGCCAGGTACGTGGATTTCAGGGGTGCGCGGGAAGTTCCACACGCGATTCCATCAGGGTAGGTGTATTTCAGGGGTGCGCGGGACGTCTCACACGCGATTTGGCCGGGTACGTGGATTTCAGGGGTGCGCGGGAAGTTCCACACGCGATTCCATCAGGGTAGGTGTATTTCAGGGGTGCGCGGGAAGTTCCACACGCGATTCCATCAGGGTACGTGTATTTCAGGGGTGCGCGGGAAGTCCCACACGCGATTACAGCACGGTACGTGTATTTCAGGGGTGCGCGGGAAGTTCCACACGCGAATAGGCTGGGCGCGTGTATTTCATGGGTGCGCGGGAAGTTCCACACGCGAATAGCCTGGGCGCGTGTATTTCAGGGGTGCGCGTGAAGTTCCACACGCGAATAGCCTGGGCGCGTGTATTTCAGGGGTGCGCGGGAAGTTCCACACGCGAATAGCCTGGGCGCGTGTATTTCAGGGGTGCGCGGGAAGTCCCACACGCGATTACAGCAGGGTACGTGTATTTCAGGGGTGCGCGGGAATTTCCACACGCGAATAGCCTGGGCGCGTGTATTTCAGGGGTGCGCAGAAAGTCCAACACGCGATTACAGCAGGGTACGTGTATTTCAGGGGTGCGCGGGAATTTCCACACGCGAATAGCCTGGGCGCGTGTATTTCAGGGGTGCGCGGGAATTATCACACGCGATTTGGCTTGGTACGTGTATTACAGGGGTGCGTGGGAAGTTACACACGCGATTAGGCTGGGTGGGTCCTCACAGGTGTTCCCTGTACACCCTCCACGGCCCCTGCAGGCAGCCCACAAAACAGGGGACTACCCTGCACACCTGCTCATGTCTCCCACCACCCCCACCCCCCACCATCCAGGGGCACCCTCCACCAGGCCCCCACTCATGTCTCCCACCACCCCCACCCCCCCAGTCACCAGGGGCAGCCTCCACCAGGCCCCCACTCATGTCTCCCACCACCCCCTCCCCCCAGCAGTGCAGGGGCAGCCTCCACCAGGCCCCCACCCATGTCTCCCACCACCCCCACCCCCCAGCAGTGCAGGGGCAGCCCCCACCAGGCCCCCACTCATGTCTCCTATCACCCCCACCCCCCCAGTCACCAGGGGCACCCTCCACCAGGCCCCCACTCATGTCTCCCACCACCCCCACCCCCCCCAGTCACCAGGGGCACCCTCCACCAGGCCCCCACTCATGTCTCCCACCACCCCCACCCCCCAGCAGTGCAGGGGCAGCCTCCACCAGGCACCCACTCATGTCCCCTATAACCCCCACCCCCCGCCACCAGGGGCACCCTCCACCAGGCCCCCACTCATGTCTCCCACCACCCCCACCCCCCAGCAGTGCAGGGGCACCCTCCACCAGGCCCCCACTCATGTCCCCTATCACCCCCACCCCCCCAGTCACCAGGGGCACCCTCCACCAGGCCCCCACTCATGTCTCCCACCACCCCCACCCCCCCCAGTCACCAGGGGCACCCTCCACCAGGCCCCCACTCATGTCTCCCACAACCCCCACCCCCCAGCAGTGCAGGGGCAGCCTCCACCAGGCACCCACTCATGTCCCCTATCACCCCCACCCCCCCCGCCACCAGGGGCACCCTCCACCAGGCCCCCACTCATGTCTCCCACCACCCCCACCCCCCAGCAGTGCAGGGGCACCCTCCACCAGGCCCCCACTCATGTCCCCTATCACCCCCACCCCCCCAGTCACCAGGGGCACCCTCCACCAGGCCCCCACTCATGTCTCCCACCACCCCCACCCCCCAGTCACCAGGGGCACCCCCACCAGGCCCCCACTCATGTCTCCCACCACCCCCATCCCCCCAGTCACCAGGGGCACCCTCCACCAGGCCCCCACTCATGTCTCCCACCACCCCCACCCCCCCAGTCACCAGGGGCAGCCTCCACCAGGCCCCCACTCATGTCACCCACCACCCCCACCCCCCAGCACTGTGGGGCACCTGCCAGCAGGCCCCCACCCATGTCACCCACCACCCCCACCCCCCAGCCACCAGGGGCACCCTCCACCAGGCCCCCACCCATGTCACCCACCACCCCCACCCCCCAGCATCCAGGGGCAGCCCCCACGAGGCCCCCACTCATGTACCCTATCACCCCCACCCCCCCGCCACCAGGGGCACCCTCCACCAGGCCCCCACTCATGTCTCCCACCACCCCCACCCCCCCAGTCACCAGGGGCAGCCTTCACCAGGCCCCCACTCATGTCTCCCACCACCCCCACCCCCCAGCAGTGCAGGGGCAGCCTCCACAAGGCCCCCACCCATGTCTCCCACCTCCCCCACCCCCCAGCAGTGCAGGGGCAGCCCCCACCAGGCCCCCACTCATGTCCCCTATCACCCCCACCCCCCCAGTCACCAGGGGCACCCTCCACCAGGCCCCCACCCATGTCACCCACCACCCCCACCCCCCAGCATCCAGGGGCAGCCTCCACCAGGCCCCCACTCATGTCCCCTTGCACCCCCACCCCCCAGCAACCAGGGCCAGCCTCCACCAGGCCCCCACCCATGTCACCCACCACCCTCACCCCCCAGCATCCAGGGGCAGCCTCCACCAGGCCCCCACTCATGTCCCCTTGCACCCCCACCCCCCAGCAACCAGGGCCAACCTCCACCAGGCCCCCACCCATATCACCAACCACCCTCACCCCCCAGCAGTGCAGGGGCAGCCTCCACCAGGCCCCCACTCATGTCACCCACCACCCCCACCCCCAGCACTGTGGGGCACCTGCCTGCAGGCCCCCACCCATGTCACCCACCACCCCCACCCCCCCAGTCACCAGGGGCACCCTCCACCAGGCCCCCACTCATGTCTCCCACCACCCCCACCCCCCACCATCCAGGGGCACCCTCCACCAGGCCCCCACTCATGTCTCCCACCACCCCCACCCCCCCAGTCACCAGGGGCAGCCTCCACCAGGCCCCCACTCATGTCACCCACCACCCCCACCCCCCAGCACTGTGGGGCACCTGCCAGCAGGCCCCCACCCATGTCACCTACCACCCCCAGCCACCAGGGGCACCCTCCACCAGGCTCCCACCCATGTCACCCACCACCCCCACCCCCCAGCATCCAGGGCCAGCCCCCACCAGCCCCCACTCATGTCCCCTATCACCCCCACCCCCCCGCCACCAGGGGCACCCTCCACCAGGCCCCCACTCATGTCTCCCACCACCCCCACCCCCCCAGTCACCAGGGGCAGCCTCCACCAGGCCCCCACTCATGTCTCCCACCACCCCCACCCCCCAGCAGTGCAGGGGCAGCCTCCACCAGGCCCCCACCCATGTCTCCCACCACCCCCACCCCCCAGCAGTGCAGGGGCAGCCCCCACCAGGCCCCCACTCATGTCCCCTATCACCCCCACCCCCCCAGTCACCAGGGGCACCCTCCACCAGGCCCCCACCCATGTCACCCACCACCCCCACCCCCCAGCATCCAGCGGCAGCCTCCACCAGGCCCCCACTCATGTCCCCTTGCACCCCCACCCCCCAGCAACCAGGGCCAGGCTCCACCAGGCCCCCACCCATGTCACCCACCACCCTCACCCCCCAGCAGTGCAGGGGCAGCCTCCACCAGGCCCCCACTCATGTCACCCACCACCCCCACCCCCCAGCACTGTGGGGCACCTGCCAGCAGGCCCCCACCCATGTCACCCACCACCCCCACCCCCCCGCCACCAGGGGCACCCTCCACCAGGCCCCCACTCATGTCTCCCACCACCCCCACCCCCCCAGTCACCAGGGGCACCCTCCACCAGGCCCCCACTCATGTCTCCCACCACCCCCACCCCCCACCATCCAGGGGCACCCTCCACCAGGCCCCCACTCATGTCTCCCACCACCCCCACCCCCCCAGTCACCAGGGGCAGCCTCCACCAGGCCCCCACCCATGTCCCCCTGCCCCCAGGTCCTGACGATACACAATCATGGAAGTAATGGGCAGCATACCCAGCAAAAAACACCCAGGCAAGGATTGCATCCACCCACATAGTGAATGCAATTACATGACACAACCCCAATGGCAAGTATGTAAATTAACACATGTCCGTCACACACACATACACAATGGCTGCAAGTGAATGTCAAAACCCATATCATGACATGTATGAAACCAAAGACAAAATAACACAAGTGGAAGTAAAAATAAAAAATGTATTAAAGATTAAAAACAAGTAAACAAATCAAACATACAACTATGTGGAGAACAAAAGTAAAAATCAAAAAAAGAAAAAGGAATACAAAAACAAATGTTGACCAAATCAATATCAAGTAGAAGGAAAATAATGAAAAACCATTTCCACATGGTGAACACAATAATGAAAAAAAGAAAATGTTCCTTCAAAAAACAAACTAAATACAGGAATGTACCAGGGTCCATGAGCCCAACACCATAAAGGAAACCTACTACTACCTAATGAAAAAAATATATACAAAAAAGTGGCCATTGTCCGAGCGGTCCAAAATAATAAAAACAAATAAAGGAAACCTAACACTAACTAACTATATAACTATATACAAAGGCAGCGGCAAGTCCTGCGGCTCACTTGTTGATGTTGCTGGCCAGGGCATCATCGAACTCCATGTCGATGTCCTGGAGGCGGGACTCTGTCCTGGCCCCGAGGTCTCGCAGGGATAACCCCATGTTCAGCTCAAACTCCCTGCGAGCTTCCTCGAGGCACTCAGCCCGCCTCAACGCCCGACGCATGGAGAACTCCGCCCTGACCATGGCGAGCTGCTCCTCTTCCGCCCGCTGCCGCTCCGCACCTATCCGCTGGACCAACTGCTCCCACACGGAAGACACCACCATCCCAGGGTTGCCCTGCCCTCCGGCCGATGCCTGCCCCTCTGATCTTGATGGCCCCGAGCCATGATGCCTCCCACGTCGAGCCCGCTGCTGCCTCCGACGCCACTGCCTCTGCCAGCACGACGGCATCCAGGCTGATGGAAACCACCGACGCCGTCGTGCACGTGCCCTGCCTGATGATGCTGTCACATCTTCCATCTGCTGGGGTCCAGTTGCTGTGTTGTCCACCCCTGCTGGACCTCCGACTCCCAACTGTGGCAGGGATGGGATCCCCACCGAGCTGGCTGCATTGGTCGGGGCAGGTCCACAGGGGGCCCTGGTGGCATCTGGGCTGGAAGACGGCAAGGAGAACGACTGGTGTATAGCCTGCACAGAGGAGGAGAGGGCCGCCACATTGGCCAACACATGCAGGAAACCCCCGAACATGGCCGATCCCAATTGGGCCACGTCGGCACGGTGCACTTCGTGATGACGTGCGTGCTCCTCCCGGGAAGCACGCACGGCATCACGAATCACAGCCGTGCGCATCGCGACCCCAATCAGGACCTTCTCCGCACGGCCAGGGGTTCCCACGTCCGCAGGTGGAGGGGAGTCAGGTGACATGGACATCCCCTCTACCTGCGGACGGGCCTGGGATGGGGCATCCCTGCTGGTGCATGGTGGTGCACTCACAGGGTCAGGGACAGCGACATGCACAGGCCCCTCCACCGTGACCTGTGCTGCCTCCTGCCCCTGGCCCTGGACTGCACCACTTGCACCAGCAGGGATGCCCCCACCAGGCCCCATGTGTGCCCCAGTGGCGGCCTCCTCCTCCTCTGTGCAAACCACCAACCTGGATGGCTCCTCACCGTCTCCCACTGTAGCAGGCCCCTGTGGGGGCTCACCCACCCCTTCCGCTGCAGCCGTGGGGGCATCCCCGCTGCCTTGCTCCACAGCGCCGTCTCCGCCCTCTTCTTCACTCGCCGCTGCGTAGAGGGAGACAAAGAACACAAGCATCAGGGTACTGTACAATGGTCCCCTAGACAGGAAGCAATAGCAGATGACCCCCACTGTCAAAGTACACTTCCATCATGTCCCTCCACAACACATGGGTCAGTCCAGGCAAAACACACACAGTAACAGGCATGCTGCATGCCATGGACATTTCCATGCATGTCCAATGGACTCTTGAAACATTCAATGATATGGAACTCACATGCATCATGGCTCATGCCTTTCACATGCACACACTTCACCTCAGTCACATCCATCTGGCCCCAAACACAACAAACACAGCGGATACAAGGGCAATTTGGCTGCTTCACTGAATCTGTGCATTGTCACACACATGTGTCATGCATCCATGGCATGCACAAGTCACAGACACGCAGGTCAGCCACACAGACATGGCTACCACATATGTACCTGGCATCAGCACCCATCCCTCACCCCCACCCATGTCCCGGTACAGAGACTGGCATGCTCTCATGTTCAAAATCTGCATAGGGGTCCCCATGCGGCATTTGAACACATGCAACAACCATGTGGGTCACACATCACTGGTTGCACATGCATTACCATGATGTCCATGCACACATACATGCATACATGGCCTATGGCACACGTACAGGCAGGTATCATAGACCCAGCACACAGCAACATGCCCTGTGTCACACAGTAATGCTCGGACACTTACCGCTCAACTCCAGACGGGCCTCCCTCTCAAGGATCTGGGCGTGGAGCGCTGGGCGTACGCGTTCCAGGACCCTCATCTGGATGGAACTCATGCGGCCCCGGCCCCCCTCCACGAGGCGCCGGGCCTTCACAAGGGTCCTGGACCTCAAGTCCTCCCAGCGCTTCTTGATCTTCTGGACGTTGCGGGTTGCCACCCCCTCCGCGTTGATGGCAACCACACAGTCGGCCCAGATCCTCTCCCGTCCATCCTTGCTGGCGCGGGACGATCCAAAGAGGGCATCATACTGCCCCAGGACATGCTCCACCAGGACACCAACTTCGGTGGCAGTGAAGCTGGTGCCCCTCTGCCCCTCTGGCCTGGGGTTGCCACTGGTGCCAGATGTGGAAGTGCCCGACATGGCAACCCCAGAGGCAGGTGTGGGTGGGCAACTGGGTCCTGGGGCTGGGCTGTGGAGCGATGTAATCCCAGTCGGGAGTCTTCAGTTCCAGCAGGGGTGGACACAGCAACTGGACCCCTGCAGATGGCTGATGTGCAGGCACCAAATGGCAGGGCACGGTGGCAGCAGGCAGGCAGGCAGGCAGCAGCAGATGGCACGTGGGAGGCTGTTCGGGGCACGGGGGGCAGTAACTCGGCCTTCTGGGCAGGAGCGTGGTCTTCCGTGTGTTTCCGCGTGGCCAGCTTGATACGGAGTGATTTGGCACGTGAAAATTCGGCATGTCAGCGTGAAATCCGAGGAAAGGCCCTTAGCGCGTAAGCGCGTAAGCACGCATACGCGATTCTATTGGTCCAGAGTCCCTCAGCGTGTAAGCGCGTATGTGACGTGACCCGCACGGGTGTTCCCCACCCAGCACGTGATGACGGAGCACACGTGTAAATACTGCACGTCAGAGTGTCATCGCGTGTAATTGGACAAAAGTGCGCGTACACGCGATTGGCCTATGTATGTGTATTTCAGGGGTGCGCGGGCACTTACACACGCAAGTACGTCAACGCACCTGTATCCCGTTGTGCGTGTGAATTTCCACATGCTATTGGACTGGGAACTGGATTCCAGGGGTGCGCGGGTCACACGCTCGCCTAGAACACGCGCAAAGCATGAATTTGCGCACTTTAACAATAACAAGCCAGACGCCAGGATGAACATACCGTTCCTAGCAGCAGTGGCAGTGGGCTACCAAAGGAGGAGGAGGAGGATAGCCAGGGCTAGAATATTCACACCCAGAACCAGCCTTTTCGGGATGCCTGATGACCAGGTGTATGGAAGGTACAGGTTTCCACCACACATAATACTGGACCTGGTGAGTGAGTGGGAGGATGACCTCACATCACCCACCCTGTGCTCCCAAGCACTCAGCCCCCTGGAGAAGGTCCTCAATGTACTGCACTTCTTAGCCACTGGATCATTTCAGCGGACAAGTGCCATAGTGGGTGGGGTGTCACAGGCCACCCAGTCACGCTGCCTACACCAGGTCTTGAACATCATCACTGCACGCCCATCAGTCCGCAGGCACATATACCTGCCCAGAACACCTGCAGAAAGGCATGCTGCTGCCCCGGATTTTTACGGTGTGGCACGATTCCCCAAAGTGCTAGGTGCCATCGACTGCACCCATGTGGCTCTACGTCCCCCCAGGGCATCTGAGCACATCTATAGGAACCGCAAGCACTGGCATTCCATCAACGTGCAGGTAGTATGTAATGCCAAGGGAATCATCACCTCAGTATATGCCAACTATCCCAGCTCCACCCACGACAGCTTCATTTACCGAATGTCCACCCTATGCCGGGACCTAGATGCTGGGCGGCATGGCGATACATGGCTGCTTGGTGAGTATGTATGCCACTGCACATGCATGCATGTTGGATACTGAGCAAGGTCACAACCCCACCAATGATACCAATCACCACCTCCACAGGGGACAGTGCCTACCCTCTCAGCCCCCACATGATGACGCCAATTCGGAACCCCACCACGCCACCCGAGGTAAGATATAACACAGCCCACATTACAACCCGGGGCATAGTGGAGCGCACATTCGGAGTGCTAAAGTCACGCTTTCGCTCCCTTGACCGTTCTGGCGGGCAGCTGTTATACGCTCCCCCAGTAGTGTGCAGGATCATAGTGGCAGCATGTGTCCTGCACAACGTTGCAACACGCCAGGGCCTGGCCGTGGACATGGTGGTGGCCCCACATCCCCAACCACATGCACAGCCGCTGCGCATGGGAGGGGAAAGGGCACGGGGGGAGGCAGCCCGTACACAGCTAGTGGCTAATTACTTCACATAGTAATCACACCCCTGTGGACTGCACACTGGCCTGGCACATTCCATCTGACAGTCAATGATGACTCAACCTGACACTGATCCTGAATGTCTGGAGATTCAACCGTGAAAAGCATATCAGCCTGAGATTGTTCACCTGGAAGTGTTACAATGTGTGCATCCCTACCCACACACACCACCAATGCAGTGTTGTGAAGAAACACATTCAAGCAGCTAAAATGAATACCCACTTGCTAAATGCAACAAGAGGACAGTGCCATGTCACCCAACCCATCCCCAGCACCGCCACACAACACACCGTGCCATGTCATGCTATGTACAGGTAAACAAAGTAATCTCCACAACATGACAAGTGTTGCGATGTACATTGTCCCCAATTGAAACTTGCTACACCTGAAATACTCACTGTAATGCAGGACCAACAACAAACTTGAGCAGGTACTACCATTGACATGACTTCACTAATGTGATAAATCAGTAGTCTCACCACCTGGAAATGCCTGCACTCCCACCACTTCCAACTGAACAGTGTTGGCGCCATGTAGAGTTGTAGGTGCACTGCTGCCAACATGGACCCCATCTCCAGACTAGAGGGCCTTGTGTAGACATGAGGTAGGGACCTGCAAATTGGGAGGCAGACACAGATGATGAGTTACACATCAATGCAACATGCAGTGTACAACACAACAGCAATATGCACTAGGAATGTATACACAGTATTGACTAGACTACCCACACATGTAGTGGGAGTCCAATGTCACCATGTACTTCAATGTCACTTGGGCACACCCTTTGCAAGCCCATGGAAACGGGAAGCAGGAGGGGTGTGTGTGACTCAAACCCAGGCATCTGAACCTAATACATGACAAGCCTGCATGTGCCCAGCCACAATGCAGCGTATGCCCACAGGAACCACGGAAGCCGACAAATTGTCCCAAAAAAATTGGGAAAAATATAAAATTAAAAATAAAAATAAAAATAAAAATAAAAAATAAAAATAAAAATAAAAAAAAATAAAAAATGGCCATTAAAGGGCCCGGGGGGGGTTGGGGAGGCCACCCAGGAGGTCCGAGGTCAGGGTGCACACCAAAACCCACCTGTGTGGATCCTGGGAAAAAAAAAACACCTCCATGGGCTCATGGCCCACACGGCTACCCTATTGTGGGAGTATAACTGCTGTCGCTATTATCACCCTGTGCAGCTGCATCCGGAGGTGGTTGCACTATGGGAGGCAGCCCACGCAAGGCCCTACTCTGTTCCTCCATGGCTGCAAGCATGCGGGTGCGGTAGGTCTCGTTCTGGAGGATGAGGGTGCGGAGGTCCCCATGCAACAACTCACGGGATGCCCGGAACTCCGCCCTCGTTGCTTGCATCTCAGCTGAGAGCGTACGGGTGAGACGCTCCAGCTGCTGTTCTGTCCTTTCGTGTGTTGAAGCCTCAAGCTCAACAAGAGTCGTCCTGAGTTGATGTAGCTCCTGCCTCAGGGCTTCCCTGTGGCCCTGGGACTATATGGAGATGGCCTCCTGCAGAGTCGCCAGTGCCGCCCGCCTGTCCCTGTTGGACGCCAACATGTCCTCCCTGTGTGACTGGCAGATGGAGTTGGTTGCCTGCTCTAGTCGCTCCATCAGCCTTTCAGGGGGGACAATAGAAGTGGCCACCCTATCCATGGCCTGAGCCATCATCTCGGATGATGCTGCCTGTTGGGTAGCCATACCGTAAATGGATTGCTCCCATGCGGTATTGCCAGGTGGCGTACGGCCACCACGTCGGCGGGCACCACACCTGTCTGGGGCAAGGCGGACTGCGCCTTGCTGTGCCGGCACTGCCTGAGGCTGCAGGACTGCATTCCCCCTCTGATCTGCTGGCCCAGGAACAGGATCAGATGTCGCGGAGTGTGACCCTGCATCCGTAACCACCAAAGGCCTAGCTGCCAACACTGACATCCCCATTGAGGGTTCTGACCCTGGTGCAGGTGGGTGGGACAGAACAGAATCCCTCCCTGGAACACTCACCTGCGACGGCACGTAGGTCTCATCATCCGAGTCAACAGCTGAGTACAGCACGGGGGAGGTGCAGCCAGAGACACCCCTTGAGAGCACGACCTGCAGCACTTGTGGGTTCTCACCCACCAGCACACCACGTCCCTCACTGGTGGTTGGTCGGCCCTCGGACCCCTCCTGGCTCTGCACCATCTCCACAACCCCAGCAGTATCAGGTGCGTCTTCCCCTGCAATGACATAATGACAAAGAAATGGAAACACGCATTAGCACCATGGCACACAATGAGGGCTGAGAAGCAAGAGAACCAGTACTTGATTGACACATGTCCCACATGACTAAGACCCTCCCATGCATGCACCCTCACTGCGTATGAAGGGCAGGCAAATGGCACACACTCATGACACAAAGATGGAAGATGAACACATTTTCTGCATGCTGCCTGGCAGTGGCATCACACATTGGCCTGTGATTGCCAGGTGACACACACATGCCATCACACAGCTGGCATGTACCATTGCTATTGAGTGTAGATGGAGAGGAGGGCAGCACTTATTCATTCAGTCCAGTTCCCGCATGCAATAGCTTTTCTAATTCAAACAGGTCTGATTTTTCACCTGGAGCTGCCAGTCCAATATGGTCCAATTGCACAGGGACATGTGTGAACATATGATATCCAGGTAACAAAGTCACTCCACTTTACCATAGCCATGCCGGACATGTGACCAGAGGACTGAGGAATGCCTAGTATAAGTGGTGGAATGCAAACAATCTGTCTGATTGAACATAGAAAAATAAGCAACAATGTTGTGGCAAGGTGGCACTACAAGGGCAACTGGGGTGCTGTTGGGCTAGATGTCTACTGTTGGCAGAAGGGATACTGCAATGGCCAAATGCAGCTGCGCAGGATGTATTGCATGAAGCACATGGCTGACCCATACGACTCAGGCGCACACACTCTCACCTGGCACACAAACAGATGCCCTCACACACACACCATGCACATGGATGACACACACATGCATGTGCACTCACCGGACAATGCCTCGTAATCAGGCAGATCTCCCACGCCTTGGATCTGTTCCTCCGTGACGTAGGTCCCAGCGACTGACTCATGTGGAGTGAGTTCCATGTCTAATACTGGAGACCCACCTCCAGTCACTAGAGTTGCGGCATGACTTGAGGCCAGCTTCTTCGTTGCCCTGCGCTTTAGGTCATTCCAGCGCTTATAGCAATCATTGGCTGTGCGCCTCACAATTCCAAGGGCACTTACGATGTCCGCAACGGTCTGCCAGTGTGCCTGGCGTTGTGCAGGTGTGGTCTTGGATCCTGCAACAATGACCATCTCGTTATCATGTCCGGACACATACTCGACAAGTGCATTCAGTTCGTCATCCGTGAAGCTGGGCTTCCTGGACGGGCCGGACTGTGTAGCCGTGTCTGGGGCATCAGCCTGTGCCGGACGAGCACTCTTCCTCTTCCGCTTGGAAGGTGGTGGTGATCCTGAGTGTCCTGCGCCGCTCTGGACACTAGGGGCAGGAGCCCTGGTGGGCTCTGTATCAGGTGTGTGGGATTGCACACTCAGCATGGGAGTTGGTGCAGGCATTGGCTCTAGTGTAATGGTGTCAGGGGGAATGTCAGCAGGATGGACTAGGACCGACACTGTCCTGGCTGGGTGTGTGAGAGCTGGGGTGGATGGAGCCGCAGCTGCCCCTGCACCCTCTCCGCCCTGCCTACTTGGGGCAGCAGATGACCTTGCTGCCCCAGATCCACGTGGCATGATGGCATCAACGTGCACCAGCGCACGTGTCGTAGCCCTGCTGACCTGGAAGTCAGCCATGGAGTCAGCCAGGTCTGGTGCCACAATGGGCTGGTCCAACAAGGGCTGAGCATGGATGGTGTCAGCCACATCAGCCTCAATGGGAGTGGGGGAGGGGGGTGGCGGGGATTATGGGTGCCCTTGACTGGTCCTCCACACATGGGGGGACAGGCTCACCCTGCAAGTTACGACCACGTCCCCTACCGGATCCACCACGGCCACCACTTGTGGCTCTTCCACCTTTGCCACCCTTACGGAATCTTCGCCTCCCAGCCATGGCACTGATATTAATGTGCGTATGGGAGTGGATGTAGACTATTGTCCTGGGCAATTGGGGGTCAAAGGGGTTGGGTACCAGATGGTAATTGTACCCTAGTGCTCTAGCAAGGCTGAACGTAACCCCTGGGGAAAGGTGATGGGTCACGCAACGCACAGGAGGCCCAAAAAAGGGAGATGACGTGCACGCAACCCCTCCTAGACCACGTGTGCAGAAAGAAAAACCTGCACTACGCTGTGGCACCCAGTAACACAAGAATGAACGTATGCATGTCACACGCAGCCTAGAATGACCTCTGAAGGGGTAGGCTACACACGGGGCAAGCACAGAAGTTAGATACGTGCGTGACTCACCGTCTGCCAGGTAAAAGAGCGTGAAAAATGAGCGCGTTTGGTTGGCAACACCCCAGCCAAAAGAAGATTTGTACGCTGTCTGAGGAGACAGGACAACAGTAGAAGGGGACACTGTTTGAGGGAACAGACCCAGGTAAACCAGTACAAGAGAAAAAAGAGAAAAAGCTGTCAGAGGTAACAGGGAGTATGAACTGGAAACGCCGTGAAGTAAATCGCGTGTGAAACTACAAGAAGTACAGAATTCACCCACTCGCTCTCCACGAAAAGCACGTACAAGGAAATGGTGTTCTACACGTACCTTATATACAGGCCCACACGTACAGCGTCACTTACGTGGCGTGTACGTGCTAGGGCCATTGCCACCAATCACACGCTTTGTCACTTCTGCGTGTAGGTCCTTTTTCACCAATCACACGCTTTGTCACTTCTGCGTGTAGGTCCTTTTTCACCAATCACACGCTTTGTCACTTCTGTGTGTAGGTCCATTTTCAACTATTACACGCTTTGACACTGGGACGTGTCACGCAACATTTTCCTACGCGTGCACGTCGATTTAGACGAAGACGTGTTTGATTTTCGCATGCCAAATCACTCGTATCAAGCTGGCCATGCGTTCACACAAGGAAGACCACGTTCCTGCCCAGGGGGCCAAATTACTGCCCACCAGAGCCCTGCGCACGCTCCCACCTGCCATCTGCTGCTGCCTGACTGCCTGCTGGCCACGTGCCCTGCCATTTGCTGCCTGCACATCAGCCAGGGGTGCTGTTGCTGTGACCACCCCTGCTGGAACCAAAGGCTCCCGACTGCTTTTCCGTCGCCCCACAGCCCTGCCCCAGGACCCAGTTGCCCACCCACTCCAGCCTCTGGGGTTGCCATGTCAGCCACTACAACAGGTGGCACCAGTGCCAACCCCCGGCCAAGGAGGCAGAGGGGCACCAGCTTCAGTGCCAGGGAAGTTGGTGTTGTGGTGGAGGCTGCCCCTGCACTGCTGGGGGGTGGGGGTGGTGGGAGACATGGGTGGGGGCCTGGTGGAGGCTTCCCCTGGTGACTGGGGGGTGGGGGTGATAGGGGACATGAGTGGGTGCCTGGTGGAGGCTGCCCCTGCACTGCTGGGGGGTGGGGGTGGGGGGAGACATGAGTGGGGGCCTGGTGGAGGGTGCCCCTGGTGGCGGGGGGGTGGGGGTGATAGGGGACATGAGTGGGGGCCTGGTGGGGGCTGCCCCTGGATGCTGGGGGGTGGGGGTGGTGGGTGACATGGGTGGGGGCCTGGTGGAGGCTGCCCCTGCACTGCTGGGGGGTGGGGGTGGTGGGAGACATGAGTGGGGGCCTGGTGGAGGCTGCCCCTGGTGACTGGGGGGGTGGGGGTGGTGGGAGACATGAGTGGGGGCCTGGTGGAGGGTGCCCCTGGTGGCGGGGGGGTGGGGGTGATAGGGGACATGAGTGGGGGCCTGGTGGGGGCTTCCCCTGGATGCTGGGGGGTGTGGGTGGTGGGTGACATGGGTGGGGGCCTGGTGGAGGGTGCCCCTGGATGGTGGGGGGTGGGGGTGGTGGGAGACATGAGTGGGGGCCTGGTGGAGGGTGCCCCTGGTGACTGGGGGGGGTGGGGGTGGTGGGAGACATGAGTGGGGGCCTGGTGGAGGCTGCCCCTGGTGGCGGGGGGGTGGGGGTGATAGGGGACATGAGTGGGTGCCTGGTGGAGGCTGCCCCTGCACTGCTGGGGGGTGGGGGTGGTGGGAGACATGAGTGGGGGCCTGGTGGAGGGTGCCCCTGGTGACTGGGGGGGTGGGGGTGGTGGGAGACATGAGTGGGGGCCTGGTGGAGGGTGCCCCTGGTGACTGGGGGGGTGGGGGTGGTGGGAGACATGAGTGGGGGCCTGGTGGAGGGTACCCCTGGTGACTGGGGGGGTGGGGGTGGTGGGAGACATGAGTGGGGGCCTGGTGGAGGGTGCCCCTGGTGACTGGGGGGGTGGGGGTGATAGGGGACATGAGTGGGGGCCTGGTGGAGGGTGCCCCTGCACTGCTGGGGGGTGGGGGTGGTGGGAGACATGAGTGGGGGCCTGGTGGAGGGTGCCCCTGGTGGCGGGGGGTGATAGGGGACATGAGTGGGTGCCTGGTGGAGGCTGCCCCTGCACTGCTGGGGGGTGGGGGTGGTGGGAGACATGAGTGGGGGCCTGGTGGAGGGTGCCCCTGGTGACTGGGGGGGTGGGGGTGGTGGGAGACATGAGTGGGGGCCTGGTGGAGGGTGCCCCTGGTGACTGGGGGGGTGGGGGTGATAGGGGACATGGGTGGGGGACTGGTGGAGGGTGCCCCTGCACTGCTGGGGGTTGGGGGTGGTGGGAGACATGAGTGGGGGCCTGGTGGAGGGTGCCCCTGGTGGCGGGGGGGTGGGGGTGATAGGGGACATGAGTGGGTGCCTGGTGGAGGCTGCCCCTGCACTGCTGGGGGGTGGGGGTGGTGGGAGACATGAGTGGGGGCCTGGTGGAGGGTGCCCCTGGTGACTGGGGGGGTGGGGGTGGTGGGAGACATGAGTGGGGGCCTGGTGGAGGGTGCCCCTGGTGACTGGGGGGGTGGGGGTGATAGGGGACATGAGTGGGGGCCTGGTGGGGGCTGCCCCTGCACTGCTGGGGGGTGGGGGTGGTGGGAGACATGGGTGGGGGCCTGGTGGAGGCTGCCCCTGCACTGCTGGGGGGTGGGGGTGGTGGGAGACATGAGTGGGGGCCTGGTGGAGGGTGCCCCTGGTGACTGGGGGGTGGGGGTGGTGGGTGACATGGTGGGGGCCTGCTGGCAGGTGCCCCACAGTGCTGGGGTGTGGGGGTGGTGGGAGACATGAGTGGGGGCCTGGTGGAGGGTGCCCCTGGTGACTGGGGGGGTGGGGGTGGTGGGTGACATGGGTGGGGGCCTGCTGGCAGGTGCCCCACAGTGCTGGGGGGTGGGGGTGGTGGGAGACATGGGTGGGGGCCTGGTGGAGGCTGCCCCTGGTTGCTGGGGGGTGGGGGTGCAAGGGGACATGAGTGGGGGCCTGGTGGAGGCTGCCCCTGCACTGCTGGGGCGTGGGGGTGGTGGGAGACATGGGTGGGGGCCTGGTGGAGGCTGCCCCTGCACTGCTGGGGGGTGGGGGTGGTGGGAGACATGGGTGGGGGCCTGGTGGAGGCTGCCCCTGGTTGCTGGGGGGTGGGGGTGGTGGGTGACATGGTGGGGGCCTGCTGGCAGGTGCCCCACAGTGCTGGGGGGTGGGGGTGGTGGGAGACATGAGTGGGGGCCTGGTGGAGGGTGCCCCTGGTGACTGGGGGGGTGGGGGTGGTGGGTGACATGGGTGGGGGCCTGCTGGCAGGTGCCCCACAGTGCTGGGGGGTGGGGGTGGTGGGAGACATGGGTGGGGGCCTGGTGGAGGCTGCCCCTGGTTGCTGGGGGGTGGGGGTGCAAGGGGACATGAGTGGGGGCCTGGTGGAGGCTGCCCCTGCACTGCTGGGGCGTGGGGGTGGTGGGAGACATGGGTGGGGGCCTGGTGGAGGCTGCCCCTGCACTGCTGGGGGGTGGGGGTGGTGGGAGACATGGGTGGGGGCCTGGTGGAGGCTGCCCCTGGTTGCTGGGGGGTGGGGGTGCAAGGGGACATGAGTGGGGGCCTGGTGGAGGCTGCCCCTGCACTGCTGGGGGTGGGGGTGGTGGGAGACATGGGTGGGGGCCTGGTGGAGGCTGCCCCTGTACTGCTGGGGGGTGGGGGTGGTGGGAGACATGGGTGGGGGCCTGGTGGAGGCTGCCCCTGGTTGCTGGGGGGTGGGGGTGGTGGGAGACATGAGTGGGGGCCTGGTGGAGGGTGCCCCTGGTGACTGGGGGGGTGGGGGTGGTGGGAGACATGAGTGGGGGCCTGGTGGAGGGTGCCCCTGGTGACTGGGGGGGTGGGGGTGGTGGGAGACATGAGTGGGGGCCTGGTGGAGGGTGCCCCTGGTGACTGGGGCGGTGGGGTGATAGGGGACATGAGTGGGGGCCTGGTGGAGGGTGCCCCTGCACTGCTGGGGGGTGGGGGTGGTGGGAGACATGAGTGGGGGCATGGTGGAGGGTGCCCCTGGTGGCGGGGGGGTGGGGGTGATAGGGGACATGAGTGGGTGCCTGGTGGAGGCTGCCCCTGCACTGCGGGGTGGTGGGGGTGGTGGGAGACATGAGTGGGGGCCTGGTGGAGGGTGCCCCTGGTGACTGGGGGGGTGGGGGTGGTGGGAGACATGAGTGGGGGCCTGGTGGAGGGTGCCCCTGGTGACTGGGCAGGTGGGGGTGATAGGGGACATGAGTGGGGGCCTGGTGGAGGGTGCCCCTGCACTGCTGGGGGGTGGGGGTGGTGGGAGACATGAGTGGGGGCCTGGTGGAGGGTGCCCCTGGTGGCGGGGGGGTGGGGGTGATAGGGGACATGAGTGGGTGCCTGGTGGAGGCTGCCCCTGCTCTGCTGGGGGGTGGGGGTGGTGGGAGACATGAGTGGGGGCCTGGTGGAGGGTGACCCTGGTGACTGGGGGGGTGGGGGTGGTGGGAGACATGAGTGGGGGCCTGGTGGAGGGTGCCCCTGGTGACTGGGGGGGTGGGGGTGATAGGGGACATGAGTGGGGGCGTGGTGGGGGCTGCCCCTGCACTGCTGGGGGGTGGGGGTGGTGGGAGACATGGGTGGGGGCCTGGTGGAGGCTGCCCCTGCACTGCTGGGGGGTGGGGGTGGTGGGAGACATGAGTGGGGGCCTGGTGGAGGGTGCCCCTGGTGACTGGGGGGGTGGGGGTGGTGGGTGACATGGGTGGGGGCCTGCTGGCAGGTGCCCCACAGTGCTGGGGGGTGGGGGTGGTGGGAGACATGAGTGGGGGCCTGGTGGAGGGTGCCCCTGGTGACTGGGGGGGGTGGGGGTGGTGGGTGACATGGGTGGGGGCCTGCTGGCAGGTGCCCCACAGTGCTGGGGGGTGGGGGTGGTGGGAGACATGGGTGGGGGCCTGGTGGAGGCTGCCCCTGGTTGCTGGGGGGTGGGGGTGCAAGGGGACATGGGTGGGGGCCTGGTGGAGGCTGCCCCTGCACTGCTGGGGGGTGGGGGTGGTGGGAGACATGGGTGGGGGCCTGGTGGAGGCTGCCCCTGCACTGCTGGGGGGTGGGGGTGGTGGGAGACATGGGTGGAGGCCTGGTGGAGGCTGCCCCTGGTTACTGGGGGGTGGGGGTGGTGGGAGACATGGGTGGGGGCCTGGTGGAGGCTGCCCCTGGTTGCTGGGGGGTGGGGGTGCAAGGGGACATGAGTGGGGGCCTGGTGGAGGCTGCCCCTGCACTGCTGGGGGGGGGTGGGAGACATGGGTGGGGGCCTGGTGGAGGCTGCCCCTGCACTGCTGGGGGTGGGGGTGGTGGGAGACATGGGTGGGGGCCTGGTGGAGGCTGCCCCTGCACTGCTGGGGGGTGGGGGTGGTGGGAGACATGGGTGGGGGCCTGGTGGAGGCTGCCCCTGGTTGCTGGGGGGTGGGGGTGCAAGGGGACATGAGCAGGGTTGTAGGGTATTCCCCTGTTTTGTGGGCTGCCTGCAGGGGCCGTGGAGGGTGTACAGGGAACACCTGTGAGGACCCACCCAGCCTAATCGCGTGTGTAACTTCCCACGCACCCCTGTAATACACGTACCCAGCCAAATCGCGTGTGATAATTCCTGCGCACCCCTGTAATACACGTACCTGGCCAAATCGCATGTGATAATTCCCGCGCACCCCTGTTATACACGTACCCAGACAAATCGCGTGTAGAACTTCCCGTGTACCCCTGTAATACACCTACCCAGCCAAATCGCGTTTGATAATTCTCGCGTACCCCTGTAATACACGTGCCCTGGCTAATCGTGTGTGAGACTTCACGCGTACCCCTGTAATACACGTACCCTGGGCAATCGCGTGTAAAACTGCCCGCGTACCCCTGTAATACACGTACTCTGGCTAATCGCGTGTAAAACTTCCCCCGTACCCCTGATATGAACGTTACCCGCTTTGCGTTCCTTGTTTGGCAGCCCTGTAAACTGGTCCAGGGTTAGCGCAGCCCTTTGCGATGATTTAGCGATTTTGATGGCTTTTCCTTGCGCGAGGGCGTTCTTGGGGGCGTTACTGGCGCTGCTGCAATGTCGCTGCGATACTCTGCGCCACGGCTGGTTTGGGAGCCTAAAATCCATGAATACGCTGTGCGCGGAAATCGGTTTTAGCGCACGTGCCTGGCGCAGACAATCGCACGCGGACACTCTGCGCCAGCCGCTTGCGACACTTTTCTGCGAAATTCTATGAATTACCCTGATAGTGTCTAGCACTTGGTCTTGGCTCAAGGGAGTGCAGTGGAATAGAGTGTCTACATTGTCATTGATTAAGTTAATGGTTAGTGAAGGTGTCTTTTTGTTAGCCAACAGCTTCCTTTTAGTGATGATTTTATCTTGCAACATCTGTATTTTGGATGCTAGCGCATTCTGTATAGTCGTACACCATGCTTTGCAAGAGTTAACTGGCAAAGCGGATGGGATAGAGTTTTCCAGTTCCCTAAGTATTGTGAAGAGCTCTTTGGAATTAGAGGAGGAGTTGTTAATGTGCGTGTTAAGTGCATTGGCTTTGTGGGTTGTTATCACTGCTTTATATAGTTTATTGGCTGCTAGAAATGCTTTAGCGCAGTCATTTTTTAACGTTTTTTATGGAAGTGTTCCAAGGATCTTTTGGAGCGCCTTAGTGATAGAAGTTCCTCATTAAAGCAGAAACTCGCCCGTTTATCTGTGCGTTATGTTTTAGTTGTGAGTGGTGCTAGAGAATCTATGGTGGTGGTGAGACACTTATGCTAAAAGTCTGCAAGGCAACTAGGGTTGTCACTCATAAGGGTGTTTAAAGACAAAGCTTCTCTCAGAGCAGGGGTAAGGCTGTCTGGTATTAGCTTACAGAGGTTTCTAGTTTCAATGGTGTCCACTCGTGAAGAGGTTGAATGGAATTTCTCACTACTGATTAGCGTTAAGTTAATGAGAAGATAGTGATCTGTCCAGTCAAGTGGTATGATAGAGTCAATTGAGATGTGCGAGTTTAGGGTGAGTCTCCAGTCTAATGCTCTGCCCTTATTGTGGGTAGGTACATTCACTAGTTGCGTGAAGTTCATATCTGTAAGGGCAGCGTGAAGGTAGTCAGCTTTATGGTCTTATTTGTCATTGAATCCTAAATTGATATCACCAAGGATAACGAATTTGGTGTTAGGTTTAATATAGGGAGTGATGAGAAGAGGGATATCTGAATCCGGGTGGGTGTTTCTGTTGTGAGATCTATAGATAACCAAGATGTTAGTTGTTGTTTTTAGGTCGGAGGTAAGTTTTACGAGAAGGAGTTTGTATCCTTCTATAGGATCGAGTGGGTATGATGCAATTTGCAAGTTGGTTTTGGCTATTATAGCCATGCCACCTCCCTATGCGTTAAGTCTAATCGGTCTTAAGGATGTTAAATTCCGGTGGGATAGCCAACGCTAATATGGGGCCTGAGGGTTGATGTAGCCATGTTTCTGTGACAACTAATAGGTCCAGATGTTGATCGATGATAAGGTTATGAATTTCAATGGCATGAGCTCCAAGTGAGCGGACATTGAGAAGGGCGCTCTTAATATTAGTAGTGGTCTCTGAGGGAGGAGGTGGGGAGTCTGTAGTCAGGGGCTGTGTTGTTCTAGGAACCATGAGTTGTGAGGCCACACCAACCTGTGGTGTTATTTTATGTTGTTTAAGATCAGGAGTGGATGAGGTGGATATAGATGGCAAGTTGGGTATGTATGTAGGTGATTTATACATATGTGTATGCTGGCTGGTTGGAGCGGGCTTTTTTTTCGGTGGATGTGAGCTGTATGTGATCTTAACCTGCTCAATCTAGTGCTTCCCAGAATGGGGCGCATAGTGATGTAGTCATGTGGTTGTGGTCTCAAGCTAGGTGATGCAAGAGGGGTATCCATATTAGTGGGTGTAAAATCGAATTGGGTCTAAGGGGCAGTTGTAGTCATCAATGAATTATTACTATTGATAGTACACTGTGCACTTCTTGGGTCTGATATGGACTGGAAAGGAGGGGTGGTGGGTAGAAACGGAGTGGGGCATGGGAGAGGGTGGTGTCAGTAACAGGCCAGTCTAGCAAGGCCGTTACCTTGTGGAATGAAGGCACCTCCTGTGCAAAGCAGGGCTACATCTATGATCCAAAAAGGGTACATAGTTGCAAATAATAGTCCTAGCATCTCTATGCACTTGATGGGAACATGCGTAAATCAATACTGGTAAATACAGCAGACTGGAGAGGTGGCTAGTTATGAGCTAGGCAGGTTTAGTTATATATCGCTGCGTTACTACTCATGTTGAATACTCCTGGTCATGGCGAATGCTGACTGCATTAATGGACTCAGACATAGAATGTCGAGATATCTATGACACAATGTGTGCACACGGGGTGATGGTGAAGTCCTGTATACACATTTAATGGCATGTAACAACAGTTATGATCAGGGTAAGCAGTCTTCTGTGATGGCTGGTCTGAAGGACATGCAGAAGTGTAATGTAATAATTTGAAAGAGAGGCGTATTTTAGGTGAGGGCCTAAAGAGAGTGTATCAAACTTAATGATTAGGGCGAATAAATAGCTATTCTAGCATCTCAAATACCCTGCTGAGTACAAGCATATCTAATCAGCTGCTAGCGCAGATCTAGGACCAAACGTTACTCTATAAAACATAGTATTACAATGCACAAGCAAACATAATGTGGGATGCAATCAGGTAGTGTGGGACAAGTACAAAACAGATGGTAATATGAGCGATGTGTAGGCAGATATATGGGGAGGTGCCGGGTGGACACTACGAGGCAAATAGTGGCCATAGACTGCTTCAATCAATACAGATAAGTACAATATCGCTGTGCAGAGCGAGTACAGTACGAGATATGGATCAAGTATTATAGGGCAAGTATAGTATAAAAGAATCTTGCTCTCTGCCAGTTAAGAGAGAGGGCAGGCAATTTGTTCAGTAGTGCCGGGAAGTGATTATCAGCATACAAAACAATGTAGCAGCGGAATCACCAGCGCAAGGAAGGTCAGTGGCGGTGATTACACTGTGCAGGGCTAGAGTAGTAAATGATATAAATCATGTTAAGAGAGGCTGTGAAGGTCAACAGTCTGAGATTCTGAACAGAGCTGAAGGCTCAAGGGGTGGCTTACCAACATAAGTGTGAACAAGTATTGGTGACGATAGGACAGCGTAGGTTGCCCTTCAATGTCGATTTGGCACGGACAGGCCCAGACAAGAAATTTGTCTTGTGTTGTCAGCCTTAGGTGTGTGGCCCAGCCAATGCAATCCGGTGACGGTATTCCATCTTCATTCGAAATGCAGCCTCTACGTGGCTACTCACGTTGCCTAGCAACATATAAACATCATGGATGCCGCCATTTTAGAGCGCACTCCTCATGAGTTGACGGAATAATTGAACTTAGTGGCACAAATTAAACAGGGTGGTTGAGGGGAAGATGAGATGGGGCATGTGATGCCAATCAATGGATATTGGCAAAGATCATCAACATGCTTACCCCTCACAACAGGATTTCTCGAATTCGTTGGTGTTGAGCTTTGTCAGAATCTAACGGCAGAGGTGCAATGCGGGCTCCTGCCTTGATGAGCTTGTTGCTGCTACTGCTGCTGATCCGTAATAGTGGCCCAGACAGGAAATTAATCTTTTGTGGTCAGCCTTAGGTGTGCGGCCCGGCTAATTCCATCCAGTGATGGTATTCTTAGCCTGCTCACATATGTTGGTGATTCTCCCTTCTCACTAAACGATCATCCTCGGGGATGCTCTGGATATGCTATGGGATCTGCGTCCTATTCTTAGGTTGTTTCAGATCCAACCACCTCACTTATTTGTCTATCTGCAGGCTGTCTTCGGGGGTGCACACACTCCCTCCTTCTACCCTGAGGATGGAGTCTCTTTCCTCATCTGAAATGTCTTGTCCCCAAGAAGTGTGATTCTTCTCACCTTCACCCTGGTCTAAATTCACTCTGCTTAAGGACAATGCTCTATGTTCGTGACTGAACGGAATTCCTTCTGCGCTTCATGATTGAGATACTAGGTTGAATCCCTTCTCCCTCAACTTTCATAGTTGCTACCTTCCTTTAATTTTTGATAGGTTATCAATCCTGTCTACGATGCTTCCTGCGTCAAATCTTTCTTCATCTATCACAACTAGTTGCCCCTGACATTGCTTCCTTTATCTGTGCCATCGTTTTTCTGGGCTTGGCTCTACTTGCTCCTTACGAAGAAGACTAGCATCGAGACCCCACTGTCTCCTTCTTCATTCTAATTATTCATCATGTTCCCTTAGTTTTCTCGCATTCCTTCTAATTCTATCTTCTGATTGCCTTTATTCTTCCTTCCTTACTCCTTCTCTTCTTTCCTATTCTTCCCTTTATCTCTATATTCTTTTGTCCCTTCATTTCTGTGTGTCCTCCACTTCTCTCTTTCTTTCTCTTATATCCCCGTCTTCTATCGCTCTCTGCATATTGTCATGCTTTCTTTGCTCTTCTGCCTGTTCTTCTTTTTCTCTTGCTCCTACTGATACATCTGTCTTGTTGCTCCCTGTTCTTTCTATTCTGCTCATCTTCTTTCAATCTTTTCTCTCATTCCTTATCCCTTCTATCTTGTTTGTCCTTATCTTCTCTTTGCCTCACTTCCTCAATGCTTTTCCCATCTAGCGTGAGTAATATCTGTCCTCCCATCCATTTGTTCTGTACAAGCGTTACCTTGTCAGCTTGATCCTTCTCTCACTTTCCATCTCTTAATTTCCCTTTCTATTTCTGTGGATATATTCGACCGCTCACTCTTTTCCTCTTTGTCTTGCCCAATCTTACAGATCTCGTCTTTTCTCTTATTCTCCTCTGGACTATCATTGCTGCTATAAGCGGGAGGTTAGTATATTGGATTTCTATACCCTGTTGCTGCTTTCAATTCCTTTAAAGGACAGAACCCCATTTCTTCCATGCTATCATCTTTTATTTCAGCTGAGGTAAAGGGAGCTCAGGACTCAACACCTTCTTCCTTAAGCTAACTAAGCATCCACTCTTTAGGTGGCGGATCTTCCCTCTCTTCCTGGTATATTTTCCAGAGCTCTAGAATTGCTGATCTTCTCTCAAATGTCTTCTCCATATGCACAGCATGCAAATATGTGGTCATGTGTTGCAATACCGCTTTTGACAGTGAGCCCCCTTGTGGCCATGGCATGAACATCTTATCTGCTGTGCCTTTCACCCATTCTGCACTATACTGTTTGAGCTTGGGCATGTGCTTTGGCAGTGTCTTACATAAGTGTATCAGAGTAGTATCTCCCATAATGACAAGTCTCAATTGACTGTCAATAATTAACACACTTATAAAATAACTTTTATACTTTTTGCTTAAATCCCCACTTTTTCAACGTCTTTTAAAACTACAAATATGATCGCCCCTCAAGCCTCTAATTTCTAAATTAGCTATCTCTACTTTTGGATTGGTATCAACCACTTCTCTAGATAGTCACTATAGTTCCTCAACTTTTCTCAATGACTTTACAACTTCTATCGCTCTTTGATATTTTCACTCAACAAACTAGCATGCAGACTAGTCGACTTTAAACATTAATAAACACTGTTATCACACGTTTTCTCCTTCAACTCTACTTTTATACCCTGTACGGGGTTGAAGACGTCACCTTACATGAAACTGTTCATGCGTTATATTTTTCTGTTCTACTCCGTTGGAGTTTGAGACATCTTTTTCTGGGCTCCTTGAGCTAGGATTCTCTAGGTGCTATTCATCTCTTCACACAATATTTCCTGTTATTCAAAATGTATCACAATCCCATCCCCTTAATCTGCCATTCCCCTTAGTCTACTCACCATTTGTTTGTTAATCAACTCAAGGCCTTCGATATCATATCCTCCTCCAATCCGACCACTTTGCCTTCCATTTGCAGAGCACCCGTGGAAACTGGACATGGATTTTGTCAAAGGGGGACCTGTCCACCGCCTCGCTTCTTCTTGCAAGATTATTTCTATTCAGCCTCTCTCCACAGGAAACCCTGCAATCTTCTGGCTAATGGCAGAGGATGCCCGATCGTCTGAAACTCTGGAGACAAACTAGTTTATCACATGAGCTTCGAGTCCTTTGGATAATCTGCACACAATGGATGGGATGCAGAATAACTCTGACACCAAATAATCAAACAAACTCAGGACAATGGCAACGTTTTCTGTTTTAATATCAATTGTGTAAAAGAGGGAGGTACACCGGACATCAACGGACATTCCCTTGAGCTCTCAGTACATTTTACAAAAAAATGACAACTTTATACTAAGAATGTGTCATACGTGATGTCATACTATGTGGCAAATAAGAAAAACTTACAAGGGATTGTGATACCTTCAAAGAAAACATCTACGTATACTTTCTATACTAGGTTGGATTGTGATTGGACATTTACTGTCAGGTGGACAACGTATGCCTACCTCTAATGCAAGTCACCTTCAACACTTATTAAGTACACAGTATATCATTGGCTCACATATTATGAGGCCCTTTGTTATATGGCCCTCTACAATTGGTTGGCATGCTTGTGCCATTTCTGGACCATTCCGTTCACTTAGCAGCACACAAACTGAGACCCAGGTGCCAGGATGTGGACTTGACTTTGACTCCCCACCTAATTAACCCAACGTCTCTCTTCACCCATGCCTTCTGCCATGAAGATTGTCTTTGAACTTGGCCTTGCTGAGTATTCTTGTCTCTTGGAATATAAGAGAGTGCAAGCATGCACTATCGTTGTTCTAGAAATCCAAGCTTAACTCTATTTCCATCCTTGGCTCACATGACAGGAGACCATGATTTGGTAAATTTTGCAGCAGTTTAAATGTCTTAAATGAATAAAATTTGGCACACTTGGTGTCATTTCTTAGCACCTTAACAAGGGATGATTCAGCTTCGCACGTTTGCCGCCTTCAAGAATAGATAACCAGTCTTGGCTGTCTTCAGCCTAGACACCAGGCCAGACAGCCTCACCATTCGTGTCCTCGATCACAGCTATTTCCTACTGCGACACAGATCTCAGCCTATCCTCTCCATGGGTCTGGACTTACTAAATTCATGACACCTATTTCCAGCTTCTATACAATGGCAGCTCTGCCTGTAGTCTATTCATTACATATAGCCAACTTCTATGATCACTTAGTCTACTTGCGTTACTGCATGTGTACAGTTATTGAATGGTATGCATTTTCTGCAGTGCTCTTTAAACGTGCAATCTTCTCTTTGCATATGACATTTTACTCAATTCTTAACTTTGCCATCAGTTTCTATATGGTTCATAGGTTTTCTTCAGCCAGTCTTCCCATGGCGTCACATTCATCTTTCATGACATCATTAGCTCCTCTTTCGCTCCTTTTCATATTTCTTTGGGGATTTCCTCCCTCAGAGAGTTGTCTCTTTGGGAATACATTTGATATGGCTTTCTCGAAGTGTGCCTTCTATCGAATATTCCCTATTGTAGGGTCACTACTAGTGGTGTCCAGCATGGCACAATCTCAGGCTTCCAACATACCGTAAACAGGGGGGCGGAACTTCCTGCAGAGGCATAAAACTGCTCCTCTACAATCTGTCTCCCTACATCAACTTTTCCTCTGTCTTTCAAGCATGCTTCTATTATTCCAATTCTAAAGAAACCCAATCCTGACCCTCTGCTCGTTTCTAACTTTCGTCCTATTTCTTTACTGCCCTACCTTTCCAAACTACTCAAATGGTTAGTGTATACCCAAGTCTCTACCTTTGTTTCCAACTCTTCTATTGTCCCATGAATAGAGTCAGGTTTCCACCTTGCTATTCCACTGAAACTGCTCTTATTTCTGTCTTGAACTCATTACTTACCAAACAGTACTGTAAGCACTTCTCTGTTCTTATTCTGTTGGATGTTTCGGCTGCATTTGACACAGCTGATCACTCTCTTCTTTTGGCTTCCTTATCTTCTTTTGTTTTTTCTAGCTCTGTCCTCTCTTGGTTTCAGTCATACCTGTCCCAAAGAACCTTTTCTGTTTCTTGGGCCGCTACAACCTCTGACATCTTTTCTCTTGATCTCAGTGTTCCTCAAGGGTCTTTTTTAGGCCCTTTTCTGTTCTCGCTTTACACTTCCTCTCTTGCTGAGGCATTTCTTCATTTGGCCTTTCACATCATTCTTATGAAGATGATACTCAGCTCTTTTTGTCTTTCTCTTCCTTCTCTTCTGACATTCACCTCAAACTCTCTACTTGTTTAGTTGTCTTGGATGTCGAATCACTATCTCATGCTGAATACTGCTAAAACGGAGGTTCTCGTCCTTCCTGCAAACACTCTTCCATCTCCTACTGCCCCTTTCTTTGTGTCATTTCCCTCATCCCAACTCCCTATTTCTTTTACTGTCTGTAATCTGGGGCTTCACTTTGATTCTGCCTTATAGTTTTCTCATCACATGTCTCTGCCTTTGTGTGCCTGTTGCTTTCACCTATATAATATTCATAAGACCTGTCCTTCTCAGACCTTTCAAGCTACACAACTGTTGATATCTTCTCTCATTATTTCTTGGCTTTTTAATTGTTCTACTGCTCTTTTTGGTTTTCCTCTTACTCGTTTGGCCCCTTTAAGATATATTTTCAATGCTTTCATCTGTCTTCTTTGTCTTCTTTCTTTTGTGACTCAATTTCTTCTTCACTCTCTACTCTTTTCATTCTCATCTTAAATTCAACTTTCTATGTCTGGTTTTTAAGACACTTTATGGTCTTGCACCTGACTATCTTTTGTCTCTTATTTCTTTCTATACACTTCTCTTTCTCTTTGCTCTTCTTCTCATTTTCTTCTTGTGGCATCACGTCCTCCCTGTGCCCAGTCTCTCTTTCAGTCGTCTGCCCTCTTCCCTTTTCACTGTGCTCCATTTTTCTCCATTATTTATTTCGTAAGTCATTGAAGTCCTATCTTTTCCATCATGGTTAATGTGACAGATTGCGTTTATTTTTATGTTACGCATTTTTTATGTACCATCTTTGACTCTCTGTACAGCTTCTTCACTTAATGCTCAATATAAAATACAAATAAAATATAATAAATATAGCAGAAGGACAGGAGATAAAACATTCAAAAGAGATTGGTTTTGAGAGCTTTGCGAAAGCTCAGATGACCACTCACCTCCCTTAGCTGAGCTGGGCGAGACTTCAACATAGCAGGTGCTAGAGTACAGAAAGCTCAACATGCGGCCTGTGCTCTGTGGAATCCTGTCACTGTTAGGAGTTTCAGGAAGGCCAAGTGAAGAGGCCTGGAAGGTACATAGGGGATCAATTTAGCCTGAAGGTACTCGGCAGCGAGCTGATGAATTGCGTGATGAGCAATGCAAAAGATCTTAAATGTAATGCAACTGCTCACCGGAAGCAATGAAGCTGCTGCACAAGGTCCTGAGAGTGAGAAAAACGATTTACTCCATCAAGAATATAAATAGTTTGAGTAATACTATCTGTGATTGCAACCACAGCATTTCCATCTGCAGAAGGAACAGTAGATTTTTGCTCTTAGTAGCTAAACACGGATTTTCCAATGCAACAGTTTTTCATGTTGTGTGGAATCTAAGGAGTTCTATTATGTAATACAGAGCTTCATTTGTAAATGGTTGTCAGTAATACAAATGTGTGTTTCAATTGTCTCAATTATCTTAGCTCCCAGACATGCCAGATTTCCAATCAAGTTCAAGTTATTTTCAGCTTTAGTGTTGGTCTGTTGGGTATTTTTGTGGAGATTTGGGGCCTGACGGTATTTTCTTACCGCCGAAAAATAATTTAGCAACAATCACTCCTTGTATTTAGATTGGGCCATGTACAACAATAATACAGTGGACATGCATTATTTCAGCACACAGACATGCGTGGTTGGTATGCGTGGTTGGTATATGTGGTTGGTGGTATTTTGGTGAGCATAATTCCCTTGTTTTATTTGTGGCCCCAATATCCAGAACCCCTTATTTTTGTTTAGATTTTTCGTGTAATCACTAGAGAGACCTCAGGCTTGCATTTCAGGAACACCACATTTTCATTTTTAGTGTGCCACCATGGGCAATTTCTCTGTGTCTTATCTACGGCAGCGAGCTATCATGTGGTATTTTCACTATCTTATATACGGCAGTGAACTATGTCCCGGGCCTCACTTTTTGCCGACTCATAGACCTCTGCAGACTACAACACACACAGTTAGTTATAATTGCTCATACTGAATTACATTGTGCACACGGCTGCAGCCAAATCTTATGTTTAGCTACCTTGAAAATGACAATTGCACTGTCTAAACATCTCCCCACATCATCAGCACTGTATTGGTAAATGTAAAACACACCACCCATCTGCTTTCAAATATTTTTGTGTATTATAAAAGTAGCATTTAAACACGATCTCACTCTTTACAGAAATAAATGAAATAGCACAGTAACAGCATTATCTGTGATACATTGAAAAGAGAGTGGCGGGGACAAGAACTCAATTTGCAACATTAAACTCGTGAGTAAAGCACAGGAATCTCCTTTCCTACACTGACTGAATATTCTCGTACACACTCAGCCCCCACACCTCAGCGAGATAATTACCAGGCTTATTCAGCATGTAACTTCTTTGGCTGTTCGCCTTCTGGAGGGGTTCACACAGCAAGGACAAGCATCTGCCGTCACTCAAACTGGGGCTTGTTGACTGGAAAAGCCAGTCTCTGCAACCAAGTTGAATCTGCTTTAGGAATCAGGCCTCCCCAGCTGTCAACCCTGTCCTTCTACGAGCTGTGTCAAGATGTCTCTCCTCTTCTTCCCCCAGATTCTGCAGCAAAGCACTAGTCACTGCCTCCAACATGATGCTTGATGTGACGTGCTCCAATCAGAATCAATCATGTTCTATCCTCCTACTTTTAACAATGGTTCTTCTTGTACAGTTGCAATTGTAACAAGCTGATTTCCTGCTTATTCGAAGTCTTTGCTTCCTGCAGTTACTGTGGACAGAGCACAGGAAGGCAAAGAAGAAAAAAAAAAAAACTTGAATGTGTGTTTAAAACTGATTTTCAGAGTCTGCCTCTTTTTGCAGTGAAGACACATTCTTTTATTAATGAGTTATAATTATTAGTCTTGATAGTGATATTAGTTTGTTAATTACCAAATGTGTCTCTTGCAACACAGGCATTTCAGGTGAGAAATGGTGTGCATTTTGAAGGTACAGATGTGTGCTTTTAACTGTGAAAAATGTATTTGCATTTTATATGTAAAAATCGTTTTTGACTGAATAACCTGCCCTTACTTATATGTCCATGTTACACTGGCAACACATTAGCTTGAAACAATTGCATCATAGCAATGTACCAAACCCATGCAGTGGTGCTGCATAAAAAAAACATGCTACACATTGATCCTGTGCAGTAGTGCTGTACTCTGTGCTGTAACACGGCAAATATCCTTACATACCCTCCTTTTTTTTTTTTTATTTGGCTACGATCCAAGTCAATACCTTGCTCCTTTTCAGAGGATTTGGCCCTTGTCCAAGCCACAATCGGAAGAAATCTAACTTGCCCCCTTTCTTCTTTTTACAATGTAGCAATCCAACAAAATGAATATTCATGTGCATAAATGAAAAAGTTGCAATCAACACAATATTCATCTGAGTTCATCAGTTTACAAAATGTTCTACATTTGCCTTCTCAATGGAAGTGTCATTAGTCCAGAGTTTCAATTGTATAAGTCAATTGAAAACAATAAAATAAAACAACTAACTAAAACAAATAATTAACATAACAATTAAAATAAATAATTAAAATAATAAATACTTGGAACTCCATATGCCAGAACACTTGTCTGCCTCTGATATGTCCCGACCAGCGATGTCACATCATTTGGTTCATTCGAGTACTCTTTCATCTTGGCAATCTTGGATCCATAGGAGTCATCTTTTTTGGCATTCTGGTTATCTTGTCTTCACCTCCACCTGGAGGCAGGCATCTTTTGGTCTTCATCCAGGGGACTCCAGGACTCCATCGTCTCCCGTGACTTCTGGTATAAATAGTTAATGTTCTAAACCAAAATAGAAAAGAAACAGATTAAGTATATAGCACAATACTAACCACCCTTTTGCCAAAAATAAAACATTTTTATTTTCTGAAATTAAACACAGGTTATAAAGCAAATAAGCATACATGAAACAACATTTTAAATTCAATGCATTTTCATTCTGCACACCGACCATGAGCTTCCATTATTATTTTTTGTTTTACTTTTTATATTTATTTATTTACATATATTACAGTGTTTATGTGCCATTATAATAATCAACTTTTTAACTTCTCTGTCACTGCCTCCTGACTGTACCCATTTATCTTATCTTTTTGTGTTCAAGGGACTTTCTGTTGTATCAGTGGGCAGCAGCCCCAGGGCTTTCCGTTTCTGCATGCTCAAGCCGCCTGATCTTGTGTCTGGGATGGCATGGCTTGATCTGATTTACGTGGACAAACTGCTGTATCGCCGTTTCACCTTCATTTTTCAAAATTTTATAAACCACAGGAGAGACCTTATCTATAATTCGAAATGGCTCCTGTATTCTCTCACTGATGTTCTTTTATCATAGTATGTTTTAGCACTGTCAGCAGCCCTTTCCAGATTTCTCTGCACAAAAGCAAATGCATGTTGCAAATGCTTCCTCAGTTCATCAATGTACTCATGAACTGTGGATGCACTCACAAGTGTCTGTTCATGTGTTCTGTATAGTAGGTGTTGTGGTAACACCATGTTCCTACCCGTCAAGACCTCATGGGGGCTAACACCTGTTGCTTTGGCAGGAGTTGATCTGATTGCCATCAAAACCAACGGTAAACGTAAATCCCAGCTGGAACCTGCTTCTGTCACGAATTTCTTTAAAATATCCACAACAGACATATTGCTCCGTTCAACTCCACCTGAAGATGCTGCCCGATATGTGATATGTAGTTTCCTTTTCACACCCAGTATTTGCCATACCTTACTCATTAGGGTACTTGTGAAATGACTTCCTCTGTCTGACTCAATTCTTTGTGGCAACCCAAACCTTGAGAACACATGGTTCACCAGCAATGTGGCTGCTGTTTGCGCACTACAATCTGGTGCAGGAATACATTCAATCCACTTCGACATCAAACATATCACACTTAAAATGTAACGGTGCCCTCTGCTCGACCTTTTTAAAGGGCCTACATAGTCTATTTGCAAATATGACCATGGGAGAGTTAGGCCTCTTTTCATCAATGGTGCTCTATGCATTGGTGAAGCAGGTTTAAATTGGACGCATACTAGACATCCTATAGTATATAATTCTACATCTTGGGACATATGTGGCCAGTAAGCATAATCTTTCAGTATTTCCAATGTTTTTTGTGAACCTCTGTGGCCTGCAGTTATTGCATCATGTGCATGTTGTAGCATTAGCCCTCTGAATGAAAGGGGTACCACCCACTGTATCTGTCCTGTTATGGACTCTCTAATCATGAGTCCATCTTGTAATCTAATTCATTTTTAATTCTTTAATAGTACCCTCAACTCTTTTTTTCCCATACAATCATTTTCTGTTAAAGGGTTTTGTTAAGGATCTATCAAATGATTATAATAGATTCCCAAAATTCGATCATTCTTTTGTGCCTCAATCAAATCTTGGTCTGGCGTGTCATGGCCCCATTGCACCACTGGTTGATCTACCTCCTTTGGTGCTTTAGAACGTGTTACTGCATCAATCTTTTTTCACCCAGTAAATCATCAATAGGTAGCAATTCTCCCATCACAGCCCCAATTTTAGCCAGGTGGTCTGTCTTATCATTTCCCTCCTTATCCTCTCCTGGTGTTTTTAAATGCCCACACATTTTTCTCCAGTATATTGTTAGATCATTCTCTGACACCAATTTGTCTATGGCTTGTATCATTTTTCCATGTTTAAGTGGCTTTTTGTTGTATGTAATCATTCCTCTTGCTTTCCAGCCAGGTAAATATTCCACAAAACTATTCCGTGCATAGTCAGAATCAGTCACCAGGACAATTTCACTGAACTTTCTATCAACTGCAGTAGTAATTGTTTTATAAATGGCTGCCAATTCCGCCACTTGACTGCTCCTAGCTCCAATCCTCATCCCTATACTGGGGACTCCTTCACATTTCAACCAGACATTTTCTATTCCTGACACTAATTGTTTATTACTGTCATTTTCAATGTGAAAAGGACAACCATCCACATATACAGTTGGTAAATCCTTGCATGTTTTTTTCATCAAAAGCTTTGTGTGGTGATTGTTCAAATTCCTGCCAATTAGGTTCCACTTCCATTTCATTTGATATTTGTTCAGCTGCACAGTCATGTATGTCAGCTAACCCTTTAGCAATTGGGCTCTTTTTATTTTGTCCATATCTCACTTCTACAGGAAAACCTTGTAATGCCAGCGTCCATAAAGTGATTCTGGACTGCGCTAGATTACCTGACCTAATTCTTTTACTCTCTAAAAACTGCAAAGGTTGATTTGTTTCAATAATCACCTTTTCTCCCTGATCAATGGGGCGGAAAAGTTGTAGCGCCCACACAGTGGTTAATAGGGCCTTTTCACATTCATTAAATTTCATTTCAACTTGGGAAAATGCCTTACTTGCATAGGTAATTGTTTTGTGATTCAAATCATGTTTTTGTGATAACACTGCTGACATACAATGTTCAGAAAAACCTATTTCTATAAAGAAATCCCTACCTTTCATGGGATATGCTAAGCATGGTGCCTTTACCAGACATTCCTTCAGTTTAGCCACTGCCTCAGACTGCTCTTTTTCCCATTTCCAGGGAGTATTCAGTTTAAGCAGTTTAGTCAATGGTTGAGTGATTTCAGCATAGTTTTCAATGAATTTTCTGTTATACCCTGTCATTCCTAACACACTTTTTACTCCCTTCACATTCTTAGGATCCTTTAATCTTTGTATGGCCTCTATCTTCTTCTTTTGTGGATTTAGCCCATGTTCAGTCACTTCATGGCCTAGAAAGTTCACTTTTTTCTTGCACCATTGTGCTTTTTGCAAAGATACTTTGGCGCCTGCTTTCTGCAATTGGCCAAGCACATGTCTTATTTCATCAAAATGGCTTTTCAGGCCTTCATTTTTTATCAAGACATTATCCACGTAAACTATGGTTCCTCTTTCCGCTGCATCAGGCATGGCCTTTCTCAAAAATATGCCAAATTCACTCCCACTATTGATGTACCCGAACGACGTTCTAAGCCAGGCGTATTGAGTCCTGTCAAATGTAAAGGAAAATAAATTCTGTATCTCCTCTGCCAATGGCACGCACCAATATCCAGAGGTGAGATCTAATGTGGTAAACACTTTTGAACCATGTATCTGAGCTAAGCCCTGATCAATGAATGGCAATGGCCATCTGGACTCTGGTACTCTTTTATTTAACTCTCTCAAGTCTGCACATAGCCGCCATTGACCATTTGGCTTTAACACACCGAAAATAGGTGTATTGGATGTGCTATGAATGGGCCTGATGATTCCCCGCGATTCCAAATTTTTAATTATCTCTGCCAATGATTCTAAACATGCCAGCGATAGTCTATACTGGCGTACAAACACTGGACTTCTGCTACACCCTTCTGGTAGTGTGGCCACATGTAAATCAGTTAAACCACAATCATAAGCATCTTTTGTAAATACATCCTTAAACTCCATAAATATCTCCCTCAGATTGTTTCTATCCTCATTGCTGTCACACGCATCTGCTAAGGAGATCTGCTCTTCTACCATTTTGGAAAATTCTGGAAAATATTCTTGTAAGGGAATCGCGCCGCTTTCCTCTAACTGTGTGGCTGTGTCTTTTTGGAAAGCTGCCACTTTTAAATAGTTTGGCATATCATCTTCCACTTCAATGGGCTGATTTTCTGTTTAATTTCCATTTAAATTAAATATTATGCAATCCTCTTGATGGCAGCACACTGTCTCATTTGAATCATAAGGATACACAGAATGAATTTTACATATTCCTTTGGGCTGAGAGTCCAGGTGTTCTGGCAAATCACCCTTGGCATCTACATACTTTTCAGGGATATTTCCAATCACCATGTTATTTAAATCTGCCGTATAATGTGATTTTTGTATGGCCATTCCTAATGGGGAGTTTTCCTCTAAATGAATATCCTGACAACCTTTATTATTTACCATCATTTTTACAGATCCTTCACCAATATCTACCAATGGAATGTATTCATAATCCAGGCCTTACTGTTTTATGGATTCATTCAGGCATACAAATGCATCAGAGTCTTTCATCTGCTGTCCATTTTTGAATTTCAGTGTTATTGCAAACTGTTTTGTAAATGCAGGAATAATAGTATCTTTCCTCATTTGTAATTCGATTGCATAAGGAACCAGTTGTGCACAATGATAAGCCCTTCTTTTGTCTTCAAATTCAGGTGCCGGGCCACCTAGGCGTGACCATATTTTTTGATTAAGGAAATCTAACACCATACACATTCTGTGCATGATGTCATTGCCCATGTAAAATTCATTTTGTGCTCCACTCACTATCCATACATTATGGTAAATTGTTTTCTGCCCAATGCTAATTTTAAGCGTGCATCTGCCTGCTATTCGGTTTTCAAAGTCTGGATTATCCAACCCAGAAACATATTGGTTTTTAATCCTAAATTTAGGGATTTCCTCCCTCTCCATTATTTTTTACAACAATTTCTCATTAATGAAGCTCCTCTCCTGTTCAAGCGCTAAAGTGGCTTTTATTGTTTTAAAACAGTCATTTATACCAACATAAACCCATGGTTGCTCATCTTCCATGTGTATTTCAGCAAGAGTGGTAATGTGTTTTTCTGAATCTGTTTTAGAAGCAATATTCTGTTTGATTGTTTTCTCTTTTAAATAAAAACATAATGTGTGCTCATCTATGGCAGTCTGCCAATTTTTCCTTGGGTCCAAGTAGATTTGTACAGGTAGTCCTCCACAGCATCATTTGTTTTGGCCACGGTGTGACATTCATTTATGTTGCTGTTTTGTGATTTTAGTTTCTTAGGCCTCAATGGTTTTTTGGTTAAGGACCACAACACTCCATTCACCCCATCTATGAGAGGAGACAATCTTTTCAGGCAATCTGTCCCAATCAAAAATGGAATTTCACAAATAGATGTGATCAATACCTCTTGTTCCATTCTGTGCTTTCCTATTTTTATGTCAACCTCAGTTACACCTATGATGGGCACCTCCTCCCCATTAAAGTTATGCACTGGACCTTGATTTTCCTTCACCGTGATCTGACTCTGTGGGGGTCTCCCTTCATTGATACTCTTTACCTGCTCCTTGGACATAATTGTGGCCTGTGTGCCAGTGTCAATCATAGCAAATGTGTGGCATTTTTCTTCTACAGTGATGGGTGCATAATATCTGTCCGTAACTTCCTCTAATGCACATGAGAAGTGTGAATTCTTACTGATTTCAGGGCTCACCTTTCTCAGGCCTTTTCACTTTTGGCTAAGCACATTGGTAAATGGAAAGACATTTTTCCCTCCTTTTTACCCATTTCTGCGTGAGAGACTTTATTCATTTCTCCATGATCAGAGGTTTTTTGGAGTGTGGCCACTGTTCGCCCATCCATCTGGGTAACATCAGAGACCACATTACAACCTTCCAACTGAACATGTGTAACAACATCATTCAGCAATTTGTCATTGTTTAATTCTGTGCATTTGTGATCATTTAGTATGATCCCAGCTCTTTCAGCCTCTTCAAAAATATGTGGCTCAAAGAATTGTTCAGGTGATTGACCCGTACCCCCCTTTTGAGTATTTCCTTTTTCTACCTGTGTTTGGTCATTGTTTTGCTAGCTGAGGGAAGGAGCTATAGCATCCCAACTTACTCCCTGTTCACTGGTATTCCTCATGCATGAGTCATTTTTCTTAAATCTGTCTCTTTGTTCTTTTGGAATTCCAGGTGTTTATTTTTTATTTGCACAAATCTTCAATGTTTGATTTAGTTCTAGGTTAAACCGTACCTCTTTTTTAGAAGTATTTGCATTTTCTGTTACATGTTCATTTATTGGTGCTTTCACTTTTAAATCATTAGGCATCTCAGAGTCATTATGCAAAATTACATCAGGGCAATCTGTCTTTTTGGCACTGCAGGTGTCATAAGTACTTAGTCACTTCTCAGAAGCCCCCCGGTCATTGCTAGGGCCATCAGCCCCCTCTTTAGATGGTTGTTTTTGTGCTGTATAGAGCTTTCCTATTTGCTCAGCTAACATTTTCACTTGGGCCTCAAGGCACTGGAACCTTTCCATCTCTCTAGAATCCTCTTTCTGTGGCCTAGGTCGATATTGGTTGTTTTCCCCCTGATTGGATCTATTCTGATACCTCTTAGGTGATTGATGTCTGTTGGGATGGTTTCTGAACTCTTGATTCATTTGTGGAGGGGAGCGGGGTGCACCCATCCTTTGATTATAGTCCCCTGGTGGGGAATCATTGTACTGACGTGGATTGTAGTTCATGTTTTGCCTCATGTCCTGTCTCTCAGATTGTGGGTACTGGCCCCTATGTTGATTTCCATTATCAGTAAATCGATCCACATATCGGGGTCTATCCTGATTACCATATATCATGGTGTTGGGATCAAATCTGCTCTGTTTCCCCAATGACTGGTAGGGACCATCATTTCTTTGATCTTGATTTTGTCTCTGGTTATTGTTCATACCTGCCATATCAGGCCGATATCCTACCCGGGGTCTGTCTCCTAAATACCTAGGGCTGATGTAGCTCTCCCTATTACTAGGATCATGTGATTGGAACATTGGTACAGGAAATGGCGATCTTTGTTGATTACCCCTTTGTTCAGGTGTCACATTATTACCTTGGCTTTGAGCAGACTCAAGGGACATTTTGGCTGACCTGATTTCCATTACTGTGGCTGAGGGTTCCTTAGATTTAGGTCTAGTATCTTTCATTTCATCACTTTCTCTACCCTGACAATAGAGTACCTCATATAGTTTTGTGCTTTGATGTACAATCCATTCAAGGGACTTGTCACGGTCAAATTCACGGACCAATTGGGATATGATGTCTTTCTGTAGCCCATAGAAGTATGCAGTTTTAAACTCATTGGAATTTGGATCAAAAGATACATCAAAGCGAGAAAATGCTCTTTTTAAGTCTTGTAAAAATTGGCGAGGGGATGTATTAGGTCCAGCAGTGATTGTGTAAGCGACTTTCTTTGCCTCCTGCAATGACTGAAAAGGAGAAAAATGACGCCTAATTTCTTTTTCAAACTCCACCCAGGTCTTATTCTGCTGTTCATTTAATCCCCTTATGATGCTGGCCATCGGGGCATCTAAAGTTAAATGAAAATATTGTCTGTAGTGTTCCTTAGGTATCTGGAGTGCTTTAAACATGTCATGCACTGCTTCTAAGTGATCCTCAATGCAGCATTCACCTCCCTTTTTAAATGGTTTGATCAGGGCTTTAATGGATTTCATTATTTTTATGGGGCTACTTGTTGCAATGCATGGAATTGCACTACTTTGTGATTCAATCCTGTTTTCAGGTGTATGAGATTGGTGGCTGCCCCCAATGGGAGTATCAAATCCCCCAAGGGCGCTGCAACCAAGTTCAGTCACCGGCCCAGTCACTGGAGCACTAGCTCTTTGGGCAGAACTAGAATTCACCTCCACTCCATTGAATGTGGTACCCTGCCGCCTCTCCTGGGACCTGGGAATGCACATTTGCTGTTCTAAGTCCTTACACTTTTTAAGGAGTCTGTTTGCTTCATTTTGCAAATAGTTGTTTTCATCACTCATCTTATTTATCACCTCCTGCATGTCGCACATTTGCATTTGGCATTCATTGAACTCTTTATTTCTCTTGTCTCTTTCTTGAGTCATTTTAATCATTTCTTGTTCTGCACTCTGGAGATCACATTCTTTTTCACAATGTTCTTTTTGTAAAATCTGCATTTCTGAAACAACCTCATCTTTATCCTGTCTAATGTGGTCCACTAAGGCTTTTAAGTATACCAATTCTTGCTCACTATCCTCAAATTGTTTCTTGCTTTTGGATAACTGAACATCAAAGTCTCTGCATTTTAATTGCATGTCTTTTTGGCATACATCCAATTCTGCTCTTAACATTTCCTGATTTTTACTTGCCCCATCTAATTCAGTCTTTAACCTGTTAATTAGCTGGGTATCATTTTCCTGCATTCGCAGGGACCTATTCAAAATAAACCATATTTTGCCGCATAGCCGTATTAAACAGTCTTTCAATGCACTTTTATCGGCTGCATTCAATAATCTTGTAAGACAGACCTGAATTATGCTGCCTTCTGCAAAAATATTGTCTAGTTTTTCTTTCTGCACCTCACCCTGAATGCGGTCACGCCATTCTAAGGTACTGTTCGACAACCACGTCCCATGTGCAAACAACTTTGCCTCTAAATATTGCACTAGGTCTGAAAATGTGGTTTCCCTTTGTGACATTCTGAAATTTGTTTTTAGTGGCACACTGCTATTATAAAATGGGTTCCCTTTAATGTGCAAATGGCAGTGTGAGACACGCTTGCCACGCCCTGTAGGTACTCTATGATCACTTTCCCGGCCTGCAACGCACCATAAATATGTTGGGTATTTTTGTGGAGATTTGGGGCCTGACGGTATTTTCTTACCGCCGAAAAATAATTTAGCAACAATCACTCCTTGTATTCAGATTGGTCCATGTACAACAATAATACAGTGGACATGCATTATTTCAGCACACAGACATGCGTGGTTGGTATGGGTGGTTGGTATACGTGGTTGGTGGTATTTTGGTGAGCATAATTCCCTTGTTTTATTTATGGCCCCAATATCCAGCACCCCTTATTTTTGTTTAGATTTTTCGTGTAATCACTAGAGAGACCTCAGGCTTGCATTTCAGGAACACCACATTTTCATTTTTAGTGTGCCACCATGGGCAATTTCTCTCTGTCTTATCTACGGCAGCGAGCTATCATGTGGTATTTTCACTATCTTATATATGGTAGTGAACTATGTCCCGGGCCTCCCTTTTTGCTGACTCATAGACCTCCGGCAGACTACAACACACACAGTTAGTTATAATTGCTCATACTGAATTACATTGTGCACACGGCTGCAGCCAAATCTTATGTTTAGCTACCTTGAAAATGACAATTGCACTGTCTAAACATCTCCCCACATCATCAGCACTGCATTGGTAAATATAAAACACACCACCCGTCTGCTTTCAAATATTTTTGTGTATTATAAAAGTTGCATTTAAACACGATCTCACTCTTTACAGAAATAAATGAAATAGCACAGTAACAGCATTATCTGTGATACATTGAAAAGAGAGTGGCGGAGACAAGACTCAATTTGCAACATTAAACACGTGAGTAAAGCACAGGAATCTCCTTTCCTACACTGACTGAATATTCTCGTACACACTCAGCCCATACACATCAGCGAGATAATTACCAGGCTTATTCAGCATGTAACTTCTTTGGCTGTTCACCTTCTGGAGGAGTTCACCCAGCAAGGACAAGCATCTGCCGTCACTTGAACTGGGGCTTGTTGACTGGAAAAGCCAGTCTCCGCAACCAAGTTGAATCTGCTTTAGGAATCAGGCCTCCCCAGCTGTCAACCCCGTCCTTCTACGAGCTGTGTCAAGATGTCTCTCCTCTTCTTCCCCCAGATTCTGCAGCAAAGCACTAGTCACAGTCTCCAACATCATGCTTGATGTGACGTGCTCCAATCAGAATCAATCATGTTCTATCCTCCTACTTTTAACAATGGTTCTTCTTGTACAGTTGCAACTGTAACAAGCTGATTTCCTGCTTATTCGAAGTCTTTGCTTCCTGCAGTTACTGTGGACAGAGCACAGGAAGGCAAAGAAGAAAAAAAAAAACTTGAATGTGTGTTTAAAACTGATTTTCAGAGTCTGCCTCTTTTTGCAGTGAAGACACATTCTTTTATTAATGAGTTATAATTATTAGTCTTGTTAGTGATATTAGTTTGTTAATTACCAAATGTGTCTCTTGCAACATAGGCATTTCAGGTGAGAAATGGTGTGCATTTTGAAGGTACAGATGTGTGCTTTTAACTGTGAAAAATGTATTTGCATTTTATATGTAAAAATCGTTTTTGACTGAATAACTTGCCCTTACTTATATGTCCGTGTTACACTGGCAACACATTAGCTTGAAACAATTGCATCATAGCAATGTACCAAACCCATGCAGTGGTGCTGCATGAAAAAAAAAAACATGCTACACATTGATCCTGTGCAGTAGTGCTGTACTCTGTGCTGTAACATGCCAAATATCCTTACAGGTCATAGCATTAAAATAAGCAGTAATCTTTGCATTTGCGGTCTCTCAATTAAACTCACACAGTTTTAACCCTGATGGTGACCATTCGGTGGTCTACCATCGACCTCCTATCCGATTCAGGGTACCACTAGACTACATCGCCTAAGATCACATACCAATTTGACCACTATTAATTTTAATTTCCCATCAAGTTCAAGTTATTTTCAGCTTTAGTGTTGGTCATAGCATTAAAATAAGCAGTAATTTTTGCATTTGCCGTCTTTCAATTAAACTCACGGGGCCTCATTACGACCCTGGCACTCCCGGATTGAAGGGGGCCGGTACAGCACCAGCACCCTTCAATCCGCGGGTGCCGATTACAAGCTTCCCATCGCGGAACCCGGATTGCACGCCTGGTAAAACCAGGCGTGCTTTCCGGGTCCCGCGAGGGGAAGAGGGAGGCAATAACGGGCCAGATGTAATCTGCCCGTTATTACCTCCCTCCCCATTCCCATTGAGCCCTTTGGGGGCTCATATGGGAATGGGGAAGGGTTCCTGCATGGAGGACTTACCGGGTCCTCCTATCTCGGAGTAACCCGGTAAGTCCCCATTGCAGGAACCCGGTAATGGAGCCCGGAACGGTGGCAGACATAGAGCTATTAGCTCTGTTCTCGTGATGAGGCCACACTGTTTTAACCCTGATGGTGACCCTTCTGTGATCGATTCAACCTCCTTTCCAATTCAGGGTACCACTGGACTGTATCGCATAATATCACGTACCAATTTGACCCCTATTGATTATAATTCAACCTGTATTCTGCACAAACAGACTAAGCCCAATCCTTTGCTTAGCAACAAACAACATAAGAGGCCCTCTGGAGTCACTGCCAAACATCCTGCTAGTGGCATTGATGATCAGATTCCAATCATCGCCTTAGAGCATCCAATAGAGCCATCATGCAACATTAAAGGTGCCCTTATTAATGCCCGCTCAATAGGAGCCCACGCCATTCAAATCCATGACCTTATTATCGAACAACAACCGGACCTGCTAGTAGTTACAGAAACCTGGTTGCACCAAGCTTTGGGACCCCTGCTAGCGCTGGCCATCCCAGCAGATTAGATTATCATTAGGACTGACAGGTCTAATGCACAAGAGGTGGTGTGGCCATAATAGCCAAATCCAATCTGCAAATTAGATCCTGCCCTAATGAAGAAATAGCAGGTTACAAACTCCTCTTAGCTAAACCTGCCACTGACCAGAAAACCACGCTCAACTTCTTGCTCATTTTCAGATCACCCAACAGAAATACCCATCTGGACCTAGACATACCTTTGCTGCTAGCTCCCCACATCAAACCTAATACCAAATGTATTATCCTTGGCGATATCAATCTAGGCTTCAATGACAAACAGGACACTAAAGCAGAAGCCCTACATACTGGACTCAAAGATATGAACTTCACACAGTTGATGAATGCCGCCACCCATATCAAAGGTCAAACTCTGGATTGGATACTTACGCTTAATTCCAAAATATCAATCAATTCGATAGTACCCCTTGATTGGACTGACCACCATAGCATCAACATTTCCCTTACAAGAAAGGAGATAAGCCCTTGAGCGACCAGGCAATGGATACTTACGAAACAAGAAATAATCGTAAGCTAACAGTTGAGAATCTAGCCCTCACTATACCCGGTGCGTTTTCCTCCAACATGTTCAATAGTGAAACCCCGGTCACTTGGTAGAGACCTACCACAAGTGCCTTACCGCCACTATTGATACAGTAGCACCTTTAAAAACCAAAACACGACATGCTGAGTTTCTTGTTTAATGAGGAATTAGTCTCGCTAAGATGAACTAAAAGATCACTTGAATTTATGAACAAAAAGTCCTCTACAACAGACTCTGCCAACGCCTTCAGAGCTGCTAACAAAATCTACAAAGCTGCAATTATAAACCACAAAGCTGAGGCATGTAACACCTGTATTATCAATGCAACCTCTAACTTTAAAGAGCTTTTCTCCATTCTTAAAGAACTGAAAAACCCAGTCCCAGTTACTACCCCTGCTAACTCCAGTAAGGAATGGTGCATGAACTACCATCCAAATTGCACTAGCCTCTAAAATTGAGCTATTCCAAAAGAAAATCATCAAAAAAAGAAAAATCTTAGCTGAAAAAATGTGACTAATACCAATCTCAATAAAACTACGAGAAATGCCAATCTGCAATTCCATTTTACCCCACTGACCCAAGATACAGTTGCAGACACTGGGCCTCATAACAACCCTGCCGGTCCGGAAACAACGGTGGTGGTAAATCTGCTGCCTCTGTTGTTTCCGGACCGGCTGATTCCGAGTTCTGTAGGCGGGAGGTGTCTGATCTGGCACGGCTACCGCCGGACTCGTAATGATGCCCACTATCTTGAAATTAAAAACCTCACATTGCAAAGGGAACAACTTCCCAGCATAACTAGTTAAACTCTGCGCCCCTCTCCTCACCCCTATTATTACAAACTTTGTGAACGCCTCATTCAACACAAATACAGTCCCGGCAAATATAAAAGAAGCGTGGGTGACCCCATTTTTTGAAAAACCCATCTCTTGATGTAACAGTACCCACTAACTACTGACCAAGAACCACGGTTCCTTTTTTGCTCAGGATTATTGAGAAAATAACTTACAACCAAATTCAAGCCCATCTTGAACCAAATCAGCTCCTTGGAGCTAGATAATCTGAATTCAGGCCTAACCATATCACAGAAACGGCTCTCCTGAATCTGAAAATCCGATGGACACCATCAGGGACTCAGGTAAACTCTGTATACTACTGCTGTTAGACTTATCTGTAGCATTCGATTTAGTGGACCATGATAAACTAGGCGCTACTCTAGCCAATGACTTCTGCTACTCTAAAGATGCCACCCTCTGGGTGAATCCTTTCTAGCCGAATGCACGTCTAGAGTAAGCAGTGGTAAAGAGGCCGCAAATCCCATACCAGTCCCCATTGGGGTACCCCAAGGGTCCTGTCTCCCGCCCACCTTATACAATGTGTACACTAAGCGTCTCTTCTCAGCTTTGGATGCCATGGGTGTCATCTACACAAACTTTACAGATGACACCCAGATCCTCATACTGATCTCAGGGGACTATGTACAGGACATGATGATCATCAACAAGATATATGCAATAATCCAAACTTGGATGTCTCTGAAAAGCCTCTACCTTAATGATGAGAAAACAGAGATCCTCATCATGGGCTCCCAAACCATAATCAGCACCCTCCACTCATACTATTCATCTATCTACATTGATGGTTCTCTGATCCCATTATTGAAACAGGTCAAAAGACTAAGAGTTTATTTAGATGCTAATCTAACAATGACCAGACACGTAAGCGCTCTTTAATCGTCTACATCCTACACTTCCAAAATGATTGCCCTGAGTTGCCAGTACCTCACACCCACAAACTGCATCACTCTAGCCAGAGCCTTAATACTATCCAAGTTGGACTACTGCAACGTACTGCTATTAGGGACCTATAACTCCAACCTAAGAAAACTACAATTTATGCAAAACAAAGGGCTACAAGCAGCCTCAGGAATCAAGAAGTCCGATCATATTTCATATTAGGAGGAGGCTGGAATCAACTTTAAATCGCTGTGTGTTACCCACAAATGCCTTACCAACAAATCTCCCATCTACTTAAATAACTCAATCAGCAAAAAAGATTAAAATAGAACGCCCAGATCCAATATAAAATCGCTCTGTGCTGTCCCCCGTTTCAAAAGTTCCAGAGCAGGAGGTGGCAGCTTCCTAGTCAAGGCCAGAAACTCTGGAACGAGCTTCCCCTAAACATCAAAATGAAGACTCCTTCCATTGTTTCAAAAAACTTTTAAACACCTGGCTATTCAACCAATACTAGTTAAACCACACATTATCTAAAATGTGCACCCTCCGTAAACCCAGATAGATGCCTCCTAGAGTAGACTGTTCCCAGAACCTGTACCTAGTGAAAGTGACCATGCAGTGTATTAACCTATGCAATTTTTTATTGGATGTAATTGGAATATTGTTGAATTTTATTGTAAGATGTCTGTAACAACGCTGTGATACCCGAGGGTTTGGGTGTTTAACAAATGTAAAAGATAAAAATAAATAAATAAATAAGGAGTTTTCCTAGGAGGGCATGAGGTGTTCAATATGCTTTCAACAAATGCATGATCTTGCAGAATCATAAGTTCCATGGAGGAATCTGTTGCACTTTCTGGTATATCTAGTAAGAGTAAGGACATTTACCCCCTGCGCCAGGGTGCCCATTCATGGTGTGATGATGGTGACTCTGCAAGTGTTGCATGCTGGGCCTTTGCACCACAGAAGCACTGGTTCAGCGTCATCGGTTGATTTTTATGTTGATAGGATGTAATGGAAATCCTCCTGGCCTCTTGTCCCCCAATGGCAGAGTGTGCTCCAAGGAGTTTTCTAAACAGTCATCATTTCCCGCATAGTAAAACATCAAAGGCTTCCCATATGAACATTGGAAAGTGCTGCATCAACGTCACTGGGTGATTTTTAATGTGCTACGTTGCAATGGAAATTCAGGCCTGTATTCCTGTTCTCCAACAGCGGGGGTGCTGAAAGGAGTTTTCTACATGGTCATCACGATCCTCGTAGTCAAACACAAAACGTTTCACCTCTGCACAGTGGAAATCCAGGAAGTTAGGCGGCCATGGTTTCAATAGTTCTGTTTCAGTTTATGTACGCACTGCACCAGGGTCAACCCAATTACCTCAATATCAAGTAGTTGCATTTTGGAAAAGGCAGTCTGGAGCAGATGTGATGTGGAAGTATACTGATAACTAAGCAGACTGTCTGTCTGGGGGTTGGCCCTCTTCCACTTTCGAAGGCCCGACACCTGGTCAAAGGACACAGCGATATGTTTATTGCAGGGATGGGGTCTTCAAAGGTGAGTATGGAGACAGTGGATCTGGGGTTGCCAATGGTCCCCATGTGAAAGATGCCTTTGAGTTGTACATGGTAAATCAGCACCTTGTGCATTCCCATCCACCCACCACCATTATTAATGCATGAACCCAAGTGAGAATTGCCATTGATACGGGTGTGGGATGAATGGGGATGAAGCTAGAACAATAGGGCCGGCACATTTGCCTATAAAACAGAAACACAGGGACATGTTGATTTCAGGGACCAGATTCTTCAAAGGGGTGTCTGGAGACACCGAGTCTGTGGTGGTCATGCAGACAATGGTTTCTGAAGGCAAGACTCATTAACTTGTACATGGTATTTGGCACCTTGTGCCTTCCCATGCAGCCACCCCCATTGCGAGCACACAAAGTTGACAGCTCACATTAATACTGGAGTGGGGATGGATGTGGATGAGGCAATTGCAAAAGACACAGAGATATGTTGATTGCAGGAACAGGGTCTTCAAAGGGAGTATGGAGACACTAAGTGTGTGGTGGCCATGTGGACAATGGTCCCTAGAGGCAAGACTCCTTTGACTTGTACATGGTATTTGGCACCTTGTGTGTTCTCATCCACCAAGCCACCTTGAGAACTCACGGGAACAGGTAACAACTGCCATTGATACTGGAGGGGTCGGGATGTGGATGAGGTGAGTGTAATAGGCCTGGCACCTTGTCAAAGGACACAGAGATATGTTCAAAGCAGGGACATGGACTTTTAAGGGGAGTATGGAGACAACAGGTCCTAGGAGAACAATAGTTGATAGACGCTAGAACACATTCATTTACACTGTGTTGGACCTGCTGGCCCAAAAATAAAAAAAGAAAAAACCTTAAAGTCTTTGAATAAATCAGTTCATTGATAAGGCATAACTATTTAGTTACATTATGATATACGTTGAAGGGCTTTTAAAAGCGATTGATTTCAGTATGAGTAAAGTTTATTGATGTAGATGGTATAGCATACATTTTTGAAAATAATACTTGGAGGTGTTGGTGACTTAGAAATTACTTTTATTAAACTGTCATATTACCACATTGATGAATGAATTAATGGAACATACAGTAACTTGAAATCATTTTGAAAAAGTCTATGCGAAATTATGTTCTACATATATTTTTTATTGAAAGTTACATTGTTTAGTAAAATGCTACTTTTTAAACAAAAGTTTGATGGGATATACCAACTACGAATTATACTGCTCTGGTTGAGGTAAAGTATAGATAAATTCCTTGTAGTGTCCGGAGTCAGTAGGGAATTGTTCACAAATGGCTCGAATCACAACTCAGACACAGAATCAGAGTCTTCCATGAATCCACCATGTGAACGCTCAATAGGCCACAAGCCTGTGCCATCTGTGTAACACATTACAGAAAAAGTGGTGTTGAATGAATTTGAATGAAAAACGCACCCTTGTGAGTAAAGTACTGAAAGTACAATTGTTTTCAAGTAAGGGTGATCTAGGAATGTGTACTCCCTTTTAAACAATAAAAGATATGCACATTGGAAATGTTTATTTTTGTAATCTTGAACATTTGTATCATCAGTCACCCATCACCCTCACAATTTAGTAGGAAAATAACATAAACCACTAAAATGTAAAAACACAAAACGCACTCATTACTTGGAAAAGAAGGTCAAACTATTGCTCTAAGTTTGTACATCAGGACGATCATTATCCTCAAGATGGATCCTGTAAGGCACGCTGCCCTGAAGTCATGCAGCTGGGTAAATCATATCAGTGGAGGATCTTCTTCGGTTACGTAGGCTAAGCAGCTTGAGTTTTCTCTGCAATAGCAGTTTTCCACTGTAGTTTGCATTACCTCACATCGAAGGTAGGTAGACCAAGTGGAAATGTCCACCATGCAAAAAGGATTTGTATCCTCTAATTAATTGACTGTCAATATGTACAGTAGATTGCCCATCTTTTTGCCTTCTATATCTCCGAAGCATTTCCTCTTCTGTACACTCCAGCTCATATGGGTATGGCTGAATTGTTGCCATAATTATCGAGTTTTGAACACGCATGGAACAAACTGTGGATGAAAAACAAATATAAATGTGGCTAAAGTGAAGCAATGAGGTTTAAGTTTAAAATGCAATCTGACATAACATTAAGAAAAGGGACAGACATTTTTCAAAAACCCATAGTGCAAAGAAAAAAGGAATAGGCGCAAAATTTGAAATTTCACATTGGAGAATGTAAAAACGAAGGGGGTAATTCATAGAATCCAGCGCACAAGTGGCGCACGCGGCTGGCGCACAGTGTGCGCATGCGACATTCTGCTCCAGCCACGTGCGCTAAAATCCATTTCCGCGCACAGCGTATTCAAGGATTTTAACATCCAAAACCAGCTGTGGCGCAGAGTGGCGCATCGACCCTGCAGCAGCGCCAGTTACGCCCCCAAGCCCCCCCATGTGCCATGCACAGCGCACAAATCCCGTACATGGCGCACAGGCCCCCAACCACGAAAACGCCTGTAAAACTCTGCGCACCCCTCCGAATACATGTACACCCGGCGCGGGGAGTTTCACACGCGATTGGCCCTGTGCGAGCGGGTTACGTGTATTACTGGGGTTTGCGGGAAGTTTCACACGCGATTGGCCCTGTGCGAGCGGTGTACATGTATTACTGGGGTTCGCGGGAAGTTTCACACGCGATTGGCCCTGTGCGAGCGGGGTATGTGTATAACTGGGGTTTGCGGGAAGTTTCACACACGATTGGCCCTGTGCAAGCGGGGTACATGTATTACTGGGGTTCGCGGGAAGTTTCACTCGCGATTGGCCCTGTGCGAGCGGGGTACGGGTATTACTGGGGTTCGCGGGAAGTTGCACACGCGATTGTTCCTGTGCGAGCGGGGTATGTGTATTACTGGGGTTCGCGGGAAGTTCCACACGCAATTGGCCCTGTGCGAGCGGGGTACGTGTATTTCGGGTGTGCGCGTGAAGTTTCACACGCGATTTCGCTGTCAGAGCGGGGTACGTGTATTTCGGGGGTGCGCATGAAGTTTCACAAGCGATTTTGCTGTCAGAGCGGGGTATGTGTATTTCGGGGTGTGCGTGAAGTTTCACACGCAATTTTGCTGTCAGAGCGGGGTGTGTGTATTTCGGGGCTGTGCGTGAAGTTTCACACGTGATTTCACCGTCAGAGCGGGGTAAGTGTATTTCGGGGGTGCGCGTGAAGTTTCACACGTATTTCGATGTCAGAGCGGGGTATGTGTATTTCGGGGGTGCGTGTGAAGTTTCACATGCGATTTCGCTGTCAGAGCGGGGTACGTGTATCCAGAGGGGTGCGCGGGGAGTCCCACACGTGAATTGGCAGTGTGGCGCCTCCCAGGTGTCCCCTCTACCCCCTCCATGGCCCCTGCAGGCATCCAACACCACATGGGACTACCCTACACCCCTGGTTATGTCCTGCAGGGAGCCCATCCACCATGGGCATGCCCCCCAGCCAAGCCACATGTCACATTGCAATATGACCACCAATTCATGTCCCCCAGCACCCCCACACCCCAGCAGTGAGGGGCACCTGCCAGCAGGCCCCCACTCATGTCCCCCTGCACCCCCACCCCCCAGCAGTGAGGGGCACCTGCCAGCAGGCCCCCACTCATGTCCCACTCATGTCCCCCTGCACCCTCACCCCCCAGCAGTGAGGGGCACCTGCCAGCAGGCCCCCACTCATGTCCCACTCATGTCCCCCTGCACCCCCACACCCCAGCAGTGAGGGGCACCTGCCAGCAGGCCTCCACTCATGTCACCCTGCACCCCCACCCCCATCAGTGAGGGGCACCTGCCAGCAGGCCCCTACTCATGTCCCCAGCACCCCACCACCCAGCAGTGAGGGGCACCTGCCAGCAGGCCCGCACTCATGTCCCACTCATGTCCCCCTGCACCCCCACCCCCCAGCAGTGAGGGGCACCTGCTAGCAGGCCCCCACTCATGTCCCCCTGCACCCCCACCCCCCAGCAGTGAGGGGCACCTGCCAGCAGGCCCCCACTCATGTCCCCCAGCACCCCCACCCCCCAGCAGTGAGCGGCACCTGCCAGCAGGCCCACATGCATCCATGTTGCATCACAGTTGCACACTTGTCAAATACACACACATGCACATATACACAGTGCAGATACATGCAGCTGGAACCAACATCCATGTGTGACACCACAACCATGCCAACGTACATACACAGTAATTCAAACATGTGTGCTCCCACATCTGCATTTGGCCTGCATGCTTACCTACACATACACAATCCATGTGTCTCACACATGAGAGGACTTGCATGTGTCAGCCTCACGCCCCTGTACATATACATCCATACATGGCCCTACAAAAACACATGTGCAACCTGCCCACTACTGGCACACCACGACACGCACAGCGTCCAATAAGTATGCTTGTATACTTACTGCTCGACTCCAGATGGGTCTGCCTCTCAAGGACCTGGATGTGGAGCACTGGGCATATGCCAAGGACCCTCATTTGGTGGTCGGACAGGTGGCCCCGGTGCCCCTTGGCATCTGCTGCCTTCAAGAGGCGCCGGGCTTTGTCGAGGGTCCTGGACCTGAAGTCCTCCCAGCGCTTCTTGACATGTTTGATGTTGTTGACTGCCAGCCCCTCCTCATTGATGGCAGTCACGATGTCCATCCAGATCCTGGTCCGTCCTTCATAGTCGGCGTGAGAACTTCCAAAGAGGGCATCATACTGCCCCAGGACTTGCTCCACCAGGACACCAACTTCCCTGGCACTGAAGCTGGTGGCCCTCTGCCTCTCTGGCTGGGGGTTGCCAGTGGTGCCAGATGCTGGTGTGCCCGACATGGCAACCCCAGAGGCAGGTGTGGGTGGGCAACTGGGTCCTGGGGCTGGGCTGTGGAGCGATGGTATCACAGTTGGGAGTCTTCGGTTCCAGCAGGGGTGGTCACAACAACTGCACCCCTGCAGATGGCTGATGTGCAGGTTGCAAATAGCAGGGCACTTGTGCAGCAGGCAGGCAGGCAGCAGCAGATGGTAGGTGGGAGTGTGCTCGGGGCGCTGGGGGGCAGTAATTCGGCCTTCTGGGTAGGAGCGTGGTCTTCCGTATGTTGTTGCATGGCCAGCTTGATACAGAGTGATTTGGCATGTGAAAAAATTGCACGTCTGCGTGTAATTCGAGGAAAGGCCCTTAGCGCGTAAGCGCGTCTGTGACGTTACGAGCGTGGGCGTTTCCCTCATGATGTGGGCATAGTGGTTCAGCGCATGTGAAAAAACTGCACATCCATATGTGAATGCGTGTAATCCGAGGAAAGGGCCGTTGCGTAAGTGACGTGACGTGTGTGGGCGTTTCCCTCAGCACGGGTTAAATGTGAATGGGCCAGCAGTTCGCTGTACGTGCTTTTCATGGAGACCGACGTGTGTTGCTGCTTCGTGTTGTTTCGTGTGCCATCACAACTTCACAGCGGATCGAGAACGTATCTCTTCTTTTGGCGGGGGTATTACTACGCGTGTTTTTCAATATCATGCTAGTCAGACGGTGAATTGCGCACACTATTTTTCCCACTGCGGGCACCCCTGTGTATCGCACCCGTTTTCGAGGTCATAGTAGCCTGCATGTCCCATGCGTATGCGTTTTTCGTGTTACTGGGTGCCACCGCGTACTGCAGGAGGTTGATTCCACGCACGTAGGCTGCAGGGTTGTGTGCCCGGTTTTACTGCAGTTTTGGGGTGCCTGAGGGTTGCGTGACCGTCACTACATCACCGGGGTCACATACAGCCTTGCAGGTGCAGGGGGGCAGTTAACATCTTGCATCCCACCCCCTTCACCCCAATTGCCCAGGCCAATTGTGGTGTACACCTCCCGTTGGCACTCCTCCATGTGTGCCAGCACTACTCCAACTGTGCCATGGTTGGGAGGCCACCAAAGGTGAGAGGTACCTCAGCTGGGCATCCTCCTTGTGGCAGGCGTGGTCAGGGACGTGGGCGGGGTGACCAGGGAGTAGGGGGACTCCAGGGTGTCCAGGGTGGCCGCAGAGGGAGAAGAGGCAGGGGTGCGCCACTTGTGCATGATGTTGTGCCATGTGTCGGTGCAGTCTTGCCACCACCCACTGTGGTTCCAGGAGATGCAGCTTCTGCATCTGGCACTGGAGCCTGTGTGACCCGGCAGTCTGTTTCATCGACTGCCACAGGCTCAAGGGTATTGGGAGCTGCAGGTGCAGCTGTGGACACCACCACCCCGGCTCAGGGTCTGCCAGCACAGGCTGCATTGGCACTTGAAGAGCCCTTGGAAGATTTACAACAGGCCAGGAGGGAAACCGTAGGTGCACACAGGGCTGCCCTGACCAAGACACGTGTCCCTGGGGCAGTAATGTCATCTGCTGCCCCGATCAGCCGGGTATTGGCAAGTGCTGGGTTAGATGCAGCCAACAACACCCTGGTTGTGAGTCTGCCAACCAGGACAGTCGCAGTCAATGACCCTGCCACAGCGGATGTTGCTGCGCAGGTTCCTGCCACGGACACAAGTTTTAGTTTAGTTTTAGTTTATTATTTGTTATGCGCTCCAGACCCGAGGGTATTCAAGCGCAAGGCATAAGGATATTCAAAGCTTGGTTACAACATGTAAAATAGTTTTGTGTGCAGGTGCCGATTGGTTACATGTGGGCACAATAAGGTTACGATATATACAGGCAGGTACATTGAAGGCATACAAAGTTTTACAAAGTAGTTGGTGCGGTTGGTGCATGCAGTGTAGAGAGAGGTGCCGGGGTAAATTAGCAAGGTATATGCATAGATGTCAGCATCTTTGAGCCAACTAGTGATACTCTGGCGGAACTTGTGATAGGTTTGATCGATTCTTAGAGGGGATGGTCGACCCTCCACCTGCCATTCCCTTGGCTCAATCCACCGGTGCTACTGGCCATAGTGATCAGGGCGGCATTTGCCAGCCAGGGTCTGCACCACAATCCAAGAGGAGGAAGGTTGCACCTGCAGCACAGGCGGGACCACACACACAGCCACGACCTCCAGCACATTGAGGAAGAAGCCTTTCTGTAACCAAGAACTGGACTACCTCGTGGACTACGTGCTGGGCCACAGCCGTGACGTGCTAGTGGGTCCTAATTATCAGACTACGGCTGCCCACCGTGATACCCACTGGAAGCAAGTTGCGGAACATGTGAGTGCATTCGGCCATGAGGTGCGCACGGCGCAAGAGTGCAAAAAGCTTTGGAATGACCTCAAACGCAGCGCTAAGGCTAACCGTGCCTCAAATTACAACTTGACTCTGGTGACTGGCAGTAGGCCTGCACCTGAGGAGAAAGACCTCACTCCGCATGAGTCACTCGTTGTAGAGTTCATACCATCTGAATCGGTCGAAGGAGTGGGAGATATTCCGGACTTTGATGCCCAGTCCAGTGAGTGTTGCTGAATGTTTGTTGTGGACATGTGTGTTTTACTTGTGTGATGTGTTGTGCATGACTGTCACTACATGTCATGTGTACATGGCTCTGATGTGCAAGTAAAGCAATGCTTACCTGATGCATGTCTGCTCTGCTGGATGGTGGACATGTGGAGCAGACAGGGACTGCCCGCATCACCACTATTGCACCCTACTCACATGCTGGTCACCAGGATGCCCCTTAAGTCCATGTTCCAGCTCACTGGCCCTTCTGCATGTGGCGTGGGGTGACCTTCCTCTCAGCCCAGGGACTATGTCATACCATGACTGATGTGCATGTGTCCTCTGCCTGCATGCGGGTACTCCATGTAGGCATGCTCCCTTGCCCCTCCACCCCCCCTCTGCACTCCAATTCCACCTTAACACTGGTATGCTTAAATTTTGCCGCTGAGTACTTCCCTGTTCATGCGTCCTGTGTACATGCTAACTTCCAGCAGCCAATCTGCCAGACATATGCTGTGTGGTCATCCTTTGTACTTGATGAAGGGTGTCTCACTTGGACTGTGCAAAGGTCTGATGCCCCGCAGGGACATGAGTGCCCATTCATGCTCCATGTGTATTCCACTCATGCCCCTATGTGTCCTTGACTGGATGATCATTGTAGTAGGAGTCCAGGGGGACCTACATTGCATGGCATTTCAGCAGCCTTCCTATTTCCACTCTGGCTCAGTCCTGCATCACACACATGTTTAGGGTGTGACAGTCTGTGTGGGTCACAGGCCTCAGCCTGTTTAATGGCCAATGACTCTGTCCAACTGGTGTCGTGTCTTCTTCACACGTGGGTGTACTCCGGAGGTTTCAACATGTGTCCTGCTTACTGTCCCATCATCATTTGCTGTGTTGTCACTTGACTCACATGATGCAGTTGATGCTAGTCAACACTGTCTGTCAATACACAGGTCTATGTTCAGCCTTTTGATACCATGCTAGGCATCCCTGCATTTTCACTTGGGGGGAGGGGTGGTTTGCTTGTAGACATGCTACCCATTGAATGCACATTGCACATGATGCCTGAAGTTGACCTTGCACTGCCTTCACATTTTCTGACACACATCATGAAGTTCTTGTACATGTAGATAGTGAGTAACGTACATATTTGCTGAACTGCATCGACCCACTTCAGTGCAAACTGACACCTTTCGACATGCCTAATCACAGAAGCAATTTCAAGTTGACCCAGCATGCATAGCAGGTTCTATTTTGTGTGTGACATGTCTTCTTGATGTGTTTGGTGTCTGTGTGTGTGTGTGTTGTGTGCTTCTAACATGTCTAGTGACCTTTTTTCTCTCTACTTTTCAGATGATGACACAATGGAGCCAGAGGATGTTGTTGTCATGCTAGGCACAGGGTTGTCATCACTACAGCAACCCGGCACAAGTGGGGGTCGTGGGGTGGTAGGCCACGAAAACCCACATGTGCTACAGTCCATCTTGTCACTGGCTGGCAATGAGTCCAGCCCTGATGACCACTCTGACGTCCATGTCGAGTTGGATGAGCATCAGGTCCATATGTCAGGGGTGAGTGATTCTGATGTGGGCACTCCTCTGTCCGTGACACCTGCACTGAGGGGTCAGACAGGCTTGGAACCTCCCCCTGTGGTGGATCGGGACGCAGGGTCACCCTCCACACCAGTCACTGATGTGCCTCGGCCATCACATCGACGGGGGCATGTAGTCGTGCAGCCGCGGGCGGTGCCAACACAACAAGGACACCCAGTCCTTGAGTCCCGCAGGGGTCAAGCCCAGCAACGGGGTCACCGCGCGCAACCGCAGATTACTGAGTGGGAGCAAGACATGACTGCCAATTCTGAACGGCAGGGGGCAGCAATGGAGAACATCGCTGAGAGCATGGAGCATGTGGCCCAATCCGTGCTCCCTCCTGCTAGGCAGGTGCTTCTCCAGCAGCAGGTGGCACGGTCCACGGCCCGCTCGTTCAGGCTGGGCATGGCAGCCTCAGACAGGGCATGCCAGGCTGAAATGTCGTCTCTGCGTAAAGCAATTGAGGCACACATGGAGGCCCTGAGGCAAGAGTATGCTTCCCTCAGATCCACTCTGGGTGTTCTTCTGATGTCCTAGAGGGAGCGGGCAGAGGAGAGGTTTGCGCAGCTTGAGCGTACCATCTCGGCTGTGCTACATGCTTGCCGGGAGGTGCAGCAGTTGTCCAGCCAGGCCTTGCAGGAGGAACTCTGTGTTACACGTGCTACCTTGCAAGAGGAAGCACGTGTATCACGGGAGGTTCTGCATGCAGACCTACGGGTGATCACCGCACATAATCAGGCTCACCCGTCCGGCAGACTTGCTGCCGACGAGGGGCAAGCTGCTGCTAGCCGTGGTCAGGCTCCTGTGCCACGTCCTCCTTTCCAGGAAGAGCCAGACTCGGACGTCAATCTATCTCCCACATAGGTCGGGCTGTGCAGGCGTTGAGCCCATGGAGGTTTTTTTTTTCCTCAACATCATCGCATGTGGGTGTTGAGCAGCATCCTGTACCTCTTCCCTCCTGAAACCCCCCCCCCCCAGGGTCGTATGTGGCCATTTTTGATTTTTCTTTTAGTTTAGTTTCATTTTGATGGTTAGTTTAAATAGGTAATGTAGGTTTTTCATAGTTAGTGTAATTAGTTAATATAGTTTAAAATTGTTTTTCTATTCTGCTTTCATGTGGCAGTGTGGTGCTTTGTGGCTTTTGAGAGCATCCGCTGTCTGTTCCAGCTGGGCCCTTCAAGCCTGTCTTGTGTATGTGTTTGCAGCTTGGGGTCCTTGATTCACATATGCCACTCCTGCTTCCCTTATCCATGGGCTTACAAGGATGGTTCGGTGTAACAGCCTATTACACAAGGGCTCTGGACAGTCATATCTGTGGCATGTCTGCTGCTGTGAAACTTGTGTTAACACCCCTACTGGGGATGATAGGGGTGTTATTGACCACTGTTCTTCATTCGTTAGATGGGGAGTTTCATGATTGATGTGTACATTCATTGCTATTCATTGTGTAGTGTGTTTATTATCTATACTGTACATGTGCTTGTTGCAATTCATGGTGTAGATGGTGTGTTCCACAGTTTGCCTGTGAAAGACAGACTGATGGTGTGATTTGTGTTGTACGTCTCTGACATGGTCCAGTCATGTAATGCCTGAAGAGAAACACACAGATGATTTTAAAGCATTAATCATGTGTTTTATGCCCTTTATGCAGGGAAATGAGCCTCTAGACACCTTTAACAGCAGACATGGGCCATTGGACGTCTGGAAGCTGGACACTTTTGGTGGTTCCAACATGCACATGTGTGCGCAAGCAGAGGCACAGAGATTGCGCTCATACATCCGAAAACAGCTGACGTATTTCAAGGGACTCCAGGCAAGGTGAGCAGCACGGGGGGCCACAATGCAGCAGACCTTCCACCTGGCCAGTTGCACATGCATGCTTAGTAGCAGCACTGACGGTGAGCTTGGACAAATATTGGTGTTGAAGCGCACAATACAGCTGAGATGCGTTGGTGGACTAATGGCTAGTTTATGGGAAAGTTGCAGGGCCAGTGGCACATACCCTCCGGTCCACCATGGTCCATTGAGGCACTTGTATTAGCCATGTAGCATTCCAAGACATGGAAAGAAGCAGCTCACACGGACAGACAGCAAGGGACATACTTGTGTGCAGTGCATTTCATTACTATGTAGAATTTGACACATGCACTACCTACTTTATTTGGGTCATGGTGGTACACAACTTGTTCAGAAGTCATTCCTTGCTATATGCGTCAGGCTGCTTACCCAGGGAACATTGCATGTTGTGTGATTCGTGACACATTGGTCTTCCATTTGCAACGCACCCAGCGGCGAATGACTTACTGCATTCACTGTGTATGAACCATCACAGGGGTAATGTTACGTATGGGTACGAAGCATCCACACCAGATTGTTTGTTTGTAGAGTATTTTGTTACTTTGGGGCATATATGGTGGTGTGTTTGTGTGTTATGGTCACGCACAGATTAGAAACTGTGACTCTCTTTGCAGCATTAAACTGCTCCTGTTACCAGACCTGAGAGTGCGCAGGCAGGAGGCCAGCACTCACCCCAGAGATAAGTTTGAGTTTGTCTTCCATTTGAGTAATTGTTAATATGTGCATGATGATCAGGGTTGGTGTACTTGTGTATGTGTATGTGAGTAGTACAGTTTTATGCATTTCCTACTTTACCATGTGAATCCTAATCCCCTCTCCTGCCCCTCATTCCGGTTATCCAGTATAGCAATGCCTGTCCCGACTGCATATCCCTGACCCTCTTTCCCCACCAGGGTCTCAGAGGCCTGTTTGAGTTTGACCTTGCAGGCACCCAGCCACGGTGGGGGTGGTTGGTTCGTGCCACTCCTGCACCTGTACACGGGAGCAGTGACAGTGCACATCAGTTTGTGGTGCATTATTCTGTGTTATGTACCACACATGCTACACACCCTGTTGTGACATTGTTTTACTGTGCAACCTTGGTTGTTACGTCATTGTGGTAATACTTGGGCTTTGTGACGTACTGCTACTTCAAGTCATCTACTGGAGGGTCTTCTGGTTTGTTTTGCTGCCTGCAGGCTTTTTGCTTGGCTTATGTGTTGGCCTGCTTTGAGTTCTCTTTGATGTGGCGTTTTTGCAAGTCAAGGTGGCCTCTGAGGGTGCTGGACACTTTTTGCACACAAGGTGGGAGATGGTGACAAAGGGGAAGGGTGATCCTGTGGCCAGGTGAACTTCAAGGATGAAGGCTAGATAACCCAGGTGCAGTTGTTCAGTGAGCCATGGTGATTTGTGAGGGAGGGGGGTTGTTTTGTTTTTGACAGTTTCCTTGCCCTACAGTGTGATGCACACCCTGACATTGTAATTGCAGTATCCTATGTACATGATGTATTCTGCTGATCAATGCCTGTTCATGTTTTGTGTTTACCTTTCAGGTGTGAGGGAATAGTTGTGGCTTGACATGCTGGGGTGTGCACATGGTGAATGTTCACATGTGATGTGTAGAGGAAACTTATGGTCACTTGATTGCACATGCATATATTGAATGTATGTCCCTACTGACCCACACACTCGCTCTATGATCCACCACATGTACAACCACTCTTCGATGTCCACATGTACACTCTGTTTGCCTTCTGGTGCCCACTGTGTCCCTGCAGCACATGATCTATGACCAATTGTGGATCCTGTACATGCGTAATTTGCTTTTTGATGTAGTTTGTCGCTTGGATGTGATGCTCAGGGTGTGCGTCACACACAGTGGCTGTTCACTATGCTGTGCGCTGAGCAGTGTGTTGCATGAGGTGGGAACGGCACACAGAAGCTGCAGTGTTGATTTTGCAATGCACAATGTGCATGTAGACAGGTATTCATTGTTATGTTACAACTACAACTGTTGGAATGCATTTGGGTATGACTTCTTTTGGGTGGGAGGTTGTTGGTCAGTCATTTCATCTGATTCCATGTCAGGCATCATTGTGTGATGCCACTTTACATTTTTCACATGTCAATGTGTACCTTATTGGTACTGTGTTGGTGTATAGCTATTGCTTGCCATGTTATGTTGTGGTTTGGGAGGGTTTGGGTGACATAGCAGTGATAGTCATGGCCTGTTTTGCAGGTCTGTATGATTCACACCTTGCATGTGTGCCTTTTGGTCACACAGGATTGCTTATGTTTAAGTAGCTAGGGATGCACACAATGTGGCACTTCCATGGCAACATTCTCAGGGTGGTAAGGTTGTGACAGTTGACTGTCTCTTTGTCATCATCGATTGTCACCTGGTATGTGCCAGTGCCAGGCCTGTGTGCACTCCGCAGGAGTGGGAGTTTAGGTGAAAAATTTGGCCACAAGCTGGGTCCGGGCTGCCTCGCCACGTGCCCTGTCCCCTCCCATGGGCAGCGCCTGTGCCTGTGGTTAGGGATGTGGGGGCACCACCATGTCCACCGGTACGCCCTGCCGTGTTGCAACATTGTGCAGGACACATGCAGCCACAATGATCCTGCACACTACTGGGGGTGCATAGAGTAGCTTCCCGCCAGAGTGGTCAAGCGAGCGGAAGCGTGACTTGAGCACTCCGAATGTGCGCTCCACTATGGCCCTGGTTGCAATGTGAGGAGCGATGTATCTTACCTGGGGTGGTGTGGTGGGGTTCCGGATTGGCGTCATCATGTGGTTGCTCAGAGGGTAGGCACTGTCCCCTGGAGAGGTGATGATTGTTGTGATTATTGGGGTTTGTGTATTTGTGTGTGTGTGTGACATGCATGCATGTGCACAGGCATTTGTACTCACCTAGGAGCTATGTGTCGCCATGCTGGCCAGCTTCCAGGGCCCGGCTCAGGGCAGACATTCTGTATATGAAACTGTCATGGGTGGAGCCAGGGTAGTTTGCATAGACAGAGGTGATGATTCCCTTTGCATCGCATACCACCTGCACATTGATGGAATGCCAGTGCTTGCGTTTCGGTCAATGTGCTCAGTGGCCCTAGGTGGACGTAGGGCCACATGGGTGCAATCTATGGCACCAAGCACTTGGATACATAGTCGTCGATGACATTTGTGATGTCATCTTTGATGTCGTGGGTGTTAGTCTTAGCAGTGCACGGTGGTGGCGCGAGTTATGGTTGCTTATCTTACCATAACTGGCAAATTTCAAGGGTTTTTCAGTTTTACTTGGAACCACAACGTCGCTTTAACAACATTTTTTAACTGAATTTCATAGGTTTTTAGTAGTGCAACTTAACCATAACGTCCCTTTAACAAAGTATTTTACTGAATTTCAAAGGTTTTTAGTAGCGCAACTTAACCATAACGTCCCTTTAACAAAGTTTTTTTACTGAATTTCATAGGTTTTTAGTAGCACAACTTAACAATAATATCTCTGACTTTATGTACAAGTAACATAGAACATACAGAACCCCCTCTACTGAATTTGATGTCCGCGAACCCTTCTAATGTCTGCAGACATATGCGGACAACAGCACCACTACTCAAAAAGTCTGGGGGGTATGTTTCATTGTTATATCATAACATATAAACATTTTAAAAATTCACAAACAAGCACACATACACATTATATGTAGTAATAAATAAGAAGTGTAACCCATATATATAACTCATTAACCATTCATATAAATACAATATGTTCTAAAATGGAATATACCGAAAGAAGTCTTCCAACAAGATTTCCTCACAGAAATTCCACAACTAAGACCAGTAAGAACACACCTTACCAGAAGCTAGTAAGTGTACTGCATTTTACTAATATATTTGTAAGCTTTCTGTATTAGACACAAAAAAAGTGATATTATGTTTTTTTCTCACATAAATGTCTAGTGCTCTGTAGTGGCTAAAGGAGCATTTCCCACGTGAGGAAATGTCTGAAGATAGTGAACCTAATGGTAGACACTTTACTATATAAACCAATTAATAAATATTATTTTATATACATTTAACATATACATTTTTTTTGTACAGACCATACAAAAATTGAAAATACTAATGAAAAAGAAGTATTGGATAAAACTATTCAGCACATAGAAGAAAAAATGGACCTACTCATGGCAAATTTTAACAATTTAAAAAACTTTGTGGTGGATCACTTGAAACAAACAACTACATACCATTGTCCCACATGTACCTGTCCCCCCTCACCATATCCCAGTCAATTATCCCCAAACCCTCTCCATGAACCAAAACATTTTGATGAGACTTACATCCCTTCTTCATCTCATATTAATCCTATTGAAACCCCCAATTATCCTGTTTTTGTTTCAGTTTCCGCCTCACCTTCTCTGTCACAAATGTAACATCTATATAAAATAAAGTAAAATTATTATATTGTGTCCTAATTCATTTCTTGTCTTTTTTTAAAAAGCAGTTCAGGTGTCCGCGGACAGGGCGGGTGTCTGGAATGTCCGTAAAGAAATGAAAATGGGAGCGTCCTATATCTGTCTGTAATGTTTGCATGCAAGTTGAAACTGTTCTATGAACAGAGCTGGTGTTCAGAATGTCCGCAATCAAACTACCACATGTCCTGAAATGTTCGTCAATAAACAAAATGGAGGTGTCCTGAGGACGCTAGACCTGTCCGTATAGATCGCAAGCGAGTTTAAACTGTTCTAAGAACACACGCAGTATCCTGAAATGTTCTTAAATAAACTAAATAGGGGTGTCCTAAGGACGGTATACTTTTGTCCGTATTGTTCGGAGGCAAGCTGAAACTGTCCTAAGAACACACACGGTGTCCTGAAATGTTCGTCAATAAACAAAATGGGGGTGTCCTGAGAACGCTAGACCTGTCCGTATTGTTCGCAGGTGAGTTGAAACTGTTCTAGGAACACAAGCAGTGTCCTGAAATGTTCATAACTAAGCAAAATGGGTGTGTCCTGAGGACGCTATGTCTGTCCGTATTGTTCAGAGGCAAACTGAAACTGTCCTTAGAACAAACACTGTGACCTGAAATGTTCGTAAATAACTAAAATGGGGGTGTCCTGAGGACGCTAGATCTGTCCATATTCTTTGCAGGCGAGTTGAAACTGTTCTAAGAACACAGGCAGTATCCTGAAATGTTCGTAAATAAACAAACTGGGGGTGTCCTAAGGATGCTATACCTGTCCATATTGTTCGGAGGCAAGCTGAAACTGTCCTAAGAACACACACAGTGTCCTAAAATATTCGTAAATAAACAAATTCGGGGTGTCCTGAGGACGCTAGACCTGTTCATGCTGTTCGTAAGCATGTTCAAACTGTTCTCAGAACACATCAAGTGTCCCGGGATGTTCGCAAATAAACATAATGGGGTGTCCTGAGGATTCTATGCCTGTCCGTATTGTTCGCAAGCAAGTTAAAACTGTTCTAAGAACAAACGCCTGTCCGTAATGTTTCGTTTCACTTATGACGCACTTTTAATTAGGTTTCAGGACCCGAACAGTGTCCGTAGAACACCAACGCGCATGCGCAAAACAGTTTCAGTGCATTTGATGTCCTGCGGACACCCGCTCCCTTCCCGGACATGTTCGCAAAGCTATCATATGACTGCACCCACGCTGAGCGTGTGTTCTGAATGTGAACACTGTTCGTGTCCCCGAACAATTTAAAACTACCTTTTCAAGCAATCCACAATATTTATCAATAATAACTCACCATAGCACAAGTCCCACATAGTAATCCTGAGTTTCTACATACTTTTTGGGACTTTTTAAACCTTTTTTTGGTGTTTGATCTGTCCGCGCACAAGCACCCCTATAAAAGGCCACAACCTAGAGCTCATTCTCAATGTATTTCTGGCTATCTTACAGAACACAGTGCATTTTCCAGCCAACTTTCCAGATTTGAATCAGAAACCTGATGGCATCCATGTCTGCAGTACTGCCACCTGGTGCTACATCTGCCTCAGCACCATCCCCACCCCCTCCACCACCACCACCTCCCCAAGGGCCTGAAGAGGGGAACAGGAGTGAGGATGCAGAGGAGGATGAAGAGGATGACGAGAATGAGGTAGAGGAACTCCCTACTACCAGCACTCGGCGTGAGTCTTGGGTGTGGTGGTTATTTACCATTCATGGTAATGTTCCTAAGGCGCGTGCGAACTGAGTCACCTGCAAAGAGTGCAAAATGGTACTCAATCGCGGGAAGCCTGGTTCTTACAGCTTTGGGACAACTACCAAGAAGCGACACCTAAAGTCATTCCACACTGGGGCCATTCGCAAGGTTGTACCTTGCGAGGAGCGTAGTAGGTTGACTTGCTCTACTTCATCCTCCGTTTCCAATCCTGTCACCACAAGGAACACTCTTGTGGGACAGCGTATTCCTCAAACTGCCTCACAGGCCATACGCAATACTGATGACCCTTACCTTTCGAGGGTCACAGTTGGGTATATGTACTGCGACGCAGTACTCTGCAGGTGGGAGAGACTTTGAAGTGCTTTTGAGGCTCTGGTCTCAGAGCACGAGAAGATCTGCTCACTACACAAGTAAAACCCACTCTACATCTTCCTCTCTCCAACCGCCCTTTCCTATCCCTGTGCTTGGTGTCCCCCTTGCCCTCCTTTTCCCTCCTCTCCTAGTGTGTCGTGTATAAAAAAACAAAAAAAATATAAAACAACAAAAATAAAAAAAATAAAAGGCTCTTTTCAGAGTCGCCTTTCACAGTTTAAAAATAGAAGTGAAAATAAATGAATCAGGGCCCTGTGTATTTTTTTAAGAAGTCCGCGGACAGTCCGCGAACATCTAAAATTTTGGGGTGCTGCCCTATCATAACCATTGCAGTTTTGTTTGAGAGGAAGTGGTGGCTCTGAAAAGAACCTTTTGGTGGTGTTTGTTTGTGTTTGAAAAATTTGAAATGCTCAACACCTACTACAAAATGGATGCTGTAATTCCAAAAAAGGTTGCAATGAATTTTGTAAATTTCTCAGAAAAATCTGATTGCAAGCATAAGTAAGATGGACTCCATCTCTGCGAAAAATGTATGTGCTACGAAACATAATATTTTCATTGTAAAAAAGAGAACATGCCAAAATCTCTTAGAAAGGCACAAACAGCCTTATTGACATTGTGCCTTGCTTTCTCCATTTGTGAACCAAATGAAGAAGAACGAAGCAACATTTGTCTCTGCGCAATCCGTGAAAAAATTACTTGAGAATTTGGAAACATGTCCATGACCTTCCCAAGTCCTTCTTTCATTGCAAATTGCAAAGAAATTCCAGACACATGTCCTAAATGGTTCCCTCCACAATGAATTACAATTATGTCTGGATGTTGCTCTGTCTCCAAAGTAGCACAGAGAGGTAGCAAGCCCAACCACTTCATTCCACGCACTCCATGCCAATGCACTTCCATATGTGGGAATGCAAGATCTACAGCTACTCAACAGCTTTCTGCATACACCTTCACCCAATGTATCCACGAGTATCCCAAAATCCAAACAATTTCTTTTCTGAATCACACAGCCATAGCTATCTGTTCATCTCTCAGCAAAAAGAGTATCTGAGAAACTCTCTCTTGGCACAACACACCCACTAAACTTTACTGACCAATCCCTTGGTCTGTTCATTCTCATTTGCATGCCTCCCCACCCCACAATCCCTGGATGTAACCCGCAATGTCCGCGGACTACCGCCATGTCCGCGGACATATCGTAACATAGACAGTACTTCTACCATTTTCATTTCACTTTCTTTGCTATTCCCTCATTGGATATAGTTAAGAACTCACATGACCATCCAAGACCTCCACATCTAACTGCATCATCATAGATCAGCACTTCAAATGTACTGTTAATCTCTCTGAGTACAAGTGTCATATCATTGGAAAGCACCTTCTACAAGAAATACTGTACAAGTCTCCAGGATTTCTACTTGCAGCTGCATGCATATCCATATGCATGAACACAAACTACAGGTATGCATATTTTCTGTATAGTACATGTACAATTCTTATAGATTCATATAAACAGATTAACTGACTTTTAGCTTGTATAATCTATAAAATTAATTTACTGTCATTTTTTCCATCTCCTATAATCAACGGTCACTTCCAAACCTATCTGCTATTTAATTTATTTTCACACACATTTGCAAAATATGTTGAACTAACATATTTAAAGTACAATATAAAGAGTTAACATACTCTAACAAAATTGCATGCACACAGTATGTTCAGATATCAAACAAAAATACTTGTACAAAAACATTTATTTATTTATGTATTTATTTATTTATATTTATACAGCGCGCAAGCAGCCCATGGGCATTTAGGTGCTGTTACTTGCAAGAGCTTAGTTACAGGAATAGTGCCATTCAGTGGTACATTATGAATTCCACAAGGCATAGAACCGATATTTTGGTTGGTACATTTAGTCATTACAATACAGCTTATGCATTAAGAACATATGATATGTATTCAACTGGTGTGACGCATCTTATGTGAATAAGATAGTTTTCATGGTTTTGCGGAAGGCGCTGAGGGTTAATGTCAATTAAAAAAATCAATGTCTAAATTGAAAACAGTGCTATATACAAACAAAATTACTAATTTGTATCCTTTACAATTGCAGTGAAGACCATTCTCCGGAAAAGAAGCAGCCGAATTTAAAGTACAAAGAACAACTAAGAATAAACCTGATCATTCCAGAAAAAAAGTAAGTTGAATACCACCATAATATTTGTACTATTACTCAAACACACTGTAAGGTTAATTCATGCTATTTCTGCCCCTAAAAATAGAGATTGTGCACCATTCTGTCCACAAATCCCCATTTCTTAAACAGAGATTTACAAGCAGAATGGCACACAAATTCCTATTTTTCGGCACACAAATGACCCAACTCAGCCCCTAGAATGTTGATATTATAGAACAAACAACTGTTTTAATTGTATATTATTAGATTTACTATGTGTACTTCTCCACAGCACTAGCTTACTTTCTACTGTCATCTGAACCCCAGTTTAGTAGCACATGAATTCAAGGATACACATCCCAACGAGTTGTAGTTGCCCAATGCATAATCACACACCATCACATACATCTTTATCATCTTACTCAGACACTCATGCACACAGCACACATACATTGCAGAACACCCCAACCCATACCTTCTTTATTTTTTTCAACAGACCCTAAAGAATGCCTACCAAAAATCAAGTCCGTAGAAAGCAACGCAGAAGCAGAGCAAATGAAAATAGAAGTGTCCAAAATAACCATCCATCTCTAGCAGAATTTGTAAAAAAAAGTTCAAACAAAACAGCTAATACAGTCATTTAGCGAAACAAAACAAGCTTCAAGTACAGAAACTTTGGCTCCTCTATCAAAATGTAAAACGAAACAGAAATAATTAACAAAAATTCAGCTACCACTATAGATAAAACTGCTCCTATAAATCTTGATATAGTGCAAAGTAAGCATACCAAAAAAAGTATTTTAGCAAAAATGTTCTCTCACAGAGTCCTTCAAAATCTTATAAAAACAGGAGAGAAATCAGGCACAACCCTTGAAACCTATTGTAGGAAATTAATCTTAGAAGCGTTGATAGACAGTGCAATCCTTCTCAAAAGAAAATTATTTATTTTAGTGTGTTTGCAAATGTTAGTACTTCATAGAAACGCAACACACAATCCTGACAACACGTATAGTGTTTATGGAATAAGACAACAATTGGACTAATGTGCTGGAAAGGTGAAATTCACTATAAACTCACAGGAAGATCCACAAGAATTTCTAATGTACTTCCTACAAGTACTGGAAAACAAAAACATACCTATAAATGAAATCTTACAGATTTCATACATGTGGAAACATACATGCACTCTGTGCAACAATGTGACACAAGAACAAATCCCCAATGAGCGCTTTGTGTATGTATCAAAACCTAATTGTGAATCCGTTCCATTTCAGCAATTTGTACAAAATGCAAACCATGGAAGATCATGTACTACCTGCAATTCGGATAATTGCTCCACCTTACCAATACAAACACATAGTTAATACATAATACAAATGCTTCTACATTACAATGCAGATGGTACCAAAAACAACTGCAAGCTTACTGGATTCACACATGCTCAAGTATCACTTGGTAAGAAAACCTTCACAACAATAGGTATAATCTACAACGTAGGAGCCACAACCAATGCAGGTCACTATAATGCATATATTTAAAAAAATGTGGATGGTTCAAATGTAATGATAGTGCCATTACTCTAAAGCAGAGATTACCTGCAAATCTTACAAATGCTTATTTAGTGTTCTTAAAACCAAAATTTATGAACTAAACTGTACTTAAACATTCACTAAACTTCTATTAAAAACTATAAACTGTTACAATATGCCAACAGCCATATAACTGCCCCAAGATTCTACAACAACTAAACAGATAAATTAATACCACTACATTATAACAACAAATAGACAGTTAGAATATGCCAACTGGTATCTAAATGCCCCAAAATTTTACACTATCCAAACAGATAAATCAATACCACTTCATTATAACAAAAAATAGACTGTTAGAATATGTCAACAGGTATCTATATGCTCCAAAAATCTGCAACAAGCCAATATATAGAGCATTAGCCAGAAACAACAAGTGAACACTGAAAACAAACAAACAAATAGACTGTAGCATAACAACGATTTTTTTTTAATCAAACATGGATTTTTTTCTCCCACAGACCAAATTATTTTAGCAACAAACACAGAAACTGAGCAAATTGCACAGTACACTGGTTTGTAATCTACTAAATATGAGGGTAAACAAAAAATGTTGATTATTCAATGTTATAAGTCGTTACAAAATACCAATACTAACATGATCTTTTTCTTTTATCACAGAAATAAACAAGAAAAACATGTACTCCAGTTACTAAACCAAACAGTACGTATATTATATTAAGTACAACCATCACAGCAAATCACAGCCATACTGACCAATTTGGTGCTTATAAATTTGGTCTTGTCCATGCACCCAAGTCTATAGGCCCTGCCCACAACCACCACAGCATATCACACCCATACTGGCTTATAACTTCGTTGCTTATAAATTTGTTCTTGGATCCCAAAGTTATAAGCCACTATGGGTGTGATATGCTGCGGTGGTTGTGGCCAGGGCATAGAGTCCTGGGTGCATGGCCATATGACCATGCTCCCAAGACTCTATGCCCTGGCCACAACCACTGCAGCATATCACACCAATAGAGTCAAACATTTTAACTATGCTTTATTGGCACTTTTACTGTCCGCGGACATGCTGAGTGTTCTTAGAACAGTTTCAACCTGCCTACGAACAGTACGAACAGGCATAGCATCCTCAGGACACCCCCATTTTGTTTATTTACGAACATCCCAGGACACATAATGTGTTCCAAGAACACTTTCATCTTGCCAGTGAACAATACGGACAGCGTCCTCAAGACACCCCTATTTCGTCCATAGACGAACATTTCAGAACACTACATGTGTTATTAGAACAGTTTCAACTTGCCTGCGAACAAAACGGACAGGCATACCATCCTCGGGACACACCCATTTTGTTTATTTTCGAACATTTCAGGACACTGCCAGTGTTCTTAGAACAGTTTCAACTTGCTTGCGAACAATACGTACAGACGTAGTGTCCTCAGAACACCCCCATTTCGTTTATTTACAAACATCCCGGGACACTTCATGTGTTCTTAGAACAATTTGAACTTGATTGCGAACAGTACAGACAGGCATACCTTCCTGAGGACACCCCCATTTTGTTTATTGACGAACATCCCAGGACACATGATGTGTTCTTAGAACAGTTTCAACTTGCTTGCGAACAATACGTACAGACGTAGTGTCCTCAGAACACCCCCATTTCGTTTATTTACAAACATCCCGGGACACTTCATGTGTTCTTAGAACAATTTGAACTTGATTGCGAACAGTACAGACAGGCATACCTTCCTCAGGACACCCCCATTTTGTTTATTGACGAACATCCCAGGACACATGATGTGTTCTTAGGACAGATTCAACTTGCCTGCGAGCAAAACGGACAGGCTTACCATCCTCAGAACACACCCATTTAGTTTATTTTCGAACATTTCAGGACACCGCGAGTCTTCTTAGAACACTTTCAGCTTGCTTCCGACCAATACGTACAGGCGTAGGGTCCTCTGAACACCCCCATTTTGTTTATTTACAAACATCCCAGGACACTTCATATGTTCTTAGAATAATTTGAACTTGATTGCGAACAGTACGGACAGGCATACCGTCCTCTGGACACCCCCATTTTGCTTATTGACGAACATCCCAGGACACATGATGTGTTCTTAGAACAGATTCAACTTGCCTGCGAACAAAACGGACAGGCTTACCATCCTCAGAACACACCCATTTTGTTTCATTTTCGAACATTTCAGGACACAGCGAGTGTTCTCAGAACACTTTCAGCTTGCTTGCGAATAATACGTACAGGCGCAGTGTCCTCAGAACACCCCCATTTCATTTATTTAGAACATTTCAGAACATCCGCGTTGTCCTCGGACAAAGTGAACAAAACAGGGGTGTCTACCACCTAAATAAATACATTTAATCCATCTCTTACTCCCCCACCCTCCCCAAACACTTTTACACACCAACACACAGTACTAAATAGTATTTTTTCCACCAAGTTTCACCGCGGTGTCCGCGGACATCCGCGAATCCAAGATGGCGGGCGTTCCCAAAAATCTATCGCGCTTCACGCTCTTCTCCATCCAATCAGCGAACACATTGCATGTTCGCAGACATTACGCAAGCCGGTTGGCCAATCAGGACACTGTCCGCAGAGTGAACAGGGAAGTGTGTCCGCGGACCGAACATAGATATCAATAATTTTTTGTGACCTACTTTTTGGTCATTTTTTAAAAAACTACTGGACAGATTTTCACCAAATTTGCAAAAGCACACTTTCGGGACCAAGCCGCTGCACCTGGTCCAAATTTGGCGAAAATCTGTCTAGCGGTTTGGCTGTAGGCGTGAGCAACATTTTTTCCCCATTCAGTCTATGGGAAAAAAGAAGTTTTGGGACCCCTCTATAACTTTGCCGCCCCTGGACCAAACCTCACCAAACTTTGCAAAAAAATTCAGAGTGACCCATATACTTTTTTTTGCTAAGTTTGGTGAGGATTCGTCCAGGGAGAGCAAAGTTATAAGCCACCCAGAGAAATAGTGGCACTATTATAGAACTTCTGTGTCATCAGGTAATGTGATGAAATGATTGATGTTTTTGTGTAATATTGGCAAATATATGTTATTGACAATGTATCAATATTGTTAAAATGTACAAAGATTTTTAAATTGTACACTTTGTCCACGATTAAATCAATACTTGTGGCATACACAAACATGTCACTGCAATGTGAGCATTTCTAAACATTTAAATAGCAGTATATGAAAATTGGTTATTTTACAAAATGTGATGATTTCAATTTTTGTCATTAAGTAGACCACACTGATGGAAGTCCAGACCGTTATCTCTGAGGAAACGAGACACACCTCAAATACCCAAATGGTGAGCCCTTCTGACATGCACATAAATTGATTTATGATGTGTTAAATTGTCTATGTTGAATTACTAATATTTCGTTTCTATTGACCATTGTTATGAATTTATAAAATGAATAAAAGAACAAGCGTTAACATTGATAACTATTCTGTTCTCAATCAAGCTCACTTCCTTTTCAAGTCATATTTTTTCCTATTCTAAATGTGTATGCGACTATACTATAAATGTATACGGTCAAGTTCAAATTCTAAATAAATTCATAATTGGTATTGATTATATTTTGTATTGATAATAATTAGAATGTAGGCTCTCATCATATTATTCTCTTTTTAATGTACTTATTTCGCTATGCTTCTCTTCCAACATTACAATTGTAAAATAAACAACTTATACAGAGGGGGATGCAGGTAGCATACTCTTCTTCTATTACTGTCAGGACTGGCACTCTGTCAAGAGTGGCACAGGGTACCCAGGTATGTTTTGGGTGGCTGTGCTGAAGTAAGGTATCAGATAAGCACACACAGCAGGAAGTTCAACAAGAAAGAAGGGTAGGAAACTGTAGCTGTGAGCCAAAAGGGGCAAAAGATACAAAGGTACAAACAAACTGGATTCCCTCTTGGGGTGTATGCTGAAATGGGAACTAGTGTTCCACGAACCTTAGGAAACTCCAGCCTTCTGCACAGATTGCTATAACAGAGGCCTACGCTGTATGCTCATGGCTGGGAACAACAGCAGTGGGTGTCTGTAACACTGAAAACGTGACAAGGGAAGGGGCAAAGGTTGCCTGCCGGAAACCAACAGGCAAGCTCTGTACAAAGGGATTACATAAGACACATGAGAAGACAAGAACAGATATATCCGGCGAAAAGGAAGTCAAAGAGCAATCTAGCAGAAGGAAATGAAGGAAAGGCAGTTAGACTGAATTAGATAACCTAAGGTGGAATACAGAGGACTCAAGGAAGAGAACAAGGGAGCAGCAGTCAGGAAAACAGAAGGGCTGCAAAGTAGGAAGCAGGTCTGCAGTCAAGAGTGGGACTAGGTGCAGGCAAATTGTAGTGGACAGCGGAGGACTGTAGTAGGCTGCAAGGCAGGGAGTCCAGAAGAACAGGACAGAGAGAGATTAGTAGTAGGCAACAGACAAAGAGCCCAAAAGAATAGGGCCACGAGGTAGGGAGCCCAGAGGAGCAGGGCTGCAGACAGCTAAGTGTAAAACAGGCTGTAAGGCAAAGGAGTGTAGCAAGCCGCAAGGCAGGGAGCCCAGAGGACAAGGGCTGTAGGCAGCGGAGGGAGACAGGCTGCAAGGAAGGAGCCCAGAGGACAAGGGCTGTCGGCAGCGAAGAGGTGCAGACTGCAAGGTAGGGCGCCCAGAGGACAAGGGCTTGGAGACAGCAGAGGGTTGCAAGCTGCAAGGTAGGGAGCCCAGAGGACAAGGGCTGTAGGCAGCCAGAGTGAGGCAGGCTGCAGGGCAGGGAGCCCAGAGAACAAGGACTGTAGGCAGCCAGAGTGAGGCAGGCTGCAGGGCAGGGAGCCCAGAGGACAAGGACTGTAGGCAGCCGGAGTGAGGCAGGCTGCAGGGCAGGGAGCCCAGAGGACAAGGACTGTAGGCAGCCGGAGTGAGGCAGATTGCAGGGCAGGGAGCCCAGAGGACAAGGACTGTAGGCAGCCGGAGTGAGGCAGGCTGCAAGGCAGGGAGCCCAGAAGAGTAGGGCAGCAAGGAGTGAGCCTAGAGGAGCAGGGCCGCTGACTGTAGAGGGCTGCAGAGGACTGTAATAGGCTGCAAGGCAGGAAGCCCAGAGGACAAGGGCTGTAGGTAGAAGGCAGGGAGCCCGGAAAGGGCACTGGATCAAAACAGGATAATGCAGCAACAGGAACGGCATACAAAGTAAAGGGTCAAGCAAGGCAAACAGGAGCGGGGAGATCTCAAGATGCAAGACACTGTGCTCCTGCAGGCAGCTGCTTACATACAGCCCTGCCCTGTTCCGAGGCAGGCTAATTGACAGCACCTGGAGAAGCACACCTGAAGACAATCTGCCTCCTCCCTCTCTGGTCCTGAGCAGGTGGAAGCAGCACTGGCTGCTAGGGCTTCTGGGGATTGTGGTCCCAATAACGATGAATGGGAATAGCCAGGAATTGAGGACTGTAGCAAGGTGCATTGTGGTAAATGTAGTTAGTTGAATAAAATAAGAAAGAACCAAAGTCGAGCAAATGGAAATTAAAGACCATGCGTGAATAGGAGTTGTTCAAAGAGTATTAGGAGGATAAATGAGTACCAAGTAGTCCATGATGGTTTCCAATGCGTGTGCCAGCGGCGCGGGCATGACAATTACAACTGGTCCGGCTGATGGGGTATGGAACATGTTACTTTGTTGAATGCTATTAATGATTGTTCATTAATACAATTTTGTTTCAAATTAATAACATAAATGATAACATCTTTTGAATTATTAATCATTTTGAAAAATCAGAATGCATGCAATCATCAATCTTTTGTCATTCACCTTCTTTGCATGGACAGTAATCCATCCCACACACTATGTTTCTAGAAGAATTACATGGAATCTTTGATTCTCAAAAAGGTCTATGTATTTGTTAATCTACTGTTGTTTGACATCTCAAAGTGGCATTAATGATAATCAACATTAGAATATAGCACATTTTTGGTGTCAACAATTTAATCTGTTTATTTTTGCAGGCAGCCAGCATAGTGATATGTCTAACGTCAATTTCCTGTGACATCAGTGAAGTTCAACAGGTACATTTCAAAATCAATTATTGTTCAAATTGTATATTGATTTACAATGTTTGACTTTATCTTTTTACTAAAAATTTCTTCAAGTGATTTACTGTTTCTGTGTTCTACGGATAAATAATGGTGGAAAATCAATAATGTGACAATTTTACATATGAAAATATAATCTTGGTGATCAAAGAAGTTCACATTAAATGGTCTATCTAGTATCCACATTGTATTGAATGTGTTGTTATGTACAAGGAGACATACCTTCAGATTCAAGACTATCTCGAATCCAATAAACTCTTGGGTCTAAGGCAATCTGGGTTCCGGCTCCGCTATGGAACTGAAACGGCCCTTATCGACCTTAATTCACAGATCGAAGATTTACGAGACAAGGGTAAACTTGCTCTACTAATTCTTCTCGATCTCTCTGCGGCTTTTGATCTTGTCAATCATCAAATTCTATGTCGACACCTCAAACTAGCTGCCCATTTTTCAGATAAAGCCACAGCCTGGATCAGTTCATTTCTGGACAACAGATCGTTGCGTGTCTTCTCCGCCCTAGCAGCAGCATCGCCAGCACCTGTCACCTGCGGGGTACCACAAGGTTCTTGTGTCTCTCCCACATTGTACAATGTGTTCACAAAACCTCTATTTGATATTTTGGATTATCTGGGTATCATATATATAAATTATGCTGACGATACCCAGATACTCATCCCAATCTCAGAAGACTACACCGCCGACTCCCTCTCAGTGAATGCTATCTACCAAATCATCCAAGCCGGGATGGCGCAACACAGACTCTGTCTAAACGACGATAAGACAAAGCTCCTAGTTCTCGGCTCTCCCCAAAAACTATCCAAACTGGCCCGTGAGTTCAATTCTTTCATCATTGATGGTAACACCATCAAGGCCACTAAGGACACTAAAACGCTAGAGATTTATCTCGACTCTACTTTATCCCTGGCCAGACAAACCAATGCAGTGTCCTCCGCAGCAGCTTACACATGCAAACTCATCACAGCTAGCTGACCTTTCCTATCACCTGCCAACTGTGTCACACTTGCCAGGGCCCTCTTGCTGTCAAAAATGTATTATTGTAACACCCTCTATTTGGGTACCAACAGTTACAACTTAAACAAGTTACAAATAATCCAAAATAATGCTATCAGAGCAGCTCTCAACATCCCTAGGAACCAACATATCTCAGACACTAGATGCAACCTTCGGTGGATTTCCGTCCCTCAACGAATTTCACTAAAAACACATGCTCTCCCTCACAAATGCTTATCTAACCATGCACCCTCCTACCTAGCCAAGAGATGTGCCCTCCACAACACCAACTGACCTCGCAGAGCTGCACAGACTAACTGCCTCTTTATACCACGCTTCAACCGACAAATATCTGGTAGAGCCAGCTTCCCAGTAATGACGGCCAAACTCTGGAACTCGCTCCCCAACTCGGTAAGATCTGAACCCTCCTTCCACAGCTTCAAAAACATGGCCAAAGCCTGGCTAACCGCCCAAGACCCTTCACCTACTCACCATCCACCGCCATTCTAAACTGTAATTTAACTGTACTTCTATTGCTCTGTTTGCCTTATCATGTTGTAAATAAAATATGCGCCCGGATGCCCTCGGGCCTGGTGCGCTCTATAAATAAATAAAATACAAATACAAAGTCTACTGAAGCGGTCGTAATGGAAGAGCCACATGAACCACAGGTCTACAAACAATAGTAATAGTCATCATTTATCATCTATTGTACCTTTAATGTAACTTTGATTGTGTGTGAAGTTTTCCACACTGGAATTGTGTTCTTGTAGTAATTGTATGTATGTTGTGTGAAATGGAATAGTATTATGGCAGTTTACAACATTTCATGAATGCCATCTTACAGTTGGATGATGAAATTGATGACACACAATTCACTATATGAAAGTACACTTGGAAAACTAGGATAAATACGATCCATGCATTTCTGTTTTGGTGGTTGTTTACAAATTGTTGAATTGGCGTTGTATTGTAAGAGTGATATTCATATTTTCAGTCAGTGTGAAGTAAATAATGCTTGTTCTATTAATGTATTAGAAGCCTATGATAAGAAGAGCAGGAAGACTTTGACCACACCTTTACACATGATGTCACTTGCCAAACCAATTACAATTGGAAGCAACTAATGTTTGAGGTTGAGAATGCTCGTCCGAAGTTCAGAGTTGGGATTCCAATGTCCAGTGGCAGAATCTGAATTGAATATCGCAATCGAATCATGTCAAATAACAATGGAACATTGTTAAATTACAGAATGTCCACAAGAAGTGACAGAAAACACTGGAGATGTTGCATCATTACTTTTAGGCCCTCTCACACAATCCACACCCTCGACATTCTGAACATCACAAAATATCACAGATTGAAATAACTGAAGCATCTTTGGAATTGATTGACAACTATGATCCTGACTTCACTATTCTTATTGTGGAGTGCTTGTCCACCACCATAGAATCTCAAACCACTATACTGCAGGACAAATGGCTATTACGAGAGTCAAAATGTCTTGTATTTGATGGCAGGTGGCTACAGATCATATCAATAATTAAATGTGTTCAGAGTATAAGTAGGAAGATTTCTGGGGAGCCATTGGTGAAGTTTACTCGAGTAGTGAAAGGCACCAACCTGAAGATAAAGGGTAGCTGTTTCCTTCAACACAACACATTTACGTGGTCAGCGTGTGTAACCCATTCTTGGAAAAGTGCCTGCTGAAAATGTACTTTGTTCTTCTTCTGTGTTGTTCAGTGGTTAAATGTTCAGTAAGATTTCAAGTTTCAGTAAATTTGTAGGACTTGATTTCCTTGTGAAAGCCGCTTACTAAAGAAATCAGAGAAAGTACTTCTTCCCTGCTATTAATCAGACCAAATATCCATAAACAAGGCTCTTGCAGGCAAAAGGGTCAAACTTGCTGGTGAAGGACAGTGCAACAGTCTTGGATTTTCAGCCAAATACTGCTCTTACCACTTCCAGGACATGGACACCCAAAAAACTGGAGTTCTGTTGTGGAGCAAGTGTCTGTCAGTTCATGGAGAAGTATAGTTTCATTAAATCCATTGAATCTCTGCAATCAATGGGAATGCAGATAGAACTGACAGCCACTGAGAGGCATGTCAGAATTGCAAAGGTCATGTGAGAGATGTTCCTGCACCTAAAACATCAATTTGATGTATGGCAAAATACATATCCCAAAAATAGCAGCTGCTGTTAAAAAAATGGTTCAATAGAAATGTTAGAATTGTCAATCTATCACCAACCATCTTTGGTGGAGTTCAAAAACTTGTGAGAGATCCATAGATATTCTTGTTGAAAAGTGGCATTCAATGATTCACCATTGTTCAAACGTGCACTCATTGGAGAAAAAACAGCATTTTCAAAAGTGTGTACATGAACCTTTGAGTGAAGAGCATGAACATATGAAAAAGTGGATGGTGCATGTCTACCCTCCTCAGCCCTTACAAATATTGTGTGCACCACAACATTTAACAGATATTTAAAGGGCCTGACAACATTTTGCCTCACTGGTTATTTGGAGGTTTTCCATAATATGTGCCTCAACCTCAGGCCTACAATGTTACATTTCAGCATGGATATTATGGAGGCTAGAACAAGGCTGGCTGTACTTGCAGATGATGAGAGCATTGGTAGGGAAAAAGCAGAAACTGCAGGCACTTTTGGTATGCTTTGTTACACCATGGCTTTTACAAAAAGAACAAAACAATGTTTGGCAAAGTTAATATTACAGCTTTGACTTTGAGAAAGATTTGACGTTGAATGTACTGGCCATGCAAATGCCATGCAAATGCACAGACTGGCAGGCTCAGTCTACACTGTGGAACATTGCCAATGTGGTTCTTCCTCCAAAACTTGAAAAGTTGACTTCAAGATTTAAATGAGGTGTTGCGGTGTTTAGAATGTAATTGAAAGCAAATTTCAAACATGTACTTGATGTTAAGAAACTGTTATATAAAACATGTATTTGTACAAAAGTCAAACTTTAAATATGTCAACATTTTTAAAAATGTAAGAGCTAGTTATGTTGTTTATTAAATGTTTATTACTGAATGTGCTTTTATGACCTTTCATTATTTATTTGCCTCAATAGTATCAATTGATATTATAACAATAAATGAGAATGTCCACATTTTATGTCTGTACCTTTTTTGCAAAATTATTGAAATGTATTCTTTTTAAAAAAAATATATATATACATATGGTTTGTTTATTCTTTCTCATTTGTATTCAGTCATTTTAAATTGTTGAACAATAGAAAAAGAACATAGATGGAAGGGAAAGCACAGCTCAAATGGAATCATTATAGTCAGACAGGTGACAGATGTGACACAAAATGCTTGGGAGAATTTGTAAATAAAGTTTACAACAACAGAATAAGATTATTTTAACTAAATTTAAATATATAAACATAAATAATTAAATTGTAAAACCTCATAACCAAGGGTTAACTTATAGTGGTTTTAAATGGGGGCTATTACAATATTGCTGAAGATGGCGATTCTGCAGGAGGCATAACATGGAAAATCCTATCTCTGTAACCTCTATAAGAACTGCACTCATGATACCACACACCATGATTACTTTAGGATTTATCTCACAGACAGAACATGGACTGACAGGAAAAGAAGAATTAGTTGTGTGGTTGATAGTAATTTTGCATGATGGTCTGTCCTTGCAGAACGCAGAGCAAATACTCTGACAACACGTGCATTATTTCATGCCACAGAGAGGCACTTTATTGTAAAGTATGAAGCAGGTTAGTTCTCAGTGGCATTACGAAGGCATGAAGACATATATTTGGTACAGACTGACTGCTGCACAATTCTTCAATATGTCTATGTATAAAAAAATCATAATCATTTTTATACATAGTGATCTAAATTCATGTGTCCATCTCAATATATCCTCCCACCTCTTTTTATCCATCAATATCCATGCATCTGTATATCTCGCTGTATCCATCCTCAATGCCTGTCCTTGTAGATCACAGTTTGCTTGTCTCTACCTATATATTTATATATAGATATAAATTCACATCTGTGCGTTGTTGTTGTCTATCCACATCCCTCTGTGCATTTTATGTGATGTATTTCTTTATATCAATATACATATCCATCAGTGTCTGTCTATATACCTTTATCCATATGCATGTCTCAATAGCTGTATACATCTCTCCCTGCAAATACATCTTTATTCAAGAGTTGCATATATATAAATGTAAAGTTAATCAATCTCTACCCATCAACATTTATTCTTCTACATGTATTGATTTTTATATATTCCTCTATTGATTGGTATCTATACATCTATTTCAGAGTTTATCTCTCTTTCTGCAACATTATCTATTTATCACTCTCTATGTGTCTGTCTATATCTGTATACATTTTTTTGGGTGATCTATTAACATTTTTGTAAACTTTGTAGCTCTATAGACTATTCTCCAGCCAAAACAAGTAGCCCACACCCTCTGTCTATGTGTCTGTCTGTCTGATTCACTGTATGCCTGTAGTGTTGTGTTATTCTACCATATATAATGCATTACATGCCCTAAAATGTATGACATTGGTGTGTGCTGCATACTTGAACGGCCTCTTCAAGAACACAGTCAGTGATGGGAGACATGAATAGAGGATTTATAAAATAAGTTAGTGCATTTTCTATCCAGCACAGAAGGTGTATTGGGAATGGCGAGATAGCTAGCAGCAACACATACTTATCAGGTAAGGCAATAGGTGCAGTGACTAGGAGTCACAAGTTTAAAATGATGCAACTGATGGACAGAATTTTGTTTGTATCTAAGTTGTATTGGGCTTCAGGTGGTCATGATTTTCTTTGGTTTGTTTAAACAAGTAGTGTTTATAGAGAATTGTGAAGATGGGTTGACTGCACTGGGGCAGGGTAAGGTTATGTTTTGTTGTGATGGGGCGCTTGAATTTGCATTGAAGAAAGTCTGACACCCGATTGTAAAAGCTCTTGAAAAAGTAATGCCATTATATGAGAGATCGATTCACAGTAAGTAGTGTAAAAACAAAAAAAATAAGAATAAATAAATACAACACTCTCACGATCCAGAGCATAGACACCCATGCTCACATCAAGACTCCCCAACACACATAACAGAAGCCCTATACCTTGCATCCTTCAAACATATCACTAAGACTGTGAAACCCATGGATGGGACCATGTTACCCACCTCCCAACAGCCAGAACATAGACACAATACTTGCCACCTATTTTGCCTACGTGTATAAACATACGCGGAAAGTGGACGAGGCGTTTTGAGCTCAAGCTCTTGATACTTGGAACGCATGAAGACAACAAGCGAGTGCGAGCCTGATGCTTCAGCGACGAGTGACAAGCCTACATAGTGTCTTTAAGGTGAACATTAATCTAAGTTTGCGTGGACTAATACCCGCAAAATACAACGTTACATCTTAAACACAGTCGATATATTTTTCCTCTGGGAGATTACGCGAGATTGCAGGAAGTGATCTTTTGAACCCTTTGATCCCTGAGAGTGCGGGCGTCTTGTGTTCTGCCATTTCTTGCTGAGTTAATTGTACTCCCGTACCAACATCCTAGACTGGGGATGTCCGGGAAACCTAATGCTGAACACTTGCAGCGTGTAAAACAGCTGCCGAATTTCAGAGCCCGTGCAGAGTTACATAATCATCCCCAGACAAGGCAACAATTGCGGCGCTTGAAATCCCTAGCCTCTAGTAAACTCACAAGTGGCTTCCTGGAATCTTCAAACATCGATACTGTGTGCGACATAAACATCACAAACCCGGAACAAGCTTGCGACCATGGTACAAGCTTAGGACACAGGAGAAGTCAGGCACACAAATCTAAAATAAATGCTAACTTCCAAATATATGAACAGGAGTCACGCTCTCTGTTAAGTACTAACTATTACGGCAACAACTATTCACACTCTGCGACTGTAAGTCGGCTGGCAAGCTGTCCCGTAGATCTATGTCCTGCTACACAAGATCCTGAAGGAGAGTCACCATACCACGACTTAAGCAGCGTTAACTCTAGCCATGAGCCACTTCCCCCTAAATCCCCCTGCCGGTCCTCTGCCTTAGTCAGACAGGGAGTGTTGCTAGGTGCTTCTGTGTGTGAAACTATGCCTCCAAATAACCGGGGAGAAGAGCTTAAGCGATGACACATTGTAATTGGAGAAAGACTTGCACCCAAAACCCCCCTGAGGCTTTCTGAATGTGGCGCGGAGGGCAAAATAGCAAAAGACACGTGCAAAGGTGCTGAAGGTCGGCAAGAAACACCTCAATTGAATGAGGAACCAGTTTTAATTTCAACGTTAAAATCTGTCAGACATGAAACAGCCGTCAGTTCTCCACCTCTTCCGAATAGGCGTTCTAATTCTGATGACATGGTAAATGAAGAAGAAGTGTTTCAACACATATCTCATCCTGCCATAGAGAACCTCTGTAGCAGTGGGTATAAACATAATGGAACCAATAGAAGAAACTCGTTAGAAGTGGTCAACAAAATACTAAATGATATCTCCCTAATAAATAAGTCATGTAACTTTATCCACAAGGACAATGTAATGGCCGCAAGTCAAAAGCCTATGACTCGAGAAGCCATGGAAAACATCGCCGAAGTCCTGAGAGAAACACTGTGTGTCTCGCGATTATCGAAATGGAAAAATGTTTATGGCAAACGAAGAAACATAGAAAATAGCGAATCTCCCAAATTGACTTGCTCTCAGAGGAAAGGCACCAAAACACCTGATATGTTACAAAGACGAACATCATCCTCGTCTAAAAAAACAAAGAGATGTACATAATGACAGCAAATGAACTACATCTGAGTCTTCATCCAATGACTCGTCGATTATGGACCGAAATTACCCTGCAATAAGGCGTGCCAAAATGCAACATCAAACTACATCAAACTCTAGGAACTTGGAGCTCCAAACGGAGTTAGTGAGAAGCCTAATGAACGAGATCCAATCCATTTTGATGTCATCACTATCTATCTCACTTGCCCCATTCATAAAATTGTACGAGCAAGTGGATGGGAATCTTAATGACTTAACTACCCTTGTAGCCTTGATAAATTCAAAACTGGTAAGCATGGAAATGGACAACACATTAACTAATCAGATCCAGCAGGACTCTAATAAGAAAATAGAGGCCTCATTAAATATACTCTTGGATCAACGAAAAAGTAATGGAATGGAAAAGTAACTTCTGGCTGAAATTACTAAGGAAGCCCTGAGCCTTCTAAAAACAAAGGAATCTACGATGGAGTTGACTAGAAATGAGTCTAATGGCCCCTCTATGAAACTGCAAGTACTGAATGATTGGCAGACATGCGCCGGAGGCGCTGGAACATAACCTGGCAGCTGCTGGACGCTCAAATTTACAGGTTGAACGGAACGTAAGTGGAAGTGTCAAGGAGATTGATGTGAGTATACCACTTATAGAAACAACGAATGATGACGTTATTCAGCTCGAGAATACACAAGTGGAAAGTCGGATAAATAACCAACTAGCGAGTACTAACTTGGAAGTCCCGAAGAGGATTGAAGTATCTGAGAGCTCGATGACGATCCAGTCATCTAACTTAACTCCGCCTGAGCCCGTTGGAGGCTGTGTACCGAGACCGAAGACTACTCCTTTGTTTAACAGCATCCTTGAAAAAACGAGGGTGACTTCCAATCCAGCCATCCTTGACCCTCAAACACCCTCAACTTCTTCCGACCCTGATAGATGTTGCACTCCTCAACTTACCCAACCTGCAAAATCTACTACTGAAGACGATACACACAATGACGTCTTTCCGATTTTCAAGGGCACCACTAATCAACTGAATGAGACACCAAAAAACCTGGTTAAAAAACAAATGCAAACAAAAAAGTCAAAAAATCAATGCATAAAAAAAATGGTTGCTGCAATGACTCCAGAGAGTTCTTGCGCAATATTAAGACAGTGAATGTTACTGTAAATCAGAACCTAAAACCAGAAAAACTCAATCAAAACAAGAAAGTTACTGAGGTGTCTCTGTTGGCTGGGCTTCCCAAGAACAGAACCGTAGAAATTAGTGAGGAAGATGATCAAATAACTGAACTCATGGACTTGTCAGTCTACGAGGATGAGGTTGACCCCGGTCTAGTTGAAAAAGAGGTGTCGACCGGGGCCCCGACAGGCCCTAATGCCTCCCTGCAGGAGAAGAACAAATCACCCACAGAAGACAAGGTTACGACTCTGCTGCCTGCTTCAAAACAAACAGTTCCTCAAAGAACCTGCTTACTAATACAAAGGAAATCACAGGCTGAAAGAGGTATGACCAAGGCTGTAAGCCCAATCTTCCTCACTATAAAAGAAAGGAGAAAAAAAATAATTCAGAAGAAAACTGACCTAGAGAAGAAGGAACATTCACAAGTACATAATAAACCTCATTTAGCCTCCATGAACGGAACTCTAGGGGGATCATTTGAAAATTCAAAATACCTACTTTTAAATTACAACGTGAAGGGATCATCCTCCCACAACGAAACTGTGCAGACCCAGGTGTCTCAGGACAAAACCCATGGCTGTTACACCAAAAGGATAAAAGGGACGGTAAAAATCTTCTAACAGCTCACAGAGTGAAGTTAGAATGAATTGAGAGTTGTGACGATCTCATAATGAATCGTAACCACAGTCTATTTCACTGTGTATCGTGTCTCAGGACTATCCATTCCAACGATATTCAAACAGTCCAATGTGTGCAAGAAAGATAGAATTACAACATGATCCTCCATTTAAAGTCCAAAATGATAACACATATTGTTCTAGAGGCGGCGCCCGAGCTGATGTCCTTAGGTTTCGATACTACGGAAATAACGGATAATTGCAAAAACAAGTATCTTAAATACAACCAATCCCCTGTTGATTCAGAGATGCAACTATGGAAAAAAACTGCAGATGTTTGGATGTCGGAGAAGATGCAACCTGCTCCTCTGATCCAACTTAATTGGAAATCAAAAAATGAAGTGGAGTCTCAAAAAGAGCTAAATGACCCTATACTTAGGTGGGATCTAATTCAAATAACATTTGTCAGTAACCAAGACGCTAATGAAAAGTGCAGCCTGAGCGAGCCCAGTAAAACTGAAATTGAGGTTCTTGACAAATGGGGATGGCTAGCCAAGGCTTTGACCAAGACAACTCAAAGCTAATGCCAAGTTGAGGATAAGAACCAACACAAAGTTTGGGTTGTGGAATACCAGAGGATTCTTACACCTGTTCCAGGAAAAGTGGCCCCAAGGGCTGGATGTTGTCTGCTTGCAGGAGACATGGTTAGATGAATGACCCATCTCTGGAGAGTATGAGATTTCTTGTAACTCCGCAAATAAAAAGCTTCTGGGCAGGCCTTTGGCTGGCTTGGTAACCATTGTGAAAAAAAGCTCTGGCGACCACATTATTGAAACCACGAACATGTCACCCTACATTCAGGTGACAACAATTAAACACAAGAATGTAGGAAACGGAAAGATCCATATTATGAATCTATATTGGAACCACAAAACGGCAGGCACAGCTGTATTTATAGATCAAATAACAGCTGCAATAGACGAATGGCTAGAAGCTCATGACATTGCGGATATCGTGATATGTGGAGACTTGAATATAAATTGCCTCCCTTTAAACAACAAACAGAAAGTGAATAATCCTGTTAAAACACAACTTGCTAGACGATGGTGCTTAGAGCTGGAACTAGGAAACTTGGTGTTGCTGAAATGAAACACTGTAGGTGACACTCCGGCTAAATCAACCTGGTCCAGAGGCAACCAGAAATCCACTCTTGACTACTTTTTTGTCACTGAGAAAATACATAAAAAAATCAACTCTTCGGAGATATACCCTATGAGTCACAGTGATCACGACCTGGTGATATTGTCCATCTCAACACCTCCTGAGCTTCACCTCTCGTCATGGAATTTCCCTATTATGGTTGAATACAACCATCTATTATCGTTATTCAATCGGAAACAACAGGGCCCAAGGAAAAATGTGTTTGTTGAAAAACATAGGTTTGATCAAGAGGTTGTCAGAAGGAAGCGTGATATGAGAGCACAGATAAGACACACATCAAAAAAGGACAGCAAACTCTACTTAATCACGAAACGAGAGTGTAAACAAAAATATAAAAATTGGCTTAGAACACACAAAGTGTCCATGCTGCAAAAGGACACTGAACTAATAATGGTACAACTGAAAAATAAAAACTCCTCTGAATTTTGGAAGCTAATCAATAATGAAGGAGCACCGCAAATGGCATAGTTGGCTAACGTGATAACCGAAGCTGAATGGATAAAACACTTTCTGCACTGTATAACGAAAAAAGGGAGAAGAAAGGGAGAATCCATCACCCACACTTGAAAATTGGAACCTAAAATTTGGAAAAAGTAACATCGAGGATGTTATTAAAAAAGCCAGCTCCTCAAGAGTTTGGGTCCCGATGGTTTAATCAATCACACCATCAAACAAAATCCGGAGAAGTGGGCAGAGTTATGTTGTCTGTTGTTTAACAGAATCTCAGCCAACTGTAACAGCCCCAAATCCCGGAAATGTGTGATTATCATTCCAGTCTTTAAGAAAGGAAATCGAGCTGACCCAAAGGACTACCGCCCTAAAGCGCTTTTAGACGTGCTAGCGAAGGTATATGCAACTATTCTACAGCAGCAACTGGTGAAATGGGCAGCTGATTCAAAACATACAGACCCGCGTCAGACTGGCTTTGTCAAGGGTGTGGGCTGTGGCTTGAACCTCCTCCTGATAAACCTCCTAAAAATGGAAGCCATAAGATCTGGAACCAAGGTGTACTTAGCTTTCATTGACTTTTCCCACGCCTTCTACAGCATAAATCAAGAACTATTATGGGACAAACTGGTGGGACTGCCCTGCAAGCTTGTTAGCGGCTATCCGAGAGTTACACACCGGAACAAGCATTAAGATTTGTTTGGACCAAAAGGGCACCTTGTCAGAGGCGATTGACACCTTCTGTGGAATAAAGCAGGGGTGTCCACTTGCTGCAATTATATTCAACTTATTTCTGTCGGGCATTGGAAGAACCATTGACAGTGTCCGTTCGTTCTCTCTGATAATACACAGATCTCCGATAAACTGGCTACTATATGCAGATGACCTCATATTTTTGGATGTCACTCCCATCGGACTGCAGCAAAAAAAGGATGCTGTGGAATCGTATGTAAGAGTGAATGGCCTACATATAAATAAAAAGAAGAGTAAGGTTCTAACATTACAAAACCTCAAAGAATCCAAGCATAAAAACTTTAAATGGCACTTAGGACAGGAGAGTTTAAGTAACGTAACAAGCACAAGATACTTAGGCATGCATATCAATGCAAACTTGAATGATGGCCCCTGGGAAGAGACCACCAAAACAAAATGCTGACTATTTGCATGTCAAGCAAATGTCTTACACAAGAAGTACGGAAAATTCTGTATAAAGCTGGTAAGGAATTTCTATTGCCAAAAAGTAGTGCCTGCTTTAATATTTGGAGCGGAAAACGCATTTGGATGCTCCTCCGATCTATGGTCCACACTGGAAAACATTTTTGGGGTAAGAGTTTTACAACTACCAAAGATAACAGCAACAGCTTATATTCAATACGAACTAAACTTAATCTCAATTAATGCACAAATTAGCTGGAACCTCCTGAGCTTGTTTCGAAAGTGGCAATGAAGGATCTCGCACAGCAGTTCAAAATTTTGCACAATCCTGGAGATGGCAACCCTGCGTGTCTGCTGACATTATGGAACAATCGGTGTGAGGAAATCTTGGATTTTTATGAAATAGACTTAAAAACATTACATGAAAATCCAAATTTAGCAAAAACAAAAATCTGGAGAATGGACTGGATTCTGACCGGGACTCAAAGCAACAACAATAAACTGATGAAAGAAGTCCCTTGTGAATCCAGTAACCTAAACACTCTGCAGAGCTACGTCGAGTTGTATCCAGACAGTATCAGCAGATCTTTGTACATACGATTTCGCTTAAATGCGTTTAAAACCAAGGTATGGTTAAGAGAGTTAATGAAAGTGGATGACATCAATGCATCTTGTAGATTCTGCAATCAGAGTGAAGAAAACCTAAAACACCTGATACTCTTTTGTACCGGCCTGTGCCCGCAAAGAACGCACACCTTGGGGACCCAGCTAATGAAATATCAGATGCCAAGTGCGGATGATTGTTGGCAGGCAATGTTTGACAGTGGTGAGAAGCAATTGAACTATGCTTAATCCGCTTTCTGACATTGGTTGAAAAATTGCTGAAATAGCCGACACACAAAAAAGGACTTGGTCAAAATCTGTGACTATGTCGTTATACGGTACTCACGGATGTTATTACTGGTGACTGTGATATCAGGACCATGAGCTTTAATGATTCCAGTGATGGGATGGCTGGGGATGATGTGATGTGTATATATGTGATGATTTCTTTTTAAAGGCTAAATTAGCCAATACAAAATAAATAAAAATTAAGTGTTTTCCCCCGTGTTCGAAGCTCTCTGTTGCCAGAGAGAGGATGCAAATAGAGGAACACATGAGAACACCCAGCCCTGCAGATGTGTTTTGTTTGTTTGTTTGTTTTATTTATTTGTATAGCGCTCCAGACTCGTGGGTAGAAGGGCGCTTAAGAAAGTGGTTACAGGCATGAGATATACATTTACATATTACAACAATTTACATAAGTTACATGGTACAACAATTTGCATAGAGTATTGGCAATGGTCGCGGTCTTAGGGAGTTAACATGTAAGACAGTGGAGGTGAATGCTATTCTTTGTTCAGTAACCAGCTGATAACATGTTTCCTAAAGATCGGAAAGGACTCAATAGTTTTAATGATAATTGGTAGTGTGTTCCAAAGTTGGGTGGCAAGCACGGTGAAACTGGCACCTCCTGCTCTTTTTAGGGCAAATCTAGGGACTACCAGGCATAGAGAGTTGGATGATCTGGTGGTTCTGGTGGCGGATTGTAGAGTAAATTTATTAGTGAGATATGGTGGGGCTAGATGATTTAAGGACTTATAAGTGAGGCAGATAGTTTTGAGGTCAATTTGTTGCTGTATGGAAAGCCATTTACACGCTTTCCTGGTTGTGGAGATGTGCTCTCACCTTGGGATGTTGAATGCTGCGCGTAAAGCATTATTTTGGAGAACCTGGAGTTTGTTTATTATGGATTGGTTGGCTCCTAAGTACAGGCTGTTGCAGTAGTCCAGTTTGGACTGGATGAGGGCTCTGGCAAGAGTAAGGCAGCTATTGGAAGATAGGAAGGGTCTACTAGCCCTAATTAGCTTGCCCGTATAGGCAGTAGCTGAGGCGGTCGAGTTAATTTGTTTGGTGAGGTTGATGTTGGCATCAAAGTGGAAGCCCAGCGTTTTCACACTTTTGACAATAGGGATGGTATAACAATCTATGATAATGTTATTGTAGCAAGGACTGAGTTTTGCCAGGTTGTTGGGAGAGCTGACCAGAAGAAGCTCCGTCTTCTCATCATTCAGGCAGAGGCCGTGGGTGGCCATCCATGCCTGAATGATGGAGAAGATTTCGTTAATCCGGGTGACATCCGCATTGTAGTTGCTCGAGATGGTGAGGAGGATCTGGGTGTCATCTGCGTAGTTAGTGTAGGTGACACCCAGACAGTCCAATTTATCGAATAGTGGCTTTGTAAATATATTATACAAAGTTGGGGAGACACAAGAGCCCTGTTGGACTCCGCATGCGATGGGGATAGGGTCCACAGCTGCTGGCTACAGAGGATTTCGTAATCGACTAAATCGAAGGCCGCTGAGAGGTCTAGGAGAAGTAGGATTGCAGCATTGCCTTTGTCTTTGATTTCATCAATCTGGCTTTTGAGGTCAACCAGAGCGGTTTCTGTTCTGTGTTGAGGTCTGAAGCCAGATTGACGTATACCTAGCAGTTGGTTGGATTCTAGGTACTCCTGAATCTGGATGTAGGCGACTCTGTCCAGGATTTTTACAGGAAAGGGACAGTGGTGATGGGTCTATAATTGGTAGGTATGGCTGGGTCTAGTGATTGTTTTTTTAGGAGAGGCAGAACCCAGGATTGTTTTAAGTTGCTGGGGACAGAGTTGTTAGCAAATGACAGGTTGATTAGCTTAGTGATAAAAGGGGAGAGGTCCCTGGCTGCGTCTTTTATTATCTGTGCAGGACAGCTGTCCCCTTTGCAATTAGATGGCTTTAAAGAGGTGATAATTTTTTGGACTTCTAGAATATTTACTTTCTTAAACGTGAAAGCTCTGTTAGCTTTGATAGGCGTTGGAGAGCTGAGGATTGGGTTCGTAGTCAAGTTAATGAAGAGTTGTTAACGTTTGTCCTCAATTTTGGTTTGGAGTCCTGTGATTTTGTTGTTGAGTGCGTTCTGGATGCTGGTGCACCAAGGTTTATCTTTTGAGCAAGTGTCTGGTGGTGGATTGGGGTTTTCTAGCTCCTTTAGGATTTTGAATAGTTCTTTAGTGGAGGAGCATGCCTGATCTATCCTAACGTTGTAGGCCTTTTTTTGGTGCAAATTATCTCGCTTTTGTATAACGCTGAGATGTTCTTAAGAGTGGATTTGTTTTCAGATGATGGGTTAGATTTCCATAAGAGTTCAGATAACGTGCATATTGTGCCTTTGTACGCATGTAATTATGGCAAATATGGAGGATTTCATTTTCTACTGTGTACCGTGTACACTTTGATTTATTCATTTAAAAAAACATATTTTCCACCACTAGATGGCACTGTAGCATTTCTTTTGTCAGCAGCATATCCTTTCTTACACATGATGGAGAATTTCCAACTGAAAGACCAACAGGGTAATTCATAGAATTTCGCAGAAAAGTGTCGCAAGCGGCTGGCGCAGAGTGTCCGCGTGCGATTGTCTGCGCCAGGCACGTGCGCTAAAACCGATTTCCGCGCACAGCGTATTCATGGATTTTAGGCTCCCAAACCAGCCGTGGCGCAGAGAATCGCAGCGACCCTGCAGCAGCGCCAGTAACGCCCCCAAGAACGCCCTCGCGCAAGGAAAAGCCATCCGAATCGCTAAATCATCGCAAAGGGCTGCGCTAACCCTGGACCAGTTCACCGGGCTGGCAAACAGCAAACGCCAAGCGGGGAACGCGTATTGCAGGGGTGCGCGGGAAGTTCCACACGCGACTGGCCCCGTGCAAGCAGGGTACGTGAATTTCAGGGGTGCGCGGGAAGTTGCACAAGCGATTTCAGCAGGGTACGTGTATTTCAGGGGTGCGCGGGAAGTTACACACGCGATAGTCCCAGTGCGAGCAGGGTACGTGTATTTCAGGGGTGCGCGGGAAGTTACACACGCGATTGGCCCAGTGCAAGCAGGGTACGTGTTTTTCAGGGGTGCGCGGGAAGTTACACACGCGATAGTCCCAGTGCGAGCAGGGTACGTGTATTTCAGGGGTGCGCGGGAAGTTACACACGCGACTGGCCCAGTGCGAGCAGGGTACGTGTATTTCAGGGGTGCGCGGAAAGTTACACACGCGACAGTCCCAGTGCGAGCAGGGTACGTGTATTTCAGGGGTGCGCGGGAAGTTCCACACGCGATTGGCCCAGTGCGAGCAGGGTACGTGTATTTCAGGGGTGCGCGGGAAGTAACACACGCGATAGTCCCAGTGCGAGCAGGGTACGTGTATTTCAGGGGTGCGCGGGAAGTTCCACACGCGATACCAGCAGGGAATGTGTATTTCAGGGGTTCTGGGGAGTACTACACGTGAATTGGCCGTGTGGGTCCACCCAGGTGTACGCTCCACAACCTCCACGGCCCCTGCAGGCAGCCCACACCACGGGGGACTACCCTGCACCCCTGCTCATGTCCCGCAGGCAGCCCATCCACCATGGGCATGCCCCCCAGCCAACCCACATGTCACCTTACACTACTGATCAACAATGCATGTCTACCACCACCCCCACCCCCCAGCAGTGCAGGGGCAGCCTCCACCAGGCCCCCACCCATGTCTCCCACCACCCCCACCCCCCTGCCACCATGGGCATCCTCCATCAGGCCCCCACTCATGTCCCCCTGCACCCCCACCCCCCTGCCACCATGGGCAGACTCCACCAGGCCCCCACTCATGTCTCCCACCACCCCCACACCCCAGCAGTGCAGGGGCAGCCTCCACCAGGCCCCCACCCATGTCTCTCACCACCCCACCCCCCTGCCACCATGGGCATCCTCCACCAGGCCCCCACTCATGTCCCCCTGCACCCCAACCCCCCTGCCACCATGGGCAGACTCCACCAGGCCCCCACTCATGTCTCCCACCACCCCCACACCCCAGCAGTGCAGGGGCAGCCTCCACCAGGCCCCCACCCATGTCTCCCACCACCCCCACCCCCCTGCCACCATGGGCATCCTCCACCAGGCCCCCACTCATGTCCCCCTGCATCCCCACCCCCCAGCATCCAGGGTCACCCTCCACCAGGCCCCCACTCATGTCTCCCACCACCCCCACACCCCAGCAGTGCAGGGGCATCCTCCACCAGGCCCCCACTCATGTCACCCACCACCCCCACCCCCCTGCCACCATGGGCATCCTCCACCAGGCCCCCACTCATGTCTCCCACCACCCCCACCCCCCTGCCACCATGGGCATCCTCCACCAGGCCCCTACTCATGTCTTCCACCACCCCCACCCCCCAGCATCCAGGGTCACCCTCCACCAGGCCCCCACTCATGTCTCCCACCACCCCCACACCCCAGCAGTGCAGGGGCATCCTCCACCAGGCCCCCACTCATGTCTCCCACCACCCCCACCCCCCTGCCACCATGGGCAGACTACACCAGGCCCCCACTCATGTCCCCCTGCACCCACACCCCCTGCCACCATGGGCATCCGCCACCAGGCCCCCACTCATGTCTCCCACCACCCCCACCCCCCAGCATCCAGGGTCACCCTCCACCAGGCCCCCACTCATGTCTCCCACCACCCCCACCCCCCAGCATCCAGGGTCACCCTCCACCAGGCCCCCACTCATGTCTCCCACCACCCCCACACCCCAGCAGTGCAGGGGCAGCCTCCACCAGGCCCCCACCCATGTCTCCCACCACCCCCACCCCCCAGCATCCAGGGTCACCCTCCACCAGGCCCCCACTCATGTCTCCCACCACCCCCACCCCCCTGCCACCATGGACAGCCCCCACCAGGTCCTCACAATCCCCAATCATGTGCGTAATGGTCAGCCTCCACAGCCAAAAAGCCCTACCAAGTAACCCATTCACCCACATGGAAATGGAAATCACATGTTACACCCCCAATGTTCATCAAGCTAATGAACCCATGTCCGTCACACACAATGGTTGCAATTGAATGGGAAAACACACAACATGACATGCATGAAACCAATGAGATGATACCACACAGTGAAGTATGCTAACAAAATTGTATTGAAAAAAATCAAAGAATGCTAAAGAAAGAAAACTAACTACAATGTGAATGTGAAAAAAAAGAGCTGCATGTCCGTATAAAAACACAAAACTGCAAATCAGAATCCAAAAAAATTATGTCCAAAATCAAATGTAAAAAAATCTCCATGCAAAAAATAACTATGTACAAAACTAACAAGGGTCCATGAGCCCAACTGAACAAAGGAAACCTACTAAAAAACCTACCTAAAAATAAACTATATACAAAAAGTGGAGCAGTGTCCGTCGACTCCAAATCATAATAAGAAAGAAAGGAAACCTAAAACTAAAGAACTATATACAAAGGCGGCGGGCAAGTCCAGCGGCTCACTCCGTGGTGTCCCGGGCCAGGGCATCATCGAACTCCTGTTCGATGTCCCGGAGGCGGTCCAGTTCCATGGCCCCGAGGGTCCGCAGGGACGACGCCGTGTCCTCCTCCAACCCCCTGCGAATTGCCTCAAGGCACTCGGCCCGCCTCAGGGCCCTCCGCATGGAGTTCTCCGCCCTGACCATTGTGAGCCGCGCCTCTTCCACCAGCCGCCGCTCCGCACCTATGGCGTGGCCCAACCACTGCCACACGGAAGACACTCTCTGTCCTGGGTCCCCCTGCCCTCCGGCCGATGCCTGCCCCTCCGATGTCGAAAGCCCCGAGCCTTCATGTCTCCCACCATGTTGCTGCTTCTGCTGCTCTGCCTCTGCCCGTGCACTGCCTCCTGCTGCCTGCACATCCTCCGCCGGCTGGGGTGCACTTGTTGATGTGGCCACCCCTGCTGGACCTCCGACTCCCGACTGTGGCAGGGATGCCTCCTCCACCAGCCTGGCCGCACCGTCAGAGGCAGCTCCACAGGGCACCCAGGTGACTGATGGGTGGGAAGATGGCACAGAGGACGACTGCGCGTAGGGGGTCCAGTTGAGGAGGGGGTCGAAGCAAACCCCATCAGACAGCGGAATCCGGCCTGGGTGACCTGTCCCAGCAGGCTGACGTGGTCAACGAGCCATTCGAGATGACGTGCAGTCTCTCCATGAAAAGACTGCAGGTCACCTCGCATGGCCCGTTGACGCAACGCCACACCAGCCAGGACAGGCTCAACCCGGACCTGGATGGCCACGTCCGCAGGCAGAGGAAGGCCAGTTGACGTCAGCTCATCCCCTGCCTGAAAACGGGTCTGGACGTAGGCATCCCTGCTGGTGCAAGATGATGCAGGGACAGGATCGGGGACAGGATTGCACACAGGCACCTCCGCGGCCACCTGTGCTGCCTCCTGTCCCTGGTCCTGGACTGCACCACTAGCACCAGTGGGATCCCCAACTCCAGACCCCGTCTCTGGTGCTTGCACAGCCTCCTCCTCCACCAAACCCCCCACCAACCTGGATGACTCCCTGCCATCTTCCCCTGTTGGGCCCTGTGGGGTCCCAGCTGCCCCTTCTGCTGCCGAGGAGTCCAACTGCAACCTCCGCCACTTGGACCTCCCCCCGGCAGCTGCGGCCTGGGACGCGGCACCGGACTCCTCACTCCCCGACGAGATGACAACACGGGAGGGGAGCCGGGCCTTGCGTCTCCGGCTGGCGGTCGGATCCCCGCCGCTGTGCTCCACAGCACCTTCTCCGCCCTCTTCATCAGTTGACGCTGCAGACAGGGAGAAACAAAACACAGGCATCAGGGCACTGTACAATGGACACATACACGCATGACAGTTGCACATGAGTGGCATTGGCAAACCTCAGACATGTCATCACAATCCCCAACACACATGTCATTGCAACTCGCACACATGAGCCATACCACAGCCATATCGCAACTGCCACCACCATCCATACACATACAACAGTATCAGCAGCCAAAGGGGAGCCAGACATCACATGCAACACAGGAAGTGCACCACACATGTACACACACCACCACACTTGCATGCATGTCTACACCTCTGCCAAGTGTCGCACTGTTCAGACGGGCATCCATGTCACATCTGCCAATCAGGCTTCCACATACCGCAGTCACATGCATCCATGTTGCATCACTGTTGCACCCTTGACAAATACACACACATGCACATGTACACAGTGCACATACATGCAGCCGAATACAACATACATGCCTGACATCACGGACATGTCTACTTACATGCACATTCATCCAAACATGTGTGCACGCACAACTGCATTTGCCATGCAAGCCCACACACACAAGCACCATCCATGTCTCACACATTACAGCCCTCGCATGTGTCAGACCCACGGCCCTGTACACCCCCACCGATACTCGACCCCATACAAACAGATGTGCAACCGGCACAATGCCGAATAATCAGCACACGCACTGCTCACAATCAGGATGCATGTACACTCACCGCTCGACTCCAGACGGGTCTGCTTCTCTAGGACCTGGACGTGGAGCGTTGGGGATATGCGTTCCAGGACCCCCATCTGTTCTTCCGACAAGTGGCCCCGGCGCCCCTTGGCATCCGCTGCCTTCAAGAGGCGCCGGGCCTTGTTCAGGGTCCTGAACCTGAAGTCCTCCCAGCGCTTCCTGACATGTTGTAAGTCCCGGACTGCCACCCCCTCTGCGTTGATGGCAGTCACGATGTCAGTCCAGATCCGAGTCCGTCCTTCCTTGTCGGCGCGGGAACTTCCGAAGAGGGCATCATACTGCCCCAGGACTTGCTCCACCAGGACACCAACTTCGGTGGCACTGAAGCTGGTGCCCCTCTGCCTCTCTGGCCGGGGGTTGCCAGTGGTCACAGATGGTGTTTGCCCTGACATGACAACCCCAGAGGCAGGAGTGGGTGGGTAACTGGGTCCTGGGGCTGGGCTGTGGAGCAATGGAATTCCAGTCGGGAGTCTTCGGTTCCAGCAGGGGTGGTCACAGCAACAGCACCCCTGGCTGATGTGCAGGCAGCAAATGGCAGTGCACGTGGGCAGCAGGCAGTCAGGCAGCAGCAGATGGCAGGTGGGAGCGTGCTCGGGGCTCTGGGGGGCAGTAGTTCGGCCTTCTGGGCAGGAGCATGGTCTTCCGTGTGCTTACGCGTGGCCAGCTTGGTACGGAGTGATTTGGCACGTGAAAATCCTGCACGTCAGCGTGAAAACCGAGGAAAGGCCCTTAGCGCGTAAGCGCGTCAGCACGCATACGCGATTCTATTGGACCAAAGGCCCTCAGCGCGTAAGCGTGTCCGTGACGTGACCCGCACGGGTGTTTCCCACACAGTACGTGATGACAGAGCACACGTGGAAAGACTGCACGTCAGAGTGCCATCGCGTGTAATTGGACAGCACGTCAGAGTCTCATCGCGTGTAATTGGACAGCACGGCAGAGTCTCATCGCGTGTAATTGGACTGCACGTCAGTGTGTCATCGCGTGTGATTGGTGGAAATGGCCCTACACGCAGAAGTGACAAAGCGTGTAATTGGTGGAAATGGCCCTAGCGCGTACACGCCGCGTAAGTGACGCTGGACGTGTGGGCCTGTATAAAAGGTACGCGTAGAACACCATTTCCTTGTACGTGCTTTTCTTGGAGAGCGAGTGGGTGAATTCTGTACTTCTTGTCGTTTCACACGCGATTTACTTCACGGCGTTTCAAGTTCGTATTCCCTGTTACCTCTGACAGCTTTTTCTCTTTTTTCACTTTAACTGGTTTACCTGGGCCTGTTCCCTCAAACAGTGTTCCCTACTACTGTTGTCCTGTCTCCTCAGACAGCGTACAAATCTTCTTTTGGCGGGGGTGTTGCCAACCAAACGCGCTCCTTTTTCACGCTCTTTTATCTGGCAGACGGTGAGTCACGCACGTATCTAACATCTGTGCTTGCCCCATGTGTAGCCTACCCCTTCAGAGGTCATTCTAGGCTGCGTGTGACACGCATACGTTCATTCTTGTGTTACTGGGTGCCACAGCGTAGTGCAGGTTTTTCTTTCTGCACACGTGGTCTAGGAGGGGTTTGCTGCACGTCATCTCCCTTTTTTGGGGCTCCTGTGTGTAGCGTGACCCGTCATCTTTCCCCAGGGGTTACAATCAGCCTTGCAAGAGACTAGGGTACAATTACCATCTGGTACCCAACCCCTTTGACCCCCAATTGCCCAGGACAATATTTTACACCCACTCCCATACGCACATTAACATCAGTGCCATGGCTGGGAGGCGAGGATTCCGTAAGGGTGGCAAAGGAGGAAGAGCCACAAGTGGTGGCCGTGGTGGATCCGGTAGGGGACGTGGTCGTTACTTGCAGGGTGAGCCTGTCCCCCCATGTGTGGAGGACCAGTCAAGGGCACCCATAATCCCCCCCCCTGCCCGTTGAGGCTGATGTGGCTGACACCATCCATGCTCAGCCCTAGTTGGACCAGCCCATTGTGGCACCAGACCTGGCTGACTCCATGGCTGACTTCAAGGTCAGCAGGCCTATGACACGTGCGCTGGTGCACGTTGATGTCACCATGCCACGTGCATCTGTGGCAGCAAGCTCATCTGCTGCACCAAGTAGGCAGGGCGGAGAGGCTGCAGGGGCAGCTGCGGCTCCATCCACCCCAGCCCTCACACACCCAGCCCGGACAGTGTCGGTCCTAGTCCATGCTGCTGACATTCCCCCTGACACCATCACACTAGAGCCAATGCCTGCACCAACTCCCATGCTGAGTGTGCAATCCCACACTCCTGATACAGAGTCCACCAGGGCTCCTGCCCCTAGTGTCCAGAGCGGCGCAGGACACTCAGGATCACCACCACCTTCCAAGCGGAAGAGGAAGAGTGCTCGTCCGGCACAGGCTGTTGCCCCAGACACGGCTACACAGTCCGGCCCATCCAGGAAGACCAGCTTCACGGATGACGAACTGAATGCACTTGTCGAGTATGTGTCCGCACATGACAACGAGATGGTCATTGTTGCAGGATCCAAGACCACACCTGCACAACGCCAGGCACACTGGCAGACCGTTGCGGACATCGTAAGTGCCCTTGGAATCGTGTGGCGCACAGCCAATGATTGCTATAAGCGCTGGAATGACCTAAAGCGCAGGGCAAAGAGTAAGCTGGCCTCAAGTCATGCCGCAACTCTAGTGACTGGAGGTGGGTCTCCAGTAGTAGACATGGAACTCACTCCACATGAGTCAGTCGCTGGGACCTACGTCACGGACTAACAGATCCAAGGCGTGGGAGATTTGGCTGATTACGAGGCATTGTCCGGTGAGTGCACATGCATGTGTGTGTCATCCATGTGCATGGTGTGTGTGAGGGCTTCTGTTTGTGTGACAGGTGAGAGTGTGTGCACCTGAGTCGTATGGGTCAGCCATGTGCCTCATGCAATACGTCCTGTGCAGCTGCATTTGGCCATAGCAGTATCCCTTCTGCCAACAGTAGACATCTAGCCCAACTGCACGCCAGTTGCCCTTGAAGTGTCACCCTGCCACAACATTGTTGCCTGATTTTTCACTGTTCATTTAGTCAGATAGTTTGCATTCCACCACTTTTACTAGGCATGTCGCAGTCCTCTAGTCACATGTCTGATATGGCTATGGTAAAGTGGAGTGACTTTGTTACCTGGATATCATTTGTTCAAACATGTCCCTGTGCAATTGCACCATTTTGGACTGGCAGCTCCAGGTGATAAATCTGACCTGTTTGAATTAGATAAGCTATTACATGCGGGAACTGGACTGAATGAATAGGTGCTGCCCTCCTCTCCATCTTCACTCAATAGCAATGCTACATGCCATCTGTGTGATGGCATGTGTGTTTCACCTGCCAATCACAGGCCAATGTGTGATGCCACTGCCAGGCAGCATGCAGAAAATGTGTTCATCTTCCATCTTGGTGTCATCAGTGTGTGCCATTTGCCTGCCCTTCATACGCAGTGAGGGTGCATGCATGGGAGGGTTTTAGTCATGTGGGACATGTGTCAAACAAGTACTGGTTCTCTTGCTTCTCAGCCCTCATTGTGTGCCATGGTGCTAATGCCTGTTTCCATTTCTTTGTTTTTATGTCTTTGCAGGGGAAGACGCACCTGATACTGCTGGGGTTGTGGAGATGGTGCAGACCCAGGAGGGGTCCGAGGGCCGACCAACCAATAGTGAGGGACGTGGTGTGGTGGTGGGTGAGAACCCACAAGTGCTGCAGGTCGTGCTCTCAAGGGGTGTCTCTGGCTGCACCTCCCCCGAGCTGTACTCAGGTGTTGATTCGGATGAGACCTAAGTGCCGTCGCAGGTGAGTGTTCCAGGGAGGGATTCTGTTCTGTCTCACCCACCTGCACCAGGGTCAGAACCCTCAATGGGGATGTCAGTGTTGGCAGCTACGCCTTTGGTGGTTACGGATGCAGGGTCACACTCCGCGACATCTGATCCTGTTCCTGGGCCAGCAGATCAGAGGGGGAATGCAGTCCTGCAGCCTCAGGCAGTGCCGGCACAGCAAGGCGCAGTTCGCCTTGCCCCATACAGGTGTGGTGCCCGCCGACGTGGTGGCCGTACGCCACCTGGCAATACCGCATGGGAGCAATCCATTTACGGTATGGCAACCCAACAGGCAGCATCATCCGAGATGATGGCTCAGGCCATGGATAGGGTGGCCACTTCCATTGTCCCCCCTGAAAGGCTGATGGAGCGACTAGAGCAGGCAACCGACTCCATCTGCCAGTCACACAGGGAGGACATGTTGGGGTCCAACAGGGACAGGTGGGCGGCACTGGCGACTCTGCAGGAGGCCATCTCCATTGAGTCCCAGGGCCACAGGGAAGGCAGGAGCTCCTTCACCTCAGGACGACTCTTGTTGAGCTTGAGGCTTCAACACACCAAAGGACAGAACAGCAGCTGGAGCGTCTCACCCGTACGCTCTCAGCTGAGATGCAGGCAACGAGGGCGGAGGTCCGGGCATCCCGTGAGTTGTTGCATGGGGACCTCCGCACACTCATCCTCCAGAACCAGACCTACCACACCCGCATGCTTGCAGCCATGGAGGAGCAGACTAGGGCCTTGCGTGGGCTGCCTCCCATAGTGCAACCACCTCCGGATGCAGCTGCACAGGGTGATAATAGCGACAGCAGTGATACTCCCACAATAGGGTAGCCGTGTGGGCCATGAGCCCATGGAGGTGTTTTATTTTCCCAGGATCCACGCAGGTGGTTTCTGGTGTGCATCCTGTCCTCGGACCTCCTGGGTGGCCTCCCCAACCCCCCCGGGCCCTTCAATGGCCATTTTTGATTTTATTTTTATTTTTATTTTTATTTTTATTTTTATTTATTTTATTCCCTATTTTTTTGGGACGATTTGTTGGCTTCCGTGGTTCCTGTGGGCATACACTGCATTGTGGCTGGGCACATGCAGGCTTGTAATGTATTTGGTTCCGATGCTTGGGTTTGAGTCACACACACCCCTCCTGCTTCCCGTTTCCATGGGCTTGCAAAGGGTGTGCCCAAGTGACAGTGAATTACACAGTGACGTTGGACTCCCATGAGCTGTGTGGGCAGTCTGTAGTCAATACTGTGTATACATTCCTAGTGCATATTGCTGTTCTGTTGTACACTGCATGTTGCATTGATGTGTAACTAATCTTCTGTGTCTACCTCCCAATTTGCAGGTCCCTTCCTCATGTCCACACAAGGACCTCTAGTCTGGAGATGTGGTCCCTGTTGGCAGCAGTGCACCTACAACTCTACATGGCGCCAACACTGCACAGTTGGTAGTGGTGGGAGTGCAGGTATTTCCAGGTGGTGAGACTACTAATATTTAACATTAGTGATGTCATGTTAATGGTAGTACGTGCTCTACTTTGTTGTTGGTCCGGCATTACTGTGAGCATTTCAGGTGTTGCAAGTTTCTAATAGGGACACTGTACATTGTGACCCTAGTGTCATGTTGTGTGGATTACTTTGTTTACCTGCAAATAGCATGACATGGCACGGTGTGTGGTGTGGCGGTGCTGGGGTTGGGTTGGCTGACATGGCACTGTCCTCTTGTTGCATTTTGCAAGTGGGTGTTCATTTTAGCTGCTTGATTCTGTAACTTCTCAAAACTGCATTGGTGGTGTCTGTGTGGGTAGGGATGCACACATTGTGACACTTCCAGGTGAACAATCTCAGGCTGATATGGTTTTCACGGTTCTTTCTCCAGACATTCAGGATCAGTGTCAGGTTGGGTCATCATTGATTGTCAGATGGAATGTGCCAGGGCAGTGTGCACTCCACAGGGGTGTGATTTCTATGTGAAGTAATTAGCCACTAGCTGTGTACGGGCTGCCTCCCCCCGTGCCCTGTCCCCTCCCATGCGCAGCGGCTGTGCATGTGGTTGGGGATGGGGGGGCACCACCATGTCCACGGCCAGGCCCTGGCGTGTTGCAACGTTGTGCAGGACACATGCTGCCACTATGATCCTGCACACTACTGGGGGAGCGTACAACAGCTGCCCGCCAGAACGGTCAAGGGAGCGAAAGCGTGACTTCAGCACTCCGAATGTGCGCTCCACTATGCCCCGGGTTGTAATGTGGGCTGCGTTATATCTTACCTGGGGTGGCGTGTGGGGTTCCGAATTGGCGTCATCATGTGGGGGCTGAGAGGGTAGGCACTGTCCCCTGTGGAGGTGGTGATTGGTATCATTGGTGGGGTTGTGACCTTGCTCAGTATCTGACATGCATGCATGTGCAGTGGCATTCATACTCACCAAGCAGCCATGTATCGCCATGCCGCCCAGCTTCTAGGTCCCGGCTTAGGGTGGACATTCGGTAAATGAAGCTGTCGTGGGTTGACCCGGGATAGTTGGCATATACTGAGGTGATGATTCCCTTGGCATTACATACTACCTGCACGTTGATGGAATGCCAGTGCTTGCGGTTCCTATAGATGTGCTCAGATGCCCTGGGGGGACGTAGAGCCACATGGGTGCAGTCGATGGCAACTAGCACTTTGGGGAATCGTGCCACAGCGTAGAAATCCAGGGCGGCAGCATGCCTTTCTGCAGGGGTTCTGGGCAGGTATATGTGCCTGCGGACTGATGGGCGTGCAGTGATGATGTTCAAGACCTGGTGTAGGCAGCGTGACTGGGTGGCCTGTGATACACCACCCACAATGGCACTTGTCCGCTGAAATGATCCAGTGGCTAAGAAGTGCAGTACATTGAGGACCTTCTCCAGGGGGCTGAGTGCTTGGGAGCACAGGGTGGGTGATGTGAGGTCATCCTCCCACTCACTCACCAGGTCCAGTATGATGTGTGGTGGAAACCTGTACCTCCCATGCACCTGGTCATCAGGCGACCCGAAAAGGCTGGTTCTGGGTGTGAATATTCTGGCCCTGACTATCCTCCTCCTGCTCCTTTGGTAGGCCACGCCCACTGCTGCTAGGAACGGTATGTTCATCCTGGGTCTGAGCTTGTTATTATTTTAGCGTGCAAATTAATGCGTTGCGCGTGTTGTAGGCGAGCTTGTGACCCGCGCACCCCTGAAATCCAGTACCCAGTCCAATAGCGTGTGGATATTCCCGCGCACACCGGGATACAGGTGCGCTGACGTACTTGCGTGTGTAAGTGTCCGCGCACACATGATATACACGTACATAGGCCAATCGCGTGTACGCGCACTTTAGTCCAATTACACGCGATGACACCCTGACGTGCAGTCCAATTACACGCGATGAGACTCTGCCGTGCTGTCCAATTACACGCGATGAGACTCTGACGTGCTGTCCAATTACACGCGATGACACTCTGACGTGCAGTCTTTCCACGTGTGCTCTGTCATCACGTGCTGTGTGGGAAACACCCGTGCGGGTCATGTCACAGACGCGCTTACGCGCTGAGGGCCTTTGGTCCAATAGAATCGCGTATGCGTGCTGACGCGCTTACGCGCTAAGGGCCTTTCCTCGGTTTTCACGCTGACGTGCAGGATTTTCACATGCCAAATCACTCCGTACCAAGCTGGCCACGCGTAAGCACACGGAAGACCACGCTCCTGCCCAGAAGGCCGAACTACTGCCCCCCAGAGCCCCGAGCACGCTCCCACCTGCCATCTGCTGCTGCCTGACTGCCTGCTGCCCACGTGCACTGCCATTTGCTGCCTGCACATCAGCCAGGGGTGCTGTTGCTGTGACCACCCCTGCTGGAACCGAAGACTCCCGACTGGAATTCCATCGCTCCACAGCCCAGCCCCAGGACCCAGTTGCCCACCCACTCCTGCCTCTGGGGTTGTCATGTCGGGGCAAACACCATCTGTGACCACTGGCAACCCCCGGCCAGAGAGGCAGAGGGGCACCAGCTTCAGTGCCACCGAAGTTGGTGTCCTGGTGGAGCAAGTCCTGGGGCAGTATGATGCCCTCTTCGGAAGTTCCCGAGCCGACAAGGAAGGACGGACTCGGATCTGGACTGCCATCAACGCGGAGGGGGTGGCAGTCCGGGACTTACAACATGTCAGGAAGCGCTGGGAGGACTTCAGGTCCAGGACCCTGAACAAGGCCCGGCGCCTCTTGAAGGCAGCGGATGCCAAGGGGCGCTGGGGCCACTTGTCGGAAGAACAGATGGGGGTCCTGGAACGCATATCCCCAGCGCTCCACGTCCAGGTCCTAGAGAAGCAGACCCGTCTGGAGTCGAGCGGTGAGTGTACATGCATCCTGATTGTGAGCAGTGCGTGTGCTGATTATTCGGTATTGTGCCGGTTGCACATCTGTTTGTATGGGGTCGAGTATGGGTGGGGGTGTACAGGGCCGTGGGTCTGACACATGCGAGGGCTGTAATGTGTGAGACATGGATGGTGCTTGTGTGTGTGGGCTTGCATGGCAAATGCAGTTGTGCGTGCACACATGTTTGGATGAATGTGCATGTAAGTAGACATGTCCGTGATGTCAGGCATGTATGTTGTATTCGGCTGCATGTATGTGCACTGTGTACATGTGCATGTGTGTGTATTTGTCAAGGGTGCAACAGTGATGCAACATGGATGCATGTGACTGCGGTATGTGGAAGCCTGATTGGCAGATGTGACATGGATGCCCGTCTGAACAGTGCGACACTTGGCAGAGGTGTAGACATGCATGCAAGTGTGGTGGTGTGTGTACATGTGTGGTGCACTTCCTGTGTTGCATGTGATGTCTGGCTCCCCTTTGGCTGCTGATACTGTTGTATGTGTATGGATGGTGGTGGCAGTTGCGATATGGCTGTGGTATGGCTCATGTGTGCGAGTTGCAATGACATGTGTGTTGTGGATTGTGATGACATGTCTGAGGTTTGCCAATGCCACTCATGTGCAACTGTCATGCGTGTATGTGTCCATTGTACAGTGCCCTGATGCCTGTGTTTTGTTTCTCCCTGTCTGCAGCGTCAACTGATGAAGAGGGCGGAGAAGGTGCTGTGGAGCACAGCGGCGGGGATCCGACCGCCAGCCGGAGACGCAAGGCCCGGCTCCCCTCCCGTGTTGTCATCTCGTCGGGGAGTGAGGAGTCCGGTGCCGCGTCCCAGGCCGCAGCTGCCGGGAGGAGGTCCAAGAGGCGGAGGTTGCAGTTGGACTCCTCGGCAGCAGAAGGTGCAGCTGGGACCCCACAGGGCCCAACAGGGGAAGATGGCAGGGAGTCATCCAGGTTGGTGGGGGGTTTGGTGGAGGAGGGGGCCGTGCAAGCACCAGAGACGGGGTCTGGAGGTGGGGATCCCACTGGTGCTAGTGGTGCAGTCCAGGACCAGGGACAGGAGGCAGCACAGGCGGCCGCGGAGGTGCCTGTGTGCAATCCTGTCCCCGATCCTGTCCCTGCATCATCTTGCACCAGCAGGGATGCCTACGTCCAGACCCGTTTTCAGGCAGGGGATGAGCTGACGTCAACTGGCCTTCCTCTGCCTGCGGACGTGGCCATCCAGGTCCGGGTTGAACCTGTCCTGGCTGGTGTGGCGTTGCCTCAACGGGCCATGCGAGGTGACCTGCAGTCTTTTCATGGAGAGACTGCACGTCATCTCGAATGGCTCGTTGACCATGTCAGCCTGCTGGGACAGGTCACCCAGGCCGGATTCCTCCGTCTGATGGGGCTTGCTCCGACCCCCTCCTCAACTGGACCCCCTACGCGCCAGTCGTCCTCTGTGCCATCTTCCCACCCATCAGTCACCTGGGTGCCCTGTGGAGCTGCCTCTGACGGTGCAGCCAGGCTGGTGGAGGAGGCATCCCTGCCACAGTCGGGAGTCGGAGGCCCAGCAGGGGTGGCCACATCAACAAGTGCACCCCAGCCGGCGGAGGATGTGCAGGCAGCAGGAGGCAGTGCACGGGTAGAGGCAGCAGCAGCAGCAACATGGTGGGAGACATGAAGGCTCGGGGCTTTCGACATCGGAGGGGCAGGCATCGGCCGGAGGGCAGGGGGACCCAGGACAGAGAGTGTCTTCCGTGTGGCAGCGGTTGGGCCACGCCATAGGTGCAGAGCGGCGGCGGGCGGAAGAGGCGCGGCTCACAATGGTCAGGGCGGAGAACTCCATGCGGAGGGCCCTGAGGCGGGCCGAGTGCCTCGAGGCAATCCGCAGGGGGTTGGAGGAGGACACGGCGTCGTCCCTGCGGACCATCGGGCCATGGAACTGGACCGCCTCCGGGACATCGAACAGGAGTTCGATGATGCCCTGGCCCGGGACACCACGGAGTGAGCCGCTGGACTTGCCCGCCGCCTTTGTATATAGTTCTTTGGTTTTAGGTTTCCTTTCTTTCTTATTATGATTTGGAGTCGACGGACACTGCTCCACTTTTTGTATATAGTTTATTTTTAGGGAGGTTTTTTAGTAGGTTTCCTTTGTTCAGTTGGGCTCATGGACCCTTGTTAGTTTTGTACTTGGTTATTTTTTGCATGGAGATTTTTTTACATTTGACTTTGGACATTATTTTTTAGGATTCTGATTTGCAGTTTTGTGTTTTTATACGGACATGCAGCTCTTTTTTTTCACATTCACATTGTAGTTAGTTTTCTTTCTTTAGCATTCTTTATTTTTTTCAATACAATTTTGTTAGCATACTTCACTGTGTGGTATCATCTCATTGGTTTCATGCATGTCATGTTGTGTGTTTTCCCATTCAATTGCAACCATTGTGTGTGGCGGACATGGGTTCATTAGCTTGATGAACATTGGGGGTGTAACATGTGATTTCCATTTCCATGTGGGTGAATGGGTTACTTGGTGGGGCTTTTTGGCTGTGGAGGCTGACCATTACGCACATGATTGGGGATTGTGAGGACCTGCTGGGGGCTGCCCATGGTGGCAGGGGGGTGGGGGTGGTGGGAGACATGAGTGGGGGCCTGGTGGAGGCTGTCCCTGCACTGCTGGGGGGTGGGGGTGGTGGGAGACATGGGTGGGGGCCTGGTGGAGGGTGACCCTGGTGGCTGGGGGCTGGGGGTGGTGGGTGACATGAGTGGGGGCCTGGTGGAGGGTGACCCTAGTGGCTGGGGTGTGGGGGTGGTGGGAGACATGAGTGGGGGCCTGGTGTAGTCTGCCCATGGTGGCAGGGGGGTGGGGGTGGTGGGAGACATGGGTGGGGGCCTGGTGGAGGCTGCCCCTGCACTGCTGGGGTGTGGGGGTGGTGGTAGACATGAGTGGGGGCCTGGTGGAGGCTGCCCCTGCACTGCTGGGGGGTGGGGGTGGTGGGAGACATGAGTGGGGGCCTGGTGGAGGGTGACCCTGGTGGCTGGGGGGTGGGGGTGGTGGGAGACATGAGTGGGAGCCTGCTGGAGTCTGCCCATGGTGGCAGGGGGGTGGGGGTGGTGGGAGACATAAGTGGGGGCCTGGTGGAGGATGCCCATGGTGGCAGGGGGGTGGGGGGGTGGGTGACATGAGTGGGGGCCTGGTGGAGGCTGCCCCTGCACTGCTGGGGGGTGGGGGTGGTGGGAGACATGAGTGGGGGCCTGGTGGAGGGTGACCCTCGTGGCTGGGGGGTGGGGGTGGTGGGAGACATGAGTGGGGGCCTGCTGGAGTCTGCCGATGGTGGCAGGGGGGTGGGGGTGGTGGGAGACATGAGTGGGGGCCTGGTGGAGGATGCCCATGGTGGCAGGGGGGTGGGGGGGTGGGTGACATGAGTGGGGGCCTGGTGGAGGCTGCCCCTGCACTGCTGGGGTGTGGGGGTGGTGGGAGACATGAGTGGGGGCCTGGTGGAGGGTGACCCTGGTGGCTGGGGGGTGGGGGTGGTGGGAGACATGAGTGGGGGCCTGCTGGAGTCTGCCCATGGTGGCAGGGGGGTGGGGGTGGTGGGAGACATGAGTGGGGGCCTGGTGGAGGATGCCCATGGTGGCAGGGGGGTGGGGGGGTGGGTGACATGAGTGGGGGCCTGGTGGAGGCTGCCCCTGCACTGCTGGGGGGTGGGGGTGGTGGGAGACATGAGTGGGGGCCTGGTGGAGGGTGAACCTGGTGGCTGGGGGGTGGGGGTGGTGGGTGACATTAGTGGGGGCCTGGTGTAGTCTGCCCATGGTGGCAGGGGGGTGGGGGTGGTGGGAGACATGAGTGGGGGCCTGGTGGAAGGTGACCCTGGTGGCTGGGGGGTGGGGGTGGTGGGTGACATGAGTGGGGGCCTGGTGGAGGCTGTCCCTGCACTGCTGGGGGGTGGGGGTGGTGGGAGACATGGGTGGGGGCCTGGTGGAGGGTGACCCTGGTGGCTGGGGGGTGGGGGTGGTGGGTGACATGAGTGGGGGCCTGGTGGAGGGTGACCCTGGTGGCTGGGGTGTGGGGGTGGAGGGTGACCCTGGTGGCTGGGGGGTGGGGGTGGTGGGTGACATGAGTGGGGGCCTGGTGGAGGGTGACCCTGGTGGCTGGGGTGTGGGGGTGGTGGGAGACATGGGTGGGGGCCTGGTGGAGGCTGCCCCTGCACTGCTGGGGTGTGGGGGTGGTGGTAGACATGAGTGGGGGCCTGGTGGATGCTGCCCCTGCACTGCTGGGGGGTGGGGGTGGTGGGAGACATGAGTGGGGGCCTGGTCGAGAGTGACCCTGGTGGCTGGGGGGTGGGGGTGGTGGGAGACATGAGTGGGGGCCTGCTGGAGTCTGCCCATGGTGGCAGGGGGGTGGGGGTGGTGGGAGACATGAGTGGGGGCCTGGTGGAGGATGCCCATGGTGGCAGGGGGGTGGGGGGGTGGGTGACATGAGTGGGGGCCTGGTGGAGGCTGCCCCTGCACTGCTGGGGGGTGGGGGTGGTGGGAGACATGAGTGGGGGCCTGGTGGAGGGTGACCCTGGTGGCTGGGGGGTGGGGGTGGTGGGAGACATGAGTGGGGGCCTGCTGGAGTCTGCCCATGGTGGCAGGGGGGTGGGGGTGGTGGGAGACATGAGTGGGGGCCTGGTGGAGGATGCCCATGGTGGCAGTGGGGTGGGGGGGGTGGGTGACATGAGTGGGGGCCTGGTGGAGGCCACCCCTGCACTGCTGGGGGTGGGGGTGGTGGGAGACATGAGTGGGGGCCTGGTGGAGGGTGACCCTGGTGGCTGGGGGGTGGGGGTGGTGGGTGACATGAGTGGGGGCCTGGTGTAGTATGCCCATGGTGGCAGGGGGGTGGGGGTGGTGGGAGACATGAGTGGGGGCCTGGTGGAGGGTGACCCTGGTGGCTGGGGGGTGGGGGTGGTGGGTGACATGAGTGGGGGCCTGGTGGAGGCTGCCCCTGCACTGCTGGGGGGTGGGGGTGGTGGGAGACATGGGTGGGGGCCTGGTGGAGGGTGACCCTGGTGGCTGGGGGGTGGGGGTGGTGGGTGACATGAGTGGGGGCCTGGTGGAGGGTGACCCTGGTGGCTGGGGTGTGGGGGTGGTGGGAGACATGAGTGGGGGTCTGGTGGAGGCTGCCCCTGCACTGCTGGGGTGTGGGGGTGGTGGGAGACATGAGTGGGGGCCTGGTGGAGGGTGACCCTGGTGGCAGGGGGGTGGGGGTGGTGGGAGACATGAGTGGGGGCCTGGTGGAGGGTGACCCTGGTGGCAGGGGGGTGGGGGTGGTGGGAGACATGAGTGGGGGCCTGGTGGAGGGTGACCCTGGTGGCAGGGGGGTGGGGGTGGTGGGAGACATGAGTGGGTGCCTGGTGGAGGATGCCCATGGTGGCAGGGGGGTGGGGGTGTTGGTAGACATGCATTGTTGATCAGTAGTGCAAGGTAACATGTGGGTTGGCTGGGGGGCATGCCCATGGTGGATGGGCTGCCTGCGGGACATGAGCATGGGTGCAGGGTAGTCCCCCGTGGTGTGGGCTGCCTGCAGGGTCCGTGGAGGTTGTGGAGCGTACACCTGGGAGGGCCCACACGGCCAATTCACGTGTGGTACTCCCCAGAACCCCTGAAATACACGTACCCTGCTGATATCGCGTGTGGAACTTCCCGCGCACCCCTGAAATACACGTACCCTGCTGAAATCGCGTGTGGAACTTCCCGCGCACCCCTGAAATACACGTACCCTGCTCGCACTGGGCCAATCGCGTGTGGAACTTCCCGCGCACCCCTGAAATACACGTACCCTGCTGAAATCGCGTGTGGAACTTTCCACGCACCCCTGAAATACACGTACCCTGCTCGCACTGGGCCAATCGCGTGTGGAACTTCCCGCGCACCCCTGAAATACACGTACCCTGCTGAAATCGCGTGTGGAACTTCCCGCGCACCCCTGAAATACACATACCCTGCTCGCACTGGGCCAATCGCGTGTGGAACTTCCCGCGCACCCCTGAAATACACGTACCCTGCTGTAATCGCGTGTGGAACTTCCCGCGCACCCCTGAAATACACGTAACCTGCTGAAATCGCATGTGGAACTTCCCGCGCACCCCTGAAATACACATACCTTGCTCGCACTGGGCCAATCGCGTGTGGAACTTCCCGCGCACCCCTGAAATACACGTACCCTGCTGAAATTGCGTGTGGAACTTCCCGCGCACCCCTGTAATACACATACCTTGCTCGCACTGGGCCAATCGCGTGTGGAACTTCCCGCGCACCCCTGAAATACACGTACCCTGCTGTAATTGCGTGTGGAACTTCCCGCGCACCCCTGAAATACACGTAACCTGCTGAAATCTCGTTTGGAAATTCCCGCGCACCCCTGAAATACACGTACCCTGCTCGCACTGGGCCAATCGCGTGTGGAACTTCCCGCGCACCCCTGAAATACACGTACCCTGCTGTAATCGCGTGTGGAACTTCCCGCGCACCCCTGAAATACACGTAACCTGCTGAAATCGCGTTTGGAAATTCCCGCGCACCCCTGAAATACACGTACCCTGCTCGCACTGGGCCAATCGCGTGTGGAACTTCCCGCGCACCCCTGAAATACACGTACCCTGCTGAAATCGCGTGTGGAACTTCCCGCGCACCCCTGTAATACACATACCTTGCTCGCACTGGGCCAATCGCGTGTGGAACTTCCCGCGCACCCCTGAAATACACGTACCCTGCTGTAATCGCGTGTGGAACTTCCCGCGCACCCCTGAAATACACGTAACCTGCTGAAATCACGTTTGGAAATTCCCGCGCACCCCGGTATACACGCACACGTATTTTTTGTCAGCGGGTGTCCGTGTTTGTGGGTACCCCTTTGCACGTCATTTGTCCTGGAGGGCCACAGTATAGGACATTCATCATGGCAGTATATAGGTGCTATTTGTTGGCGCACCTTTTGGCGCACATTTCTTACAGCCGCAGAGACGCTACCGCCTGCTTTCTTGTGGCGGTCGTGTTTGTACCTGTGCGCTGGTTTGAGCGTGCGCTTTTTTGCCCTATTCTATTCCATGAATACGTGTTGTAGGCGAGCGTGTGGGCGTTCCGCGCACTTGTGCCCTGTACTTCCCCCGTGATGCCCACGTTTTGGCAAGTTGTTCCCCATTCCGAGTGTTACGCCCGTGTTCCGCGCTATGTGCGAATTTCGCTGTGGCCTGTGCGATTTTCGCTGTGACCTGGCGCACGCTGTTAGATGGCCTGTGCGCCAACGTGCGCCGCGCTCTTTTTTATCGCACATCCGCTGGTTTTCTCGCGCACGGACTTCCATGAATCGATGTGCGCTGCTTTTCGTGCGATTTTCGCACTTGCACTGCGATTTTCGCTATTCCACTGCGATTCGCACGTTTTTGGCCACTTGCGCAGCGCTAATTATTCCATGAATCGGCCTCGAAATCTGTGATAGCTAAGCGAGTAACACAATAAAGCATGCACCCTTTTAAAATGTGTTCATAACCATAACATCTAATAGCTTGATATGCCAAAAAGTAAAGTTTGCTTTGATGTCCTTAGTTGAATATTCTTTAATAACCATACATAACATGCTGGAAGTTTGTGACGAATCTCCAAACCTAAGTGAGTTTATGGCACAACTTATTTTTTGGGGTGTTTTTAAAGGCTGAAAATGAAGTGGGTAAATGCAGGATGTTTTGCCTTCTGCATCTTCTAGTTTTCCATGCAGGATGTGGCAAATAAAGGTACAGTGATAATATTTTGGCACAAAATGCTGCTATAAGGATTTACATGTTATGATGCTTTACTATGCAAGTAAACTCTGTAGGACAGTATTATTGTAGGTCTTGACACCCAAAACAAAAAGTTTTGTCCCAAGTAAAGCACGGCAGAAGGTGGCCATGCCCAAATTGAAAGAGCCGGTTGAAATCCCAGCTTCGCTGTTTAGCGTAAGTGTGTGATGTTGGGCAAATAATGTAATCTCACCCTGACTTCAATTGCAAACATTGGAGTTTTTATAAGTTTACACCCTTACAAAAGGACAGTTTTAATAAGTGTAGGGACACATTGGTGTATACTGTTGTTCCTCTGCTAGTGGCTCCAATACTGCTGCATAGAATTGCATTATTGCTGCACTGGCCCTCCCCCATTCTTGTAACACTGGATTTGAAAGGCAGACATAGTGTTACCAGCCAGTCAGTGCACCAGAGATTCTAGTATAGCGGACTGTGGTAGAACCAACATTGCATTTTCTCCTCTGTTGCTCCCAGCCACTGACGGTGCTCGGGCCGTCCAGACTACTGCCCCACACTCTGCAATGCCCTGTTATGCTAGGATATTGAGTCTTTCATTGCACACCATCTGCCATTTTCACACTTTCTAGGACCTTCAGGTTCTGCAAGAAGTGGGTGTTTCAAACACAAAGGAGAGAGCAGTTAACTGATTGTAACATTGAAGCTGCACTAGAATATTCTTATTACAATGAGTAATGAAGTTAGATGCCCCTACAAAAGTAAGTTTGCTATTCCTCCTCAGTCTCTGAAGTTAGTGCCTCTCCCAACATTTGAAGGGTTAGCCCCAGCCTACATTTTAGCCTAGGTGCACCCCTGGATGTGCACACTTGCAGTTTGATAGGCAGGGAGGTGAGGGAAGTCTTTCCCCCAAACTGCGGTTGTTAAAGGTTTACTGTGTGTGCTCAGGAAAATGAACTTGAACAAACACAGTAAAACTTTAAAGCTGTTACTTTCACCTCTCTGCATATTGCGCTTTAAAATATACTATTCAATAGTTGTTCCCCAAACCAGACCATGAGAGGAGTTGGGTAGAACAGTGGGGGCAGAGCCTGCAAATTTGCCCTGCCTATTTTCTGAAGTGGCCCCTCCCATCACAATTTTATTCCCCCCTCCTGCCCCCCGAAATGTAGGTTTTGTTGTGCCCCTGCATGGGAGAGAGTTCAGGTAGGTCGGCTTACTTTCACAAGCCACCAGCCACCCCCATCTCTCCCCTCAAAGTGCTGAAATAAAGAGGCGGGAGCCAACACATCTGCAATTATTCCTTTACTTGCTGCCTGTTGTAAACCTGCTCCGTAATGTATAATTTATAAAGTTAAGCTGGCTGTAGTAATACATGCACTTGCTGTTGGGCTATACCACGAGGGATGGGCCATTACCGCATGCAGGGATGAACGGTTCCATTAGCCTGAACTGAATATATTTGCCAATAGCACATGCAGGGAGGCCATGTGCCACTGGCGCGTGCAAAAAAGAGATGCTCTGTTAGCATGTGCAGAGAGGAGATGTGCTGCTGCATGTGTACGGAGGCTATGCCAATAACAGGTCAAAAGGGAGTATGTGTTCTTGCAAGGTGCTTTTAGCCAAATTCCTTGAGCTTTTAAGCACTGTGGTAACGGTTATTATCCCATTTCGAATGGTACTTGATTTATTACAGCAAAACAGAGCAGAATGCCAGGGGAGCACTGTTGGGCATTGTGGTGGGGGCTGGGGAGGACATGTTTGGGTCAGGCTGAATAAGGAAAGGGAAGGGGAAAAATCGGGTACATCTGGACCCAGTACATTTTGTCAATTTCCAGCACTGATAGTAACTTGTGTGAACAGTCATTCTTCATTATTACATTTCTTTTAAGAAAGAAGCGACTCCTCTGCGGTCTAGAAGCGACTCCTCTGCGGTCTTCCCTCTGCGCCACACCCATCAAGGCTGCGTCACATAATTGGAACTTGGGAAGTGCAGAATGCCCTCCTGCCCAGTAGCTTTCCACCCTTTCTTTGGATGCAACGTTTTGGCCTGTGCAGCAGGGAGCCCTGCCGTTAAGACTGGGAGAGAGGAGATGTGCTTTTATAGCATGGGTAGAGGAGATGCTATGTTAGCACTCACAGAGAACAAATTTCCCCATAGTAAGTAATTAGTAAAGATGTGTCATTTCCACGTGCCATGGAACAGAAGGGCAATTAGCATGCAGAGCCGGGATGTGCCGTTAGCATGCAGAGCCGAGTTTTCCGTTAGCATGTGCATAGACAGGATGTGGAGTTTGCACATGCTAACTGCACATCCCATCGCTGCACAGCATGTGCAGTTAGCACGTGCAGGGATGGGATGTGCAGTTAGCATGTGCAGAGAGGATACGTCCCATTAGCATGTGCGTAGAAGGCATGTCATTAGCATGCACATCTCCTCTGTGCACATGCATGCAGTTATCACACACGTACAGAGAGTTGTCCCACTAGTATGTGCGCAGAGAAGATGCATCTTTAGCAGATGAGAAGAGATGTGCCAATAGCATGTGCATAGAAGAGATTGGAGGTCACTATGGTGTGTCCTGTCAAAGTGTACAAACTTCAGTCTTGATAAACAGAACATGTTCTATCAATGCGTGAAAACAATGTCTGCCATTAGCATATGCAACGAGATGTGCTGTTAGCATGCGGAAAGTGTTAAGGTGCAATTTACACATGAAAATGACACAAATTTGCTCTTCAAATGCTAACAGCACATCTCTGAAAATGCTGAAAGTAGATGTGCCTTTACCATGTGCACAGAATATGTAACATACTCGTTAGTATGTGTCAAGAGGAGATCGTAGCTAGCATGTTCAGGGAGGATATATGCCATTATCAAGTGAAGTGATGTGCTGTTACTATGTGCCCAGACGGGATGTGCCATTTGCATGTGGAGTGAAGGGCTCTGCACAAACCAGACAACTTTGATGTACAACACTTTTGGTCTATGGGTCTGATTTTACGTATGCATTGGGGGTATGTGTTGGATAAGTTCTACTCTCTTTCAGAGGACAAAACTCATTTTTACTCTCTTGAAATTGAATTTACTCTCTAATTTGAAAAAGCATGCGTAAAATACTCCCACCTCAAAATCTTATCTGGAGCACTGAGAACACCCGTTACCTGGGTGTAGGTCTTGGTGGTATATTATGAACCGTCACTATCATGGGACTATACAAAGTTTCATGATTGGGGAGGTGGTCATGCCATGAAAAAGATTGTGCTACTTTTCCCACCAAATGCACCTTGGACAATTAATTATACACTTTCACACAATTGTTCCATCACCTGATACGGTGGACAAATTGAACCAGTACTTTATCCCTGCAAAATTCAGACAGGGATGGAACATGGAGCTGTGTGTTCATGCTGTCTAACTGGCTCTGCCCCTTATTGCGCCTGCAGTTTAGTCATTGTCCTGGAATGTGACAAGAATAGTGCTCCTACTGTGCCACTCATTGAGCATATTGCCATACTGCTGTCCGTGTCCTGCTCCAGGCTGCCATTCTACAGGAAGCCAGGTCAAGCAGGAACACATTGCAACACTGCTGTCCTGGACAGGATGCCCAAAAGAGAAGGACACAGCAAGAAAGTGTTCAACTGGCCACCAGAAACTGTGCTGTAGCCAAGCAACAATGCACACCATGCTTGGTTTATAAAAGAAGCATGGTACGCAAAACCACCTTGCCAGACCTGAACCTTAAGCACAGACAGTGTAGTTCCCAACCCCCCACTGCTGCATGATGGCCTCCCTTTTGGGGAACTATGACAAAACTTATCATACATGCCCAGAAAAAAATTTTATGTCACATTAAGGAGCCAGACAGGCAGCAGGTGTCTCTAGGGCATGGCCCCTATGGCCACAGGGCACTGGTCTGCTGCACAGACTGCCTGTGTGGTATCCATGTCCCACACCACTGCTACAATGGGACATAGCGGGGTGGAAGAGGGTGCCAGGAGACCATGAAAATGGAAGCGGTGTGCAGTAAAAATCACAACATAATATATCCTAACATGGACACCTGTTTCTGGTGTGTTTCCTGTGTACTCCTGCTCATACAGAAAAACAATTGTCTTTGCAATGGGACACCAACCAGCCCCTGCAGCAGACCCCGCTAATGATGCCACTGCTGACTATTGTAGCAAACACACATAAAACCATGGATAAAAATGTTTTTACTCTAGGATACTGTTTGTAATTGGGTTGAAAAGTTAGTCTTTGTTGATTGTCAAAAAATGTATTTGTTTTTGATGACAAGTCATACTATTTGCATTTTAAAATTACCTGACCACATGAACACTCCCATGTCCGCATATAGTCTTGCATGTTAAAATTATAAAAATTATTAAAAAGGTTAAATTAAGAATGTGTTTATTTAAAATAAATAACAAAGACAATATTTGCTTCTTGTTAAGAGTTCAATCATTTGCTTATTTTTACTGCACAGCTTGCAATTGAAACTGGACGATACCATTGATAATTTTGTGGTATTTGTTTATTGTATTTATTTAATGGCCAATGGTATGGCGCCTATATGCAAGTGTTTCCAGGCACCACAAAGCAAAAAAAGGGGGTTACATAGGAATACATGTTTTTTTTTTTTCCGTATTAGTCCTTGTGACATTCTTACTGTGCATGGACAGAGATAAAGAAGTGCAGAGGTGGGGAGGTCTAAGTGGGGGGAAGGGCTGTGATGGGAGAAGGGGGAAGTGCAGGAATGGTGGGCTCAAGGAGTTGAACAAGTGCAGCGGGAAGCCACAGAGGGCAAGTGCCAAAGCATAAGTGAAAGAGGGAAAACAAAGTGGACTTGATTGAGACTAGTCTGAGAAGGGTGCCCAGAGGTAAGTGCTGGTTAGGGATGCTGGCAGAGACTGGTTAAAGGAGGGCCTTGCCCCCAAAGACTCCTAAGGGACCAGGCAACAGTCTCAACTTCAGAGGGAAATTAGCAAGGGAGGGGGAGAGGGAAGGAGGATAAGGAGAAAAGGAAAGTCTTGAGATGTTCCTGGAATTTAGGAAGATCTGGCTCAAGTCTAAGGGGGAAGGGAAGCTATTCCAGAGGGAGGATCCTGTAGAGGAGAGGAATCTACCTCTCACTCTCTGCTTGGAGAAACATCTGACCTACAGTGAGTTGGAACTAGAGGACCGATGGACTCCAGCAAGGAGGTATTTAGGGAGAGAAAGCTGGATGTAGAGAGGTTTCAGGACCCAGAATGGATCTTGAATTTGATCCTTGTGGTCGCCGGAGCCAGTGGAGAGATTTTGGGCTGGAGATTTGATGGAGATTTGCTCTTCAAATGCTAACAGCACATCTCTGAAAATGCTGAAAGTAGATGTGCCTTTACCATGTGCACAGAATACGTGGCATACTCGTTAGTATGTGTCAAGAGGAGATCCTAGCTAGCATGTTCAGGGAGGATACATGCCATTATCAAGTGAAGTGATGTGCTGTTACTATGTGCCCAGATGGGATGTGCCGTTTGCATGTGGAGTGAAGGGCTCTGCACAAGCCAGACAACTTTGATCTACAATGCTTTTGGTGTATGGGTCTGATTTTACGTATGCATTGGGGGTATGTGTTGGATAAGTTCTACTCTCTTTCAGAGGACAAAACTCATTTTTACTCTCTTGAAATTGCATTTACTCTCTAATTTGAAAAAGCATGCGTAAAATGCTCCCACCTCAAAATCTTACCTGGAGCACTAAGAACACCAGTTACCTGGGTGTAGGTCTTGGTGGTATGTTATGAACCGTTACTATCGTGGGACTATACAAAGTTTCATGATTGGGGAGGGGGTCATGCCATAAAAAAGATTGTGCTACTTTTCCCACCAAATGCACCTTGGACAATTAATTATACACTTTCACACAATTGTTCCATCACCTGATACGGTGGACACATTGAACCAGTACTTTATCCCTGCAAAATTCAGACAGGGATGGAACAAGGGGCTGTGTGTTCATGCTGTCTAACTGGCTCTGCCCCTTATTGCGCCTGCAGTTTAGTCATTGTCCTGGAATGTGACAAGAATAGTGCTCCTACTGTGCCACCCATTGTGCATGTGGGGTGCAGAGCATGAGCATATTGCCATACTGCTGTCCGTGTCCTGCTCCAGGCTGCCATTCTACAGGAATCCAGGTCAAGCAGGAACACATGGCAACACTGCTGTCCTGGACAGGATGCCCAAAGGAGAAGCCATCAGGACACAGCAAGAAAGTGTTCAACTGGCCATCAGAAACTGTGCTGTAGCCAAACAACAATGCACACCATGCTTGGTTTATAAAAGAAGCATGGTACGCATCACCACCTTGCCAGACCTGAACCTTAAGCACAGACAGTGTAGTTCCCAGCCCCCCACTGCTGCATGATGGCCTCCCTTTTGGGCATCTATGACAAAACTTATCATACATGCCCAGAAAAAAAATGTTATGTCACATTAAGGAGCCAGACAGGCAGCAGGTGCCTGTAGGGCATGGCCCAAATGGCCACAGGGCACTGGTCTGCTGCACAGACTGCCTGTGTGGTATCCTTGTCCCACACCACTGCTACAATGGGACATAGCGGGGTGGAAGAGGGTGCCAGGAGACCATGAAAATGGAAGCGGTGTGAGGTACAAATCACAACATAATATATCCTAACATGGACACCTGTTTCTGATGTGTTTCCTGTGTACTCCTGCTCATACGGAAAAGCAATTGTCTTTGCAATGGGACACCAACTAGCCCCTGCAGCAGACCCCGCTAATGATGCCACTGCTGACTATTGTAGCAAACACACATAAAACCATGGATAAAAATGTTTTTACTGTAGGACACTGTTTGTAATTGGGTTGAAAAGTTAGTCTTTGTTGATTGTCAAAAAATGTATTTGTTTTTGATGACAAGTCATACTATTTGCATTTTAAAATTACCTGACCACATGAACACTCCCATGCCCACATATAGTCTTGCATGTTAAAATTATAAAAATTATTAAAAAGGTTAAATTAAGAATGTGTTTATTTAAAATAAATAACAAAGACAATGGGCCTCATTACACGGTAGGCGGTGGACCAAGGTGCTATTAGCACCTTGGTCCATGCCGGTAAAATACCGGCACCGCCTTGGAGGAAAGGGGAATTACCGCCCTATTCCAAGGTTGGCGGGGCGGTTAGGATAGCACAGCGGCAGCGTGCGCGTCTTGGAAGCAAGACGACACAAAGCAACAACAGGTTCGATCCCCGGGTCCGCGCTTAGAAACCTCTGAGTGTTTAAGCGCGTTATAAATACGTAACTAAGACAAAAGAAAAAACACAATTACACAACTAAGAAAAACTAACAAATCCTGTAACAGCGCCTCGATGCCTGCGGGCTGTGTGAGCGCTTTATAAATGTAAAATAAATAAATAATTCCCCCTTCCCCCATTGCCCTTCCCCATCCCCATTTTTGCCCCATAAGAGGACATCCTAGCTAGCATGTTCAGGGAGGATACATGCCATTATCAAGTGAAGTGATGTGCTGTTACTATGTGCCCACATGGGATGTGCCGTTTGCATGTGGAGTGAAGGGCTCTGCACAAGACAACTTTGATCTACAACGCTTTTGGTCTATGGGTCTGATTTTATGTATGCATTGGGGGTATGTGTTGGATAAGTTCTACTCTCTTTCAGAGGACAAAACTCATTTTTACTCTCTTGAAATTGCATTTACTCTCTAATTTGAAAAAGCATGCGTAAAATGCTCCCACCTCAAAATCTTACCTGGAGCACTAAGAACACCAGTTACCTGGGTGTAGGTCTTGGTGGTATGTTATGAACCGTTACTATCGTGGGACTATACAAAGTTTCATGATTGGGGAGGGGGTCATGCCATAAAAAAGATTGTGCTACTTTTCCCACCAAATGCACCTTGGACAATTAATTATACACTTTCACACAATTGTTCCATCACCTGATACGGTGGACTCATTGAACCAGTACTTTATCTCTGCAAAATTCAGACAGGGATGGAACAAGGGGCTGTGTGTTCATGCTGTCTAACTGGCTCTGCCCCTTATTGTGCCTGCAGTTTAGTCATTGTCCTGGAATGTGACAAGAATAGTGCTCCTACTGTGCCACCCATTGTGCATGTGGGGTGCAGAGCATGAGCATATTGCCATACTGCTGTCCGTGTCCTGCTCCAGGCTGCCATTCTACAGGAATCCAGGTCAAGCAGGAACACATGGCAACACTGCTGTCCTGGACAGGATGCCCAAAGGAGAAGCCATCAGGACACAGCAAGAAAGTGTTCAACTGGCCATCAGAAACTGTGCTGTAGCCAAACAACAATGCACACCATGCTTGGTTTATAAAAGAAGCATGGTACGCATCACCACCTTGCCAGACCTGAACCTTAAGCACAGACAGTGTAGTTCCCAGCCCCCCACTGCTGCATGATGGCCTCCCTTTTGGGCATCTATGACAAAACTTATCATACATGCCCAGAAAAAAAATGTTATGTCACATTAAGGAGCCAGACAGGCAGCAGGTCCTGTAGGGCATGGCCCAAATGGCCACAGGGCACTGGTCTGCTGCACAGACTGCCTGTGTGGTATCCTTGTCCCACACCACTGCTACAATGGGACATAGTGGGGTGGAAGAGGGTGCCAGGAGACCATGAAAATGGAAGCGGTGTGAGGTACAAATCACAACATAATATATCCTAACATGGACACCTGTTTCTGATGTGTTTCCTGTGTACTCCTGCTCATACGGAAAAGCAATTGTCTTTGCAATGGGACACCAACTAGCCCCTGCAGCAGACCCCGCTAATGATGCCACTGCTGACTATTTTAGCAAACACACATAAAACCATGGATAAAAATGTTTTTACTGTAGGACACTGTTTGTAATTGGGTTGAAAAGTTAGTCTTTGTTGATTGTCAAAAAATGTATTTGTTTTTGATGACAAGTCATACTATTTGCATTTTAAAATTACCTGACCACATGAACACTCCCATGTCCACATATAGTCTTGCATGTTAAAATTATAAAAATTATTAAAAAGGCTAAATTAAGAATGTGTTTATTTAAAATAAATAACAAAGACAATGGGCCTCATTACACGGTAGGCGGTGGACCAAGGTGCTATTAGCACCTTGGTCCATGCCGGTAAAATACCGGCACCGCCTTGGAGGAAAGGGGAATTACCGCCCTATTCCAAGGTTGGCGGGGCGGTAATTCCCCCTTCCCCCATTGCCCTTCCCCATCCCCATTTTTGCCCCGTAGGGCATAATGGGAATGGGGAAGGTGCTAATTACGGTACCGCAAATTGTGGTACCGTAATTAGCACCCTGGTCCCTTTGCGGGTTGGTTTTTACCGCCTGCTAAAAAGCAGGCGTTAAATTACCAACCCGCAAAGGGACCTCGTAGTAAGGCAGTAAGGGTTAATGGTCACCGGTACCATTACCGTTGACCGTTAACCCTTACCGCCTTCCGTGTAATGAGGCCCACTATTTGCTTCTTGTTAAGAGTTCAATCATTTTCTCATTTTTACTGCACAGCTTGCAATTGAAACTGGATGATACCATTGATAATTTTGTGGTATTTGTTTATTGTATTTATTTAATGGGCAATTGCATGGCGCCTATATGCAAGTGTTTCCAGGCACCACAAAGCAAAAAAAGGGGGTTACATAGGAATACATGTTTTCTTTTTTTTTTTAAACGTCCGTATTAGTCCTTGTGACATTCTTACTGTGCATGAACAGAGATAAAGAAGTGCAGACATGGGGAGGTCTAAGTGGGGGGAAGGGCTGTTATGGGAGAAGGGGGGAAGTGCAGGAATGGTGGGCTCAAGGAGTTGAACAAGTGCAGCGGGAAGCCACAGAGGGCAAGTGCCAGAGCATAGGTGTAAGAGGAAAAACAAAGTGGATTTGATTTAGACTAGTCTGAGAAAGGTGCCCAGAGGTAAGTGCTGGTTAGGGATGTTGGCGGAGACTGGTTAAAGGAGGGCCTTGCCCCCAAAGACTCCTAAGGGACCAGGCAACAGTCTCAACTTCAGAGGGAAATTAGCAATGGAGGGGGAGAGGGAAGGAGGAGAAGGAGAAAAGGAAAGTCTTGAGATGTTTCTGGAACTTAGGAGGATCTGGCTCAAGTCTGAGGGGGAAGGGAAGCTATTCCAGAGGGAGGATCCTGTAGAGGAGAGGAATCTACCTCTCACTCTCTGTTTGGAGAAAGATCTGACCTGCAGTGAGTTGGAACTAGAGGACCGAAGGACTCCAGCAAGGAGGTATTTAGGGAGGGAAAGCTGGATGTAGAGAGGTTCCAGGACCCAGACTGGATCTGGAATTTGATCCTTGTGGTCGCCGGATCCAGTGGAGAGATTTTGGGCTGGAGAGATGCGATCCCTGGGCTTCAGGCTAAGGACAAGTCTCCCAAAAACAAAACCTTCCTTTGGGAACGTGACTACACGACACAGGGTCTCTTCATTATTTATTCCTGAATCCCTCGTACTAACATTTTCAATGAAACAATATGGCAAGAAACCACAGATTCACTATAATGAAATGTAACATATGAAAGTTACATTTCTATTTATAAGAGCTTTCCAGCGAGCAGGCCATTTAACTTAAAATTGCTAGAAAGGGAAATCAGCCAACGATCAAAGTAAACTTTTACATAATATTTACGCAATTTTATGCTTCATGATTTAGGATGTGCCAAATTGATATTCAAGTTGACTCAAAGAGTGTGCATCGTAACTGTCAATTTTAAAGAAAATGTAGATTTTAATTAACATGTTGATTTATTATCTAACTTATTTTCCCAATTGGGCAATTGATTTATATTTTTGCCTTCCAAAATTTACATAGTTGCGTCCTTCGGATGTGCGTGTGTCATGGGTACAATCTTCCTGTGGATGGCTTCTTTAACTAGAACTGGAAGATAACCATCAGTAACAGAACAGTAATATGCATATTCTGGGTTGATCGTGAGGTACCAGTTTGTCCATTTGTGCTGCCACTGATACAGAGCAATATGCCAGCATTTATGCTATGAATATTGTTAAGGATTTCAATCAAGCGATGCACACCTTAGTCTCAGCCCAGGTTAGGTTAGATTAGATTCAATATCGAGATGATACACCACTCATATCACACCCCCTTTTCAAATACCCCGTGTCCCAATGGACCATGAAACAGGCTGGTTGATAAAATATCATATTTATTTGAAAATTAAAAGAAATCACACACATTTTTATACGGGGCAGCAATCACCAATGGGGTGATAAGAACAATATGTATGTAAACAATGCACATAGTTCAACTTTCTATTGACACAACTACAAAACACCAGGGAATAGGAGCACTTTTTGATTTTACGTAAAATAGCACTGGAGTTAGAATTTCACCCTGCATGGTTGCCTCAACCCACAAATAATCAATTCTAAGTGGATAAACAGAAACAGAAGGTAATCGGGAATGAGAAATGGAAAGCAGATTCAAAATCGGACTTTCCCTCTACAAACAAGAGAGAAAAACGGATTTTAAACCCTGGCAATTCTAAAATGACACTCGGAAATGGATGAATAAATGAATGAATGTGTCTAAAACGCTTGAAATAAAAACAATTCTTTACTGGAGCAATACTGGAAAGATACTAGCAATCACAAACAATGGATTGAGCAAAAGCATACAATTCAAAATAAATGGAAGATTTAAAACAGTTTGTAGTCAAAATGACACATTGCAAATTTAACACACTTTTGCAATTCCCACCTGAATTTACCAAAACAGTTTTTAATAAATAACAGGTGAAATATTGGGATGTGGTTCCTGAGTTGGGGGGTAGCTATGGATCCAAGGTAAAACATGAAATTGAAATTAGGTCTCTAGCTGGTAAATTGAGTGAGTTATGCAAGATCTAGTGAGGTGCGTTTTTTAGAAAATGAAGGTGCGAAAAAGGCAATGAAATCAATTTTGACATGGACAGTTTTACTCTAAGCGAGAGCATACAGGCTAGACTACCAGATTTAGACACAGTAAGTTCCAGGGTTGATCCACGGAATCAACCCTAGTTCCTCAGTGCCCAGTCCGATCACTCAAAACAGGATGAATACCTTAGGATTTTACAAGACAAAATTATCAAAGATGTTGGCGCTATCACAATAAATCAATGACGGGGTGGCGAGAATGATTGTGCCGATATTACAATGTATCAGGATAAGTATAGGATGACTTAGAGATGGGATAGAGACAAAGCTCTATATGTAAACTATGGGTTTCTATGGGGTAGGGATGATACTTACAGTCCACTTTATTTTAGGATATTGGACCATCAAGGGTTCTGGTCACTACACGACAAAGCGCCTGGCAAGACAGCTGGGCAGTTCGGTCAATTGAGGGCACTGGACTGGCACTGGACTGGCACTGGACTTGCACCTCTGGATACTAAAGGTCAGCTGGATGGCAGGTTTGCAGCAGGCATGCATTTAGTGAGCAGCAAGCCAGGTTAATTCAGGATGCTTCCCAAAACACCACAGCTTCCCTTGGTTATTGGGATTTTTAGAATTTGAGGCCTAGCTGAAGCAGGATCTGCCAGGTTTTGGCCTTGTGTCGGGATTTGGAGTCTAGATGGATAAATGCAAGATGAAGAAAGGAACAGGACAGGCCACCGGTCAGTAAATCAGGAATCGATCAGGAATCAGTCTGTTTGGGCTGGTTGGATATCAGAAAAGTGATGTCAAGTTTATGAGGTGATTTTTACAGTGTCTAGACACCTCCCAGAGTTACTGGAACTACAATCTAATTTTGCCACAAATACATATTTACACCATTTCAACCTTTCAGTAAATCAGATACACAGGTTACATATTTTTTTCTTCATATTTCAATACAAACCCCCAGTCCGTGAGGCTTGGTTTCGCTCCTCTGACAATTTTTCGCATTTTTCAATGGGATTTATATTACTCAAAATTTTGCAACTTTATACATGGGTGGGGATTGTCATGAGGAATGTATGTACAAAAATGTAGGTCTGCAATAGTTATACTTTCTTGTAATTCAACATATATCACTGTTTCTGTCCAGATTGTGAATACATTCTACCAAGTTTCAAAATACAACCCCCACTTTCACTTTTAGACTGTATAAATTCCACATTTTTACCAATTTTGGCAACTGAGATATAAGTCTTTTTAAAGTTCTTTATAAAATTGTCTTTAGAACAAATGGGAGTCAATGTTTGTCATTTTTTTCTTTCCAGCTGACACCAACTGGCATCTCCTTTCAAGCAGGATGGGGGGTTTCCTCAGTCTGATAGAAGTTACATGGTCTCTCAGACCTCCAGCTTCCTTCCCTGGGAACAGCATTGTCCCAGCATTGTCCCAGCCTGGAGCACAGACAAATGTCTGATGAGCTTGTGAATGTTTTATGTCCTTGAAGTTTATGGTGTGCCTCCCATCCTAGGGGAAGTTACAGGGCAGGCACTTGAATAACTGTTTTTTCTTGGTAGCTTGCAAACTCAGCCTCTGTGTTTTAATCTTTAGTTTCTCATTCTGAGTCTTGAAAACCTGTGGGATAAAAATAGCCTATGTGTGTATTTGCCACCAGCCACAAACCTCTTCAACATTGCTGGGTAATGGAAGGCTTTCCTTTAACAGTTTACTTTTTAAATGGGCATTTTCCTCCTTCAGTTTTGCAAAAACCCATTTTACACGTGTTGAAAACTGCTAGCATTTCTTTCATTAAATTTGGTTTGGCAGCCCCATCTGCCTTTGCAATACTGCCTTGCAGCCAAAGTCATTTTCTTGGAAGCCTGAGTTTTATCTGAACACTGATACCTGAAACTGACCAGGCTTAGATAGTTGAAGTTCTTTTGAAGACATCTGGTGTTTGATGGAGAAATATGTCTGCTTTCCCGTGCGACGAGTAAAAGCAAAGTTCTTTCCAAAGTTACTTTTGACAGGGCCTGTCATTCGAAATTAGGCCCGGTTTTGCTAAGACACAATTGGGCCTCATTATGAGTCCGGCGGTAACCGTGCTGGAAATTCTGGCAGGTTACCGCCAGACTCATATTACCATTCCGCCTGCGTGATTGCCGGAATCACCGGGGCATTACAACCCCGGTGACCTAGTAATTCCGGAGGCAGAAATCGGTAAATCCCCATTCCCATGAAGTCCCATAGGACTCCATGGGTATGGGGACCATGGAAACACCGGCTCCGTCTATGACAGAGCCGGTGTTTCCATGTCCGCCCACAGGCGGTTGGTGTTAAACCCGCCAGGTCAGACCTGGCAGGAGTGATACCTCCCGCCTGCAGGACTCTTAATCAGCCGGTCCGGAAAGAACAGTGGTGGCGGATTTACCAACACCGTTCTTTCCGGACCGCAAGGTCGTAATGAGGCCCACTGACTTCTTCTGGGCCTGGCAGGACCTTTTCAATCACAACAGTTTCATAGTAAATGGATGGATTTACCCCCAAAACACCTTTTTTAAAGGGTGAAAAAAAGGTTTCATTCTGAAAAAGAATTTGGGGGTTTTCAGCAAGGCAATGCTCCCTATTTACTTAATTCCATGTTAAATGTTGCAGAGCACACTGGCACGTTCCTGCAGTGTGTACTCTGTTCCACCCCACCTGAAATATGTGTGGCACGGTGTTGCAGACATTATTTTGTATGGTTGTTGTAAAAACGCAATTTTGAGAATCTGGCCCGCACAGGAGCCAGTGCAGCCATTTTGCTGTTTCTTGCACCAATGCAGCAAAGTGATGGGGTAAAGCACAACTGAGTGAGTCAATATATCCCAAAATAGGTGCAGATGGCAAAGTACTGCATTTCGACGTGACAGGAAACCTTTTTTTGTCACAAATGGAACACCATGTGCATCCATACAAAAATGAAGGAGCAGAAGTGCATTTGATTTTACCACACAGAACTCTGACTCATAATTCAAGTGCAGAACGATGAAAGCAATCTGAAACATTGGAATGGAATGTGACAGTCGAACTATGCCTTATAGTAATCAACATTTTCCTGCAATCATTACTTTCTCAAAAGTTTTCAATGAGCCTTGAAATTAATGTTCTATATTAAACTTGAATTAAAAAATATAATAACTTGGTAAAATCCTGACTATTAGTATTTTTCCTAAAAGTGCAAGTTGTTTTCTTCTTTTTGTGAAAAGAATGTAAACTTTTATGCTATGTGTGTGTGTGTGGTTGTTGATTGTCCTAGTTTTGTCTTAGGAAACATGATGACGTAGGTGATTGCAGGGTACGTTTGGCTTTGCTGTGTACCAACATCATGAGAAGAGGTGGAGCGTATTGTTCGATATGTCACTGGCACTTGAGGGGTGGGTGATCTGATTTACTGCCATGAGGGCATTTGAACTTAGGTCGATGGATCAACAGATACGATTAGCACAAGGTGGCAATTTCTGACTTGTGAGTTTTTGCATGTGTAAACATGAAAAAAAACAGAGGTAAGATGCATTGGAAAAGAATTTGGGTTGATTGATATAAGCTCAAAAATATATGCCTGATCCATTGGGCCAATAGAATTCCTGAGAGAACTTCCCCTTTAACACACAAGACAGCTGAAAGGAAGAGGATTGTGTGCTGGGTCACTTTAAAGGAAAGCATACCTACTGTATTGCTTATTTGTATAACGCGCCAAACCCTCAGGTATCTGGGCTCATCGTTATATTTGTACAAAAGAGACAGTTACAGGTTTCATAAACACATATATAAAAACAATAAGATCATATTTACATCATTGTCAGGTTACATTATCACGATATAGTACATGACATTATGTGCAGTCAAAAGATTAGAGAGAAATAAAACATTGAAGGTTAATTAGTCTCTAGGGAGGCGAGCCAATTGTTGGCGCTTGTCCTGAGTTGGGGGAAAGAAGGTACTGTTCTTAGGGCTGTAGTTGTAGAGTTCTAGAGTTTGGACGCTAATACAGGGAAGCTATTACCTCCAGATTTCTGGAGGTTATACCTAGGTACTTTAAGACAGTGTAGTTGGGCTGTTCTGGTGGGTTTAGACGATTGACTTTTGGTGAATCTACAGACCAGGTAATTAGGTGCTGAGTTTGTTAGGCACTTATGAGTAAGAGTCAAGGTTTTGAGGGAGATTCTGTTTTTGATAGACAGCCAGTTGGCATTGCATCTGGTTTCAGAAATGTGGTGAGAACATGGTATTTTGAAAGGCTGCTCTGATAGCGTTATTTTGCAAGATCTGAAGTTTGTTTACATTTCTTTTGCTGGTTCCTAGGTCGAGCATGTTACAGTAATCCAATTGGAATAGGATCAATGCTCTCACTAAGGTGGAACAGCTTGTTGGTGATAGAAAGGGCATGCAGACATTTATTAATTTACAAGTGTAGGCTGCAGCCGAGGCTGCAGCGTTCACTTGTTTTGTTAAAGTTAAGAATGAGTCAAGATAGACGCCTAAATTCTTGACGTCTTTGGAGACCGGGATGTTAATGCCATCAATGGAAAAGGATTTGAAGGTGCTGTCAAGTTTGTTTAGTTTGGCTTGTGAGCTGGTTAATAGTAATTTGGTCTTCTCACCATTGAGGCAGAGGCCATGTGTGGCCATCCATGCCTAAATGATGAGATACATTTTATTCTGTCATTGTCAGAAATCGGGATAAGGACTTGGGTGTCATTTGCATGATTAGTGTAGGTGACACACAAGAAGTCTAGATCGTCAAACAATGGTGTGGTAAATATATTGTAGAGCGTTGGTGACACATAGGATCCATAATGGTTTTAAATGGGGGCTATTACAATATTGTTGAAGATGGCGATTTTGCAGGAGGCATAAGATGGTCTAGATCGTCAAACAATGGTGTGGTAAATATATTGTAGAGCGTTGGTGACAGACAGGATCCATAATGGTTTAAATCCTTGTGGTACACAGCATGTCTTCAGTGCTGGGTAGCTGAAGATGTGGGTGAGAACACTCTCATATTTCTGTTATCCAGAATAGATTGTATCCAAGCTTTAGCTTCTTCAGAGAAGTAGGCTGAAGAATTGAGGTGGTTACATAAGGCTTTGTGAATGACAAGAACAAATGCAGCTGATAGATATAGCAATAGGAGGAGCATTTTCTTACCTTTATCTATTTGATCATCAATTTGAGTTTTCAAATCTATGAGGGCAGTTTCAGTACTGTGTCTAGGTCTAACCCCTGATTGTCGCAAGCCCAAGAGATTGTTTGTTTCCCAAGGTGTCTGTATTTGGAGGTAGGGTGCCCTGTCAAGAATTTTCAATAGGAATGGCACTGTTGTGATAGGCCTATTGTTTGTGGGGATGTAAGGGTCAAGGTTAGGTTTTTTAGGAGCGGAAGGACCCAGGCATCTTTGGAGTTGGTAGGAACTTTTCTAGATTCAAAAGAGGAGTTTATGAAAGAAGTGATGGCTGGTGCAAATTCTTTGGCTGCCTCTTTAATGATTGATGCTGGGCATATATCGCCCTGGTATGGAGATGGTTTCAGGCTGTGATTATGTTTTCCACTTCTGTAATGGATAATGGAATGAATTTGAAGAGGTTGCATGGGTTCTCTGCTGGGCGCTGAGTCTTGAGGGGTCTTGCGTTAGCACTGATGTTACGTTATTTCTTTTTGATTTTAGTTTGTAACTGCGATATTTTATCGAGAAGGGGTGCTCGAATCTTGGTGCACCAAGCCTTTTCTTTAGGGCAGGTCTCGGTAGGAGGAGTAGGCAAGTCAAGATCTCTACATGTATCTTAGTGTATTGATGTCTCTTGCAAGAGCACTTGAATTAATTGTATTACCCCCACTTAGAGGGAAAACACTGGGGAATGATGTTAAAAATTATTTGCAGACGGTTGCTGATTAGGCAGTGGAATTAGGAGCAGGGGGATTTTCAGCACATCAAGCCACCTGCCCAGAAAGAGGAGGAATATGCACTAGAGTGGCTTAATTGAAATATTAAAACTTTCATCAGTAGTTGAGAACAAGTACATAATCACATACATACGCACTAGGGTCAGACACGGATACAGAAAGAATGCATGGAATACACCAGAAACAGTTGCCTCTGCAATTTATAGGGAAGTGTGACTGATAGGTGGCAGCATTGTACTGCTCCAGGAAGAAACTATATGTGGCACCAACTCTATGTCTTCAAGTAGTCTGGGCATTAAAACACCAGTTCCTGAGACTACTTGTGCTTTCAAAGACATCACTGGCTTGGCTTTATGACACATAACTTTTGCCTTTCCAATGTCCGCCTTTCTTGACATACTACTAAGAAAGGCATCCCATCCTGTCATGTTGTAACAGAACAGGTTTTGTGTTTATGGTTAACAGTGGTCTGTTTAAGTGCCAGCATATGATTCACATACTGCATGAGAATGGGAAGTGCATGGGAAGGGTTTGCAGTTGCAGATCTCAGCACTATGATCAATAACCCATGTAAGAAGTGCAGACCTTGCATACCTGCTGCATCTCCCAAACATTCCACTTCATTGGTCTATGAATCCGATGATGGCAAAAGTGGTGATGAATCTGCTGAAGATTATCATAATTACCAAATCTTTGTCTATACCCCACCCTGACATTAGGAAAGGTTGAGAGTTGTAGCTCAGAGCACTGATTCTAAGTAAAACCACAGGTCAAGAAGTTATTCAGAGTGACAGTTGGAGGGGCAAGCAAATCTGAAAAGGTGCGTGCCAGAACATCCTTGAATGGGAGCAGTGTGCAAATATTCTACCATGTGTCCTCACTAATTTCTCTTTGAAGTAACTCAAAAACCTGTCTTGCAATACCCCAGAGACCTGTCAGATTTGGCACAAGAAACACAATGGCCCTCATTACGACCCTGGCGGAAATCAACCGACCGGACCGCCATAGCGTAAATAGCGTTTCCGCCATTGCACGATGGAGCAAAGTGCGGCTCATTCCGACCCATCGGGCACGAGCACCACGCCATGGCGGAAGTGCAAAGTCCGCGATGGCGGAAATGACCCCAAAACGGCCCACACCGCCGCCGTACGGCGCCCTAGGTGCAATACCGCCAACCATCTCAGCGGCCACCGCAGTGAGCGCCAACCGGAAAGTACGGTGACCGTAAATATACGGAAACGGAAGTAAAAGCATGGTCCCGGAACGGGAAACATCACGCCGTACACCTATAAAACCACAAATTCCACACAACCATTAAAAATACTACCCTGAGACACATCCCAACCCGTCATCCACCCTAGTGAAACCAAGAAAAAGGGGAAAAGTAGCAGGTCCACTTCTCCCGTGAGGAACTCACCGTGCTCACAGAGACCCTCCAGGAGAATGCTGCCGCCGTCTTCTCCACGCAAATGACCAGGACGGCACTTGCGAACAAGAAGGCCATATGGGCCCTGGTGGCACAGCGGGTAAGTGCGGTGGGGACCGCACCCTGCAACCCACAGCAATGCAGAAAGCGATGGGACGACCTGCGGATACGCGTCCGTAGCATACTTTCTGCCAACCGCAACATTGCCACAGCTACCGGGGGAGGATCGGAATCACCCATCAAGTTGACCCCCTGGGAAGAAATCTGTGCCTCCACCATTGGAATGGAGAGCATAGAGGGAGTCGGAGGGATGGAGAAAGGAGTGCAGACATCCGAAGAATCAGGTAGGTGTCCCAAATAAAACAATGCCAAAACCACAATGTCCAATCATGTGAAGTACCACGTGCCCACATAGTGCAACAGTAACACATGTCCAGGAGAACGTCCACATACATAGGCCTGATAGCACACTTTAAAACTCACATCAAATACATAAATAATTAAAAATCCTAAAAACACCCTCTACACGTGCAGCAGGCACACCCTAACTGCAGGCTGCCAAACAACTGCACCCTCACTCCACACACAAATGAAACCACCTCCAAGGCCCCGACCCAAATCACCCTCAGGTACCACCCCAATGCATGTGATACATTGCCATTCCAATTCCCACAGACCCATTAATAACGCTCGCCCTCCTTTACTCCACCACAGGGTCCGATCCAAACGACGAGCTCCAGGACACCCCTACCAGCACACCTGCAAAGAGGGCCAAGACCAACGGCCAAAGACCCTCCACCTCAGCTGCACGCATCAAGACACGGAAGCAGCACAAATCAAGTGGCAGCACAGAGGAGGGAACTCCAACAGGCACCCCAGCAGCCAGCATGCCCACAACACCACCACCACAGGTCCCCCCAATGGATGCCACAGTAGGCACTGCTTCTGGTGGCAGCAGCACCATAGGTGACACTGCATTAATGGCAGCATGCTCCGACACAGAAAACGGGGATGTCGAAGTCAGATCCATCCATGACCTGTCCCAATCCCCCTGTCTGTTCCATCCCGTACACCATGAGGATACCACGCAGGGGCACCCACAAGACGACGACTGGCCATCCCCCACAAGCCCTGTGGCAAGGCAACATGAGGTGAACAGCCACTCTGTGACACCCCCGCAAATGGCCATGGCCCAGCAGAGGCAACAGTCCCTCGACCAGTTAATCGTGCAACAGCAGCAACTGGCCACGCTCCTCAAGGACCATCCCGATGAATGTGGGGGCACTAAGGCAGACATAGAAACATCAACTGAGACACTTAGGGCAGAAATGGAGAGAAGTACAGAGACACTAAGGGCACAAATGGAGAGTAGCACCGAGAGCCTGAGAGTACAAATGGAGAGAAGCACCGAGAGCCTGAAGGGGGAACTGCATGCGACGTCCAAAGACGTATGTGCCGAACTTGCCGCAGTGCACCGTGTGCTCACTGAGCTCTCACAAACCCTTAGGGACATGCATGGACGTGAGCAGGCAGAGACATCATCCGTTGCAAGTTCCGTCCAGGGCAGCCCCCAACGTAGATCTGGGAGGAACCTGCGCTCCACAGGCAGGGGTGCCCCTGATACCCACAGAGGGGGCTTGCAATAGCGACTGCCCACTGACAATGAGCATCTTTGGACACTGGTGTTCGGGGGGGAGGTAGGAGGGTGGAGGGGGTGTGTTGGGCTCACTTGGGTGGCGGGTCGATAGGGTGTTTAACATGATATCACATATGCCATAAACAATGCACGATCATCCAATGAGATGTGTGGACATTGATCTTTGTGTACGAGGCCATTATAGGCGTACAGTCCATATTGTGCATGTTCCAGACACACACAGTGCCACGAGTCCCGTGTCCATGTATCAGCCACCAGGCGTGAGTGCTAGAAGCATGCATCTATGAGATGCTGACGAATGTCACGGCCCTCCTGTGCCTCGCAGACTCCTTGAGGTGCTGCCACATCCCCACCCTCATCATGACCATCTTCAGGTGCTTGCAGTTCTGCGTCAGGGGGCATGGGCACATTTCTACGTACGCACATGTTGTGTAGCATGACACATGCCATCACCATCTTTGCAACCTTCACATGGCGGTACAGGAGTGCCCCGCCAGACCTGCTGAGGCATCGGAAACGAGTCTTCAGTAGGCCGAATGCCTGTTCTATGACTACACGGGTACGTGAGTGGGCATGGTTGTAGTCCTCCTCATGCTGGTCCCGTGGGTTCCGGACTGGTGTGAGGAGCCATCTCTTCAGTGGATACCCGGCATCACCTGTATGTGGACAATAAACGAATTATGTGGAATGCCATTGCTACGTACGCACCCCCCCCCTTCCTGCCAGGTCATTGCCGCATCACATACCCCACATCATCATGCATGAAATGAGACTCAGCGAGTAGCCAGGATCTGTTCCCTGCGTGTCGCTCCATGTAGCGTGGTATTGTAGAGTTCCTCAAGACCATAGAATCATGGGTTGATCCAGGGAATCGGGCACAACAATGTGTAATGATCCTGTTGGAGTCACACACCATTTGTACATTCAGAGAATGAAATTGTTTTCGGTTGCGGTACTGGGCCTCCATGGCATGTGGGACGACCAATTCCACATGGGTGCAGTCGATGGCACCAATGCAACCCGGTATGCCGGCAAGTGCATGGAATCCCACTTTTGTGTTGGTAATTTCCTGCTCCGAGCGTGGTAGAGAGATGTAGTCGTCTGCGTGCTGCAGGAGGGCATCGAGCACTTGCAATAGTGTCCGTGAGAACAGTGGCTGTGATATGCCATGCAACTGTCCGACTGTGTGCTGGTAGGTGCCTGTGGCCAGGAAGTGGAGTACAGACACCACCTTCAGTAGGGGTGGGATGGCGGTTGGGCTATCTATCATGCTGACAAGGTCAGCCTGTGTCATGTCCACAATGGCGGTTATGGTTTCCCGGTCCAAACGGTAGAGGGTGTGGATCTGCTCATCAGTGAGGTTGAACGGATGTGCTCGGAGGCGTGGGATTGCGGGCTGCCTGCGTGGTGGTAGTGGCTGTGCTGGCGGCCCTTGCTGGCCCTGCCTTGCCCTCCTCCTCCTCCTGCGTCTCCTCCGTGCGGCCGGTTGTAGTTGGTGTTCGTCTTCTTCTTGAAGTTGGAGTACTTGCAGTGCTATCAGGTCCCCCAGGGCCAACATAGCTAGTCCTGCCGGTAGCATTTCGGAGTGGGTGTGGTTGTGGGAGGAGACTGGGTGTGCAATTTATGTGTTTTCAGGCTGTATGGCCTCCACCTGTGGTGATTCATTCCACCTGTGCAAGCTGCTCTCCCCTTTGGGCGAGCACGTCCCGCACACAACGCTGCAATTCGACGAATGGCATCTTGCTATTACAATCATGTATTTGTACCCGATGGCAGTGTAACATTGGTTGATATGTTCATTCGGCTATGGTCCCATTGTTTCACATACTATCTTTGCAGTCGCGAACAGACTTGTGAAGGGTCAGTGGAACGTAGTACTCGAGTAACAGTGGACCCTCATGCAACACTGTACCGAGGTTCACCGACGGGCGGGGCCTCCCATTTGTGAGTGAAGGCAGTTGCCATTTTCACACACAGCCGCACTAGATGGATTAATTTGTGATTTCAAGCGGCCACAGATGCCTTTTCGACGTGATGTTGCAAATGAGGAATTCGAAGGGCGGCGCTTTCGGTTTTCAGCTAGCGGCGAGGAGATGCCCACAGGTCTGACTGCAAATATAACGTTCTATTGTTCAATGTCCTTGGGACAGGGGCCATGGCGAGGATGCAATGATTGATATGAATAGTTTGGGATGCGCAATAGCGAAGTGGGCGATGAGGCCGGACGTTCCCAAATACATGTTACTTCACAACACTGGAATTACGGGCTGGGGCACAGTGGATTTTGCAGGCTGCATAACGCACAGACTCAATGGAAATTTCACATGTTATGTGAGTATGGAAACAGGCGTTTTCATTACGGGATGACGGAATGATGTATGGATGCATGGACAGATGATTTGATACAGAGTTTGCCATGTACAGGGCTTCTTGGAATCTATCCGCCTCCCCTGCGCTATGTGATGCAGGGCTGCCATAGTGGGACCATCGTCTATCTGGCCTTGTTGAGCCCTCCCTGTCTCGACGCGCCTTCAGACACTTGTGTCTATGCACGTTACCAATCCCATCTGATGGATTCTGTTTTAACAGACGCATGCACAGGTACACTCGTTTGTGATAGTGTTTTCACCTCGATATAGATAGTTATGATTCGCAAGTGGTTTTTGGGTGGTGATGATCCTTTGGAGTGGGCTAGCATGCATATGGCTGTGGATTTAGTGTGATCATTGAAGTGAGTAATTCAAATGAAGTTCTGATGGCCATACTATTCTTTTTCATTTCATTTGGTTGACAGGTATCTCCTCCCCTTTTGCCACTGCCATCTGTATGCCACTCCTGCAGATGGATTTTACTCCCGACACCTGCTGCTTCGTGTTAATCAGTGGAGCAGCATTACGATCTTATGGGACGATCGCCAATGGGCCACATGCCCTTACGCAGTACTAGTGGCTAGGAGCAACATTTCGGCCTTTCAGCTGGACTAGTGCCTCCCTATTTAGGCGCTTCCATGTTGCCTTTTCGTACGAGAATGTAGCCCCTGTGTACCATGAAGGAACAGGGCGTCACACAAGAAGTAGCTGGTCATTTATTGCGGATGCAGCCCACAATGGTGAAATGTGTTTTGGAGTTCATGGCCTAATGGCTGTATGGGCTTGGTGAATTTGTTGTGCATTAAATTTCTATTCTGATATGAACCGTGTAGCGTTCTTCTTTGCAAGTGATGTGGCATATTCCTATTTGGGGAGCGATGTATTGTGAGGAGATCTGCATTGGGTTCCAGCTTCGGAGTATAGTTGCGTGGTACTGTGCTGGGCGCGTTTGCCTACGAAGCCCAGTGAGGTCAGGGATAAGGGCTGCCAATATGACTGTTTTGATGATGTCATGCTCAGGGGCGGGGGATTAGCTTTTGTGTAACAGATGCCGGTCAGCCAGTTGGATTGGTGGAATGATGTGATTATCGGAATATTGCTGGTCACAGGTGCCTGTGTTTGCGTGCGTTTCTTGGTGGGAGACTGAGGTCATGTCCATTTGTATGGCTTCTGTATTCGTGCCATCTGTGCCCTGTAGCTCCCATTGGCCCCTCTTGAGATTCATTTGTTCGTTGGCAGGCATGGATGACTAGTACATTTCACTGGTTGCATTGTGTGACTTCATTGCACCTACGGGGAGTTGTACAATGTGGCCAGGGAGCGGTGTACAGGCACTCAGTGGGGCCGTTTACGGTTGGTTCGCGATGCCGTACTTCTCACCATGGCGGAATGGTACTTTCCGCCGTGCTTGATGGCGTTAGGTGCATGTCCGCTAGGGTCAGAATTCGCGTACCGTTGCGCCATGGTGGTAATTACGGTTTGGTATGGCGCGCGCGCGCGTACTTGGTGCAGTTAGCATTGGCGTTCACTACGGTGTCGCTAATGGCATCGTACTTTGCAGTGACGGATCATAATCGCACCGAGCGCTATTCGATGGCGGTATTGCATTTCCGCCATCGTTTTTCGATTTCCGCCAGGGTCGTAATGAGGCCCAATGAATCTTAAATGCAGTTCATGGGTTTGTATTAGACTTCATGGGCCTTAAGGCCAAACCTCCATCTCTCATTTATTTTAAGCACCTCCACCTTAACCTAGGGGTCCCTAAACACAGGTGAGTAGATACAGAAGATTGACATCTCCTGTCTAAAATCTGCCTGGTATTCATGCTGTGGACCAAAAGGCAGATCAGAACTTCCTCTGTGCCGATTCTATCCAATTATTGGGGATCTATAGGGAATAGTTGTGTCCAGTTAAAGTATCGACTGTAAAAGGATCGAATGCAAAAGGATCGACGTAATAGGACCGAAAACAAAAGGATCACATTTTTTTTTTATGATATATTTTTTGGGGGGGTTTCATATAGGTAAAAAAAGTGGTTTTACCACAAAAACAGGGGTTGGAGGGGGGATCCCCCCAAAAAAAAAATTCAAAAAAATATATTTTTTTCTATCCTTTTGTTTTCGATCCTTTTGAATCGATCCTTTGACCATTAGATCCTTTTGAATCGATCCTTTGACCTATAACCGGGAATAGTGCCTTACAGACACTATGGTTGATTCATTATTTTCCTATCAAGTTCACAATTTCCTCTCCCTTTCCTACTCTGTCTTCCACTCTCTTCCCTCAACTTCAACCACCTCCTTTCTCTCCTTCCTTCACTGGCATGTCCACCCAATTTGGTTCCCTATGCCTGGGGTGTGCCTTCATTCTTTGATGTTCCTACTCTCTCTCCAATCTTTCTGCTCTCATGGAGCTATTAGCTCCATGGCTGCTACCAAACTGGGATCATTTACCGGGTTTCTGCAATGAGGAACAACTGGGTCATTCCAACATTGGAGGACCCGGTAATTCCTCCTTGCAGGAACCATTCCCCATTCCCATTTGAGCCCACATAGGGCTCTATGGGAATGGGGATGGAGGTAACAACGGGCACATTACAACTGGTTTTACCAGGCGTCCGATCCGGGTCCCGTGATGGGAAGCTTGTAATCGGTGCTCCCGTAATGAAGGGGGCTGGTCCCGTACCGGCCACCTTCATTAGGGGTGCGCCAGGGTCGTAATGAGGCCCATGTGATTCTGAGCAATAGTTAGACTATGCATCCGATTTTAATAGCAGACTTCTTATATTAAAATTGGTGTTAGACATATTGCCGGTTGCAATCGAAATAAACACATGGGGCCTCATTACGAATTTGGAGTTAGCCATGGAGCTATTAGCTCCATGGCTGCCTCCAAACCGGGCTCCTTTACCAGGTTCCTGCAATGGGGATTTACCGGGTCATGCCGACATAGGAGGACCCGTTAAGTCCTCCTTGCAGGAACCATTCCCCATTCCCATTTGAGCCCCCAGAGGGCTCAATGGGAATGGGGAGGGAGGTAACAATGGGCACATTACAGGTGTCCTGTTGTTACCTCCTTCTTCCCCTCGTGGGACCCGGAAAGCACGCCTGGTTTTACCAGGCGTGCGATCCGGGTCCCGTGATGGGAAGCTTGTAATCGACCCTGACAGAATGAAGGGGGCCGGTCCCGTACCAGCCCCCTTCATTCTGTCAGCGCCAGCCTTATAATGAGGCCCATGGAATTCCCATCTTCAGGAGCATGCCTGGTGTGTATGATAAGCTCTGAATCCCTTGAAAAGATGTGTTGTTTATGTCCACAAAGCATATTTAAGACCTTCGTTGAAGAACAAAGCAATTGTAAATGTATATTCACCATTGTTTAAGTGTAGGTTGATTTTTTCAATGCACTCCATATTTGTGACACACTCTGAGGGTAGTTCATGGAATAAATGTGTGCTGAAAACGGGGGCGCAAGCATGAAAATCTCAGTGCACACGTGCGAAACTCGCGCAAGTGCCCTTTTGGTGATTCATGGAAGGTGCTGCGCGTGGCTTACCTGGGACTTACACGAACCACGTGTGGCGCACACGTCATTACGACATCCCAAATGCTCTGCGCTAGATGCCCAATGAAGGCACACACTGCCCTGAGCACACACCTAAAAAGGGGGTTGATCACGTGGAATGGGGAACAACATGCGAAAATGTGGCTTTATGGGTGAAGTACCATTGCGAAATCCTCGCGAAGCCCACAGGCACGCTAACAACATGTATTCATGGAATCGAACAGGTGAAACCTGAGCGCTACATAAGACGTGCTAAGCCACAAACATGTACGCCTGGTGAAAGCTGGCGTAAGAACCCCCGCGCAGCATAAACGTGCGCGCAAGCAACAAACAAGCTCATACCGCTACGATGAATGTACCGTTCCTCGCAGTAGTGGTTGTGGGACACTGCAGGAGGAGGAGGATAGCCAGGCCCCGCATTTTTTTTACCCAGGACCAGCCTTATTGGGATACCTGATGACCAGATCTATGGCAGGTACAGGTTTCAACCCTTATCATCCTAGACCTGGTTGCTGAGTGGGAGGATGACCTCATATCACCCACCCTGTGCTCCCAAGCACTGAGTCCATTGGAAAAGGTGCTCAATGTGCTGCATTTTTTGGCCACTCGGTCATTTCAGCAGACAACTGCCATAGTTGGGGGTGTCTCACAGCCCACACAGTCACGCTGCCTACACCAGGTGCTGGCAATCATGACTGCACGCCCCTCAGTCCAAAGGCACATATACATGCCCAGAACACCTGCAGAAAGGCATTCCATGGTCCAGGACTTTTACGGGGTGGCACACTTCCCCAAAATGCTTGGTGCCATTGATTGCACCCATGTGGCTCTACATCCAGCTAGGACCGCTGAGCACATCTATTGCAACCGCAAGCAATGGTATTCCATCACGTGCAGGTGGTATGCGATGCCAAGGGAATACTCACCTCTGTCTACGCAAACTGTCCAGGGTTCACCCATGATAGATTCATATTCAAAATGTCACCCCTGGAAGCTATTGGTGACTACAAATGCCTGTGCACATGCATGTCACAAACAGAGAAATGGCAAAACCCAACTAATAACAACCATTATCATCTCCCCAGGGTACAGTGCCTACCCTCTGAGCACCTACATGATGATGCCAATAAGGAACACCACAACAGCACCCAAGGTAAAATACAACACAGCCCATATTGCAACCGGAGCATAGTGGAGCACACATTCGGAGTGCTCAAGTCATGTTTCCGCTTCCTTGACCGCTCTGGTGGGCAGCTGCTATATGAGCCCCCAGTAGTGTGCAGTATCATTGTGGCAGCATGTGTCCTGCACAACGTTGCAACCCGGCGGTGTGCACCGGTGGACATGGTGTTACCCCCACATCCCCAACCACACATCACAGTGGAAAAACTAATTCCACTTATCTTACCAACGCTAAACCAATTCCCAGCTACTTCCACCCCCCATGACCTGGTAGAAGGTTACAACCAAATCATGAGCTCAGCCCTTCACTCTATTGCACCACTAAAACACCTGAACTCCTGGTTCTCCTCGCACCTTAAAGCCCTTAGACTCGAGAAACACAAAAAGGAACAAACATGGAGACAATCTCCGACAGACAACAATAAGTTGATCCTCAATAAAATAACATCCACCTATAAAAAAGAGATCATTGCCGCCAAACAAGAGTCATACTCCCAGAGAATATCACAAGCCAAGTCAAGCACCAAAGAATTATTCACCATCATTAAAGAATTGGAAACACCTGTCTCTATCCCAGATACATGCATAAAAAACAAACAATGGTGCACTAGTGTCCAAAATGCACTGTCTAACAAAGTAACAGGCATCCAAATTAAAATTAACAAAAAGAAAGAATCCACAACTAACCTGACAAGCACCTCTAACACTGCCCCGCTGCCCACACCCCAACACCCCTTACCCAACTCACCTACCCGCTTCAGTTTTTCCAAAGTTTCAACCCTAGAAGTGGAAAAAATCATTCTCAGCCTCAAACCATCTAACTGCAAGGGCGACCCTTGCCCCTCACAAATCATTAAAGATGCAGCAAGAGACCTCTCACCATTCATTACCAAACTCATTAACGCTTCCTTTTCCTCAGGCACCACCCTTAGCAACCTTAAAGAGTCCTGGGTCCTCCCTCTACTCAAAAAACTCTCTCTCGATCCTTCTATACCTACTAACTACAGGCCTATTACTACCGTGCCTTTCCTGCTAAAAATATTAGATAAGACAGCATACCAACAAATACAAAAATACCTTGAACAAAACCATCTCCTGGGCATTCGACAATCAGGCTTTAGACCCCAACATAAGACAGAAACGGCCGTCATAGATCTAAAGGCACAAATTGACACCCTGAGAGATAATGGGAAAACTGCCCTATTGCTTTTCCTAGAACTCTGTGCAGCTTTCGATCTAGTAGATCACAAAATCCTATGCAACCATTTGGACTCAGCTGCCCAATTCTCCCAAGAAGTCATCCGCTGGATCGAGTCTTTCTTGAGCAACAGATCTATGCACGTCTTCTCCACCTCAGCTGCTGCTGACCCCATCCCAATTACCTGCAGAGTCCCCCAGGGATCCTGTGTCTCCCCTACACTGTTCAACATGTTCACAAAGCCCCTGTTTGAAAATCTCGATGGCCTGGGTATCACCTACACGAACTATGCCAATGATACCCAGATCGTCATCCCGTTGACGGGAGATTACAACCATGATTTGGCCTTGGTGAACAGGGTGTACCTCATCATCCAGGCATGGATGGCCTCTCATAGTCTATGCCTGAATGATGGCAAGACCGAACTCATCATCCTGGGCTCCACTCCCAAAGTCACCAAATTGGACCACAAATACACCACCTTCATCATCGATGGAAACCCGATTAAGGTAGCCAAAGAAGTGAAAACTTTAGGAATATACATTGACTCCTCCCTCTCCTTCCACAAACAGGTCAGCTCCATGTCATCTTCCACGGCACACACATGTAAGCTTATTAAAGCAGCTAAACCCTACCTATCCTCACAGAGTTGCATTACTCTTGCCAGAGCCCTTGTATTATCAAAATTAGACTACTGCAACACCCTTTACATGGGAGCTAACAAATAGGTCACCAACAAAAGTCCAAACATTGCAAAACAACGCTCTCAGAGCAGCGCTTAGCATTCCTAAGAGAGAACATATCTTCAACATCAGGAGAGCACACAACTGGCTCACCATTTCAGACAAAGACCCTCATTCTGACTCAGGCGTTAAGGGGTTTACGGCGCCCTAAACGCCGCCGACCCTTAACGCCTGATTACAAGGTTCCCTTTGCGGGATGGCTTTTAACGGCTGCTTTTTTGCAGCCGTTAAAATCCATGCCGCAAAGGGACCTTGGCGATAATTACGGCACCGTAATTTACGGTGCCGTAATTATCGCCTTTCCCCATTCCCATTATGCCCTATGGGGCGAAAATGGGAATGGGGAAGGGTAAAATGGGAAATGGGGATTTACCGCCCCACTCACCTTGGAATGGGGCGGTAAATCCGCCAACCACCATGGCGTAAACATAGTTTACGCCATGGTGGTAAGGGTACGACCCAGGCGGTAACTTACCGCCTGGGTCGTAATGAGGGCCAAAATCATGCCAAAAGTAGCTTCCCTAACTCATAAATGCCTCAACAATGCTGCCCCCCACTACCTAGTCGAAAGAATAGATATACCCCAAACAGACCGACCAGGACTTCCAATGCAAATCTGCTCATAGTTCCCAGGTTCAAACGAACCAAAACGGGCGGCAACAGCTTTCAGGTGAAAGCAGCGCAACATTGGAACTCCTTACCGCCCTCCTTAAGGACTCCTCAGTCCTTCACCCACTTTAGGCATAATTATATCCAGTGGATAAAACACAACGACTGTTAATTGACTGCCTAACTTACCTTGCCACTCTAAACCATATAAACATGTATATCTGTATATTTTAAAATTTTCTATTTTTTTCTCTTTTTTTAATTTTAATTGTATATCTCTGCCTCTATTGTAACTGTTCCAAACAATGTATTCACTGTAACTACTGTACAGCACTGTAACTAAGCTGAGAATAATCTTGTGTGCTCCTGCGCCCTCTTACCTCTCGGGTCTGGCGCACAATACAAATGAATAAATACAAATACAAATATGCACGCCCGCTGCACATGAGAGGGGAGAGGGCACATGATGAGGCGGCCGTACCCAGCTCGTGGCTACATTTTTCACCTAAAATCCCGCCCCTGAGGAGTGCACACAGGCCTGGAACATACCAGGTGACAATCATTGATGAGAAAGGGACAGTCAACTGTCACAACCTTACCACCCTGAGAATGTGTCCCTGGAAGTGCTACATTGTGTGCATCCCTAGCTACTTAAAGAAACCCAATGCTGTGTGACCAAATGCCACAGATTCATGCTGCATAATGGACTACCCCGTTGCAAAACAGCACACCCAAATACTGGTATGTCACCTAACCCCTCCCAAACCCCATGTCACGTGCCGGACACACCATAGTATGGCATGCAATGTGAAAGCAACCACATAAATGCACAACACATGACACAACGATCACAAAGTGCACCATCACAAATGGAAACAGGCCACAGACAATTCCCTCTCACATATGAAAATGAAACTGCACACATAAACATATACCTACCAGCATGACTAATCATGAATACAGAACCCAATGGTGGCAATGTTAAAAAGTAACCAATCACAATAGCCCAAGTGTCACAATCTGACAAAGCCACTCCATCTTCAGTGTGTTGTTAGTAGGTAAATGTGGTAGGGTACTGCATACAGCATGAACTGCATCTGCAATGGAGACAAGCCAGGTAACACATGAAGAAGCACCATGTAAATATGCACAATGAGTAATATTAAATACAATATACATTTCAACCATGCAGTGGAGAAATCATCATGAATCCCCACTAGGGGTGTATACACAGTTTGGTCTACAGACTGGCCACACAACTGATGGAAACCCAATGCCTCTGTGTAAGCTACTGTCACACGGTGCCCTCCTTGCAAGCCCATGAAAAGGGGAAGCAGGAGTGGCATATGTGTCTGAACCCCAAGCATCAAACACAAACACAAGACAAGCCTGTATGGGCCCAGCTGAAACACACAGTGGATGCCTTCGCATGCCACACAAAGCAACACACTGTTACATAAAGGTACAATAGACAGAAAAAGAGAAAATAAAATCAAAAATGGCCTTGGTCGACCGCGGGGGTGACCACCCAGGAGGGAGGAGGTGTAGGGTGCACCTCAACACCCACATGCATGGATGTTGAAAAAAAAATCCCTCCATGAGCTCATGGCCTGCACGGCGGGAGAACTGCCATCACTGTTGTCACCCTCTGGTGCAATTTGTGAAGGTGTGTGTGGTACGGGAGGCAGACAACGCAAAGCCCTGGCATGTTCCACCATGGCAGCAAGCATGCATGTTTGAAAGGTTTGGTTCTGCAGGATGATGATCTGGAGGTCCACACCTCACATGTAGCACAGAGTTCTGCCTGCAAGGCCTCACGTGATGCATGGATCTCCTCACGGGTTGCATGGAGCTCTGCTGAGATGTTGTGTGTTAGCTGCTCAAGCTGCTGGTCTGACTGTCTACTCCGGCCCTTCTCAAGTGCACACAGAGTATCTCTGAGGGAGCTGTTATCTTCCCTCAGGGCAGCCCTGCGGGCCTGTGTCTCTGCAGATATGGCTGTGCGCAGAGCCCCCAGTTCAGCCCGTTGGTCTCTGTTGGTGGCCAACATGTCCTGCCTGTGTGAGCGGCACGTGGATTACTTTGCCTGCTGCTGGAGCTCTTCCTGACTTTCTGGGGGGAGAAGGGAAGTGGCCACCCTTTCCATAGCCTGAGCCATCATCTCACATGATGCCCCCTGTTGTTGTACAATTGCATAAATGGAGTTCTCCCACACAGTATTGTCTGTTGGTGCACCGCCACCACATTGCCCGACACAACACCTGCCAGGCCCAAGGAGACGTGCACCTTGCTGTGCTGGTGCTGCCTGTGGCTGCAGGACTGTATTGCTTCTTTGATTTGCTGCCCCAGGAACAAGAGCAAATAGTGTGGAGTGTGACCATGCATCTGTAACCGCCACAGGCGGACATTCCACCACTGAATGGGCCATTGAGGGGTCTACCTCCAGTGCAGGTGCGTTGGACAGAACAGCATCCCTGCCAGAAACACTCACCTGCAATGGGACATATGTGTCAATGTCTGATTCAGCAGCTGAGCCATAGAGATCCTCAGAGGTGTACTCAGAGACACACGTGGACAGGATGGTCTGTAGGAGGAATGGATTCTCATGCGGCACCACCCCACGTCCTCCACTGGTGCTTGGTAGGGGCTCTGAGTACTCCTGCCCCTGCATCATCTCCTCCTCCTTCACAGCTTCCAGTGCCTCATCACCTGCACACAATGAAAAGGAAGTCATGAACACACATGTGAACAGCATAGCCCACAAACATAGGCATCACAATGTTGACATCCAATACATTAATCAGACATGTCACACATGACACAAACTCAGCCATGCATGCAGTGGCAATGAAGTGGAAGGGGACCCTGAAATCAGACACTGATTAGTATAAAATGGAAAAACAACAAATGTGTTGCATGATTCATAGCACCTGCATCACATATAAGCCTGTGAGTGGCATGGACCAACCACAAACATGACTGATGCCATCACACAGATGGCACGTAGCATAGCCATGTCAGAACTGACATGGACACCCAGATGGGAGTTAATTACTACTGTCCGCCATACATGTAAAATGCATTTCATCAAACAGAACATGCAAAAGAGTGTGACAAAACACACATGTCACACGCTGCAACAACGCCACTGTGTTCAAATGCAGTGATGGGAGGCACATGGATACATCAATGGTAGGTCACTTTGACATGACACAAGTCAATTGGCATGGTGTAGGTTGAAACAGGGCTCAGAAGTGAGCGGGTGCAACAGAGCAGTCAATAAAGAGACAAAAAACATAATTACAATGTCGTGTCATGATGGCAGTTTAAGGGCAAGTGCAGTCATCATATGCAAAGTGTTTGCAGTGGTTGGTAGGGATACAGTGAACCACAAACCCAAGGGTGGGGGATGGCTTGGAGGCACTACATGGGTCACATATGGCAGTTATGACTACATAGCCTGACCTGGCACTCGATCACAACACATCACCCAAGCTACATACACATGGTCTGGACACACACGCATGGACACTCACCGGACATTGTCTCAAGATCTGGGAGGTCTCCCACACCTTGGATCTGACCTTCAGCGATTGCCTCATGTTTTGTGAGTTCATCCACATCTGATGGTGACCCACAGGCAGTCAGTAGAGTAGAGGCGTAATTAGAAGCCAGCTTGTTTTTAGCTTGGGGTTTGAGGTCATTCCAATGCTTCGAACAATCATCAGCTGTGCGATTCACAAGTCACAAGGAACTAATGTGGTCCGCGATGCACTGCCAGTGGGCCGTACTCTGGGAAGGCATAGTTTTGCACCCTGCCATCACCAGAATGTCGCGGCCTTGTTCCGACACGTAGCCCACAAGTGCGTCCAGTTCCACATTATTGAAACTCTGCTTCCCTGACGTACCGGAGGGATGAACCATGTCTGGGGTCCCAGCCTATTCCACAAGAGCACGCTTCTTCCTCTTGAGAGGTGGTGCAGACCCTCAGTGGCTTACGCCACTCCCGTCTGTAGGGGCTGAAGCAGAGGTGGACAGACCACTGGAAGCAGGCAATGGTACGATGACCAAAGGTCTCACTGCAGGCAATGGCTGCTGGGTGCTGTTGCCAGGACCAAGTGCCACAACTGCCTCGATGTGAGAGGCCGGGACCAACATTGTCCCGGCTGGGTGACTCACAGCCGGGGTGGTGTCAGCTGCAGCTGCCCTTGCAACCTCCACAACCTGGCTACTTGGGACAGCATATGACATTGCTGCCCCAAATCCATGTGGCCTGTTGACAGCAACTTTCACCGCCACACGTGGCTTGGACTTTGTGACATGGAAGTTGGCCTGTGAGTCATTCCGTGCCTGTTCCGTGACCAATCTGGGCCGGGCTAGCAGAGCCGGAGCTGGGATGGTGTCAGCTGCATCTCTCTGACCCACTGGGGGGGCATTGCTGTCCTTGAATGGTCCTGGACAAACTGCCCTCTTGGGCCACCCTGCCCACGTCGCCCACCACTGCCATCTTGGCCACCCTGGTCATCCTGGCAATGTTCCCTACCACGGACACCTCTTGGAGGTCACCCAGCTTTGCCTCCCGTACCACTTGGTCACCTCCTAACCATGGTACTGATGTACTTGTGCAAATGGGAGTGGGAATAATATGTGCGGGACTCATCGTCTGCCTGGAAAAAGTATGAAAAAAACACATGCGTTGGCAACACCCTCAGCAAAACAAGAAGTAAACTCTGGTGCAGTAAACAAGAAGTTACCACTGCAACCGTTGTGAAGTAATCACGTGTGAACCCACAAGAAGAAGAATCACACGCTCGCTCTCCAGAATAAGCACATACAGCAAAATGGCGTCCTACGTGGACCTTTAAATGCTTTGCGCATCACGTCACTTACACGCTTACGCACTAAGGGCCTTTCCTCGGATTACACGCTCACGTGCTGTTTTTTCACGTGCGGACTCACTCTGCATCAAGCTGGTCACGTGACAATGCACGGAAGACCACGCTCCTGCCGAGAAGGCCATTTACCTGCCCCCCAGTCCCCCGAGCAGCCTCCTACAAGCCATTTGCTGCTGCCAGCCTGCCGGCTGCCAACATGCCCTGCTATTTGATGCCTGCACAGAAGGCATACCAAGGGATCCTGTACCTGAGAGCACCTCTGCTGACCCAGAAGACTCCCGACTGATGTACCATCACTCCACAGCCCAGCCCTAGGACCAAGTTTCCACCCACACCTGTCTCGGGGGTTGCCATGTCGGACCAAACACCATCCGGGCCCAGTGGCAACCCCAAGTCAGAGAGGCAGTGGGCTGTCAGCTTCACTGCAAATGAAGTTGGCATCCCTATGGAGCAAGTCCTGGGGCATTATAATTCCCTCTTCTCAACAACATCGCGCCTCGACAAGGAAGGATGGAGGAGGATCTGGTTGGATATCGTCGATGCCATCAACGTGGAGGAGGTGGCCTCCCATGGCTACCAATGCATTCTGAAGAAGCGCTGGGAGGACTTCAGGTCCAGGACCCACAGCAAGGCCCGGCGCCTCATAGCTCATGGAGAAGTGGGCGCCAGGACCAGTGATCCAACAACATCTGGGTCCTAGAGCACAAACGCCCAGCACTTCCCCAACAGGTCCACAAGCTGCAGACCCATCTGCAGTCAAGTGGTAAGTGTCCATGTGTTCTTTTCCAGCGTAATGCATGTTGAGGTGTGGCAGGAGTGTGCACCTTGGCCTCATGTCTAGCATGCCTCATGTATGTTTGTCTGTGTGCAGGGCCATGACAGCGCTGAATGTGAGTCCACTCAAGCCTGGTCCACGTCAATGGTGTCTGTGTTGCAATGCATGATGTGCCCCAGCATGTGTCGATGCACACATGTTTGGGGTGTGAGACATGGATGCTGATGTCAACATCATGGTCATGCATGGCATACATGTGCGTTTGTCTGAGTAGTGTGTGTGACTGCGAAACACCATGGATGCATGACACATGACAATCACGATGCATGAATTGACTGATGCGGCCTAGTTGTCCATGAATCCATTGTGATGGGAGGTAGACATGGCCAGATGCATGACTGTCCGGTGGTGTGTGTGCATGTGATCAGCATGTCCTATGATGCATGTGACGTTCAGCCCCCCATTGGATGTTCCAACTGTGCTTTGGACATGGATGCAAATGTCTGTTGCACGTACCAAGGCTGTTTATGCTTGTGTGTTGCTTGCACTGACCCGTGTGTTGTAAGAGGGTGATGATGGAAGTGACGTTTGACAGTGCCAATCATGTGCAATTGCTTTGTATCTAGCAGACTATTGTTCATTACCCTGATGCTTGTGTTCAATCTCTCCCTATCTACAGCAGCAACTGAGGAAGAGGGCAGAGACAGTGCTGTTGAGCAGAGTAGCAGGGATACCTCCACCAGGCGGGGACGCATGGCCGGGTCACCCTCCCAGGATAAGTCATCTTCTTGGAGCGAGGGGATTGGTGAGCCCACACAGGGGCTGTCCACAGCGGAAGATGGTGCAGAGGCATCCAGGTTGGTGGTGGGTGAGGAGGAGGAGGAGGCCGCATCAGACCCACACATGGGGCATGGTGGGGGTGGTTCCACTTATGCAAGTGGTGCAGTCCAGGGGCAGGGACAGGAGGCAGCACAGGTCACTGCAGAGTTGCCTGTGCCTAATCCTGTCCCTGATACTGAGATTGCATCACCATGCACCAGCAGGGATGCCCAGTCCCAGGCCCATCCACAGGTAGGAGGGAGGCCCACGTCAACTGGCACGTCTCTACCTGCGGATGTGGTGATCCATGACAGGGTTGAGCCCATCCTAATCAGTCTCACGTTGCGCACACGTGTGATTCACGATGAAGTGCATGCTTCCTGTCAGGAGTATGCACGACATCACAAAAAGGTGTGTTCCAACGTGAAACAGCTAGGAGGGCTCATTTTCGGGGGTTTTCTCCATGCGATGGGCGCTCTTGCGACCCTTTCCTCCTCTTTACTCACTTGTGCCAGTCGTAATCCATGCCGTCTTCCGGCCCAAATGCCACCAGGGCCCCCTGTGGACCTGCCCAAGCCACCTCAGCCACGCCTGTGGAGATCCAATCCGTGCCACAGTCAGGAGTCGGAGGTCCAGCAGAGGTGGTCACTTAAGCAACTGGACCCCGGGCAACAAAGGTTGTGCAGGCACCATCAAGCAGGGCATGTGCACGATGGCCCAGGGTGTTGCCATCATCCCGGAGGCAGTCATGGTGGCACAGGCAGATAGCATCAAGCTAGCAGCAGGCTCAACGTGGGAGGCATCAGGCCTCGGGCTGACTACATCACGGGGGCATGCATCGGCCGAAGGGCAGGAGGACCCCTGACAAAGTGTGTCTCCCATGTGGCAGCCGTTGGGCCAGCGGATAGGTGCAGAGTGGTGGCAAGAAGAGAGGGCAAGGCTCACCATGGTCAAGGCAGAGAGCTCCATGCGGCGAGCCTTGAGGTGGGCAGTGCTCCTCATGGAGATTCGCAGGGAGTTGGAGGAGAGCATGACGGTGTCCCTATGAGCCCTCAAGGACAGGGCACAGTCCCGCCTCCAGGCCATAGACTCCGAGTTCAGTGATGCTCTGGCCAAGACTCTTGGGATGAAGGTTGAGCAGTAGGAGTAGCACGCCACCATTGTATATAGTTTATTAGGCTCCACTTTTTTCACAGAGTAGTTTTGTAGGGTTTTTACTAAGTTTCATTTGGTTTTGGGATCAGGGACCCTAAGAACTTACATTGTAAATAGTTGTGGAACTGTGGACTTTATTTTTTTGTTTTTCACACCCATGATGGAACTTTTTTTTAAATGTGCATTTCAGTTCAGTTCAGTTCACAATCATTTTCTTTTCCTTGTCATGGTTGTTTTTCGTTTGGGAGGTTTATGTTTTTAATACATTTTCATCTGCTCATATGTTTCTGTTGTCTGCTTGCATTAGTTTGGTGCATGTGTCAATCATCATTGCCTCAGTCAAGTGTTGCTGCTGTGTTGCCATGATGGGCATGTCTTTGGGAGCATGCATGCTTCTGTGAATGACATGCTCTGGAGCCTGTACTGGGAGGGGGTGACAATGGATGGGTATGGAATAGCACTGTTGGGGGGCATCATGGGGTGGCATTTGGGTGGACATTTGCTACATGCATGTATGTTGTGACAATGGGCCTCATTACGACCCTGGCTCTCACGTAATAAAGGGTGCCGGTACGGGACTGGCACCCTTCATTACTTGAGTGCCAATTACGAGGTTCCCTTTGCGTGACGTGGACCAGACATCTGGTAAAACCAGACGTCCATTCCGGGTCCCGCGAGGGGAAGAGGGAGCTAATAACGGGCCATTCATAATGTGCCCGTTATTACCTCCCTCCCCATTCCCATTGAGCCCTATGGGAGCTCAAATGGGAATGGGGAACAGTTCCTTCAAGGAGTTATTACCGGGTCCTCCAATGTTGGAATGACCCGGTTACTCCTCATTGAAGGAACCCGGTATTGGAGCCCGGTTTGGAGGCAGCCATGGTGCTAATACCACCATGGCTACCTCCAAACTCGTAATGAGGCCCAATGTGTTGGTTGGGTGGGTGGACATGAGTCGGGGTGCTTGCAGGTGCCCGTCACTGTTGGGGGGACATGAGTTAGGGCCTGCTTGCAGGTGCCTGTCACTGGTGGAGAACATGAGTCGGGGCTCACAAGTGCATGGTGTCATGTGGGCTGCCTGTGGGGCATGGTCAGGGGTAATGGGCTGCCTGCAGGGCATGGTCAGGGGTGATAGGCCGCCTACAGGGCATGTCAGGGGTGACAGGCTGCCTGCAACACATGGTCAGGGGTGTTGGCCTGCCTGCGGGGCATGGTCATCTGTGTAGGGGGGTCCCCTGTGGTGTGGGCTGCCTGCAAGGGGTGCACATGGCTCCTCACCACGCGAGTGCGTGAATCAGGAGGTACGCTAGTGCGCACATCATGCGAATTCGCTGGCGAGAGCGGGGTACGTGTAATCTGGGGTACGCAAGTGAGCTTTTCACGCGAATTCGCTGGCACGAGCACAGTACGTGTAATCCGGGGTACGCAAGTGCGCTTTCCATGCCATTTGGCTGGCGCGAGCGTGGTATGCTTAATCCGGGGTACACAAGTGCGCTTTCCACACGATTTGGCTGGCGCAAGCAGGGAACGTGTATTCAAGGGGGGGTGAAAGGAGATTTTCACGTGTTTTGGCTGCCACAAGCGGGGTACTGATACATGTGACTATTGGGTATTGAGCATTCTTACCTCATTTGGGATCAATGTATATGGGCAGTGTTAGAAATTGAAGAATACAAGCAAGTTCTAAAGCTTTTACTCTCTCTCTCTTGATCTCATGATCAATCCCATTTTCGTCTGATTCAAAGGTGGAGAAGAGGAATGAAACGGAGTTTGCATCTATATCGTGCTTTTCTCCCCAGACTTGAAAAATCACTTTGTTTTAAGCTTGCAAGAGATTTTCATGTAAATGTTAAACATTGGGATTCCTATGGGGTCTGGCACAAATTAGTACCTGCTAGGGGGCAGCTGGATACGATAGGCATCTGTTAGTAAAAGCCGTCCACAAAGCATAGATTTCAGGCAGAATAAAACATTTTGCGCAATGGAGAGTAAAACCTGAGAGTAATGCAGCTTCATTTTACATGAGGCAGAACCGGAAATGATAGAGTTAAAGCAAGGTGTAAAGCTTGTACTCCTCCATGTCCCACTTTGCCCCATTTTGCAGCTGTGAAGAGACATAGGAGGGGCATTGAGCAGAGAAATCATCTCCTCCCTGCAGCCCTCGTGCATGTCATCCATGCGCCTAGTTATACGTCTTCATGAGATTGTAATTTAGGTACAATGAATATATTCCTATGGCATTGTCTCGGGACGATAGCTCAGGGATAGCTCAGGGGCAACGTGCTCGCCTTGGAAGCAAGATAACACAGAGCACCACAGGTTCGATCCCCGGGTCCGCGCTTAGAAACCTCTGGGTATTAAGCGCATAAAAATACCCTACCATATCATATTATTTCATTTGCCTTGGGTTTGCAGCTCATCAAGATGAGGCAAATTTAATAGGAATCCGGTAGTAGTCACAACCTGCAAAATGTCCTTGCAGGCTTCAGGCATTGCTTACTCTTTCCTTGTCCACATCACCTGATGGACCTGTGCCATTGCATGCAGCAGACCCAAGAGGCAATTATGCCTGGTTTTGCGTTCCATTCTGCCTTGCAAATTATCAAGGAATGAACACAACATTATGTAAGTGCCAACGTTGATGGTCCCCATAGTATCACTTCCGAAATGTAATTTTTCAATCATGCTATTAAGTGGGGAGAAGTTTAGCCGCCACAGAGTTGCACGTTCTACCTCAGTTAAACACCTATTTGTTGTACAATGAGAGAAAGCATGCAATTTTAGCATAGGTAATGAGCATTAAGTGAAAAAACATCAGTGGTGGGGACTGTTGGTTCACATTCATAATTGAAAAGTCCACTTGCAACAGAACATTCTCCCTTTTCAATTATCCGAGATGTATTTATTTCTTAACATGTTTTCCAACACCTGGGTGCTTAACACTATAGTGTGATAAACAATTACCCAACTAACCGACCATTAAGGTTTTAACCCTCTAAATTATCAACAAAAAGAAGTGCATCAATGCACATTGTGCTTATTCGAAAGCTCATAAAGGGCCTCATTAGAAGACATGGGGATGCTGTGCCTCTAGAAAAATGATCGAGGTAAATTCTCGACTTCTTCAAAAATCATCAAAACTATCTGCCAAAATCACCATGGAGTGGTATGAACTGCAAAAATGGGGATTTATACGACCCTACCACTAGTTGTAATCCCAGTAAATCTGCAGGACCAAGTGGTGGCAACAGTAAACGAGGGTGGCAGTATTTCACAGCTTTACTGCCAAAATTGCCCCAAACACATTATGAGGTCCATAGACACTTTTGATCTAATTTAAAGCTCTCAAGGCAGGCTGGACATTGGCAGCATTGGATAGATGCAATCAACTAGAGATAAGGAGAGATCCACTAGACGGTAGAAGATTAACTGGAAATACAAGTGGAGCCATCTACTAGGTAGCACTATACAAGATAAATTAAGGAATTGCAAAAATGATACTAATTCAAATAAATTACATACACAGTCAGCCCGAGGGTTGAGAGGAGATTTAAATGCATTCTTATAGGGATTTGTTTGTCAAACATAAGACTCAGAATAGGCAAAGGAACATGGGCGCACAACAAAAACAACATGCCTTTAATAGAGCGTAAGAAGAAATTGTGAATGTGTGACTTGTAATAAAAAGTGTTCTGACTCTTTTAGGGGAAGACAATGACATCTATGTTTGGATGATAACTATTTAATGTTATGATTTCCGTTGTACAGTTATTAATATTTGTATCAAAGTCTCTGAGAACGAAAGTTGAATAGATGTGATGCTCAAGGGTAATCATTTGCTAACATTTGGATAGCTCTTTATATGTTATGATTTATTTTATGTAAAATGTCCTGGGGATTCAGGAGTGAAATGTGTATTGGAAGAATTAAAAGACCTAAAAGTGATATTTCTAAACTGATATGTGAATTGGATAAAAAAACATCTGAATTCCCTAATGGCCGGACCTTGAGCGAGATAGATATCCGAGGAAAACATTGAAGAATGCCCAAAAAAGAACAGCATGTACACATAGGGAGACCCTATTAACTCAGAAAATCAGAACATTGGATGATGAAATACTCACTTGTGTAACAACCTTCAGTCCAGACACTGGACAAATTAGACAAATAAAACAAATCTGGCCATTAGTCTAAGTATGCCAGGAGAACCCCTACAAAGGATGGCCTTGAAATGATCAAGAACCTGAAATAATACTTAACCCACGCATGACATGGGAAAAAAGAAACCAGACACTCCTTATGGAATTTATGCAAAATCATAGGCCACTACCCATGTGGTACATGCACAGTGTGTTGCTTAATTTCATTGTAATCATTTTTTTATAATGTGCCTAATACCACATCTGAGATTGGTTTCTAAGCGTGGATCTGGGATTCAAACCTCTGTTGCTCTGCATAGTCTTGCTTGCAAGACCAGCGCGTTGTCCCTGTGCTATCCTCCATTCACTCTGCTTCACCAAGAAGACAAAAATGTTCTCCATAGCATATAAATAATGGACCCTCAGATACGTTTCCATTTCCAAATCTCAAAAAGTGATCTATGTGATTGAATGGCCATATGGGCTGCGATACGTGGGCCAAACTACACAACCTGTCAATAAGAGAATTGGTGAGCATCGATCCAGAATCAGATGCAAAAGACACACATCGCCACTGGTAACACACGTCATGGAATTTGAACACTGCCTTGACAATATTCTATGATGGGTTGTGGACAAGGTAAATACCAATACCAACGTAAGCAACACAATGTTTTACAAGGAAGCCTGGTGGATCCATAGACTCAAAACAATTAACACAGGCCTCAATGAAGCTGTACCTGCACACATCGAACTTAAATAAGAGACTGCATGAGATTCTCGGGGAACCCGCGTATGTAGAACATGCACAAACTCAAATCATGTAGGTGTCGTGACAACATAACCAGCTTTCATTCCATCCAAACCTCTGTGCACACCCATTCATTTTATGAGTTGCCAGAGTGGGATGTTTCCTCTCTGCCCATGACATAACTTAGTCTTCCCCCAAACAGTGCTCAAGATCTTACTAAGAACTTATTTGTGCCAAGAACTCACTCTACTCCCAACTCAGAATGGCCCAGTAATTCCCCTTTCAGGGAACCCGGACTCGGACCCGGGTTTGGAGGCAGCCATGCCCTTATTAAGGGCATGGCTACCGCCAAACCCGTTTGAGGCCCCTTGTATGTAAACGGCATCATTTGTGAACTCGATTTTGTTTTTTTCCATAAAATCAAGAAAAGGAATAGTAAAAATATTGCAGAATACCAGGGACAGACATGATCCTTGTGGTATTCCTTGCATAAGTTCAATCGGTTTTGCATCCACCACTGTACTGCTTACCTGGCACTGGGGCTTACTAAGGAATGATTCAACCCAGCAGGCTGCTGACCTTGAGAACCCTGCACTTCCTCCAACCTGGAGAACAGCAATGCATGATCCACCAGGTTGAAGGTGGCAGAGAGGTCAAGAAGCATAAGCATATCGACTGTCCCTTATCCAAATAGCGCAGCAGCCTAGACTTGAGGTCCAGCAGAGCTGTCTCTATACCATGATTCCCTTTGAACTCTGACTGCCATTTGTTCAAGATATTGTTTCTTCTGAGATGAGTCAAAACTGAGATAAGCGACTCGATATAGGATTTTGAGCAGAAATGGAGAATTAGATATAGGTCAATAATTCAGCTGATTCAGAGGGCACAGGCCAGTTTTTTCAGCAGAGGTGTGATCCACGTGTTCTTACTAACATTGGGAACACACCCTTCACTGAATGATGCATTTACAAATGTACACAGTGTGGTGATTAGTATAAGATAGCGTGCCATTTAACAGCCATAGCAGGACAAACATCCCCTTTACAGTTGGTTGGTTTCAGTGTTTCTGTTATCCGTGTCAATTCAGATTGATTCACAGGTGTAAATTTGAACTGTTATTCTAGTTTCCACATTATTTTGGTGATATTCATAGTTTCAACATCTTTAGGGGTTAATGCTTTCTTAGTGATTTCAATCTTATCTTTAATGGTGTTTAATGAACATGGCATCTTGAATCAAAGTGCACCATTCAGTGTCTCTGATGACATCTCCTGTAGTGTCTTGACCATGATGTAACAATTCCTTTACATTTTAAATAGTTCCCTAGGTTAGGAATGTGCTTTATTGATTCTGTCATCAAGACAGGAATTTTTTGCAAGGGTGACAGCTGTCTGAAATCTTTTTGCTGCTGTTATATATATTTCTTTATCAGGCTTCATAAGAGAGTTTTTTCCACTTTTAAAATGTTTTGATTTTTTCACTCTTAAGTGCTTGCATCTCTGTGGTGAATCACATGTTAGTCTCCTTGACCTTTTCTCTGTTTTTGACAAGGTCAATCACGCCATCCTGATCAATAGACTTTGTGAGTAACTTGGCATCATAGATAAGGCCCTGGAGGGGTTAACCTTCCTCCTGGACCAATCCTCACAGGACCAACGTTAGTCCTTTCTGCCTACCACCTCTTTCTACACATGTGGTGTTCCCCAGGGGTCTATCCCCTCACCCTAGCTCTTCAATGTCGATTTGGCCCCTTTAGCCTACATGATATCTACCTTTTCCTCTAACTTTCACGGCTATCCTGTTAACAATCAGCTCTTTTTCAGTCTCCTCTCAGCCTCCTCGCCTCTCCTGCTCATTCCTGAAAGTCTATACGTAATTCAGTATTGGTGGGCATCCAACGATCTCTGCCTTAATGCCAGTAAGACATAGATCCTTCTCATTGGGACCCCTACTCTCGCTTTCCCTCTCTCACCCTGGTCACCTTTCTTAGTTCCTCTTCCTTCACCATCCTGTAAGGCAAGAAATCTCAGTGTGATCTTTGACTCCATTCTCTCCTTCTCTCCTCTCATCACGGACATTACCAAGAAGGCCCACTACCACCTGGGCCTCCTCAGAGGTATTCTTCCTTTTCTCACTTTACCCAAGAAACTTACTGTCTCCAGAGCCTGGTTCTCTCTATGCTGGACTACTTCAACAGCCTTTTTCGTAATCTGCCTTCCTCTACTCTCTGCCCTCTGCAATTAATCCATAACAGGACAGCAAGACTTATTATTGGCCTCAAGACCAGGGAACATATCTCTCCAGCCCTGAAATGACTCTACTGGCTCCCGGGGGCTGCAAGGATCAAGTTCAAGACACTCTGCATCATTCACAATTCTTTCTTGGGCCGAGCCTGCGCTACATCCAACTCTCTCTTCCAAAATAACTTCCTTCTCGAGACCATTGCTCAGCTATCAACAAATCTCTGAGGGTCAGACACTTTTCCAGGCAGCGAGTGGCGGTATAACTCTGTCCTCTGCATGTACCTACCTCTGGAATGGCCTCCCAGACCCTCTCATAACTGAGCCGGACCACCTGAAGTTCCAGAAGCAGCTCAAGACCTTCCTTTTCTCCACTGATTTCTCTCTATCCCTCCCCTGCTGACATACCTGTCTGCTGCACCTACTGATTGATTGACTACCTCCAGAGTCTCACTGGGTACCAGGATACTCCATCATCAGTCTCCCCTGCACTGTTTCCTGGCCTACTTTGCACTTCGGGACTGTAAATATAACCTCTACAGTCCCCATCTGCCTTGCAGTTACCCAGAGCCATGCTGCCCTGACTGCACTTACTCAGAGCAATTCTGCCCTGATTGCACCTCCCCCTTCTCTCCCTGGCATTTTCCCCATCTTCCTTCCCCTGCACTGTGCGTTGTTGCACTTTCACGATCTGAATGACACAAGGCCGAGACAGATTGTTTGTCTTGTCCTCCCTTCTGTCTTCCCTCCCTTGTATTGTCACGCCTAGAAACACTTGTGTACAGGCACATTATAAATGACATATCATATCAAGCAAGTAGTTAAAGTTACCCTGTGCACAAATGTAGGCACTTCTAAAGATTGCATCAGCTAGGTAACATGACATCATGAAGTGACACATACAAGTGTAAATAGAGTCCCTCCATAAATCTAATGTGGCAATTGCAAGGTTTTGGCTCAGAGGTTTTTGTTTAACTGGTGTTGCAAAAACATTAGGGGCCTAATTCATTGAAAGATTTGTGTGCCGCAAAGGCACATTGCGCAGGGAAAGTGCACTTTGCGGCATGCACAACTCAATCCTGCTGATTCATGCATCAGACTTTGCGTGACTTTGCGCTAGTCCTTGCGTACTTTGCAGTGTGCCACGTTCTTTGAGTGACACACTGCGCAATGTGTTGTAGGGCAGGGCCAGGGAAAAGAAACAAATAGGGGGCAGAACATGCCTATTCCCCATTCCCAGCGCAAAACAAGGAAGCACAAGGACAAATGTGGGTGTGTTGAGGGACATGCCATGTAAATAAATTACACGCCCAGTCAAGCGCAAACCTAAGCCAATGAATGGATCACAATGCACAACTTCATGTCATGAAAAGGCACACACAAACCTTGTCGTCTTACTACCACATGATTGGAGACACAACATGCAAAACGCAAAGGAAACGTATGTAAGCAGCAATTCACACCATTCAAAAGTCACACTACCAGGGTGAATCCAGTTACAGTGGCAGCGACCATAGATATCCATGGAAGAAAGAAGAGGATGGTGAGAGACAGGACTTTCCACCTACTCACAATGTTCTTTGGGATGTCAGATGACAAGGTGTATACTAGATACAGATTCCCTCCCCATGTCATAGTAGACCTGGTCATTGAATGGGTGGAAGACTTTGCATCACCCACCACGTGCTCTCATGCACTCACACCCTTGGAGATTAGATTGTGCTGACAGCCCTACATCGTTTTACCACAGGCTCTTTCCTTTCCAGCATACTACTGCCATTGTTGGGAATATATTGCAGCCCATGCAATCCTGGTGCCTACACCAGGTTTTGTGCAACATTATATCACATGTACTACTACGCTACACTACAGACCAATTTTTACTGAAAATCCACCCCCGTGTAGCCTATCTACAGATCCAAAAATTCCTGGAATCTAACAATCTCCTAGGTCTGAGACAATTTGGTTTCAGACTAGGCCATGGAACGGAAATGGCTCATTTGTACTTAAAAACACAAATGGACCAACTCAAGGACGGATGAGACCTGTGCATCCTCCTCCTGTTAGAACTATCCGAAGCTTTCTATTTGGTCAACCATAAAATTCTATTCCATCATCTAGAAACAGCTGTCCATTTCTCCTCCAAAGCCATCAAATGGATCTAATCCTTTCTCACTTATCACACTTTGAGGGTCTTCTCTGCCTCATCAGCAGGCCCACCAGCTCCAGTAAAATGTTGCGTGCTGCAAGGCTCTTGTGTGTCACCTACATTATACAATGCTTTCACAAAGCTTCTATTTGACAAGTTAGACAAAATGGGTGTCACGTTTACAAATTATGCAGATGACACTAAAATACTCATACCTATCACAGGATGTTATGACACAGACGCAAACAATCTTAACAAAATGTACCTCGCCACCCAGGCCTGGATGGCCCAAAATGAATTATGGCTCAACGATGACAAGACCGAGTTAATTTAAACTGGGAGCAAATCTCAGTTAAACAACCTATCACAACAATACAAATCTTTCAACATTGATGGCAAAACCCCTTAATGTCACCAACTAAATAAAATCTCTCAGGGTCTATATCGACTCTTCACCCACTATAACAAAACAGGTCAATGCCATTTTCTCATCTGCAGCCTATTTGTCAAAACTAATCAGAGCCAGTAGACCTTTCCTCTAAACAGATAACAGCATTACCTTGGCAAGAGCACTGATCCCCTCTAGGATCGATTACTGTAATTCTCTCTTTGCTGGATCCAGTACTATAAACTCCAAGTAGTGCAAAATAATGCTAATAGAGCTGCCTTGAATATACCAGAAAATGAAAATATATCTTCAACTAGAGGACCCATTCACTGGCTTCCGGTCTAAGATAGGATCAAATTTAAGATCATTACTCTCACCCACAAATGCCTCTCTAACATCGCACCAGCATAACTTAGCAACCAAATTGTCAAACCCAATCTAATAGACTTACACAAGATTCATATTCTAACCTCATCGTTACACCGAGATTCAGGAGACAGAAAGCAGGTGGCTCTAGATTACCTGTGGTAGCGGCCAAATTGTGGAACTCTCTGTCTTCAAAAAGGAGAAACAACACTATCCTCTGGTCATTCTGAAAAAAGCCTAAACACACGGCTTTTCAGCTTACATTCCCAACAATTAACATTGGCCTAGTCCAGACAGCCCATTCCAAACTGACTGCCCATTCATATAAAGAAGACTACTAGGTAAACCCAAATAAGTACTTATGCCTGCAACCTTCAGTATCTTATGCCATGCCTGTTAAGAACCCATGTTGTGCCACAACTGTTCTTTTTGATTCACTAGAATCTAGGAAATGTATGTTTGATTTTATTTATATGTCCCTGATCTGAATATTTGTATTTCTGCATGATGTGAACACATGATGAAGTTCACTTCTGTAACCAATCTCTTTAGTTCCAGCGCCTAGATGCCTCAGGGTTACGTGCGTTTTATAAATGTCCAAATAAACAAATAAATGTGCCTGGGTACCTATACATGCCATGCACACCGCAGGCAAGGCAGGATTCTGCCAGGAGTTTTATGCCAAAGCACAATTCTTATGGGTACTGGGAGCTGTTAATTGGATGCATATTGCACTGCAACCCCCTCTCAAAGCGACATTGGCATTCAATCAATGTGCAGGTCATCTGCAACACACAGGGGGTCATCATGCATGTCAATGCAGCTCTCCCTGGAAGCACACATGACAACATCATTTACCACTATACAGGCCCATGGAATCGGGAACCTTTGGCAACACCTGGTTCATCAGTGAGTATCAACTATCACGCACATGCATGCAGTCACATGACAAACAGAATAACAGACAATGTCAATCAATGCTAATAACAACCATTTACACATTTGCACGGACAGTGCCTATCCTCTCTCACCATTCCTGCTCACGCCATTCCAAAATCCTGCCATACCAGCTGAGGTAATGAACAACGCAGAACACACAGCCACTAGGGGCTTAGTGAAGTGCACATTCAGGGTGCTCAAGTCAGGTTTCTGCTCCCTGGACCACTCTGGCGGCATATTGCTAAATGCCCACCAGTAGTGTGCAAGATCATCATGGCACCTTGTGTCCTGCACAATCACAATGTTGCCACACAGTGTGGCATACCAGTAGAGATGAAGGAGGGACATCACCCTCAGCCAAAGGCACTACCCATCCCCTTGCCAGGCTAAAGGCCAGAGGGAGCGCATGCACACAATCAGCTTGTGCAAACCTACTTCACATGAATACCAGCCACTGTAGAGGACACAGTGTGAAGCCACATCCCTGGTGCCCTTCAATGATGAATCGGGGCTAATCTATCTTGCCCATAACAACACCTTGAGAATGTGTGTCTTGGAGAGGCAAACTGTGTGTGTCCATAGCAATAAAATCAACTGCACAAAACACACAGTCATAACACACAGTCATAACAAGTGGAAAAAACAGAATCCTCATCACACACCCAAAAGCACACAACACAATCAATTCCATCTACAACTCTCACATGCTCACCAACAACAATTGGGCATTCGGACACCCAACAACTCACAGGAGACGACAATTAGAAAGGTAATGCATATATTGTAGGTAGTAAGGACCGCCCTGGCCACCGTGGACATGTCTCATGCCAATATACAGGAGAGGTGGCTACCCCACTCACTGCCAACAATGCAGCTCATACTGCTAGCGCAATAAAGACACTGCATATGGAAATTAAGGCACAATAACCATATTCCAGTGGCACGACAGACACAAAGTTTGATTTGCAAACAAGTCTGTTTTTTTTCGAAGTATGCTCAGTCGGCCGACTGGGGTCTAACGTCTCACAACTTGTGTACCCAGACCTCATGAGACGCAAGAGAGTGTGCAACACTGAAGCAACAATATATATACATAACATGTAATCTTTGAAGGCAATTCAGACCGCCCATAATGTATCCTTTTTAGACTAGTGTTCGGTGATTGACAATCATGACAATTATGACACCTTATGACAAGTCTCTATTCAGTCTAAATATACTTATTCTAGCAACAGTAGCAGAGACCGTTTTACTGTTTTTTGTTATGGAGAACATAAAGCTCTTAGTTCAGCAAGGATATCTTGTTCATAGGAGAGAAACATTCCTTAGCACGTTATCTATGTGTTTCTATTCATGAACCAAGGGTCAGACAGTTCTGAGGCAGAAAATACCAGTCTCTGTGAAGGAGTACCACTATAAGAATATAATTCATGTTTTAACTGCTTATTGCTATAGCATTTGTAAGACAGGCCAGCACCTGGGCCGCTGATTAGATGCAGTTTCTGCTTGCCTCCAAGGACTTCGTGAGGGAGGAAAACAATGTATTTCCGTATCGTCTGGCATTCCTGTCTGGGTTGATCTTTCAACTTGCAGACCGTGGCCTTGCATCGTGCATGTGATTGAAACATAGACTACATTTTGCGAAGCGTCTTTTTACAGAAAGAAAAAAGCAAATGGCAGATATTTCACAAAATGGATGCCCTTTGGTTACATTGAGGATTCTGTGTTTGCAATGTTTGTCACATGATGTGATTGGTTTCTGGCCATTAACTTAGAGAGACCAGAGGCAATATTTTCTACGACTACTAGTGAACAGCCCTCTGCAAAAGAACACTTTTTTAACAATACCCAATGTTCACTCGATCACTTGCTTCCCCAAATCCATATCTGGTTGTACCTTACTGCATGAGATTAATAACCATTACATTCTCATATAATACACCAAATTGTCTCAAAAAATAGTTATTTATTTTCCGTATTTCAACAATAAAAAACTTTTTTTTCTTTTTTTCACAACTCCAATTTCTAGAGAGTTTTTAAATAGTATGCCAAATGACAATATAAACAACATTTACGTACATTATTTCTATGTACATTCAATCTCATGTAATATTCAATCATTTAATACTTTTCGAAATTCATCTCTTAACCTGGATCTGTAAATTGCTCACCTCTCTCATAGAGATAAACATCTCAGTCCGTAAAACATTTCACTTTGTCATCATAAAACCCATGCTTACTTTCATACCGCATTCATACCATACCCAACATGTTTCATTCCTTTCACACTTACAAACAACTAACAAGGAAATTCTTCAGGGGTAAAATGTACAGCACATTCAATTAAATGTACAGTTGTATTTGTCTTTTTATAGTCTTAATTTCTTGTAGGGATCAGCTTTCAATGGGATCCCGTCATTTCTTTCTTTAAGGTCCAACCTTCTAACGAATACACTTTAACAGGCTCACTTCTTCTTTCATGTCATCTTTAGATGGTCCATCTGAGTCTATGTTCAACCTCCAGACCCCCCTGATATTTAAATTGCATAGCTCTCCACCAGGTCGAAGTATCTAGGATCACTTGGGTGCGTTCCCAACGTGCAATATTTTGCTGTTCTCCTCTGCCATTCTCCATTCCTCCATTCTGATTCCTTTTACCATGTCCACTCCAGTCAACAAAAACGTAACCACTAACAGAATTCGATTTCTACTGCCGTGCTTGTGCCTCTGGCTTGAAACAATCTCTCACAAAGGGAGTTCCTTCATATAAATGATGTGTGTTGCTTTGGGCTTCTGTTACTGTAGACACCAGCTCGTTGCAGGGAGCGACTGCTCGCCTCCTTGCGCTACAATGACAAAGGCCCAGGGATGGAGTGAGAAACACGAGGAGACTGAGGCAAGGGTGAACTGGGGGACACAGCAGAAGTAGGAGGCAAGGAGGAGGGGATGACAAGAGGCAAATATGATCCGTGATTGGGAGACTAAGGAGAACTGAGACATTGGGAAGAGTGAGAGACACGTTGTGCCTATGAAGGTGTCGAGATGTTGGTTTCTGGCCAACATAATATACATACTATAGCGTCATTTTTGGTCTAACAATAATACACATCTACATATAAATAATTATACAGACTGAGAAAATTCCAAGTTCAGTTCAAGAACGATGCCTATCTCACCTCAGCTCTTTTCCCTTGAGAGTCTGCTCTAGCTATACCCAGTCATGTATCGATGCTCCCCTCCGTAGGCATACAAACGAGCTTACACTGTCGAGGTGTGGCATGTAGGCATTGCACAGCCCTGGGTCTTTGCATAGCATCAACAATATCTCCTAGCATAATGCCTCAGAAGATAGCAAAACACAAGGTCATACCAGGTAGCACACCCGTGCACCCAAGGACACTGCGCCATGTGTCCCCCTGAGTGCTGTGCAAAAACTGTGCTGTGCATTGACTTGTCAGCCTCTCATCTCCATGTCTCCCTCCGCACCCATGCAGTCAGACCTGCTCACCTCAGGCCAACACACTGAAAAACATCCCACACAGAGACAGCATCCCTGCCCATACCACCACCACCATGTGCCTCCCTGATTGCCATGCAACAATTGCAGGTAATTACTAATCTGCCTCCCATCTGTATGTCTGCATCTGCACCCATGCAGCTGGACCGGCTCACCTCAGGTCAATGCACGGAAAAACATCCCACACATTGACAGCATCCCCACCCACACCACCACCAGTGTGTGCCCCCCTGAATGCCATGCAACAACTGAAAGCAATGACACACCAGCCTCCTATATCCATGACTCTCTCCGCACCCATGCAGCTGGGCCTGCTCACCTCAGGCCAACTCACTGAAAAACACCACACACAGTGACAGCATCCTGTCCACCAAAACACCACATCCTGTGCCCCTCTGAATGACTTGAACCACCTGTAAAAAGAACACACCTGGCTCACATCCACAACATTTCAGCAGAAATCACATTCTCAGCTTGCAAAGACATGCAGTGCATGTGAATAAACAAACAGGACATCCTTGAGGTGTCCCATGTGGAACAAGGTAACCTGACAGCTACGGTTCAGCCCGGAGCCAACACCCGGAAGGTCACATCAAAGAGTTGAGCACTAATAAAAACAACAAAATCGGAACTCATGAACAGAGTAAACACTAGCAGTGAAGTAAAGGAATTGCCGCCAGAGCAGGTTATGCACTCAGGACACAGGAGTTAGTCCGCCCTGGGATGCGAGCGCAAAGTTGGCCATTGAAGGCTGGCATACAAGTGGGGCACAGTCACCATCAGATTTCCGGGGGCCTTTGGGGTGCCCTTCGATGCAGGGGAGGGAAAGGGACACCAATGGAGGAGTGGAAGCACAAGTGGAGGAGCTAATGTGGAGGATGAAAGAGGGCAAGAGGGAGATAGGAGACAGAGTGAAGAATGTTCAGCTGGTGATCAGAGAGAGAGACATAAAGAGTGGGAGTGGGGAGCAAAGATGAGTTTGACCAATGGGGAGATGAGGAGAAAGGCAGGGGCTGTTAGAGTGGGTGAGGGCTGAGAGAAGGGGGAAGAGAGGAAGACAGACACAGAAGGATAGGAAAAGAAGGAAGCAAGGGCAGAGAGCCGAGAGGCACCATGATGGAGAAATAGAACAGGTTGGGGTTGAAGTTGTACAAGTAGTACAATAGGGGGAGAGAGTAAAGGGCAGACTGGGAAACATAGGCAACCTGCTAAAGGGGACTCCTTAGTTTCTCATTCCCGTAACCAAATGGCCAACACACCTTGGCATGCAACCCAGAAAGAAAACCATATCCTTAATCCCCACGCAAATAAGGCTGTGGCACCCAGACTCTGCCCCACCCACCTACCCCTGTTGGACTCCACAGTTCATGGCGAGGTCATCATTCTCCAGCAGTTGAGTCCCCCTCAAACAGATCACACACCCAGGATGATCTGTTACCAGGAAGGTGATAGGGATCATAGGGTGTAGTGCAAACACTTGCAGGTACAACATATCTACAGAAGCAGTGGGGAGGGGATGATGTCTCACATGTATGCACCCACAATGTACATACAAATGCAGTGCATTCGCTCACAGCACAGTATTTGAACATCAATTTTGAATACAAAAGTCATGCAATACATTGAAGATGAGAGAACATACAGAAATACAATAGTAATCAACAATTGAGTTGTATAGGGAACACAGATAAAGGCTGTCAGGGGTCCACATGTGTAAAGCAGTACAAACCTAGATGGTTCAAGTGTGCTAAATCAGTTCTATGGAGTTTAGGGAAACATTTGGCCAGGCTGCCCTTCCATGTGTGTGCAAGTGAGCTGATGTACACACCTAGGCCAGGCACCCTGCTGGCATAAACAAGCTGGACTCCTGAAAACCAACACAGCCGTAAGATGCAGTGCAACACTCCCATGGGCTGTCAGGGTGCCTGGACAGGGCAATCTGGGCTGGAGCATGGGGTGCAGTATTTTTCCTGCTTGGGGGAAGGAAGGGGCCAGGTTTCGTGTTCCTCACTAAATGAGAGGTGACCCACCAGTGGGCTGAGGTTGAGGGGGATGGATTGTCAAAGTGTGGGAGCCTTGACGGAGAAAGATGCATGTCCATTTCAAGTGAAATTGAGGGTAGGGAAAACAAGGAGTAGTACATAGCATGATGTGAGGTTTCTGTGGTGTCGTCAGGCTGTGAGCCATTGTTGGATGAAGTCAAGGCACATCTCGTGGAGTGCCCAGTTGTTGAAGCAAATGGCTCTGAAGGTGGTGCATCAGACAAAGGGAAGCCAGTGTAGCACCCAGAGTGCAGGAGTCATGTGTATCCAGGGGTGAGTGCAAGGAGGCAGGCGCTGTTGTTCAGGATCTGTTGTAGCTTACTGAGATGATAGGCAGGGGAATACACCTAAATGTAATAAGTCTAGGCATGCAAGGATAATTGCCAACATTGACATAACTCTGTGAGGGTAGGATAGGCAAGGGAAGCATCATCTAAGGATGTGAAGGTGTCGATGACAGGATATAACAGCAATGCCCACATGGTAAGAGAGTACTCAGTCGTAATCCATGGTGCATCACAGGTACTTCACCAAGCTGGATAAAGTGGGAATGCGATCTAGAGAGAACAGCTAGGGGTTGGCTTGGTGGAAGAGCTCTGTGTCAATGCAAATAAAAATTCTGCTTCTAACATGATTCATCAGGAGGTGATTAGCTACCAGGCAGTGTTTAAAAATCTGTGTGTCCCGAGGCAAGGTCCGGATGGTGAGCAGCTGAGGTCTTGGTAATCTGTGAATGTATGTGGGTGTAATCCGTGTAGTTGGAGCAGTATAGGTCATGTGAGTGGGTACGGGTTGGTATCCGGCACAGGTTGAGGGGGGTGGATAGGGAGTACCCTTGCAGGAACCCATTTGAGGGAGAGGAGAAGGGTGGTACAAAGAAGACTTGTGAATGGTCCTTTGAGGCAAGAGAGGAACAATCTAAATGCAGAGTTCATGATGCCCAGAGAGTGGAGTCTGTGGATGTGGGTGCTGTTGTTGAATGTGTCAAAGGCTGCCAATGGCTCAAGGAGGAAAAGCGCCACACAGCCTCCTGAGTATGCTGTTCTTTGTGGAAGTGCACAGTCACCATTGTTTGGGAGAATTCTCAAAATGTGCTAATGTCCCTTACCTTTTGAGACCCCCCAGAAACTCTGGATTTCTAGAATTTTATTTTTTTACATGGGAAGAGAGTGAGCCTTTTTTCCCACTCTTCCATGTATTTTGATGTGTGTTTTACTTTTGTGTTCTTTGGTTATGGAGTTTTAAAACAACTCCATGGGTATCATCTTTTTCTGTGTGTCACACACCACCTTCAGTGCAGTGGCACAGGGATGTCTTTCAGACTTCCCAAGGTATAAATACCTTCTGTGGGACTGGCTACTGTCTCCCAGAGCATGTAAAGTTAAATTGTCTTCACTAGTCTCTTTAAATTTACAGACCCAGCACACACTATCTTCCTATAGAGTGCTGGAGGGGTGGCCTAGCTTCCCCTGAGTCAAAACACTCATGTAACAGTCAAATGTAACCCTTTCCTACTTTAAATGGCTGGTGGCAGTGGCTTAGATCAAACTACCATGATTTTTCCCGACCGCTAACAATGGTAGCTAAAAATCGGGTCAGCCATGTTTTTCAATATGATGCCCAAGACCTATCTGTAAAAACAGACTCCGGTCGACTTTTTTCGCCATTTCTTTTAGGAAAGGTCCTTCTTCTGTTTGCCTCTGCTCGCCAAACCAGGATTGGTCCCTTTGTTCGTTGGCCTTTGGCAGGCTTCAGTGCTGAAGCCCACCACTGGTGCCAGGGTGTAAGGGGTGGACAGGATGTGAGGGAGATGCCCGGAACTCCCTGTGCCTAGTCTCCTAGGAGACTTGAATGCACTCTGGTGAGATTGGCCGGCTGGCTGTCCGGCAAGGACAGCCACCCTGCTGTGTGTGTGACGGCCAGGCTGGAATAAATGGGGGAAAACTGTTTAAAAGCAGGTCTCTGGGACTTGGAAAGCAGAGTCGACCACTGGAACGAAAGAACAGAAGACAAGCTGAAGGAAGAGGACTGCTCCAACTCTTGGATGACCGGTGAAGCCCTGCTGCAGGTCCGCATTGCCTGAAACTCCATTGACAGAAAAGCCCTTCAAGGTTAACTTCTTTCGTTGAGTTTGGTGGGAACAACCAACTCGCAAGCCACCTGGACATCATCCCCATCTGGTCGAATTTTCTACAGAGTGCTGTTGAAAACCGGATAGCCAGAGGGACGGAAACCAGCTTGTGGACTTTAAGGCACTCACACCTTAAACCGATGTCTTGCTAAAGCTTTTGGCCTCATCCCTGGGCAGTGCAGGAACCTCCCGATGTCCTCCCTCTTGTCCCCACGACCAAGGCTCAGGAACAGCGAGATCAACTCGAACTGGCAGGAAGAACTGCCTCAGCTACAGCTCTTTTTCACTTTCATGGTACTGTGCAAATGCAGTCTGGAAATCTTTTCGGCCATTGTGACATTTTGTGGAAACTTTCTCAACTTCAAAGGCTTGTCCTTCCCTAAACATTTGTCTAACTTTTCACATATCCAAATTATTCAAAACTCTGTGGCAAAGACTTAACCGTTTACTACCAGAACTGTGCTATCCAATACAAAAACTAAGAACCATTGACTTTGGCCAAGGCCTGTGAGATGAATTGCTGGTTGTAGTTTACTGAAACCCTTTGCCCTGCCTATGCACATATCTGTGCTAATTATTCTTATCACCTTGTAATTTTACCTCTTTTGAAAGTATCTGAAGTGCCATTTTGCTCCCACTTCAGGGGAGCTAAACTTGTTAATTTACTTATCGGTTGTGTATTTGTGTTTTATTAGTGTGTGATATTGAGCTGCTCTTGCTAGTGTAATGTTTTCAAACTGACTGTGTAAATAAATGTATATTTTTTTACCAAGAAACAGCAGAGAGGCAGTGGGTGAGGGAGGCTGTTGTGATGGTGGCCAGGGCTGAGGTGGTGTTGATGCAGGCAAGGAGGAAGGCTGCTAACCTGGACGATACTTGCAGGTCAGCAGAGGAATTGGAGAGGCAGATGATGGCCACCATGCAAGCCCCCCAGGCAACATTAGAGGCCGGCCTAGAGGCGCGGACCTAGATTGTGATTCAAACCTGGCTGAGGCATTGTCAGGTATTGAGTAGCCTGATGCCAATGTATATAGTTATTTAGGATTAGGTTTCATTGTTTACTTTTTTATGGTTTATCCATGGATAGTTTTAACCTTCCCTTCATTTTCTGTTACATAGTTAATTGTCAATGCACGTTTTGATTCTGTTCATTCCACTTTTCTTACGGTCTTGTTGTCTGTGTGCACATTTACTTTTTTCGTGTTCTCCCAGTGCATATGCTTTATGTCAGTCATGTGTTTTTTTGGCCTAACTGTGTGTGTCATGTTGTTACTGTGATATTTGGTGGTGGACGTGTGCACCTGCTACATGTGTTTGGTAGTTGTGGCCTCCATGCTCAATGACCACGGGTGGGGACTTGTAAGTGTGGGGAGTTGAGGTGCTTTTGTATTCACATTTGTTAAAGCTTAGTCATGCACATGTGTTGGTTGTCTACATGTGAGCTTTGCAATACAGGCATGCAGTTGAATTGTGTACAAGATGTGGATGTGTGTGTGAGAGTTGTTTGCTGCTCAATACTCCATTGCTGGATGTTCCTTTGTGTTTGTTGATGTTCTGTGTTATTGTTGTTTGATAGGGTGCCATTCTTTGGATTGACTTTGACATGCGCAAATGTGTTTCACAAATGGGAGTGGGGGCATCAGATAGTTGGAGTGGACTATGGCTGTTTCTCTGATGCCATCACTTGTGCAGGGGCATTGCGAGTTTGTAGTCTGTGTGCTGTTGTTGCTAGAGTGACAATTTCAGTGTGTGTGGAATGGTGTCCATACATGGATGGTGGTAGTGATGTGTGAGATGTGTGATGATGGTGTTTGGTGTCTCTCATTGTGGATGGGTACTCACTCATTCATGTGTATTTCCAAATGTTCATCATGTTTTACTTGCTGTATGTGATGACAGCTCATTCACCTCTGGCCATTTGCCACTGGGAGTTGATTTCATTGTACGTTGAGTTCCTTCTTGCTCGATTGATGTTTGGATATTCCTTTAGCACTTGCTTGTCAATGTATATGTGCCCACGCTTTCATTCACTGGTATGTGTGTTCGGCATTTTGGGTGTTGTGGTGAGATGTGGCCTCACTGCGGATGGGTGGGTAAAGCTAATTATGTGTGCAGTAGATGGTAGATTGCTGTGTCACTCTCACGTTACAGCCACCCACCCGCACACATCTGCAATCACCCACTACCATTTCTCACATCATGCATCACCTCTGCCGCTAGAATCCCATTATTAATGGTTCAGTCTAGGAGCATTTATTTTTGGTGTCCCTGATTCGCATACTGTGACAGGCTTCACATCACACATAGACAAGCCTGTTCTGGTTTGGTCACCGGCAGGGACGTTGCTACCCCTACCTTCCTGCCTTTGTTTGCATAGGTTGAAATGCACCCACACATTCTTTAAAATTAGACCCAATCTGTGATTCCTTGGACTTCTAACCTCCAAGGCCATTCATTTACAGTGGTGTGAGGCTATTGCAATGGCACAAAGGCACTATGTATATGCCACACTGCATTGTATTACCATGTCACATGTACATGGGGTGGCCACAGTGTAGGCGGTGCAACATTGTGCTGTTTCGGTCATGTGAAGCTGAGTGTGGTATACCAGGGAGTAATGGAAGATGCTCCAGGCTTGTATTCAATAGCAGTGCTCCCGGTTGATCATGTTGGAGGAGCCTATGTGGCAGGTAAACATTATGGTGGAGGCAGGTCAGAGGAGTTGAGGTAAGTTGAAGTCCCACATTGGACAGGTAGGGGGACAGACTAGCAGGGGCTGCAAGGGGTGATGGGTGGAGGTGAGTGGGGGTAGTAGGAATAGGTCAGACTAGAAGGGGCTGCCTGGGGTGATGGACAGCCGTGAGTGGGGGTGTTGGGAGGGGGTTGGAGTAGCAAGGGGCAGCCTGGGGGTTTTCGTGTAGTTGAGTGGGGCTGGTCGGAGGGGGGAGGACTAGCAGGGTGCTGCCTGGTGTTTGAGTCAGAGGTGAGTGAGGGTGGTGAGTGATGTGAGGACTTGAGGGCTCTGCCTGGTTGTCGGGGTGAGGTGAGGTGGGTGGTGGGAGGTGGACTAGCAGTGGGCTGCCTGGGGGTTGTGGAAGAGGTGAGTGGGGGTGGTGGGTTCTGTGTGGATTTCAGTGGGCTGTCTGGGGATTGGGGCAGTGGTCGTTAGGGGTACTGGAGGGGGGTTAGACCAGCAGGGAGCTGCCTGGGATTTGGGTGGAGGTCAGTGGGCATGGTGGGAGGGGGCAGAGAAGCAGTGGGCTGCAATCTGTATTGGGAGGAGGTGAGTGGGGGTAGTGGAAGTAGGCCAGACTGGCAGGGGGCAGCCTGTGGATTTTGGCAGAGGTGAGTGGGGTTGGTGGATGGTGTGAGGACTAAGGGGGCTGTCTGGGGTTTGAGGTGGAGGTCAGTGGGGTGGTGGGAGGGGGTGGACTAGCAGGGGGCTGCTTGGGGTTTGGGATGGAGGTCAGTGGGGGTGGTGAGAGGGGGCAGACTAGCAGTTTAACACTCAGATGTTGAAAAGGGCAAGAGAGACAAAACAGGTCACCTACGAGTGGCCCCTGAGGGGAGAGTTCTCCTACAGGGGTGACCCTGGCATCAATTGGGAGGAGTGAAAGATGGATCTTCTGTTTGTGTCTTGGAACTCTGGAGGATTTACGAGCATTGTGGTAAATTATGGTATGTTCGCAGCATATGACTTAATCTGTCTACAAGAGACCCTATTGATGGATACCCCACTTATTGAAGTCTTTGAGGTTACGTTATTCAAGGCCCAGCATGTTATGAGGGGTCCCCACTATGGAGGGATCCATACAGCAATTAGTCGAAATCAGGGTGTAAGACTGCGACAGATTGAGTCTCCAGAAATTATATACTTGTAACCCTTTGAGAGTGAAAAAGGCAGGATTCCGATTTGCCTCAGAAATGCTTACAATTTAATTTTTATCTTAATCCGGCAAGCACAAGTATGGCAAATTTAGTGGGTGGGGTCTCCTTTCTTCATCTGGGTGAAATCCCAGAGTAAGGGTCATTTGTAATCATTTTGGGAGATTGCAATGCAGAATGTCTGGAAGATGGTTGGTACCTAATCCCCGATAGGGAAAAGACATCTAGCACAAGCCGTGATAGGGGGTTCTTAGTGACCCAAGAACTTAAGTCTTGGCATCTGTTGCTGGCAAATGGTAATCTTGCAGGAGATGTTCCTCCTAGCTCCACATGGCAAATTAACTCCTGGAGCACAACTCTTGATTATGTTTTCCTGTCGGCTGAGCTGTTACAATGTGGCAGGAATTTGAAAATAAGATAAATGGAGCTTAGTGGCCACTGTATGGTGATTTCAAAATTTTCATTTATAATGCGGGTGACTGATCATGATGCACCTTTAATTGTTGCTGTTAATCCGAGAAACCATGAAGTGAAATGGTCGCAAGAAATGTTGTGCCCATTTAATTGCCAGATAGGTGATCTATTGGAGATTAAGGACAGCAGGGTTAGTTCCCCCCAAGGTTTTGTGCCGTGTATGCGATCAGTACTGAGGGAACTATTGCCTTCCTGCTAAAAGGGCTGAACAAGTGGGGCAAATCCAAGTCTTCCATGCTGAAATCAGCAAGAAAAAAAAGAGTTTCGCTCTGATATTGAAAGGCTCCTAAAGGGTGTGGTAAAATTCAAATTGCACCATTGAAAAATGATTTTCAAAACTGGTTGATAGGCCATACGTTTCTGATGGTTATAAATGATGGCAAAACATTTTTTGGGTGTATGTTGAGTAAAAATATTAAATTATTCTGGCAGTTAATGAAACCTAAATGGTCTGAACAATTTTTGCAGATCCAGTCCTTCACAGAAGAAACTTAGGTCAAGCACTTTAAGGAATTATATGTGAAGGGAGACTTGGATGAACAAAAGTCTTGTATTTGCTAAACTTGGTTCGGTCCTCTTTCCTGGGACCTGGATGACATAGTCATGTTAATTAAGAATAGCAAAATATCCAATGCCCCAGGCCCTGATGGCCTAACTAGTTTAACATTAAAATCAGACGTCCCATTATGGTCCCATTTATGTCTTGTTTATTTGGAACTATTCTTCGTGAGATGGAGTTCCCAGTGTCCCAGGTTGAAGCCCTAATAGTAATGATTTTTCAGGGTGGGGATAGACTGTCCTCACTGCAATATAGGCCTATCTCATTGCTAGATGCCTCAAATAAACTGTTTGCGAGGTTACTATTGAAAGAGCTGCAATTGTGGGCATCAAACTTAAACTGTCTTGACTTTAACCAGGTGGGGATCAAGAAGAAGGTGGGAACTGTCCTTAATAGTTTTTTACGGTCGTTACTGGCAAAGCAAGTAAAAAAACAAGGGAGACGAGTTTATCTGGCCTTTCTGGACATAAGTAAAGCCTTTGATCATGTTAATCGGGCATTACTTTGGAAACCATTTGATGTAAACTGCTGCTCCCTCCCTCTAATGGTATGCTGGAAGCCCTGCATTGGGGAACCAACATTAAGATCAGGCTAGATTCGGTAGGTTGCTGTTCAAGGTGGATAAACACTAATCGGGAGCTGCAACAGGGTTGCGTCCTCATCCCATTCCTTTTCAATTTCTATATAAAAGTTATTGCTGATTGCTGGAATTTGGCAAGGAAAAACCCCCCAGTGTTAGGTGCAAGGAAGTCACAGTATCTGAATTACGCAGATGACATTTGCATCTGCGACATGACATTGATAGGCCTGCAGAGAACCTTGACTAGTATTAATGCCTTTTTTAGGTGAGTTGGATCTGCCCCTTATTATTAGTAAGTCAAAAATTCTGTTAATGAACATTACAACATCCAAATGGAAAAAATGTACTGTGCCCTTGAATGGGCAACATTTGGAAACAGTGAACCCATATAAATATTTGGGAAATATTATTTGTGCAAGTAGGGGGAAGTGCTGGCGGAGATGAGACTTGGGGGTAAAATGTATGGCGGCTGCAGTTGAGTTATCACAATTTGTTTTTAGGTTTGGCAGATTTTCGGCTCTGTCACTAATCAAATTCTGTGGACAAAAAACCCTGCCAAGGCTGATTTTTTGTGCAGAGAGTTTTGATGCAGATATTCCCTGGTCAAATTTGGAAGCGAAAATGTGGAGGAGGGTTTTACTCCTGCCCAATTCAGTTACACTTGTGGGTGTGAGGTTGCTTGTGCAGATCCCTAGTATAGTTTGTTTCAGTAAATCAATTAATTCCCACATTGTTTCATGGGATCGAGAGAGTTAGAATTCGAAACTAACTCTCTCTTCCCAGTGACTTATGAGTCATTAAAGTGTTCCCCCGAAGAATCAAATTCATTGCACGCCAAAAACGAATTTGTCTGTGTGTCTAAAATGTGTTTTTCCAAAACAAATTCCTACTTGTATCTGTCATTTTGAATTCAAACCGTTTTTCCTATTGTGAGTAATCCCTTTGCCCAGAGCCTACCTGTTATGCGCCTGTTATGCACCTCTGTCATTTTCACTGAAAACTGATTTTCCTATTTGAGTTCTTCATTGCTTAAAGCGTGTCTGTCATTTGCAGCCTTAGTAAAAACGAGTGTCATTTGCATTTTCGTTTTCCTGGAAATTTCGCTTAACCTGTCTAAAACTATTTTTTTCCAGTCTATCCCTTTTCCCCTACTATATTTTGATAACAGATTTACAATTGCATTCCCTTTTATCTTTTTTTCATGTGTTGCGTGTACTAAAATCAAGTTTCCTATTGTGTGCTAGATAGTCCGTTCTGAAGCCCTATTTGTCTTCTAGTTTAAGCAGAACAAAGTGTTCTTGTGTGCTGTCCCATAGCAGTTGTCATAACAAAAGTGTAAACCCATTTTAACTGGTGCAGAAAAATAAATTGTCCCATTCCTTGCTGTTTACTATCATTTCTGGAAACTCTATTCAAAATCTCATTTTAACCTGGTGTTCCCAGTCTTTGCTACTGCCTTCCCTTCAAGCTAAGAAGCCTAGTGGAGGTCTAGGGGGTGAGGGTTGATGGGGCTAAGGAAGCTTCTGTGTGCGCATGTACTTTCCAGTGGGTTACATTCAATTTCATGGTGTTATTAAATGATTGATAGCAGTGGTGAAATCAGTAAAGCAAATATGTGTGCCATACATGTGTGAGTTGTCTTAGTGTGCTAATTGACTAAAAGTTCTCTGAAGTCAGTGCTGCCACACCTTGATGGTTATTGTAACTGTTCATTACATTTTTCCATTACATCACACGTTAATGAAATATTCATTGATAACACACCGGCCTGGTTCCTGGTCTACTGATCACGGGGTGCTTGTGGAGGTTGGGTGCAAGATGGGTTGGAGGCCTCCTTAAAAGAATCTGATTGTAAAAATAAAAAGCAGTTTTATTGTGTATCTCATTCATTTACAAGGGAAAGAGATCCCTGACTTGCTTGTGCTGCATACTATATTGTGACAGATTTAGGGGGGACGGTATACAGTTTCACCAGGGTGCTATCCTGAGTTACGAGGGACAGTAGCAGTATCATAGGGTTGCTGCCTTGAGTTGTGGGGGACAGTATAGTTTATCACCACACTGCTGGATGGTGGTGCAAAGGCTGGCACAAAAGTTGTTTGTTGGTGCTGGTTTTTGTTTGCATGGGGCGTGTTGTGGACATTCCAAGGGAAACTCCAACTTGTTGTTCTTTGCACAGCGCTTCACTTTGCACTTTAGAATCCACTAATTCCATAGAGTGCACAAAAATTTTATAACTGCAAAATAGGTGCAATTTTCTTTATAGCACTAAGTAGTTTGCAGGGACTTAAAACTTATTCTATGAATTAGGCCCCAGGTATCAATAGTGGTAGATAACAAATGTGTAAGACTAGGCATCCACCTTAGTAGTGTGTCATTATCTCCTCCTTATGTATATTTCTGAATTTGTGATTTGCTGAAAAGTAAACACTCTGTGTTTCGTCCTAGGTGAAATTAATTGAAAGAGTTCAGATGCCAGAGGCTTCGCAGAACATTGTTTTTGTTTTTTTGTTCTAAGTTTATTGCCGTTTTCTAGTAAATAATGTCATTATTGTTGTTAGTAAGAACTGTGTGAACTGTATTGCTGTACTTTAATCACATCACAGAGCTTATTGTGGAGATTGAGGCTGCACTTGAGATAGGAAAGCCACAACCTAATCTCTTAGTTTTTATTTCTTCTCGTTTTTGGAGTCTCAGTGTTAATTGTTTGCTTCCAGAGATCATTTTGGTTAATTTATGTTCACAATCTTTAGCTGATTTGTTGAATTTAGTATGAAAACATGAAGGGGAATATTCAGATTCATATTGACTCTAACTTTCTAAAACATATATGAAACATGGTTTGTGTTGGCATCTGGTAAGTTGAAAATGCCCTTTTTGTTCTTTCTGTTAACTATGAATGATTACATGGATGTGGGGATAAGGTGTATTTAAAAATATATTCCGTGCACATTTTGGTAAATGCACGTATGTTGTAGTCGGTTGAAAAGCCATCTTCTCTAGGGAGGATCAAGAAAAGTTGATGACGAATTGTATTCTCTATTGGTAGATATAATTCTACTCAATTCTGCAAATGGTAATTGTCTAGATCTGTCCCGAATAAAGTAACCACATTCCGATGCATAAGCACTGTTCTAGAATTGAGATAATGTGTTTGGGTTCTCTCCAAACATAATTGCAAATTCTACATATTGTGCATGTTGCACAATGTTGTTCTATAATTAATTGCTGTTTCCTTTTTAATTGGTTCTTATTTCTAAAGCTTGTTTATGTAATTATTATAGGATTTCTGCCAAAACAAATCAACAAGAAATGAAATAAACCAACAATGAAAACAGTATTTCAGAATTATTTAATTTAACTATGTTTGGTTTTCAAGCTATTACCATGAGAGTGTGGTGTGTGTATGAATGCATCTCTTTGTGGGCTGTGAAAGCTTCTGTGGCATTATAAAAATAATGTGCAATGATCCATCCCATTCAAATCGGTATGGAAAGGAAAATAGCATTTCTTAGGCAAAAGCAGGTCACATTTGTCGCCTATTACTAATGCTATCGAGAATAATGTTGTCGTTTTAACGACTGTATGTTTTCCTTTATTTTGGGAATCTGACATTTTTGGTAATAACTCTCGAAAGAGTATTCAATGCACAACCACAGTATCATTATGCAGAAAAAGATACTCTTGACCAACATGTATTTTTGTTCTACAATTTTAATGGAAGTAATCTTTTCTATTTGGTGAACAGTAGAAACAAGGGAGATGTGGAGGGTTTAAACAGTTGAAATGACTTTCAGGATTTTTATGAGTGGATGGACGTATTGAAATGACAAGCAGTGTGGCCCTTTAATTTCCGTGTTGTTGTTCGGGAGGAGCTGATCAATCATCGGAAAATGCTTCCGTGTATTCCTGCACAACTGTGGAACAGTACTGATGCTTTTACAGAGAGGTGGGTTCACCGCTGCTTGATCATATGATGTGTCCTTGGTGTGTTTTTGCTAATACTGACAGGCCATCTTCTGTCTTGCTGTCAATGTCATAGCACTAGAACCAGGCACCATGTAAATGAGGGCCAGAGTAAACATGGGAAGTCGGTGTAGCGCATAGCTCCACACCTCATTGTGGGTCAGATCCTCCCATTACATTTCCCATGGTGGTGGGCTCTCCACGTACGTCACCTCCTGTCACGCGCATATGAAGCGGTTATGGTAAGAGCCACATTTTCTGCATGCAGTCTTTGGTGATAAAAAGGATGTGGAAACACTGTAGAGAGTCGTTCATTTGAATGGATAATTCTCTTAAGATAATGGGAGAAAGCTTGCTTTTGAATTTGCATCCGCAAACGTAGTGGTTATAAAAAAAGAGGCCTTGTGGGCACGTGTGTAAAGATAATTGTATGTGGAACTTCCTGACGAATTCCATCTTAGCACTGTAATGATAGGAGTTATTACCCGATGGAATAATACTCAATCTGTAAAATAATCCAACAAAGAAGACCTGAATTCGCCTTATCATGAGTTAAACCACTGAAATCTGAACTCGCTGAGCTCTCATACACTCAGTTACAATTGCTGAATGTTTGTTTGTTTGTTTATTTATGAAGCGCTCCAAATCCAGAGGTATCTAGGTGCATTACAAGAGATTTTCGGTGTATACGTTACATTACATGTAGAAACAAGTACAGGTTTGGAAGCTTACAATAAAGCACATAATTACATAATAATACATACGTTATATACAAAATGCTGTTTACAAAGTTACAACAATATGCTGTCTACAGAGTCCTAGGTTAGGAATGCAAGGAGTGTAGTATTTCTTGGTGGCAAGCCAACTTTTGGTATTTTTCCTGAAGTTGAAGAAGGATTTGACTGCTCTTAAAGTTGTGGGTGGGGAGTTCCCGAGATGGGCACCCAGAACGGGAAAACTTCTGCCCCCTGCTTTTTTTAGTTTGAATCTGGGGACTCTTAGGCAAAAGGTATTTGAAGTCCTTGTGGGTCGTGTTGACGTATTTTTGACAAATCTCTCTGTTAGGTATTGACGGGCTGAGCTCTTTAGACATTTGTAAGTAAGGGAGACGGTTTTAAACTGTATTATGTCCTTGACTGAGAGCCAGTTATTCTTCCATCTGGCCTCTGAGATATGTTGTCTTCTAGGAATGCTCAGGGATGTTCTAAGTGCAATATTCTGAAGCATTTGAAGTTTGTTGAGACTATATTTGCTAGCAGCTAGGTAAAGTCAATTACAATAGTCAAGTTTTGTGAAGATAAAAGCTCTAGCCAAATTAATGCAACTTTCTGTATATAGAACGGGTTTACAGGTATGGATCAACTTGCAGGTGTAATCTATCACAGATGCCGTAGCAATAAATTGCTTACGCAAGTTCAAGGCTGAGTCCATGTAGAAACCCAAGGTGTTTACCTCCTTAACCACCTTGATGTCCATGCCATCAATGTTGAATGAGAGGTAATGATTACTGAGTTAATTAAGATTAGGCGATGCGCTTAGAAATAGTAGCTCGGTCTTCTCATCATTCAGACACAGACCATGTGAGGCCATCCAGGCCTGAATGATGAGATAGATTTTAGTAACCAGTACCAGGTCTTTATCACAGTCGCCCATCAGAGGTATGGGGATCTGGGTGTCATCTGCATAATTAGTGTAGGTGACACCCAAAAGGTCTAGTTCATCAAACATTGGCTTGGTAAACACATTGTACATCGTAGGTGATACACAGGATCCCTGCAGTACTCCACATGTTATGAGTGTTGGGTCAACTGACACAGAGGGGGAGTACACTCTCATAGATCTATTATTCAAGAAAGATTGGATCCATGCTGCTGCTTCTGGGGAGAAGTGGGCCGTTGTAGACAGATGTTTACAGAGCACTTTATTATCAACCAGATCAAATGTGGCTGTCAAGTCTAATAGGAGTAAGAGGGTGAGTTTCCTCTTGTCTTTCAGGTCATCAATCTGGTTCTTCAGGTCAAGGCTTTTTCTGTACCATTTTGGGCTCTGAAACCGGATTGTCAGAGTCCTAGTAGATTGTTGGTCTCTAGGTACAATTGTATCTGGACGTAGGCTGCTTTATCAATGATCTTCAAAAGAAATGGGGCTGTTGAGATGGGTCTATATTTGGTAGGGATATGTGGGTCTAAAGAAGGTTTCTTTAACAGTGGTAATAACCAGGAGTCCTTCAGGTTGGTAGGGACAGTGCATGTTCGAAATGATGAGTTAATTAGGGTGGTAATGAAAGGAGCAAGGTGACTGGCAGCTTCTTCGATTATAGATGCCAGGCAGGTATCTCTCTGTCATCTAAAGGGTTTAAGCAATCTTATGATGTTTTCCACTTCTAGTGTGGAAACTTGGGTACATTTAAATCCCTGGTAAGGTTTAGAAAGGTTGGAATAGGTTCTCTGATCTGTTGCTTTAATGGGGAGTTTGAGTTTTCTGGTAGCTATTTTATTTTGGAGAAGGGAGATCTTGTTGGCCAATGCATTTTGAATCTTTGTGCACCAGGTTTTGCCCTTGTTACAGTTGTCTGGTGGAGGGAAAGAAGATGCTAATTCTCTTAGTATGACAAAGAGTTCTCTTGTGCTAGAACTGGCTTTGTTGATCCTATCATTATAGGTATCATGTTTTGTTTGTAGTATTTCAGATTTGTAATTAGCTGTGATTTTCTGTAGGTTATCTTTGTTGGCCGTTGTAGTGTGGTTTTTCCATACGGCTTCACATTTCCCTTTTTTCATTCTGCAGGGCTTTAAGTTTAGGTGTAAGTCAGGCATTCAGGTAGGCTCTGGGTTTACCGTTACGCATTTTCAGAGGTGAGATTTTGTCTAGGGCTTGGGTAATGGTAGACTTGCATAGTTCAACTAGCAGTGCAGGGTCGGAAAAGACACGCAGAGGATTTGGTCAATGAAGGGGCCTACGTTTATCCACTGTGATATTCTGTTTGTTTCTGGTGGGAAATGGAGGAGCTATAAGGTTATTCTCGTTAGGCAATGCAGTCTTGCATAGTAAAGGTCAGTAAATGATGGTCAGTCCAAAGGTAAGGGTCAATAGAGGTTATGGGTATCTCACAATTAAGGTTGGCTACCCAGTATAGGGTTCTTCCTTTTTGTCCCATAGGATGGTGAACTCTTTGCTTTAGGCCTAGTTCTGCGAGAGAGTTAGTCAGAGTCAAAGAATGTTGATTGTTGGGGTCGTTAAAACTAAGATTGAAGTCTCATAGGATTAGGATCTGTGAAGATGGTTTAGTTTTGTCAGATAGTAAGGTGATGATTTCTTACTCGAATTAACCAATGGGTTCAGGGGGTCTGTATTTCAAGTGCATAGTTATGGTTCGAGAGTAGGTAAGAGGAGGTTTTTCTGTCAGCAGTTCACATGACATGACAGGGGTGTGTGTAGAGACTTTAAATCTGTGACTAGATTTGGCGATAAAGTCAATCCAGCCACCTCAAGAGGATTCTCTGTCAGATCTAAGGATAGTGTACTTATCCAGGGTAGCAAGTCCAAGAGAGGGACCTGCGGCTGCATGGAGCCAGGTCTCTGTTATTGCTAGGAAGTCTGATTGTTTAGCAATAATCAAGTCGGCAATGTCTACTGTGTGTGCTACCAAGGATCTTGCATTGATCAAGGCTCCTTTAATTAGCATAGGATTGTTGCTAGGGGATTTAGGGTCTGGTGGAACGTGCTTCTTACTCAGCCTATTATTAACTGTTTGTGAGGCTGGCTGGTGGATAGTATGTGTGTTTTAAAGAATCTTGAGCCAAGCTTGGCATTTCTAACTAAGGTGGTACATGGGAGGTTGTGTACCAGTGTAGGGATGCCACTCTGGGTCAATTGGATAGTGGATAGTGTACATAGCACTCCAACTGGTTGGAGAGTATCAGCGTTAAGGTAGTTGGTTCTGGCATTTAACTCTGGCGGGAGTTTACTTGCTATGACAGTTGATGGTATGGGCAAAGTCTTCAGGGGGGCAGGAATGTATTGGGCTTTATCCTGACAGGTGTATTCAGGAGTGACAGGTATTTGGTAGGCTTTATCCAGACCGACCTATTAGCATAAGTTGTCATGGGGGATTGCCCTATATTCATTGGAGTCTGTTGTTCAGCAAGCGAGATCTGAGGACAGCAGCTGGTTGCAGAGATATTCGCATTTGGGATAGTAATCAAATGTCTTAGAAAGATGTTGATAGTAGCATACATTGTTATGAAGAGTGTGGTGAAATATGGCAGTTCAAAGAAATGCAGGGCATGAGATCACGCTAGACGTCCCAAGGGTACTCAAATACAGCGGGATGCTAACATACGTACAGAAGCATCTGGTGTAAGGCGAGCCTGTTAAATGCTAGCAGCTGTTGCTAAAAACCCAGGACAATATAAATAGCAGCATACATTGACAATGTCACCTGAGAATGATGTAAGGTTAAGCAATAGAAAACAGTGATTAGAGCTAGCATACAGAGTCGCTAAGTGGCTAAAACAGGATACTTACAGGATACTAAGGCTCATTGATATAAGATACCGTAGTTACATATGGTCGACTAGACATGCTAACAAAAGTGAAGGGTAGGCAACTGGCAAAATAATTTAGGCTCTCATGGTCAGTTAAGCTACAGCAGATACTGCGAGATAGATGGTGTAGAATCATATCTGAAATTTATAACAGCCGTAACACGATCAGTTGTTCACAATACAGGGCTACCGGCTAATGAAGTTACACAGTGTAATCAGGCTTGCGAGTAGGCAGCAGAGTCAGTTTACATGCCAGGTGGCAGAGTCTCATGGGAGAGAGTGACCAACAGTGTCTGTGAAATGGTGTGGCTATGCACAAACTGTCAATTGGGCGGATATTGCAGTGTGTATAGGTAGGGTGACATATAGTGGCTAGTTAGTGCTCCATAGTATTAGGCGCATGTATGGGTGTTTTAAACATGTGATGTGGTAAGCAGAGAAGCGGATAGGAAGTGCACTTGGCAGATGTATCAGCCACAAAAGGTAGGCATATAGCGGCGCTACTAACTTGGTAGGTATTAAACACAGTGGGTGGCGTGCAGAGGAACTTGGCACTGGTACGCAAGGAACTAGTGAGTTGCAAGTATACAAGATAGCACTTCTAAGTCAACAGAAACGTGCTAGGCAGGGTGTGACACATAATGTAATCATCTTTCGTCTTTTAATGCAGTCCCAAAAAAATCACATCCAGTTCCAGCCACTGAATGAACTCTCCTGCTTCCCAACAATTGCAAAATTTTACTTTAGTAATGTATATTCTGTCTCGTTTTCACAAAAAGATGGCACTCTCTGTTACTGCCACTGAATGCAACTGTCCAACTTCAAACAATTCTAGGATTTTCTTTTTGATTCTGCTATTCACTCACATCATCACAAAAAGAAGGACAACTCAGTTAAAGGAACTAAATGTAATGTCTTCCCTCCAAATACTAGTATGCTTATTATTTTATTTTTATTGTATTGCTTTAAGTGCTGATCTCAGTGGACAGCAGCTGAATGGAATGTGTGAGTAACCTGAGTTTGGACTGTTGTCTTTTTACAGTAGCACAGGATTGTGAGTGGACTTCTTTGTGTTGGTCGGTCTCTGAGCCCTTTAGTTTTAAGTCGTGGTCAGGAGTTCTTGAAAAAGCCAAATTTGAGAGATTTGTGAAATTGAAGAACTATCGGCACATTCTGGGCTGATACCGGGATTGAGTTCCGGAGGGTGGGTTAGTGTATGACAAGAAAAGGATAGTTTGTGGGGCCTCTCTTTGCAGGCTAAGTGTGAGTCAAGCAGATTGGTCAATTTGTTGTGTGAGGAGTGTGTGCCACCAGACATATGGAGCTTAGCATCCATGTATGCTGGTGTGCTACTCGTGACTGCTTTGCACATAATAGATGCAGTATCCTGGCAAGTTTCCTCACTTAACCTTTACCAATCAGTACCATATTCTTTCTCACACCAACAAGTCGCATGGGATCACTTGACGACTTGTCACCATTGTTGGTGACAAAGGGCTTTCACACTCTTACCTTATCCCTCGCTTCCATTTGACTTTCCTGGTTTCCTTCCTTTTGCTTTAGTCTTAGGCATGTGCACCTTCCTGAATCTCTAAAAGCTGTGTATTTGCAAGTCAAACATGACACACAGATGTATTGCCCTTGTTGTGACCAGAGTGAACACCAGCTATGAACTTTTTTCTCACAAACCAATGTGGATGACCATTTTACTGCCCCATATATCACATCAGATTCAATACTTAACTCATGCTTAATCAACCAAAACACCTTGTGCATTCTGGAAGATGGATTTTGTCAGACCATCCCTACTTCAGAAACATTTTTATAGCACTGATCCCCTCATCCTGTATGAACCCTTGCAACCACTCTTGATGACACAATCTCCTCGTCATGGTTCAGGTACAAAAGCTCTTTTCACTACACACACTGTTAATCTTGAATAATAATAGCCCTAAAGGACAAATTACAAAGCTAACATCATTTCCCATAAGGTAATCAACTCTAAAGTCATGGCACTACATCCATGCTAATCAGCTAGCCAACAACCTTGGCATGCCATCATATCTTCTTGTCTCAAATAGCAACATCAACAGCTTATACCCTATACTCATGATAAAGTGAGTCTCGCACACAAACTAGATAACCTTTCTGTTACCCACAACCATGCCAAAACTTCATTCTCTTTGAGTAGGCTGCTGGTCATGTGACCAGGCCCTGCCAGTCAGTTGCTCCACCCACCACCTATGTAATCTGTCCTCCTTAGGCATCCTCATTGCTGGTGTTTTTAGCCTGTTCAGGCCTGATAGGGCCAAGGGCCTGTAAGAGGATTCAATTCAACACTACAGCTAAGTCAACGCCTAGTCTATAATACTGAATGAAAACCCTTATTGATATATCTTTATGTCCAGTTCATGCGTTCTGGATGACTACCCCTATATAACACCCCTCTCTTGGAATCCCCCTGACCCCACTGAGCCAAGAAGTAGTTCTGTTTTGCAAGTTTAAAAGGTTTATTTGATAATTTAAACAAGAGATATATAGATCACACTTTATAATAAATTAATAATTGAATAGCACACTTAATCTGATATGATAAAGATTAACAACGGAGAATCTGGCACTAACACGCTTCTCTATAATCAATAAGGAGTTGACATGAAATGGATAAGGTAGCACACTGGTAAATAGGAAAAAAAGTATAATGTGGTAGAGGATGCTTTATGTAAGCTCAGGTGGATGCAATATTCAATGAATGCAGTACAGAAAATACTCAATATGATTTCAACCAAACAATGTAATCACTTTTCTCTGGCAATCCCCTCCCCCCTTGATGCAAGGCAAGGAAATGGAAGGAAAACACACAGTTCTCAGAAATGCAATCAAATGTGATTCAGTTCACCCCAGCAAGCTTACACTACAGAAAACAGATAGGAGTTTTGAAAACACAGGCAAAATGCTTTGATATGTGCTAGCAATGGATGAGAAATATGCTGGAAATGCTTTTAATTCCCTTTCAGAGGTTCAGGGTGAGTGGTATCTAGTTAATATTAGTCCAGGCTCACACTAGCAATGAGGCAGGGATAGTTAGCAGGTTAAACGAATTTCTGGCAAATGGAAGGCAAGCAGCAGCTGATTTTACATGTGGAGAAATTTGCAAATCGCGGCAAAATTCGCGGATGCGCCGAGCGCTATTACAGAGGAACCACAAGGACTATCTCTATCGTTTTGGGGTCCTAGGAAAGCCTAGGATCTCAGCTTCAAAATGAAAGTTACTGCAAGTCTCTAGCACAAACGGTTGCGGAGATATGAGCGATTTTGTGAAGGTCATTTTTCAGATTTGAAATTTTAAAGTTCAAAAAGACAAGTGCAGCTTGCAACTAGGAAATGACAAGTGACAGCTTTACAAATGACAGGTGACAGTTAGGAGACAGTTCTACTTAGATTAAACTAGATTGAATTATATTATTTAACTAGGAGATTGGTTCTGCACAGTTTTCTAGGTACTCACACTATATTCTTGAGTGAAATGGGCCTCATCACGGATCTGGTCAGGGTTTTAGACTCGCCTCTGGTCTCTGCACTTCACAGTGATCCGGGTCAGCTCTCTCTGGTTCTCTGGTCTGGGTCTCTAGTTCTGGATAGATTGAAGTCTCTAGTTTGGCTCTCTGGAGGTTTGATGGAGGTAAGTATGGATTTTTCCGGCAGAGCGTCCCGCTGCAGATGGAATTGAAGGTCCCTATCTGTCCTGTCTGTCTGCTTTTATGTGTTTAGAATGTGGGTGTGTTCTAGCATCACTGACCCTACCTCTCTCTCAGCTTCTAATTGGTCAAACTTCCAATTATCATTTGATTGGGGAAGGAAGTGTGTGTCAGCGTGATGTCATTTTATGGCTTGCAGATAGGACACTCCTCTGTCAGATTGCACATATTCTATATTTGATAATAAAAGACATATTTCACAGTTACACAGTTGCTTGAAATTACATATACATGGTGTGGCTGAATTTAGCCATGTCTCTGTCCAAATCTGCTGTTTCTAAGAGCTTGCATTCAGAAATGGCACATAATTGACTTTTTAACTGATTTTTCAATTTCTGACATTGACCCAACTTTACATACATGTGTGCAGGGAGTATGGACATTAACTGATGAAGTTCCAGATTTTTAACATGCATACATTTAGAGTAATATCCACTTTTCCGCTAAAACCCCCCTGAACATACCACCGGTTCTAAAAACCTCTTAAACTGTGGGCAGAAAAATCACAAGAATTATGGTATCATTTATCAAATTTTCACATGTCCGCACCATGAGTTTTTCATCTTTTTCTAAACAATATTCTGGCTACAAAGGGGTGTGGTTTCCTCTCAGCACAAGGTAGAAATACTGGTTTATCCAGTTCTGCCAAGCCAGCTTGCTCTCACAGGCAGTGCCCCTCCCCTTTCCTCAGGAGGAAGCCACTTTTTACGACCATTTACGACTCCTGCCAATAAAACCTTTGCCTGAGCCAGGACAGGGCTTTGTTCACTTTCCTGCAGAGCACAGGTAATTCAATTATCAGATAGATGGCATATCCTTAGTGTGAGCAGCAAAAGGGCAGCTAGGCCTGGGAACACAGCTGTGACTCAAGTTTCACTCCTGATGGCGGTAGTTGCCAGGCAAATTGGAATCTCTTTAAGCTGTCATTTCTGTTCCCCAGTTTCTGCATTCAAATAAAACTAAACATTTTCACATATGCAGCTAGAAGGCTGATTCTAAGTTTAAAACTATGACATTTAAACAATTGCAACCTATGTGACACTCAAAAGTAGGTCACTCAGTCAATTTAAACATTTAGATTTTTTTTAGTGTCTTTCAGTCCAAATTTACTTAAACTGCTGAAATCCACAGCGCAGCCAGTCTTGTTATAAACCTTCAAGTCACTTCAGAATATAACTTTACATTGGATCCACCTCTCAGTAAGTCTTTCTTTGGCATGTTTTGGGTTCATTTATTCAGTTTTGCAAAAAGTAAAATCTGGTGTTGTTTTAAAATGCCGGCTTTTGGATAGTGGTGAGTACTGGTACTGCACCCATTTTTGGGATTTAAGAAAATGAATTCCCAACAGTTATGGGTTTGCTTTTGGCAATCAGCATTGCCATTCCCAATGGTTTCAGACTACTGTGTGGGTAGTCCAATGGTGGTTTTAGGCAGTGTCCTTCTGTGCCCATAACATCGGCAAAAATGAGTGGCAGCCTATTCTTCATGCATTTCCCTGTGCATTTTCTGGGAAGCTCTGGCCATCATGATGTTTTCCATGTCAGTACTGCACAGTTTTGAGGTATGGCTCGGATGCATGGGTAAATACATCCCACAAGCCCCCCTCTTGCGATGGCCATTCTATTTCACGAATGGGACTCGCAAGACCTGGGATGTTTCCTCATCTTCTTCCAATAGATGGCACAGTTCAGCATCTTCTTCTCCATCCGGTACTGATCGATCGGTTCTCCTCGCCGGTTCTGATGGGAATATTGGGCGGTCCACTGGGCCCATTGAATCTTCGTTCCTGGTCTCCGGATCGCCCTCCTTGGCCCGTCTCCAGGTTTTCTTTCTCCTAGGACGACAAAGGAAGAGCGGCAATACCTACTCATAGACGTTTTTCCACCACTGTTGAGATAGTGGGGCAGCATATGCATTTCATCATAACGAAACATTACATTCTTATTTTGAAAAAAAACAGTATAACTAAGAGACAGTTTTATGCAAATCACAATATTTTAGAGACTAGATGTGGTATGTTTTATGATTGGAACTGAATTAGTCTGAGACAGTACCCGCTAGGATTCCAGAGGATTCCTCCAGTTGTTGCAGAGCGTGCCTGGGATGGCAACACTTCAACTGGTTTATGTGGACCCACTTGTCTTCCCCCGCTGCCAAAGGACCTTTGGGGATGTGGATTTTGTAGGCCACAGGGGAGATCTTGTCGATGATCTCAAATGGTCCCTTCCATGTAGGCAAAAATTTGCGCTGCTTGGCCTGGTTCCTTTGGAAGTTGTATAGATAGACCCGGTCCCCCACCTGATATTCCTTCCTGGAAGTTTTCAGGTCATAATGGGTCTTCATGCTATCAGCCGATCTTTCTAGATTCCGCTGAGCGTAAGCAAAAGCATGTTGGAGGTGTTTCCTTAAATTCTCCACATACTCATGAGTAGTGGAGGCATTTATCAGTGTCTGCTCTTGGGTCCTATAGAGCAAATGCTGAGGAAGCACCATCTTGCGCCCAGTCATCAACTCAAATGGTGACATTTTGGTTGCAGATGAAGGGGTAGATCTGATGGCCATTAGGACCAGAGGTAATCGGATATCCCAACTTGGCCCAGAATCTGCCACAAACTTCTTTAATATGCTCACAATTGTCCGGTTATATCTCTCTACTGCCCCAGAAGAAGCTGGTCTATAAGCAATATGCAGCTTTCTCTTGACCCCCAGTATCTCCCACATCTTTGTCATTACTTCACTGGTGAAGTGGCTACCTCTGTCTGACTCAATCCTTTGAGGTAGACCAAAACGGGAAAAGATGTGGTTAATCATCAAGGCAGCTGCCGTTTCTGCCTTGCAGTTCGGGGCTGGGAGACATTTCACCCACTTGGTAAACAAGCATGTCACAGTCAACATGTACTTATTCCCCCTAGCCGAGCGAATCACAGGGCCTACAAAGTCGATTTGTAAATCTGACCATGGCAGTGTCATCCCCCTCTTTTGGAGAGGCGCACGGTGCATGAGGGATGATGGCTGAAACTGTGCACACACAAGACACCCCTTCAAGTATTGGTCGAGGTCCTGCCCCATGTGTGGCCAGTATGCAACCTCTCTTAAGATTTCCAATGTTGTGTGAAACCCCCTATGACCGGCAGTGGCCGCATCATGGGCGTGACTTAACATCAGGCTTTGGAATGAGGTAGGAACCACCCACTGATCGTGGCCAGCTTTGGATTTCCTAACCAACAAACCGTCTTGGATTCGGAACATTTTTGGACATTTCATCAACACTCTTAGGTCCTCTTTCCCAATATAATCGGTATCCGTCAGGGGAAAGTTCTCAGGGTCCTCAAGGTGCTGGTAAAATTTACCAATTATTGGATCCCCCTTCTGAGCTGTAATCAAATCAGCATCAGGGGTCTCCTTACTCCATTGTGCAATTGAAAGGTCGTTGTGAGCATTTGTCTGGGACCTAGTGATAGCAGTGACCTGGATTTCCCCCAACAGGGACTCAATCTCAATTAGATCCCCTTGGATGGCCCCGGTTTTGGCCAGCTGATCAGCTAAGTCATTTCCAGTTTTGTCTGGTCCCTCTACTTTGGAATGACCCTTGATCTTTTTCCAATAGATGGTCATCTCATTCGAGGTGACCAGATCATCAATGTTTTGGATCAACTTCCCATGTTTCAAGGGTTTGTTGTTAGCACATAACATGCCTCTGGTTTTCCAATTAACCAGGTGCTCCACGAACCCGTTCCGTACATAATCCGAATCTGTGATTATGACCAGTTCGTGGAGTTGATGCTGGACAGCAGTGAGGATGGCCTGATGCACAGCCATCAATTCTGCCACCTGACTACTTCGGGGACCAATTTTGTATCCAGCGGAGGGTTCTGGGGACTCATTCACCCATGCATTCCCTACGCCGGCCACCAGTTCTTTCTCCCCGTCGTTGTCAACATGGTAAGAGCATCCATCCACATAGACAGTGGGCATTCCCTCACACTTGTCCTCTTCAAAGACTTTGTGTGGGGAATTAAGGTATGCCTCCATGTTGTCCTTTATTTTTAGACTTTCGTCCTCGAGACAGTTTTCTCTGGCACAATCATGCAAGTCAGCCAGACCTTGCGCGAGGGGGCTCTTCTTGTTTTGGCCATATCGGACCTCCACAGGAAAGCCTTGCATTGACAGAATCCAGGAAGTAATTCGGGAATTACTCACATTTCCGGCCCGGATTCTGTCACTTTGGAGATATTGCAGAGGCTGGTGTGGAGTCTCCACTATGATGTGTTCCCCCTGGATAAACGGGCGGTAATTCTTCAATGCCCACACCGTTGCCAGGAGTGCCTTCTCACAATCGTTGAATTTTTCCTCCACAGAGGATAAAGTTTTGCTCGCATAGGAGATTACTTTATTGACCTTGTCATGCTTTTGGTATAATACGGCCGTCAAGCACGTATTAGAGAACCCTGTCTCCAGGAAGAACTCCTTGTTTCTGACATGGTAAGCTAGGCAAGGCGCTTGTGAGAGGCTTCTCTTGAGTTGTCTTACTGCCTCGGATTGTTCTGGACCCCATTCCCACTTGACCCCCCCCTTTAGGAGATGAATCAGGGGTCTGGTGATCTCTGCGTAGCCCTCAATGAACTTTCTGCTGTAATTAGTCAGTCCAAGGAGGCTCCTTAGTTCCCGCAGAGTTGTGGGGTCTTTCAGTTTCTGAAGTGCTTCCACTTTCTTTTCCTGGGGACAGAGGCCCTGAGGAGTAATCTCATGCCCCAAGAAATGAACACGGGTTCTACACCACTGTGCTTTCTGAAAGGAAAGTTTTGCTCCGGCGGCCCTCAACTGTGACAGAACATAACGGATCTCCGCTATGTGTTCCTCCACAGATGAACTTTTGATGAGGACATCATCTACATAAGCCAGGTTACCCCTTGCACCCAGGTCGGGCATGGCCTTATGTAGGAAAATGTTGAATTCATTGCCGGAGTTGAGGTATCCGAAGGGAGTCCGGGTCCATGTGTACTGCTGGCCCCCAAAGGTAAAAGCCAGCTTGTATTGGTCCTCCCTACTGACAGGCACAGTCCAGTATCCATTGGTCAGGTCTATTGCAGTGAATACCTGTGACCCCTGGATCTGGGCCAGCCCTTGGTCAATGTAGGGCAGAGGCCATCGGGAAGTATGGACCCGTTTGTTGAGCTCCCTGAGGTCGGCGCAGAGTCTCCACTGGCCGTTTGGCTTCAATATCCCCAGCACCGGATTATTGAAGGTGCTGTGGACTGGACGGATTATTCCCCGGGACTCAAGGTTCTTAATTATTTCAGTAAGGGACTCCATTGATGCGAGAGGCAAGCGATATTGCTTCACAAACACAGGAGTCATGCCAGGGTCCGTGGGGATTGTTGTTGTGTGGATGTCAGTGCGACCACAGTCATATGAGTCTACCGCAAAGAGATCTTGGAAATCCAAGAAAACTTGTTTCAACTTTTGCTTTTGTTCCAGAGTCACACAGGCATCAGCTAGGTTGACTCTCTCTTCCACCATCTGCCTGAAGCCTGGGAAGACTTCTGGTTTGGCTATCTCCGCGGCCTCCTCCAGCTGGGTGGAGAAGTCCCTGGTCAGAGTGCTGATTTGGACCGGAGGCTTCAGGTGGGCAAGGCAGCCCTCATGGACCTGGAAAATCACCTCATCCCTCCTGAAGTCACAAGTCACATCTTCCTTACCATAGGGGCAAGAAGTGTACACCAGGAAGTTCCCCCCATGCCGGGTAAAAATCCTGTCTGGTGTTGTGTTGTCCTCACTGTCACTGTCAAAACAGTCCTTGGGGATTGGTCCTAACAGTTCATTACCTAAATCAATGGAAAAATGTCGGTCATCAACCGCCATTCCAATAATGGTGCCTGCGGCTAGAGTAATACTCTTTAAGTCGCTGTTATCCACCTCTATTGGAATGGTGTCATGTTCTATGTTGACTAATGGAGTTGGGTTTACCCCCAACCCTTGCTGTTGGAGAGAAGCATTTAGATGTATGTAAGCATCAGGGTTTTTCAACTCTTGTCCCCTTTTGACTTTCACTTCCAGGGAGAATTGTCGGGTCCTTTCTGGGATGGTGACTTCCTCTTTAACCTGAATTTCAACTGCATAAGGTAGCAATTGAGCTGACCTAAATGCTTTTTCTGGATCATCAAAGCCCATGGGATTATCCGCTAATCGGGACCAGGCTTTGAAGTTTATTAGGTCCAAACTAATGGCAAAGCGATTGAGAATGTCACTGCCTAAGTAAAAGGCGGCAGTGACGTCTCGCACGACCCAACAATTGTGGACTATGCTCTTGTTGCCAATGGAGATTTTGAGCATACACCTGCTTGGCAGGAGATGTTTGGAATTAGGTGCTTCCAGGTCCATTTCCCATTTGTCTATCAGTTTGAAGGTGGGAATGGCTGGATCTTTTGGGAGTTGGCGAAACATGGCTTCGCTGATGAAGCTCTTACCGTTGTTCACACACACTCGAGCGAGAACAGAGTCCTTCCCCTCATTTAACTGAACAGGGATGAACAACTGCTCTCCAATTTGCTGAATCTCAGCCAGGCTCTGAGCTGATTTCACATCGTTCTGGACTATAGGAGTGGGAGTTTCTGATTGTGGATTAGTATAGAATTTCAGAGTGTTTCCTTCCAGCGTGGAATACCACCTTAAACTGGAAGGAAGGTTGATTTTCAGAAATAGAGAGGACCCCCCATCACTAGTCTGTTGTCCTACTGCTATTACTGTCACGTCTGGAATCTGGTTGTTCTGGAAGTGAAATTCTACTTGGTCAGATTTTTGTTCAACCATGTGGCATGTGCCGTTTAAACTAACATGGTTGACACTCTGTTTTAATTTTATGGGTCGGCTAGTCTGGGTCCAGAGGACCTTGTTTATGCAATCTATTAGGGGTGACAACCTTCTCAGGAGGTCATTCCCTAGTAAACAAGGGGTGCCCTCTGGGGTCACAACTATGACCGGGTGTTTCAACTTGTGTCGCCCGATCTTAATGTCCAAGTCTGCAGTCCCCTCAACGGGAATTTCCTTCCCGTCAAAGTTCTGCAGTTGTCCAGGAAGCGAGGTGAGAGGAATTTGGTAATTCTCTCCCCTTCCTGCATTCAGTTCGTCAAAGGCCCTTCTGGACAGAAGGGTAGCTTGAGATCCAGTGTCCACCAGTGCCGAGATTGTACCCTGCCCCTGTACTTGTACCGGGGCATAAAATCTTCCCTCCTTCTCCTCAAGGGGGCACAGATAATGTACATTTTTGGACAACTGGTGGGCTAATTTTCTGGTTTTGGATATCGCGAGAGAAGAATTTTGGGCAGAATTCTGTGGAGAGCCTTGGGAATCTGAAAGAAAAAGTTGGCAACTGGAGATCAGAGCCATTGTGGGTTCCCCTGGTTCTGGTTCTGGGCCGCCCCCCCCTTTTTGGAGGCAGTCACCAGGATGGGTTTGAACCAGGGGGTTTTCTTGCTGTTGGTTCTGGGATGAGATGGTGGGCGGCGGTAGCTCAGTCTCCACATCTCCCCAGTCTGGATTTGCATCCCTAGGGACCCATTTTTCTTTGGGAGGAGTTCCCCCCTCTCTGAAGGAGAAGATCCTTTTCCCAGGATCCTCTGAGGATCCCTCTCCCTCAAATTGGAAGATCTGTACCTCCTCCTCAAACTGAGTCTGTTTGGGTCTTTTGTTTCTCCTACCCCCCCTCTGCTCCTTAGGAGGCAGACTTTCAGGGGCAAGAGATTTTGTTTCCGGTTCCTGGGTTTCCAGGGGCTGTTTACAAGTGAGGAAGGAAGCTTCCTCCAAGGCTTTACACCCCCCTTCCCCTTGTGCCTCCTCCCTGGGAACCGGTGAGTTATCGGGGTGCTGCCCCCGTCATTGTTCTGGAGCACCAGGTCCAGAGTTGGGTGCGTTCTGCGCCGGCCCGCCCATCTGAGGGTTCTGCTGAGCCCTCAGTATGTGACCCAGATCCCGCGCCATGTTTTGAACCTGGCGCTCTAACTGGGAAACCCGCTCAGGCTGATACGGGGCCCTGTTTTCTCCCCTGGGCTGATCCCGGGAAGGGTAGCTGTCCCTCCTCTGGTAATACCCCGGGTTGGGAAGATTTGGGTACCCCTCCACCCTTGGCCTCCCCTCTCCCGGATTCAGTGGTCTGGGCTCAGGGAACTGGGGAAAGAAGGATGGATGGTTTTGGGGCTGAAAGTTGGGTGGATATCTGGGGAAAAAGTTCTGCCCAGGGTTTGGTAAATTTCTGCCCTCCTGTGGGAAGTTTGGAGGGAAGTTCCCTGGGTTAGGTGCTTGGCTGGATCCCCCCCCTTGGGCTGGAGGAGTCCACACATAACCCAGGATGGGTGGATTTCCCTTGTAACGGGGACTTACATAGTCAGGAGAGCGAGGGACCCCATTTGGGGGGCTGCCTCCCTGGCTCCCTGTCTGTGACTGGCCCGAGGACCTTCTGGGCCTAGCATTATTAGGTGCAGGAAGGTTCTTAGGCCCCCCCATCTCCAAATCCAAAACGGGGGTGACCTTTACCTCTGCCACCTTGGCAGCAGCAGGGGTGCTGTTGGCTTTGGGGTTTTTCTGGGCATTACTTTTGCTATCTACCGGTTTCTGCACCTCATAGATCCGGGTAGCCTGTTCAATGACCCAGTCTAAAGATCTTTTCTCGTGAAAATCCCTCACGAGCTGGGTCATGATATATTTGGGCAAGGCATGGAAAAACGTATTAATAAATTCCCTGCTATCCGTGCGCACCCTTCTTGTGGTCTGTGCAAAAGCACGCTTTAACTCCTGCACAAATTCTTGTGGGGCCTGATCCTCCCCACATTGCAAATTGTAGGCTGCCTTGCGAGCCTCTTGAGGATTTCTGTGAACAGAAAAATGTTTCAAGATGGCCGCCTTATAGGTGGACCATCTTAAATGATTTTGGTCCTCCAGCCCCGCAAAGAAACTGGAGTATTCCGGGGAGAAGGTCCACTTTACATATTGAATACAGCTTTGGCTGTCCTTCAAATGGAAAGTCTCCATCATTTGTTCAAACAACTCTAAGTGCTCCCAAACAGAATACTTAGCGTTCTTATGGTAAGGCGTGATGACGCTCCTGATCGCCTTAATCTGCTTTAAGGGGTCCTTAAGCAAGGCCCTTTTTGCCTTATTGGCCTTTTTGGTTCGGGTAACCCTTGTCCATTCTTCCTCGGACTCAGAGGCACTGCTCCCAGAGGTTCCCGTCTGTTCTTCCAGGTTTTCCCGGATTCTGCGAGCCTGGGAATGGCTGGCAGAATGAGGGGACCTGGTCTCCTGTGTCCTGCGCAGTTCAGAGGAGTCTTCAGATTCCTCCTTGCTGCCAGGATTTGATGGGTACCCCCTCCACTGACCTAACTGGGCAGAGGTTTTCAGGATGCCCTTAATGGGCCTACTCTCCTGGGGTTCCCCATTGAACTGTACTGTACTTGGGTGCCCATACCCGGATGCCCACCCCTCCATTCCTGAGTGGTACTGGCCTATGAGCCCCATACTCTTAGCTGGATAGTGATCTGCCATCCCTGCGGCCCTGTGCTCATGTGCGCCAGGGGACATGGGGGTGGTAGAGTCCAGGGACTGGGGGAGATGAAGGTCCCTGGTGTTAGGGCTCCTGCGGTTATGGTCAGGAGTCTCTCTTTCCCAGCGGACCTCATCTCTATCCGCCCCTGCTCCCTGTTGCAATGCAAGAGCCTGCATTTGTGCTTTCAGTTCCTCTGTTAAGGCCTTACTCGACTCTATCAGTTTCTCCTGCATCGCTACCTGTTGCTGGAGCCTATCATTGTGTTGGCAGAGAGCCTCATTCTCTCTCTGTGCTTCCTGATTGGTCCTGGAGTACTGGGCCAGTCTTTGCTGCAGGAGGGTTACCTCCTGGGCAATGTCCCTATTGGCCTGCTCCTTTCTTTCCAAAGCCTCTTCCACCCTCCTGGTGTGCTCTAGCAAGTTCTGGTGTTCTTTTTGGAGGTCACCCAGTCCCTGGTGGGTCAGGTGATTTTCTTCCATTTTTCTTTTTAAATGGCAGACTTCCTGGCCTAAGGTATCCCTTTCCTGACTGAGAGCCTGCATCTGTGCTGCCAGGTCGTCCCTTTGCCTTTGGAAGGCACCAGCATTCTGGCGCTCCTGATCAAACTCTGCCTGGGTATCCAGGTCTTTCAGAATTAGTTTGTTGCTCTCTGCCTTCACTCTATCTAGGTGGCCTTGCAGGGTGACTACCTGCTCAGCACATACCCTGTTGAAGTCCAGTTGTTGCTCCAGCTTTTTCTGGTTTTGCAGTAGGGAGTCCAAACCTTCTTGGTATTCCTTCTGCAAGGCCAGAAATCTGGTATCCTGTTCTACCTTTTCCTGTTGCAGCACATCCATATCCTTCTTTATTTTAATGATGTGCTGCCTAGTATCATCTTCTGACTCCTGGCTCCTCTGCAGCCTCTGCTCAGAAGAGACCAGGTCAGATTGGACCTTCTCTAACGCCATCTGTTGCCTATTTGCCAGATTTTGGCTTTCAGCACATCTATCCTGCATGTCTCCCATATATAGGTACAGGTATGCCGCTATCCTAACAATCTTGTCGTGTTCATCTTTGGCCTTAGGAGCCATATATAGTTCACTCAGGGCCACATGTAATGGACCCTGATCTTTCCATGAGTCTGACCCTGTTTCAGTGACCTGTTGCGTGATGGCCTGCAACCAGACTGTTTGGTCCTGGTGAGTCCACTCACCTCTCACAAATAACTTATGTAAGAAGTGCTCTCTGGCTATTTTCATGTCTACTAAGGTCGTCATTCTAGAGATTGGTCTCTGTCCTCACTTACAGAAGTTAGTATTTTATTTTTGCAGAACAGAACTTTTCTTGGAGTGTCCCTTTTGAGGAATGCTTCACAGCGTAAGGCAGCGTGGTGATCCGACTGGATGTATGTATCCCGTCAGTTAGCACACTGTATTAAGCTGCACAAGTGGTATTCTAACCCAAACGTCCGGCCCGAGCCCCCAATTTGTAAGAGGATTCAATTCAACACTACAGCTAAGTCAACGCCTAGTCTATAATACTGAATGAAAACCCTTATTGATATATCTTTATGTCCAGTTCATGCGTTCTGGATGACTACCCCTATAAAACACCCCTCTCTTGGAGTCCCCCTGACCCCACTGAGCCAAGAAGTAGTTCTGTTTTGCAAGTTTAAAAGGTTTATTTGATAATTTAAACAAGAGATATATAGATCACACTTTATAATAAATTAATAATTGAATAGCACACTTAATCTGATATGATAAAGATTAACAACGGAGAATCTGGCACTAACACGCTTCTCTATAATCAATAAGGAGTTGACATGAAATGGATAAGGTAGCACACTGGTAAATAGGAACAAAAGTATAATGTGGTAGAGGATGCTTTATGTAAGCTCAGGTGGATGCAATATTCAATGAATGCAGTACAGAAAATACTCAATATGATTTCAACCAAACAATGTAATCACTTTTCTCTGGCAATCCCCTCCCCCCCTTGATGCAAGGCAAGGAAATGGAAGGAAAACACACAGTTCTCAGAAATGCAATCAAATGTGATTCAGTTCAACCCAGCAAGCTTACACTACAGAAAACAGATAGGAGTTTTGAAAACACAGGCAAAATGCTTTGATATGTGCTAGCAATGGATGAGAAATATGCTGGAAATGCTTTTAATTTCCTTTCAGAGGTTCAGGGTGAGTGGTATCTAGTTAATATTAGTCCAGGCTCACACTAGCAATGAGGCAGGGATAGTTAGCAGGTCAAACGAATTTCTGGCAAATGGAAGGCAAGCAGCAGCTGATTTTACATGTGGAGAAATTTGCAAATCGCGGCAAAATTCGCGGATGCGCCGAGCGCTATTACAGAGGAACCACAAGGACTATCTCTATCGTGTTGGGGTCCCAGGAAAGCCTAGGATCTCAGCTTCAAAATGAAAGTTACTGCAAGTCTCTAGCACAAACGGTTGCGGAGATATGAGCGATTTTGTGAAGGTCGTTTTTCAGATTTGAAATTTTAAAGTTCAAAAAGACAAGTGCAGCTTGCAACTAGGAAATGACAAGTGACAGCTTTACAAATGACAGGTGACAGTTAGGAGACAGTTCTACTTAGATTAAACTAGATTGAATTATATTATTTAACTAGGAGATTGGTTCTGCACAGTTTTCTAGGTACTCACACTATATTCTTGAGTGAAATGGGCCTCATCGCGGATCTGGTCAGGGTTTTAGACTCGCCTCTGGTCTCTGCACTTCACAGTGATCCGGGTCAGCTCTCTCTGGTTCTCTGGTCTGGGTCTCTAGTTCTGGATAGATTGAAGTCTCTAGTTTGGCTCTCTGGAGGTTTGATGGAGGTAAGTATGGATTTTTCCGGCAGAGCGTCCCGCTGCAGATGGAATTGAAGGTCCCTATCTGTCCTGTCTGTCTGCTTTTATGTGTTTAGAATGTGGGTGTGTTCTAGCATCACTGACCCTACCTCTCTCTCAGCTTCTAATTGGTCAAACTTCCATTTATCATTTGATTGGGGAAGGAAGTGTGTGTCAGCGTGATGTCATTTTATGGCTTGCAGATAGGACACTCCTCTGTCAGATTGCACATATTCTATATTTGATAATAAAAGACATATTTCACAGTTACACAGTTGCTTGAAATTACATATACATGGTGTGGCTGAATTTAGCCATGTCTCTGTCCAAATCTGCTGTTTCTAAGAGCTTGCATTCAGAAATGGCACATAATTGACTTTTTAACTGATTTTTCAATTTCTGACATTGACCCAACTTTACATACATGTGTGCAGGGAGTATGGACATTAACTGATGAAGTTCCAGATTTTTAACATGCATACATTTAGAGTAATATCCACTTTTCCACTAAAACCCCCCTGAACATACCACCGGTTCTAAAAACCTCTTAAACTGTGGGCAGAAAAATCACAAGAATTATGGTATCATTTATCAAATTTTCACATGTCCGCACCATGAGTTATTCATCTTTTTCTAAACAATATTCTGGCTACAAAGGGGTGTGGTTTCCTCTCAGCACAAGGTAGAAATACTGGTTTATCCAGTTCTGCCAAGCCAGCTTGCTCTCACAGGCAGTGCCCCTCCCCTTTCCTCAGGAGGAAGCCACTTTTTACGACCATTTACGACTCCTGCCAATAAAACCTTTGCCTGAGCCAGGACAGGGCTTTGTTCACTTTCCTGCAGAGCACAGGTAATTCAATTATCAGATAGATGGCATATCCTTAGTGTGAGCAGCAAAAGGGCAGCTAGGCCTGGGAACACAGCTGTGACTCAAGTTTCACTCCTGATAGGGGTAGTTGCCAGGCAAATTGGAATCTCTTTAAGCTGTCATTTCTGTTCCCCAGTTTCTGCATTCAAATAAAACTAAACATTTTCACATATGCAGCTAGAAGGCTGATTCTAAGTTTAAAACTATGACATTTAAACAATTGCAACCTATGTGACACTCAAAAGTAGGTCACTCAGTCAATTTAAACATTTAGATTTTTTTGAGTGTCTTTCAGTCCAAATTTACTTAAACTGCTGAAATCCACAGCGCAGCCAGTCTTGTTATAAACCTTCAAGTCACTTCAGAATATAACTTTACATTGGATCCACCTCTCAGTAAGTCTTTCTTTGGCATGTTTTGGGTTCATTTATTCAGTTTTGCAAAAAGTAAAATCTGGTGTTGTTTTAAAATGCCGGCTTTTGGATAGTGGTGAGTACTGGTACTGCACCCATTTTTGGGATTTAAGAAAATGAATTCCCAACAGTTATGGGTTTGCTTTTGGCAATCAGCATTGCCATTCCCAATGGTTTCAGACTACTGTGTGGGTAGTCCAATGGTGGTTTTAGGCAGTGTCCTTCTGTGCCCATAACATCGGCAAAAATGAGTGGCAGCCTATTCTTCATGCATTTCCCTGTGCATTTTCTGGGAAGCTCTGGCCATCATGATGTTTTCCATGTCAGTACTGCACAGTTTTGAGGTATGGCTTGGATGCATGGGTAAATACATCCCACAGGCCACACCCACTATCCTGCATTTCATCTACAAACACATTGCTACTAGTGCTACTCACAAAAAGACATCACCATGTGTCCCCTCCCTCCCATATGCAGAAGCCCTCTAATGGTGATCAATGCTCGCTCAGCAGTCCCTCACCCAGCATAGATCGCTGACCGCCACATGTACAACATCCTTGATGCTCAGTTCATCATTGAATGATGATCTCCCCACATGGTTTTGATGTCCCCGTACCACAAAGCTTCTGCATTCAACATGTGATTGGCCATGAAGGGCAGGAGGATGAGTGCCAATCATCCACAGGATTAATTTGCCATGCTCCATCATCCCCTCTCTCAGAACAAGCTCTTTTTAATCACTCGTCTGCCGGTTCCCTTTATCGCACAAGGTATCCATCACCTTCCACCCTCATCTAAAGACCACCTCACAGGAGTGACTCTTTCATTGCAGACATCTCCAACTTGCTCTCCTCTGTCAAATTAGCACATTCATATAATGTCTTCCTCAGTGATTTTAACATCCCGTAGTCACATGCTGACAGCCAGACTCAAAATAAATGCTTTTCACACTGACCACTTCCAGGGACCTTAAGCAAATTGTGCTCTCCCCCATGCACAACAAAGGCAACACTCTAGGCTTTGTCTTCACATCACCCCCCTGCATCACCTGTGCAGACCGTATCCCACTTGAATGGCCTGACCACGCCGCCATCACATTATCAGTCACCCACTCGACTATGGCTCACAAAGGTCAGGATAAATGTCCCTCCATCAATGCCGCTCATCGATAACCTTCCTGGTCAGTGAGTTAGAAGCCTACTTTGGAGACTTCCCCACCACAGGAAATGCTTTGGGCCTCCTGGAATTATTCAGCAACTCTGCCGGGAAACTGAAGAACACTCATGCCCCCCTAAAATTCATTCTGGCTAAGACCACACCATCCACCCCATTGTACACCCCCGACCTAGCCTCCAACAAATGCTCAATCAGAGCCATCGAGAAATAGTGGTGCAAAAACCATAACTCAGGAGACCTCAGCAACCTCAAATCTCTCTGCAAACCATAGGATTCTGATTACCGAAGCCAAAGTTGCGTACTACTCCACCGCCCTTGTGGCAGCCTCTAACAGGAGAAAAGCCCTCTTTAAAGTAGTAAAGCATTGTACCAAACCCTAACCCATCCCCAAGGTACCAGTAACTCAGGGAAGATTTGACAGAATCAACATATTTTATATTTAAAAAATAGACCAAATATGAGAGACCATCTTATCAACCTCTCACAACATTAGCATCCAAACACACCTACATCCACACTGCCCCACTTGACCAAATATTCTCCACTCTTGCCCCCAGATCTCCTGAAAATGATTGCCTCCCTCAAACCTACTTCTTAATATGACAATATAATTCAGGCCGCCATCATTAAACAATTGACAGGAGCCGTGCTCAATGCGCTCCTCATCCTCATCAATGGCTCCCACACAGAAGGATCATTCACGGACACCCTCAAGACAGGTCTCATATGACCTCTTTTTAAAAAGCAACCCTAGATCCAGATGACCTGGCCAAATACAGGTCTATTAGGAACCTAGCATTTATTGGCAACATTTTTTAAAAAGTAGTTGCTACACAATTACTCACCAGAATCGAACAACTCCACCTAATAACTATCTGTCAGGGTTCTGCCCAAAGTGTAGCATCGAGACAGCCAACATCCAGTTGTTTGAAAGGGCTCTCCAACTGTATGAATAAGGGCAACTCATGACTCCACATCCTCCTTGATCTCTTGGCTGCATTTAAACTGTTGACCTTGCATCCTTCTTTCCCTCCTTTCTGACAGGATAGGGTTCTCTATCACTGTCCTGAATTGGTGTACGGCCTCCCTCTCAGGAAGACACCAGGCTGTCCAGATGAACTTGTTGCATTCTAACCAACCCCAGGTCTCCTGCAGAGTCCCCCAAGGCTCCATCCTTCCACCAATCCATGTTAAGATGTACATGGAGCCTCCTCTGGGCACTCTCCTCAAAGATCCCAATATAGACATCAACTAATAAACAGATGATACTCAGTTGTACATGAGAGTAAATGACGCACAGGACATCTGTCTCAGCAATTATCTAGTCATCATTCACTCCTGAATGTTGACTGCCTAACTGAAACTAAATCCATCCAAGAATGAATTTGTCCTTATTGGACCTCCCACAATTTTTTTTCCCCAACAATGGCTCAATGATATGCATCTAGAAATATTCGATCCACAACTCTAAGACTCAGAAAAATACTTGGGCTTCAGCATTGACAGCAATGTGGCCCGGCTCAGAATCTCTACCCTTTGAAAAATCAAACCCTTCCTACAGCCACCCAAAGGACTTCTGGACTGTAGAGCAGTCCCTTGTGGTCTTGCAAAGCAATGGAGGAAATGCTCTCCTAACAGGAACCCTAGCTTCTTACTTGGCTTCCCTAAAAGCAGTCCACCATGCAGCAGCATGTCTTATTGTGGGAGCACTAAAATTTGACAGAATTTCCCCATCCCTTGCAAACTACATTGGCTTCCACTCCAAGCCAGGATACTGTTCAAGACTGCATGTATCATCTAAAAAGCAGTCACAAGTAGCACACCAGCTACGCTCTACATATCAGGTGGCACATACCCCATATGCAGAAAATCGACTTACTGCCTTGAATCACAACTCGTCCCCAAAGTGAGAACCTACAAACAATCCTTCTCTTGCCATCCACACACCCTCTGAAACTCGATCCCGTCGTCGGATTAGAATGCCCCCACAATTCCCCAATTTTGCACATCTCTCAAAACATGGCTATTTCAACAATACCTGACCAAGGACTAATTCCAATGGACACACATACCAATGCACAGACCTCACTGTACATGCTACTGTGAAAAGGTGCCAGCCCAAATGCTGGCTACCCACACTCCTTACAGTACTCCTCTGATTTTGAGCTAGGTCAGTGCTTTAAACAATAAAATAAAATAAAAATGAAAAAAATTAAAACTATTCTCTGTTACAGAATACCTCATTATGTCTCCTTTCAGGGTCCAAGTTACATGTTCTATACATACAGTTCGACCTATTTGCATCTGACAAAGCACTGCTCCAATCCCTTTGGCCCTAGCATCTGTGATTATTACTGATACATGAGGTATCAAACCGTGCTGACAGATCAATTTTCTAATTAACACTTTCAAACTTACATGTACATGCCTTGTTCCACCAAAATTCCCCATTAGTCCTCATCATTTGTCTCATATTGCTTACCTTATCAAAAAAAGTCTCATACATTTCAATCATGTACAAAAAAGACTTCAGGTATTCTTTAGATGCAGGCTCTGTCGCATAATTGATGGCATCCCAAATCTGGGACTGGAGTGCAAACTTACCTGGTGATACGCTGAGGTCAAATTTAACTTTCCTAGGGAGCACATCATTTCATTTATATTTGGTAGTGGATGATGCTCAACTCCACACTGGCTAGGGTTTCTCAAGCCAGCACAAAGAACTTTATTATTGCCGTTGATGCTGTTCCACAAGAAGGGATCTACTGATACTTAAATGGCATTGGAGTTCCCTAGAACCTATTATCAGCAATTTCAAACCTCTTTCGTAACAACTTTGTAATCGTATGATATGGCATTGGTGGAAAATTCACGGAGACGTTTTTGATCAACATAGAGGTAAGACAAGAATGTATTCTTGCCCCTACTTTGTTCTGCCTATTTATATACACATTGGCAGTCGAATTGGAACATTTAAATAAGAATGCATCCCTCTTAAAGGGAAAAGGTGTAATTTTGTTATTTGAAGATGGTGCAGTATTAACAAGCAGGAACCCAAAATGGCCTTTATGTTTTTGATGCCAACTGCAGATAGATCAGCTTCAAACTTATTTGGGCTAAAACTGAATATCTCATTTGGGCAGTAAAGGAAATAGAGGCCCAAAGGGAGACATATTGGTGGCTCTCTATTACAAAGTGTTCAATATTATGATTATTTAGGGGTGAGATTTGATGATAGAGGTTCATGGGAGACAAATTAATAAGTGCATGCTCTTTGCTCATTTCCAGGGTGCTTTGGAGGTAGAGCAATCCCCCATATTCAGAGAGGTTTCAAGAGCAAGTGTGAAACCAACCTCATCATAAGGGACAGGCATCTTGGGATACTCTAACATATAACCCCTGGAAAAAAAGAATATTTGCTTCTGAAAACTGTTTGCCCTCATAAAGAGTACACATTTGTTACCATTCTGGCTGGAGTTACAGGTGCTTGGTGTTGTGTATGAGACTAAATTAAAACATGTTTGTGGTTGAATAAACAATATAACTCCATATCAAAACATTTGAGTGACGTATTAACTCAATATGGTGCAGTTGCCTTAAATAAAATTTGCCTGTAACCTATCCAGAAATGTAGATGTGATGACTACATGCAAGTCACCACAAGTAAATTGTCGTCTTCCAAATTAAATATTAGACAGACCTGCGAGAAATGGTTTTATGTATGTAGGTTTGCTGGAGTGTGCACTACTGGTCTGATGTTTAGATATTTGGAAATAAATAGTTTCTTGGGTTGTGAATACTATCTTGGAATTATTGAATACCTTGAAGCATGATTATTGTACATGAATTTCCGCCCCTCAGATGTTGGCGCTTGGTGCATTCACCAAGAAAGGAAAACCTGATCTGAGTAAAAAATGCTTTTCTTGTCATATCTCACTGCACACATCCAACTGATATCTTCAGCACCACACCTAACGCTAGGATGCAGCTACCAACCAGCAAGTACATCAGCTGCACACATCTGGTGCACCCACGCACCCTACAGCACTATCTCTCTCTACTAACCAGAACTATGGTTCCCGAGGGCGTTCAACATACCAGTGATTTGAGGTCATACCAATGATATATAGAGCGCCATATAAATGCCAAGTAACATAACATAACATAACATATGTTGATTCAACTTTAAGGGGATCTCATTATATTCAAAGAAAGCTCAGAGAGTTAGTAAAAAAAAATAAGAACATTGAGGGAATGCCCATTTAAGATCATAGAAAATTGCATGGAACAGACACTGAGGATGTACTTCTAAATATAGAGAAATGTATTTGAATTAATTGTAACTGTTAGTATAAAACAGTATTGGAATTCAATAAATGACGATTTAGCATTTTGTCCTTTTTGGCTATTGTATATAGATGGGTTGTACTTGTTTTAGGATGTGAATGTATGCTTTTATTAAGAAGTAAACCTATCAACAACAACACAAGGCCCCATTGGATCCTGTTAAGGATTTCAATCAGGCAACGCCCACATTGGACTCGGCCTGGTATGTAGCGCATAAATCAGATGCTTTTCTCCTTATTTTGTGCAGATACAATTTGAGATGGTACACAACTTGTATCACACCCCCTTTCCAAATACCCCAGGTGACAATGGACCATGAAACAGGCTGGTTGCTGAAATGCAATTTTTATTTATTTATTTTAAATTCAAAATAAATCATCCAATTTTTAATATGGGGCAGCAATCACCAGTGGGGTGATAATTACAATGACATTGTGAGCAATGCACTTGGTTAACCTTTCCCTAGAACATATATACAGCACAATGGAATAGGAGCACTTTTTGATTTAGGAAAGATAGCACCCAAGTTAAGGTTTTCCCCTGCAATGTTCCCTCAACCCACAAATAATCGAATTCTGTGGATAGAAAGAAGCAGAAAGTAATAAGGAATAAGTGGCAGAAGACAGAATAAAAATCTGACCTTTCCTCACAGGATAAGATGCAAAAACGGACTTTAGACCCTTAACAAAGGCCTAAAATAGCACTTCGAAATGGCAAATAATTATTTAATGTGTGCTTAAATTATAATATACATATGTTTTATCACAATAGCATGTAGGTTATATCACTGGCAATCACAAGGCAATGGATCAGCAAAAGACATACAATTCGAAAATGAGTGGACGTTTTAGAACAGATTGCAGCCAAATGACATGTATAAAAGTTGCATTTCTTTTCAATTCCCACTTTAAATTACCCAAACGGTTTTTAATAAAAACTGGTGGAATACTCTGATTTGGAATGTGGTTTGGGGGATAGATATATTTCACAGGGACACTCTAGAGCTGACAATAGTTCTCTAGCTATGAAACTGGATGAGTTATGCAAGATATAAAAAAGAGCGCTTTGAGTAAAATGACGCTGTGAAATATGAAAGGAAATCAGTTGTGACAAGAACAGTTTTACTCTAAACTAGCGTCTTTAGACTAGACCACCAAAGATGGACACACTAAGATCCAAGGTTTATTCGCGAATTCAACCCTGTCACCCCAGCGCCCAACCCTGGCGGAAACCAGTCCGATCACTCGAAATATGACTAATGGCTTAGGATTACACAAGACAAAAATGGAAAAGAGATGGCACTAGCACTTTAGAAAGTCACGGGCAGGGTGCACAGATAATTCTAACAGTTTAACAAGTTATCAGGATAAGGATAGGATGGCTTAGAGAGTGGGATAAGGACAAAGGCAAGACAAGATAGGTTATGGGTTTCTATGTGGTAGGGATTATACTCACAGTCCACTTTTAGTTTTGGGATTTTTGGACCGTCAACAGGTTCTGGTCACCACACAGCTGTGCGCCTGTCAAAAAAACAAACAAAAACAGGGCCATTCTGGTCACTGGATGGCAAGGACAGCAGAATGGCAATTCTGGTCACTGAATACTAAAGGTCAGCTGGATGGCAGGATTGCAGCGGGCATGCAGTTAGTGGGCAGCAAGCTAGGCTGATTTCAGGATGCAAAAGGTGCCACAGCTTTCCCCTTTAGTTATTTGGGAATATAGTGGATTTTTCTGGATCAATAATCTTTCTGGATTAGGGATCAGCTATGCTTGGGTTTTGCAGTGGGCTCTGGAGTCTGGATGGAGCAGATCAGGAACGCAGCGCAGGAACTTCAGGAAGAGTGTTTATCTGGAGTCTTGTCAGGGACTCTTATTGATAATGCATAGTGACATCATCAAAAGTATATGGCTGGGCAGGTTTAACTAAGCACACCGCTAACTGACGGGATTGGTCAGGGGTGATAGTCCCCGCCTCGCTCTCAGTTGGTTGGACTTCAAGAGAATGATGTCAGATTTATGATGTGAGTTTTACAATGTCTAAAACCTCCCACAATTACTTTAACTAAAATTCAGTTTTGCCGTACATGGCACACTTATACAATGGAAACATCTAAACAAATTACATAAACAGGTTACATATTTTATGCAACACTTAGCAGTCCAATCCCCCAGTTTGTGAGGCATTGTTTCAAACTTTTACCAGTTTTTCGCGCTTTTCAGTGTGAAATGTTCAGCCTAAACTTCCATAACTTTATACATATGTGTGGATCATCATAAGGGATGTAAATATGAAAATGCACATGGCATCATGGATACTTTTCTTGTAATCCCTGATTATTTGCCATTTCTATTCCCAAGGTGTCAGTGACTTCTACAATGTCTCCAATTATAAAACACAAAATCACTTTTAAACTGCGAGATTTTTACATGTTTACAAAGTATTTTTGCAGAGAAAAAAAGTCTTTACATTTGTATTCATAAATAGTCTTTGGAAGCAAATGGCAGTCCTTGTCTGTCACTGGACCATTTGTATTCTTTCTTCAGCTGCCACCAACTGTCATTTCCTCCAGAGCAAGGTGGGGGTTTCCCAACTTGATTGAAGGTTTATTGCCCCTTCCCCACTTCACACTTCCTTGTCCTGGAAATTCCATTGTCAGTAGGTTCAGCCTAGACTATATTCGGTCCAACCTATAAATTATCACTGGGGTGATAGTATCTTCTGAGAGAGACCCTCCTGTTGGTAGCATCCCTCCCTCCCCCAAAAAGAAACCTATTTTTCTTTAGGAACTTGCAAAATCCAGCTAATATAGTTTAACAGTTTTACTTTCTTCTATTTGGTCCTGAATTAAACAAGCCAGTTGAATAAAATAACCCATGTGTGTATTTTCCCGAGCAACAAACCCCTTCGCATTACTAGGTAATGGCAGGCTTTCATTCAACAGTTTACTTTTAAAACAGCCTTTCTCTCCTTGAGTTTGCAAAGCCCATTTTACATGTTTGGTAAAAAGCTGACAATTCTTTTTAAATTTGGTTTTGCATCTCCCTCTGGATTCACACACTGTCTTGCAGCTATAGTTATTTCTTGAATGCAGGAGTTTTGTTTGAAGAACAGATGCATTGAAATTGACATGGCTCAGGTAGCTGGAGTTTCTTTGAACTACTGAGCTTTGTAAAGAAAATAAACGCGTTTTCCTGTGCGGGTGTAAGGCTAACCTGGTATCTACGGGGACGTCACTCAGCCTGTTCTGACCTCTTACGACCTCGAACCCTTCCCTGGAGTCTACTCAACTGGAGACTGAGCCTGAAACACAGGATTGGTAGAGTTTCACTCCCTATTATCTCTGTGTGCTTGAACCCCTTCTTCGCCGGGGTCCAACCCTTCCCTTTGATCCGCAGCTCACCTTGTTTTCTTGGAAAGTGTGCTCTCCATCCTGCTTTCAGCACAGGGGTGCGTTGATTGATGCAGACTCGTTGCTGCCTAGATACTTCACTGGCAAGAGTTTGACAGGTAAGTATAATGAGTCTTTTAAACAGTTCTCTAACTTCGTTCCTTTCCTTCCTTAGATGATGGCTGGCGTCCAAGGATGGTGACGTGCTGCTGAGATGAGTCGCGCTGAAAGTGAGTGAAAGCGCGATGCGCGATGCGACCCTTTCGTATGTATAATGAACTGAGTTCTTTTTCTGTGTCTTTTTAGGTGCTGCAATGTTATCAGCTTGGATGTCGGTTATGAAGAAGAAATGCGGTGAGTAAGCACGGTATGCGGCTAAATGTTTCCACGCTAACCTGGAGTGTCTTTTCCCTCTTGCTGATGGATGAGAAGTTCCGGAGACAGAGTTTCACCAGAGCGGCTGGGATTCACGTAAGCGTTTGAAGCTCGTACAGTCTTTAAAATTAAGCAAAGATTTGCTGAATGCTTACTAATGACTTTTTTCTGTTCTTTTCCCTTTTCCTTAGGAAGCAGCATGCCGGGATGGGAATGAAACAGCTGAAGATGCTCGCAGAACAGAAGAAGCGATGAATGATGGGCAGAAGCGCTGCAAGGTAAGGCTGTTCTTAACGGTGTTCTTGTTCTTGGAGGAGCTAAGCGCAGAAGAAAGATGCAGGCCCACTGGAGACCGATCCGAACACGGTTAGTGTCACGCTGCAGGTGCAGAAAACACAAAGCATGTTTCTCAGCCTGGGCGTGGCTTAAATAGTCTATGGGTATCCCAGGTGTCTCTGGGCTGAACCATACCCAAAAGACTAGACTGCACATGCAGTTCTGGGAACCGAAATATATGGGGGTATCCATCTTGTCCCCATCAATGCACTACAAGTCCAATCCCCAATGTTATCCTATGGGAGTGAGTGAGTCTGGTGCCACAAGCGCCAAGTCTGACTCCAAGTGGGTCTTTGGAGGGATGGAGAGGCCCTTGAGGGCCATGTAGTTGATCGTGGCCTGGCTTCAGCCTGACATCTTGGAGGGCTGGGGACATGAGGGGCAGGAATAATGACAGCACTACCCCTCAAGGTCCCTCTCAAGGTGGCTCTTCTGTCTGGTACTGGTTTGTTTGGATGGTTTTGATGAAATCGTCTAAGCAAGCGAGGTGCATGGATGTACTCACAAGGCTCCCATGTCCTGTCTTGTGGACCATACCCTTTCCAGTCTACTAAGTAGTATAATTTGGATCTGACGTACTTTGAATCCAGGATGTCCTTGACTTCGAATTCTGGCTCCCCAGCGACTACTACTGGCTGCGGTGGCGTTGCTACCCAGGCCCCAGGTTGAACAGGTTTAAGAAGAGACACGTGGAACACAGGATGAATCTGCATGTTTGATGGCAAAGCTAGTCTGACCGCCACAGGATTTATCACGGAGGTGATGGTGAATGGACCCAGGTATCTTGGATGGAAAGTTCGGGTTCCACATGTTTAGAAGCCAGCCAGACTTTGTCTCCCACTTGGTAGTGGGGGGCCTTTACTCGGTGTTGATCTGCAAACTTCTTTTGGCGATTCTTTGCTCGAAGTAGGTGTTCTGCTGCCCTTTTAAAGGTTTTAGAAATAGTCGTGTGCAAGGTTTTGACTGCTGGCATTTCCAGGGTTGGAGGAACATCCAACTCAGAAGTACGTGGGTGCCTGCCATACTTGGTATAAAAGGGTGTCTGCCCAGTGCTGGTGTGTAGGGAATTATTATAAGCATATTCAGCTATCCATAATAGGTCGCACCAGCTTCCTTCAGCTTGGTGTAACATGCAACGCAGATACTGCTCGAGCGTCTGATTTGTCCTCTCAGTTTGACCAACTGTTTGGGGATGGTGACTGGTGGATAGCCGGATGTCGATCTGGGCCATTGAGCAGCATTTTCTCCAGAAGTTAGATACAAATTGAGTACCTCGGTCTGAGACTAAAACTCAAGGAAAACCTATGGAGCCGTATGATGCCTTCAAGAAATACCTTTGCCAGAGTGGAAGCATTTGGGAGCCCCTTAAGAGGAATGAAATGTGCCATTTTTGAAAATAGGTCCACGACCACAAGAATAGTGTTAAACCCTTGACTCGGTCGTAAGTCAGTAATAAAATCGAGGGACAACGCGTGCCAGGGTGCTGGTGGGATTTCCAATGGTTGTAATAGCGCAACCGGTTTCTGCTTGGATGACTTGTTTTGAGCACACACTCCACAAGATAGGATGAATTGGGTAATGTCTTTATGTCACGTGGGCCACCAATCATTTTGTTTTACCTTCGCTAGGGTTTTAGCGATTCCGGGGTGGCCCTCGATCAAGGAATCATGATAACTGGACATGACTTGTTCTAGTAGGTCTTGGTTTGGTAAGAATAAACAATTCCTGAAGTAGGGCAACTGATCTTTTATCATGTAATGTTCTCCTTGTGCACTCCACACTTGTAATTGCTCCGGACTCATCAGGTTTTGTATTTCTTCATGTAATTCTTTCTGAGTTATGGTTGCCTTGATTCCTAGGAGCATGTCACTCGGGATGATTGCTATAAGGGAGGGGTCTGATACCCTTGCTCTTCCACCCCCGTACGGGAAAGGGCATCGGCCTGTCAATGTGGAAAAGTGAATACCCTTCATTCGAATGACAGATGTAACTTGATGGCCGTAGGCCAACCATCTTATGCACCAAATTATAGAAATACAGACTGCTATGCTTGACCAACAAGCGGCCATTTTAAACGTAGCAAGAATCGCCATTTTGCTTTTTAACCATTGCTCATTGCTTTCTGTCTAAAACTGCTTTGCAGCTTGCAGTTCTTGCGAATTCTGCTTACTCTGCTCAACTGTTAACATTGTTATCTGAATATGAAAGGGCAAGGTCGCGGGACTGAGGAGTTCGTTGAAACTCCTCATTAGTAGCCCAGAAAGGAATGCCCACGCTACCTCTGTAGCCTTGAGGGAGAGCGACAGGGCATTTAATCATTTCACATCTGCCAGCCAGTCTCGTACTGTGGTACAATATGTTAGAATGAAGCGGCTAAAGGCTGGAATTATGCTCTTCTTACGGTCCCCCCTTCGCAAAACCCTTTAGAGCATGTCAGCTCCCAGGGCACGAATAGTACCTCATAGATAGCAAAGCTTGGAATGTGACTCTTCCCCCGTGTGCAGCTTGCTTCCAGGAACAGAACCACCGTGTTCTGTTCAACAACTAGAAGATGCCTCCGCACTTTCTAAATTGCACATTGTTACTAGAATAGACATCGAAAGTGTCATAATTGTCATACCCGTCGGAAATGTCCATGGTCATCCTGAGTTCGAAGAAACTTAATAAAGGGGGGTGTTAAACATGACATAGCTGATTATATGATATGCATTTTGTATATATGTAACTGATGTACGTAATTCGCTCTCTTGCGTCCCTCGAGGTCTAGGAAACTCACGTCACAGGGCGTGAGACCACAGTTGGCCAATTGGGACTATTTTTGCTTGCAATAAACCCTAGCATTGGGAATTTGAACCTCGTGTCTGGTGCATCTTTTCGTGTATGGTTATTGCCTTGTTTCCATATCGCGAGGGACCCCTAGGGGCCCCTTTCAAGATGGCGCCCGAAAAGGGACCCTCCCCCACTTGCCCCATCGTATACGTTGTAACGGAGTAAAGGCGGAAGAACGGCGAGGACGGGACGATCGTGCTGGGATCAAGAGGTGTACGGGCGCCCTGTAGAAGTGAGGAGAGATTCCTTCGCAGATCTGCACACATCTGATCCCTGATCGACGTATCGGGCCAGAGGGCAAAGGAGGCGAGGGTCCCGAAACGAGGCAGAGGCCAGAGAAGCGCAGACACGATGTTGGGAGAGGTTGCGTCAGGACAGGCGACTTGTTTTATCAGGTGAGTCATTCCCCGATTGAAACAAAAACCTGATTTTTGGTAGAGTGTTGATTTTGCAAATTCAAACGTGCAGGTAAAGGTTAGTTAACCAAAGGGGAAGGTTAAAAAACATGCCTGGAGTACTGTCCACTTTAGCAGGGCTTTTCCGCTGCGGTAGACAGTCCATGGAATATGGCCAAAGTGCACCGCCTGGGGGAACGCCGGCTTATGACATGTATGCAAAATATGGTGTGGGTGTGATAATATTTTGTGAAATTTGGCATAGGCAAACAAGAAAGCAACAGGACCATCAGTGGACGATTAATGGTAGCTTTGAGATTGCGAGGATAGATTAGAGGAAAAAGCGCGACCCGCAGCTTTTGAGACTATAAAAGATTAGAGGAGGGAAGCAATGCTCCGACTTAGGAGTAGAGAGAAGCATGCGCGTAGGCACAAATCGAAGCTTGAGGTAGCAGAAGAAAAGGAGGAGGAGGAGTGGACGGCAAGTCTAAGATGGGAAGGGAGACGTGAGCAAATGAACATAGAAGGAATATACCCGCAGCGGGAACTACACATAGCAGACGAATTAATGGAACAATTGCTAACTAATACGGGTCGAGGCCCAAAACCAGCATCAAAACCAAACACGCCAGTAGTAACTGCGCAGGCCCAACCAGTAGCTCTCATATCCCCTCCCAAAGCCCAAGCAATTCCCCTCACGCAAGCATTAACCCACGCCCCAACCACAGCTCGAGCCCTCCCACAAGCGCAGACCGCAGAAGCACAATTTCCCAGCACCCAGGAAGGCCCTTCACAGATGCCACCTGTGTCACTTGTCCCATCCACACCTCCCGCTCCAGAAACAGATTCAGCACCATCCACCCCTCCCGAAGTCGAAATTGAGACCGGGGAGGCGAGAGGTGGGGCTGAAGGAACAGGACTTGGGCGTGTAACTCGCAGCGCCATCAGCAAAGAAAGAAAGATTGAATTACAGCAAAAGGCAGAAATGTACATAGAAGGATATGATGGGGCGGCCGCATTGGCCTTATTGTATGGGTACCGAAGAAACAATGAGAGACAGGTAGTGTTGGAATACATGGGGGCATTTTTGGTGGGAGAATGGAAAAAGATACTTGGGAATTTACCGCCACAACGATTGTTAGATTTGAATAAGTTAGCACACAGTGAGCAAAGAGATGAGGATGTAAGAAAACATGTGTACAAACTCATTGAACTGAAAAATGAAATGGAAGACAGATATGCTGAAATGTTTGCTACACCTGAATATTTTAAGGAGAGTATTAAGAAAGGTAGGAAGGAGGCGTCGAAGCTGTATATGCAAAAATCATGGCCGACAGTTTTTTCAGGGGGTGCAAAGCATTTGCCGGCACCGGGACAAATAGGTGATAAACAAAGATTGCAGGCATGGGTGGGGGAAATAATGCGATGGATGTCAAACAAAAGAACGTCAGTGAAGGAAGTAAGTGAGATATGTAATGGGTACCCATTGGAGATGAGAAAAGAAGCGATGCGAACGATAGTAAGAGTGTTACTGCAGCAGGTAACTAGATACAATAGAGGTAGAGGAAATGCACAAGGCAGGGGAAATTTGAATAATATGCACAGGGTGTCATTGGGATTAAATCAATGTGCGTACTGTAAGGAGGAAGGACACTGACGAGCGCAATGCCCACACCTACAGAATAGAGTTGGGTTTGGCCAGAGAAGGCCTCATAGAGGACATCAGGGGTCAAATGGCCCAAGCAGAAATAGCATGCAGCCGCCACAGGGATATACCAATGGAGGTAATCAAAACCAATCCTATGGTCAAAACCAAGCTCAACAGAACCAGGCATTGAACCAAAGTGTTCCGAACCAAAATCAGGGCGGGCAGGGCCAACAGAGAAATGATCAGAGTGGAGGACACCGAGGGGGAAATGGGAATATTTTTGATACACAGCCAAACACGTATTATAGCAGCAGCGGTGACTACACTTCGGACGATGTGTTATTTTTGCAATAGGACAGCCCACGACAGGGGTCGGAATCAGTGTCTATTCCCGTGAATCAGAGAGGACCCTACGTAGAAATGAGAGTCGGGAACAGGGAGCACCGTTTCCTTGTAGATACAGGGGCACAGAAGTGTTCGATAGACCACCACTTGGTTCCGGAGATCCCACTGTCGGGGTAAAAGAATGTTTCTGTAGGGTTCGCAGATACACCAGTAATTAACCCCATGTCCGAAGCTGTCCCAATTACAATAGGACCATTTACGGAACAGTGTCCATTTCTTCTGACAGAAAATTGTGGGGAGAACTTGCTAAGATTAAATATGTTGAGAAAATTGGGGGCAGTTATACATTGTACGGCAGATGGGGTGTCCCTAACGATTTGGCCTCACGATGCACCGGTGACGGAATTTATGTCAAAAGCGTTACCAGAAGAGCTAAGTAGATTACCAACCTGTCTGTGGGCAATGCATGATAACGATGTAGGATGCAAAAATAACTTTGAAAAAAGGTGTTACATGACCACAAATTCCCCAGTATAAAATGTCTGTTGAAGGTGAGAAGGGATTAAAGAGTATTGTTACTGACCTGGTGAGATTGGGGGTGGTTGAAGAAATTGCAGGTAGTATGTGCAACAGCCCAATTCTTCCAGTTTACAAGAAAGGAGGCAATGAAGTACCATATCGTTTCATAATTGATCTGCGCGCATTGAACAAAGTGGTAGACCCACAATTCCCTTTGGTCCCAGATGTCACAACAATACTGACAATGATACCGGCCACTGCAGAATACTTTAGTGTAGTTGATTTGAAAAACGCGTTCTTTAGCATTCCAGTGGATAAAAGCAGTAGATATCAGATATCTGTTCGCGTTCACTCTAGTTCACTCTAGAAGGTCGATCATTCACATTCACACGCATTCCACAAGGATACACAGAAAGAGCGCTAAAAGAGCAGCTAGACATGTTAGAATTACCCGAAGGTTGCGTACTCTTGCAGTACATAGATGACTTATCACTAGCTGCTGACACAAAAGAGATCTGCAAAGAAAGTACTATATTACTATTGACACACCTGGCGACCCATGGTCACAAGGCGAGTTGAAGAAATTCCAGTATAATCAAAAGGAGGTGTCTTATTTGGGTTACCTACTTTCGAAAGAAGGGAGAAGATTAACACCAGAACGCATAGAATGTTTTTCTAGTATGCCTATTCCAAAAACTCAAAAAGGAGTAAGAGCTGTGATAGGCATGGCCTCTTATTGTCGGCAGTGGATCAGTAATTTTGCGTTGATTGTGAAGCCGATGATAACATTAACTAAAAAGGATGCAGTGATGCCTTTACAGTGGGATGAGGAATGTCAGAAAGCGTTTGAAAGCTGCATTGTGTGCTGCGCCAGTTTTAGGAACTCCTAACTATAAAAAGATCTTAAACTATTTGTGAGCGAGAGTGAAGGATGTGCATTGGCGGTTTTGACACAATAACAAGGTGGAAGAAATAGGCTGTGCGGCTATTATTCTTCCACGCTGGACCCTGTAGCGCGCGCACTACCACGATGTTTGCGATCTGTTGCAGCGGTGGCTGCGTCAGTGAAGCAAACGGAAGGAATGGTATTGGGGCATACTTTAATTCTGATGGTGCCACATGCCATAGACGTTCTATTAAACAGAACACAGACGCAACACCTCACCTCTGCTAGACTAACAAGATATGAGCTCATCTTGTTTGCACCCCACATCCAAATTATGAGGTGTAGCGCATTGAATCCTGCAGAATTAATGCCACTGCCCATAGCAGAAATTGGTGACAACGAATCACCACCCCATGATTGTTTAATGGTCACTGAAGAAGAAACAAAGGGAAGAGTTGACTTGAGCGACATCCCACAGAAAGAGCCAGATGGGGAGTTGTTTTGTGACGGCTCTTGTTTTAAATTACCTGATGGCACATCAACGGCTGCATATGCAATAACTACCCTAGAGAGTGTTGTAGAAAGCAGAAGAATCCCCTACAATTCGGCACAAGCCGCAGAAATAATAGCACCGACCCGAGCCTGTGAACTCTCTGAGAATTTGAACGTGAATATTTATACTAACAGCCAGTACGCTTTTGGCGTGGTTCATAACTTTGGCTGACTCTGGGCTGAGAGGGGTTTCTTGACATCACATGGGGGCAGGATTCAGCATGGGCCTTTGATTGTGCGATTGTTGTCTGCACTCACGTTTCCAAAGTGCTTAGCTATAGTGAAATGCAAGGCGCATAAAAAAGTAACATGTAAAGTGGGAGAGGTAAACGCATTTGCAGACAGGATTGCAAAACAAACAGCCACAGATTTGGGAAATAAAATGATGACAGTACAGACTGAGGAAGTACCTTGTATGATAAAGAATGGAGTTGCCACAGTCAAAGAAATGCAGGCTGAGGCCACGACCAAAGAGATTCAGGGGTGGGCTGAGGGCTCTGCTCAGTTAGATTTGGAAGGATGCTGGGTGGACAAAGGGCCTCATTACGACCCAGGCGGTAAGTTACAGCCATGGTGGTAGGCGGGCTTACCGCCCCATTCCGAGGTCGGCGGGGCGGTAAGTCCCCAATCCCCATTTACCCTTCCCCATTCCCATTTTTGCCCCATAGGGCATAATGGGAGTGGGGAAGGCGTTAATTACGCCACCGTAAATTACGGTGGCGTAATTAACTACATGGTCCCTTAGCGCCATGGATTTTAACACCTGCTAAAAGCAGGTGTTAAATCCGCCATGGTGCTAAGGGACCTCGTACTCAGGCGGTAAGGGTCGGCGCTGTTTACGCCGCCGTAAAACCCTTACCGCCTGAGTCGTAATGAGGCCCAAAGAGACCAAGAACTGGATGTTGCCAAATTGTTACGTAACCGCAATGGTTACAATGGCGCATAGCCCTACCCACATTTGCGTGAAAAAGAGGGTAGAGCATTTATCCACAGTATGGAAAAATGAGCACATAAAAAAGAATGCAGAAAGGCTGGTGCAGAATTGTATTATGTGCCTGCAACACAATGGGCCTCATTAGGACCCTGGCGGTAAGGGGTTTACGCCAGCGTTAGCTGCGCCGACCCCTTACCGCCAATTACGAGGTCCCTTAGCGCCATGGAGGTTTTAACACCCGCTTTTAGCGGGTGTTAAAATCCATGGCGCTAAGGGACCATGGAGTTAATTACGCCAACGTAATTTACGGTGGCGTAATTAACGCCTTCCCCACTCCCATTATGCCCTATGGGGCAAAAATGGGAATGGGGAAGGGTAAATGGGGATTGGGGACTTACCGCCCCGCCAAGGTCGGAATGGGGCGGTAAGTCCGCCAACTACCATGGCGTAAACATAGTTTACGCCATGGTGGTAAAGTCACGGCCCAGGCGGTAACTTACCGCCTGGGTCGTAATGAGGCCCAATGTAGGGAAGGGAACCGTGACTCCAGTAGGTAGTTTTGGCCCACCCTCCATGCCATTTGAGGTGATCCATTTTGATTTCATAGAAATGGAAAGGTGCCAGAACTACAAATATGTGTTAGTGGTGATTTGTGCATTTAGCAAGTGGGTGGAGGCATATCCTTTAAAAGACTGTACTGCCATGTTAACGGCAAAAGTAATGTTGAAAGAGTATTTCTCCCGGTTCGGGCTGCCCCGTGTCCTGTGGTCAGACAACGGCCCACACTTTGTGGGCGCAGTAGTACTACAGATTTGTGCAGGTCTGCAGATAGAGAAACGATTCCACAGTTCCAGGCATCCCAGTTCTGCCGGGCTTGTTGAGAGACATAACGGTATCTTAAAGTCAAAGTTGAGTTGGGTGGATGCATTACCCCTAGCGCTATTGTGCATGCGCACATCTGTGCAGGCTAAAACTGGGCTCTGCCCCTATGAAATTATAATGGGGAGACCGGCAAATGTATGGTGCGCACCACAGCCCAAAAGATTATGTGATGTTGAGCATCCTGTGTTAAGCACGTACTGTGGCCTTTTAATGCAGAAGTTGCGTTTAATTCATCACCAGGTGCAGGAGGCGTTACCAGTGCGATACACCGGACCGGGACACCCGCTGGAGCCTGGAAGCTGGGTCCTGATTAAGAACTTTTAACGGAAGACAGCATTAGCACCCAGGCGGCGCTTCCCCTACCAAGTACTTTTGGCGACGCAAACGGCCAAGTGGATGGACGGAAGGCATGGATCCATGCAACATGCCAAAAGATTCCCAGGACTGCTGACAACTTCCGACGACCAGAGAAAGGAAACGGTTTCAGCAACGAAAGAAACTGTTGCCAGTCCACTGCCAGTCCACTGCCACAGTATCAGACTGAGCGAGAAGTGAAAGTTGAAACAAAGCCCAAGCGAGAAGTGAAACTTGAAACAGATCCTGAGGAGGCTGCCAAAAAGGGGAAAGGGCAAAAAGTGTCCCAACGTTGCTCAGCAGAAACATCACTGCCGAACGAAACAAACTCTGCGTTGCAAGCACCAGCAGAAACAACGCGTGTACCCCTTTGGCGCCCACCAGTTTCTGAAAACGCACCAATGCCAAAGAAAGAAACTACATCATTGCCACGGCACTCATCGCTACCCATCAGTGTGCCGCAGGCTGAAACTGAGCCTGATAGTGAAAGTGCAACAGCACTATTCACAGATCATACAATACCAGGAGTGAAACGGTATAATTTGCGGCCTCGACAGGCAAAGTGATACACAGATCTTTGGTGCTTTTCTTTTGCCTTCGGTTCCACTCACGGACGGAGTAGGAGCCAGGGGCGAAGAGGAGAGAAGTGTGAGAGTTGTGCAAGTTGGACAATTCAAGACTCACGGCTCCTCGGTGCGCTTATAAAAAAGTACATGTGTCAGGAGCCAGAGCAGGACAAGTTGGACACACATAAGTACTAAGGCTGATAGAGTACATGTGTCCTAAACCAGAGCAGGACAAGCTGGATGCACATAGTACTCTATCAATAAAGAACTGTTCAGAAATCGTCTGAGCAGTGGGAGAAAGAACAAACTAATCTTGCTCAGAGTGGATAAGTGATCTAGGCTGTGAAAGGGCTGGCAGAATTGAACTGTGACATTTTTATTGAACTTTTCTGGCATCAAGAACGAGAGACATTTGCGACGAACTTTGTCAGCAAGAAGAAGGACGATGAAGAACAAATCAAGACCGGTTTCAGCCTCCTCCTGCACCCCTGCTGAAAAGATGATGGTTTTAGAGACTATAAATTTAGGGAAAAAGCATGGTAAAAGGAATAAGGTACTGATTTGGACATTGGTCCCGTGTTTCTTAAGTATGGTAGTACCAACAATAACAGCTATTACACTATGTTTCCTGGAGTCTGCACACCCATTAGAAACACTTTTGCCAAAAGCAGCTACTGAAAGCCCGGTTCATGTAATCACTGGTACTTTATCCCCAATGGAAGAAAGACATAGAGAAGGATATGGCAACAATACATTGTTGCTCATCATGAACATGACCCATGCGGTTTTAAAGAAAAAAGATTGCTGGGTTTGTGCCCATTTACCACAGCACGGTGGGAAAGGGATAGGCTGGTATGTACAACCGTTACCATTGGTTTATTCATGTGAAGTATCGTTGAGTGCAATGTTCTTTTGGAAATGGAACAAGAGTAATACGGGTCAGCTTGATGAGACCAATATGAATGAATTTGAGGAAGTGATCATGAGACCTGTGGGTTGTTCTATATTCCACAAAGCTCGCATGTTTTCACCAGATCCCAGGAGGAAGAATACACGAAAGACAACAAGACTAGATATATTACATAGGCAGAATAGATCAACCCCGCCAGCAGAAGAAACATCAGTAATGACATTTCAAATGAGGTATGAATGGAATAAAGATGTTGTGCCCCCTGCCTATACAGTGGATCACAGCCCCGAAACTGCTCCCCTATGTTTACTGAAAAAAGGTTCCTATAAAGTAGGAACGTTTAGCAGCTGCCTCAACACAGTGGTTTTAAAACACGAAATAGAACCCATGTACGTAGGGGACCCTGTTTACTTTATATGTGGGGAAAAAGGATATCCATGGTTACCCAGGAACTGGGGAGGTACATGCTACCTAGGTCTACTGTTTCCAGGAGTGTTCCTCTTGGAGACAGCAGAAGTAGCCAGACGAACAAAAGGTAGAACTCAAAGGAGTAGCGAGGATGGAATGATATAGATAGAGCCAAATCATTTATACCATTCTTGGCCCAAATAGAAAATTCCTATAATATAAGAAAACTGTCTAGAATATTAAAAAATACAATAGATTCAACAACGGATATTTTATTGAATATGATGTTAGAAGAGAAAGGAACAAGACTGATGGCACTACAAAACAGGATGGCTCTCGATATAATATTAGTTGATCGTGGGGGAGTTTGCAAACTCGTACAAACTGCATGCTGTGTGTATATAGATGATTACTCCCCTACGATATTTAAAGCAATCCGGAAATTACATGTCTTAAGTTCCACACTCTCTACTGAAGAAGGGGGTTGGGGGATAGGATCCTGGTTGTGGGGACTATTGCGGTCCTGGGGATGGAAGTTAATTTCGATACTAATGGTGGTACTTGGTATATTCATAACATGTTGCTGTTGCATACAATGCCTACCAATAGTTTGCACTGAAACAACTGAGGGATGTACTAAGGGATGTATGCACATGTGTCGAGAGGAAAACAAACGCATGACCGAAATAACAGAGACACTGATGAAACAAAAACAGTAAAACAATTCATGGCTATAGACATTAATGATGAAGATGATCCTCATGATAGCATGAGAGGTTCAGACATAGATACCCCAGACTTATCCTCATCGGAGGAGGATACAATGAATGAATAAGACGTTTGGCATACGGCCAAAAGGAGGGTTTGTCAATCTGGAAAAGTGAATACCCTTCAATTGAATGACAGACGTAACTTGATGGCCGTAGGCCAATCGTCTTATGCACCGAATTATAGAAATACAGACTGCTGTGCTTGACCAAAAAGCGGCCATTTTAAACGTAGCAAGAATCGCCATTTTGCTTGTTAACCATTGCTCATTGCTTTCTGTCTAAAACTGCTTTGCAGCTTGCAATTCTTGCGAATTATGCTTACTCTGCTAAACTGTTAACATTGTTGTCTGAATATAAAAGGGCAAGGTTGCGGGACTGAGGAGTTCGTTGAAACTCCTCATGAGTAGCCCAGAAAGGAATGCCCACGCTCCCTCTCTGTAGCCTTGAGGGAGAGCTACAGGGCATTTAATCATTTCACAGCTGCCAGCCAGTCTCGTACTGTGGTAGAATATGTTAGAATGAAGCAGCTAAAGGCTTGAATTATGCTCTTCTTACGGCCCCCCTTCGCAAAACCCTTTAGAGGGTGTCGGCTCCCAGGACACAAATAGTACCTCATAGATAGCAAAGCTTGGAATGTGACTCTTCCCCCGTGTGCAGCTTGCTTCCAAGAACAGAGCCACCGTGTTCTGTTCAACAACTAGAAGATGCCTCCGCACTTTCTAAATTGCACATTGTTACTAGAATAGACATCGAAAGTGTCATAATTGTCATACCCGTCGGAAATGTCCATCGTCATCCCGAGTTCAAAGAAACTTAATAAAGGGGGGTGTTAAACATGACATGGCTGATTGTATGATATGCATTTTGTATATATGTAACTGATGTACGTAATTCGCTCTCTTGCGTCCCTCGAGGTCTAGGAAACTCACGTTGCGGGGCGTGAGACCACAGTTGGCCAATTGGGACTATTTTTGCTTGCAATAAACCCTAGCATTGGGAATTTGAACCTTGTGTCTGGCGCATCTTTTCGTGTATGGTTGTTGCCTTGTTTCCATATCGCGAGGGAGCCCTAGGGGCCCCTTTCAGGCCTTCCCGTTTTTCACCCCTGGTCGAAATGTAATCACGTAGCCATATCCAGCAAAAAAAAGAGCCCAACGTAGTTGTCATGAGGATTGGGCCTTTGACGTTTTTAGGTACTGGAGGTTCTGGTGGTCAGTTATTACGGTGATTGTGTGTCTGGCAACCAAGAGGTAGTGCCGCCATGCCTTAAAGGCTGACTGAATGGCCAGGAGTTCTTTGTCTGTGATAGTGTAATTGAGTTCAGGGGGTGTGAATTTACGCAACCAGAAGGCAACAGGGTGTAACTGGCCAGTTTCGGTGTCCTTTTGTGAGAGGACGGCTCCCATAGCTATGCTTGAGATGCCCGTTCCCACCAGGTATGGGAGATCAGGGCGAGGGTGGTGTAAGATTGGGGCAGATGTGAATCTTGCTTTGAGTTCCTGGAAAGCTTCCTCGGCTTCTGTTGTCCACTGGAACTTTTTGTTGCTTTCCCTTAGCAATGACGTGATGGGATGCACGATTTGCGAAAATCCTGGGATGAACCAGCGATAGAAGTTTGCAAAACCCAGCATACTTTGAACCCCCTTGAATGATTTTGGGGATGGCCAGTTCAGGATAGCATTTACCTTGTGTACATCCATTCGGATTCCATTCGGACAGAGTTTCCCCAGAGCGGCTGTGATTCAGGTAAGCGTTTGAAGCTCGTACAGTCTTTAAAAATAAGCAAAGATTTGCTGAATGCTTACTAATGCCTTTTTTCTGTTCTTTTCCCTTTTCCTTAGGAAGCGGCGTGCCGGGATGGGAATGACACCGCCGAAGATGTCCGCAGAACAGAAGAAGCGATGAATGATGGGCAGAAGCGCCGCAAGGTAAGGCTTTTCCTAACAGTGTTCTTGTTCTTGCAGGAGCTGAGTGCAGAAGAAAGATGCAGGCCTACTGGAGACCGATCTGAACACGGTGAGTGTCATGCTGCAGGTGCAGAAAACACAAAGCATGTTTCTCAACCTGGGCGTGGCTTAAATAGTCTCTGGGTATCCCAGGTGTCTCTGGGCTGAACCACACCCAAAAGACTAGATTGCACAATCAGTTCTGGGAACTGAAATATGTGGGGCATCCATCTTGTCCCCATCAATGCACTACAAGTCCAATCCTCAATGTTATCCTATGGGAGTGAGTGAGTCTGATGCCACAAGCGCCAAGTCTGACTCCAAGTGGGTCTTTGGAGGGATTGAGAGGCCCTTGAGGACCATGTAGGTGATCGTGGCATGGCTCCAGCCTGACACCTTGGAGGGCTGGGGACATGAGGGGCAGGAATCATGACAGCAGGTAAAAGTGGAGTTCCATTTTGATTCTTCTCATAGTTGATTTGACAGGGCCTGACATTCAGAAATCATGCCTGGTTTTGCTGAAGAACAATGAGATATAGTGGGCATGGCAGGACCTTATTAATCTGAGTGGTTTAAGGAAGAACAGATGAGATAGCATCAGAGCAGCATTTTTTAAAGGTGAAAACGTTTCCTTTTCAATGGGGATTTTGGGTTTTCAGAAAAGCAGTGCTGCCTTTTCACTCTATTTCTTTTGTACAGGTATGAACACACTGGCATGCTCCCTCAGTGTGTACCCTTGTTCCATCCTGCCAAATGTGTGCTTAGCAAGACGGCGCAACCTTCTTTTTGTTGCTGCAAAACGCAGTTTCAAGGCCAAGGTGCTCACAGGAGCCAGCACAACCATGTTGCTGTTTCTGCGCAAATGGAGCTTGGTTTTGGGGAAATTTTTTTCAGTGGGTCAATGCAGCCCACAATCTGCGGGACAACACTTTGGGTGCCAGGCATTCAACACCATTTGTGCTTTCACATATTACAGCATACCCCAACCTTTACAGCACATTTCTCACTGCATCTCTGAGTAGAACACTCCTCACTTTAAAAACATTGCATTTAAGATATGCACCCCTGTTCCAAAAAATATTTTCCTTTGAGTTGGTTGTCCTGGTGGCATATAACGCTTTAAATATAAGCAATACCTGAGTTTAAGGTATGGTGGCCAGTATCTCTCATTGTAATCCAAGGCACATCAATTTGATATCACACATTTGTCAGTCCTTTGAGCCGACATCAACTGTGAAAGGGTTAGGCGTATTTTCCACAGACAGGCTGTCATTGCAAATACTAGCAAGACTTTAGCTTGGGAGAGTACCTATCGTTGTTCCTTTGTGAGGGATGGTAACACACGCCTCTGAGAGACGGGCAAACCACAGGAAGCTGTACTGAAAACAGGAATCAGAGGGCAAACTCATCCTAAAAAGAAATAGCCTCAAAGCAAGGTGTTGCATATCAAAATACATTTAATTCTATTGAGAATGGAAGAGACAGCGTTAATGTAGACATGTATAGCTCTATACAGCTCGAAGAAGGTTCCATCATTCTGTTTCTCTATACCTCTTTCTTTTCTTTCTGCCCCCTACCCTCCCCTCTTCCTGTAGCACACAAATCAATCTGGGTGTGATGTCAGAAGGAACAATCTGCTTATTCCAAGAACAGGGATTGAAACACTTTTGTAATAGGTATGCACAGAGTGAGACATAATTTTGGCACCCAGAATACTTCTTCTGTGTTTACACATTACAAAGAGAAGGACTCAGGGGACCTCCGTGGATAAACTTCATCAGGCATATTCTATTAAATCTATCATTTCAGAAACAATACACTTCCGAAAAGTTTGTGAATTTCTCAGGATGTATAGTACATTTTTCTACTTCAACTACTCAGTACTAGCACTAATAAAAATGGCAGCCATGTAATCTATTCTCCTTTAACATATTACTCACCTCTGTATTATGTTCCCTTAATAGGATACCTACATATGGATTTCTTTTGGCTGTCTCACAGACAGGTGTGCACCATCTCACGGACTGGTTCTGTTCTCCACCTCTAGAAACAGGTGTGAATCGGGTCAGCAAGATGGGTTGAGCTTCCCTCCACAGCCTTTTCTACCTCATTTTGAATTGAGACCTGTTTATTGTTATTCCATGTAACAAGGCATAGGTCTTTAACTCCAGGTAGACCTCACTTACACTGCTCTGCTTTTAATCCAAAAAGGGTCAAAAGGAAAGCAATCTGTTCTACTCTCGTTTCTGGTATTATCAATTTGCCGCCTTCTCCTTCTTCCTCTCCACCAGCCAGCCAGTCAGGGAGTCAGCGAGTGAATCGCCATCAAATCTATGGGTTTGAACTTTTAAAGAGCAAAAACCATTGCCCTTAAAGGTGTGTATAATTGCTCAATCTAATTGGTCAATGTATGTGATTGGACAGTGTTCCAAAAGTGACATCGTACTAAACCATCCCCTCTGGGCTCATTGTGCACATTAATGAAGAGGGCACTCAAATGGGAGTAACTTCTATGCCCAGTTTCCCTCCAATTTGATGTAAAGTCATCTTGGATATTTCAGTCAAACTGTTGGGTAGAGGGGACCAAATTCAAATATGGAAGAGATTGAACAACTATCTATCTGTGAGAGAATGTTTACCCATCCTGTTCATCAAAAAGCATACTAATGAGCCAACACGGTCATAATTGCACCTGCTGTTTGCCGCTTTTTGTGCACGCAGCTGAAGAGAGAAAAAATATAAAAAAATATCTAATGTCACTAATATATTTAGAAAGATTGTTGTTTGGCACACAAAATGTTAAAAAAATACTGAAGTCAGAGAAACAAAAAACATAGATATACAGTAAATATATTACAAACTGTGTTATACAAAACAGGATTCTTTGCAAAAGCCCTTTGGTCAGTGAAATGTAACTGGACTTTAGTATACAGTGACTTTGTACGATACCTTTGGAGACATAACAGAGCACTGAAACAGGAGAACAAATAAGACTATGCTGCAGCATTTATTTTGCATTGGTTAGGGTTACTACTCAACAGTTTTTTTTAAAAAATTGTTACGAGTCTAAGTAGCTTGCACTTTTGTTCAGTGTCGTTATTGTTTGTGTGAACACCAAAAACCATAGTGTTAGGTTTTTCTTTGAGGTCGAAACGTTTTTCAGCTCTTTTACTCGTGATAAAATTGTACCCGCGTGTTCACATAGTTGTTAGATCCTTTTTCAGGACATATATATAATTCGATTTCAGGGTGAGTCCGTTGACAACCCCACTGCTCGCAGTTCCTATTAAATGAAAACATTACATCCGTTTTGAATCATGTTCAAACATCTCTCTTATATACAATACCATCATGATAGGGATAATTATTCCCATTTAGAAATTAAAACAGTGTGCTACCTTTCATTAAGGTAGGTGGCGTAGGGATTTTTCGGGGCAGTTATTTCCAGTCTGGGTACTTGGTTTAGCCCAATGTCTTCTCAAGGGTGCAGTTGCTTCCCTCTATAGAGACAAACAAAAATATGGGAGCCTCATCAGTGTCATTCCTTGTTCACAGTAGTCTAAATGTCTGTGTCTTAATGGCAAGTGCAGCCATTGGTTGAGGTGGTCATTACCAATCTGATTGTTTCTTACCTAATTATTTATTTTCATTGTCAGTGGGACCGGAAAACAACACATGGGAACACTTCCTTAGTGCATCCTAATGCATGATTGGATCTGCAAAAGATACAGGGACACAGATCTCAGCATTCATTTTCTGTGTTTTCTTTTACTTGTATCTGGTATGATTCTTATGAAGATAGGCATGAAAAAAAAGATACAAGGTTGAAGCTTGCAGATTCTCTTCAGACCTGTATAACAGGGGATTTCTTTTTCTAAAATGATGGTTGAGCTGCTGTTATACCATTATGTTAATGGTGTAATGGGCAAGGAGACATCTCTTTCCTGTCCTGCTTCAAATGGCAGGGGAAACAAAATTAATGCTTACTTCATTCAATGATTAAGGAGTCAGATGGAAACTGATTGCACGTCTGTTGCACTGGACACTGAAGAGATCTCAGTGCACATTTGCTGTGTACTCCTGTTTACCTAAAGCAAACTGAGGCTGTAGTGAAAAGAAGGCTTGGTTTGCGATCGCTGGGTGCCATGTTGGGTGAGTGAATTGAGTTGCCTTCACTATCTGTGCGGCCGTGAGCCCAACATGTACATGTGAATGTGTGGTTGAGCAGGCAATTGTCAAGCTAAGTATTGTGGGTCCACTAACAAACACTACATGTCATATCAGTGTCACAAAATAATTTATTACAATGGCGATACATGGCCTTTACTATAACTTTATTAGCATGTCACCCAGGGACCATTAAAAGCTGCAGTATGGTATGTGTCATGTCCTTGTTAGCGGTTGCCTGCTACTGTCATGTGATTATCAGAAGGGATGGTCTCTATGTGGTGTGCATGTTATATTGTTTGTCCTGTAAGGACTGGTCCTTGCCATGTGAGTGCAACACTGGGTGTTCGATCCGGTGTGTGGGCTGCTTCTTGAGGTGTCTGCTTAGTATGTATGTATTGTGATGAAAAAGGTGGTGAGCATGCCAGGTCGTAATGTCACCAGTCTATTTGTCATGCATTAATAGCCCTCATTCAATGCTTGTGTTTAGGCAATGGTTAATAGTGTTTAGCTTAAAATTCAATGTTTGCTCAGCCCCTCTCACTTGAACATCTCTATCTCCACCTCTTGGCAAAGTGGCGATCATTTGGATGATGAACAATTTATGACAAAGACAATCCTTTCTCACAGAACATCAACACGTGGCACCGATACACTGATGATGTGTTAATGATTTGGTCAGGAAATTAAGAGGTTTTAAACAATTTTCTTGGATGCTTGAACAACCAAGATCCCAACATAAAATTCACTATGACCTACGATGAAATGCAAATGTCCTTTTTGGACTTACTCATCATAAAATCCTCAACCAGCAAGTTAGAGACCACTATATTCCGTAAACCTACCAATAAAAACACCCTGCTGCCATTTGAGAGTTTTCATCCACTGAGCCTGAGAAACAAGCGCCCTGTGGGTCAGTTCCTCAGAGTGCGGACAAACTGCAGTTCAAATGAAGAATTTGAAAACATAGCAAAGAACTAAGCACACAACTGAAGCAAAGGGGATACCCTTCGAAAGTAATCCAAAATGCACACATGCGAGTGAAACATTCTGGCAGAGCAGACTGTCTCATCCCCAGAGAAAAAAAAAACGAAAAGAAAAAAATCACATGAATTACGACCTTCAGTCAGATCAGTAACAACCTACATAGAACTATCTTAAAATACTGGTAAATGTTATATACACCAGGTTTTACTCCTATCAAACCAAGATTTGGATACAAGAGACAAACAAATCTGAAGGACATCCAGGTGCACACATATGAGAAGCCTGAAAAAGATAAAAATAAACTAAAAACCCTGTGGGATCGCCCACCAGTTGTAGGACACTACAGATGTGGAGGATGCTCAGTTTGTCCAATCACTGAAAACATGAAGGAAGTGGATCTATATGGCCATAAGTGGCAACTCAGATCTTTCTCAAATTGCAGATATAAATAGGTAATCTATGGAATAAAGTGCCCTTACAACTTGATCTATATCGGGAAAACAAACCCGGAAGTGAGACAACGGATATGCGAGCAACGCATTAAGAACACAGTAAATGATAAACCAATGGTAGCCCAATTTGTCCAACACCACCATAATCCTGCAAACATCAGGTGTAATTAAGACAGTGTTGGCTCATTAATGTATTTTTTGACGAAGGATCGTGCAACCATTCTCCCACAGATCGATAGATCTTGGATATTTGTACATTACACAATTTGTTCTAAAATACCATACGCCCAATGTGTTCATTTTACTAATCAGTTCATCAGATTACTATCACTTAGGCAAACACAATAAAGTACATTTTATCTTTCCACAACATATGGTGGATGAGTTACCGATTTTTCCATTTTTTCTTCACACTTTTATACAAAAACTCCATTTACATATTGAACATAATATCACCAAAATATAGTTGCTCATTCAGCTGATAGAGGCTTTCAAACTGAACAGAGGAAAGGATTACGTCTCTATGATCGTTCAATTAGGAGTTACAAGCGAAAATTCCAAAAGCGAAATTCAAAAGGCATTGTTTCTCTACTTTATACATTATTAAGTGACATCTCCTGTGCATCTGCATGGTAACAAAACATCAGGTGTCCTATACTGTTAGTTGCTTTAAGCTCAGGGATGAGGCATTTATGACTCAAAGAGGCCTGGCAACCATGGAAAACATTCTTTGAAGCACATAGCTGGTAAGTCCATTCATGATTTAACCCCACCCCTTACAGTAATTACAGTCAATTTGTATCACTTCAGTTAAACTCCTAGTCTTTGACGGTGTGAATTGTTTCATCAGAAAAAGCCCTGGTGATTGAAAGATCAGATAATTTGCGAGGGGCACCTGCAAGTAGCCTGTTTCTTTGTATTTGTAAAGTATATTCAGTTCTCTCAGTGACAAATGGGGCTGTTAATAATTAGCATGTGTTTTTCTCTGGAACCAACTCCAGGCAAGTCATGAACTTTTCTAATTGAGCATCTTCAAAAGCTAGTGTTCTGTTTCCACTTTCCTAATGGGAAAGCATCACGCATGTCCTGTTGAATGTTAGGGGAAGGAAGGTCATTGGCTATGCAGGCCTAAAGCAGGTTTAATTAGCAAAATTGAACTTTGACAGTCATTTGCTTTTCCCCTTGTTTTTTACATTTCTACAATACACAACAACATTATAACTTTGTCTTTGCAAATAAACTCCTCTCACAACTAATGTTTTATGTCTCTGTATGTTTCTATCTACAAAGGTTGTTCCCATTTCTCTAAAAGAAAATATACATATTTCAAGTCCAAATTTGTTTTTTGCATCTTCAATGACATGTTGTGCTTTTCATCCCAGATTCGATTGTTTTTCCATTTTAATAAAAGTTGCTGGATACTTCAATGTAACTGAAAACATTCCCTTTTGTGTCTTGTCATATTATGTTGGAAATATTATCTTGTTATACGTAGGCTGCTATCATTACACATCTCCTGCCATGTGTCATTTCAGATGACTCACAGAGGCTGCAACGCACGTGTTTGTTTTTAAAATGCCTTTTTTCTTTCTTTGCATACCTTTTTCTCTGTTCTCTCCTTACTCTTCCTCACACATCAATGGTGGCAACCGCTGGGAGGTCCTTCTTGCCTTCTTCTCCCCCTCCAGGGTCATCATAAATGTCTATCAAAATGGTACCATCCTGGTACAAGTGCCTCAACCCAACCTCTTACTTTTTGATCAGCTTCTTCCTCGCCTTATCAGCTTTACACTTTCCTCCCCACATGCTCCCTTGCCATCAGTCTCTATGGCCTCCCAGGCTCCATTGCCAGCTATGCCCATCTTGGCTACCTTGCCTCCTATTAACAATACTGCCTCTTTCACAACGGCTTCCTTGCCGATTTCAACTTCCCAATCTCCTGCACTGACAATCTTATCTGCCTCTTTCACCCGGATGCTCTTGCCATCCACTTCTGCCACATCCGGGGCTCCCTTGCCCCCTTTGGCCCCTCCCACACGGGCTCCCTTGCCATCTACTCTGCCTACACTCACCTTGGTTATGGGGCGACCTCTATACCCTCTAGCCCCCCTCGTAAGTCTTTCAAAAATGGCAATCTGCTCCATGTTGCCATGCTTAACTCTCACTCTGCTGTCAAGCACTCATCTGACATCTGTCACATCCTTGAACTCCTGGATCTCGATGTCCTAGCACTTACATAAATCTGGTTTAAGGACAGCTATGTCGCAGGTTTTGACACACTTTTCCCTGAAGGCTACAAGATCCTCTGTGAGCCCAAGACCAACAAGCCAGGAGGTGGAGTAGCCCTTATCTATCGAGAGTGGATCCCTATTTCCATCATTACCACTCAGGTCTACTCTTCCTTTGAATTCCTGGTCTGCAGGCTCTCCCTCTCTCCTGTCTCCGCTCCTAATCTGGCTACCTTCTATAGGCTGCGGGCCAGCCCACATTCTTTCTCTCTGTATAGGCCGACCTGGCCACTTCTCTCCTGTCCTCTTCTTCCCAACTCCAACTGCTGGGGGATCTTAACATCCATCTTGATTCTCCTGATTCAGGTTCTTTCCACAATTTATGCAACTTTCTTTCCCTCTCTATTCTACCCTGTGGGCCTATGCACACTGCTGGACACACCTTGGATGTTCTTATCTCCACAGACATCCCTCTCTCTATCCCTCACACTACCTCACTCTCCTGATCATTCTCTTATCTCTACTCACCTACAGCTCTCTTCTCCTTTAGCACTGGCATACTGTGCACTGCCCCCGCTTTCAAGTTCATCAGACCCATGCCATGCAATGAGTGACAGTGGCTGCCTTTGCCTCCAGCTACTTTCTTCCTTCAACTCCTGCAGCTGCCCTGACACAGCCATCTCTAACTTTCACCTTCCCATTTCTAACACTCTTGACATTATTGGCCCTGTCATGAGGATCCGCCTCAAGCCATTCATAAAGTGCAACTCTTGGAACGACTCCAATCTGGCTGCCCTTAAACAAAAGTGCAGAGTAGCAGAATGGAAATGGGGATCTTAAGGTGAACCTTTTGATAAACTGGCCTGCCGTCTTCTTCAAAGGCAATATAGACTCTGCATCCACTCCAAGAAAAGAGCCTATATTCAAGCTCGCATCTCAGCGGCATCCAACAACATGGCCAAACATTTCAAAGTCTGCAAGGAACTGGCCAACCCTACTGCAGCTTCCTCCACTATTTCACCCACCCAGGCCCTCTGCTCAGCCTTGGCCACATACTTCACTGCCAAAACTCAGGACATCCTGTCTTCTCTCGCCCCCACACCTTCTCCTGCACCCACATCTCTTGGGCCCTCCTTAGCTGACCCCCTTCTCTACTCTCCTCCCTCTCCCCTGTCACACCAGAGGAGGTCTCTAGACTAATCCGGTCTATGAAAGCCTCTTCCAAACCGGTGAACCCACGCCCATCTAAAACCATCAAGGGCAATATTGATTATCTTGCTCCAGCCTTGGCTGACCTCTGCAACCTCTCTTTCACCAATGGATTTTTCCTGACTTCCATAAAGCACTTTCTAGTGCACCCCCTGCTGAAAAAACCCTCTTCCAACCCTTCCATTCTGGCAAACCTTCGTCCGCTCTCCATCACTCTTTTCCTGGGCAAACTCCCCGCTATTTCTCCGCTTACCCTCCACACTGAATCTATTGGTTGCCTCCATGACCATCAGTCTGGCTTTAGGGAATCCACGGAAACTGCTCTTCTGAACACCTATGAAGACCTGCGCTCAAATCTCGACTCTAATTTTCTTTCTGTCCGCATTCTTCTCAACCTCTCTTCTTCCTTCAATATGGTAAACCACAACATCCTGATCTCCAGTCTCTCTGATAACCTGGGCACCACAGATCAGGCCCTGGTGTGGCTTGCCTCCTTTCTCTCTGACCGTCCTTCCCAGATGGAACTTGGGTCATTTCTCTCCTCTATTACTCTCTCTACTTGTGGCGTCCCTCAGAGATCTAACCTATCCCCTGGTTCTTCAATGTCAACACGGACCCTCTGGCCCACAGGATCTCTACCTTCACATCTAACTTTCAGTGTTATGCGGATGACACGCAGCTCTCATTCAGGCTACCCTCGGCCTCTTCCTAATCCTCGCTCATTCATGACTGTCCACAATTCAGTCTTGGTGTGCTGCAAATGATCTCTGCCTCAATGCCAGTAAGACAGAGATTATCCTCATTGAGTCCCCTGCCCCTGCTTTCCCACTCTCACTCTGGTGGGTCTCCCTTGGCCCTGCACCGCCACCTGCTAGTGACGAAAAAAAACCCGGGGGTAATGTTCAACTCCACTCTCTCCTTCTCTTCTCAAATCTCCAAAACATCCCACTACCGTCTGCACCTCCTCAGGTGTATTCTACCTTTCTCACTTTCCCCCAGAGGCTAACCATCACCAAGCCCTGGTTCTTTCTAGGTTGGAGAGAGTACAGCATATTTCATAATCTTCCAACTTCCACCCTCCATCCTCTAAAGCATATCCAGGACAGAACTGCAAGACTTATCCTTGGCCTCAAGTCCAGGGACCACATCTCTACAGCACTGAAATCCCTCCACTGGCTCCCCGTGGCTGCAAGGATCAAGTTCAAGACCCTCTGCAAAGTCATAAAGGCTTTCTGGGGCCAGGTCCTGCACTATCTACAACATTCTCTTCCTAAATACCCTCCCTAGAGCCCTCCGCTTGGCCTCTTCCAACTCTCTGCCGGTGAGCCGTTCCTCCAAACGGAGCTTTGGGGGTAGATCTCTATCCTCTGCTGGTGCCTCCCTCTGGAACAGTCTCCCTTCCTTCCTCTGTCTTGGGCCAGACCGCCTTAAGTTCTGGAAACTCCTGAAGCCGTTCTTCTTCTCCTCCTCTTTCTCTCTCCCTCTCCGCTGCTAACCTCCTCTTTCTCTCCTGCTTCACTCTGCCTTCCCTTTCCTAACTCTTCTCAGTTTGCTGACTGGTCGCCTGGTGCACCTCCAGAGCCACACATGTCCCAGGCTCCCTCCCCAGTATTCGCACTTGCCTACAGGACGCTGCAGTATTCTCAGCACTCATGCTCTATCGGTCAATGAGAGGGGTACCTTTTCTGCACTTAACCCAGGGCCCTGCCAGACAGGGTCACTTTCCCCCTTCCCCCTACCTCTCACTTCCGTCTGTGCACTTACATGACCATATGTTCCTCGACCCCCCCACCTTCTCTCCTTCTTGTCATATTGTCATATACTTGCACTAGTAGAAATGCTGTCAGGCCTAGTATTTTAGTTATTATTTTTTTTCAGAAACTTCAAGACCTAAGAATGACTACTGTATCATCTTGTTCCCTTACCACATTTAAGCGCTTTGAAGCACTTCATCTGTGTATAAACTCTGTACAAATAAACAACAAATAAATAAATCCATTTCCCTAAATCATCCTTGTACCCCTGCAAGGAAGAAATCAATTCATTAAACTGGTGAGGCGGACACAACCTAATGACAAATATTTAATATCAGAAAAACGAGGCAAAGTATTTAGACAAAGCCGCATGAGTCTCTCTATCAACAAAACCATGAGACACTCCTGTGGTGCCACTTCGTCTCAAGCAGAAAACTCCTCACATTTGAAGAATGTTCACAAGAACAACTCAGGAAACATCCTTAATTACAAATGAGAACCAAGCAATAATAATAGCAAGATAAACATAAAATAAACATCTTGTTTATTCAAGGGGCAGCTTTTATACAAGTCCTTCATCGGGGACCTGACATGCATTTCATTCAAAAGGAACATCAAAATGAAAATAAAACCTAAAGACAAGATAGAAAAAACAAAGAAAAATGGTAAGAGAAGCATTTGAAATAGTTAGATATTATAACAATATTAACAATATTCATATAAAGTCCAGTTCAATGTGTTGTTAATGAACAAATACAATTTTACCTCTGCCTCTGGTTGAACACATAACCAGTGTAGAGTCAGCAAAGCAATATTGTCCTGAAAGGAACCACATAAAACATTTTCCTGTTATAACATATATTTACAATCCGTATAGCACTTTCAGTCCCAAAAGAAGACAAAAGCAATCATTTCAAAGTATGAATGTGTTACAAAACTAGCATGCACACTGTGTTTGATAGTGAACAGTGGGTGAAATAGCATACACAATGTGCAAATCGGCATGATAAAAGGTGGAACCAAAAATCACCTAAACAAGAAAAATGGGAATCATACAACACCAAAAAGAGGTAAAAAATTGTTTTAAAAAATACCTCTTGCAGGAAATCCATTCAAGCTATAAAACAGCAGAACATTAGAATATAGTCTGAGCTAGCTTTGGTAATGAGACAATATCACATTGTCAATCAATATATCTAACACTACAAAAAGCGAAAAACTAAAATTCAAACTTACAGTTGTATGGAACGACGGAAGCACCACACGGGACCAAGAACAGCCATGGTCTCCCAATGCAGAGACTGCATAAGTAGTGAATGTAAAACCACTGTGCTGTCATCAGTGGCAACGTAAACACGTCAGAGTATGTACATGTAAGACTGTCATAAAGTGACTCTTCTAAATCCGTTAAAGTAGATGAACGGAGTGAAAAAACATATCAGAGACGGTCCACATAAAAAGAAGTTACGTCCAAAATGTACTCCTATAAATGTAACCAATATTCATAAAAGTATACAATTTTGGCCGTGATGTTCTAGGAGCATCTAAACAGTAATAAAACAAAAGCACTTCCAAAACCTAGGAACGTAATGACGCGGTGGCGTAATCGAATAACCAGTAGACTTACGGCCTGATTCTCATCTTGGCGCAGTGAGCGTGCTAAATAGCACGACTCATTGCACCATTTCTTGACGCCCAGGCACCACTACTATTCTCATGTGGGCCTGGGCGTCTTCGCAAAGCACAACAGTGCTTTCGCTGTAATCCACCTGTTTCTGATGGAAACAGGTGGATTGCAGAATCTCGGCAGCATTTCATTAAATAACGAGGGAATCGTTATTTAACGAAATGCTGCTGAGAACACAGTTCCTATACACCAAAGTGAGCAGCTTCAACAATGCAAGATGGTCAAGCTGCTTACTGTGTTGTATAGGAAAGTGTTCATATACACCCGTGTGGTGTATATGAAAACTTTCATTTAAAGCGAGCAGCTTCAACGTTGCATCCTGCAACGTTGAAGCTGCTCGCTTTGGTGTAAATGAAAGTGTTCAAATACACTTGTGCGGTGTATATGAACACTTTCATTTACACCAAAGCGAGCAGCTTCAACGAAGTGTCCATACACCCGTGTTGTATATGAACACTTTCATGTACACCAAAGCAAGCAGATTCAACGTTGCAGCAACTGGACACCATCCCCAAGACCTCTCACCTGTGAATCCCCCACATGAAGCCTCCTCCAGACTGGACACCACCCCCTTCACCTGTGACCCTCCCCTAGGCAGCCCCCTCCAGACTGGACAACACCCACCAGCCCCCTCACATGTGGCACACCCCCCAGGCAGCCCCCTCCAGACTGGGCACCACCCCTAAACCCCCTCACCCATGAATCCCCCCATGCCCACCAGCTCCCCTCCAGAATGGACACCACACCTTAGCCCAGCTCACCTGTGTCACACCCCCAGGCAGCTCCCTCCAGAATGCACCCCCCCAGGCAGCCCCCTCCAGACTGGACTCCATCCCCCAGCCCCCTCACCTGTGACACCCCCCAGACAGGTGCCTCCAGACTGGACATCACCTCCCAGCCCCCCTCCAGACTGGACGCCACCCACTAGCCCCCTGACCTGTGACCCTCCCAGGCAGCCCCCTCCAGACTGGACACCATCCCCCAGCCCCCCTCACCTGTGAATCCCCCACATGCAGCCTCCTCCAGACTGGACACCACCCCCTTCACCTGTGACCCTCCCCTAGGCAGCCCCCTCCAGACTGGACAAAACCCACCAGCCCCCTCACATGTGGCACACCCCCCAGGCAGCCCCCTCCAGACTGGGCACCACCCCTAAACCCCCTCACCCATGAATCCCCCCATGCCCACCAGCCCCCCTCCAGAATGGACACCACACCTCAGCCCAGCTCACCTGTGTCACACCCCCAGGCAGCTCCCTCCAGAATGCACCCCCCCAGGCAGCCCCCTCCAGACTGGACTCCATCCCCCAGCCCCCTCACCTGTGACACCCCCCAGACAAGTGCCTCCAGAATGGACAACACCTCCCAGCCCCCCTCCAGACTGGACACCACCCACTAGCCCCCTGACCTGTGACCCTCCCAGGCAGCCCCCTCCAGACTGGACAACACCCACCAGCCCCCTCACATGTGGCACACCCCCCAGGCAGCCCCCTCCAGACTGGGCACCACCCCTAAACCCCCTCACCCATGAATCCCCCCATGCCGCATCCTCCAGACTGGACACCACCCCTCACCTGTGACACCCCAGGCAGCCCCCTCCAGACTGGAAAACACCCGCCAGCCCCCTCACATGTGGCACACCCCCCAGGCAGCCCCCTCCAGACTGGGCAACATGCACCAGCCCCCCTCCAGAGTGGACACCCCACCCCAGACCCTCTCACCTGTGATACCCCCCAGATGCCCCCTCCAGACTGGGCACCACCCCATGCACCCTCACCTGTGCCCTCGACAGAAGCAAACCTGACAAAAGATGTTGCAAGATCCACAAACAATGGCCAGGCATGTCGCAGCCTGAGCATCAGTGACCTGGGTGGAATGGGTGGCAAAATACTTGTCACATGACTGGGCCATGCATAGGTGATCATAGGGCAGTCAGAGAGAGCAGGAGTCACAGAGACTGGAGAATTGTTCTGCCACTCTGGAAGAACAACCATCACCCACTACTGCATTCCAGTGGTAGAGGTTAAGCGACACATGAGAGAAGGCAGTGTGTGACTGTACATGCTGGTAGGCGTGTCTGCAAGACATACGGTTTATACAGCAATTACAAACAAAGTATTTGATATAAATATCTGCACAAATAAACGGGCTATCCAGCACAAAGTGGTTCAGGGGAAATATGAAATAAAACTAATATCCTATGCCTAAAAAACTATATAGAATAAAAACTGGGAAGAAAAGTCTTCAAAGTCTGGGCAAAATAATGAATAAAAAAATAAAACCTAAACCTAAATAACTATGTACAAAGACAGTGGGCTAGTCCTCCTCTCCAATCTCACTGAGTCTTTCCGCCAGAGATGAGTCCAGTGCCATGTCCTCACCCCTCAGGCTGGCCTCCATTGTTGCCTGGTGGGCAAGTGGCCTCCAGGATGGCAGCCCACCTCTTTGCCCGATGTAGCAACATCTCAGCCCTGGCTATCACTACCCTTGCTTCCCAAGTCTGCTGCCTCTCTGCCCCAATCTGCTCTTTATATCCTCAGAACATGGAAGACATCCTGTGCCTCAGGACCACCAGTGCCTCCTGCCTTTCATTTCACACTTGCCTCCTTTTGGTGGTCAGCCCTGCAACAAATAGCTTCCTTCTTGTTGCCACCTGCTGTCACAGTGCCGGTATGCCCTCTCAGCTGATGATGATGCCCGAGGGGCGTATGGCAGCTGTACTGCTCTTGGGTCCTGCTGCCCCTCCATTGCCGGTGACCCTGTCGGTGCCTGGGTAGGCATGGTGACCACCTCAGCTGATGTGCCTTGGACTCCCAACTCGGGTGGGGATGTGGTCTCCACCAGACGGGGCATTGTGGGTGTGACTGGTGCACAGGGGGCCCTGCTGGTATCTGACTGAAAGGCACCCCAGAGAATGACAGGTGCACAGAAGGGGGAAGACAAGGAGGCAATTGCAGCAGTGAACATCCCATGGAGGACACCATGGAACAAGCATGCTGCAAGCCAGCCAACAAGGTGGTATAGCTCACTGTGATGATGTGCATGCAGACTACGAGTAGCCTGCCCATCATCACGAATTACACCTGTCCACCTTGTCAACCAGGACAGCAGGGGTAGCACAAAATCCCAGATTGCCACACCAGATGGTAAGGGGGTGTTGGTCTGGGTGGACACATCAGGTGACACTGGGTGCTGGGTTTGGGTGGAGGCATCCTGGAAGGCACACACTGCTGCATCCAATGGCCTAGGGACTAGATTTTGCACAGACACCTCCATGGTGGCCTGCACAGCCTCATGGCCCTGGGACAGGACGGCACCACATCTGGGGTGGCATCACCAACATTCACATGAACATGACTTGTCAAGGGAACAATAATCAACCTCCAAACCCACACATGGGCATGCAATCCAAATCCATGCAGACACCTGCCTGACCATCACTCTACACAGTCACATGAAGCTACTTGCCACTGTCACAAACAATCAACTGTGTATGCTATACACACATGCATCATTTGCACATGCACATGTGAGCATGCCATAGCAACAAGCACATAGACATGTCATGCACTCACATCAACTGAGAGGCCCCAAGCAGTGCAATGATCAATCGCATCAGAGTGCTGTGAACTGCAATGCCTCTATGTGACTAAGCCAGACATCCAAATGCAGATGTTGCATCCACGCATCAGTGATGCCCGGTCACACATTCCCATTTCTGGCACATACACATGAGCATCATGCAAGCATATGATGCAGGCAACACTACTTCAACTGCCACACATGTCACCCTGGCACATCTCAGACACTGCAAGCCAGCACTACAACACACAATGCAATTGATAGCATATTTAAAATACATATAGGTCTGAATGTGCACATGGAGAGGAATGTCTGGGGCCTGCACACAGACTTCTGTCTCAGAAGCATACTTGCTGGAAGCCCAAGGGGGTCACTGCCAACATGCTGCTACATGCACAGAGCACATGCATCATAGAGCATTACACCACATGGCTACTCACCAGTCTACTCCAGATGTTGACATAACTCACAGACCTGGGTGTGCAGCACCGTGTAGAACTTCTCCAGGACCTGCATGTTGTTAGCTGACATCCAGCACCTGGGTTTACGGTGCACCTCTGTTGTGGCACCGGCCTGGACGTAGCACAGGGCCTTGCCGTGGGTCATGAATTTCAGGTTTTCCCAGTGCTTGTGCATGGTCTTGAAGGTGTGGGGTGCCACCCCCTCCGAGTTGATGGCATCCGTTATCCCGTCCCAGATCTGCTGACATCCTTCATTGCCTCGTTGCATCACAGGGTGGAAGAGGGCATCATAATGCTCCAGGACCTTCTGCACCAGGATGTCAACTTCCCGGGCGGTGAAGTTGACAGCACTCTGCTTCGCTGCCATGGGGTTGCCACTCCGGTCAGAGGATGATGGTGCTGGCATAGCAACCCCCAAGGTTGGTGTGGGTGGGAAAAGTGGTCCTGGAGCTGGGCTGTGGAGTGTTGGTGGTGGAATGGCATGGTGGGAGTCCAATGAAGCAGCTGAGAAGGTCACAGGAACAAAGACAGGAGCATAGGCATTGGCTGGACAGCAGGCACTCCAAATGCAGTGAAGGTGGGCAGCAGGCACACACTGTACAGGCAGCAGCAGATGGCAAAGTTGGAGGCAGCATAGGGCACTAGGAGGCCAGTAAAATGACACAGAGGCACGAGCATGGGTCTTCTGTCTCTCACAATGTAGGCAGCTGGAAACAGAGTGAAGGGACTTTGTGCATAAACAATGAAGAAAGTGTGGACACGTGAAATCCGAGGGAAGACCATCCATACGTAATTGGCGTGATACACGCTGCACGAAGGCATTCAGCACACCATATTTGGGAATACATAAGTACTTGTAGAAGCAAATCTGAACGTGCGTGCGAATGAGAGGAGATGGACGAGTGGAGTACTGCATATTTTGGGGTGCTACGCAATCCATCACTTCAGAGACCGTACAAACTTCTTATTTGGTGGGGGATTTGCTTCCCCGCATACGTGCATCTACTTTTGATATTTGTGAGGCTACCAGTGAGTCGTGTACACATTGTTTCAACTTTGGGTGCCCCTGTGGATCGAGTACCACTATTCTAACCTTTCTGGTAGCTTTTCGGGGTTTGCATATGCATTTTATGTATAGCTGGGTGCCACTGCGTATTACGTACCGCTTTTTTTCTTTTTTATTGATGCTATCCTTGTATCGCATTACGCATTTATTTTTATTTTTGGGTACCTGTGCGTTATGCATGCCATATCTTTCACACCTGGGGAACAAGTGAGCCTTGATGGACCACTTAACTATGTCTTCCATCATGTACACTGCCCCCAGGACAATTACTTGGTGCGTCTTCCATATTTCCATTACACCTGGAACGTAAGTGGAAAGGCCCCAAAAGGGAAAGGGGCAAATAGGGCGGAGTCAGAGATGTGCTGTGGAAGCAGCTATCCCAGCCCCAGGGGTTCCAGGACATGCTGTGTAAGCAACTGTCCATGCCTCAGGGGTTCCGGGACGGGCTGTAGAAGCAGCTGTCCCAGCCAAAAAAGATAAGGGACGTGCTGTGGAAGCAGTTGTCCCAGCCCCAGGGGGTAATGCCATGCCCCAGCCCAGTTGTTGTCCAGCATCTGGACCCCATAGGGGTCCCAGGCACACAGGGGTGGCACCATCACCTTGTGGCAAAAATGTGAAGCCTGCACAGCATGAACAGGCTCAACCCCATGGTACGGCACAAGACACAGGCACATTGAAGAACTTCCATGATGAAGAACTCAAGAACCTCATGGACTACATGACCATTCACCAGCGTGACAAGTGCCAGCATCAGAGGAGCACACATACACCAGTTCAGCATATGGTGCGTTGGCAGGCTGTCATGAGAATTAGGGTTTGAGAAGCACACTGCTGCACAAGTAGTGAAGTGCTGGAATGATCTCACCTGTCGCATCAAGCCCAAGCTGGGTGCCAACCTCACCTCTGCACTCGCAACTGGGGGGTGACCAGGGGAGGAGGAGCTTACCAAGCATGAAGAGGCTATGAGCCAATTCATTCTTATGGAGCAGGTGCAAGGCGTGGGAGGCATGGAAAATCATGAGGACATGTCCGGTGGATGCCCAACATTGTGCATCCTGAGTATGTGAAGTAAAGCATCACCAAGATGTATGATTGTGGTGCACATCTGGCTGCATTGGAATGACAGCCCCGGGTGAACCATGTCATGTGGTGTACTGACTCCTGTCCAGTGTAAACAAGAGTGAATACAAACCATGTGTTATGCATCAGTTGAACATGTCCGTGTGACAGTGCTCATCCCCCACTAGCAAACCCACACAACATCTGCAACATGATATCACAAAGTGCACAGTTGTTTGCTTCACCCTTAATGTCAGTGACTCTGCCCTGTAAGACATGTGCATGTGTCCAAAAGAGAAGTTACATTTCATGCCCTGCAGGGTCTGGAATCGCTTTTCACACATGTACGTATGTGCTTCCATGATGCATAGAACATCCAAGATGACAACATGCCTTATGGTGTGCCCTGAGTGAGTGTGTTATGTCTAGACTGTGCACATCCCTGCTGCCCCAATGACAATTACTCCTGAAGCAAATTTTGAAATCTGCTCCCTGAAACCAGCCCACACTCCATGGATCCATGCCCCTCTCCCTCTTGTGGGTCAATGCACCATGTTCTTATCTACAACTCCATTGACTTACACTCTCCATTGTATGGACCTTGCCTAGGTGGTATTCTTACAGCCATACATCAATTAGGACTGTTTCCTTTTTCCCAGACGCACACCATGTTCCCATTGTGTACAGTCTCTGTACCAAGATAACACTGGTGTGGCATGTGATGGATACAGACTTGGATGTGGATATGTGTGTCTGTCTCTTGCCGTGTGATGTAATTGCATGTCACAGAGCCACATGTCCATGCCCACTTCACTGGTATAAGTCAACAGTTTGCGGAGCCATTGGCCATAACGTGCTTCTTAATGACGCTGTTGGTTGGCAATGTGTCCACTGGCAGCATGGCCCTGAGTAGGGAATTTTGTTGCCAGCCTGCGTATGGCATGGTTAGCTTGTTGTACATGGTGTGTGGATGTTGTATTATTACGACATGCCCTGCATGTAGTTGCATGACAGCAATATGATACACATGTTTACTGTAGACACATTGCACATGACTCCACATGTCTTTTTCTGTCCATGTGCAGGTGAGGAGGCACCAGATGCAGAGGAGGAGGAAGATTAAGAAGATTCTGTAGTGCTTCAGACCACCAGTGGAGGATGTGGCGTGGTAGGCTGTGAAAACCCACTGGAACTACAGACCATGCTGAGCCATGCTGCAGACACTTCTGACACTTTGGACTCAACTGGCTCTGATGCTGAACTGCATGTGCAGTCCTCAATGCTGGTGGAGGTGAGCGCACCAATGGATGGAGCAGTTGGGGCCCGTGAGTCTGCAGGGGGTCAGGTGCTTTCACAAGGCAAGTCAGTGGTGGCACACCCATCTGTGGTGGTACGTCTGCAAGGCTACTGTCCCATGTATTGGTTTATGGTCCTGGGACAGATGGCAAGGGGAGTGTTGCAGTCCTGCAGCCAGGGATCAAAGCATCACAGCAATGGCCATGCTACCTGGGATCAGGCAGGCATGGGCACCGCACACGTGGGGGACAGGTTCAGACTGGGCAGACAGAGTGTGAGCCGCACTCTTTTACAATATTCCTTTTGCACAATTGACCTAATTAGAGAGGTCCTAATTGACCTTCTGCACAATTAACCTTTATATTTGTATGTATTGGGTTGGTTTTGGATTGTAAATAATATAAGGGGATTGGGTGGGGGTTTGCAGGGGTTTTTGGATTGGGTGGGGGGTTGCGGGGGATTTCCCCCTCATATATGTCCTAATTGACCTTCTGAATTACGTCAATTCTCCCGAGGTCAATTCTCCCTAGGTCAATTGTGAAAAGGTCAATTAGTATATGTGATGCTGGAAATGCATCGGCGGGACAGAGCCTCCGTATCCTTGTGGTTTACTGCTTTTTATTGGGTTTTCAGTCGTGTTTTCCACGCAGGAGTTTGAGACTCCTGGCGGTGCAGCTCTCTCTCTTTTGGTTTTGGTGAACAGACCCATGGGATACCCTTATGGCACCCATGGGTGGGGGTTACAATCCTGTGTCCCTAGTGTATGTTTTTGGGCACCTGCGTGTGGCCCACAAAGTAGGGTATGGGCTGGTGGCAGCTCCGTGCTGAATTGACTGGTGCCGTGAGCGTCCTCCATTTTGGGATGCCCAGGCCCTGTCATTGGAATCAGTAGATTCCTGATGGAGACAAGATGGACCCCGTGGCCTCTTGCCTTCCATCACCTGTGACCTTGATCTTCCTGAAGTCCCGGGAAGCCCTGACTCTGTCCCTTCCCCCTGACTGGCTGTTGGGTGGAAGTTCCATGTATGGTAGTGTGGGGAAGTGCCAACCAGACTGGCTGGAGCCTTCCCAACAACCGTATGTTGTGGGTACGCCTGTGGGTGGGACCTGGGTGAATGGAGTGTGTGACGCTATGCACTTCTTGTTTTGGATGTCTAGTTTCTGGTGGTCGACACAATGACTGAGACAGCCCTGCCCGAAACTGGTATGAAGGCAGTGTGGAGTGTTGAATGGCTGGGTACTTGTCCCAATAGACATAACTTGTTGTGAGTGTCTGGAGAGAAGTGAATGGCCCGAATCCACTATGCACCTGATTGGCTGCCTGCCTGCATGAATGTCCTTTGCAGTGATTTGATGCTTGAGAATGACCCAGCGGAATGAATGGGAGATCAACAGTATATCTGGGGACCTCTCACTGCTAGGAATTATGTTCAGAAGCTGAAGTCCAAACTACGAAGAGTAACTGGAGTGAAACTGAAGCTCAACTTTGAAGCCCTGCTGGAAGAGAAGAATTGCTGTTTCCCTTCTTCATCAATCTGAAAGCTGCTGTGTCTCCAAGCAATGATCCAGAGAGGACCTGGTAAGGTGCCCTCTTCCAGAGCTACGAGGGACCATCGAGCACCAGCATTTCCTTGCCAAAGCTCCCTGGTAAACAGACCTAGTACAGGCTGCCGACCGGAGATGGGTACTGCTGCAGAATCCTAAAGCGAAGCACCCGGACTGTTTTCCGCCACCGTCGATGACCGTCGTCGCCGACTGGAGCCACTGTGCTCCCACTGCCTAAGAATTTTTGATTCACAGACGCACTCGTCCGCACCGCCACCCCGCCTTTTCCCTCAGAGAAGGCCAGGCCGTCGAAACGCTGAGGAGCATCTGCCAGTGGGTTTCCTGCCACCCAAAGACCACAGAGATGCTGACGACTCGATGCCCTTGCTGGGCCACAGTTCTTCAAAGTCTTTGGGGTCCTGAACTATCGACATTGAGGTGCCCCACACACTTCATCCTTGCAGGACATCTACGCTCCGTCACCGATGAGCACCGCTAGGAATTAAGCTTTCACTTCACCTTCGTAGTTCACCCTGTTCTCCGTCAGACGTTCGACGATCCGTGACTCCTGCCTTAAAGGGAGGACATTAAAGAATGGCCGTCAAATCCCTGACGAGGAACACTACAACGCCAGGTACTTTGTGGTTGCACAACTAGTGGAAAGTCTGCTGTGAACATTATATTTACTAGGCTGGTGACATATCTTTATTCTACAGGTTGCCCTGGTGGGGGGATCTCCACATAGAACTGTGTCTAGGTATCAGGGCCAGTATTCTGCCAATTGTTCAAAGCAACTGCTTTCCTCTTATATCTATTGTTGGTTTCTGTTACAAACTGATTTGTGTGCCATTTAACCGTACAGTTGATGCACTTTGAGCTAATATTAATTGTGGTACCACGTAGAACTGTATATTTGCCACTGTAGATAACCGAGTACAAAGTGAGTTATCGTGATATTGTACATAACCTTGAATACTAATTATATAAAGATTGTGTTTTAACTAATACAGTGTGCAGGCATTCCTTTGTGGGGGCTTGGGGACAACACTGTACTTACAAACCCGCTTGCATCACCTCCTGAGAAGCTTGGCCTTGATTGCTCGACCACGTATCAATAATAGAGAATCTTGGCTGGGGTCCTCTGTGCATCTCCTCTAACATATAGAGAGCAGAAGTACAGACACCCCTTCCAGTCTTTACAGAACACAACCCTGAGAGGGTGCTACCTATGAGAGTTTGGCTGAGAGCATGGAAAGGGTGGCCACTTCCATGATCCCCAGCAACACAAGTGGAGCAACAGCTGCAGGTCTTGCGGTCCACATGCCTCTCCCGCAGGCTGCACGTGGAGGAAAACATCAGGGCCCGATGGGCAGATCTGCAGTGTCTGCAGGCATCCCTGTTTGCAGAGGGTCAGGCACACAGGGAAGCCCTGAGGCGTGAGCTGTGGGCCCACAGAGCTGAAATCTGTGAGGAAGAGGCAGCCAGCAGAACACGGTTCTGTCAGGAGATGTTATCATTGCGGGGGATAATCTCAGAGGAACTCTGTGTAACCCATGAGGTTGTGCATAGTGACCTCCAAGCCCTCAGTTTGCTGGTGCATCATCATTGTCAAACATGGCGGCTGCCACTGAGGACCAGGCCAGGGCACTGCATGGTGAGCCTCCAGCACCACTTCAACATTCAGATTCAATGGAGGGTCGGGGTACCAGCGCAGACATGCCTCCGGGTCCACCATAACCATATGCGGTCCGTGAGCCCATGGAGGGGATTTTGTTCTTTTTTCAGATGGGTGGGTGGATGTCCACCCATGTTACCATTGACATGCACCCTGCCCCTCACCCCTCCTAGGAGGCCCATTCCCCTCCAGCCCCCTGGTCCATGATGGACTTTTTTTTTATAACAAAAATGATACTTCTGTCGACCCCAGGCCTGGATGTTGGTATTTATTTTTGAGTTGCCCTTTCCAGGTTTTATTTTTGATTTTGCTTTTATTTTTACCTTGAGTTTTACAGTTGCCCTCTCAAAGCCATGACATTTGCAGTGGTGGACATGGAGGCATGCATAGTGAGGTCAACTTGTATGTTTGCATGGTGGTGCATGGGATGGCATGTGCGGATACATATGGGCTCAGTGTATACTTGCACATTTGTGCTGTGTTTATGTTACTTCATTCAGGTTGTTTCAGTAATCCGTGATGTGGCAGTGACCGCTGTCCTGGGGAGACACCCTGCACCCTTTGACGTCCATGCTGTCCATGCCCTCCACCAGGCACTGGCCATCCTGTCACTTATTCAGTAAAACAGTTCCTGGTGAAGGAGATGCGGTATTCACCCCATGCTGGCTCAGTCAGAGGGTAAGAATGTGCATTGTCTTGCATGTTGAGCATGCATCATTATTCCCCATGTTTGTTGCATATGTACCTTTACTTATATGTGCTTTGCATGCTCCCATGCCAGGACATTTTTTTAAGCGGTACTCATGTCACTGTGTTACCTCCCTCAGTCAACTCATCTATGCCTGCAACTACTGTGGTGTAGTGCTTGTCTTTGGCCATCTCCAATCCAGGCAGTGTACTCCTTTATGTATGTTGAACTTGGTGTTCCCTCTCACTGACACTCTCTCTCACTCTCTCTGTTGTGCTATGCTGCACTCATGGGCAGATCACAATCTATGTCCTGTCACCCTCTTGCACCCTGTGGTTCTTTGGCAGTGGGTGTTCTCTGCATATTTTCTGGATCCATTCATGTGTTGTCATGGATGTGCATGTTCATTTTGTTGGTACTATGCATGTGATTACATTCAAGGGATGTGTCTCCCAATTGGTTGCATTGTATGCAAGGCAGGGGGGTACCCTGTGCAGGTAAGTGAAGGGCATTTGCAAATGCTTGTGTGGTGTTTGGCTGGGAGTATTGCGCTGTGTGTGATCAATTTGGATTTACTTGTCTTAGTGGGGCACCAGTACTACTTCATGAGTGCATGTTTCATAGGGTGTGTTTCTGGTGATATGTCTGGGCATGGTGTTTTTTCTATGGATTAGTGGGGTGACTGGTTTCATATTCAGAATGGTGGGAGTTCCAACTGTGTGGGCCTTTCTTGGGTGTTTGGAAGTGGATAGCACAGTCTGCTGTTTGTGGCCTTTGACAGGTGTTTATAGTTGTGCTGGTGTGTGTCTCATTGCACTTTGACCATGTGTACTGAGTGACACATCACATCCCATCCCTTGCAATGTTTGTGTGGTAATGGTTCTATGGCACATTTGGCCTCTCTTGCTTAGGGTTCCCAAATTAACGTGTGCAGCCCCAGTTACGAGCCACAACCATGGAACAAAAAACGCACATTTTTGAAATGTTATGTTGCGAAGCATCGCATTCCATTGTGCTGTGTTGGTGTTTTCACATGCATGTCCCATGCATGCTGCACCATGGTGTTTGCAGCTTAAAGTTGACCACAGCTGGATGTATGGTACTGCTGCATTCAAATGAATGCACAATTGGACCAATTGTATGCTGTCAAAATTAAGTCTGCATTGACCTTGCAGTTTTACTTTGCATCCTACACTTAGAATTAATTTTTCCTTGCTTGCAGCATCACATAGCTGTGTCTTGTCTGCTTGTGTCTTCCATGGCAGTTGCCATGGTGGTCAGCCTTCCAGTCTGACATTGTCCCCTGTGAATTGCTGCATCAAGTATGATCCTGCCTGGAGTACAAGAGGTGAGTATTTGTGTACTTGTATTCTTGTGCTTTGCATCATGGGCTCCCATAGCTGTGTTCAGGGCACTGTCCCAATACTACATAGGTGATGGCATGCCTTGTCATGTCATTGATAGTCTTCCAGGGGTAGTCCCTGCTTTCTTGGGGCTCAATTATCTTCATATTTGATATCTTCTCATGTTCATGCAGCATCTTGACTGATGTGTGTGTTGTGTATGTGCCATCACCTTGTGAATGGGGATATGTGACAAACACAATTGCTGCATGTCTTTCAGGTGGACAAGCAGTGTGGGGGTTGTTGTTGTTTGTCAGTGTGTGTGTATTGTGTTTTTGATTTGCATGCCGTGTACAGGTATTGCTGCAGTTGTCCTGGGACACATGTTGTTGGTTGTCTTGTGAGTTGGTTGCATGTGTTGTGTGTCATTCTGGGGGTCCTGTGGGTCTTGAGTTGTTGGGTGCATGGATGTGGTAGCTGCACTCTGTTTCATTTTGTTCATTTTCTGCAGATTTTTCTGTCAGGGAATGATGGCCATTTCATGGACTGAAGTTTGACTGTCGACTGCATGCCAAGGGGACAGGTAAGATGTGCATTTATCTTGATCCTTAGGAATGGCTACATTATTTGCTGCATGTGGCTGTTTTGGTGTGTCACCCTCATTGTCACAGTTGTCAACTACCTCTTGTTAATTAGTTTATTTGGAATGCGGTTTATTGTGGTCATGTTGCCTGATTGTGTCACATGTGGATCGATACTGCTCTGCTTTTGTACAGTCCACAATCGGGATATGTTTGTGCGCATAAGGCACATTCTAGGACATGTGTGCATCAATGTGCCATTGTGCTTTTTATATCTTGTTTCCATGTACATTTTAAAGCCATCTATGGCAGGCAGTTCAGACATGTTTCAGGATGTATCACTGCTTATACATTTATCTGGTATGTTAGTTAGTAATATGGGATGTTTTGGTGCCAAAGGGGTGATTTCATTAAATGGTGTGCATGGTGGTAGTAGTGTCCTCCTTCTTCAATGTGTTTCTTTGGGAAACACAAAACAAAATGTCTTTTTAGTTCTAATGGATGCACACAAATTTGCACTTCCAAGTGCTCTTTCTCAGGGTCAATTTTTGGGCACAGTCGATTGGCCCATTATCATCATTGAATGGCACCTGGTATTTGGCGGGATCGTGTGCACTCCACAGGGGAAGAATTTTAGGTGAAAAAAGATTGCACAAGCTGGGTATGTGCAGCCTCTCCATGTGCCCTTTACCTAGCCATATACAAGTGGTGTGCCTGTAGGTGTGGATGCTGTTCTACCACCATGTCTACCGGGACACCACTCTGTAGGGAAATGTGACTTAAGCACTCTGAATGTGTGCTCCACTATGCCACGAGTTGCAATATGGGCAGTGTTGTACCTTACCTCGGCAGTTGTGTTGGGTTGCGTATGGGCGTCATCATGTATGTGCTCAGAGGGTAGGCACTGTCCCCTGTAGAGGTGAGAAAGTTTGTCATTGTGATTTGTTGACAGTGTCTATTGGTCTGTGTGAAGCATGCATGCATTTGGATGGACCTTCATACTCACCAAAGTGCCATGTGTTGCCATGCTTCCCAGGTTCCAGGGCCCGGTGTAGTAGGGACATCCTAAAGATGTAACTATCATGTGTGCTACCAGGATAGTTGGCATACACTTCAGTTATGATGCCCTTGGCATCACACACAACCTGAACATTGATGGAGTGCCAATGTTTCCGGTTGTGGTGGATGTGCTCTGTTGCTCTGGGTGGACACAGAGCAACATGGGTGCAATCAGTGGCACCTAGAACTTTTGGGAAGTGCGCCACCCCATAAAAATCCTGGACCCCTGCTTGCCTTTCTGCCAGTGTTCTGGGTACATAGATATGTTGGTGGACACACGGACGTGCAGTTATGATTCCCAACACCTGGTGCAATCAGGGAGACTGAGTGGCCTGGGGGATGCCACGTACTATGGCAGTGGTCTACTGGAATGAGCCAGTGGCCAAAAAATGCAAAGCAGTGAGAACCTTTTGCAAGGGGCTAAGTGCTTGGGAGCAAATGGTGTGAGGTCAACTTCCCACTATATGACCAGCTCTAGGATGGTATGGGGGTACCCATACCTGCCATAGACCTGGTCATCAGGCATCCCAAAAAGGCTGGTGCTTCGGTGGAAGATCCTCCTCCTCTTGGGGTGTCCCTGGATGATTGCAAATGGTGCTTTCATTGTGGCTGTATCTGTGTGTGTGTGTTGAGCGTGCATGCTTTTTATGCTTTTGTTAGCGTGCGCGCTGACGTTTATACCTACTATTGAGTGGTGTAGGTGTTTCTGGATTTGCGTGTGCTTTTTCGCGAGTTGGTGTTCCCTGTTCAATTCCATGAATAAGTTTGTTTTGTGCGCATATTGGCGGTGTGATTGTTTGACGGTTGTACATTCCACGTAACGCTAAAATATTTGCTTGTTCTTCCTCATTCCACGTGTTCCTCCCCCTTTTAGGTGGCTGCGCAGGCCCGGCTGGCCCTTCTCTTGGAATTTCACGCAATTTCGTCGAGTTGCAGTGACATGGTGGACCAGCGCGGATTCCTCGCAAGGCCTCGGAGAGCCCCGCGCATTGTGTTCCATGAATCGATTAACAGGATTTAAGCACAGTTTCACGTGCAAATACCCTATTTTCAGCGCAGATTATTCCATGAATTGGGCCCTAAATGTCTCATCCCATATTTTCATAAATCATTACAATTCTTAGACATAGGGCCTCATTACACGAAAGACGGTAAGGGTTAACGGTCACCGGTAATGCTACCAGTGACCGATAACCCTTACCGCCTTACTACGAGTTCCCTTTGTGGGACCCGACTTTAACGGCTGGTTTTACCAGCTGTTAAAGTAGGGTGCCGCAAAGGGACCTTGGTGCTAATTATGGTACCGCAATTTGCGGTACCGTAATTAGCGCCTTCCCCATTCCCATTATGCCCTATGGGGGCAAAAATGGGAAAGGGGAAGGGCCTTGGTGAATGGGGAATTACCGCCCAGCTCACCTTGGAGTAGGGTGGTAATTCCGCCATCCACCAAGGCGGACACAGTAAAATACCGGCGGCAACCATGGCGCTATTGTAATGAGGCCCATAATCTCTCAACCAATAGGCACAACAGTCATGAAAACTGGAAAACGTTATTGTGTCAGTTTGGTGGCAGGTATTGTATGTATAGCCAAAGAGAGAGAGTATCATATTATCTACAGCCAATAATGGATCGACATTCATAATCTTCCTAATGCAGCTCATTTATGGGGTAAACCACTCATACAGTTATATAAAGACAAATGAATGCATTATAGGACATTCATTCCCATCTTAGTAAGTCTCATATAGTAGAATAAAAATGATAACACATTTTCTTTCAAAGGATAAAGATAGAAGATGTGAAAACACCCTTACATGTTATGAAGTCAATAGTTCATTTAAATAAGTTATACAGAGTTCAGCTCTTAATTCGTCCCTCCTGGTCAATTAATCACAAATATATTGTCAACACTCCTTTGCAACCCACGCAGGGTTTCCTTTACTTGTGCTTCAATCTGCCCCTTTCATCTCTCTAGCATTCACATGGCAAAAAGATGTGTGGTTTTTCATTGCGCACACAACATGCATCTTTCCAGTTTCCATGAATCTTCTAGGGTGGGGTCCTCAAAGAGTTTCCTGGTAATCCTATTTTCTCTTGGTCTCTGTGTAATGTCTGTGCTGTCTGCATCTGTGAGGGTGTAGTGCAGCATGTTCATCCTGTATCATCTGATGCAGTTGGAGATTGTGAGGATAACTGTCTCATCATTGTCAGTCACTTGCAATAGGGGTCTTCCTGACTCTCATCTGTACTGGAGGAAGAGACAGCACAATATGGGGGATTATTGTGCATGTATGTGTCCCTCTTACCTAATTGTTAATAATTCAATATAGTTTGGGGCTGCAGTCAGTAGACATGCCGCACCAAAACTCTACATGTGCACCTTTAACCCCCTTAGATATCCAGGGCATTCTTCTGCCATTGAGTCACACATACTTAGGACCCAATTCATGGATATATTCGGGTTTAAAATCTGGTACTTGAGCATCAAACTGCATACAAAATGCTGCTCTTTGTTTCATGGAACCGACTAAGCTGGACTTTTCCGGGACTTCATGGAGTTTGCGCAGGCTGAGCATGGCTCTGCGAGCGGCCGAACACCTTGCACGAGACTCCGCGCAGGGGGTTGGATGTGGCCTGAGTAGGGGCCAGAATAGTGGAGTGGAATACACAAAATGGGGAAGAACAAGCCAGAAAGTGGGTGTTACAAGGGATGGACTGCAGGCAGTCCATGCCATGCCCACTATTGCGTGGAATGATAAGTATTCATGTATGTAACCATGCAACCTCTCACCTGCAAAATGCCCATGCAGTTCCCTTGAAATCTCTGCCACTCAGAAGCAGGAGTATGGACTTGCGCGGAGGAATCACAACACTGGAGGGGAGTTTGCATGTCTGATTTAGGGGTGGGTACATGCAGACAGGGTTCCGATCACACTTAGGGGCGTGCATACGCACCATAGCGGGGTGCAAGGACTGTTGACGGGGGTATGCACGCCGTTTGACCGGGAAAATAAATGCTTTGCGTGAAAATGTATGCATGTCCTTGGGGTGCCGCTTACAGTTACGGGGGACCCCTTGCAGGGTCCCCGAGATGCAGGCCCACTTGCGGGGGACTCCACGCTCTGCTTGAAGAGTGCGTGAATGCGGACCCGGGGGTGAACACAAAAGTAGCTGTTCTGGCTGTTTTTGATTTGCATTGAGTGTGTTTTGGGGCACAGAAAATTCCATGGAAACGCAGCCGCGCATTTTTTATTCTGCGCACAGACTCGCGCAGTGTCGATCTCGCTGCGTGCCACTTGCTGAATTAATGTGCTCTTTTCCATGAATCAGGTCCTTTGTGTGCATTTTATTAGCCAGGATATCATGTCCGCCAGAGAGTTATATGTTTGATGGGGCACCTATTGATTTTATAGTTCATAGTAAAACTACATGTCCCAGAATGAATTGTACCATACATATCTGTACAATCATGGTGACTCACCTTCTTCTTGCCTACAAGATTGAATGTGTCTTGTCCTGTAAATAATAGATTCCCCAGCCTCGATGACAATGGATCATTCTGCAGAACAGTGGCATACCCTTTATTGGACAAAGCACATGCTTCAGGTATATGTGAGTAGGTTAGATAAATCACCCTGTTGACATAGATCTACCTTGGTTCCCATATGTGCACAGTGTTTTTAAGGGAGATACACTGTTTTCTTTTTGGTGGTATCCAATGTATTCCTCCACGAATGTGTCCGCTCCAGGCAGTTCCACCACTGCCTCCGGCAGCAGTGTGCTCTCCTCAGCATCCTCGGAGGATGTAGGCTTGCATCCCTGGCTGGCTAATCCTCCAGTGCTGTGTGATGCACAGTAACATTCTTCAAGGTTTTACCTCCGTACGTAGACATATTGAACCACTGATTTCTAATATCAATTGTGTGGCATATATCACCCACAACATTTCCCGTACCTGTATTCTCTGCCAGATATTTCTTTACAGCGTCACGCTCTTTACAGTAACACTTAGAAAACGACATTTCATGATCTAATGCCGCCTCCACTACAATGATTTTCAATTCTCCTCTTAGAAGAGTTTGTTGCACTTCCTCTGCTCCTCCTCTGTATAAGCATTTCCCTCTACTGCAAACATTGTACTTTGCCCCCTTCTCTCTTGACGTGTTTCCTGCATTCCTCTCTTCTGTATAGAAATGTGTGTGATTGCAGAACTTGAATGTGCCTTCTCTCCTCTCCTCCCGTGTGTGCTCCACTCCTCCTAATCTCTTGCAGAGTTTGGACCATTCTGGTTGCTGAATTCTGTCATAAAACAGCGTTGCAGAAATGTTTGCAATCAGAGAATATGTGTGATTTGTTAATGGCGGCTCTTTTGCACTGCTCTCTGAACGTTTGGAAGTTGGTATCCTTGGCCTGTCCTTCTTTGTACATTTTGGTCAAAGAATCGATATTTGTGAGTAATAACGATTTGCAATTGTTGTTGTGCTGCGACATTGCCAGCTCGTACATGTTGGCCCTATCGCTTGCTTATCCTTTACAATAGGTCTTCCAGTCGCTGATGCATATAATAATTATACAATCTATGGCTGGAGGAAAAAAACGGCAATTTGCACCATCTAATTTACTGGAAAATGTATTATAAGCAGTTTAATAAGTAATAGCATGCAGATAGATTCTTGCTCTCTCGTTTTAAACGTTTGCTGTGCAGGAAATAAACATACTGGCATTAATAGTTTCTTATCAATTAATTGGTGTGAACTCTCAAAATCATCCATATTTTAGAAACCGAGAATAGCAAAGCTAATCATGGCTTCAATTAAGTCGATACATGGCAGCTGGATGTCTGCTCTGTGCTGGTTTAAGCATCAGGGGTGTCACATCACAACCCAAACTGTGGTACATTTCAGTTACATTAGTGACGTAGTGTCTATATTACAGGTCAGCCGTGAGGTCACTGATATGCCCTAACCAAGGCACTTTTTTTTTAATACAGATTACAAGGCATTATTAATACATGGTATACCCTTTCGATATAAGGGACAATTCGTAGTAAAGAGTTCCCCAGTAATATATTCAAACAATGCAAATCGGTAGATGCTTCCTTCTTACAAAACAATTTTGGTTAGTGAATCATTCTCGTACAATTTAAGTTGCGCGCGTCTTCACGTTTTCAATGAATGACAAATAGGCATAATTTCATATCACAGAGGATTTCATGTTTATAAATATTTTATAAAGATATCAAGATCATTATAAATAACTACCCGCTGAAAATAAAATGCCAACAGGTCTGCGATTGCGAGAAGGGAAATAGAAATCAGTCAGCCCAGCAGCGGGAGGTGGTGTCTCATTTGATTGCTTCCTTTGATGTGTGCGGTGTTTGTATCCTTTGTTTGAACATCATTAAAGGTGCTAATAGACTTGCTGCGGTTGGTGTCTGCGGTAAAGGCTGTTGGGCCTTGATCAGTTGCTGCAATTTTTTAATCTAAAATGAATGTGAAGGCAGTTGATGAATCCGAAAAGTAGACTATATTGAAAAACCGACAGGGCCATTGGACAAGTTGTAGTTACTTTGTAAAGCTGTCTCATATCATGAGAAACCAATGTCCCTAATGATAATACATTCATTTGTTTGACTATTCAGAGAAATCAGTTCTGTTGTCCCCTTTGCTTGAAATAAGCCATCATTTGAATTAAGTGCATTTTTAAATTAATGAACGTGTGGATAATTGATTGTATCAACCAAATTGGATAAAATGTGTAGTGCAAATCACTAAAGGCAAACATCTGATTTTTGATAACTAGCTAATTGCATTGTTGATTGTTGGCTTCGTGTGTATACACATCTCCAATCATCGTGTTAATTCAGTATATTACAGGGATACGTTTGACATGTGTGATGCAATTAGTTCAATGTAACAGACTTCTCAACCATTCAGAAGTGAGCCTGAAATAATGACAACATAGGATTTGAGAAGGATCCCACAGACATCTGCCTTCGAGTTATGATCACCCAAAGCAAATGACCGTTGCAAGTTTAGCCGGCTGTTTTTTCCAATTGCTAGGCACTTTTACGAGTCAAAAGCTAAACCCCATCGCTGTGCCCTAAACAATTGTATAGAGCAGGGGCGTTGCTAGGGGGGGGGCTAAGGGGGCTATAGCCCCTGATCTTTTGGTTGTAGCCCCGGATAGAATCTGAGGAGCTACAGCCAAAAGACTAGCTAGCCCACAGTCCCAACAGTTCCAACATCAGCTTAGCCCCGGGTCTTTTCAAGACTTAGCAACTCCCCTGGTATAGAGTATCAACTTTCTGAGGTACTCCTTAGTTGCAGCACATCACATGCCAATCACACCTGATTTAGGCACACCAGCGTGCAATATCAGCTCCAATAAAATGTCCTCATAAAACTCATTCAATCCCTTCACCAAAAACCCTAGGCCTAGAGGATCTCCGTTTGAAACTCGATATGCCCATAAATGTTACAGTTTGCAATATATTTATTTCCTAAGAAGGTAAGTGCAATCATCAGTAACATATTATGGAATTATTCATAGTTTTAAGTTATTCGTATTTTTCATTATACAAATAGTTGGAAACTATTTTAGATCAGTTTACAAACCAATTAAAATATGTTGTAAACTGTAACATATTATTGTAATATAAATGTTGTCTTTTGATACAAATTTATGAATCCTTCCCATACTGCCGAAGTCTCTACATATTTACTACAAATGTACCATGTACAAAATATGTTGCTCTGTTTTTCAACCATATAGAGGTCGAGTAAAAAGAAATCCATGTTTGTAAAAAGTTACACTAGACATGAGTTTTCCAACGCCAGTTACTTTATGCCTAAATATATGTAATTGTGTGGATTTGTAATGACTTACTCCTGAATATGCTGTTACGTTTTCCAAGAGTAATCATACCTACTTACAGAGATTCACAATGCATGCCTTCTTTTTTTTCATTTGAGGTGAAGTCACTAATTCTCTGATGCTGCGTATAGCAGTAGTCATTAAGTCAGTGCCTCATCACAATCTTTGGCTAGTTGAGTCAACATGCATATCCCGTTTTTCACAAAGGGAATCTGCGTGCATATGGTTGGGGTGAGCTGGTAGTGAAAGTGATATGAATCTTCACTTGAAGGCTGATTGAACTTTGAAGGGGGCATGTCTTAAAGGATGTGTCATCTGAAATGCTGCATTTAAAATGTGCATACAACACTGAATGTAAACCATTGTTCTGTCCATGAACATCTCTATTTGGGGGACATAATTGCCAACCTGACTCTGAAAATACACTTGCGTCTGTTCTACACAGGCAGGGGTCTGCAACCTTTGGCTCCCAGATGTGTTTGGACTACCATTCCCATCCGGCCTGTACAGCATAGTCAATGTCAGGAGATCATGGGAGTTGTAGTCCGGAACATCTGGAGAGCCACAGGTTGCAGACCCTAGCGAGACGTTAGGCCAGGAACAAATAATGAGTGCAACTGGGAAGAATAATCACGTGTGATTTACTCTTTGAATCAGGAAGGCATTACAAATACATCCAGGCAGACACACAAGCACACATTTGCATTAGAGGAAAATTGCACACACAAAGATTTAATGCATAGAAACAAAGGATGTATTTAATGTCATTGTGTTTATGGTGCACATAAGATAAAGTACCGAGCAGAATAAACTCCATCTGGGCACAAGTGAATTTTTCGATATTGCGTTTTCTTGAGGCTAGACAGAGGTTACCCTCTTTACTGTGCTGGATAGTCAAATAAGGCAAAAATAAAGTGTGTTTGTTGTTTCTGGCAAACACCTAAAGAGTTCAAGGAATGCAGAGAAAGAGGGAGGTTTATCCACAACTTTGGCCACGCACCGCAAAACAGCTATCCGTGTTTGGCAGAATTGCATGCAGTACCCTTTGGGAACACTACACACAATCAAGACTACAGGTGTAAGCACAATCTCACCTTTGGTACAAGCCTGTACTACACAGTTATGTGGTAGCAGTGGCTGAGCAGCCAGACTTATCTCAAGAGGAATGTGAGCAGTACAAGATGTTACACAAATGACTTGCAATCACAGTAGTTCGAACAAACACTTACTCAAGGTTTCTTGGTAAAGGAATATACATGTATTTACACATTTAGTTAGAAAACATTCCACTGGTAATAAGCAGCTCAATATCACACTATGATTTATTTATTTATTTATTTTATTTATTCACATTTGTTGAGCGCACAGCAGACCAAAGGCATCGTGGCGCTTGTTACAGTGTTGCTTAAACTTAGTTACATACAATTCAGGTCCGTAGGTGTTACATTGGACGCAGATATTATTATATACACACATACATTGAGTGGCAGGTGGTTGGGGGAGAATGGTTAGTTGAAGAGGGCAGTTTTAAGTTTTTTGCGGAAGGAGAAGAGAGATGTTTCCGCTCTGAGGTCAGTGGGGAGGGAATTCCACAGCTTAGGTGCGAGGAAGGGGAAGCCTATACCTCCTGCCTTGGTCCTATTGATGCAAGGTATAGTGAGTTGATTGGTGTATTGTTGTCTGGTTGGTCTGGTGTATTGAGATCTGTATAATGTGTCAGATAGGTATGAGGGTGCTGTGGAGTTGATACATTTATGAGTGGTGGTGAGAATTTTGAAGCAAATGCGGTCCTTGACTGGGAGCCAGTGAACTGTCTTCCTGGCTTGTGTGATATGGTCTCTTTTTGGTATGCTGAGGGCTGCTCTAAGAGTGTTGTTCTGCGTTGTTTTTAGCCTAGATATCTTTTTTCAGAGGTGCCGGCTAAGAATGCATTACAGTAATCTAGTTTGGCTCCTATGGTTGCTAAAGCGATGGAGAGGCAGTTATCCTTGGTTACAAATGGTTTTATTGCATTGATGAGCTTAGTACTCAGTGCGGAGGCAGATACTATGGCGCTGACTTGTTTTTCCATAGATAGGGTCGCATCTATGTGAACCCCCAGTGTTTTGACCGAAGATAATACTGGGATGATGCAGTTATCTATGTTGAAATTGAGGTATAGTGGGTTAAGGTTGGTGAGTGTTGATTTTTGGCCTAGAATGAGGATTTCAGTCTTGTCTCCGTTCAGACAGAGGCCGTTAGTAGCCATCCAATCTTGTATGGTGGAGTAGATTTGCTGTAGAGTAGTGGCGTCTTGATGATAATGCTCCGTAAGGGGAAGGAGAACCTGGGTGTCGTCAGCGTAATTTGTGTATGTGATCCCAAGTTCATCCAATTTATCAAAGAGAGGCTTGGTAAAGAGGTTATAGAGCATGGGGGCAGTACATGAACCTTGTGGGACACCGCATTGGATGATGGAGGGTGCTGAATGAGCTGTGTTGAGAACACCTTCATAGCTCTACCCTCTAAGAAGGAGGTCACCCATGATGCTGCGTCCTTAGAGAAGTGCGCTGTATGCGTAAGATGACTGGTAAGTGTGGTATGGTCTACCAGGTCAAACGCTGCTGAAAGGTCGAGGAGGAGGAGGAGAGTGGGCTTATCTTTGTCCAGGATGTTAGTGATTTCGTTTTTTAGGTCTAGAAGGGCAGTTTTGGTTCCGTGCCCCTTGCAGAACCCAGATTGTCTTTTTCCTAAGATTGCGTTTGATTCAAGGTAAAGTTGAATCTGTTTGTGGGCGGCCTTGTCTAGTAATTTCAGGAGGAAAGGAACTGTTGTTATGGGTCGGTAGTTTTTGGGGCTGGCGGGGTCTAGCGTTGTTTTTTTTAAAAGAGAGCGCACCCAGGCCTCTTTAAGGCTGTCTGGGACTATGCCCGTTTTGAATGAGGCATTGATGAATGCCGTGAGAAGAGGTGTGAGCGGTTCTGCGCAGTCCTTGATTATTTTAGGGGGGCACACATCACCCTTACATTGTGATGGTTTGAGGTGTCTGAGGATGTCAATGACATCAGTTTCAGAGATTTCAGTGAATGAGAATTTGGGCAAGTTCCTAGATTTTACATTAGGTTTCGTCTGTACATGAGGGCTTTGCTTAGGTAGGGTTTTGTAGTGGTGAGATATCTTGTTTTGGAGAAGGTTTATTTTTGCAAGCATAGCTGATTGTATGCCTGTGCACCATGCTTTGTCTTTGACGATCTCACCAGGGCATGTGGGTGGTACAGTTAATTCTTCATAGATACTGAAGAGTTCTTTGAAGTGGGAGTTGGCATTGGAGATACAGAGGTTGTAGGCTTCAGATTTAGCGAAGAAGATGGCGTCTTTATATTTTTTGGCTATGGATTTGAAGTTATCTTTTGTGGTGTCACAAGGATTACACTGCCAATTTTTGAGCGCCTGGCGTTTGTTATTGCGCAGTGTCTGAAGTTCCTCTGTGAACCAGGAATTAGAGTGGAAGTATTTCTTGTCTTTTTTTTTTCTAGTGGGGCAATGGTGTTAACAGCCATAGTAATGGTGTCTTTGAATATTTCTGCAAGGATGTTGAGGTCAGAGGAGAAAGGGGGCGCTAGGCATGGCAGATTGAGGTGTGCGCTCAGATTGTCTGCAGTGAGATTTTTGGCACTTCTGGCTGATGCCGCCGGTGCAGTACTGGGCACTTTAGTGCATATTGGGACTGGGATGTCGAATTGGAGATAGTTGTGGTCTGTCCACGGGAGGCTAATATTGGAAGTGATGGTCGTGCTGCAATTGTGGTCTGTGATCCAATCTAGGATGTGTCCATTTGCGGGGGTAGGTGATTTTTTGTGTGAATCCTAGGTCGTGGAGGTCTTTGGCTAGAGAGGTAGCAGTTTTGTCCTTGGGTTCGTTGAATCCTAAGTGTAGGTCTCCTATAAGTAATGATTTAGTGGATTTCTTAATATTGTTTCCTAGGAGGTGGTTGACTTGACCTATGAAATTGGCGGTGGGGCCAGGTGGTCGGTATATGATATGAATATTTATTGTACTGTTTTGCGAGAGTGCTAGTTTGACTGATAAGGTGTCAACATTTCCTTCCTCTTGCTGGGTTGTGGTTCTGATGGATAGTGCTTCTTTGTAGATAAGAGCTACCCCCTTCCTAGTTTGTCAATCCTGTCTTTCCTGAGGATGGCATACCCTGGCGTTAAAGCTAGCTTGATGGCTGGGCCGGAAGCTTCATTAAGCCAGGTCTCTGTGATAGCGAGCAAGTCTCAATCTTGGGTGGTTATTAAGTCATTAACTTCTAGGGCGTGGGCATGGAGAGAGCGTACATTGATTAGGGCGCATTTGTATGGCGTGGGACACAAGTTCTTTATCGGTATGGTAGGAGGATCTGACTTGGGTGATGATGTACGTGGAGTGTAGGAGTTGTTGCTAGGTGTGGCATGATGTGTGCGCTTAATGTTGTGGCCTTTAGAGGCATTGTCGCGGTGGGGATGTGTGTTCACTTTGATAGTGTGTGAGCTAAGTGAGCAGTTTCTGTGTGGTATGAGTGTAGGGGTGGCATGGTAATGGAGTGGGAGGGTATGGGATATGAGTCTGGTTAATCTTCAGTTCAGGTTAGGTATTTGAGCGTTTGGTATGTTGTGTGGAGTGTGTGTGGGCTTAGTGTCCATAGTGAGGGCACAACTGGAAGTGTTGTGGTCATAGTAGTTGGGCCGTAGACTTGGGAAGTTAGGTGTCGTTATTTCATAGAGTATTGCGCTTAAAAGGAGTGCGTAGAGGGGCAGAGAGTACATGCTGTGGCTGAGTTCACCTTGCCGTTGAGTGTATTGGCGTATGAGGTAGGGAGGTTACTCACAGGCAGGGATCATATATCTCAGAGTGGGCCAAATGCAGTTAAACACAGAAGGCAGGAATGGGCCAAATGCAGTTAAACACAGGGAGGCATGAATGGGCCAAGTGCAGTTAAACACAGAAGGCAGGAATGGGCCAAATGCAGCTAAACACAGGGTGGGTGCGTTTATCACAGATTGTATACAAATGTCTATCGTGGTGATTGGGTCTTAGGGTCAGTTTGGGGGACAGGCAGAGGTGACTTACGGTTGCAGTCGACGATTGCTGGTCCAAGGTATGGCAGTGTATGTCCGCGTTGCTCCGTTGGCACTGGGTACCTTTAGCCTGCAAATCAGTCTGTATGCATGCGTGCGTTGGTGCCCAATGCCGCGTGTTTGTTAAGGCACATGTACCGTGCTTCAGGAGTATAGGTGGCTGGAGACAGCTGGGAATTTTCAAAGAAGCATTGTTATATCACAAAGGCTTTTGCGCGTGCAACCATGCGCAAACAGGGGCTAACAGGGCCTTTTTCAGCCTTCGTCGGCGCTGGCTTTCTGCCTGCCGGTGGAAGTGAGAGCTTGATATTTAGGATGCGTTGCTTAGCAACGTGGAGGCATCCAAGCCTCGCTTTCGTGCCGCGCTGCGCCCAGCATTTTGTTTTTAGGAAAACAATATGCGGCCAGCTGATTCCACGGTGAAGAGCTGCTGGTGGATCCTGATGGGGGTAAGGGCACGAAATGGCTGGCAAAATATGACGAAATTGCAGCGATGCGTTCCTCAATGGCTAAATTAGCTGTTTGGTGGCTCGGATCAGCGCAGGAGGACTGGATTGGAAGCAGCGTCCTCATGGTGCAGCAGGAGGTTGGTGGGGGCTCCTGCCCTCTCCACCTGGATGAAGCATGTGTCTGTGATACACTACAGTACTCAACCAATATGTTTCTGAACAAGTTAGGCTCCCTTGAAGTGGGAGCAAAATGGCACTTCAGTAACTTTCAAAAGGGGTAGAAAGACAAAGGTTATAAGAATCAAAACACAGTGGGCCTCATTACGAGTCCGGCGGTAACCGAGGCGAAACTGGTGGAATTCGGTAAATCACCATTCCCATTGAGTCCCATAGGACTCAATGGGAATGGGGAAGTGGAAACACCAGCACCATCTCGTGATGGTGCTGGTGTTTCCACGTCCGCCTGCAGGTGGGCGGTGTTAAACCCTCCAGGTCAGACCTGGCGGGAACGGTATACAGTTCTTTTGCAAATAGATTCACGTGATTGTTTACACATGATTCCTTGCTTTACAGGACTGCGATTTCTTTCTGTGTTGTCGTATGTTTTTTTAACAATTGAACTGATCATGTTCCACTCTTTTAACATGTATTAGAAAAATTTAATATAAAAAATTGTTTTCTCTGATTGACTAGCTCATGTGCACTTCTTGTGATATTTGTTTTGATACAAGAATGTGATTCACCTTTTGCCTCCATCTAGTTCACATATACCAGTTCAGTAGTGTGACACCAGTAGGTAGTTTGTTTTGGGAATCCTCCTTTGTTCATCTCATTTTGGCCACATCCCACAAGCCCCTATCAAAAAAGTGGTCCCCTCTAGCTTACATAGCTACACTCTACAAAATAGAGAAAATGAGGAATCCCAATTGTTCAATTAGCTTTATATCTAACAACAGAAAATAAATACAACATTACTGACCCCTCAATAGTTTTCACATACTACAATACAAAGCTTGACAATAACCACATGCCATCATGTGCTATTACTAACAACTTAGAAATCTTCCCACTTCCAAAAGCACTCCAACAACTTAACTTGTATGAGAGTATTATAATCAAACAGTACACTAATTTCAAGCTATAATACACCTTCAACCGAAAACTGCCAAATTGCCTTCACCTGAGTTACTTAAAGGCAGTTCCTAAAGAAAATGTAGAAAGTCTAAAAGTATGGTAGCCAATAGATCAATCATTGATTGTACTAGTTAATGGTGTACCAATAAAAGGCAATAAAATGTGGCAACCACCAGTCAACTTAAACAAAGTTTGACAAGCCCTATAATATCTCCAAGAAAACAATCAATACTACAAAGATATGAACATAGAGAAAAACTTAAGAGAAACCACCAAAAAAAATCAAGATTCCCCACCAAATGCACAATTTCAATGTGTAGATCCTGTTACTACAGCCAACATTTTAGACCAGTATACAATTCACTACAAAGACACCATAGAAGATGCATTAGAACCATATAAAATGGGTGAAGCCAAAGGATCCCCAATGAGCATATGGGAGAAAAGTGTAGAAGCACGTTATTTTACTCTACTCTTTCGTACACAAAAAGGAGAAAGATATGATGAAAGATCCATACAAACTACTGCATCGGAATATTGCTCTTTACGAACGTATTCTGAAGACCCCAGATCTAGACAAAATGTAGAGTACATTTTCAACCTCCTGATCGAAAGTGAACTAGCAACTCTATGTTATGGAGTTGCACACACATTAAAAACAGGCTCTAATTTTTTTAAACATGTCCACTCCCCCACTGCTTCAAAAGATAAAAGACAAAGATGAAGTTTTGCAGTCAAGTATCACAAATCTCTTGGCAAACATGCATTGTACAATAGAATATGGTTTCCAACTTCACGCTGATGTGAGCTGTATGCTAAAGAACCTAGGCCCCCTCACATGGTTTGTTACTTTAAGTTGTACAGAATACGCCTGGGATGACTTGCACGTCTTCTTACGCACTGCAAACCAAAGTAAAGAGCGAATAGCCATAAAAACACCAGTAGAGCTCTGTTCTCTTAACCCTGTCAATGTATCAAGGTACTTTCAGCATTGCTTCATTGCCATGCAGCACTTCATCCGCAATAAAATGACCCCTCCACTCGGAGAAGTGGAACACTTCTTTTTGAGAAAAGAATATCAATCCACACAAGCACCACACATCCACATGCTTTTGTGGATAAAATATGCAGCCCAATTTGGCCATGACAGTGATGCCACTGTTTTACAGTTTATTGAAAAATGCATTACCTGTGACATCCCTTCAGAAACCACACATAGGGCGTGATTACTAGTCTGGCGATAACCCTGCCGGTGCTTCGTTGCTACCAGACTCATTACATATCCCTACGCCTGACTTCCCAGTTCCACTGGGACATTAAAAGTCCTGGTGGGCCAGGATATCAGGCACTGGCAAATGTTGTGTCCCATTCCCGTGGAGTCCCATAGGACTCAAGGGGAATGGGTGTACAGAAGCACCGAAACCGGTGTCAGTGGTGCTGGTGCTTCCAAGGCAACCCTGCCTACTTGGGACGATATGCTCAGCAGGTCAGACATTCCAGGCGCACCGGCCTCTGCAGGCAGAGTTGTAGTCTGCGGGTCCATGAAGGGTACCAATAAGTTGCTACTAGCACACTTATTTCTGGACCGGAAGACTCGTAATGAGGCCCATTGTGAACTACGTACACAAAATGTATGCTTCCAAAAAAAAATGAGTGTGGCAAATACTGGCAACATGTGTTTTTACCCCAGTATGTTGACTGCATTGTTTAAGTACCGCCATTCTTTGGTTTACCTCTTGCCAAAGCATTCATCTAGCAAACTTTCTACCATTGTCTGAGTGCCATCATCTTGTCCAATTGTTGACTACTGTTTCATCTCTCCCAGTCTCATATTCTTGCTCCGCTCCCTGCTTCCTGTTCCAGCATTCTCCCCGCCCCTAACGGTCTTCCATGTCCCCCTTCCTCTTCTCTCCTATCCCCACCTACTCCATGGTTCTCTCTGTCTCTCCTATCTTTTCTAACTGTTTCTCTATTGACTATCCTGCTATCCTCACTAGTGCAGGGTGGCTCAGAGGAACTTGCATGCTTCCGGTACATCCTCTGACTAACCAGTGTGCCGCCAGCTCCAAAGGCAATACCGGCTCTCTGTCCGCACCAAGAAGAGAGCCCACATCCAAGTCCGCATCTCTGCGGCATCTAACAATTCGGCCAAACTCTTTAATATCTGCAAGGAACTAGACAATCCTGCTGCATTCTCTACCTCGCCTGTCCCCTCCCAGGTCCTATGCACACCCCTGGCTAGTCATTTCATCTCTAAAACTCAGGACATCCTGTCCTCTCTCTCTTCCTCTCAACCTGCCCCCTCAACTCCCTACTCTTCCTCCGGCCCTTCTCCGGCCACCTATCCTCCCTCCTTCTCTTCCTTTCCCATGTTCTCCAAGACAAGGTTTCTAGACAAGTCCGATCTATGAAAGACTTGTCAAAACAAGTCCACACCTGTTTGTCCAAAACCATCAAGGACCACATTGACACCTTGGCCCCTGCTCTGGCTGACTTCTGCAACCACTCCTTCGCCACTGGGGTCTTCCCTTCCCCCTGAAGCACTCCCTTGTGCACCCTCTTCTTAAGAAACCCTCTGCTGACCCCTCCTGCCCAGCTAACTATCGCCCAATCTCCTTCACTCCTTTCCTGGGCAAACTCCTAGAAAAGCTGGCCATCTCCCAGCTTATTCTTCACACTGAATCTGCTGGTGGTCTCCATGACCATCAGTCTGGCCTCAGAGCCACCAGAAGCATGGAAATGCTCTCCTGAGCATCCATGAAGACCTGCTCTCCAACCTTGATTCCAACACCCCCTGTGTCCTCAACTTACATGATCTCTCTTCTCCCTTTGACACGGTCAACCATGCCATCCTGCTCAATCATCTCTGTGATAACCTCGGTATCACCAATCAGGCCCTGGCTTGGCTGACCTCTTTCCTCTCCGATCGACCCTCCCAGGTCCAACTTGGGTCTTTCCTTTCCTCTATCTCATTCTCTACCTGTGGTGTTCCCCACGGGTCTAACCTCTCTCCCTGGCTGTTTAACCAATACATGGCACTTCTTGCCCACCACATTTGCCACCCTCTGCCCCAACTTTCAGTGCTATGTGTATGACACTCAACTCATTTTCAGGCTCCTCTCCACCACTTCTTCCTCATCTCTCATCTCTGGCTGGAACATGAATGCATCTACCAATAAAGACAGTGTAGGTGATCTGGCAAAATGTGAGAATGTAAAGAAAACCACCAAATACAGTGGAACACACACTAGTGCTAACAGTGCACGTACAAATGGTAATGTAATTACAAGCAAGCATTCTAAAAAAGTATTTAGAACCTTAACAGTAGAGGACAGAAGTCATGCTCAACCCTCAAAACCTACCGCAGAAAAGTCATTCTAGAAGCTCTTGTAGACAGTGTTATAAGCGTGACGCAGAAATTGTTTTTAGTAATTTTGAAGAAAATGAAACCACTAACAAGATGAATTGGTAAAAATTGCAAGCACTACTTCAAAACAAACACAATGTGAGCATAGATACCTTTGGCCACATCTGTACAGGTGAGTGGAGTCAGACCACTAACACAGAGCCATACTTCAATGAAAAATCATAAAAACAACAACAAACTAACCAAACTGCCTTACATCGGAGTGAACAAGGGTATGAAAAAATACACAATACCATAATGGAATAGGAAACACTGCTTTCAGAAATATCCCCATCAAACTTAGATGTCACTCTCCAATCCACCAAACCAACATGCCTCACCTACAAATGTGCCAAATTCGCCAATGCCTAATCAAAATATTACAGCAATTCCGCAATCAGTATACCAAAGCGACAAAAGAAAAATGAAAATACTACAAACTATGTACTCCTGTCCAGTGCGCAACTACACTGGTATACGAGGACATTCCTTAGCCGGTATTTCTGGACCAGCTTGCAAAAGCACCTTCCACCGTATCAAAATGTTAGCAATCCACCATTCAACAGTCAGAAATCTAGTTTACAAACTGTACTATGCATTTAAATGATATTCTCCTACATGTTACAGCCAAACAAGTGCTCAATGAAATTGAGCAGATCCAAACGAAATACTGTGGAACTAAAGAGCACTTACACACTCTAACATTTACAGACAACAGTACTGACAACAGTGCAGCTGTCAACTTTTTATATCACGCATACAGAAAAGAAATACAAAAGTTCAAAAGCACTTCTGCTGAAATGCCAAACCAAGTATGTTTGTGTTGTTGTAGAACTTTCTAAAAAAAGAGCATCAAACCTGTAGATATAATGCAGAAAATAGAAGGCAATGAGGAATCCCAATGGTTTCAATTAGCTCCGTACCTTCTAGCAGAAAACAAGTATGTTGTGTCATGTTATGTACCTACTTTTAACGCACTGAATGCCCACGGGCATCAGGGCGCGGGGAACCAAGAAGGATCAAATTCACACTTTAATCTCCATTAGTGGTTTGAACAATATTCTACACAAGTTATTGGAACAAGAGGGTTTTCAGCTATTTCTTGAACCTCTGGTAGTTAACTTCTTGCCGTAAAATCAGTGGCAATTTGTTCTAATATTGTGCTGCCTTAACTGGAAAAGATTTCCCTCGCCCTTGTGCTCGATTAGCACAGGGTATATTCAAAGTGCCCCTGTCAGCTGATCTGAGGCATTTTAGGGGTGTGTAAAAGGAGAATTATTTTTTTGAAATAGCTCTGGGCCTCTCCATTTAAAAATCTATGAATTATCATAATAGCTTTAAAGTGGAACACTTCTTTTGGAGAAAAGAATATCAAGCCAGAGGAGCACCACACATCCACTTGCTTTTGTGGATTAAAAATGCTCCTAAATTTGGTGAGGAAAGTGATGAAAGTGTTTTGCAGTTCATTCACAAATATGTCACTTGCGAAATCCCTTCGGAAAGTACCAATGGTGACCTATGATCACACATTTTGCAATTTCAAAGACTCAAGTGTGGCAAATATTGTCGATGGAAATATAAGAACAGAGGCAAATACTACACCAAATGCCGCTTTGGTTTCCTTAGACCAGTTTCAAAAACAGGTCAAGTAAACAGCTTCATGTCTTGGGTTCGACATTGTGTGAAAGGAAAATCACCTAAAAACACATACTGCATAAAAAGGAGCAAGGCATCAAAGTACATCAATGAATCCAATGCAATAATTGCCCTCTTATGGAATGACAATGTTGATGTACAGTACATTGCAGACAATTCCACAATATGTCACCACCTACTTAACCAAAGCAGAGAAAACAGAGCTCAAATACCTCTGGGATGACATATCCTCTGACAAAATACTGGCACAAAAATTGTATAGCTTTGGCAATAAAACATTTTCTCTAGAGAATGTGGCAGCTACAAAGCCGCTGACCGCTTAACCGGCACAGCCTTATATGGGAAATCTGACAACATAGTGTGGCTAAGCCATGGGACTGCTGCATCTAAATGAAGAGTACGTAAATCATACGAAGACATACAAACAATAGCCAAAACCAATCCCAACAGCCAGGACATTTTGAGGAACAACTTATTGGACACATATTATCCAAACAGAAGTAGTACTTTAGAAGCCTTGTGCTTGTACTAGGTAGCCCAAAACTTCTCATACAAAAACAACATTACGCCAAATGAGGAAAAAGTTATTTACAGAGTGGAAAGTTGTGAAGGCAGCCTGGTGAGACTTACCAAATGTAGCCTAATTAATCATATGAAGTTGTCCTTAAAAACTACTCAAAACAAAGAACTGTACTATATGGTTCTACTGCAACTTTTCAAACCATGGAGAAAAGAAGAAGATTTATTAGCCACCTACACCTTCTATGAAGATGTTTTCTAAGCCACTGAATGTAAAATTGCAGATGAAAACTTTACACGGTACACAACCATATTGGACAGTGAACGCCACCAAGAAGAAGAACTTCAAGTACAACTAACTTTATACACTTCTGAAAGCAGTGAACCTTTGCAAACAGACAGCCAAGAACTACTTGGAGAGCCACTCATAGCAAATGAGGCAGAATTAGCCATGATGGAGGTAACCACCACTATGCTTCAGTATGAGCATTCTACAGAAGAGTTGGCAGTACTTAAATCCCAACTAAATGATGAACAGTGTACCATTTTTTGTAGAAGTAAGTGAAACCACTTGCACCTGTGACAGCTACAAACCTATACTGCTGTATGTAAGGGGTGAAGCTGGGTCAGGTAAAACATTCTTAATAAGAATTATCAGTAAATACCTCCAACAGTTAAAAACAACTGCCTTTCTACAGTTATAACCACCCCTACATGTTTGGCTGCCTACAGCATAGGTGGAGTCACTTAACACTTATTGCTACTACTTCCAGTAGAAGACCAAAACAAATTAGAGTACTATAAACTTTCAGCATAATCTGCTATGGAGCTACGCAGAGTTTTGAAACAAGTGAAAATGCTCCTAATAGATGAGGTGAGCATGGTCTCCAACCTAATGTTGGATTTGATTCACCTCAGATTGCAAGAGGTACTCAAAACAGACTACGAAGAACTCCTTGGAGGAAAACATGTAATTTGTTTTGGAGAGCTCCTTCAATTGACACCAGTCAAGGGTGAACCTATCTTCAAAACCTTAGGACATAAACAGTGCCGTAAAAGTCTTGGAAGCATTCGGAATGTAAATCTTTGGCAACATTTCCAATACAGAGAACTAGCTCAAAACATGTGTCAGTCTGCAGACCTCACCTATGCCAACATTTTAAAAAACATATGGATTGGTGTACTATCAAAGGAGGTGCAGTCTACTCTCAATAGTAGAAGTATCCATGAGCTGTACGGGCGTGTTAGTGTTACTGATGTCATTGAACAATTAGCTCAGAAAAATGTCAGCTGTATGGCCTTAATGCCAGCTCTAGCAAGCTGTGCACGATTTAATGCAACAATGCTGCAAAAATAAAAACAACCATTAGTGCAAATTCATGCCACAGATAAACTGTGTCAACAAGGCATAGCACGACTACAAGCCCTGGACAACTCCATTCCAACACAGCTGGTTAAATATAGGACGGACAACTGTGAGATTCCTTCTTTTCAAAGACATGTATGTACTCAGAGAACAGTTTTCGCTGTCGCTAACTTATGCAGTAACTATTCATAAATCGCAAGGTTTAATCTTAGATCAAGCATTGATTGATAATGGCAACACAGTCTTCAAAGAAGGCATGAGTTACATAGCACTGTCACAGCAACATACACTGGAAGGACTGTATCTAGTTAATTTTGATGCAACTGCAGTCAGTGCAGACATTCCTTACATCATATAGTACAATAGACTACGTGCACTGTACACACCCCATCTAAAAGGTTTCAAAAGAAAGCTCATTCCATCAGAAGTACTAAAAGAAGTACAAAGAAATTGAAATATACTCATACTACAGCAACTACTTAAAACACATACAAAAGGAGTAAAATAGACAAACCATACCCAACTCCAGCAACAAAAAAAGCCTCTGAAAAGTAACCACGTACCCTTCCATCAAAGTGCTCAGACACAGAAGTACCTGCACCATTCAAATTTTCCAATACAACAGGTGTTAATTGCTATGCAAATGTAACAATCAATGTTCTAAGCCAAATACCATCAGTTTTTGAAAACATGTATTTAAATGGCACAGACCAGTTGTGTTTGCAAATGCTCGTCCTTCACAGAAATGCAGTAAGTAATCCTGATAACATTTACAGTGTCTCAGGAATACGGCAAGAATTGGACTACCATGTTGGAATGGTGAAATTCATCTTAAACCGACAAGAAGATCCACAGGAATCTCTAATGTACTTACTACAAGTACTGGAAAGAAAAAGCATACTTATACATGAAATATTTCACATTTCTAACATGTGGAAACATACATGCAGTCTTTGCAACAATGACATTCAGGAGCAAGTCCCTAACAAATTATTTGTGTACATATCAATACCTAACTGTGGCTCTATTCCATTTCAGCAACTGGTGCCAAATGCAAACCATAGCATGTGGTGTACGTCGTGCAGTTCTGATATTTGTTCAACACTACATAGGCACTCACATAGTCAATATGTGATATTAATGCTCTTAAGATACAATTCCGACGGTACCAAAAACAACTGCAAACTTACTGCCTTCACACACGGATATGTATATTGCTTTGCAAAAAAACCTTCACAACTGTAAGCCATAATCTACCACACAGGGGACTCCACCCATGGAGGTCACTATACTACATACATTAGAAAGCAATTGTCATGGTGGGAATGCAATGATACTTCCATCAGTCCAAAGCACAGACTACTTATAAATCTTGCAAATGCCTACTTAATATTCTTGAAGTTAAAATGTTCTCCTTGATGTACAAACCTAATATACCTTAGTCCCCAGAACCAACCAGTACCTTCATAAGTGGAAAAACATGTTTTTCCTTCCACTCTATTGACCTAAAGCAAAGTTCCATACTGTAAGCATTGACAAAATGCACTATAGTGTGTGTTGGACAATTTCATCCCCAATTAATCAACCCATGGAGTACAGTCACACAAAGAGTACATGTTCACAAAGCACAGTACCAGCATTTTCCACTGGATACATGGAAGGGAAAGTGCTAAGTATGAGGGTTCAAAACTATTCACCGTAACATCTAAAATCACCACTTACACAAATCAGCCACCAGATCTCCGAGAATAGTCCTAGAACTCCAAAACATATTGATGTTTGTTTGTTTGTTTGTTTATTTATTTATATTGCGCTCCAGACCCTTAGGTTACCGGGCACAGCAACAAGTATATGCGAAACTTACAATGTTATATGAATGAATTTGCAATATTACAAAATTACTTGAATGTACAAATTAACAGTTGCCGTATTTACATGAATGTACAGTTAACAATATACAGAGTTAGCAGTTAGAAACATAAGGGTTACTGTCACATCAGGGTGCATTGAGTAGGGCTACACTTGTGAGTGTTCAGGTGTCTAGTCGTTGTTAGCGTTAATATGTTTGATGAGGTTCCTTCGGAAGTGAGGGAAGGGTTGTATCACCACGTAAATCCGTAATTGGACAGTACCACTTCAAAATATACACAGATGTCCAAGTAACCACAGGAATTCACAAGCTTCTCTACGTACACTTTACAAGCGGGACACTGCAAACAGTTAGAATACGCCACCTGATATCTAACTGCAACCTCAATATGACAATGTTATTTGCAGCATCACAACTACCCAACTCAAACTTCAACAGCTACTGTGCTACAAACATAGCTTCAAACACTTCCAACGTATGAGCAGTTATAGTACGCCAACAGGTATGTAACTACCATCAGAATTGTGCACTAGCACAGAACAATGTCATACTATTTTCAAACCACCAGCAGCAACCAAATGCATAAACAAACAGTAGTAAAAAAATGGAAGCAGGTAAACATTTACAAATCACCACTTGCTATACCACGCCACCCATCCTACCAACATGTATAGTCCAAATATCATACACCATTACATTTCCTCCTACTTCATGAGTACACCTTTAAAAGTGCTGAACCACTCCAAACGTCAGTATCATTCATTGTGCACCATAGTAGCCATGAAATTTCGATTTTTTTAAAAATCCAGCATGGATTTCTTTTCCCCCACAGACCCAATGATTATGAAAAGAACCACAGGAACTGCGCTGATTGCACAGTACACTGGTTCAAAGCATAGTACTTAAGAAATACTACTTATGAGGGTCCACAAAATAAAGAAATGTATGCTATGTTGTGGACTGCAAACTAACTTAATACCTGCGCTAACATATTCTGTTCTCTTTTCCCACAGATAATGCAGCAACCAGTACCACAACATTTTACACTCCATACACAAAACACACTGCAGGCCTTCCTCAATCCAAACAGTAAGTCTGAAACGATTGCTATTATACTTCTCTACAATATCCACAGTGCAATAAGTGCACTTATTTCTGCTATACACATACCAATACCACCATTAACAATGCACACCTATATTACACTATGCAGCTTGTGCCTACACCCTACCCGCTTCACTACACCCTGTACATTGTAGTGCCGCCAGCCATACACTAAACATTGTACACCCTGCCCACCATTGCCGCTGCACTGCAGAACTACACACACAAACATCTATCTACGTACCGCTAACACCACACATAACAGAGCCACCTACCACTTAGCCACTACAGTTGACATTGGCTGCTATTTATTCCACAGAATACATAACCTGTTTCCTACGTACACTGGTCACCTAAGCCTATCATAAGTGCATACACTGAATTAACAACACTACAGTAGCCTACACTACGATCTGCACAATCACAACAATACAACTTCATGCATGCACCAATGCATCATACGTAACTGTTGTAACTGCAGCAACATTTGGCCCCTTGCTTTCCACTGGC